>NC_050466.1:60628768-61828768 GCF_903995425.1 Onychomys torridus | reverse complement strand
TACCTGCTAGTGATGTAGAAAGTGAGTTTAGGCACATGAGCGTTGGCAAGAACCCAAAATGAGAAGCATGGGAAGCAAACAATCCAGACATGGACTACAATAAGAAATGCTTCCCAGAGAGGGGGAAAAATGAAGCTGTAGCCTAAAATCCTCAATAACTCACATGGATATTTGCATATTCCCTCCTTCCTCCAGGGAAGTCACTTACTGAAATGATCAGTTTTTACTACATGGAACTATTCATGGTTGCATCTGCCCCAGATAAAAGGCTGACTCAAACCAGAAAATCACATAACCATGTGGCTTAATTGGACATGGTGATCAAAGAACCACATGGCTCATTGGTTACACATTTTCACAACCTACTGTTTAACACCAGTAATGTGCTCTGTACCCCCCTGAAACTTGTAGAATGTGTATGGGAATGTGTACTGATTCTCTGCCATATCTAAAAGAATATTAGTTAGGGTGGGCTAATTGGTGTAACAGACAACTCCCAAATCTCACTGGCTTCAGACAACAGAAATCAACTTCTTTCTGGGTTACACTCAAGGCATTTGAGGTGTTTTATCACATGGTCATCCAGGCAACTAGTTTCCTTTCATCTGGCAGGCCAGCTATTCCTCAGAATTAACTGCCTTTCCTGTGAAGGAAAGAAAAGATACATAGAGGGCTAGAAGGAAAGATTTTAATGCCCAAGTTCAAAATGGTCTCTCCTGCCCACATTTATAACTCAGTCCACAAGTCTCCTAACTGCAAAGGAGGCTGGGAAATGTAGTCTGTGCAACCAGAAAGAAAAGAAAACAGAGTTAGGTGAATATTCACTGTTTTCTATTCCACAAGTACATGAAATAGTGTGAGAAAGTTCAGAATTGGTCAATTTAGTGAAAATAGATTGGTGGTAATGTGTAAAACAAGGAACCACCAGACCACCTGACCTGACTGCAATGAAATCATAAGCTAAGTCTTAAATAAATGTGGTTTTCAATTGATAAATTAATCCTGCTTACTTAATCAAAACACTTCCTCATCTAGGTGACAATCAAGAGCAGTTAATAATTAATACAAACAAATTTTCCATCAAATGCACCAGCCATAATTCTGAAAACATTCAAGTACACAAATTTAGTAGAAGAAACTAATGCTTGGCCATATTCTCAGAAGCCTTTATGACTATCTAATCACTTACTCAAAGAGTATTTACTAAGTAATGTCAAGAAAAATTAAGCAGCACATTACACGTCTATATTGTAAAGTGGATACATAGAAATCCAGTCATATTTTTTTTGTTCACAGGAAAAAAATCCCTGCACAAATAAACATGCTTAAATATGGATAGCCCTCCCAAGATATTTATTTGTACTTAAAGAAATAAAAGTTTTTAGAGAACCTTAGAATTTTCTAATGAAAGTTGCCCTATAAGCACACATATTATTGGATTTGTCTGAACAAAATAATGGAGCAAGGTGAACTACTGGAAACTCTGGGAAGAAGCCAAGAATTAATGATGTGAATTTGGCTGTAACCGTGCCCAAGAATGTTTCATAATGGTGGTACTGTGCTCACTTCAAAAGTAATAATGATTAAATATCCTGAGTCCTTATATATCATCAACCTCTAAACAAAGCCAAAAAACAGAGAGTTCCAAGGGCCAGAAATATGTCAGCACCACACTGTCACAGATCACAAATCCAGACCACCCTCAGGATGGTTATTTGGATATGTAATGAAATAATTAACAAAAGCCATTCCGAGGGCTGCGACCCAAATGTGTCAGCAGATCTGAATGTCTAAAGTTCATGTAGCTTGGTAGCACAGAGGCCTGCACACATTTTTCACATTAGGGAACAGATGGAAGCTGTAATTCCCGCCATAGCTGAGGGATGCCTTGCACCCAACAGCAGCAGATAATCAGCTCATTTGGGGAGAAATTTGCCATTTTCATCCAAGAGCTCAGTGAGCTGCTGCTGAAGCACTCATCCAACTGCGGACAGCACGCTTCCCAGAGGGAAGAAGAGAGGCTGCACCTGTTTCCAAACCCTTACAGCTCTAGAACCATTTCTGTTTCCCTTTTAGCCTCCAATCTCACACCCCAGCTAGCCATGGGCCCAAACATCACCCTTCCAGCATTATGGGGAAATTGATTACTCACTCAAGTTTCCTATTATAAATAAGGAACAGTGAATGCCTTCAACATCTCGCATGAGACACACAGGCTAGACCCTGGCCTAGGTGAAACACTTCATTTTCATTTGTTCCAGAATATATTCTGCCAAAACTTTTTGGGGATACCATTTGATGGGAAACTTTAAGAAAAGGAGATAGATAGATAGATAGATAGATAGATAGATAGATAGATAGATAGATAGATATAGATATTGATAGATAGATATAATTAATTTTTATTTTAAAACTATGCTGCTAGGCTGTGAAACATATTTTCTGTGTATTTGATCACTCAAAAGTACTTAAGTTCTGAAACTTCAAATAAGTTCTAATCTGATCAAAGCTGTGAGCTTTTAAAAACAGGGTACCCCCTGGTGCTGCAGATGATAAAAACCTACAATTGACTTGTGTGATGTGAGACAGAACTGAAAAGCTCTTGGTTTTAGAAGAAAGTGCAGGTCAACGTCAGTTTGTAGGAGCAACTGCAAGACAGGCAGGGACCCCAATTCACAGGCCACTCTGCCCAACAATGATTTTAAAGTCCTTTGTCAACAGAATTCTGTTATCATTCAGGGAACACCCAGGAAGTCAGTAGCAGGCCACAGCTTCATGAAGTTGGTTGCAAGGCTGGGAATGTAAGACATCCTCTTCTCTTCACATCTTTTTTTTCTTTTCAAAATTAAGTTGTTAGGGCAGAGAACTGAGTTTGCCAAATGATACTTAGAAATCTTTGCATCCTGGGGCTGTGCAATCAGACGCCACAGCAACAATGGGCTATGGACTGAGTATTTGAATGAAGTAAGACTAATATGTCTGCAGAATGAAATTCTAACATTTTATTGAATTGTGATTAGTTGAATTTTAATTTTATTTATTTTTTTAAACTTTTATATAGTTTATTTAAATTTATTTTATGTGCATGGTGTGAAGATGTCAGATCCCCTGGAACTGGAGTTACAGACAGTTGTGAGCTGCCATGTGGGTACTGGGAATTGAACCTGTGTCCTCTAGAAGAACAGCCAGTGCTCTTCACCACTGAGGCATCTCTCCAGTGCCTCCAATTTTAATTTTAAAAGCTGAGGTTGAATTTGGTTATTGGGAAGTTTTTATTTTTTAACTAATTTTTAAAAATTGTATGTGCATAGGTGTTTTTTCTTGCATGTGTAGCTGTGCACATGTGTGCCCCTGGTACCCACGAATGCCAGAGAAGGACATCAGATGCCCTGGAGCTGGAGTTAGAGATTATTATTAGTCAGTCACCAAACACAGGTATTGGGAACCAAACTTGGGTTCTCTGCAAAAGCAACAAGTGCAATGAACGGCTGAGCCATCTCTCCAGAACTTTACTTTTATAAATTGAGCACCAGAAAATTTAAAATATCATGTGCATCTCACAATGTTTCTATGGGACAGCTCTACCCAAGAATAACATGAGAACCCCAGGCACATGCTGTCTATCCACACACTCAAGTTCTTGCCACATCGCACACATGGACAGACCTTTTGGACTTACGAAATAACAAATTGCTACCCACCACCCAGGGCCAGGATCTTGGAAGGGGTGGCATTACCCAGCCAACTAAGAACTGTGGCACAAGAAGAGAGAGATGGCTTAATGGTTAAGGGCACTGACTGATGTTCCAAAGGACCTGGGTTCAATTCCCAGGTCATCAGTGTCTGATCATGCCAAGACTAAAAAGGAAAAAAAAAAGGAAGAAGAACTGTGGCAGAAACAATAGTGACCACAATTTGCCTTGCCCTTTAAAGGACCTTAGAGAAATGAATCCATTTATCTGTCCTTACAGCAGCAAATGCTCACCTGTTTTTACCTCAAACCTAGGGATTTTGTTCACTTACTTACTTCATCCATTAGGTTGTTAGGGCCAGAATGCTTGTTAGGTGCCACAGTGTGACACAGAAACAAATTTCATCATCCCTGAGCTCAAAGGCACTTAAAGTCAGTCTGGTGGTTCCTAGCACATCACTTCCATACAAATGGAATTAAGTGCTGAAATGGGGCCCTTGGTAAAACGTTGTAGGAGCACAGGATGAAGAGTGAAGAACTCAGCCTGTTGAGATCAGGTGGGATTCCCATGCAGTAGCATTAGGGTGAAGCATGATAGACCAGTGGGACATTGCCAGTGGGATTGAGGAAAGAGCACTGCACGTGTTGGAAATAGCCTGAGTCAGCAGATGCACAGAGGTCAGTGGGCATGCAGGGAGTGGAAAGGAGGTAAGGGCCAGGCACACCAAGTAAATCAGTCAGAATCAGTGTGGTTAAGGAAGTGGGAGCAACGGGTTCATGAAGGCCATGGAAACATTCTAAGCAGGAATGATGAAAGTCTGTCATGTGATATGGAGAAAACGGAGAGGAGAAGGGCAAACACAAAAGACATAGTGAATGAATATTAGGCTATTCGAGCAGGAAGGAAAGAGGGACAGAAGGCAATCGTGTTATTATTAAGCATGTGTGGGAAACAGAGGAAGGAAAACAGATTCAACATGATGTGAAATCAGAAAGAAAGCACTGGCAACTCTTTTGGAACAAAACCTGGATTAACACATGATGGTTAGAAGACCCATAGACCATATACCCACTATGTGGCTACCTGTTGCCAAGCCTGGCTGTTACCAAAAACCTTCATTACTCAATGAAGGTGGGGAACTGGCAGGGATGGGTGTGGGTGGATCTTCATTTGGGTATTTCCTGAGTTAATTCAAACATGAGGTAGCGTGGTGTATATTGTTGGCAGGTATTATGTAAAGTGTTGAAAATGGAACAAGCACATATTAAGTGTGGGTGCTAGAATCTCAACAGTACACCTAGAGCTAGCTGAAAGTCAAAGCTGTGTCCTTGGAAAGTAACCTTCTGAGATGAAAGGATTGCGTAATGTGCCCCCCCCCCCCCCCCCGCTGCCCTGTGGTCAAGATTATGCGAGAGTTTGCTTGTACAAGTGGAACATACAGCAATATCCCATCTCCACCCCCCACCATCATAAGCAACACAAGCTTCGGTTTCAAAAGCAAGAGCTCTGTCTAGCCCTAGCCCTCAGGCTGCAGTTCCGTGGTCTGATTGGTTTTGGCTTCAAGCACAGGCTAGTTCTCCCTTCTGCTCTCTGAACAAACTCCAGCCTTTACGGGCTAAGCCTTGTGGTTCCTTGTCTGCTGCCCATGTGGGGAGCTTCAAAGCCTTTTCCATGTGATTATTTGTTCTGTCAACAGCACCATGTCTCTGTAGAGGGAGGACCACTGCATGTAGCTATCACTTATCCTCTCTCTCCCCTAGCATCACTTCTCAACAATGCAGACCTTCTTGTGGAGGACTCTCAGCACTTTACCAACACCTCCCCAACCCAATCAGTACTAAGTGATACCAGGTGGCTCTTTTAATACCACAAGAACAGACCAAACACTATGCTCTTGTTCCCACCTCCACAAGAAAGTACAGACTGGGCAAAACAGAATCTGCATGAGTAGCCTGAGTAACCACAGACCCACTCATTCTTTCTACTTCTTGGGAAGCTGATATATCTGTAGCTTCTTTATATTTTATCTATCACTTGATGTTGTCTTTAGGAGAACCATCTGTCAAAATGGTCTGACTAGCCCAAAGTGAAAGTCCCTCATGTTAAACTGTTCTCTTCAGTATATATCCACTGGTATAGTTAATAAAGGATAATTAAAAGGCAGTCTTAAGTGGAACTGAGTGTAAGGGATGTACTGGGGAGGAGAACAGCATTTATAAAAATAGAGTTGAGGTGGGTGTTCTAAACACCAACCTGAGTTGAAGTCAGATGCGAGGAATCAAAACCTTGAAACTATGCTATATTCATTTTGGGCAAAGTCAGAAGAAAAGAGCTCTTGTTCAAAACATTAAAACAATGAGAACAAGCAAAAGGTTTAGAGGAAATTAAACCAGTCTCCTACACACACACACACACACACACACACACCTGAGAAAGGGGGAAGTATTGCTTTTAGTACAAATGTTCACTTGGATCTTGACCCTTAAACTTGGGAATTACTAGATAGGGGCAGAGAGTCCTCACTTTGCCTTTAACATCATTTTTTTTTGTTCAGTATCATTACTCCATCATTACTGTGGGATGTGATGATAGGCAATCAAAGCCCAGACTTTAGGTCCCAAATATACAGTATTTTTTTTTAAATTAAATCATATTGACTACACAAAACCATGAGTGTCAGTGTGACTATTGCAATATGCATATAACATATTTTGTCCATGTCTCTCCCTAAGCCTCTCTCTTTTATCTAATAGTCCCTAGTCCACTTTGTGTCTGCTATTCCTTTTCTCTTTAGGTTCCACATTTATGAGTTGGCCTTATTTTGACTAACATAATGCTCTCCAGTTTCATCAGTTTTTCAT
Source organism: Onychomys torridus (assembly GCF_903995425.1). Lineage (NCBI taxonomy): Eukaryota > Metazoa > Chordata > Mammalia > Rodentia > Cricetidae > Onychomys > Onychomys torridus. Next base: position 61,822,215 of record NC_050466.1, on the reverse strand, counting down.
GACATAATTTTATTTACCTTTATAGCTGAATAAAATGCCATTGTATGTATGTATCATATTATCTTTATCTGTTTGTAGACACCTGGGCTGGTTCTAAATATCATGAATAGCAGCACAATAATCTATAGATATCCATAGTATTCTAACTTAGAATCTTTCCAGTATAAAGAGAAGTATAGCTATATCATATGGTAGTCCCACTCTTAGATTTTAAGGAACTTCCACACTGATTTCCAAATCAAATAGTTGAACAGATTGCCCATTTGTTAATTGGATTGCTTTTTCTCTGGGTGTTAAATGTTTTGAGTTCTTTATAGATTCTGAATAGTAATCCTCTGTTGGAAGAGTAGCTAGCAAACATTTTCTCCCATATTGTAGGCTGCAAGACAGTTTTTACAGTCAAATACAAACAAAAAATACAGCCTGGCAGTGGTGGTGCACGCCTTTAATCCCAACACTGGTAAGGATGAGGCAGGTGGATCTCTGTGGGTTCGAGGCCAGCCTGGTCTACAGAGCTAGTTTTGGGACAAGGCTACACAGAGAAACCCTGTCTGGAAAAACAAAAAATAAAAACAAAAAAAAAGAAAGAAACTAAAGGAAGAAGTGCTCTCTGCTGGTAAAAACAAGAGTTGACAGACACTCATCTCTTTAAGTGAGTATGGTTAATTTGCCTTTCATTTGTTGGCTGAAAACACTGTAAGTCTAATGATTTTTGCCCTATAGTCTTCCCTAAAGTCCCAGTGGGTGAGAATGTAAATGCAACTTTATTTTGAAAAAAAAAAAAAAAAAAAAGCCAGGGCCATGAAACAGCTCAGCAGGGAAAAGAACTTGCCATATAAAGTACCTGAGTTTTATCCTTGAATCCACATTGCGGAATGAAAGACCTGATTTCTGCAAGTTGTATGTCCCCTGACCTCCACAACAGCACCATGTCACACATCACACACACAATAAATCAATGTCAGTAAAAGGCCAAACAAGTATTTCGTGTTTGTTTGTTTGCTTGCTTGTGGGGGATGGAGGGAACTACTACATAGTTTAGACCCGCTTGAAATTTTAAAACTTCCTGCCTCAGCTCCCCTAGCGCTGGGATCAAGGAATTTGCCATTGTGCCCAGGACAAGCAAGTTTCTATGGGAAAAAAAACAACAAAAAACAAACAAACAAACAAACAAAACTTTAAAAAATTTTCTTTCCCTTTGATAATTCTTCTCAATGTTGTTTATGTTTTTAGAGCCTGCAGCTGTGTTGGAGCACATTTGTCCACTGATCTAGACTTGAATATGTTGGCATAGCCTTGGGCTAAATATAGGAAAAGGTGCCTTTAAAACAAGAGAGAAAATGAAGGGTAAGCACAATTGCAGGGAAGTGGGTAGTTTTTTTTGTTGTTGTTTTGGTTTTTTTTGTTTTGGTTTTGTTTTTGTTTTGTTTTGTTTTATCCTCACTTATGATTTCATTCACTGCTTTCCCCCAGATAAATGGAGGTCTGGAATTAGTTCTTAAATCTGACAATGTGCCTAATGACAGGCTATGGACTGAGATCAAATAACCAACCCAAACAAGGGGTCTGTTTCACCTCAGCTACTCCACATTTTGCTTTTATCTGCCTATTTGTTTCATGAGAACTTTCAAAGGAATTGGTTGATTTTGATCAAATGTGGGGCCTGGCTAAAGGGTTTCAGGATACATCTTAAGCTTAATTTGTGGTCCTGCCAGCCGTCCTGAAGGAAAGCAGTAGCCAGGGAAAAATTTAACCGGGCATATCTGCTGTACTCTTTAGCAGACTTCACCCAAGTTCATACATGAGTAGTGGCCACAGATCTATGCGATTCATGGAGTGGAGTTTGCAGATCACAGATCTATGAAGGTATCCAAATTCACTGTATACAATGGCTCCTCACAGCATTCAGAGAGGCAGGTATTATCTCTACCTGGACAAGGGGGAACAAAAGCTTTAATAAAAGAGGGACAAAGTTACATTGCTTTAGCTATATCTTGTGAGGGATTCATGAGAGAAGCAGTTCGATAGATGTAGAATCTGATCCAATAGAAACAAGCAAAAATGTCTGTAGCTAAATCTCTAGTTTAAACTATTTTCAAGAAGAAATCTGGTTACAAGGTGATAGATCTTGATGCCAGAAGAAAAACTGTCCTGTGTGATATACTAGAACATAGTCTTGATGATGGTGTCACCAAAGCATTGTTTTGGAGGGGTAAGCTCTCTCAGTCCCCATACTAACCATCAAAGACCAACTAAAATGAGCTAAATTATTACTCTGGCTCCAAAAAGCCACCGAAATTAGCTGGGTGTGGTGCAACCTATTGGTAATGTGGGCACTTATGGTGAACAACTCTCTGGGTTCTGTTCTCTGCACTGCAAAATTAAAAAAAAAATTCTACCATAGAATTGGAAATACTTCAGAATAGGGCACCAACAGAGAGCCCCCCACTTTAGCTTCTCTCCTCACCCTGACTATCATCACTTAAAATTCTGTGTTCCAAAGCACAGGGTACTTGTTGCTGTCGCTCTGCGCCCTGGTGAGCTCCTACTCCAAGACTATTAAGACTTAGGTCAAGTGTCACTCACTCTCCCTTCACACTCCCTTGGCATCCCAGAGTCAGAGTAATGTCTTCCTCTTCTGACCTCTCATGGCTTTTAAAAAACACTTCCACTTTCATGTTGGTGCCAGTTTCACCACAAGGTAGTTATTTATTTGCATACCAGTCTCCTTCAGTGTCTTTCTCAATTTGTTATTTTTTAAAAAATCACTGATGGGGTGAGCAGGCTCCTTCTCACTGAAATAAATTCATACCTTGGAAGTTTGGCACAGCCATAATATTCAGAAGTGATATTTAAAATATTTGACAGTTGTATGGCATAGGCACTGGCTAGTCAAATAGATACATGGCTATACTGATAAGTACCAACTAAAGTTCAACTTTGGCCTTAGCCCAACAGTCAGGATTTCAGTGAAGGGTGGCGTTCCATATCTGATTCGGTCTAAAGATTGCTCAGGTTTCAAGCTGATCAGGTCAGTCAGGGTCTTGGGCTTTGGAAACTTTTTGTTAAATCCTTCATGATCCAAGAAATTGCCCTGAGTATAGAGGGTTTTTTTAAGTCACTATCATAATTATGTTTAGAAAAGACTGAAGCCAAAGCCAAGATGAACAGTAGCTAACTGTGAGATTGTTTTGTAGCAACAAGGGCTTCAACACACACACACACACACACACACACACACACACACACACACACACACACTTAAAAAAAAAAAAAACCCTAGCCATTGTCTCTGTAGTCACAGTATAGCTGCACAAAGCAGGCTTTCATTTATGGCTCTCTCTCTCTCTCTGGGAAGCCAGACTTGAGAGTAAAGGATATCTTAATGTTCTCTTTCAAGGTTGCTGAGAACAGGAACATAGATCGGCGGGATGCTACAATACCCCCCTTTCTTTCACCACCCCTTCCACCCTGCCTTTTCTCTCGCCACCTACTTGCCTTTGTAGAAGCAATCTTTAAGTATCTCCTGTTTTGCTTAGCTACCTGGAAATGTGTTTTTCTATGTAGGTAGCAATGGCAAGGGGGACTAGAGACATGGTTTTGCATCTCGGGCTTGCAGATTTGAAGAAATTTTACTCTAATGATGTCCATTTGAAAGCTGCAGCTCTGTTCACCTACTCAAGGTTTTTTGTTTTTGTTTTTGTTGTTATTGTTGTTTTCTTTTTTCCTTTGGTGAAATTGAGAAATGTTAATTAATATCACCTGGGTCAGCTTCAGCCACTGAAGCTGGACAGAGCCATGCTTTTATTGTGAGACCCTGGGGGCTAAGGTATCCTAGCAGCTACACACGCCAATTCCGAAACCAGACTTTCTGAATGTAAGTGTATGGCCTCTGTTACCTTCAAAGCAGTGTGGCCTTGGTAAGTCATGACTTGCTGTGTGCCTCAGCTGTCTCATGTTTTGTATGAGGATAGTTTCTACTTTACACGGTTAATGATATCTTTATACATACGGAGTACTTAGTACAGTTTTGGGTGCATAGAAAGTACTCCACAAGTAGTAGCTCCTGAACTTCTCCTGCCAAGATCAGCTTGTGAAACAAGGAGTCTCAATATGATCACTAACAATAAGTACACAAACAGCAGCAGAACTGAACATGCTTAATAAAGTGGAAAACTGAAACCATGCTCCAGTTATCTGAAAAATATATGGTAGCAGGCTTTGGTGAGAGTCAGCTATTTGAGATTTTAAAGCAATATGAACCACTCCATAAATAGGAGATGTAAAACTTTTTTCAAACCTGGGAGTGAGAATGCTTTGCAGCCTTTCCAACTGCTCACTTCTGCTCGAAGATGCTAAATCAACAAGTCATTTCTAATGGAAATGGACCCTTCCAACGACAGAGAAACAACTCCCTGCAAACTGTTGTTTAAAGGATTAGACCAGCATGTGCTAGAAAGTGGGATAGGAAGACCACATTCCATGTCAACCCCAGTGTGTACAGAGACCACACCCATCCTCTTATGTCTACTGGGACTCCTTGAATTCAGCAAAACTCTGCAACTCACAGGTCACCATAGGCCACCATTGGTGCACATCTACTGAGAAGGAAAGAGGCCAGGAACCATCCTGATCAGCAGGGCAGATTTGGGCATGTGTCCTCCTCTGAGAGGGTCTTTCTAGGAGGCCACATCCATCCAGACGCTCATCTCTGGATCCCCAGGTAGCAGCTCAGAAGCAAACAAAAATGATGTAGAGGAAATCCAAGGTGCATCTTGGCTTAGAATCCCCAGATCCAACAGGATGGTGTATTTTGTAAACTGTAGTTTCCTGGGGCCCCATAAGGGTCATAAGAGTTCCACAGTCAGGGAAGCCCAAAGCTACGGCTTCCTGCCAGGTATTTAGATTCATTTACAATCCTGCAGCACTAGAAGCAATTTAACAATTGGGTCATTTTTACTATAAGCAATATTGCCTGGTAACACAGCTGACATTCCACCTTCACCACGTTTCCAGGGCAACAGAGCTGGTAAGTTAACAACAGGACAGATTTCCACAGAGAAGGGAAAAAGGCCGTGTTAATAACCCTTTGCCCAAAATGATAAACTCTTCCGTAGATAGAAGCTAGTCAGCTCCTGCTAATGGGAATGGGTTGGAATGCAGAGAAGCTCAACCCCAATCTAAATCCTGAGGGCAGAGAGCAGCCATGGAAGCTCCAAAGCAGAATGCTGTTTCCCTAGTAATGAATGTTTAGACTTGGGCATAGGACTAGCTATTCCTGTGAGAGAAAGACCACAAGAATTAGGAGTCCCATACTTAGGACCTATGGGAGCTGACCTATGATCTGGAAGCATCATGATTCCCACCACCACTGGGGAAAACATCCTGAGCTCCAAAGGAGACGGGAATATAAGTTAACTTAATATAAGTACACTACTCACAGACCTCCGATAGTTCCTGGCTTAGCATTTGCATAGAAGCTGCACTCCCTTAGCTCTTCTTACAGCCCCCTCTCCTTTCTGTTCCAATAAGACACATATGTCTGATGGTGCAAGCATGTGTGATTTTTGGCAAGCAAGCTGTTTTCTCTCTCACTTATGAAAGCCTACCAAACTGGGAGTCAAAGTGAAGCTAGTTGCAGCTTCAAATGTGTTCTTATTTATATTTGAAAGTAAAACATTCCCAAATGTCTGCCATTAATAACACAGTACTTGAGGCACAGCTTAGGGGTGAAACACCAATATATCAAGACATGAGTCTGAATATGATGGCCTTTTGTGGCAATACAGGAGCATAGGTTATCCCATGTGCTGTGATGAAAGCCCACCTCAGGATGTAGCCAGACATGTTTTCGCCTCTTTTCATATCAAATTGGGAAGCTACCAGGCACCTCCCACTCTAAACTGCCTTGTTCTGGATTATTTTATTCTGGGACACTTGAAGGACACCAGATGCTTCTTCAACAATTTGGTTGTTTATCTACTATGAGGGACCCCAAATCATCAGGAAAATGTATGTTTATATTATTGAAAGACCCTGAGTCAAAGGATAATTAGGATAACTGGTACTGGGTCACTAAAGCTAAGAGGAGGCATTTGTTCATCCATTCATTCAATCACTCAGCAATCAAGTATCAAATACTAATGCTACATGCTGAAGGGAGTGACTATAAAGAGTATCCCAGGAGTTGCTAGACTCAAAACCTTGATTATTCAGATACAGGATCATGTTCTGTCATTGGCTCCTCTTGTTCCCCTCACTGAACCTTCCCTTTCTTCCTAGAAAGTCTTTCTTCCTATAGCCATGACCTGCCTGTCAGGTAAAGAATCATTTTTGAAGAATTATTTTCAAAATCAGCACCTCTCAAAATGTGCTTTATGGTCCAGCTACTTACACTGTGGATCCCAAATCCATACTAGGTAACTGAACATAGGATGCTATGGAAAATTTGGAAATAGTGAAAGGTTTCTGCATGCACAACCACCAATTAATACATCACATTGTAATTGATCTGAGGTGGCAATTGCCCTTGCTATGTCATACAGTTCCAGTGTTGTTTCAGTTCTGCATATACAATAATGTGCCATCATACCACACAACGCCATAGGACACTACCTGAAACACACCTTGGCTGAGATTTGAGACTACTGTATGTTATGGACTGGAGTGTTTTTACTGTGCATACAATGTCTTTTACTCTCATAGAAACATAATGGTTTTATTGCAGACAGGAAATATTTTCAGTGTTTTCCTGCTGTCATTCATAGAAGTATCAAATTGGTCTATCTTGCAATGTATTTTGTTTGGATATTTGACTTAAAATTCTTCTGTCTGAGTTACTGACTTGAATTTCATTTCAAAAAAAAAAAAGAAATAGCATTCAGTGAATTTCAGTTTGGGATTAGAACAGAATTTCTAACAATTTCTGAAATGGTCTCAAATGTACTTCTGCCACTTTTACATTATGTATTTGTGCAAAGCTGCACTGGCAGGATTGATGATTGATTTTAAAATCAAAATATTAGTAAATTCTGAAAGATATTGAAGGTGCTCTATATCCTACAGTATCAACACTCAGCCAAGATTTAATTCTTGATGTAAAAATAAGTAAGCCCATCCAGTAATATGCAAACTTATTTTCATTTCTAGTAAATGATAAAAATGATAAGTGTAACAAAGAATGGTTTTAAAATAAATTTCTCCATGATTTATTATCGCTAAAATTTTAATTTTGTACCTCTTTTGTATGCAACCCAAAGTTGCATTAAAAACTCATCAGGAAAAAGGGGATTGGAAGTGGAAATTTAAGAAGTTTTGCTGTGTGGAGTCCAAGTCCCAAATGTGACAAAAGAGAGATCTGATCTAATAAGTTTGGGATAGTCCTCACTTTTACAGAGGTCTCTATATATTTTAGGATATTAAAAACCCTGAAGAGTCTTAACTCATCCAGTTTCTTTTCTAACACTCTTGACTATAGAAATGTGTATATGAGTTCTATGTGACCTAATAATATCCTAAGGAATGCAAACCCTTGAAGAAACATTTTATTAAAACCATATACCCTTTAGCTGATCTCCTACTTGACAGAAGTAACCCATGTCTACAGATATATTTATTAATATATTATTTATACTGTATAAACATATTTATGAACTACTGACTACTTTAACAATGCTATTACAAATCAAATCTGAGAGGTGGCTCAGCAGGTAAATATACTTGCTGTCTAAGCTTGATGACATGAGTTTGACCCCCAGAAACAATGTAAAGGTAGAAGGAAAGATCCAGCCTGCTTCACAAAGCTGTTCTCTGACCTTGGCAGATGCACCTACACGTTCACATACACATCACACACACATGCACACATGCATAAATTAAATAATAGTAACAGTATTTCATTCTATGTTTCAGTGACATTCTTAAGTTTCTGAAATAGAACCATATGGAGCAGAGATAAGAGGTCATTTGAGAATCTCAAGCAGCAGACAGCCTTTCAGTCAATGACTCTAAGAGATTGAGGATCAAGCTGACATTTTTTTTGGTAGGCATATGCCAGAGACTATGGCCAGGTGCTTACTGAAATAAAGGTTCTTCTCTTCTTGTCCCTCTAGTTTGGAGTGCCAATCAGAGTTAAGGCTAAAGAGGCTTAATGATTTGGGCCAGGGAAAGAATGACATTAGGCTGGTGTGCTGTGGCATGTAGTCACAGGAGCATCATCTAGTATTGAGGTTTTATCATGCTCTTTGTTTGAATGATTAGTAATGGTAAATGAGAGAGAGTGAATAAATGGTGAACCATTTGGCAGGAGTTGATGAGAAATTGTAGAATCTGGAAAGACAGAAAAGGACGTAAATTCCTTTCGTGCAGTTTTCTAGGCTTTGAGAGATCTTGGAGAGAAGTTTGGTATGGTTACAAGTATCAGTTCAGTGTCCCCAAATGAAATCAGTATGTTTTGTCAAGATTGTTCTGGCTCTTTGCCTGTGGATTTCTCGACTTTTGCTCTTCAGAAAAAGGAAAGCAGTTTATTTTCATCTAAATGGCCCAAGCCTGAAATTACTGTTTGTAAATTCCAAAGGGAAGAAATGCAAACATGTGTGGAAAAGTATATGAAAATGGAAAATCAAAGGTTTACAGATTTATCATGTTAACTGCAGCTGGGTTGTTTCCAAGTAGCCCCATGTTCTAAGACTTCCCCCACCACACAGGGAGAAGAGACCCCATTTTAAAGAAATGAAAAGGATATTTTGTTGTCCTTGAACTTCAACCTTTCTGAAACACTGTTCTCAGAGAAAGAAAGGTCAAAGTTCACTTCCTTAGTACAGCAGTAGGGACTTTAGCATCCATGCTAGGCTATTCCATACTGGCTGCCATACAAGGTAATCTATATACCATAAACATGTGTCCACTGAGATGTGCAGCAAACCACCACCTTTCACCATTGTGGTTTCAGTGGTACCTGCCACACTCTACTTTCTTAAGAGCATAATGGACTATCTCCAGTTGAGCAATCTCCCCCTCTCTTCCTCAGAAACCTCTGTCCTACCCCATTTTGAGACAATATAGGAGGCATCTGCACGGTCTACCATAAACCAGAGCCCCACGTGGAAGTAAAGTCTGATTCCACATACCTTCCTACCTCTTTACCAATCTAAGTATCCTGCTAAGGAATGCCTCAAAGTCATGTACATTTGGTACCCTCTGTTCTCCTCTCTCTCCTTTCCCTCCCTTCCCTTCTATGCCCCCCACCACTCTGTGTTTACCCATGCATGCACATACACTCACAGGCCTGCAAAGTCTTTACTCCTCGTCTCGCTGATGCTGTTCTTTAGGAACTCTGGCTTGCACTGCTTAGGAAGAACTGCTTGCTGTTCTAGCCAATAGTTCCATGCGAGCTCATGTCAGAGGCCTTTGGTTCTGATCCTCTCTTCTTCCTAGCATGCACTCATACATCACATTTATGTGTTCAAGTCCAATTTATAAGAGAACATGGTGGAAGGCCACTCTCAAAGTCAAAGAACAGTAGTTGGGAGCTTGATCTGGGTTTTTTGAATAAGCTTTGTGACTTTAGAGGGTGACTTAACACCTCTGAGTTGAAATATCCTTTTATGTAAAAGAGGCTGATCTCTCTCATGGCGCTTCCCAGAATACTGACAGTGAGATCAAAGGAAGCAGCAGCTAAGAGAAAATGCTTAAAAAATAACTACTAGTTCGCTTCCTCCCCACCTAAAATGTTTCTATAAATCATTATTGCTTGGAGACTGTGTTCCTTAGCCACTTAAATTTGTTTTCTGAGACTGCCAGCATCCCCAAGCCAATCTGGGCAAAATTTCAAGCAAAATTTCTTAAGACACCAGAGAAACAGGTTTGGAGGTTCCAGACATAATGGTCTTCTTCATCGTCCAGTAATTATGAAATCTTGTGGGACAACTGCTCCTTTCCATCATCCAGTTCATTTATCTTGATTTAAGATGTGCAAGCTGCCCATCATAAACAATTCTCCCATGCCCAGGATCTTCTAGCGTTTTTTCTTCGGTGTTTACTTGTGTACTTTGATGATAAAGTAATATTCATTGTCTGCTGTTATTGTTCCACTGGATAGCCTTGCTGCCTCTCTGTGCCTTTTGAGAATGTGATCTACGTCACCAAGGGACTCATCTAGAGATCTGCTGAGTCCACATGTTTGGGTTTTCCAAACAGCTGTTAAAAAATATATTAATTCCTTACTTGTCTTCTCTTGGGTGACCTGTTGCCACCATCCCCCTCTGATGTCACTTTCATTGGCTTTAGCATTTTTTAATTAGTTCTAACACTATCACCCATAATGGCTTCCCAACTGTTTCCATGAGAATTTGTCAGTGACCTACTTTCTTCCTGATTTCTTTATGCCTGTGTGTACCCCGAACACAGTTTGACAAATTGCTTCTTTTAGAGTCCTTTTATATTTGTTCCTGGAAATTTGATCTTGGCATTTATTATTATAGCACTGGCACCTTGCCTTCCTACTGCAGGTTAATAGTACTAAAGGGAAAGAATTTGTAAATTCCTCCTCACAGTCCTCGTTCTCTCCCCTTCTCTGTCTCCTTTCTCCCTTCTTTCCTTGCCCATCCCCTTTCCTTCCTTCCATCAGTCCCTGCTCCCCTCCTCATCCATTGAATTAACTCTCTCTCTAAACTCCCTTTCTCTATGAATAGAACCTGACAATACCAGACAGCTAAGATCTACTGGAAACTACTAAAAATAATTGCCTTTTGTTATTAAAGTCCCATTTGGGGCTGCCATTATTCCCTCCCAGGAATCTGTAGCTTCCTGAAGGAATTCAGAGGTCTGCACCCCCATGCTTTTTTTAGAAAGCAGAGGGTTGTTTCAACAAACATGCTACTAAATTGTCTTAAATTAATGTGTATTGTCTATTGTGTCATTTAGCTCTGGCTGCTGCTTCTCTGGAATTTGCCATTGGAATATTTTACTCACTGATCTCTTCCTGCTGTCCTCCACACCCCATCTAACATTATAATTCCCCTGCAGATCTCAAAGGAGCCTAGGACCCCAACTCCCTCTGTCTCTGCTTCCTCATTCACTGAGGACCAGCTGCATCATTTAAGATTTCCAGTGTAACCCTTTTCTCCCAAGGTCATGGGAAAGCTAACCTGACAGTGCTTAGAATTATGGTTTTGACAGGCTTCCTCTGTATGTACATATACTTTTTATTATTAAAACAGAAAGTAAGAAACCCTGTTAGCTCATAGTAGGTAGTGCATGGGTCTCATTTAAAAACAAAAGGAATTAAATGATTATGTTTGTATTAGCTGCCAACCCCTTCCTCCAAATGCCACACCCACTGGACTTAATATGTCATAGGTATTGTTTACTGATCTTGCTTTTTAATTTCTAAGAGAATACAAGTTATCAGTTTGGGGGTACATTACATTTACCTGAAGGTTTTCTTTTCTCCTTTTTTTTCTCTTTCAAAATGGTACATTCATGGCCTGTATCCCTAGAGGTTTGACTTTTAGTGAGGAATGGAATCCAAACATTGACATTTTAACAGAAGCCCCATATTCTTCTAAGGTTTACTTTTGGAGACTCTCTGATCCACAATAATCATCATCATAAAGCTTTATGCCATGCAGCCATCTGCTTGCATCATCTAATGGTTCTGAGTTTGGTAAGGTAAATAATTGTGCTAGAAGTATCAATCCACCTTGAATCCATCAATCCATTTGAATAATGAAAGGGAAAATCTTCCCTAACAGTTTTGCACTTGACATTAACACTATCATTCACTTAGTGAGTGTCTTTGAAGTTTAAAACTATGAATAATAAAAAAAGAAAATAAATAAATAAATAAAAACTATGAATAATAATGTACTAATATTGGCTTATAAGTTGTAAGAGACGTACCATACTAACATAAGATGCTAATAATAAGAGAAACTGAATGTAGGGTGCATGGAGCTCTAGGTACTATCTGCTCAATGGTTCTGTAAGTCTAAAATTGTTGTAAAAACTTAATCTTATTTTTTAGAATGAATGAAAATAAAGAGAAAAATCCCAAGTGTTAGCAAGAGTGTAGAGCAACTGGAATTCCCAGACACTACAGGTGTGATTGTTAACTGTTACATCCACTTTGGAAAACTGCACAATATTACCAACTAAAGATGAACATTTGCTGCATACACTAAAATATATATCAAACTGAAATATGCAGTCATCAAAATACATACAAACCAGCACCAATAGTATAGTCTTAAACTAGAATATTAGCAAATTATCTATCACTAATAGAATTGATAAACCAATCATGATATGATCCAAAATGAAATACTATACAATAATGAAATCTGGGGTTGGGGATTTAGCTCAGTGGTAGAGCGCTTGGCTAGCAAGGGCAAGGCCCTGGGTTCGATACTCAGCTCAAAAAAAAAAAAAAAATGAAATCCAGGCCAGGTGGTGGTGGCACACGCCTTTAATCCCAGCACTCAGGAGGCAGAGCCAGGCAGATCTCTCTGAGTTGGAGGCCAGCCTGGTCTACAAAGCGAGTTCCAGGAAAGGCGCAAAGCTACACAGAGAAACCCTGTCTCAAAAAAACCAAAAAAAAAAGAGAAAGAAATAAAAGAAATCCAATCAATTTGAATTCTACTCCAAACAAGGACAAGATGGAAGGAAAGAAATCAGACACAAAAGAAGGCATTTTGTATGGTACTATTCATATAAAAATGTTTAAAATTTAAAATTGTTTTTAAAATTTAAGTAGTTCAAACTGAGTCATGCTAGGAAAGGCAGAAGAAGGACTTTGCTTTAAATATGGAGGTGAAGGTGCTCTTTTAGGGATAACAACGTTCTTGGTTTCCTCGGAAGCATAATATCAGATACCCAAGTGTTCGACTTGTGAAAACCCATTGAACTACATACATTTAGGATCTGTGCATTTTTCTATATATATTTATACCAACTTATAAAAATCAACCCACACTTTCTTTAGGGAAAGTACATAAATATCCAAATTTTCTTTAGGAAAAGAACACAGAGCCAGCTGAGTAAATAGACTGAAGCAAATCGACTGGTTGCTTTGGTTCGAACTCCAGCTTTAGTCCTAAACTGTATTGCCCTGGGTTACTTTGAGCCACTAAGCCTTTCTCACCTCTATGCCCTAATCTCTAAAGTATGGATAAAAGCTGTACCTATGTCACAGGGTTGTTGTGAGGATTGAATGAGCTAATGTTTGTTCAACACAGAATATTATAAAGACAGTGTATGGGCATATGTAGCACACATATTTGTTAAGGAAAAAAAATCATTTTCTTGGAGGGGGAAATGGCCCGCCTAAAGTGTCTTTTAACCATCATTGCCCTTATGGAGACTGATGATGAGATAAGAAAGTAAGGGAGCTAAACCTATTTCCTAGGTAGCATTCTTACTTGGGAAGGAAACTATTACCTTGGCAACTAGCCAGTTACTTTTGCTCTTCTTGACGTGGAGTCTGGACTTCCAACAGGCTCCTGGGCACTGGTCCAGAGGCTTGACACAAAAGAGTCTGCCCCAGAGGGCCTGTCAGAATACCTCGGGCAGGATAGCATGGTCCAGCAGGATTCTGTCCAGGCCAGACTCCCCTGATGCTACCTGCTGGGTGAGGCATGCCCCCAACCCCACCTTTCTCCAGTTCTCTGCCAGAAACTTCCCTTCCTTCATTGATCCCTTCCAAAAAGAGTTAGACATGATTGTGTTCAAAAGCAGAAAAGGGGGGCAATAAAAGGAGATTCAAGCGGGGGTGTCCTCCCCTCCCAGAAAGCAGCCTGGGGACATTCTGTCATCCTCTGTCTGTCTGGTGGCTTTGTTTTATTCAGCACACTCTTAGTGAATGAGGAGTCTGAGGGGTGCTCAGTTCACAGCCAACCTCCAGAGGCCACCACAATCAGGTACCTGTGGTGAGCTTGACCTACTCTGCTTCTTCTTGTCCCTTCTAGGCACAGCTGGCTCCTCAGTCAAAAAGGACTTCCCTCCCATCTAGTATTTTGCTTTAGCAACTTTCACTCACCCTCTAAAGCCTTTGCCCAGAAAAAAAAAATAAAGCCAAATGAGGAAACTTTGCTCTCTCATTCCAAGTGCAAGTGAATCTATAACCTGGCAGTGCTCCAGGAGCACTCCACTAACTTTTGAGCCCATGCTTGCCTGCCCTCTCCCTTTCCTCTCTTTCTCTTCCAGCCACTGGGAAGAAGATCAATTTCATTCCATCCCCCTCCCCTGCCACACAGCCTCACCTGTCTTTCTAGTCTTATTTTTCTTGGAGAAATAGTCTCACATTCTTGAAGCCACATGTGGCAGGGACTAGCTAGCTAGTTCTACACTCAACCATTTCATTTTCCATCCAGGGTCCATAAATGACACTGCTCCCAGACTCTCTCACACATTAGGTGACCATCTGACCATTGTAGTTAGAGTACGTGTGGGCCCATAAAACTTCCCATTCCTCCCTTCTCTTTCCCTCATCTGTTGTCTACATGCAGTAGCTCAAGTGGAACACCACAAGGCCCTCGCCATAAAACTAAAAGGGGTTCGGTTCCTGAATGCCTGCATTCTCCATCTCCCACGGAATGTGACATGAGCAAATAAATAAACAAATCTTAATTTGTATGAAGCACGTGGGACTTAGAGGTCAGGGAGCCGATCTTGAGCAGTCTAGTTTAAATTCTCCAACTTATTTCTACAAGCCAAGGCAACCCTGACCCCTCTTTCACTAGTACCCTATGCAGGCATTTTTGACCTCTGCATGAGAGGCCACACCTGGAAATATTAGCAGTAAACATTCAAGTCCCAGCCCTTAACCTCTGACCTTAGTTCATGTTTCAATGTTTAAATTTGTTTCCTGCCTATTGATTACAATTTACTTCTTGAAAGTAAAATGAAAGTCTGGGAAGTAGTACTCAATAGTCCCCTGATTTCTCAGGCCATTTACTCTGTGCATCCATATGGACATGACAGGGACATTTGAACTCAGTGTAGACAAACAAGAAATGAGATTGGAAACTGCTAATTCCTTCCAGGCTGGGAAGTTCACTGAAGTTATACTCCTATTCTAAGGAAGAATAATTGTAAGCGCATTACAAAGGACAGGTTGCTCAGCATCATGGTTTTGCTACTGCCCTGCCTTGCATCCATAGTGGAATAGTGGCAAATAGAGTCTGACACAAGACTACAGGCTAAGACACTGAGTTATTTGTTACTATTGACTTGGTGAGAGTTTGGGTTGCCAGGTTTCAAATGGAGAGAAGTGAATACAACAAATAGTAGCTTTTTTCTTTTTAAGGAAGGAGTAGGTAAGTAAATTATCTGTAATTTAAGCCCAATTTAGGGATCTGAAAAGTGTCCATCTACTTATTATTTGATTCGAAATTGGAGCTGATATATACTTTTCCATTGTTAAAGAATGAACTCACACACACACACACACACACACACACACACACACACACACACACAAAGAATGAACACAAATAACCATTGACTCAAGGTGACATCCACTCTTTGGAATAGATGAATAAATATTTACCTACTGGCATGGCTGTTGAGTAATTGTCTATTAAAGAAGTTAAATGTTATTCACTTTTTTTTAGGATTGAATAATTTGAACACAATCCTATGGCAAATCCTTCAGGTCTAAAGGCAAGAAAGAAACCCTACATCCATTAGTTTCTTTTAGTCTTCACCATACAGGAAAGGAGTACTCTTAGGAATTTCTTACATTAGACACATAATCACTTTTCATTCCCTCTGCACTCACAGCCAGCTAGATAATGGCCTTTTCATTATTCTTTACCCAAATAAGTCTTGAATCTTCTCTCCAGTTAAATATTAACAGGATCTGAGGGGAAGGGTTGGACAGAACCTTAGAAGGGGTATGGGGGATATCTGAATTAAGAGGAGGAATAAAAAGTGAGGACAGACACAGTCTAGATGTCATGAGAGAAGTTGTCCTATATTAAAGGTAACGAAGTATGCTAAATGCCATTGAAGTAAAAGCCTAGGCTAGAGTTCACCAAAAATGTTTAATTTCAACTGGCATAGAGGGGTACCCCAGAAGGGCCAGAAAATAGAGACAACTCATGGGAAGAGTTCTGCTTGGTACCCTTCCCTTTTAGAGCCAAAGAATGAACTTCCATGTGAACTTTCACTACCTATCAAGGTGGTTTTTTTTTTCCTATTTTACTTTTTATTTTTTATTATTTTATTTTTAAATTTTTTTCTTTATTATTATGTGTTTTAAATTTTATACATCAGCCATGGGTTCCCCTGTCCTCCCCCCTCCCGCCCCCACCCCCACCTTCCCCCCAGCCCCTCCCCTCCATTCCCATGTCCTCCAGGACCAAGATACCCCTGGACCAGGATCTGTCCTTAGTGCATGAACTGGCTGTTTGGAACCTTGGGCTTACACAGGGACACTTTGCTCAGTCTGGAAGGAGGTGACAGGACCTGCCTGTACTGAATCCACCAGGTTTAAATGAATCTCAAGGTTTTGTATTAAGAAGAGTCAAAAGTTCTGAAGAAGTTTTGCATGCATCCCATGCTACCAGGAACCAATGTGGCAGCTTGATGGGTATAGTGGATGCTGTTGATGCCTCAGCCCAGATCCTTTAACTGAGCTGGCATCGTTTTCTTCAGCAGCTAAGAGGGTTAGTTACCAATGTCAGTGCGCAATTGAACCTTTATTTGGATTATTGACCCTGTCAATTAGAGTCACCTAACCCCAAAAGCACACACACCTTTCTTCAAGGGTAGCCCATAGCTAATGACTGCCAGAAAAGGCTAGTCCCCTTGTTTCAATGTGGAACTGGCTCTGGGGTGCAATTCCTGCTCCACTGAGATTATGTCCAAACTAGTTTCTAGCTAAGATTACAAACTTGCTTAGGTCTTTCTCCTTGCCCCAGCCTGCTTCCCTTTTGTCCCATTCTCCTGAGAGCTTGCTGTCAATAAAGCATACAAAAAAAAAAATCCATGTCTCTAGCTGTGCTCCTGCTTTGCTTCCTTTTCTGGACCCTGAATAAGCCAGTGGCACAGGTTTGACTTTGTTCTCTATTGTAGAATAATCTTTGTGTACACTGTGAAGACATGTCACTCTGATTGGTTTAAAAAAAGGTGAATGGCCAATAGCTAGGCAGGATTTCTGAGCAGAGAGGAAGCTGGAAAGAAAAAAAGGCGGGGTTGTCAGCTAGATACAGATTAAGCAGGATGGGCATAATGGAGATGAGGTAATGAGCGTGTAGAAGAACATAGATTTAAAAATATGGGATTTTTGTATATTGATACAAATTTAAGGTTATTTTTGTTATACTATATATATATTTTCTGTTCTTGTTTAAGGTATTGTACTTATGCTGCTTGTTTAAAAATGCAATGTAAAGTTTTCATCCTTGAAAGCTATTTAAGATAATAAAGAAATTTATGTTAGTAGACATCTATAACAATCAAACTTATAATCATGTTATGTATGTTTTCAAGGTCCTATAGAATATAGTATTTAAAATGTTATAACATCACAAGACTTTTCATGACATTTAGACACATTTGCTCCTGGCAGCACCAATGTACTTCAAAAAAGGATAATGTGCATCAAAGAACCTCCATATATTTGCTTTCTTTGTGGCAAAAACTAGCCATTTAGGCAAGAAGCCCCTTGTCTTGGCTGCTTCCAGTATGCTGTCCAAACTAGACAAGCAGAACACAAAAAGGGACTGCCAAATTTTGCCAAAACAGGGTGGGGCAGTCCTTCAAAAATTTCCTGCTTCACAGAAATGTCTGTCATATATCTGAGGCCTATAGGCTGATGATGAATACCTCAGCATTCCAGAGGAATCCTGGGGTGACTATCTAGACAACCAGATGTCTATATCGTTTCATAGTCTTGGAAGTTGCTTGCTCTGAACTTTCTGTTTATTCAGGTAATATTATATCCTTCTCAGATCTGTGATAGCATTGAAGACTAGATACTTACAGTTTCCCTTTGTCATGATAGAAAGTAAATTATGTACAAAACTTTAGACTTTAGTAGATAATGGAATATTTTCTTGAAATTTGCCAAATGCAAATAGACTGTACTGGACATTGTAAATGTATTTCTTACCTGATAATTGTTCTTATTGTATATAGTTTTACTATGTTAGAGTTAAAACCTTTCCTTTTTATTTAGAAAAAATAGGGGAAAATGTGAAGTAATCTTTGTGTACACTATGAAGATGTGTCACTCTGACTAATATAATAAAAAGCTGAATGGGATTTCTGGACAGAAAGGAAGCTGGGAAGAAGAAAGGCAGAGTTGCCAGCCAGACACAGAATAACCAGGATGGGCATAATGGAGATGAGGTAATAAGTTTGTAGAAGAACACAGATTAAAAATATGGATTAATTTAAGCTACAAGAATCAGTTATAAACAAGCCTAAGCTAAGGCTGAGCTTTCATAATTAACAAGTCTCTGTGTCATTTTTTGTGAGCTAGTGGCCCAAAAAGAAAAATCCATTTACAGTTTGCCTCCACTGCCTCCAAGGTGCCTGAGGCATTGCTGATGGAGATTGCCCCTATGGGCAGATAGAGCGACCTGATCCTGGAAGTGCTCCAGACAGGCTAGAAATAGAGTAACCCACCTTAGGAATGTCTAGTTTTCACCCCCTTACTACTCACAGGCAGCTAGATCATCGCCTTTTCATTGTTCTTCAGCCTGAATTCCACCTAGACAGAAAGTTTAGGAGTGCAAGACCATCAGGCATCTCTCTCTTCCATTTGTTGCTTCATGCTTTCCTTTTACTTGCCACCCTCCTTTGTAACATCTAGTAAACTCCCTTTTATTCCATTGGGTTATTTTCTTTCTAGTAACCATCTGTCTCTTAGAAGTGTCTTTGAGGTAGTAAGCCATTTCCTCTTTTCTACACTGGAGTGAGCATTTTTGCTATGGGTATTTCCACATTGCCTGGTTCACAAGACAAAGTATAGACTCACAGAAAGTCTGAACATGGGCTAGTTCTTCAATCTGTCTAAGCTCAGATGTCTTCATCTGTGTAGTGGTATTGGTAAATAAGGCCTACCTCATAGAAGTGTTGTGAGGATTAAATGTCACAATAACTTGCTGCCATTGTTACCCTACCTGATACACAATAGGTTCTCAGTGGTACATTAACTGACAAACAGTCAACTCTTTTTAGTGGGTTGTTCTAATAAAACTAGATAAGTATATAAATAGAAACTGAAAAAGAAAACTATTTAGCATGCAGAGACACACATGAATTCTTCCTTAGGCTAGTTTCCTCCCTCTATCAGTGTGTCCAACCATAAATCCATCTAAAACAAGACTCTAGTCTCTTTTGTGAATCATGGGTTGTACATACAGAAGCAAATTAGACAGTCTCCATGTAAGAGGCTTACAGCTCATTGCTAATGGAAGCTACATGTATCTTCCACTGGGAATCTGGAGGCACCTAGATACAGAAGAAAGCAGGGAGCCAGGGACTCAGTTCTATACTAAGAAATAATTTAGGGGGCTAGAGAGATGGATCAGCACTTAAGAATGCTTGCTGCTCTTGCAGAGGACCACCGTTCACTTCACTACACATCAGGTGACTCAAAACTGTCTGTAACTGCAGTTTCAGGGGACCTAACTCTCTACTTGCCTTCTTGACATCCAGGTATACATACATGTGCACACATACACATATAACACGTGTGAATAAATAATAATACAAATCAATTTTAAAAGTCAGTTAGTTGGGTGTGATAATATACACTTGTAATTTTAGCACTTGAAAAGTAGAAACAGGAGGATCAGGAGTTTCAGGTCATCCTTGGCTATATAGTGAGTTCAAGGCCAGCCCTAAAATACAAGAAAACAAAAGCAAAAAATAAAGAAGTCTCTTAATTTTAATGTCCTCCTTATGTGACTATTGTACTTTTTTTTTCAAGACAGGGTTTCTCTGTGTAGCTTTCCGCTTTTCCTGAAACTCACTTTGTAGACTCGAACTCACAGAGATCTGCCTGGCTCTGCCTCCCAAGTGCTGGGATTAAAGGCATGTGCCACCACTGCCCGGTGACTACTGTACTTTCTAACGGCCATTTTAAATTATTTCTTGCATATGTTTTCTTTTTAAAGGCTCACTATCAGGGCTGCAAGGATGTTTCAGCAGTTAAGAACACTGGATGTTCTTGCAAAAGACTCAGGTTTGTTTCCTAGCACCCATAAGGTGGCTGACAACCAACTGTAACTTCAGTCCCAGGGCATCCTATATCCTCTTCTGGCCTCCTTAACACCTGGTATGCATATAGTGTATATATATGCACAAAAAGCAAAACACTCTTATACAGTAAATAAAAAATAAATCTAAGTGAAGAATTTTAAAACCCTATTATCAACATGTGTAAATTTGATAGAATATTCATTGGCTTTAGAGAGCCTTTCAGAGCTTATCCTCAGAACCACATTTACCAAAATTCTCTGGTGCCATATACTACCTTTGTGACTGGTGAGACATGGCAGAGGGAATAGATTTCTCAGTACATTGGTTCCAACAAAAATAATATAACTAAACCACTGGCTTTTCTGCTAGGAGTGCAATTTAGTTCTTTTCTTACCCTTAATTACCTCTAAATGGGACACTCTAGAGTATCTACAGGGTAAGTTTCCACTAGTCACCAGGCCTCTTTAAAGGCCAGTGCTCCAAAAGTTGAGAGTAGAACAATATTCTATAAGCAAAGCTCTGTGTCTAAGACCCCAAGGAATTCAAGTATTATTAGCCTTTATGGATGATAAAAAAATTAATTTGAATTGGACCTATGGTTGCAACACCTCTAAGTAACATTATATTGGACCTTAAAAGTCATGCAAGATTATCTTCAAGGAATTTACAATCTGGTTGAGAGTATGGACCATATCTAAAAGAAAAGTTAGAGATTTCTGTGCTGCTAGTTGTGTGGCTACATACTATTACAAATACATGGTACATGGGTCCCCCAACACACATACTGGCTGACCACCCCATTAGATGAGCTAAAGTCGCAGTATGATACTAACATAGAGACATAGAAGATTACCCAGGGCTAAGTCTGAAAGGACTGAAACTTGGTTCTGACTTGGTTTCATCTATCCCAGAAAGAAACAGCCTGAGGGAAATGGAGGGCTCTGATGTCCTAAGTTCTGAAGACTGGAATGTATTTCACTGTTGGTTCAGCAAATGATCATTTCTTTCAGCAATCTGTTTTGCTTCCATGGATCTCAGTCTCCTTGTTACTAAGGGTTTTTTTTTTTCTATTTTTCTTTTTCTTTTTTTTTTTTTAATTCTTTGATGCTATGATGATCCACTGGGCATATAACTGAAGGCATCTTCCACCCACTTTGGACTCATGGGGCAAGTGTGTGATTTGGAACCACATGTTAGTTGGCTCATGCCAAGCAATTTATTACAGTATTATTACAAAACCAAGCAGAGTCAGGTGTAATTTAAAGGGCAAGATGAAGGATTCTGCCTTCATACAAAATACTTGTAAGGATAATGGAAATAGATGTTTACTTACCAGTTATGAGGGCTTAAAATTTAATCTACAAGTAGGTAGTGGCCTTTGAATGTGCTAGTTTGGCTTCTGGATCTTGGATTTGGTTTGGGAAGTGCAGAAATTACTGCGTTGACACCTCTTGGCCACCAGAGAGCTCCATGCATCCAACCAGAGGAGCATTGGATCAGCAGTTTACAAAAGAGAGACTGCCCTCCTGCAACCCAGAGCACAGGTTCCATTGTGTTTTTTCTACACTGATGACATTCACTCATTTGCCCTGCCCCATTAACAGTAACCTGACTGTGTGTGTCCATTTACCTTTCACAATGTGTGACTTGCTGTTTGAGGGACGCAAGGAATACCTCTGAGTATCAGTAGCCACACAGGTCAAATTCCCCAGTGCTGGCACAAGAAGCTAAGGCCCTCAGGCTTAATGTTTTGTTGACATCTATGAGAGCCAGGGATCACATGTGACACATATTCAAGAAAATTTCTTTCTATGGGTTTTAGTTGGTGGTCATTTTCTTTTTGTGCTCATAAAAATAATATAAGCTAGTCATAGCAAAGTTGAAAAAATACAAAGTAGTATAAAGAAGAAAATGACAGTAATCTATCATGTCGCCATCCAGAGAAAATTACTGACAAGATTTGGAGGAGCTGAAGAATTGGCCCAGTGGTAGAGCACTTGCCTGGCATGCATAATATGCTGGGTTCCATCCCAAGCACTGCAGAAAGAATGTTTTATAAAAAAGATTTGGAAATAATTCCTTTCAGCCTCTTTTTGTTCCTCTTGGGATGCATGTGTATTCTTACACAGTTGAAGCCAATTTGTATTCTGTTTGGGTAATTTTTCTCACCTGATATTATCTCTTAATTTTATAAGCATTTTCCATGTCATTACATGTGCAGCACAAGACAGTTGGGAGAATTCAGAGCAGCACAGAAGAAAATAAAAGCTGTTTTTCTAGTACCCAGAGATAATAACTGTCACATTTTGGTATTTTACTTCCCAGATTCTTTTCTAAGTATGATATTTATTTTTGTACAAAACTAGACCTATGCTGTGCATACTGCTTTATAGACTATATAACGTCATACCACAACCATTTCTTCCACATTATTGAACATATTCCAAACATTTTTCATATTAAAATGCATGGACTCCAATTCACTTAATAAATTGTCTATTACTGGCCATTTATGCTGATTCCAATAGTTTTTTTTTATACAAATGGCATCAAGATAAACAACTTTATACTAATTATATTCTATACAAGCATCTGCCATTACCCACCTAGCATACATTCTTGGATTTTGAGTTACTGAATTAAAGGGTTTTAATATTTTTAAAGAAGACATTGTCACATTGTTCCCAATGAACATTGTATCAGTTTATATTCTCATTAACAGCCTGTGAGAATCCCA
This sequence comes from Onychomys torridus, assembly GCF_903995425.1. Classification (NCBI taxonomy): domain Eukaryota; kingdom Metazoa; phylum Chordata; class Mammalia; order Rodentia; family Cricetidae; genus Onychomys; species Onychomys torridus. The sequence continues at coordinate 61,799,264 of NC_050466.1, read as the reverse complement.
GTTTCTGCATACCCATGTTGAGAATCATTAATTTAAAAACATTTTGTCTATTTGATACACATATTTGTGTACACAAGCCCATTTCTCTGTTGTGACTGGAAAACAGTTTCCTTGAAGTCATCCATCACCTCTGGCTCTTACAATCTTTTCACCTCCTCTTCTAAGAAGATTCCTGAACCTTGTGGGAGAGGGAGATGTGATTTGGATGTCCCATTTAGGGCTGAGTATTTCCCAGTCTCTTCTCTGCATGTTGAACATCAGAAGGGTCTCTGTTAATTTCAGCCTGCTGAAATGAGAAGCTTCTCTGATAAAAGCTGAGAGATGCACTGAATTGTGGGTATAGCACTAAGTCATTAGAGTCATTTTAATACTATGTCCATTTAACAGAGTAATACTAGCAGGTTCTCCCCTAGAGCCCATGACCTACCTAGTCACAGGTTCATGGCCCCATTAACAATGGAAAGTATGGGTTTCATCTCATGGAGCAGCCCTAATATACAATCAAGAAATGGTTGGTTACTTTTATAATATCTGTGCCAACTTTGCACCAATGGGCATATATTGTCTGAGTGATTGTTGTAGCTCTGAGGAATCACAGCTGGGAAGTACTAATGATTATTCTTCCGTATCAGTAGTGTATATAGCACATTCTAACACTATGTTAATCTTGAAACTCCAAAGAGTTAAACAGTTCCCTACATACAGAGACCTGACCAAAAGATGAGGAAGGCTAAGAAAACAGAGAACATGATAATCTGATATATAAGGTTTCCTGTTTGCATTTTCTCCCCTGTCCACTTAGTGATTCAGCTAAAAGCTCAGGTTCCATCATTTTTCAAGAACTAGTGTACAATCTCCATCTTCTGAATGCACCTGTATTATGTATACTATATGGCAGGGATAGCTAACTGTATAACACATTCTTTAAGAAAATCCTTTCCATAGTGTTGATGATGGAGAAACAGTAGCCCAGACAGATTGGATTTCCAGGCATGACAGTCACTCTTGGTATCTATGTGTGACTTATTTTGATGAAAGATGTCTGAGAGGTTGTGATTGTTTACCATACTGCCCCCAGTCCCTGCCTTGCTCACTGCTTTTAGGTTCTGCCATCTGAAAACATGAAGCTTGGAGCAAGGAAGCTGTATTGCAATTATGTGGCAAGAAGCCTAAGGACAAAAAGCCAACACGGTAAGAATGACAACATAAAAGAACAGGAAGAATAGATCTTAGAACTCTTACCTTCAGGCATGGTATTCTGTAGAACAATTAGCTATATTTACCATTTAAGCTACCATGACTAGGACATCTGCCCTTGTAGTCAAAAGGAATTCCACTGTTGACTTTGATTACCTGTCATGGACTTCTGTGACATTATTAACTTTCAGCACTATCCCCTGGGCCAGAGAGATGACTCTAGCAGTTAAGAACACTTGTTGCCCTTGAAGAGGACCAGAGTTTCATTCCTAGCACCCACATGGCAGCTCACAGGCGCTAGTGACTCCAGTTCCAAAAGATCTGACACCTTCTTTTGACCTCTGCTGATACCTGCATGCACATGATGCACAAACATACATGCAGGTAAAACATTCATACACATAAAATAAAAATAAATAAATCTTCAAAAATATCCTTTAGTATGAATTTATCTTGGTATTCCTGTATCCTCAGGCCTGCCATGGGGTCACTCAAGATTCCACTAGTAGTCTGCAATTTTGATATGAGCTAGTGCTATGACCAAATAATTCTTAATTCTCATTAATCACTTCCTATAGGCAAGGCACCTACTTATTTAAAACCAAACTTTTCCATCTGCGGCTCCAGGAAGCATTCTGCGGGCTATTCACACAGCCTGGTACAGAATTTGCTAGGCAAGGACTCATTTACTGCTTGTTAATTAGTCAAGTGCTGAGCACACCACAGGATTCATTTTTACATTATTCGCACAATCGCACAATTAGCATTTTAAAAGGTTTTTCTAGGAGACTAGCTCAAGTAAGTTTATCTTGAAAAATGTCACAAAAGGAAACGAATAATTAACAAATCAGTTCCCAAGCAGATTTAGTGGACCCTTGGCTTCAGCCTGAAAGGCCCTGAGTACAGAACTTGATTCTAGCACCTTATAGTGTGAGCACAGAGAACTGACCTTTGCTGGACTGTGTCCTTGGGAGTCCTGGCTCTACCTGTAGGGCAGCAACTCTCCCTGGATGGGAGAGAAAGGACTACACTGTGCTGGGCAGGGTGACACATGATGTGGGATGACTCATGATGTGGGTTTAGACTACTCAGTTCAACGATGAACTGAGGGCACTGTTCATTTTCTTTCAAGTCCAATTAATTAGACACCTCCCCCCTGTTTTAAAGCTGAAGAAGCATATGAGGGGGGCACCTCATCTTTATTAAATAACTATATTCTTAAATATCTATGTCTACATCTATGTTTACAACTATATTCTTAAACACATATGTTTACAGGGCTGGAAATTTCATATAGTTGTGGGGTTGGAAGTTGAACGCAGGACCTTGCACATGCTAGATGCATGCTCTGCCATTGAGCTATACCTCTAACCTCTAAACTAGTTGCTTCACATAACAATAAATAAGTTCATATGTGTCAATATACTTGTATCTTCTAGAAACCGCAACTTAAGAAATCAGTAATATTCAGGATATTGAAAAATACAGTGTTTAGGCCCCTTGTCTGCACCCAGAAACTACCAGCAACCTAGGAGGTGACTATAGGCAGATTATCTGAGAAAAGAACTATTTATTTACTTACTTACTTACTTACTTACTTACTTATTTATTTATTTATTTATTTAGCATCTCATGTACCCTGTGGTCTTGAACTTACTATATAGCCAATGATCTTGAACTTCCAATTCTTCTGCCTCCACCTCCCAGTTTCTGGGATTGCTGGTATGTACTACAGTGCTGTTTATGCAATGCTGGAGATTGAACCTGGGATTTCAGGCATGCTAGGCAAGCATTCTACCAACTGAGCCACACAGCCAGCCAAAAAGAGAACCTTTTGATACTGTTCCTTCCTGCCAGCTCCACAGGACTCAGAAGACAGACAGAGGAAGGTGGCATAAAGCCTACACTATAGCTAAGACAGTGTTTCAGGGCTGCCCTATTGTCCTGGCCACATAACCGGAGCATAGCACTTCTCACTCGGGTTCCACCAGAAGTCCTTGACTTAGGGCAGTCCCATTCTCCTTCCCAAGGCCTTGTGAATAGGTAGCATTGAAGAGGTCTGGTAGGCCCAGGTTAAAAATGGCACTGATTTCTGACAGCATTCAGCAGCACTGTCAACCAAGACCCCTAAATATCAATTTTTGCTCACTTAGAGATGGTTCAGTGTGTGTGTGTGTGTGTGTGTGTGTGTGTGTGTGTGTGTGTGTGGCTAAACTGGAGAATCTGAAAAAGCACCTGACTTGGTGTCCTATTATATTGTTGACTTAGTGTAAGCTCCAGGGGCATCTTTCTCTGGTATCTTATTATTGAATACTATTGATGGGTTTGTATATTTTATCCTTTCTCTATAGATGGCTAATCACTTCTTGGATTTGTGTTTCAGGTTTCATGAGGCCAGTGGTTTATCTGATGCTCTTCATAGACATTGGTTTTTTTTTGTTGTTGTTTGTTTTTTTGTTTTTGTTTTTTTTTGGGGGGGTCTTTTGAGACAGGGTTTCTCTGTGTAGCTTTTGTGCCTGTCCTGGATCTTGCTCTATAGACTAGGCTGGCCTTGAACTCACAGAGATCCGCCTGGCTCTGCCTCCTGAGTGCTGGGATTAAAGGTGTGCCCCACCACCACTCAGCTCTTACAAGGTGCCTTCAGAAAAGGGAACCTGTGGCATAAAATGGAGAGATAAGCCAGGTGGCAGTGGAGCACGCCTTTAATCCCAGCACTCAGGAGGCAGAGCCAGGCAGATCTCTGTGCGTTTTGAGGCCAGCCTGGTCTACAGAGTGAGATCCAGGACAGGCACCAAAACTACACAGAGAAAACCTGTCACGAAAAATAAAAAAAAATCAAATCAAATAAAATAAAAATAAATAAATGGAGCGATATGCCTACACTTCCTGAACCAGCAGCACCCCATTGTCGCCTCCCTCATCTACTTAGAAAATGAACCTACAAGTTCCTGCCCTCTAGAACCATCTCAGGGAAGTAAGAGCTACATAAGTGATTAGTGATCTTAATTATATTTTGTTACAAGTAAATAACTGTACTGCTTTTATAGTTACAAAGATTACAGACAAGTTATCAAATAAGCCTAGCTGATACCAAATTCAAAATAAAGAGTAAATTTGTGGGTAATTTGCAAGATTATGTTTTAAGTATATCTTCGCATCTTTAAACCTTCAAGCCAAGGCAACCAAGCTTCACCAGGAAGTCTCTCAAGGACCTCGGGGCTGGGATTTGTTTGTGGGAAGTATAAGAAAACCCCACCCTCCAAATGTTACTTTTTCTGATTCTTGAAGAATCAGCGTCTCCAATTCCCCACTAGTGGCCTCTAGTCTAAAAAGTTTTGTTCATCTTACAAAGACAGAGTGGGTGAACACAATTCACGAATGACTGCCAAACCTAACATTTGCGGCTGGTGCCACCTCCTTTGCTAAACAGAACGCTGTGTGGCAGCTGCCTCTTAGAAACTGATGGGGAACCAAGACCAGTGAGGGGCCCACAGGAGCATCTGGCAAGAGGAAAAGGAGAAACAAGATACCTGGCTTCTCTGTCCAGGAAGCCAGAGTCCCAGGCCCTGAGCAGAGCTGTCTGTGGGCTGGGGCAGCTGCCCCACACAGCACATTAGCTTCCTCCTCTCCCAGGGGAGGAATGGCCTAGCCTTTGTCTTGCCTCCTCAGAGTCTCTGAGGGGTGAAAGTCGAAACCCAGAGGAAGTTCAAGGGTGTCAGGATGCAATTACTCAGGAAGGATAGACTTCCTTTGAGTCCCTCGTTTTCCAATCAGAGAATCTAGAAAAGTCAGCAGCTCCACCCCTCCTCAGTGCCCATCAGACCCCCCAAAGGAAAGCTTCCTGCCCCCTTCCAGAGACACAGTGTTGCCTGTCTTAGCAACAAACTTATCTGTTTTATCAGGGTTTCCTGCATGTTACCTTCCAATCCTCTGGGCTGGTGGGAGTGGAGAGACAGAGAGGGGGAGGGGAAAACACTTGAGGGGTGGGGGAGAAAATGCACATACATGGGGACATCTTGTTACCACACACATACATATAGTTGCATAGTTGCATCAATAATCACTATTTTAGAAATGGCCCTAATATGCTTTTGTTTTGAGACATTGTCTGACTATGCAGACCAGGCTGACCTTGGACTCACAGACATCTACCTTTAGAATGCTGAGATTAAAGGCATGTACCACCACACCCACAACCTTAATATAGTTTTACATAAATATTGTTCTGAAAACTCATTATGACTCAATCTATATAGTTCATTACATAGCAGAAAATCATCATTAGAGATCTATTAGCCCCAATCAAATCCAACAAAAGAAAGTCTTCAGGAAAATTCTACAATGATTTGTGGCTTGAAATGGAATAAGGTGGGACAAAGTGGGGGAACGTGAGGACTATGGGTCCCTCATTTCCTTTAGGAGTCCTTTATTTGCCAGAAATTCTTCCCCTAAGCACCAGATCAGCTACCAAAAAATTCATCTGTGTAAATCTTTGCTAAAAACAGTTGGTTTGGGGGTCCTCCCCAGCAGACATGGCAGTCCTGTATGACTTAGAACACAAAATGAACTGGCTCATATCATTCCTTGCACACAAGGTGCCTTGTTTGGGCAGGAAGTGGAAAGAATTGATTTGTATAAACATTTGGGGGTCAGAAAGCTCTTTACATCATCACAAGCTCCATCAGTAAGTGTCAAATAAATGGACAGATAGATTTGGAGGCATTACCTATGATTTCTTTTTCCATAGCAGTTATTACCACCGCTCATCGTCTGTCTTGCTTCCTAGAATATAAGATCTATGAGGCCAGGGATTTTATCTGAGTTGAATCTTACTCTTGTCTCTAGAGCCTAGAATTGTGTAGTAAGGTACCCAATAAATATTTGTTGTCTATTACTGATTAATGGCTTCTTTAAGAGATATCATTGAAAGATGGCACTTCAAATGACATATGGAAACATCCTGGTGAAATATTCTTCAAGCACCTTGAGATTCTTCCTAGCACAATCAGGTCTTACTCAATAAGTGCATTGCCATGTGATATCAATGAGAGCCAAATTATGGGCCCCAAATCCATAGGATCTTGATCAAGTCATGGTTGGCTATAGCCTCTCCTAACTGGCAGCTATCACCTACGCAGCCTTGTACAGGCACACATGCCTCCCAACAGGCACACACTTTTATGACCCTGGGTTCATTATCTTCATTTACTGAGAAAGAAACTGAAGCACATGGAAACTAAGTGACTTGACCTGGGTCATATAAAAAAACAGCAGAGGCATGATTTGCCTCGGAGCACTTAGCCATCTGGACTTTAGAGGCAAAATGCACAATGTTCCCAGTAGCCCTCCGTGTAGAGCCTAAGAATATGTTGTATTCACGTCTGAACAGCCCTGGCACACCAGAAAATGGTCAAAGGCCTCTCCCTTCTTCAAGTCACTAGAAGACCAGTTCCTATCAGCCTTTCCCCCACCCCTCAGCTGGACAGTCCACCAGCCTTGCACAGAGTCCAGAGTGAACATGAACACACTGCTTTGTTTTCATTCCATATAGCTTTTAGGCTTTCCTCAAAATAGAAATGTATCAGTTGTTTGCTCTCTCCTAACAGATAAGGCACAAGAACAGACCCAGACTTTTCTGAAATCTCCTTTTAGCTAGCATCTCCACTTCCCTTTGCTCCAAATAGTTCTCTTGGAAACAGCCCCAAGCAGCCAAATAAATGGCAGATGTGATGTGAGTTTCCTTTTTTTAAAGACAGAATTTCTCTACATAATCTTGACTGTCCTGAAACTCACTACATAGACCAGGCTGACCTCGAACTCAGAGATCTGCCTGCTCTGCCTCCTGAGTGCTAGGATTAAAGGTGTGTGCCATCATGCCCAGCGAGTAGTTTCATTTCTTTAACTCATTCCCCTCATGGTAGGTTTAAGAAGTAGTGAGTGACTTAAAGAGCAAGCAGTGGAAGAAGAAGAGAAGGCAAAGGTGGGAACTGAGTGAAATTAGAGCCTATTAGATCCTCCCTGCTCTCTACCATGAGGAGTCCAGCATCCACATGCCAGAAAGTAAGACCTCACCACACACTGGATCTGCTACCATCTTGATTTGGACTTCCTAGCCTGAAAGAGGATGAGAAATGAAAGCTTGTTGTTTAAAACAATTTTCTTAATACAGCTCCTGGAAGAGCAACTGAATTATTGACCTTAACATGTGTAGGCCTCACTGAGGCAGCTCGGTGGCCACATCAAGAAAAGGAGTATGAAGGCGGGGCCCTTGACAACTTCCAGCAGTGAAAAAAAAAATGCAGCTTCCTTACTCTGCAGTTCTGGAATCTTTCCTTGTCGGTTTTTGGAAGGGAGATTAATGCCACTAAAAAAATAGAAGGTCCACATTCTTGAAAATTTAATGACTGTCCCACATCAAGCAGCTGTCAAATGTATTTGCTTGTTGTCCTGACAAAGTGTTTCATTCCCAGCATTCACAGGGGGTCCAGCCTTTATAAGTCACAAGGGGAAAATGAGAGGCAATCCTAGAAGGCAGAAATCCCAACTTCCCAATTAATCTATCAATCCCCAAGGCTTGAATCAGCCTGTGTTTCCCTAAACAATTGCACAGAAAGCCCAGAGCAAAGGATAAACCATGTACAGGCCTCTCATTTCACCATGTTAGAATTATTCACCAATTCCAATAACATTCGTTTGTATATTTGAGTTGTATATATCTTTATACAGTTCGTTTCATGGTTGATGGTCCCAATGTCCAGAAAACCTTCCAAAGTAGATCCCCATTTTTTCAATTGCCTCTTTAAGATCCTTTCTCCCACCCTGAGTCTTTCTTTCTGTCTCTAGAACTCCTGCGGACCCTTTAGTGCCAGACTTTAATTTCTTCTCCAATAATCAGTCCCCTACCTTCCTCACCGACCGTTAGCTAGACCCACATCTCTTTCCATACTTTCCTTCTTTCCTGGAATGGGATTGTCAAGGAAAACCTGAATTGTGTCCTCGAATACTCAGAAGATGTTGTGTGGGTCTAAATATCAAAATTGTACCTTGCTTCCCATCTCCCTGGTAACTTCATCCACTGTTGCACCCTAGGGACCAGCCCTGTGTTCTAGTATCACATCTGTATGGCCCCAAGGGGCAAGAGAAGGTGAAACTCAAATTTCTTATGCCCTTGAAACTAATGATTAGCCTCATTTTTAATTACAGGGGAATTCGAACTAGGCATGCCTTCCAATTTCCTCACTGTTTTCCCCACTCCAGTGGTCCTGGCTACAAGGTTGCCCATTAAAGTTCAACTGAATCTCTAACAGAGAGGTAGTCCTGCCATGCGTGCCTCATTCATTGAACATTTACTTCTCAAAGTCCACTGTGAGCCAAGCTCCAGTCACGAGTAAAGAAGTCAATGTGAACAAAGAATTCTGTCTGGAAAGAAGACAGACATTTCTTTCCTGCCCAGCAACTATTAATAGCAATGGCTTCTCCCAGGAGACCAACTGGGGCAATGCAGGGGAGTGTGTAGAGCTCTCTGGCAGGAGCAGTGCATCCACACTCTGCCCTCTACAAAAAAGGCTAGAGACAACTCTAGCTAAAATGGCAGCTGGCTCCCCACATCACCCGCCATGAAGCTCTCTGGCTCAGCTGGATTTTCTCAGTCCACAGCACTTAGCAACTTCAGACACACTAGCTACTTATATATTCATTACACTTGTTGTTTGTTGTCTGCCTGTTCCCACTAGACTGTCATGAGCACAAGGGCATGGGTTTTGTCTGCTTTCCCCACTGACACAATTCCACTACCTAGAATAGTAGTACCTGGTGCATAGGTGCACAATAAGTGTTTGGGAAAGGGGGAGTGATAGATAGCACATGCCTGCAAACCCAGCATTTTCGAGTCTGAGACAGTATGATTGTGGATTCAAAGTCAAGCTGGGCTGCAGAGTGAAAACCTGTCATAAAGCAGAACAGAACAGCAAAGCACAGCTAGATCATGCATGGTTATAATCCTGCACTAGCACTATTTAGGAAAAGGAGAGAGGATCATGGGTTTGAGACAAGCCCAGGCTCCATAGAAAAATTGTGTCTCTCCCTCAAGAAATCTTGTTGTTACTGAATGATCTAATGAAAGCTAGCAGCTGAAGAAACCTTGTCACCAATAACCTAAAACAGACTGTACATGTTAAATTAAGGTATGGCATAAAACATGCTCAACTGAAGGTTTTCATCATAGCCGTACATCTTTCCCTTCTGTTTTCTGACATCAATAGAGAATGAGGAAGAGGCAGGGATAATGACTAAAATTCAGGAAATATTTTTGAGGTGTTTATCTTATTTGAGGTCCTTCCAAATAGCAGCATCTGAAAGGCTAATTTGGATGTAAGAGGTTTTCCTTTGAAAAGCCAGTCAAAGGGAGACAGTGGATAGAAAATAACAGCAATCGCTGTGGGCAATAGACAGGGCTCAGTGCTGCTGGACACCCTCTGAGGGAGTGTGCAGAGCACATCTCACCAAGGGCGGGGCATCGAGGAGAGCCTTCCACCAAATCTCCATCCTCAGTTGAGGGTTATGGGCTGGTGGTGGGGGAAATGCCGAGCATGCCCCTGCAACCTAGAGAAAGATTCAAAGGTTGCAGAGCTTGAAGCAAGAGGCTGGAGGTGCAGGACAGATTGCTCACTCACTGACCCACAGGTGACCTCTTGGTAGGCCAAAGCCATAGGGGCAGGGCCACTGAGAGCACCTGGGATGGCTGGCTCTCCGCTGTTTCCCTTTAGACCTCTACACCTGTGTGAGCAGAGGTAATTGGTTTTGTTCTTCGTTAGTTGTCATGTCAGCCTGTCTCTCATTAGTCTGGTTGCCTAGTGTTTAGGTTTTTTTCTCTCTCTCCATCAATAAAAGCAATTGAAGTGTTTCCCCTGGGAGAGAGGGGGAGCGGAGCAGGAGTGGGAGAGGGAGAAGGCGAGAGAGGGAGGACATGAAAATAGAATCCTATAGTGTTTGAAAAAGACAGAAGCAAGGCTGCTTTCAAATCAAAACAGCGTCAAGGAAAAAAAATGGGAAAATGCCTACAAGAAAGTTCAGTTTTTTTCTCATTCATTGTGAACAGCCTAAAATAAAGCACTCGAGAAATATGAGGCCTTGTGATGTTTGGAGAACATCAACCTATTCAAGTTTAAAACATGACATACATTTCTAAGGAGGTAACTGTAACTGGTGTCATATAGTAAGGGTTAGTTTTTCAGTCTCTCCTTGCTTCTAAAATGCATGCCTTCCAGGCTTAGCCAAAGAATCTGATTAAGGGTAATGTTTCTTGTCTAGAAATGGCAATAAATGTTTATCAAGGGAATTTGAATTGCACCCTGCTTACATATCTGAATTTGGCTTCCTGCAACTGAACTTTCTGCTGAGATAATGTACTGAGTGAGTTATTTGCTTTTCCTCTAAAACACATCATGTCCACTGGCACATGTGCACATGCATGTACACACAAGTGCACAAAAATAGATACATAGAGTAGGGAGAAGTAGCATCATCTCCAGGTTATAACAAAGCTATTACAGCCCATAGATGTGGCTCAGTGGCAGAGCATCTACCTACAATGTGCAGAGCCCTGGATCCCATCCCTCCATCAAAAATTGCTCCTAAAATAAGATCGCCAGTGTTGCAGGAAATGAAGAAGCTCCGTAAAATCATAGTCAACACTTACTGAATCCTTACTATATGTCAGGAACACCTGTAAATAGTTTTTTCTTTCTTTCTTTCTTTCTTTCTTTCTTTCTTTCTTTCTTTCTTTCTTCATGGAGATACATTCTACTTAAGAAATATTCTGGACTGCCAGATCCAAGAACTTACCATTGTTGATTGCTTCACAGTGCCAGGGGATTTTCTGGTGTATGTGAGAAAACATTGTGGTTGTTATTGACTGTTACTATATATGAGGCTATCTTGTTTATGCTCTGCATATTTTGATGTGTGGGAACTCATTTAATCCATATACCATATACAACCCATTATTCTTCTGGTCCCATTTTTACAGAGGCAGCAACTAAGACAGAGTTAATGACTTGCTCAAGGTCATTTAACCAATTCATAGCAGAGACTGACTTTGAACCCAGACAACTTGGGCTCCAAGCCTACTTTCTTAACTATTAACTAACCCAAACCTGGTATGAAAAATGCCTTCATGCTCTACCTTTGCCCACATGAAAATTTAACAATGCATATACCCTTCAGGGACTTAGTGTCCTCAGTGAAAATCCCAAAGTATTCTTCATCGTTATTGAGTGCATATTCTTTTTCTGATCCTTTCTGACAGCTAGAAAATGCTGAGACTTTAGCATGGGATATTGAATGTTAGCATAATTAAATAAATCGTTCACCACAGACCTGTTCAGGAAAGTCATTCTAGCCATTGATTTGTATAGCCTCTGACAGTATTTTTAAAAGTGCCTATTATCTAGTTAGCATACATATTTCATATTATAGCTTTTGTGGGTTAGCACAATAGCACCTAGCTGGCACAGAAAGTTTGTTGAATGAATACATGGCCCAAAGTTTTATCATGGATGTATAATCCCTGATAAATTGCAGAACTGTAGTGCTAGGAGAGACCCTAGGAAGATTGTACTTCAACCTCCTACTCTTATTCCTTTCTGGAGAAGAGGAAATGGTGCAGGATGTGGAGGAAGTGGGGGAGATAGGATGAGGGAATCAGGTAGGCTTCTGGCTCTACTTGAATCTGTTTTCGTCTTTCCCCACTACTATATTTTTAACTATAATCTAAAATCAATTTTCAACATGTCAACTACTAAACCAGGAACATCTTCCAAAGTCAAACGTGGTGATTCCTAAGTTGTTAATAATTAGGGGGCCACATTCTGCTAGTAAGAAAAAAATGAGCTTGAGATAATATTTAATTTACCAAAGATCAAATTGTGAATTTCAGGTGCCTGAGGGTGTATAGATGTTCAAATCCCAATCTTGTTTAATATATTCATCATATTTCATTCTCCGGTTTAGACAGTAATGCAAAAACATTTGGTCTAATTAAAATGGAGATGATATGAGATTGAATAGTCATTTATGGCAACTTCCAGAATATGTGTGGAGGTACCAAATGGCTGCCATCTCCTTAGAAGGTCATCCTTATTTTCTTTTGCATCTGAACCTTTTCTCAAATTAGGCCCACAAGGATTTCAATGGATCCATGCAATTCCCCAGGTTCCTACTTACCTTTAGTGAGTTCTAATTGTGGGGTATAGAATTTATAAAGTTACTCATTGAAACACCAAGGAAGTTGATGAACCCTAGGAATTTTGTGTGTGGGAAGAAGAGGTGAAATCCTGGCTCCACAAAACAGCTGGAAGATGCCTGTCAGTTCAGTTTGTCCTCCTCATTGCCTGAGGAATTGGAGGATGAGGAAAACTCAAGCAGAATGTCAAGCCCAAAGAGCGAACCTTGAGGAACTGGGCTCACCAGATAACATTTAAGGCACTTACTCTTTCCTTGTTTGTTCTCCTGTCTGTGAGCTGAGCTGAGAATGAATATACTGTTTGTTTTCTTTGAAGATTGCATCTGATGAGAGATTTGAGGACCACATTGAGGCTGGCCAAGGGCCCATCCTTCAACTTTAAGATGATGTCAATGGAACAGACCTGGACAAGGTCCACGAAGTTGCCTCTCCCCATCATTGCTTCTTTGTGAAAGGGAAGGAAAAATAATCATGTGTTTATCCTCCCCACTGACAGTATGCAGATGTGTTTTCTTAATGGCACTTGCGACACACTGATTTTTTTTTCTTTGGTGTTTGGAACCAGAGCTTTTCCCATCTTTCCCAGCTGCACAGGGCAATAGTGTTTGTAACCTCTTGTTTTTTCAAACTAATTCTATCACTCTGATTGTTTGTTTTGTTTTTTAAGTAATTTAAACCACACAAGTAGCCCATGAGAGAAGGGTTATTTAATCAAGGGAAAGCTGTTGAACAAGGGGAAGATCTAAGATCTTCCTGTAGATCATCCTCTAGCTGAAAGGAAAGGAATGAGGAAAAGATGAAGTTTGCTTTATATCACCCCTTCTGAGAAAAATCCAAGGAATCTAAGAAAGATATAAAGAGACCAAGACCCAGCCACCTCTTTACCTCTGTCAGAAAATGTCCTGAGTAACATAAAGAAGAAATGAACTTCCAATGGTGCACAGGAAAATTCTTAAATGCACACTGTATCGCCTTATTGACTCACATTCCATAATATCAAATTATTTAAAGGTGAACATGTACATTGATTGATTATGCTGTGATTCGCAGATCCAACTATCTCAGGTGGCTAAGGATATCGAAGGAATTACATGCTAGGCATTTTCAAGTGTTATTTAAGGAATGGCATTCCCTAGATACTCTGGGTAACAAGAAAACTACTGAACTAATCACCTTCCACCTTTCATTCTGTGCCCTGCCACAAAGCATAGAGAACAAATTGAAGTAGACATCATCTTCTTTTTTATGCACTGGATCTTAGCCATGCTGAGTTGTGTTGAGATTCTAATGAAGGTTCAACTCTAGAATGGGATGGACCCTACTTGAGTCACAAAATGTCAGGCAATGAAGTACAAATAAGACTTCGGGCTGGGTGCAGTGGCACACACACTTAATCCCAGCACTCAGTAGGCAGAGGCAGGCAGATCTCTGAATTTGAGGCCAGCCTAGTCTAAATAGTGAGTTCCAGGACCACCAGAGGTACATAGTGAGAGCCTGTCTCAAAAAAAGATGACTTTGGGAAGTGAGAAAAGTAGTATGAGCTTACCGATAGTAATATCTTGTCATGCTTCCAAATGCACATCCCAGATGTTCCAGATACAACAGCCTTTTGTATATCAACAAATATTTATTGCCCATCTACCACATGCTAGAAATACAGTCAATAGTGTAGACATCAGGTAATTGTTCTCACAGAGTTTATAGTTTGGGGGAGGAGGAAGTAAAGAAATGGTCCAGCCAAAGAATTGAAAATGCTTCTCAAGTGCTGAGAAGATAAATTCACAAAGAATGACTAGAATACAATAAAATGAGGGAGAGAACTCAAATATGCAAAGGCAATTTCAGAAGGCTGAAGATAGTTCAGAGGCTGAAGAACTGGAGAAAAGAGCAGAGGAAACAACATGCATGCATTCTGTGAGGAAAGAAAAGATTGTGTTTCCAAAAAACAAAAAACAGGCCAGGCCAAGGTGGGTGCATACCTTTAATCCCAGCACTTGGGAGGCAGAGGCAGGTGGATCTCTGTGAGTTTGAGGTCAACCTGGTCTACAAAAGATGCCAGGACAGTTACACAGACTGTTTCTCAAAAAACAGCACACAAACACACACACACACACACACACACACACACACACACACACACACACATACACACACACACACATCCCAAACAATAACAACCACAACTAAAAATCTGGGTTGGGCCATTGTTGTGAGGAATGCTGAGCTGAAGCATGTGTGTTGGAGTGGGAAGGGTTGCCACAGCATGAAACTGGAGAGGTGAGAAGACCTTTCCAGATTATTCGGGGCCCTGAATTTCATCCTTAAATGAGTGAGAAACAAGTGAAGACTTTGCCTTATCTATGAAGTAAAAGATCAGATTCACAACTCTCTGAAGAATGAAGTGTAACCAACAGGGATAAAAGGGAGAAACAAGGATAAAAGGAAGGAGAAATTTGCAGTGTTCAGGGAAGAGGAAGTGGTGATACTGGAGATTGGGAGGAGGAGTTAGTGATGTCCCCCACCCCCATCCTGCCACGCCTGCCTTGCTCCATGATCACTCTCTGAAAGCTGGACACCATGTTAAAACAGACTTTCTAATCATTTGCCTGGGTCCTAGGTACAGTACCATTCTATGCCTCAGTTCTCCCAGCTGTGAATGGTGGATGAAAACAGAACCTAACTCTTAAAGTTAAGATTTGCAGGCTGGAGAAATGGCTCAGCGGTTAAGAGCACTGGCTGCTCTTCCAGAGGTCCTGAGTTCGATTCCCAGCAACCACACGGGGGCTCACAACCATCAGTAATGAGATCTGACACACAGGCAGAATACTGTACACATAGTAAATAAATGAATCTTAAAAAAAAAAAAAAGATTTGCTTAGAATTTCATGCCAACAGTGCTAACAAAAACAAACAACTGTAGGCTATTATTATTCCATCAGATGATAGCAACTAATATTTTGTGATAGTTTACAATGTCTCTCATATGCTGGCTATCACTTAGTTTTTAACCTTAAACTGTGATAATACATATGGCAAACCATATGGTTGCTTTGTCACACACTAATAGAAACATTCCATTCAGGTCTCATGGAAGATGAAAGGCCTCTCTGCAGTTGCTTCCTACGTGGGATAGCTCACCTAGATGCCACTCTGGGGGTGATAGAACTGAGCCATTGTACAGTTCTCACCAGCATGCCCAACAACAGCTAGTCCATGGTTTTCATGTGAGCTGACACAAAACAGTAAAGAAGGTAAGAATTGGTCTCTTTTGTTCATAAGCACATGCCATGGCAAGCTTACCTGACTGACTCTGAGGACCAGATACCAGAAACCTGCACTGGAGCAACCACCACAGACTGTGAAGTTAGGAGGGAGGGCTGGGGGAGGAGTAGTTACCTACCCCTGTGTTTGCAAAGAGAAGGAAGGGAAATTTGCCAAGGGGTGGATAGTCTGCATAGCTTTATCTGCATTACTGCTCTTCCTTCTTTTTCATCTAGTCACTTACATTTTCTCTTGTTTTCTTATTTTGCTATCACCAGCTTTTCTCCCTCCCTTCTTACTTCCTCCCTTCACTTTCTTCTCTTTTTTTCTCCTTGTTTTTTTTTCTTTTGTCCTTTACATCTCCCTATCTCCCTCCTTTTCCCTCCTTCTACCCACCCCGCCCCCCCCCACACACACACAAAAACAGCTTCTTTTCTTCACTTCTGGCTGTTTTTATCCAGGACTGTGAGGCATGGGCAATGTGTAGGGTAGGTAAAAGCCCCTAGAAGCCATCCATTTTCCTTCTAGACAAAGAGCAGGGGTCGACACTGCTTGTTTATTTATTTTTTCCTTCCATGCTATAGATCATTCTTGAGTGAATGAGACAGCACATAACCCCAGTCGAGTCTTCCAGGGATGCAGCCTGTGTGTCTTCATGGGGGGCTGGGCTGAGTGGGAAGGAAACCAACTGTCGTTTTCATTTAGGTCATCCCCCAAAATGAAGTGAGCGGGTGGCAGGGAGTGGGCATAACTACTCCTAACCATGGTGACTGGAGAGTGATTCCAGCCTAGCTTCACCTTCTGCCCAAGGCTTCAAATGCATTTGTCACATCTGCATTCTTTCAAGCACCCTGCACACAGCTGGTTACTGAGAAACACAGTAGCAGGCCACTTTGAGCCCTGACTGAGATGAATCATTTACAGTTCTGTAATTATTTTTAAAATAAATGAATTAACTATGAGCCTCACCCTAGAGGCCAAATCTTCAGTTCAGTGTTAAGTAGAATCAAGATGAGAACTATTATTAGCTTTATATGGGAAAAGGACATTCTGCATTCACATTCTGGAGCACAGAAAAGGGCTGAGTTTGGTAGGCAGATTAATAATAATGATGATGATGAAACTCAGAGATAGATTTGGTACCCATTCAATACCCATGTTGGTATAGAGGCCCCACAGGGTCAAGCAGAGTGGGAAGATGCCTTCTCTCAATAGCATGAGGCCAGCCCAGTGTCCAAGTGTTTATGTCATATTCCAAAGACACTAAGAAGGAAAAACCGTCCTTGATATTTCCTCTCCCATAATCACAAGTTATGACAAATCAAATAGAGAGGTATGACATGTAACTTTTCAAAGAGAAACATTTCATGAGTAAAAAAAATGCTAATATACACTTAGAATCTCAATATCGTCTCTCATCAAGCAGGGCAGAAAATGGAAGATAAAGGTAGTTTTTAAGGTCTGTCTTAGCTCTCTGCTTCCATAGTTCATTCATTCACCCAGTAATTCATTCTACAACAGAGTTACTGAAAAAGTAAACCTGGAACTTTATGCTGGGGCTGTCATGAACAAAGAAACAGACGAGATTTCTCTTCTAGGTAGGTAAAGTCCAGTGAAGGCTGGTATATCGAGCATAAAAGAAACAACTCACAAATAATTGTGAGACTATGAGCTACAGTTCAAATTCCATGCCCTCACCCCAAAAAAGGGAAACCTGGGGCATCTATTGCAGATCAGAAGAAATGGTAAGGTAGATCAGTGAAATCTGTAAGGTAGAAAGTCAATGAATGCTCACCATTTGTAAGGATATTCTTGGCTTGGAATACTCCCTTCCACACTGTGACTGTAGGAAAGGTAGAGTAATGATGCCTAGGAATTACATCATGGTTGACTTGAGTGTGAAATGGATGCATGTGTGTATATACATGAGGAGAACACAGGAGGTACCCACTACACATGGCTTGCTCTATAGATAATGTACAATACAGCCACCCTGACCTTTGTAGCTTTTACTCCTAAGTTGTCTTCATTTTTTATGGCCTCCAAATGTATAAATCATCAGTTTTCCTGAAGAATGTGACTTACTGGTGCACACTGCAAAGCTGGTTTAAGGACACGAGGGTCAGCTAATGAGAGATGCTCACCCACAGTCCAGCAGTCCAAGGGTGTGTGGTTTCATTGTTCTTCACTTGAAGTTGCACCATAGTAAGTTCGTGAAACCTGGAAAGCTGCCATAGTGTGCATCACTAACTATTACTGATACTAAACTATCTTCAAATCCAGAGGCTTTTAAACAATGATAACATCATTTCTCAAGGTTATGTGAATTTGCTGGGTGGCTCCTCTGTTAGTTTTGCCTGGATCACTCATTTGACTGACTATATACAGGCTCAGCAGACTTGAAGACATAAGATTATCCTGCTTGAGTTTTAGTTGGTGGTACTGGCTGTGAACAGGGTTCTTGGACTCTCTTCTACACAGCCACTCATTGGCCAGTAAACTTTACCAGCTTCCTTCCAAAGCAGTAACTGGAGAGCATGCAAGGGAGATAAAGAAGACACTGCAAGGCCTCTTAAAGATTCAGGCTGTGGAATTTTGAACAGAACCCCTATCTGTCACCTTTTGATGCTCAAACGAAGTCAAAAGTTTAGCCCTGATCCAATGCGGCAGAGAAATACATTCCATCTCTTAATGGGAGTTACTGTGAAGAATTCATGGCTGCATTTAATTTGCCACAGGGATGAGGAAGAAATCTTGAGGGGAATTTTGCAATTGGGTTAGCTTGAGGCACAAGGCTCTGCATGGAAAACATTGGTTTTGCCTTAGAACTGTGGCTGAGAAGACTTATGAGCCTAAATAAACATTTCCACATTCAAGAATCTGTGTGGGGGAAGGTATTGGAAGGTGCACAGGATATATCCCTTCCAGTCTGTGTGTTTAGGTTAAACCTACAAAATTGCTGATATTCAGCAATTTGGGCTAAAAAGAAAAGTAATTTCACAGATTCTAACGTGACACATGCTGAAAAAGCAGCTTCTGATTTACAGCTGCCAGAGGACAGAGGGTCCCAGGAAGGCAAGTGTGCTGCTTGATCCTTGCCAGCTATACCATACATACCACACACATTTAAATGTTTGTATGAAATTCTGAAGCCACAGAAGGGCTTTTATTTGAAATCTTCAAATGGCACAGGGTGGTACAGCCAGTGAAGGATTCTGGAACCAACAGTCCTCTCTCTGAGCCAATAGTTCCTGATCAGAAGTGACTGTGCCTCCTCTGGGTACTTCACAATGTCTGAAAAAGTTTTTGGTTATCACATTTGGAGGAAGACATGACTGGCATCTAGTAAGACTATAAATAAGATGAAGTTACATACTACTAAACATCCTCCACTGTACAGTACATTCCCAAAGTGCCTGGCCCTAAGTGTCATGAATGCAAAGGTTCTGAAAATAGGTCTAGGTAGATGAGAGGTCATTCTATGTCCAAGCCTTCTTTGTGTCAACTTGAGTAGGAAATGGTGTTATTGCTTTTAACATCTCTGCCTGCCTACAAAATTCTATTCATTATGTATCTGTGATAGGACATCTCTGAGTTTTCTGGTTATTTTGATTTTACATGATGTGTATAAACATGCATCTAAATGGCCAGATAGTATTGGGTAATATATGTAAGTTAGACTATAAAAACACACTGAGTCTGGAAGAACGTAACCTTTTGGGAGAACACATGCCCGTGCCAAGGTTTGTAGATTAAGCATACCACTAAAGTGAAAAATCTGACTCACACCTATATACCACCAGCCCTACTTGCATAGATTCCCTCTTCTCCTTCCCTCCCCATCCTATAATACACACTTGCCACCCACAGAAACCACACAGCCCTTTCTCTCATCATACACCAATCCCAAGAGAATGAGAAAAATCTTCTGTGGCTTTGTGGTTATGATCTAAAGGTACCTCCCAAATTTGAACGGGACTGAAGGGACATCAACCCTTTTCGTTTTCAATGTCTTTCATCTTCTTCAACCTCCGGCACCCTCTCCAGCAGTGTCAAGACAATTATTCAAGAGTCATTCGAAAGCCCTTGTGCTGCAAAGATCCAGTTCATCAACTCTAGGCCTTGGTCCTTCAGGAGAGGATGAAAGGCCCCAATGGCGTCCTCTCTGTTGGTGCTTTCTCCATCTCTACCTTTCTCTGTTCTTAGCTGAGATATCAGCGCACTGAAGGAAACCTGCTCAGCCCATCCCACATTCAGCAAACATTCACCATATGCCAAGCATTAAGGTCAATCCTGACCTAACATCTACTTTCTGACACCACCTTTATCCTCCTTTCCCTACTCAGCTATGTCAGGTGAACCTAGCTAGTTTGACCAAAGAAGCCATGAGAGCAAAATTTTTCTCTCAGTTCCTTCTGCATTGCAGGTACCTATCTTATGGTCTCAGACTTGAAATCCCTAGTCATTTCTCTTAGAAAACAAAACCCATGCCACAGTCACAAGGAGAAAGTAGTAAGAGCACAAACAGTGCCCTATGTCAACATGTTTTGTCTAAAAAGTCTACAAGAAATGTTCCAATTGTTGGTCCATGAATGAGATAGAATTTCAGGGATTCAGCCAAGTATATTTCAAATATATAGGAGTGTGGGATTCTCCTGAAAACTACTAAAATCATACGTGTTTCTTCCAAATTTTAAATGTGACTTTCGTTCAGTAAAACATGATTAAGTTTGATAAATATGTATACCATGAGCCTCATATTTCTATCTTACAGTTTTTGTAAAACTATTCACAAAATATTAGTCATTATTTTAAATATCCCATTTGGCTTTATTGACAGGTTAAAATATTTAGAGACTATTAACAATAGGAAAATCCCCTGTTCCAATAATCTATACACATATACCCTCCTTTTTGTTTCCAACATCCACCATGGTTATCCTCCCTACTGACAGTCCTTTTGCCTCTCACAGCCTCAATTCATCACGCATTCCTTCTGAAGGTCACCAGCTGCATCTTTATGTCTGGCTTTCCCCCATAACTGAGGAGGTCCACTCTGCCTACAGGTTTGGCTAACCATGCCATGGAATTAGAACTCTCCAGGAGCCACTGTCAATGAACAGCTCTTGAGAGTTGGAGTGTAAATACCTCAGCACATCTCCCACCTCAGCTAGGACTCTGAGCACTCTAGCTCCACCATGTTCAGGAGTCTCCCCTTGACATTTAGCTTCAGTTAGTTTCTCACAGTGGTTGTTGGTATACTAGCCTTTTCTTGGCTTCATTACCTTTTCTAGCTCCAAGTTCTACTCTACCTGTGAGTATTGCTTTCATTGCACTAACTGCTTGCACTTGGGGTTTGCTTCTGAGGGACCCAAGCTAAAATGACTATCCCTGTCCCTACTGAATCTGTCACCTCTAGATGGTATGTAGGGTTATGCTACACATACATGTGTACATGTGAAGGCTAAAATCATGTATCAGGAAAAAAAGCAGAAGGCAGAAACTCCATACTCTGGTTCATCCAGACTAGGAGTTAATCCAGTCTAGCTACACATTTAGATCTCTCACATCATCTTCCAAGATGAGACAAATGTGTCCCAATTCCTTAATCTTCCCTCTTGCAACCCTTTAAGACCTTTCGCTATTTTTATTGCCCTATTTGGGGAGATTAACATCATGCTTTCTGTTCCCAGAGTAAGACTGCTTCGGTGACTCTTAATTATTAGAAATTTGCCCATGCACCAAGCTGGATCAGTTTTTTATTTTCTAAAAGTAATCACCAGGCAGTGGGCAGCTCTCCAAACCCAATCCAGCAGCCCTGCCAAGCCAAGCTACCAAGCTAGTGCCTTGGAAAGGCACGATGTGGTGTGTGTGTGTGTGTGTGTGTGTGTGTGTGTGTGTGTGTGTGTGTGAGAGAGAGAGAGAGAGAGAGAGAGAGAGAGAGAGAGAGAGAGAGAGAGAGAGAGAGAGAGAGAGCACTCACACACATAAATGCCTATGTATACCTATGGTCTTCAAAGTGACTCTGCCTACCATCTTAAGGAGTTGTAGCTGGGAACACACAAAAAAGAAGGCTGTTCTTTGTTTTCCTCCCTTCAAGTTCCTATAAGAAGGACATTTGTTTTTAAACAAATTGGATACTTGTATGCATCCTACTCTCCTTAGACAATGAAATGGAGACAGCATCTCCCAAGTGGGTGATCTGGCCTGCCTTCCACATGGAGACTTCTTGCTCCAGCCTCTCCTCATTTCCTTCCATGGGCTGCTTTGGCCTTAAATCCCAAGAGAAAAGCTCTGGCCTCAGATAAGACTCCTCAACAATCCTGCTATAGGGTAGACAGAAAACCCTCAAAATTCTAGGAATAGCCTTTCCTGCAGTCCAGATGTTTCTGTCACCCCCTCCCCCTGCACATACACAGTCTGAATCTAGGAAGTATTTTCAAAAGCAAGGCAAAATTAAAAATAAAACCCAGACTTGATTCTTTTAATTCCAAACCCCTTTAAATGCAAGTCTGGGATTGGAGGCCAGGTTCAACAGAATGTGTATTTTCTCCAAATTCGTCAGCTCTTCTCTCTTGCCAACAACACATTTTTAAAAATCTAATCTCTGTTTTCTTTACATGAATCTAGACCAAATGTGATTTCTCCCCTGCATGTGAAAATAAATTATTTCAAATGTAATTTTCTCCTCCAGTTTGTTCCTGCTCCTCCAGAGACCTTTGAAGGGTGTAACTCCAGATGCAAACTGCCTGCTACTGCAATGCTAGCCATGACTTCCCAAGCCCCCATGTCTCCTTGGGTGTGGGTGAAAGAAGAGAGTGTGAGGGTAGCCAAGTTAATCCTTTAGCAACTAGGATTCTTGCTTCACACTTCGAGATGGTATCTTCACAGTCCCCATAAACAAGGATTAAAAGAGTAGATGTTAGGAGCTAGGTTGTAAAGGGAAACTATGAATCATATTCATTTTCTCTTTTCTGGATGTGTTCAATCTGCTAAACAGTAATAGTATTTGGTACCTTTTCTGGCCCTCTGCTACTCAAAGTGTGTTTCCCCAGACCAGCAGTCACATCATTACTTGTACTTACTTATCAGAAATGCCAATTAATGGGCCCCACACCAAACCTGTTGAACTTAAATTTTTAGGGATAGCATGAAGCAACCTAGATACTGCCGAGCTTTCCACATGATTCTATGCATGCTCCAGTGGGAGAAGTCCTGCTTCATTTAGGTGGCTGGCTACATATATACATACATACAAACCCACAGTCTTGGAACTCTGAGCATCACGGTGGTCCATTTAGGGGACAGATGTCCTATGGAATGTGATACATATCTAAACCAAGGTTTGAAAGATTATCATCCATTCTTAAATCTCTGCAGGTTCCTTCACAGTAATCTTCTAGCCCCATGAAGCATTAGTACAAAAAAACAAAATGCCCATAAGAGGAAGAAGCTTCTGATTATTAAAGAAAAAAAAAAAAAGAGTAAGCATCACTGCAGTTGTCAATATAACCACTGTCCCTCAGGGGAAAAAAGACATTTATTACAGTACCACAAATACGGACATGCATCTTCCAGTTGTGTTTCAAATTCTTGGCTACAAACCCAAGGAAATCATTTGGTTCACACAGCTGTGCATCTGGACATATATGGGGCTGGCGAGTAGTGGCTTCTGCAAGAATGGTTTTGTGGGGTCAACCATGCTGTAGTTACTTATTCTCCACATGATTTTGTTGAAAGCCACAGATCTCAAGATGTGGAAGGGATTGCCTCAACTATGACTGGCCCAGAGAGTTTTCACAATCCAGAGATAAGACTGGAAGACACTGCTTTGATTTTTTTTTTCTGCTCAAAGTAGATGGTCCTAACATCGTTTTCCATTCAGCCGTCATCCTCATCCCTGCCTTCTCCTTGTCATCCTGGTCATCTTGTCTCCTGGTCATCTCTGCCTATGTAAATCCCTTAAAGGGGCTCCGGGGAAAGGCACTGAAAAAACTCAATAACAAAAGATGGAGATGAGACATTATATGCTGAAAAGCTCACAGCTCTCCTTAAGGACAGTGGGAAAGTCTAAAGCAGCCCAGAATAATCTATGACAAGGTTTTAAGGTTGACCATTTCTCCAAATACAAAACATCTCTCACACGAAAGTACAGTGGTTAAGGGGAACAATGTGGGTACACTGGGCTGCCGAGAGTTGCCAAAAGGTCCTCCCTCTCTATGGGCAAGTTTCCCAAAACACTCAAGAGCGACCTGACTCACAATCAAAACAACCAAACTGCAGGACTAAGTGGAAGTTCTCAACGTAGTACTTGATCCAGCTGCTCTTGAACTTCTTATTCCCTTGTCTGTAGGGAACATACAGCAATTTCAGACTGCTGCTCTTTGCTGTTTGTCACGTGGCTTCCAGCCACCCAGGCTCAAGTGACCAGGCTCTGTCTTTTCTTTCCCACTCCAGGGAGCTCATAGCAAGTATTTGTTACTGGAACGTGAGGCCTAAGGAATCAATTGTCTCACAGCCCCTGCAAACAAGGCTTTCAGGACAGCCATGTGGGCGGTCCAGGACGTGAAGAAGGATAAAAGGAACCTGGGAGGCTGGGGGTAGGCAGTCTGGGAGCAGATTACAGGTTAGGAAAAGAGTGTCTTCTCATTATTGTTGTTTTCACTAATAAATCTGATCGCTCCAGCTCTTTCCTGCTTCAGGCTGGCAGGGCTAAAACACAGCTCTGAGTCATCAATGCTACTCAGGGCAAGTGCTTCCTGTGTGGGATTTGGGCATTTTCTCTTCTATTTTCTTGGCACAAAGAAGAAAGCAACATGAAGGGATGGAAGAAAGATATGAGAGAAGAGTTAATCTGCTTTGTTAATATATCATTAAATCCAGGAATGATACTTCAGAGCCACCTGGACCGAAAGCCCACAGGGGCTTTTAACTATCTCCTTGCTCACTTTCGACACCTCTCACCAGGAGGGGGATGGCTGGCCATGTTCTTATTTGGTAAGACCTGGCTCAGATCTTGTTTGAATACCATTATCTCTGTTAAAAGAGTCTGTTGATGTGCCTGGCTAGGTAGTCAGCAATAGTAGTATTACTGCAGACACTCCCGACCCAGAGTTCTCTTCCCACACTCTAAGCTTTGACACCTTCCATTTTAAAACTTTAAAAATGTAACATCTAAAAGGTCTATGACAAAGTTATAGCAAATTTTAGCTTTTTCAATTGAAAAAAAAAAAAGAATGTTGATATGATGAATAGTTCCCTTTCCACCTTTTTTTCTTCCTCAAATACAGATACAATGTTTTGAGCTATGGCAGCCACCTTGCAGTTATGAGTAAAGGCCAAGAGAGTTTCTGATACACAAAACTCAGCATTATTGAGCTGAACCAGTCCCTGCAGCCACCGACTTTCAGACTTCCTTTTGTCTTAAAAGGAAACTCAACTTCATTTCATTTAATTTCCCCACCTGGAGTTCAGATTGTCTATTCTCTGGAGTGAAATTCATCTCTAACTGAGACAATTGCTCTCCCTAAGGAAAAAACTATTCCCAGCAGATGGCCAGAGTGGCTATGGGCAGCCGTGCAGCTCAGAGGCATCATTCATGATATGTTTGGTTGTGTGCAATACAAAACTTGCATTTCCAGGCACAGCATCCATGACAACAGTATGGTACATGATCGATGGAGAGTGACCTTGGTAATAGCCAGTTCTATTGCTGACTTCGGCCCTGGTTCAGTTTATGTGACCTCTCTGGGTCTCAGTTACCCCTCTTCACAGAGAAATAATAATACTAACCTGGCAGGATTCATATAAAACTTAAAGACACATATAAAACATCTAGCACATAGCAAATAATCTATAAATAGTGGCCAAATACCATAACAGAAACCATTCTATGAATTGGCTAGGAGCTGATTAGGGCATCCTGCACGGATAGACTTCAGTGATCCTGGGAGTCCCCTTCTCCTACAGCTGCAGGGAACCTCAGAGAAGGAGCAGCATGAAAGAGAAATAACTATCCCAAGGAGCCACCCCACTCCATTGGGGATTTGCTCCTGTGTATTACCGTGTGATGGGATAGGTGGTTTCAGCTTGAACTCCACCATGATGAAGCTGTAAATACAGGCATTACTAGACAAGAAATCTCACATTCCATGGAAATAGTTTATTCTCTTTGTCTTAAGTAGTGTGTCCACAAAGAAACAGTGGATTAGGTCTAAGAGTTGACATTGAGATGTTGAGGGAAGAGGCAGTCTCCAGAAACATTCATCCACTCCTTATTTTCATTAAGGCAGAGAAAGGGTGTAGCTTCTTATAGATAAGTTGAGGCACCAGGATTTGAATGGCAGTTTGGGCATCACACTGGAAAGCATTCTGTAGTCGGGATTCATTTGTTCTTTTCATGAATAACTATTGAGCTCCTACTGTGTGCCAATGGTTGGTTGTTCTAGTCCCTCCAGGTACACTGACGAAGAACAAAAAGCGTTTGTGCCCTTAAAGAAGCGCCATTAAAGAAGCTCCTGGGACACGCACAGAAACAAAACAGAGAGGGAAACAGCACAGATGGGTAGATGGGGACAAATGTGGTGGAGGAAGCACAGGAGGAGTGTTCCCAGAGCCTACCTGGTGGCCACTTTAGATAGCGGTGTTCAAGAACATTGAGGTGGAAGGCGATGGAGAGAGAGAGTGATGTGTATACCTAGTGGGGGTGTTGCAAGCAGAGGAAAGGTGTGAGTAAAAACAGACAGCTGCACTTGGTGCCACTGGATGGGTGCTGTCGCTGGAGCAGAAAGAATGGGATGAGAGGTTTTGGGGGCCAGGTCACATAGGGCCTTATGGGCTATTCCAAGACCAGGACTTTGCCTTTTACCCACAGTAAGAGAGGTGACCTTTGGATTGCTTTGAGCAGAAGGAGGACATGAATTGGTCTCTTTTCGAAGTACTTTCCCAACAGTTGTATGTGGAATAGAGCAGAAAAGGGTTACAGTGGAGGCAAGGAAACCAGGAGACCAGCAGTTAGAGTGCACAGCTGATGGTAGCTTAGGTGATTTCTCTAAGAACCAGATACTCAAAGTGTGTCTGGAAAAGATATGAGGCTCAGTGGGCACCTGGCCAGATCACCTCCATCTGCACCTATGTGACTCAGGCCCAGGCCAGCAGGACACGAGACCCAGAACTCAGGGTCCAAAGGCTGCTTGACAGCTAAGTGGTGGCAAAATCTATATGCTTGCCACCACATCTTCCCTGTTTGTCATGGTGCAACCTGAGACACACATCTGCTGGCCTCATCTTTAACTCTGTACTTTTGATCAGTACCCAAACAACACCACATTTGTTTCCCCAGGATGTGTCTCTGAAAGGTCCATGAGGGTTTAAAATGTTCAAAAAGTAAGGGCTAAGTATGTGGTCAGGAATAGTCTCAGACTGTCCTGTGACAGGGATGTATGTGTGTGGGGTGTGTATACAATCACATGACTTTGGATATTTAGAGTATCAAGAAATCAGCACTCGTGCCTTTTTAATTATTTTTCTTTTTCAAACATGTTTTATTGTTAGAGAATTTCAAACATGCATATAATGAGTTTTGATCAAATCCATTTCCCACTCCCTCCCTCCCTATTCTTCCTCTATTCCCCCATCACTTTCCCCTCCCAACTTCATGTTTTTTTTTTTTCTAAACCCGCTAAGTCTACTTAATGTTACAAGTATGTGCATGGGTAGAGGACCATCTATTAGAGCATGGGTAGTCTTTCAGAATATCCCCGAAGGAAACTTATCTCCCCTCCTCCAGTAGCCAATAGCTTCTCAGTAAGGGATGGGGCTTCATGAGTCTCTCCCCTGTCCATGCTGAGATTTTGTGCTTGATCTTGCACATGCTAGTTTATGTGTGTCACAATGCTGTTGTGTCCAGCAAACACTGTTCTGATGTAGTCATCCACTACTTCTGACTCTTAAAACCTTTCTGCCCCTTCTTCTGCAGTGGGCACTGAGACTTAAAATGACAAGGTGAAGTACAGATATACCATTTAGAATGGGCACTCCAGTCTCTTGGTCTCTGCATGTTGGTCATGATGAGGGCTGGGAGATATAAAGATAGGAACTTATGGGACAGTTTAGTACTATATCCATTTAGCAGAATAATAGTACTAGGCTCTCTCCTGGAGACTGTGACTTGGCTAGTCATGGGTTTGAGGCTTAGTTAATGGTACCAGGCATGAGTTCAGTCTTGTGCAGCAGACTTTATTTAAATCCAATCAAAAAGTAATTGGTTACTCCCATACATTCTTATCATGCCACTATTACACCAGTGGGCATATTTACCAGGCCAGTTGTTATTGTAGCTTGCAGGATTCACGGCCTGGGCTACATGAGACCTTTTCAAGAAAGAAAAAAATAAGGAAGGAAGGAAAAAATAAATGAAAAGGAAGAAAATTAATAGTCTTCACTACAGTTAGTTAGCAGTACAAATAACCTGCATTTGAACTTGAGTTCCCCATTAGGAATAATGAATTCAGTCTCCCTCCCTAATCTTTTGTGGTTCTCAGAAGGGCATCCCTTTCTGACCCAGGGATTCTGTTCAAGTCTCCTCCTCTAGACCAAACATGTGGCTGCATTCAAACAAACGTTCTTTTGCAGGGGTTAGGAGTTAAGACTTCTCTATCCCTCCTCCTATTATCTGGCCTTCCCATCCCCTAGCTGTTTTCTGAGAGCTACCACCAGCTGTCCTTTCACCTCAGAGAAAAACCATCCCAGCTTCTTCTTGGAGAGTAAGAAGCAATGCCTGCATCTGTGAAGGATAGGGCAGCAGCTGCCACCCTTCCCCCTCCTCTTTCTGCCCAACACGAAGGGCTTTTCTGCCCGACACATTCTCACACTCACTGCTGTAAAAAGCGGCCACTAATGCCATTGAGAGTTGGGATGGAAGCTGCCACTCCCATCAACTGAAAACCTCTAAACATAAACAAGAGGAAAGCCGAGCTGCCAGCCTGGCTTTCTTTCTCATTCAGTAGGAGGAGGCCCACATTTTTGCTAAAGCCTAGTGCCAGGGATAGAGAGAGCTGGTAACAATGGGTGGCCAGAACCAAAACAGAACCTACAGGAAAATTCCCTCCCTCCCCCAAACAGCCCGGCAAGGGCAGCGCTTGTTCGCTTCCACATTATCCAAAATAGTCTATTAATTCACAGCCACTGCAGGAACTGGCCTCTAATGTGGCAGGCCCCAGCCCTTGCTGAAATGGGCTGCTTTTCTGATGCTAATGTACAGCCTTTCCTTTCTATTTTATTTCTTCTAATGAGAGGCCTACTCATCTTACAATTTTTAAAAATAGATCTCCTCTCTTTTTCCAGCCTCTCTACTCTTCACTCAATTCTGTTTTTAACAGGAAAACTTGTTCCCCCAAATACATCCATAGAGATGGAAAATTTAATTTAAAGAGACATGTGTTGATATTGTTTTATTTTAAAGGAACAAATACGATGTGTGAAATTGTACTTTAGGAATCATGTAGAACAGAGCACAGTGGCATCTTGAGTCACCTTAGATGGACCAAGGGAAGCATTCTTCTGTCCAAAGCCTGTAACCAGTTCTCTACTCTTTCTCTGTGTCCAGCCTGGTTTTCATTCTGTAATTCACAGTCCTTGGGACAGTCTACTGGGAATCCTCTGAGGTTGTTTGGAAGATCATACACATGCATGGTGTGCAAGCATGTGCCTGTATGAGTGTGTGTGCCAGCATGAGTAGATGCAGACATGTACGTAGGTATATGTAAGATCCATGTGCATGGGGTAAATGTTCATGCATGTGTGTCTCTCATTTCCACCTCCGTCAGGATGCTCATCTTTTCTCTGATTATCTCCACATCAAGAACTCTTACATTTCTATCATGCTATCAGTCCACCCTCACCCCAGCCTCTGTCTCCTCTAGGGATTTGCAGACCTGGCCAATGGATGGGGTTCTGAAAAATGAGTTAAGTGACTGCAACGAGGTGTGACATCTCAGCACCCAAATCCACATAGGGACAAAATATCGATAATAAAATCTGGTCTTCCTTCCTATTTCCTGGTTCTTAGTGGCCTCACCATTCCTCTCAACAGCCTCTACCTCCCAGGGCCTCACCGTTGACCTCCCTCCAGCTGCTCTACAAGTAAACACGACTCTGAAATAGTTCTGGTAATGTCACTTTGGGTCATCCCCACCTATGCTGATTCTGGCTGCACTTTGCAACTTTCTTTGGTCTTCTGGAGCTTGGAAAATGATACCCCAAGTAAAGGCCTCAGAAATAAAAACAAAGTTTCTCTGTGACCTTCCCTTCCATCTCTCTTTCCTCTTTCTTGCCTGAGGTGAATAATAGACGAGAATTTCTCTTCCTCACAAGGCAGTCCATAGAAATCAGAACTCTTTTCCCCAAAGCAAGCTGTGAAGCCTAAAAATATTACTCTAATCTCCTTTCTGCCTTGGAGCCAGCCATTAAGAAATTATCTGCATTTCCTTGAATGATAGTAGGTCATAAGACCCTGTCCATTGGAGAAAGGATCCCATTCCATCCCCAGGAGGAAAGAATAGTGCACACAGAGGTGGGAAGAATCTGAAGAGACAGGCCTGCTGGGTTTTCTCCCTCAGTCTGTTTTTATCAGTTCATTCTCTTTCTGCACAGTTGTCTTTCTACATGGCTTTCTCTGCTTCATTGAACGCAAATATGAAAATAGGTTAGTTCCCCCTTCTCCTCTCTCTCACTGGCTCTTCATTCTTAAAGCCACACATGAAAAACTGGTTAAATACATTTTTTTTCTTGGTGAGCTATCTTTGGCTGTGGAGGTTTCACACATGACCCTTGATGCTGATCAGGAAAGAGACTGCCACCTTTTTTCACCTCTATAGTTTACATGGGGCAAAAGTAAGTTTAACTCAAGCAGAGACAAGAAACATCTGTGCTTCTCTGCTTCATCTTTTATGCTGCTGGGGACTTCCCACCGCCACATGAACAAGCCCAGGCTAGCCTCCTGGACAATGAGAGGCCTCAGGAGAAGAGGGTGCAGACAACACAGCTGCTCAAGCTGAGGCACCCCCCCCAGCCACAGGAGTGAAGCCATCTAGACCTTTCACCCTAGCTGATTTGAATCAGACCAGATGGTGTGCCCAACTGACCAACAGGATTACGACAAAGGATAATTATATGTGGCTGTAAGCCATTAAATTCCAACAAAAGATAACGGATACACCTCCATCACATTCCCACAGCCACTACCTTTAACACTTGACCTCATTTCCCTGACTCAGATTAAAAAGCCTAAAGAAAATAGAAGACATTGAATTATACTTGGTTATATAATTGAGACAAATCGAAGTACAGGCAGTCCTTGACAATGCTTTGACTTAAGTTTTCAACTTTACGATGGTGGGAAAGCAAGATGCATTCAATAGAAACTGCCCTTTGAATTGTGAATTTGGATCTTTTCCCAGGCTAATGGTATGTGGTACAACATTCTCTCAGGAGCCTGGGTAAGTCATAGTGAGCCACATGATCACAAGGGAAAACAACCAGTAGGCAG
Organism: Onychomys torridus; assembly: GCF_903995425.1. Taxonomy (NCBI): domain Eukaryota; kingdom Metazoa; phylum Chordata; class Mammalia; order Rodentia; family Cricetidae; genus Onychomys; species Onychomys torridus. Next base: position 61,768,017 of record NC_050466.1, on the reverse strand, counting down.
TAACTGTCAGTCTAGGCTGTTGGGTAGATTAGTTGCACCAAATGCATTTTACATTTAGGACATTTGAAATTTACCATGGATATCCTGGGCCATAACTCCACCATAAGTGTATACAAAACCAGGACTGACCAGGAAGCTAAGTTAAAAGGAAAACCATGTGTTAGCTTAGAAACAGGCAGATCTTGGGACAAAGAGAGCCCACTAGAAGTACTCACTAAATTGCTAACCTAATAGAGTCTGACTCTCCATTTTACAGATAAGAAAACAGAGACCCATGGAGGTTATGTAGCTTCCCTGAGGCAGATAATTAGTCACAGGTTTCCCCTGCAACATGATGCTCACTGTGTGAAAATGAGGGTGCCAGAATGACTCATCATTGCTTGCATCAGAGTAGCCCACTGATTCAAATCCATGGAGTCTGTCCTGTTGCTTGGGAAAAGTACACAGTAGGTGCTCAGTTAATGTCTTGGAAGGAAATGCTTCTGTAAAATTTGCCACACCAAGAGAAAAACAAAACAATTAAGTTCATACTGCAGAGTCCTTCCTTTCCACTAACAGAAAATCACCACTTTCCAATGTTAGAAAAAGTTCAGAGTTAGGTGCCCTGTAGCAAAATTCCTAAAGTGTACAGATAAAAAGAACAGATCTCCCCCACAAGCCATAGGGAAGAAAGTCAAGAGTCTCTAAGAACCAATGGACATGGACAGCTCTCATTTATTTTATACTTTTCTCATTCTTTTCAGTCAAGGTGAATCTATCCTTGATTTGCTCCCAATCGAGAAGGCTGCTTGCAGGCAGAGCAAACCCAGATAGCAGAACAATCAACGATCACCATGCTAGGTCAAGGACTTGCTAAATGCCAATGTCTCCTCCTTTTATTTTCTCCAGCAAGAGCTAAACTCATTTCCATCTAGAAGGAAACAGTTCCCTGCCCTTACACACAGGAGCTGTTCTATGTGTCTCTATTCCTTTTGTCATTCATGTTCATGTACATTCCTGTATGTTGTGTGTGCACATGAATAGTGTGAACCTCTTGTAGACAAGAACTACCTTATTCACAGCTCTGCTCCCAATATACCAAACACATGCCTGGCATCCAAGATATGCTCAGTGGACCAATGACCATATTCTTTTTGTTTGTTTGTTTGTTTGTTTGTTTTGAGACAGGGTGTCTGTGTAGCTTTGGAGCCTTTCCTGGGACTCACTCTGTAGCCCAGGCTAGCCTCAAACTCACAGAGATCTGCCTGTCTCTGCCTCCTGAGTGCTGGGTTTAAAGGCTTGTGCCACCACCACCTGGCTAACCAATGACTATATCTTACTCAGAGGTCTGTGACCAACTCCTTGCCTTGGGACTTCAGTGTGGCTGTACCAATTAGCCAAAACATAAGTTGTGTGAACTTACATCAAACGTTCTTCCAAACTGAGTGTTTCTACACTCTGCTCTGTAATGCTGGAGCCTGAACTCTATATACACCTCATTTCTGCTTTGCCAGTGACACCCTGATCATCTCTGCCAGTAGATGAATTTGGAGTGAGACTAGTAGAATGGAGGAAGAAGGCAGCTTGTGCCTTCCTTCTTCCTGTTCTTCTGAGAATCCCCTTAGTAAGAGCCCTTCACTGCAGTAGCGCCAGGTGGTCCTCGATTTTATGCCCCCCTCTTCCTTCAGAGATAAAGGTTGCAGCTCCATGGCTTATTATAGCCAACCTTCTAATGTGTCAGAACCCTAAGCTCCTCCAGTCTTAATGATGGTCACCTTCTTCTGCAATTCCTGTCTCTTTTCCCTTACTGTCTTTTCAGTCTTCTACTATCTGCTGAACCTGTGTGTTCACTGAAATACTCTGGAAATGGTTGGCATATTGCTCTTCTTGTGGCTGAATGTTGACTGGTATAGGAACTATGGCATTTGGAGGAACAATGATGCCTTGTTCGCTCTCCCTGAGTCAGGCAAGCATAGGAACAACTTAACTCTGGAACCCGTTTGCTTTGAATTACATACACATCGTTTTCCCAACAAAGCATTCAGTAAAGTAGGACCCTCGCTGCACACACGCTCCTTTTCAAACAAAGAAATTGGTCACTTCAACTTATTTCCTATCAGCCAACACTTACTTCCTCTTCTTTTGTAGCTAAACACATCTTGAAGAACATCCTGGAGCTAGAGGCAGGTAACCAGTCCAGGCTGGACTAGTTTGGGGTTCATGGACAGTAAAGGCAAACTGTGCCCTCTAAGTGAACTTTTAGGAAAAATTGCCTGTTTACCATCCTATGCTGATGCTTAATCGAGCATGCATATAATTAAAATCATAGGTATTATGGGAAATGACAAGTGCAGTAAAGCAAGGCTTACATGACCCAAGCCTATCAATCAAAACAGAAAACCACCCACACTCCATCTCTAGCAACCAACTCCTCCTCCTTTTTCTGGATCCATGAAAAGAAACCCCAGCAATTTTTTACTTGGCCTTACTGCTCCCTTCCAGAGTATCTTCTCTGTACTCACACTGTACTGTTGAATGAAATTCTTTGTTTCTTTGCTATTTGTACACGATTCTTCAATTCTTTTAATAAGATACTGTGTTAGCTACGGTTTCTATTGCTGCAATGAAACCATGACCAAAAAAAGCAAGCTGGAGAGGAAAGGGTTTACTTGGCTTACACTTCCATTTCATAGTTCATCATTGAAGGAAGTCAGAACAGGAACTCAAACAGGGCAGGATCCTGGAGGTAGGATCTAATGCAGAGGCCATGGAGGGATGCTGCTCCCTGGCTTGTTCCTCATGGCTTGCTCAACTTGCTTTCTTATAGAACCCAGGACCACTAGCCCAGGGGTGGCACCACCCCCAATGGGCTCAGCCCTCCCCCATCAATTACTAATTAAGAAAATTTCCTACAGGCTTGCCTACAGTCCCATCTTAAGGTAGAATTTTCTCAATTGAGGGTCCAACCTCTCTGATGACTTTAGCTGTGTCAAGTTGACATAGAACTATCCAGCACAGCTACTAAGAACAAGAAAATACCCAATACAGAGACTGCTAGTAACATTCTCAAGGGTTGTGAATCAACCTCTACTTAGTCTTTTTTTTTCTACTTAGTCTTAGAGTAAGGCCCTTCCAAATATTGTTTTGGCCTAGAGAAAAGACAAATGCTTCTTGTCTATAGCAAATAGGACACAAACAATGTCTATGGTCCTAGCACATAAAAGAAGATACTCTATAAAAATATGCAGTAAGTGAATGAATGAACCTGTGGCTGGGATAGCTATAAGTTTCTCAGGCAGGAACTCTTTCCTTTTCTGTCTCAAAACATAGTTAGACACATGTTCCAGTCTGTTTTGCAGATACATTTCACCATGTGATTGCATTCTAGTCAATGAAATGTTTCACTGTGGTGTGTGAAACCTCCAGGCCTACTCATGAGACCTTTTCCTGTACAGCACTCCTCCATAGGGTGGGTAGATTTAAAAGATCAAATGTAATATTCTGGAAGAACCACCATGTAAAGGGACTTGGTTTCTGAATAAGTAGGCAGAGGACTTCCTGCCAAAAGGTGAAATACAAAATGTTAGAACTGTTAACTGAGCAAACAAATAATGCCTACTCTGCTGAGATTTAGGGATTACTTGCTTTAGAAGTTGGATAACACTGATCAACCAAGAGGCCAAGGACAAGAATTCTATCTCTAATCCACCCAATCAGATTCCCCAAGGTAGTCTTTGGGTCATGGAGGTGGCTAAGCAGGAATGTGGATGATCAGCACATAACTAGAGAAATATTTCAAAGGGCAAGCCTCCTGACCCTGACAGCAAGTCTCTGACTACTGAGAACACATGACTACTGAGAACTACAAGGAGTCATTTGGTCCAGACAGTGGAATAAGCCACATTAGGGGGCATCTTGCAAGTAAATATACAATAATGATTAACCAAATTGACAAGCTCATGCAGAGTTTGTGCTCATGGAGCAATTCACAGAAAAACAAACTATGAAAAATCATCTGCCTAGGATGACTTTAGACATTGTACTTGGAGGAAAGATCCCAAGCTAAGTGATTTTTGTGATCAACAAAGTGTTTTGTGTGAGTGCACATATTTGTATGTACATTAGTGTATATGTATATTCATGTACGTGCTAGTGCCTCAAATGTCACTCCTAAGGCCAAGTTGACTTGTTTTTCTGTTTTTTTTTTTTTTGGTTTTTTGAGGTAGAGTTTCTCATTGGCCCACAACTCTCCCAGTAGGCCAGTATTGGGAATTTTTTTGTCTCTGCCTCATGAGAAGTAGGATTACAAATGTGGGTCACAACACTTGGAATTTCCTAAAACAAAGCAGAGTTGGGTCCACAAGCTTGCCAGACAAGCACTTTACTGACTGAGTTATCTTCCCATCTCCCAAATATCTTATTATAAAATTGACATACAGTTATTAGGAATGTAATTCGAACAGAATAACATATCCATGCTTTTTATTTGTTTGTTTTGTCTTTTGCTTTTTGAGACAGGGTCTCTCTACATATCTTTGGATATCCCAGAACTCACTATGTAGTCCAGGCCAGTTTCACAGAGATCCACTTGCCTCTGACTTCCAACTGCTGGGATTGTAGGTGTTTACCACCATGCTCGGCAGAATGAAATATCCATGTTCGCAATATAAGATAAGTAAATAAAAATGTTTTGTCCACTTCCCTTCAGAGATTTTGTCTGTTTAAATTTTTCACATGCTTGAGAACATGGTTGGAAAATGATTCCCAAATATTATATATGAATCCTGTGTCTGTTCCTTCCTAGCCCTATAACCTTGAACAACTTACATTTTATCCTTGCATATACACTCATTTCTTCATGTACAAACTTGGGACATTTCTACTCTCCTTCAATTTATGGCAAGAATTAAATGTATCATACATGAAAATACCTGACCAAGATAAAATATGATTGAAAGAAAATAGTATCTAGGTTTATAAAAGTCAGAAGATATAGAAAATTGTTAAAAAAGAAACCATGATTGCTTCGATGTCCTTCAACTCTAGCTGTCTATTACATTTTGGCCTCAAGGAGACCCAAACCCAGAAATTCCCAGAATCTATGAAATTTTGAGTAAAGGAGCCTCTAGTGTTAAAAGACAAACAGGGCAGGGGCATAGGAAGAGGAGTGAAATACAGGACTCTGAAAGAAGACACCGATGTATGAAGGTGGAGGGGGAAATTTGAAGGGACCCAGAAAACAATGAAGCCCCTTACTTCGATAGCAACCACGTTTGTTTTCATGTCTGATAACCATGAAAATATCAAGAACTTCCTCAGGATTCTTTCTGAAGCACCCATTTTCTTCTCTGCACGAGTTCTGTTCTATGGAAGAGAAGTAGAGAGTATGCACAGCTCGCTTCCATCAGCTCCAGCTGATTCCTGGAATAGGGCAACCTACACTTCTCTGTCTAGAATATGCTCTGACTTCTAAGGAGTGTTCAATGTCATCAACTTTCAAGCTCTGTGCATGTCTGCAGCACGTCTGTATTTCTAGGCAATAGCGTCTGCCTTCTTGTCTTATCAATGTTTAGACAGATTTTGAGCATTAATTCTGAAATGAATGGAATTGGAGTTGCAGACAGGTAAATCACATGACTTTACATGGAGCTTGTGACACCTGCTAAAATGATGTGTGTTGTACTCATCCCTCAAACACATCAGAAGAGCTGCTGCAGAAAAACATTGTGGTCCTATAGCTTATAACACTACTACCAAAAGAGGGAGCCATGGATCAACAACATTAGGGTGCTCATTAGAAATGTATGATGGGGCATACCAGAGATGCTGTAATCCCAGGCAGAGGCAGGCAGATCTCTGTGAAGTCAAGGCCAGCCTGGCCTACATAGTGAGTTCCCAGCTAGCTAAGGCTACATATTGAGATCCTGCCTCAAAAGAAGAAAGGTAGACCTTCTGAATCAGAAAGGCTGAGTGAGGGTGAAACTCAGAAACTTGGTTTGACCAGCTCTCCTAATAATTGTTATATACATCTAAATTTGAATAACAGTGGCTTATATCACTTGCTCAGAGTGTCCAAGCACACATGATGATGCCATTCAAAACACTGTACAAGAACATCTAACATTAATTGGATATATACTACATGCTAGAAATAATATTTATATTCATATCACCTTTGTTCATTGCTGTCACACAATTGTGATATATTCCATAGCAAGAAAACTGAAGTTTAGAAGAATGACAGCACTTACCTGACCTTAGCTAGGCTGGAAATGGTGAGACCTGACCTTGAACACAGGTTTGAAGCAAAATATATATGTGTCCTACCCCCACCCCCACCCCTCTCTATATAACGGTTCTCTACATTCAGGCATGTGAATAATGAATACTTCTGAAGCAGACCCAGCAAACCACAACTGCTTGGAGGAAGGAAACTGTAAGGAAATAGCCAACTCCCCCCAGCATCTTAGGCACTACTAGTAATGATACACAGGCAGGTTCAAACATCCTCAGGCCACCACCGCAGTGGAATGAGTTGGCACAGCCACAGTGGCATGCTTGGAACTCTCCTTGTCCTGGCTTTGTCATTATTGCCAGGAAGGAGTGAGCACCAGAATCTGGCCAGTCTATGCTAGTGGGCTGCTTTGCCACAGTAGGTCCGAGGAATAACGGAAATGCTAAAACTACTTCTTGTGGCCTAGGATCAGGTATGAATGCACATAGAATCCTGGCAGGCTTTCTGCATGATGCTTCAAGAAGCAGTATTAGCAGAAGTTGTGGTACAGGCAACTTGCAGAAGGCTTGACTTCATAACAGACATCAAGAATCTCAGACCATGACTGGCCGAGTGAAAGCCCTCCTTGCCAGACCTTTTTCAGGGTCTTAGGTGCCCTGAGAAATTTTCTTTGCAATGTTTCCTCTTCTTAGCCTTTCCAAATGAAACTGGGATTAGAAAATACTGAGTGGAGGTTTTGCAACACTTACTATTTTGTGAAGATAGTTACGAAAACAATATCCATGTAGAAGAGAGAGTAGGAAAAGCTAGGCAAGGTTGGGTTCTAAGGCGAGTGACAATCTCATTGTTGCCTCAATTTGAAGTAAGGAAGTTGGCTCTTCTACTCATGAATCTTTTGACTAAGGAGAGAGAATGGACAGAAAGATGGAGGGAGGGAAGGACAAAAGTAGAGAAGGAGAGGGAGGGAGAGAGAGAGGAAGAGAAAAAGAGATGATTCATTCACATACATGCAAATTCAGCTCTGTTGTGCTCTTCCAGCACATGAGCAAAGAAAGTCCTCTAGCACAAAGACAGCTCTGAAAAGATGAACTTCAGGCTCTGGTTACTGACTGCCAAAAAGATACAGTAGGGAGAGATAGTAAAAGAATTCTAAACGTTCTGGGCAAACCATTTACTTTCTTTGCCACATAGCCCTTGCCTTATATTCTATTAATTTGAAATAAATGCTACCCATGACTTGAGTCAGAATTACCATTATCAACATCTCTAGCCATGAACACTGCACTGTGTGATGGACAGTAACCCACCCCTACCCCTATTCCCATCAACCCACTAAACTGGGCATCTTTACAGTATATCTCTGGGGAAGGTACAATTAACCCTCCTTCAGAAGGAAACAGGAGCCATGTGTCCACTGAATCATCTTATACTTCTAGAAAATCTTAAAGGAACTTGTTATTTTCAAATCTAGTTCTGAAGTCAGACTGTCTGTATTTGAAGCCCAGGGCTGCCACTTGACTCCAGGTAAGTCATTCAACATCTCCACGCCTCCATTCCCTCATCTGTGAAGTAGGAATAATCACAGTCTCCATCTCACACGAAGCAGTGTGGAGAAGGTTATCTGAATCCTAGGGGCACAAAGTCCGCATCAATCAGAGTAAGCTCTTACAACAGGGGTGATGATCATTATCTGTGGCTTTGTGGGAAATGCCCAACCAGGTTCAGAGAAATGACATTAATTTTCCAAAGCTCTTTAGAAAGCCGAGAGTGAGGAAACACATTTCAACATTGCCATTTTCCCCTGCCTGAAATCAAGTGCCTGGCAATGTTGGTCTGATTGGGCTTTCTTCTCCCTCAGCCTGCGAGTCACCTTCTTAAGTACCAAAACACCTGCTGTTTATACTCAAGAGTTCACATCTAACCCTCCTTTTCTTCCATTGTCTCCCACAATCACATCTTCCTTTCCCAGTGCCAAATTTCTTCATTCAGAAAGACTCGGGTTAAGAAGGCCCGAACTTCCCAAGAACCCCTTGATAGCCTTTGTTGCAGAATTTGCTTCCCTATCCAATCATGTACATATGAGCACGCGCGCGCGTGTGTGCGTGCGTGTGCGTGCGTGCGTGTGTGTGTGTGTGTGTGTGTGCGCGCGTGCGTGCGTGCGTGTGTGTGTGTGTGTGTGTGTGTGTGTATCCCCTACATTGAACATATGCCCTATGACAAAAACATTGTTAATGAATGAGAGAACAATGGGCTCAAGGGAGGGGTTATATATAGCAAAATCTCTAGTTCTTAATCATATTAGTTAGGGTAGGCAGCTATGCTGCAGTAACAAATAATTCTTAAATCAGAAGCTTACCACATGTCCAAAGCAGGACAGAAACAAAGTTAGGGTAGGATACTCTATATCACATGATCATCAAAGGCTCTAAAATCTACGCATAGCTTGAGTGTTGGCTGAGGCTGGTCAGAGGATCAAATGAAAGATTCACCTGCTGTTCTATACTGAATGTTCATTAGAAATACTCTTGGGGCTGCGCCTCTTTGAAGATGACTAAAGAGTGTGATATTCCATGTGCCCAGAAGGACAGGAGAGTTGGATATGGGTGAGCTTCTAATGGAAGTCTGTTGGGAGCTAAAGCCTCTGGACTATCTACAGAATGAGGAGAAACCTTCCTGAGATATTTAACTTTTAGAGCAGAAAGTTCTCACTAATCTTTCAGGGGCTGTGCCAGGAACCAGAGAAGAGAGGAAAAAGAAACATCATCTAAATGCTGACAATCTCCATTAATTAGTTAATGAATTTGTTCATTCAATGATTTTATATAGTGTCTAGCATATGCCAGCCACAGTTGTAGGCACTGGGGATATAGCAGTGAATGAAAGAGATACAGGTTCCTACCCTCATGAAGGTTATGTTCTAGAGAAGCCAAGCAGACATGCAGATATGTAGTATCAAAGTACATAAATCATTGACATGATGTGCCTCAGGTCATTTGGTATTCCAGAGACTCACCAGACAGGGAAAGAAGACAGAGAAGGTGGGATTTGTGATGTTTTAAATGGAATGTCAGAGGGTCTGGTTGACCAACAATTTAAGATAGGGGTGGATGACACCTAAAGACTAGAAGGACAGAGCCCTTTGATTACCTACCTACAGAAACATTCCAGGTGGCTGGAACAAGAAGGGCAGAGGTCTTCCAGCATGACCTTGAGAATGGTAAGCTGTGAAAATGGGTTGCAGTGAGAAGGACAGGGCACAGCACTTGTATGAAAAGAGGGCTCATGGTTAGAAGGCATGTGCCTAATTGTAGACCCCAGGTCCCCAGGAAGCTGCTTTGGGTGCTGGCTTTTACTTGGAATAAACTGTGGAGGTGTAAATATTGGCTCATAGAGAAGGGCAGTAGCTAGACAGGATGAACAAGGTAAAGGGAAGGTTGGTACATGTAATTTGGATATCTCGTGTGCTCCCAGGAAGGAGAGAAGCATGCATCCTTGCTTTAGAGCCAAGAAAAGGAGTTTAACCTATCTACGTGTGGTTGAGCACTGGGAGAAACACTTGCCTGGTCTCTGAACCATTAGCCTCCCTGCTAATGGAGAGGGCTGAATTTAAACGGAAATCCCTCTGGCAAAGTCCTTTCCTACTCTACACGAGCCCTTGACTTCCTGCCCCCGTGCACCTGTGAGCCTCTGCCTGAGGTGATTTTTCTGGCCTACTGGGTCCCAGAAGGGCTGCAAACTGTATATTTCTAGAAGCGACCCTCAACCAGCAAGAGCGAGATTGTGAATAAACACCCAACTTCCTCACTCCCTGGGAAAGAAATCGCAAAGTGTGTTCTACCCAGCTGTCCAGGGTCCTCAGCAGGACTGAGCCCCAGGTGCCCCTGCTGGGAACTTAACTCATTAACACACTAAGTCAGTTTTCTGGGTTACCTCTCCAATCTTTGACTGTTGCTTCCTGGGATCATCTCCTAAACAACAGCAAGGAAGCAGTCCATGCCTCACTTGCTTTCTGCAGAAGGCCTTCTCAGACACTGAGCATTTCACTTTTATGGAGTTCAGTTTCCACACCTTGAAAAGAGGGTATCAGACTAGATGGGCCAGGGAAGCTTTGGCGGCTTGCAAATGGGGAAATAACACAGATGTCCTGAAATCAGAGCTCAGGGAAAAGTTCATGATCTTAATCTGCCTCCATCTCTGCCTTTCTCTCCTCTCTGTAAAATGGGCTAAGCCCCCAGACAGCTCAGGGACCGTTGGTCTTCTACAGGGGCCAGTCTTCTCCCAGTGGCCTCTGGAGCCAGGCTGAGCAGGAAGCCCTCCTGACTGCAGCTGGCTCAACAATTTTCCCTTCCTGTGGATGTGCTGGGAACAGCTTCCCTTTTGTTCTTCCCCCTGATCCCCATCTGCTCAGCAACTGCCCAAATTCAATTCAGGCGCTGAGTGCCCACAGCCCCTAGTCAGGCATTGTCTCTGAGGAATCACTCCAATCCCCCCAAACAAAGGCTCTCAAATCTGAATAAACCCTCTGACGTCAGCCTGGCAGGTCAGGAAGCTGAGCAGGGCAGTCCTGTAGCCGCCTCTTTTAAACCCTTTGCTTTTGCTGGCCTTTGTTGAACTCTCCTACACCACACATCTCGCCAGTCACCACCACACCAGACTCAGTTTGCTCAGCAGAGTGGCTGAAGCTACCTCCATTTCTGAGGTCCTGGAGCCTTTCTTTCTTGAAGTTCATCTGAGTCCTGTGGACAAAATTAAGCTTCAAAGGGTCTGGATTTTACGAAGTGAATTCCATCAAGAGGAGCACCAGGCAAGACTCCTTATTTTTTCTGCCTGGAGAGCCAAGAAGGACATTACTGGGTATTCTTCAGCTGTATTATTTTGAATTCACTTTTCTTTCTCATCACGCAAAGAGATCCTATCTTCCTCTAGCTGTAGACTTGCCCTAGTTTATATCCGTAATCACAGCCATCTCACTCTTCTTTATGCATGGAATCAAATGTAAAGATAAAGGTCCCATCTCTTTATGATGTATCTGATGGAGCTCAGCTAGTCAGTTTTTCAGGTTCCAAAGCTCAAACAGAACAGGCAAAATGTCTCCTGGCAACTCCACTCCAAAGTCAAGGCCACGAGCATGCTTGAAGAAGAGACAAACGGGTCCCATTCCTTCTTGTTGTGGGTCTTGCTTGGACATGACAAAAGCCTCTCTTCACTTTCCACCTGGCAAGTCTTCACCACCATCTCAAGAAGTATATGACTCATATTTCAGTTCACCTCCCTTATTTGGTGACCTTCTGGCAAATCAGATTCAGAATTCACTGAAACTTTCCTTCCTGGAAAAAGTAAGCTCAGTGCACACCAAAGAAACATGATTTCCAAGTATCTTTTGGGAATAACAAGAAAAATAATTTTCAAAGAAACGTTCTGAAACGTTTTATGCAGTGAGTGTGTTGGTTTCATTAGTGCGGCACACATTAACAGGAAGCTGGCCACTTGCTAGACAGCCATTAGGTGTGTGACATAAGTGAGACAGACCTTTCCCCCGTGGAAACACACTTCCAGAAAAAGGAGCAAACTATCAAGCTCTTCTAACTTTTGCATAAGAAACAAAGGGAAAATGGCAGGTGCCCCAATTCAGCCCATTATTAGAATCATAAAAAGCTCAGAAATAAATCATAAATCCAACTCTTCTTAGGACAAAGTGAATCTTCCAGAACCTTTTCTTTCACTTTATACTCTATGCTGACATAGTAAAGATAACCAGAGACATGATTCCCAAGGGATGAACTTGCTCTAGGAAAGAACAAATACTTTCAAAGCACACATCTGTCTGGATGCAAACTTAATAAACTTCATCATTAAATGCAAAGGAGCCCTGTCAAAAGGATAAATGGCAAACTTGACCAAGTAAAGTAGAAGGACAAAGTTTTTTTTAATGTTTTAGAAAAAGAAACCAGTCAGTGGTCGTTTCTAACATTATACAATCAAGCGTCACCACTCAACAGGGTCCCTAAAACTAAGTAAGTATTGCTCCACATCTGAAGCTCTTGATCAATAAACTAATCTTGAAATGTCAAGATTAGAATGGACTTCACAAGCAATGTGTTAGCAATTATCAATCAAGGAGGGCTGCCTCCTGAATATCTTTTTACAGCTATGGAGGAGATTTTTCCAGTTGTTACCATTATGAGGGAAGGGCATCTTCAACTGGTTTTAGTGACTATAGCTAGAAGTACCAGGTGGCCCAGAATGTTCATTTTTTTCCATGTATTGAATCACTGTCCCAACCATAGCATTCATAATATTCTACTTGAAGGAGCCTGTGGGCCCTATTTTTAAAGAAAAAGAGAGATCGCAAGAAATTAACTGAATTTTCCAAGATCAGAGACAATGTTAACTCAGCTTTTATATTGTACTTCTGTGAATCACATTATCGTTGTTTTGTTTTTATTTTGTTTTGTTTTAAGGGACACTGAAATGTTGTCTTAGGATGGATTTCCCTCAAAGCTAATCCTGGTATGATGATTCAATGCAATTAGTACATCATGTTTGATATACGATTCCAGGAAGCAGTGGAGGAGTGAGATAGGGAAGGGAGCCATAAAGTATAGATTACCAAACAGCTTTCCATCATGGGCAACTGAGATTCAATCCTGTTGTGAAATCCTACAAGACAATAACACAATCCACCTGAGAACTGAGGGAGCTAGGGTATTGCTGTTCCAACTTAGGCCCTTCACCAAGTAAAAACTGCTCCTAAGAACACTAACTAACTTCCAGATCCTTCTAGTCAGCTCTGCTTGCAGACTAAGATAATGCCTTCAGGCAGAATATTGTGGCTGCTTGAAATGGGGGGCACTGCCTATGTATGTACTAAGAGGCCAAGACAAGGTAGCTAGGCACCCTAGCTTTGTTTCTGCTCAGGCTGCAAAACCCCAAAGGGAACAGCAGTCTAGTTCATTATTTAGTTCGTGAATCAAAAACCTGGAGCTGTGGAAATTGTTGGAAATAATTTTCTAAACAGTTGCCTTTATGTTTAGAAATAGTTTATACAACTGAATTCTGGGCCTCCAAAGCAGCCTTGGCCAATAGTCTCCCATGAAGCCACAGGCCCTGGAGAGTTGCCAGTCCTGGGGCTGCTAGCACCGTATCTGTGCTTTGTATTTTTCTCATTGAAGTGATTGCTGCTTCAGAAGATTCAGTCCTTCTCTAAAAAGGACAGATGCGGCACTTCAATAATCTACCAAAGGCCACCAAAGTCTCTACTTTGGATACTGAGGTGCACGGTGAACAATAGCCATAGGTTGTGGTGGGGAGAGAAAGACAGTGTGACCTCCCAGAAGTCAGTATCTCAAGAACCACTAGGCATTCTGGTCTTATTGGCTAGAAACTCTCATGGGGGAGGTATACTTTCATGTTCTGTCATAAAAACAATTTTGGCTCAGGAAGGCAACTGATGGTCCTAATTCTATGAATTCCTTCCAAAGACCCATTAGCTGCTAAGGCATTATTAATGCACTCTGAGAAAAAGTGTATCAGCATAAAGTAGACACACACACACACACACACACACACACACACACACACAAGACTTTTAGACCATACATTCTGAAAAGTTCTCCATGTCCCTCAGTAGGTGAAAGAACTTACCATCAAAGGGAGAAAACTGTGAAATATAACTCACAGACTCTTAATTGGTTTTGTAATTAATTCTGTTAAGTGCCGAAAAGACTTTTGCTCAGAGAATATGCAAGTTTGTGGAAAGAGAAAAAGAGAAAGGAAACCAACATTGTGTTGTCTGTACTATCAGGCATTTTTGTATTTATGTCATGTACTCTTTGAAATAGCCTTCAGCATGGGCATTATAGTATAGGTCCCAACATGGTGACTGAAAAAGCCACAGGGCCTCCTGAAAGTTATAGCTTCCAAGGAGTTGCACCAGGATGCAAACCCTGTTCACCAGACCCAAGATGGTTACTGTGACCACCAAGCAGCAAGTCTGTACCATGTGCTCAGTACTGGAAAGTGAGGGCTCCCTGGTTTCTTTAAAAGAATTTTTAAGCCCATGTTTTTAAATAACTGCAAGCTTTCCTACAAAAAAAAATTGTAATTGCTGAAAAATATATGGAGGACTGCACACACGGGAGAAGATTCTGCACTAAACTGAAGTGAATGACCTTCATTTTCCAAAGAGCTTTGACCTTCCCCTATGTCTCTGATGATAACCCCTGCACTCTACTTCTGGATATGAGTAACCTGACAGAAACTTTATAAACCTTTTTTAAAATAATCATTTTTTGTTATAGAAAATTGCATGTATATCTTTGGTAGGTACTGCTCTGCAGGCTCAATATACATCATAACAATAAATCCAGTATTTCTCTATTAGAGGCACCATGTGGAGTGCACTGTATGCCATTTACTTTATTCTTCCTCATGCAATCTATGTGAATGTTATTGTGATCATTTCATGGATGAAGAAACAGAGGCTCAAGGAACTTATGAACAGGGCCTAAATTGCCCATCAGTGAGTAGCAGAGCTAGGATTTGAACTCAGGTTAGCAATTTGTTTTCTTCAGACTCCCAGCCCCACCTCATTCCCTGGCCTGAACTCTTCTACTACAATGCAGGAATTTCACTGAAGATCCAGGGTTTCATTCTTGCTTTAGAGATGTTTTGTAGTGGATGTCTCAGGGTGCTGTCTCAAGTTCAAAACTCACTGTCTTTGAAAAGACAGAGGGCTTCAAAATACACAATGAGGGGAGGTTTCTGTTCAACTCAGAGCACACTTTTGGTGCCATTGTCTGAAGTGCTGTGGAATTCTGCTATTAAACTCTCTGGGGGTCTTCCACATGCCTCCCACCTCTCCTCCCATCAAGGGCAGGTGCTGCATCATGCAACTCTGCTTCCCGGGGCTCAGATATGCTGCCTGCCATGTTTTCAAGGCAGAAGTGTGGGTCAGTAGATTGAATCATTTACATAAAAATGGCTGCCTTCCTCTGGTCCTACTTAAACCCAGAGCAAAGCAGCCTTCCTGACCTCCCAGGCCAATTCATGCTACCAATTATCAAGACACTTGGACTCAAAGTCTTATATATTTAAGATACCATGTGAAAGAAGTTGCTAAAGCTTTAGAAGGGAGCCATTGTCTGACTTCATATTTTAAGAGACCTTTAGTTCTTCACACCTTCCCTGCCTGGGTCTTGCTGGTTTGTGCATCATGACACAGAACTTCAAGGAAATCCACTGGTTTCATCAACAAATATATATTACATGAATTCTAGAATCTAGCTCTTGGAGATACAGAGAGCAATAGAAATGAATCAGGGACTAGAGAGATGGTTCAGTGGCTAAGAAGAGTCAGTGCTCTGCCAGAGAAGTAGAGTTCAGTACCCAGAACTCATGTCACACGACTTGCAACCACCTGTATTTAGGTCCAGGAGATATGAAGTTCTCTTCTGGCCTCCATGGGCAGTTACACTTATGTGCACATACCCACATATAGACACACACACACACACACACACACACACACACACACACACACACACTTTCTTTTAAAAGATTAACACAAATGAATCAGGTCCTGCAAAATTTATAGTCAAGGAAGAAGGACAGACACTGATCTAGTTGTCACACTTTGAAAGTGTAGCTAACTCAAAATGGCAGAGGACTATAGGAATAAGAAAGCAGATCAACAACAAAGAAATTTAACTGACTGGGGAGGGTCAGGACAGTGCTCTGTAGGGAAGCTCAGTGAGCAATTGGAAGGATGTTGAGGTACCAAGGAAGTGAAGTGGCTAAGCTCAAACAGATACCTGAAAGAGGACCAGAGTATCTGGGACACAAGACTATGGGAGGGTAGCAGAAAGGAAGCTAGAGGCACAGGCAGGTAGGATGCCTTCAGAACCATGTTCAGGATTGTCTGTGGAGGTCAGTGAGTGAAGGGGAGAAGGAAGTGATGAGGAGGTGACCTGAAAAGTCACTCAGCCTGGATGATGTATGAGTCTGAACAAAGTCAAGAGAAAAGCCAGGAAGACAGCTCAGCAGATAAAGGCCTATGCCTTATAAGCCCAGTAATTCTTAGAAACTACATGGAGGTGGGGAGGAAAGCCTAGTCCACAAAGTCATCATCTGTTTGGCTTCCCTCCGTACATGCACATCCACACCCACACATAATGTACACACAACACCCAAAGCAATAATAATAAAAACAAGAAAGCCAAAAGAGGCCATAAGGAAGCCACTTTGAGGATACCTAGGGAAAAAGATGGAGGCTTGGGCCTCAGAGATCATGGTTAGGGTAGAGGAAAGAAGAAGGTTGATGGATACCTGAGACCTAATAGGTTAGATGTGGGTATGGAGGGGAGAGAGATGGAGGGGTGGTCTTGGAATCTACCAGGGAATACCAGGAGCAGAGCTAAACAAAATGAAAAGGTCAAGGAAGGGAAGTATGAGTGTGAAATCACCATGAGGTAAGTGGGGGAAAACTCTTAGGGAAGGGGCACAGGCCTCCCCATCGGGAAGAGCTGTAAACAATGAGTATATGGGTGCCAGGGGATGAAAGGAGCTTGGTTGGTGTAGAAGCTTTACATGGAGAAAGGAAGTGAGGCCTGTGAGCAGGAACAGGGATCTCCACAAGCATTTGTTTTCACCATGTGACTGAACCACACAGCACCAGCACTGCAGAAGGACTTGCCAGCAAGGCAGAGCCTTAGGCCCATTGCCAATAGCCATGCACCTGGAAACATTGACAGTAGAGCTCTTCCAACAGGTCTCCCTCATGTACTGTCCAGTTTGAGAATCACTGCTGTGCTGGATCAGGGTTTTGGAAGCACCAGTGTGTGTATGAATAACCTGTGGGTCATGCCAAACAGCAAATCCAAGTTCTGGTTCAGCAGTCCAGCCCTGATCCTGCATTTCTAATGCGCTCCCTGGGGAGCAGCACTCCCGTCGTTGTCGTCCTGGAAAGACTACACATGAATGAAGCAAGGGTTTTAGCCCTCTACCTGGTTCATTCTGAGAAATAAAGGTCCTAGTGCTCTGCTCACCAGTGGCAAATAAGGTCAAGTGGTGCTTGACAAAAGACCAAAAATTATTTCTCTAACAACCCGAGATATGGCATGCTCCTTATGAATTTTTCCATGTTAAAGCTTGGCATAGCTATCTTCTTTGGCAGAGCTTGGAAACCTAGTTAGTAGCTAAAAAGTAAACTCCTTCCACCTGAAGAGCTGCCTGGAGAAGCAGAGGAGGAGACGAATCCAGCCAGCGCTAACTGTGTTGGCTGAAGCATGCCTTACAGATATGTGCCGGCTGCTCTGTCAATAAAATAATTAGGCCCATTCAGAGGAAGCCTATGAGATTGAGTGGAGAGTCACTGCAAACGAAGCATCTCAATTTTTTGTTCTCTGTGGCCCCCAAACAGGGAAAGGGGAAAAGAAGTCCCCCTTGGCTGCCACAGAAGAGCCCAACACCAGGCAGCGACACGCCCATGCAGTCAAAGCAAAGTGAAAGACATATATCAACACAGGCAGCAAAGTGAAAAGCAAACCGCCAATGACAGAGAACAGGCTGCAGCAGGCTTTGGTCTCCATCCCTGCCAAGGAACTCCATGCTGTCATCCCAAACGTGAAGCCTCTGAAGAATGAAACTTCAAATCTCTCTCCAGGGATCAACTGAACCCTGAATGTCCCTTCATGCTTTTTAAGAGCTATGGAAAACTGATTTCCCTGGTTTTTTTTTTTTTTTTTTTTTTTGTTTTGTTTTGTTTTGATGTTTTGAAAAATGTGCAAAATGGCAAGAGTTGAATAAATAATTCTCTGTGGACTCTGGGCGCCTCAGTCTCATTCCTAGTTTATGCTGTTGTCTGTACTGAGACTGTGGAGGGAGAGCAGTTTTTTCCCTAGAAAAACAACATGTCAGCTCTCTCTGCCAGTTTTAGTGACACTAAAGGCATTGCGGTGTGATCCAAACTGGGGCCAACTGAAGCGTACACACACTCCTGAGCAGGAACCAAATCATCTGCAGCATCTGCTACCTCCTTGTTTCCCGAGCCCTCTGAGTTTCGCTTTTGATCACTCTTTGTGTACACGCATGTGCTCTCCTCTGTTTCATATACATGTGCACACATTGACATCTTACTAGCAAGGGTTTTTTTTAGCTCTTTGACACATAATAAAGGCATCTGTTCTCAGATAAATCAGGCCTGCTGTTCAAAGTGTTTTCCCTAGAAAATACGATGGCTTCTAATTAAATAACTCAACAAGCAGCAGGAAGGGCTAATGTGAAAATTGGAGCAGCATTTCAGCTTACATAGCACCCTTTCTGACAAATAGCCCACAGTAACTGATGGACTTCAGAAAATCAAGCTGTGCTACCTTCACACGGCTGATGTGCTTTGGGAGAAAGGGAGGGAAGGAAGCATGGATGGATGGAAGGGGAGAGGGAGAGGGAGGAAAGGAAGTTAAGATGGATAGTTGATCCCAGGTTAGGTGAGGCCACAAGCTGGGCAGCAAAGTTGTCACTATGGAAGTGGCAAGGAATGAAACAGTGATGTGACATTGAAGGGATGGGTGAAGAAGCAGAGAGAGGAGGAGAGGGGGTGAGACAGGAGTCCTTTCAGGGTCATCATCAGCCCTAGCCCTTCCTTGGAGGACACAGACATTGCTGAGGTTCTTGCTCTTCCAGCTTCAGAACACCCTTCCCACATCTGGGGCACTTCTTAAGATTTTGTCTTCATTCTACCCATGATGACATTTTGCAGATGGATGGAACTGAAGACAACCGCCCAGATCGTAAAGGAGTACTCTGCCTCCCTCACTTCCTTTACCTGGAAGGAGCCATCACCTAGGGATCACACTGGAAATAGACTGGCAGGTTGGGAGGGTGGGCAAGTCCAAGCCAGCAGCATCACCCTCATGGGCTATAGACGATCTGTCTGACTCCCTGCTTCAGGCCTCTCCTCCAATAGTCTTTCTGTGCTTCCAGAGTGGTCCTGTACAGATGCATGGCACACATGTTTCTTTTCTTCCTGGCCTTCACAGGTCAGTCGTACAGTCAACACCTAAATTCCTGCCATGATGAGATGGGTTCCCCCAGTTCCTCACCTTTCTTCCATCCTCTGCAGCTTGCCCCAGCTTACTGTTCTTCATCCTCCTTGCTGTTTCTATAACTCACCAAGTACTTTATGTCTCAGGACCTTTGCCCTTGCTCTTCTGTATGCTTGGAATGCTCTCCTCTCCCAGACAGCCTCAAGGACTGGTTTCTCTATCTCTTTTGGTCTCTGTGAAAATGTCACTTAGAAAGGCCTTATTTACAACCTCTCCATGACTTTGTATTGTTTATCTTCCAAGCACTGGTCCTTCTCTTATCTTTCCTACATCTTCCATAGCTTTATTTTGCATTGTCTGGCTCCCAGACTGGCGTATCAATTCCAGGACAGAGCCTCTGTTTGCTGTACTCCCTGCCACTTCTTTAACACCTACAACAACGGCAGGCACACAGTAGGTACTCAACAGACAGTGCTGGTGCTGCGTCAAATGATCCCAAGAAAAGCCGACAAGACATCAAGGAGATGCCTTAAAATGGGCATCTTGCCAGTGACATCCTGCAGCTCTGATTCTCAGGCCTGGTACATCCTGGGTACATAGAAAGCAAGCAGTCACCCTTCCCTAGACATTGCTTATTTATCAGTCTGGTGTTCATGACAGAGAATTTTGCTTATAACAAATAGCAAAGCTGGAGCACTCTATGGAGGGTACTTATTTATAAATATCTAAAAGAAGACGTATTCCCAAAGGAATATGTATTTATAGGGGTTTACTTCAAGTGGGCATGTTTTAATTTTTTCCCTTTTTTTTGAACCCAGCAGTCCTATCTAGAAGCCACATAGTCAAAATCTATGCCAAAGAGTCAACACTCTCAGAGATAGTTGGTTTCTTAGAGAAGAGTCATTAGCTACCAGGAAGTGCCCCCATGAGTAAGCCTGGAATGGCTGTCACCAAAGCAAACAGACTAGGGAGGTCTGTGACTATTTCTCATGTGGACATGACCCAGTTCTCCATGTGTACTTATGTATTTGAGGGTCATATGCTGTGGGATGTCTTTCTGTATGCTGTGAATATGTGTGGCTCCCATTGGATAATAAATAAAGCTGCACTGGCCTATGGCAGGGCAGGATAAGGTTAGGTGGTACATTCAAACTGAAGACAAGATGAAGAAGGGTGGAGTTGGGAGAGAGACGCCAGCTGCTGCCAAAGGATCAACAAGATGTTAGCAGACCAGTAATGCCACAGCCACGTGGCAACATATAGATTAATAGGGATGGGTTAATTTAAGTTGAAAGAGCTAGCTAGCAAGAAGCTGAAGCCATAGGCCAAACAGTTTGCAATTAATATAAGCCTCTGAATGATTATTTTATAAACAGCTGAGGGACCGTGGGAACAGGCAGGGCCAAGAAACTTCTGGCTACAGTCAGAAAAACACCCTCCTTCTTTGGGTTTAGTTGCTTAAAGCAGGGTTAGATAGAACAGTCTTCTCCTCCAGGGTAGATGAAGGGAGGGGTCATGTGAGAAGTGGGAGCACCCCACTAGAAGGCAGTTTGTGAGTCCAAGGACTTGCCACTGTAGCACTGGCTAGTCACATTTAGGTTTGTCCTGGACACCATAGGATGTTTAGCAACATCCCTGGCTTCTCTGTCCTAGATGGCCTCTACCTTCAATGGTGTCGATCAAAACTATCTCCTGACATTATCAGATGGAATCATTCCTTCTCACCCCACACCCGCCATAGACAACGCCACCAGAAACAAGAGGAAACAGAACAAGTCTCTAAGCTCCAGTTAGTTAATGGGGGGCGCTGAGACTGAAAGGAAGGACTAGAGAGACCCCAGAGCAGAGGCTCAGAGAGGAGGAACATGTCACACTAGCTCCCACAAGCCACAGCAAACTCAGCTTGCAGATAAGCCCAGTGGGTGGAGTGGTCCATAGCAAGAACTTCTGGTGATTATGGGTCCCTCAGAAAGACTCAGGGAATTTATAAGCAGGCCAAAGGGGCAGCGAAGCCTATTAAAAAGGGAGCGTCTTGTGGTTTCTCAGATATCTTATCAAACTGACTTTAAGAATTCAAAGCAGGGGGAGAAAAAATGCCAAGCCTGAATGCTCTTTCCCTTAAACTTAAAGACTAACAAACTTCCTGTCAACATGCAGGAGTCTCAAGTGATTAAAACAGAAGGGAGCTCCCTCTCTGTGTCTCTGTCTCTGTTTCTGTCTCTGTCTCTCTCATCTGTTTTTAATCCTCAGAGAATTCTTATTCTAAAATCTACATACAAGCAACCTGGGATTTATTGATCCTGGCCCCAGAGGGATTTTGCACAAAAAGGGAAAGGGAAGTCATACAGATGACAAAGTCAAGTGAAAGGAGACACAGTAATATAGATAGAATGAAGCAGAGAAAGTTTCCAGCCAGCGGGGTTGGCACAGTTCTGAAGGGCACTTGGTACTGACCAGCTCCCTCGAGGTGCCTTGAAGAGGCTGACCTTGGGACGCTGGCAGGGACCTCTCTCCACTTGTGGTTGAGGAGCCCAGTCAGCCACAGGAAAGTTAAGTGCTATTTCCATCACACAACAAAAGATGCAGTAGGACCTCCTCCGAGACTCTGATGCACTTAATCAAGCGTGAATAAATAAACAAAGAAGTCTTGAGAAAATAACAATCTTCACACCTCGGTACCCTCTTTATTACAGACTCCACCTTTAGCAATAACCCACCAAGCTCTGATCTAACCTCAGAAACAAGCCCAACTGGGTGAACTGGTCAGAGAAGCCAAAGTTGGACACATCTTCCAACCTTTGACTCCCAAGAAGAAAATGGCTGATCACTGCACTCTGAATGGGTTTTGTTGAGGATAGCTTGTGGAAAATCCTTCCTTTGAGAGCTGCTTTTTATGAGCTTTCCTCATTTTTCTGTCAATTTCATCCTCAGCTTCACGTCTAAGTGAAGTGAAGGCCTCAAGTGGTATATTCACATGTGATATGAACAACACTGTCAACTTCCTAGCACATGTACTGTATGCCAGCCCAAAGTACTTTACCGAATCCAGGTTGGACTCTTGTTGTAACTGCTGCCATTATGAATTATCTGTGCCAGTTTTCTTGTCCTCTACATATTCTTTCATACCCAAAAAGTAGGTAAAGGTAATAGCCAGATAAATGTTGAATTAGTCTCTTTGTTTGTTTGTGTTTTTGTTTTTTTCAAGACAGGGTTTCTCTGTATAGCCCTGGCTGTCCTGGAACTTGCTCTGTCGACCAGGCTGGCCTTGAACTCATAGAGATCTACCTACCTCTGCTTTACAAGTGCTGGGACTAAAGGCGTGTGCCACCACTGCCCATCTTAGTCTCTATGCTAAGTTATAAAAATGGTCCTAATCAAAATTCCCTTCTTGGTATCACTATCCTTCAAAATGAGACTGTGCGAACCCTCCTGTCAAAACCTAGTTTATTCCCCAAGTCCTTAAATTTGGGTTTGTTCCTGTAACTTGCTTTGACCACCACACTGTAGCCAGAAGCCTGCCAGAGCTTTAACCCTGGGTGTCTGAAGGCCTTGAATCCTTCTCACATGCTTGGAATCCTGTGACCACCACATGAAGTAGGTCAGACTAGCCTGCTTGAAAATAAGATGTTTCCAGGAGCAACACACAGTCTAGATCAATTAGTCCCTAACTGTCCTGATGGCTGGTTCTGGATATACAAGCAAGCCTAGCCAAGAGGGGCTTGACCACGCTCAGACTGAATCAGCCACCCAGTTCAACCAGAGACTAGATACGTATGTGTTGCGTCAACCTCTATGTTTTGGGCTAGTTTGTTTCTGAGAAAATGTGTGACATTTAAGAGTATAAATTATGCTT
Organism: Onychomys torridus; assembly: GCF_903995425.1. NCBI lineage: Eukaryota > Metazoa > Chordata > Mammalia > Rodentia > Cricetidae > Onychomys > Onychomys torridus. Next base: position 61,744,907 of record NC_050466.1, on the reverse strand, counting down.
TCTCTTTTTCATGTCTTTCAATTCTCTAAGAGTTACAGTGTGTGCAGTTCCTGAAACATATTCAACCACGTAGTTCATCTCTCTTTCTCTGTTCTCTTCTGTGTTATAGACACATGCACATCCAAGAAAGTTAGAGATGCATTGCTCTAACTCACCCATCACGGAAGAACTGGCATTTGTCCATTTGCAGGCTTCATGGGGAAAAAAGGCTGTTTTTTCTTTCACACACACTTGCTGCTTTTGCTAAAAACAGCTATGGTCAAAACAGTTACCTTAATGAGAACCTTATCAACCAGGAAGGGATAATTCCTAACAGCTGAGAAATCTCCCAAACATTCCCCATCACTCCTTTGTTCCTACTGTGGGAAGTAAGGAATTCGAAACAATACTCTGAAGCTCCCCCAAAGAGCACCCTTTCCAGAAGAAACAAATGTTGGTAAATGTTTATAATAGGCAAGACTGAACAAGCTAGAAAATGGTTGTGGATCCATTTTTACTTTCTTTTAAACCTCTCTCTTCTCTCTCTCTCTCTCTCTCTCTCTCTCTCTCTCTCTCTCTCTCTCCCTCCCTCCCTCTCTCTTCTCTCCCTCCCCCCTCTCTCTGGTGTATGCATGCCATGGTGTATATGCCATGTGTATGCATAGCATACACAACATGTCAGATGACAATGTTCAGGAATCAATTCTCTCTTTCCACCTTGGGTTCCTGGAATACAGAACTTGGGTCATCAGGCTTGCAGGGAAAGATCATTTACCCACTCAACTATCTCGCCTGCTGATAGTTTTGAATTTCATTTTGAATTTAAATCATTTTTTAAAAAAAGTTCCAACCATTTTACTATTTCAACCTTCCAAAGAGAACTCCCACACAAGCATTTTGGAACATTCCTGGAAATTCATGTTTTACTTGACTTGGCTGCTTCCCCTAGTTAGTTGTTCCCTTTAGTCCAACCATCCTTCTCAGGGTCTCTTCCATCTCTCTGACTTCCTCCCCTTCCTTGGATCCAGGCTTAGTGGTGGGAAGGTCTGATTATTATCATCATCATTATGAACAAGTTTCTGTTGAGCAACACTGTGTAAAAGGTCCAGGTGCAATTCTCCAGAAGATGCCACAAAAGTAAATTATAACATGCACAACCTAAATTCCTCCTTTGTTGCAGAGCATTTAAAAGGTTGGTCAATTGTGCGTAGCTTTGGTGTCTGTCCTGGATCTTACTCTGTAGGCTAGGCTGGCCTCGAACTCACAGAGATCTGCCTGCCTCTGCCTCCTGAGTACTGGGATTAGAGGGGTCAAGATCATGATGGGGAAACCCACAGAGACAGCTGACCAGTGCTAGTTGGAGCTCACTGACTCTGGACTGACAGCTCGGGAACCTGCATGGGACTGAACTAGCCTGCTGAATGTGGGTGACAGTTGTGTGGCTTGATCAGTTTGTGGGGTCCCTGGCAGCAGGACCAGGACTTATCCCAGGTGCATGAACTGACATTTTGGAGCCCATTCCCTCCGGTGGGATACCTTGCTCAGCCTTGATGCAGGGGGAGGGACTAGGCTCTCCTTCAGCTTGGTATGCCAGACTTTGTTGACTACCATGGGAGGCCTTACCCACTCTGAGGAGTGGATGGGGGTAGAGTGGGAGGGAGGTGGAACTGGGGTTGGTATGTAAAATGAAAAAATTTTAATAAATAAATAATTTGTTTAAAAAAGGTTGGTCAAAAGTCATCTGGTAAACAAAAGGCATCTCTAGAATGATTTCTTGTGTCCAAGTATATACCCCCTCCCAACAAACTAGGACTGCTTCCAAAGAGCAACAATCAGGATTCAAGGATGAAATCAAGACCCCTTTTCCCCATGAGCACACCTACTAACCCCGGCAAAGATTATCTTAAACTATCAAATACAGAAGGAATGAAGATGAAGTCATTATAACAAATCATTGTTCAGACAAGAATCATTAATGAATGCTCAAACTAGATGGAGAGAATTTCATGAGGAATCAGATAATTACATAATGTTGAAATGTCCTCCAACAAATAATATTTTTAGTTATAGACAGAATAAATGACTACATAGATAATATGTCAACTAAGTGCTCCAACTTGACCTCACTAAGGTGCACAAGCAGACACATGTGCCTGATGATATGGTTATTGTTGAGGTGCAAGTTGCATTATTTACATGGTGTTTCAGTCAAAAAATGCATAGACCTGAAGGAAAGCATACAGGCACATGAGAGAAATAAAATTAAGGTCAGTATTCTTCAAATATGGCAGTCCTAGGAGACGAAGACTTATGCTTTGCTCTGGATTAAAAGAGACAAAATAGACAGAAAAACTAAAGGTAATGTGAATTAGGTTGTGATTTGTGCAAAACTTGTTAGTAAGGGCATTATTGGGACACAACTGGAGTATAGACTATGGATCAGAGAAACATATTAAGCCAATAATACATTTTCTACAGTTAGTAGCTACATGTGGCTATGAAAATGTAAAGGAAGTGTGATGTCATAGACTAATACATAAATATATACACATATATAAGAATATATTGTGAACACATGTGTGTGAAAAGCTGTGGAGTGAGTGGGGAAGGGAAGAGAGTGCTGGAATTAAAGATGTGAGCCACCATGCCTGGCTATGGAATGCTGCATATCTTAGAAGTCAGAGAACTGAAACCACTCTGGGACACAGTTGAACCCTTTCTGTAGATTTTCTTCCTGTGATTGTCCCACTGGTGGTGGTTGGAGGCCATGGTTTGTACACTGGAGAGAAAGATATGCCTGAGCTTTCACTGAGGTATGGGGGGACCTGAGGAACCAACAGACAATAGATAAGTTAGGTATCAGAGGTATGAGCTGAGCCCTGGAGATGTTGGGTGCCTCCTATCTCAGCTGTTTTCTGCCTTTTCTGTAGAGATAGCTAGAGATCAGAATATCTAGGGTAGTGGTTCTTGGCCTCCTAATGTTGCGACCCTTTAATACAGTTCCTCGTGTTGTGGTGACCCCCAACCATAAAATGATTTTTGTTGCTACTTCATAACTTTAATTTTGCTACTGCTATGAATTGGAAATATGTGTTTTCTGATAGTCTTAGGTGACCTTATGTGAGGTTGTAACCCACAGGTTGAGAACCACTAATATAGAGACACTGGCCCTATTACCAGCTCTGTCTTAAGGGCCTTGGGAGGGCTTTTACAGCTCCTCCTGCCTTTGACTTTCTCATCTGCTTATTGGAAGTCAGCAATCTTACTCTATGGGTTCTGTCTGTCTGGAAAGCTGCAGACATCAACTTCTGGGGTGGACCCTGGAAGGATATCCCGGGCTGGGAAACTGGATCTCTGTCTCTCAAGTGGCACCTATTGCTAAGCCTTTCACTTGTTGCTATGTCTACCCAGTCGTGGTTCTCCTGAAAGCTGGGCAACAGCTAGGAAACAAATTTTAGGGTCTGGCAGAACTCCACGTAGTTTCCTGTCCAGTGCATCCTGTTCTCTCAGAACTCCAGACTCTACTTCCATGAGTAGAGTATACTTGATAGGCTTAGAACTGCATGACTGGTCCATAATTCCCTAAATGGATTCTCAGATAAGTTTGAAAGAATTATTTTAAGAAAGGGATATTAAGACTTGAGGACAATGTCACAGGATGGCTCTTCATAGACCAGTCACTAACTTCAGAAGTTAACATTGCCAGTCCCACACAAAGGTTCCCTGTTATAGGCAAGCCCAGTTTTGCTCTAAGTCAGGTCTTAGGTGGAAATCCAGTCCGGGTTTTGCAAATGGCAGCACCGGCAACTACAGAAGAGCTGCCACACCCAGGCAGCTGCAGTGCCAGAAACCTGGACCACAGAGGGCTGGCTGCAGGCTGTTTCTCCGAGGCTTCCAACTACTATCTGAGCAAATGTGTCTGAGCTGGTTCGGAGAGAAATTGTCAGCCTGACATAGCCTCACCTTGAAATCAGGTTTCTTTCAGAGGCTTTGGTAGCCACTAGGCCAAGCCCCTGTGTACCCACCAAGGCCACAATATAGTCAAGTCAGGCTTTCCACTGTTCACCTGTCTACTTACTGTGATAAGTCAGTGGTTCTTAACAGCCATATTCTGTGAGGCCAGAATTTACACATAAATGTGATAGCTCAGGCTGGGGGCATGGCTCAGTGGTAGAGTGTTCACCTAGCATACAGGAAGCCCTGGGTTCCATCCATAACAGTGAAGGGATTTGGCGGGGTTGGGGGGGTGACTCTAAATGTGACATAGAGGCAGTACAAAGGCAAGGTTCAAAAGGAACGATCTTAAAATGCCACAGAAAACAGCGGGCTCCATCTCTCAAGAGACCTGTAAGCCAGTCATGTTGTGACCCAGGACCTATATGTCACTGTCCTCCAATCCTGAGCTTCACTGAGCAGCCCTCAGGGGAGCAGAGACAGAGGTGTCCTGACCTTGATAAAACCCAGTTATGGACTGAGTGTGCATGTTGCTTCCTCTGCCAAACCAAAATGCAGCAATGGGGAATTATCCAGAGAATTGGAGCCAACCTCTGATTTGTCAAGGTTATTATTTTCCACCTTGCTTTAGCTATGGCAACCTGGCCTTAGGCCATTTAATAATTAAAGTGAAACACTAACAAAAATATATTTTGTTTTGCAAAATAGATGAACAAGTGAATAGATGAATACAGTTAGAAAATATAGTCAATAAAATGCCATCTTTCCCAAAGAAACACTTCTGGAAATATATCACAAACCAGATGAAATAAATATTTGCAGAACAAGAATTAGGGGATTGTTATTTTGAATTAAAAAGAAATCAATGTAATGTAATGAGATAAATTTAGGACAGTATAAAATTTATTTTCAAGTGTGAATGTGTCTTGACCTTTTCACTATCATTTGATAAAGCTGAGGATGTAGCTCAGTTGTTGGAGTTATTTGCCTAGCATGCACAAAGTCCTGAGTTCAATCCTTGCTACCACATAAACCAGGCATGGTGGTGCATGTATATAATCCCACGGCTCCAAAGGTGAATTTAGGAGTATTGGAAGTCCAAGGTCATGCTTCCATACATAGCAAGTTTGAAGCCAGTATAGGATATACGAGATCTTTTGTTAAAATACTAAAAGTATGATTAAGCCAGGCATGGTGGTACTGAAAAGTAGAGGCAAGTAGATCTCTGAGTTCAGGCCTGGTCAACATATTGAGTTCCAGGACAGCCAGCCAGAGCTATAGTGAGTCAGTCTCTCTCTCTCTCTCTCTCTCTCTCTCTCTCTCTCTCTCTCTCTCTCTCTCTCTCTTTCTCTTTCTCTCTCTCTCTCCATATATATATATACATATATATGTATATATATGATTAAATAAAATAAAATACAGAGCTTTTAAAAAATATTTTTACTAATTCTTTGAGAAATTTATACACTATTTTAATCTTAGTCACCCTCCAGTGGGCAGGGTACCAAAGTGAAACAGCCTGGAGATTTTCTCAGTGGCAAAAATAAAGAAAGGAGAGAGACTGGCTTAAATCTTCCAGGTGACAAAGAGTCTTCAGTTCTTCCTGAGAATGTGACTTGACCTAGTGATGGGACAAGGACAGCTACCAGGTACTGGGATTGGACTTGCATTCAGGCCTGGCTTAAGACAATCATGGACTTGTTTGTACCGGGAAGAGGAGTCTTTGTCCTGGTCTCCATTGTCCCTTCAACAAGACTTTCTGGAGTTCAACACTTCAGTTTCGACTGTGAATATGAGATTTCATTACACAGCCAGCCCTTACTTAGCTTTGTGCTCCTTGTAGAAGGCCAAATTGGGCCCCAGGATGTGCCCAGTCCAGGTTACAAGGAGTCACCTGGAAAAGGGAAATGCCTGAAGCTTTATAAGCTTTCTACAAGTAATGCTTCCCAAAGCCAGCTACCCTGGGTTCTGGGGGAAATGCAGACTCCAATTCCATCTCTCCAGGACTGCAATGAGAGTCCCTGCATCTAAGAAGCTCCCTGAGGATGCCATTGCTCCTAGCCTCCACATTGAGAAACCAGGCTTTAAAATACAAGGCACATGAAGAGCATGAAGCAAGTTATGTACCTCAGTAAAAATAAGTCAAAGCACCCCTACTTCCAGTCTCCTTATTTTGAAATTGTATTTTCTTCTGTGTTGTTGTTTTCTTTTCTTCATTTTGAGACGGGGTCTCATCTAGCCCAGGTCGACCCAGAACTTATAATATAGCTTAGGATGGCCCCAAACTCCTAATTCTCCTGCCCCCATCTTCCTAGTACTGGGATTACAGGTGTTTACCACCACGACAGATTTGCAATCATATTTCTCATTAAGTAAAAGGGGTTAGGGCTGGAATTGCTTGTCCATTCATGATGGGAATGTTTAGGATAGATGGCAATGTGCTTTTTACTTTGCAGTTTTTCAGGAAAAATTCATTTACTAACTGCTAATTTCATTCCATCCACCCTCTCTGCCTCTTCTCCAAAACTCCTCTTAATGTGACAATAAGCATGTTGCCCAAAGGGAGGGCCACACTTCTAGAAGCAATTCCTAAAAGTGGAGAAATGTATCAGAAACAGCAAGTTTCCTCTCTGTCGAAACAGAATGTGAACAATCCACGCTATCCTGAGAGCCAGCCCCAAATCCCAGCAAAGTCTGCTTTCCTGGCAGTCAGCAGGACCATCACTGTGTGTGCTCTCATTATCTTCATCACTCAGACACATTCCTACTTTCCATGTTTGTGAAGAAAGAAAACAGAAACGAATGAATACTTTTCTCATCCAAATCCCACGGAAAGTGGAATGCACACAAATGGCATTCGATTGGTCATCTGGCCTCATCCTTTGGGGACTCTTGCAAAATTGTTCCCTAGGGTGGATTCATTGGGTGCAGCCAAGTTTTAAATATGGGCAAAGATGAGGTTTCCCATAAATTCACAAATGTCAAACGGAACTAACACTGATGGCTGTCATATGCAAAGAACTGGGAAGTAGAAATGTAAGCTTTGACATTTTTCTCTTTAAATTATTAAAAACTCCATAACAGAAAAGGGGATGGCGGTGGGGAAAGTCTTATCTCAGGATTTGAGAGATGAAGAGGCAAAGCACTTGCCAAATGAGCATTAAAAGCCTGTAACAGCCCTGCGTGCTTCTTTGAAAGGAAGTGAGTGAGGATGATAGAAGACGCTCCAGTGATCATCCACTCATTCCCTAAAAGAAGTCCCAATGAGTTGTCCTCAACCACACAGGAACATGATTAGTAAGTAGAAGAAAAGGTTAGAGCTTTCTTCAACATGGTAGCCACCCTACTCCCTCCTGGCATTTTATGAGCTATGTTTTGTTTTACATCAAAATGAAACCTGCACACACTCAGGCACATGCCCCGGTGCGGGTGGAGGTGCATGTGCAAATGTTTCTTGGTCTCAATCCAGCTGGGAAGACAGGCACACTCTGTCGATTGGCTTCCAAACAGCCTGCTCATTCATATTAAAAAGACACATTTTGAAATCATTGCTTGTTGTTTGCTTCCTACCTTTCTCTTTTCTGTTGTTTGTTGCAGGGAGCGCATAATAAAATCCTTCCCCAAAGCAATCCCTCGGTGCTAGATACAGAAGAGTGAGCAGTGGGGGCTCAGGGGGGCTAGAAGGGTTTCCTGCTGTGAGTCCTTGAGAAGTCAGGGAAAGCAAAGAGCATCTTTTATTCCCATACCCCAGACCATTGCTAAATGCAATCATGCCTAATAGCATAGTATGGCTTTTAAGGTCTTTTTTTTTTTTTTTTTAACCAGCCAACATAATAGAGCAGTATGTCTTTCCAGGCAGCATCACTGCAGCCCAGGAAGCCACAGCACAGCAACCATAACAATAATGAAAATCCTTCCACTTACTGAGCACTTACTGGAACCAAGGTACAGTTCTTGGAGCTTTATCTACCCTCCTGTAACCATCACAAATAAAGTGGAAAAGCAGAGGCATACATGATGTTTAGGCATGTGTCAAGTAAAAGTCAGAGGAAAATCTCACCTGTCATTCTTCTGGGACTGATGTCTCCTTCTTTTCCCCCCTCCCTTCCTCTCTCTCTCTCCATTTCCTCATCTCTCTATTTTTTAGAGAAGGTCTCTCACTAGTCCAGAATCCATCAAGTATTCTAAGCTGGCTGACTAGAGAGCTGCGGGAAGTCCATCTGTCTGTCTCTGCATGACATCTTTACATGGATTCTGATAATGTATCTCAGGTTCTCCTGCTGGTGAGGGAAACACTTTACTGACTGAGCCAGCTCCCCAGCCAGTAGTAGTAGTAGTAATAGTAGACACGGTAGTAATAGTAGAAGTACTAGCAGTAGCAGTAGCAGCAGAAGCAATCAGTAATAGCAGTAGCAGCAGTAGTGGTAGTAATAGTAGTAGTAGTTGTTGTTCCTCTTTCTCTGGAATTATTTGAAGAGACAGCCTGGAGACATCTACATACTTCTCATGTAGTCTAGAAGGATCACAAATTCATTATATGGCTGAAGCTGACTTAAACTCCTGATTCTCCTATCCTCGCTCCCAGGTGCTGGGATAAGAAGTGTGTACCACTACAGTGGCCTCAAAAAGCCAAGTTCTAAACACACATCTCAGTTGGTTTGGAAGCTGCTGCTTTTAACAGGGGTTCTCAGTTTGCATTAGGACCAGCTAACCCCTAGCTACACCCAAGCCTGACTAAATCAGAACTGCCAGCATGGGAATAGGACCTAGACAGGAGTACGTGTTAAAGCTCCTCAAGGGACTCTGTGTCCAGACAAATTTAAGAGCCAGAATTCTCAACCACTATTCCCCATTTGCCTCTTTATAAGATGAAGAAGTGGATCCCTCCTAGATCTTTCTTTGACGTCATAAGTACATCCATGAAGAGAGCAAACAAGCATCTTTCAGCAGGTGGAAAGGTCAAAAGTCAACTGAGGCCAGGCAGATAGGAGATACCTTTACAACATTCCACCAAGAACTCTTGCTCACTGTGTTCACAGTGAAAGAGAACTTCAGTACACAACTAAAGGGGTCGGATCGGGTGGGGCTGGTCATGACAACTGTGTGATAACCATGTCGCCACATTGTTAGGAAGATTGACTTTGTGACTCTTTATTCCAGCACCCATTGTGCTAGAGTCGATTGTATTTTTGCAGGGTTTTTACTTGGAGTTGTATTGCATTATTATCCCTAGCCTTGTTTCAGCAGAAGGCTGGCACATGCCCATCCCTGCTGTGTTCAATTCAATGTTGTCTTAGCCTCACTGCTTGCTTTGGGCAACTAAGTCTATTTCTGCAAATAAGCATGAAAATCAAATGCATGATTCCTCAATTTCTCTTCTCCTTCCTACCACTCACACTGTTGTGTTCTAAGCAGAGACAGGTTACACCAGCCTCAGCCATAGATTGAAGATGACCAAGGAGAGAGCTATATCAGACCTATGAAAGACATTTTTTATGAGCAAGAAACCAACTGTCAATATAGTTTTTGTACTGTTGTAACATTATTGAGATTTGAGATTCATTTGTTATCATCTGCCCTAAGTAATATAGTCATCTACCTTTAAAATGTTTTTATTTGATCTGCACTCTAGAGTCTATGGGTGAGACATACCAGAACATTCCATTTTCAATTGAGTTCTCAGAAGACAGTGCTGGAGACACACAATATTAGTTTCTTTGGCTTCATACTTTAATCCTTCCTGAGTCTAGGAAGGTCCTAAGTAATTGAAATTAAATTAAAATAAATGGGTTTTTCCTTTTTCTCTTACAAGTGCATTATAAGCAAATGGCATTTGAAATTAGACACCTAAATGGTCTATTTCTCTCTCTCTGGTCCTCTAATTCTCCACCAAATAAGGAACTGTTCATTTACAACACCATCTCTGACATGCACTTAACAACAGTAGCTAGGTCTAAATGAAGATTTTTGAAGCATGTAGCATCTTGTTTGTACTTTCAATGCTGAACGTGGGGCCCAGATCAATGCAATAGATATAGAATAGAAAAGACATACTTCAACTGACACTTTCTTTCCCAGTGTTTGGAAACAGAGGTCACTCCATTTTCCCCACCCCCTAGATTTGCAATGATGCTGGATTCTAAATCTTTGAAGATTTAGAGACAAATTAGAGAACATATAGTTATGTGGTCCCAACTCAGGCCTACCCTAGAAATTTTTTCAATTTGATGGGATTGGGCATGGACACCAGCATCTTAAAAACTCAAAAACAACACCCAGTGATTCTACTGATCATCCTGGCTTGAAATCTATTCCTACTTCCCTTTTATACTTCAAAGACCCAGAGTGATGAAACCCACACTATTAAGCATTGGTAGAGATTGGGACTCAAATCCTTTTCAATCATTATCTTCTCCCTCCCTCCTTCTCAATGATCATGCATTTTCCTAGACAAACCACTTGCTCCCATGAACTTAATGAACAGAAAGATGGGCATTCCATAGCTAGGATTCCTCTTGGTCCATAGGAGTGTTCAAGGTGCTTCACTGTAGAATTATTCAGCAATTAGGGACTGTTGTCTTCCACTAGACAGGCATACCTTCACCTTTCTAGGTTGAGCCCATATGCTTGCAACTTGTTTGTTCTTGGAACTACAGGTTTATGTATTCCCACTGCTGAGTTATACTGGTCTATGGTATATGTATTCCATTCAAACTACACTATGGTAGTGAGGGCAGTTGTGTCATAGCCAGACATAGGAGGGTTTCTCATAGGCACAAATTAAACAGCTCTCCCTTTCTGTGCACCCATTTCACATTCTCAATCAAATGAAACAAGTACATTGACAGAAAGACTCTCTTTCCCCCCCCCCCCCCCCCCCGCCCCCGTGTGTGTGTGTGTGTGTGTGTGTGTGTGTGTGTGTGTGTGTGTAAGCCAAATAACCCTTTGAGTCTGGACTGAATTAAAAGTGAAAGAGAAGGAAGTAAAGAAGAAAGTGAGCATTCATCTCTTTTTGATTTCTGACTGTGGCTCAAAGTGACCAATGACTTCACAGTCTTACTGCCATGATAGACTATCCACAAACAGTAAGACAAAATAAACAAATAAGCAAACGGACAAATCTTTCTTCCTAAAGTTGCTTTTTTTTAAAGTTATGTTGTCACAGCAACAAGAAAAATAACTGATACAAATGTAAATGCAAATGATATAAATGCTTGTGTCCATTTCCAGAAGCCCACATCTAGATGGGTGTAGCTTTGTCAAAATGTGGAGAACCACTTAAGGCTTCTCTCCAATATCTGCTAAGAAGGATTGAAAAACACCATTTTTTCCTTTCAAAATTCATCCAGAGTCAGTTGTCAATGCCTGAAAAGTTTTCACTAAGTCTCAATATGGTGGCCACATACAGATCTTGAGATATAGCTAAGCTGAATTGCAATGTTGTGTATGTGTAAGATACACATTGGATTTCAGCCAGGCATGGTGGCACACACCATGAAATGCCAGCAACTGAGAGGAAGAAGCAAGCAGATCTCTTGAGTTTGAGGACAGCCTGGTCTACAGAGCAAGTTTCAGTATAGCCAGGGCTACATAGAGAAATCCTGTTTTGAAAAGCTTAGATACCAAAAGATACACCTTAGATTTCAAAGTTACAAAACAAAAATGCAAAATGTCTCAATACAGTTTTAGAATCTCATGTGACAATTATATTTTGGATATGTTGGGTTAACAAAATGTAATATTAAATTAATTTTACATGTAGAAATTATGTTTTAGATATTCTATTTACTTTTGTTAGCAAAAATACTAGTAAAACTATTTCACCTGTTTCTTTCTGCATCTTTAAAAAATTTGTTTCCTTCAAAGTTGAAAAATACATATGTAACTCGCATTCTATTTCTACTGGCTAATACTAGCTTAAGAAAATTACCATATTGTTTGAACCTAGTTCTTTGTGCATGCTAGGCAAGCACTCTACCATTTAGCTACATCTTAACCCTTCTAAGGAAATTATTTTAATCTTTATTTGACATGATTCAAGTTAGAAGTGAAAATTGTTGACTACCTTTAAAAAACTGAGGCATAGTAATACCTTTTTCCATTTTATTTGTTTAGTTGGGGAAGCATATAGTAGTTAGAGAACAAGAGTAGGTCCTCTCCTTCCACCCTAAAGGTCCAGGGGTGGAAATCGGGTAGTCAGCCTTGGCAGCAAGTGTCTTTACACATAGTTCCATCTTGCTGGCCCAATAATAATTCTTGTTAAGAATCCAGACTGAGTACCAGAGGTAGAATGGCTATATACATTCTGTGTGCATGGAATCTAACCTCACCTAAATGTTAACCCTATCCCAATGGGTTTCTGTGAGGACTTATGGAACAAATTAAGGATATAATGCTTAGAACAGTAGCAGGCAGCACATCTACAAATCTATTATGTATTCAAACATTGCTCATATTTCAATAATATAATAATTTAAAAGGTCTAAGTGGGTTTTCAAAACTTCAACAGGCTACAGATCAAAGAGGTTCAGCATTAAAGCTATAACATACACAAAAACATACTATAATGAAGATACATATTCCTTATGATATGATATAGACTCAAAGCATTTTCAGAACTGGAAACTGAATCACCACTTATGCTATGTATGAATCAGTAGTTTTCAAAGATTCATGGCACAGTGGAATGCTCCCAAGCTTGAAGTGATACTAAATACTCTAACCCATCTTTCACGATTTAAAAGATATTTTCAGATTTTATACTAAGCATGGGTCAGTAAGAAATGAAGCATGGAAACACCCATTGAAGCCCTGTCCTAGGTGATGAGTGAGGCTAGCTTTCACTGTATCGTGTACATGCCAGTTAGGTAATAAAAACTGAGGATGTTTGACAAATAATTTATGCACACTAACAGAGAACTCATTTCTGCATCTCTAAATTTGCACGATTTGATTTAACTCTGCCAGGGCCTTTAATCTGCAGGATGACTTGCATGAACCTGATTTACAGTCCAACTTAGGGATGCTAGCAAAAGCATCCTTCAGAGAGGTGGCTATTGTCCTAGTCACCCTTATTCCACTTGTGTGAAGCTGACAGTGGGTCCCATAGGTGTGTGTGTGTCTAGTCTAAGAATTTTGTCACCTGTAAGCCAGCCAGATGTGGAGTTAGCAAGGAAGATAATGAGAAAGCACAGCAGACCCAACAGAAATCCATTCAGATTGAACTCAGTTTTCTCCTCTTCAGCACTACGGACAATCGGACAATCGGGGCAGTATTACTCTGTGTTGTGTGGTGCTGCCCTATGCACTGCAGGATGCTTAGAGCTATCGCTGCTCTCTAATCATTAGACCCCAGTAACACCAGGTGTGATCATGCAAAACGTCTCCAGACATTGTCAAATATCCCCAGAGACGGGCATAACTATCCACACCTGAGACCTACTGGTTTGAACGAGTATCTCCACTGAATACACATAAGCATCACCTGGTTGCTTATAGAAGAGGTAGATTCCTGAGTCTCACTCTCAGAATATTTGATTCAGAAAGTATGGGGTGGAGCCCAAGCAGAAATGTTTGTAGCAAACTCCCTGACGGGATTCTGATGTGGGTGGTCTGGAGTCCACATTCTGAAAAACAGGGATTTTGGAGCCTGCAGGCACACCCAGGTCAAAATCAAGGCTGTAGAAAACAGAAACTTGAAATCAAAGCGGAACCAGTTAACAAATGAGCCATGTTGCATATAAGGTGCTTAAGTGTGCAGAGTTGCACATGGGAGAAAACAGGTACTAAGACCAAAGAAGCTGTAGAACAGGAAAGAATCTATCTGCAGTCTACCATGGGAAATTAAGAATGACCTGAGCCTCAGCTGTAATTTTACCTCCTGGGAAGCACTGAATACAAATGAATAATAATCTATCAAAGTAGTTCTGTGCTCATTTTCTTCCTTCTAATGAAGGTGCTGAGCTTTTAGAGAACTCTGCTTCAGTTTGTAATAATCTGACGTTTGATTTTAGGTTTCAAACCAGTTGCAAAAAATTGCAAATAGGCAACTAAGACTCTAGAAACTTGGTGGATGGACCCACATCCACAATACTCAAATGAGTGAAGGGGCTCAGGGGTGTAAAGACTTTTGCAGAGATTTTTTGTTTTTGTTGGTGGTGGTGGTTTTTGGTGTTTGGAGACAGTGCTTCTCTGTGTATCCCTGGCTTTTGGAACTCCCTCTGTAGACCATGCTGGCCTCAAACTCAGAGATCCCTCTGCCTCTGCTTCCAGAGTGCTGGGAGTAAAAGGCATGCGCCATCACCAACAGGCATCCTGCAGGGACATTTTAGCTAAAAATGTTACTTCCTACAGCCAATCATGGTCCCTGCTGAATTCACGTGGGTATGAAGTAGCTTGTGTTCTGTATGTTAGCCTTGTTCACCAGTAGAAAGTTCCAGAAAGAACTGAAACCTCTGTCAAGCTACCACTGTTTGGCTTCCCAGTCAAGGTTTAGAAGGAAGTCCTTTAACAAGGAAGCTAGAGAAAGTACTAACAGTTCTGCTGCACCGCCAAGTTTGAAAATGCAAATTTGTTCCCATGTGATTGATAAATTAGGAAATGATTTGTTCATCACACAAATTTCATATTTGCTTTGGTACACTTTTGTCTGCAAGAAATGCTAGGTGAATGAAGAAAAGTGGCACCTTGCTAATTCAAGCCTCGTTTATAAAACACAGGCACACACACACACTTCAACACCTATCAGCTACCTCAGTCTACCTTACGAGCCACAAGTATCTATATCAGAGGTTACAGTGTTCTACCTAGTTTCTGATGACCCTCCTCTCACCCATGCATGGAAAGTCTCAAGCTATGTCTCTTCAATGCCTTCTTTCAGGAACAAGCTACTGTCGGAGCTTTTTCTAGGCAAAGTATCATGTTTGTTGTGCTACTTGTATAACATAGCTTTATAACACATGTAAATTTGTACTACCATTTTATTAGACTCCCATATTTTTTATGTCTTACTAAGTTTCAAGAAATTGTGCCCCTAATCCCATTTGTGCCATAAGCCCTGTGGTTTTTATTGCATACTTTTTGCATAGCAAGGTGATCTTCTGCAAACTCATTTGTCAGGCTATAACAAAGCTCACTGTAGTTTATTGAGAGGTGAGGAAATGCTGGTGAGATAGGAGGAAAATAAAGAAATGAGACAGTGAAGAAAAGTAGCCAATAAGGAGTACAATGCCAAGCGTATCCTTCTTGTGAGTGGTGGGTGTTTAATATCACCAAGAAGTTCTGGGAAATAGTGCAAGATGTGGCTGAGATTTATGCCTCCAGAGAGGCAGCACCTCTGGGGTATTCACACACCAGGGCCTCTTGGGCCCCAGTTGCAGGCTGCTTCTGAGAGTGTTAATCTCTGAGCACTAAACCTCCAGGAAAGGAAGGAGATACAGTTATTGATAGCTAGGAATCTTCCTGGAGTATACTAAAGTGGTAGGTCTGCGAGCGAGCTCTGAGCCATCTCCCTACAAGCATCTGCAGTAAGAGAAGAGTGTGGGAGGGATGCTCATTGCAAAGCCTCTTCCTGTAAACCAACGCCTTCCAAGCTTGCCTGGTAATGGGAATCACTGAGGTTTGCTTCAATAAAAATTCTTGGCACACAGTCCACATCTCAAACTGAGCAGGGGAAGAGCCTGAGAAAGAACTCTGTGGATGCAGCCTACTGTCATCCTCCACAGGAGACCATCTCATCCCACAAGCTTGGAAAGCTTTGTCAAATGCACAATCTGCCAGTTCTGCAAGATTCTGACTGGCCTTGGGGAAAGTTCCTATACTGATCCCCAGGAGCAGAATAACTAGAAATCCCTGTGGCAGAAGCTCAGGCCTTCTACCCTGCAAGTATACCCACTCTCAGAAAAGGAAGAGGCAGTAGCCAAGCTGTGGTCGTTTGTCTCTGCTTAATCTTCAACCTAAGTGGCTTACGGAGAGATCAAGAAGCCAAGAATGAAGGCCTCTCATCCAAGGCCACATCCAGCCTATCCATAAGTCAGGTTACTTAAGGCCCCGGCATAGCTTCTCTTCCCCTAGAGATAACTTAGCTTCAGGAAATTGCTGTGCGCTTAATCTTTAGAGTTTAAAACCAAGGCAACCCACCTCACTACCCATGGCTGAACACAACTGGAATTCTGCAGACAGCAGTCCTATTGACAGTAGGTTGGCTTTCTTAAGTGCACTAGCCTCAATTTCTTATTTTTCCTTGGCCTCAAATAATGGCCTATTCGTAAGCCCAGTCGATGAAATGAACCTCTTATCTACAAAATAGAATGAAATAACTTAGTGGAGAATGTTGCTCTAAAGTTGACGACTAAAAAAACCCCATATCTTCAGTTAAATGAGCCATTAAAGCCTTGTGGCTGCATCAAAAGTCCAAAAATAAAATGTCAGAGAGATGAGGCTGGTGTTGATTTTTATATGCAGCAATATCTGAATCAGAAGACAGAATCATCTCTCATGGTAAAAAAGGAAACGGAGAGCCCAGCCATTCAGGCTCCTCTGGGAAAATCTAAACAGCTTCAGCACTCAATTTATAATCTCACTACTTAAGTACCACCTCAGCTGCTGCTATAGAAACCGTGCTAACCTTCAACGGGAGTTTGGATCAGCCATCTGGGAAAGCGATGTTTTTTCCATCGTTCATCAATGGCGACTCATATTGAAACCACCTCCATATGAGCAAATAATCATGTCTGAGCAAATATTCCACCAAGAAAGGGGCAGGTATCTGCAAACCAGAAAAACCAGAGTTGAGTAATGAGACTCAGATCAGGAGGCTGGGCAATACTCTGAGGGAAATGTGGTGGCATCTGCCCTCTAAGGGAAAGAAAAGGAGATTGGTAAATTCTAGAAAGGCATTCAGAATTCTGAATCTGCTTCTGCTGATGATGTAGTGCCTCTGTTTCAGCATCCTCAACTAAAAACAATACATGGTTTCTATTACTCAGGATGGTGGGAAATTGGGGAGACAGATCTAAAAAGAGAAAGAAGTAACAGTTCCTAAATATAGTCAAGAACCTGTAACCAAGGGTGAACAATCACTGGAGACAAACATTGAGGAAGGCTCAGAGGTACAGGAGTCCATCCATCGGTTTTTGAGAACTTTCATAATGCTTAATCTAGGTACTAAAGGCTGCTGATTTAGAGATGTTGATGAAATGTCATTGTGTGCTGAATTATACAAAAATACTGACATTGTCAGCTACTACTGTTATTTCTACAAATATAAATGTGGAAAAGTTGTGCTAAACTCACGTTCCTATATTACATAGGCCTTTGCTTTAAAGGAGGCAGCCTGTGTGCAACTGTTTTCCAAGTACTTTTCATTATTTACTGGAAACACAGCGTGATAGCATGGAAAGATCATAGACAACCTGGGTTCATGAATCTTTGAGCTGGGGGACTTGAGCAAGTACCTTTCCCTGAGTCCTACTTTTCTTTAATTCTTGGTTTTCAAGTTCTAAAGCTGACCCTTCCTACCTCAGGTGGCTGTGAAAAAGGTCAAACAAAAACTTTGTGTAAAAAACTAAGGCAACTGAAAAGCAGGAGAGGTGTTCCCAAGGGAAGAGTTCCCAACTGGTTGTCTAGTGCCAAATAATCATCCCCGAAAACATAATGCAAGTATGAAAACATATATATATATATATATATATATATATATATATATATATATATATATGTATGTGTGTATGAATTTGAAGGAGAGTGAAGAGGGATATATGGGAGGGTTTTGAAAGAGGAAAGGGAAGAAAAATTGTAATTATATTATAACCTCGAAAAAAAACCCAAAATTCAGAAAAGATAACTGTATAAAAATCTTTTGTAAAAATAATATTCTATAGTGACTCAAATCAATTATAACTATTGCCTAAAAATAAGGATTGAAGAAGGCTGTGTCCTGGTGACACCATTTGCTAGAGTATAGTTGATTGCTTAAAGGAATTCTACCTGAATCCTGTCATGGTCATGGGACACAAGCTAAAGACAGTTATAAACTAGTTTCCCCAGACGAAGTCCAGGGAAGCATTGTTGTGTGGATATAAGGAAGCCACATCATGTATTAGTTACATAAAGACTCAATTTAAATCTCATCCCTGTCTCTTATTACTATACTTAACCTCAACTATGCAAGTTTCCACATACGAAGTTCTTATGTATGTCCAGAAGAAACGAAAACTAGCAGATACATGTATACATGTTAGTTAAGTATAGTGCCCTTCACAACATTCAAAGGAAGCCCCAAATTACCTCAGTGAGAATTTAAAGGGAAAATGGTATACCCATATGCTGGAATTGTTTGTAAGATAAATTTTATTTTATTTTATTTTATTTGTGTGTGTGTGTGTGTGTGTGTGTGTGTGTGTGTGTGTGTGTGTGTGTTCATGTGTGTGCAGGTGCTTGTTCAGATTCCCTGAATCTAGAGTTACAGGCAGTTGTGAGCCACCTGATATGAATGCTGAGAACCAAACTGCAGTCTTCTGCAAGAGTAGCGAGTACTCTTAACTGCTGAGTCTCTCTCCAGCCTTGTATTGGAATCTTATCCAGCCAGTCCCTTAGTCAAAAGGGACAAAAGCACTATCATATATTGTAATATGGATGAACCTTGAAAATATGCTAGGTGAATAAAGCCAAATGGGATTAACAGTGTATGATTACAGTTCCGTATCATAGCTAAAACAGGCAAATACATCCAGAAAAAGCAAGTTGGTGGTTGCAAAATGAGATGGGAGTACGAGTGACCATTTAAAGGGAATAGGGTTTTTTTGTGTGTTGGGGAGAATGATGCAAATGTTCTGGAATTAGAGGTGCTAGCTGAATACTATAACTCTTTCCCTCTAGGGGGAACTAAGGAAGCTAACGGAAGAGAAAGGAGAAAGGGAAGGGTAATGGATATGACTGGAACATGATCACAGCACATGTAGGAAATGTCCTCATGAAACCCAGTACTATGTACAATGAACATATGCCAACAAAGTGTTCAATTTGGATTTGCAAGTTTAAAATACTATTTTAAAATGATATCAATACCAACACCACACTCACTAGGAGGTATAAATAAGATAAATGTACAAAACAGTACTATAGAGGGCACAGAGTAAATATGCAGTAAATGCTAAACTTTGTCATTCTTGCCTCTGTTTTTCAGGGATGTGAAACACTGAATTCACACTTTGAGAGATGAAATAGATTGACTCTGGATGTCTTTCTTGACTCCTAGTGAAAAGGGCTGATCCAAAGGAACACATCGTTTCCCATCATGTAATACCCCCCCCCCAAAAAAAAAATCTCTAGGTTTTTGTTATTGTTGTTTTTCTGTATCTTGGGTAATGTGAAAATAACAAAAATGAGCAGAATTTCTGTGAAAATCACAGTGAGAGCAGGTCAGGTCTCTACTAGAAGCCCATATATAACTAAAAAAGAAAAAAATGTTACGATGTTTTATAGTCTAAAAAGGAAAATCTTTTTGAGCAAGAGACATAAAGAATCCCCAGAGGCAAAATTTTCTGTGATTTAAAAACACACCTGGGATATATTGCCATTCCTCATTTTTTAAAAAACTTTGATCTTCGTCATTCTGTGGTGAGGTGTGGTTTTAGGTATTTGTACCCTTCCAGTTCAAAGCAAAAATCTAGCACAAGTGATGGCTGAAAAATCATGACAGATAAGTTCACAGGAGCACACAAGTCACAATAGGAAAGACCTTATCACATAAATATTCCACGTGTCAAAATAGCAGCAATATTGTCTCTTACTTACTCACAAATGACCCATGAACTAAGTATCCACTTACAAAGCCCAGAAAATATGGCATCTGAAGATCTCACCTTTTGACATTAGAAAGGGTAGAAAGTTAGCTGTTCTAGGATTATTTATTTTAACAAAGAAACTAATAAAATTGGCAAATGGGGTTTTTAAAATACATATACAGGCTGGAGAAAAATAATTATAAAAGAGCACAAGGAATCTTAAAATTAGTCACTTTAAAGTATACTCCAGCATCATAAAATTGTTCATCTAATCCAACAAGCATTTTTCTCCAACCTTAAGTATGACCATGGGAAGGTATGCTCTTTGAAATAGAAATCAATGAATCTGAAAATTCCCAACAGCAGATTCAAGAAAACATAGCTATGCTTATTTGACAAACTCTAATTTTCAACTAGGATCTAGCTGCCTGGGAGATATAGTTTTTCTAGCTTTCCAGCCTCTCAAGAACAGAAAGGTATGCTAGAAGAAAGCAAGAGTAGATGCCAGGTACCAATTCACCATTTGTCAATAACTAGAAATACAGAAAGCTCTATAGTTACTCTTTCTCCCAAGGAATTACTGATTGGGTAATGTGAAAATAACAAAAGTGAGCAGAATTTCTGTGAAAATCACAGTGAGAACAGGTCAGGTCTCTACTAGGAGGAGACAACAGTAAAGATTCAGAAGCCCTTAAATTTTTTCCTGTGCTACAAGCCAAAGTATACCTGAATTTAAGTAATGTGTGTGGCATGGTCAATACGTTTGTGAGAATAAGACATGGGAGAGGCAGTGCTCCTCCTGAGTGTTTGGACATGCAGGATAGTAAAGTTCTCATTTGAATCCAACTTGAGTTTCACACTGACCTCTTATTTCCATATTCTCTGGATGTATTCCAGTGGGATCCACAACACGATGATTTTGCACTGAGTTAGATGAAGAATAATAATGTTGGATGTGAGAATTAAAATGAATAACATAGAAGAAAGTACCTAAGACTGGAATGCGTGCCCCTGCAAGTGAGGGGGGTATTATAGGAGACGGTTTTGAAGAAAAAGGATTCCACATTCAAACATCTTCCTATACAACACACACACACACACACACACACACACACACACACACACACACACACACTTTACTCTCAGTTGTACAATTTAGTGAAAACAATTACATTTTGAGCCAGAAAATTCTGGTAGTAACTCTTTGTCCCCTTAGTTTGGCTTAGGCAAGTCATTCTCCCTCTCTGGGTTTTAGTTTCCTCGTATAAAGAACACCGATTCTCTAATGTCACTGTTTGTAGTGCAGATTAACCAAGAGAATGAAATCTATGCTCTGCAAAGTAAATCATGATGAAAATTATAGCTGTCATTTCAAATCAGTAGCTATCAGTAGCTATGCCTTGTGTAAACTATATTGCAAAGGAGCAAAACTTAAAAGTATGGTAATGTCTAGACATCATTGCAAGTTGGAAAAATGAAGTCTCTCATACCCAAATGGGACAACCTAACCTAAATAGGATAATCTGTATGCTTCTTTCCCTCTAGAAAACACAGGGGCCTGTTTGAACTAGCAACTCTACGGGATGGCATTTTCTCCACAAATATCCTTGGAAATAGGAGACAAATTACGGGTAAAAGAATATACAAGGTAACAATGTTGGTAGCAGAAAATGGAAAAATGTGTCTGTTATGGATGGCTTCAATCCATCGTATCATTTTAAACATTATGTGTCTGATAAAAAGAAAGGGTAGCTCATTTGGAACTGCAAATGTTTTTGAAGCTTGTTATCAAATCAAGTAAATAGCAAGAAAATGAACATTGTGTGTAGTCTGAGGCAGAGGGAGAAATATTCACACAAACACACAGAGATAATTGAATCAAACCGTGCTGAAATTATACAAGATGAACTTGTTATCAGTGTTTATCTTTGGAGAGAAGACTGGAAATCAGAGAAGGGAGGCTTTCACATTTCACTTCATTGTAGTCCTTTCTTTTGAGCTGGAGGCTTTATTTTTAACCAAGCACATGTATTTATGTTGAATTATACAGTATGAAAAACAACAACAACTAGCAAATGGAGTAAGGAAGCCCTTTGTAAAATCAGCAAGTGGAAACACTGCCATGCCACACGAGTTGGCCCAACAAAACATTGTTCTGTTTGCTTGATAACCCCCCTCTCTGAACCTTGTTTTCTATGGGGGTCATGAAAAATAGAGGAAGAAAGCAGAAAATAGGAATGGGAAAGCAGTGGAAAGACATACAGAAACTCCTATGAATAAAGATGGCAAAATCATGCTGTAAGAACTGTATTAGAAGAATGGAAAATACGACCACATGCTTACAATGCCATTGGGCTGTGAGGAAGGAGATCCATGAAAGGTCAGTGTCACACCTCTTCATGTACAGTCTGTAGTGGGCTGAATATGTTTATAAAAAAAGATGGCTTTTGGAAATACAAACATCCTTTGCCGAAGAGTTCAAAGTGTAGTAGATACACAGAATTTCTTACAGATGAACCTGCAGTTCCTAGTATTTATACAGCTCTCTATATACAGATGGGGACCAGCACAAAAGAACAAAACTTTCAAACCTATACAGATTCAAAGCTGTAGATACTATTAAAAACGTCAGTCAGTTGTCTCTTGTGTCTTTAAGAAACTAAATTCTACACCCTAAACTCTATGGGGTGTTAATAAAATGTTACCTAAAGAGTTGATACCATGGTAGCACAAGGATTGCAGACATTTGAATGCCAACACTGAGTGGCCTTCCCAACTGTAGAGCATCTAGGTCCCTCTAATATGTTCAGTATGCAGCACTGAATACATGCCTCCCATGCTTTTAGTCTGGGGACCCCTGCCTTTAAAGAGTGATGGTTAGTCACAATAGCTTAGAAATGGAGCCAACCTAGGTATCCTTCCACTGATGAGTGGATAAAGAAAATGTGCATATGCACAATGAAATTTTATTTAGTCACAAAGAAAAATGAAATCAGGACAGAAGAATGGATGAGAAATGGAAGTTATTATATTAAGCAAGGTGATCTAGACTTGAAAAGACAAATATCTCGTGTTTTCTCTCACATGCAGATCCTAGATTTTCATTTTTATGTATTTGCCAACGTATGGCGGTGAATGGAGGCCATGCAATAAGAAAATGACTCATGAGAAAGCAAATGAGATCTTAAGGGGAGAAGAGGGTAATAGAACACATATGACAGGAAAGGAGGAAGGGAGCACTTGAGAGGAGGCAGGGGAGCAGCAGGAGGTAGGCATGGTGCTGGGGGTGAGAGCAGCACCAACAAAAGTAAGGCATGTATGAAAATTCCATAAAGAAACTAATGATATTGTAAGTTCATTTTAGAAGTTACTTTCAAAAAATAAAGCATGCTGGCTGGATCAGGCCCTCTGGATAAGTGAGACAATTGAATAGCTTGAACTGTTTGGGAGGCACCCAGGCAGTGGGACCGGACCTGTCCTTAGTGCATGATCTGGCTGTTTGGAACCTTGGGCTTACACAGGGACACTTTGCTCAGCCTGGAAGGAGGTGACAGGACCCGCCTGTACTGAATCCACCAGGTTTAAATGAATCCCCAGGGGAGTCTTGGCCCTGGAGGAGATGGGAATGGAGGGGATGGGGGGAAGGTGGGGTTGGGGGCGGGAGGGGGAGGACAGGGGAACCCATGGCTGATGTGTAAAATTAAAACACAAATAAAAAATAACATTACAAAAAAAATAAAGCATGGTGCTGGATTAATGGGTCTCAGAATGTGCTTTGGGAAGCCAGCTTATTCACTACTTCTCTATGTTGAGTCCAAAGAATGGGCATTGAATTAGAAACCACACCACAGAACAGAGGACCTGAGAGAACACTACTTCAACATAGAGATTTTGGGAAAAATGATAAAATTCTGGTGCTATTGCTAAAATGGCAACTCTGAAATTACCACTGCTCCCCATTATGTGTAAAGTGGAATGAATTGAGATATTTTACATTTCAAGCCCTTCATTGTACAAAAAGGGAAGTGGAGTCTAAGATCATTTTTAAAGAGAGAAGGAACAGTCAGAGATCCAGGTTGGGATGTCTGGGATTATATCTTAGCATTGTGCAAGCTCTTTGGCAAATCTCTAGACCTTTCTAGGCCTCTATTTCCTCAGCTGTAAAAGGAAGACAGCAGTCCTCTACTAAGCTGCTAAAAGGCTCAGCATGTAAAGATGTTTGTCACTAAGCCTGACAATCCTAGTTTGACCCACATGATGGAAGAAGAGAACCAATTTCCACAAGTTGTCTTCTGACCTGCACATATGTACTGTCACACACACACACACACACACACACACACACTCACACACACACACCTACTCCCATACATAGTCAATAAATATGTAAATGTAATTTTTAAAAATAGTAGTCTCTATTTCCTGAGACTATGTGACATGCAAAATAGTGCCTACCATGTAACACTTTAAGCAAAATAATGGCACTGTGACTACAAACAAGATTCTAAGCTAGAACACCCTCACTCCAACATCACCATTCTTGTTTGTTTGTTTGTTTATATGTTTGTTTTTCAAGACAGGGTTTCTCTGTGTAGCCCTGGCTGTCCTGGAACTCCCCGTGTAGAACAGGCTGGCCTTGAACTCACAGAAATCCTCCTGCTCTTGCCTCTGCCTCTGAAGTGCTGGGATTAAGGGTATGCACCACCACTGCCAGGGTCAACATCACCACTCTTATACAACATTTTCACTCCAATAAAATAGTGATTTAACAAATGAAACCAAAGTCCTAATGGCTTGGCTACCTTTAAAAAGCCAATATTAATGGGAGGTTAATAGGCCTATCATTGTGGGAGCAAATCCCAAGAATTTAAATGACACTTCCCCTCCAGAAACACATGCAGTGCTGTGACCATTTTTTAAATATATGAGCTACGAAGGCAAGAAATACATTGATTTTTTCCTTTTACATCATTAAGGTTCTAGAAAGATTAGGTCATTTGTTTTTTAAAAGATGTTCACAAGCTTTGTTAGAAGCTGGGGAGGGTGTGTGTGTGGGCAGATGCTATGAATTCAGAATCCATAGGAATAGAGAGGAAAGAGTCAACAGTGAGGTATCTTGGGGCACAAAGGTAAATGGGATGTGTTTCTGGAAGGTCAGTGGATAATGGTACATAGAAGTGAACTGGAGGCCCCTTTTAATGTGCTGTAATGCAGGTACACTGGGCAGGCTAGAAAGCTCTGTCTGACTTCTTAAGACACGGGCTGCTCTGAAGTCAGATGTCATTAGTCTACTTGACTTTCAGTCTGACTGCTGTAATGCACATTTGCTAACTGGAGCATAGAGAAGGTTCCAGACAGAGAAGGGACAGGGAAGGAGGGGCAGTCAGCAGTCCTCTGCCCTCCACTCTCCCTCCCCAGTGACAAAGGCTCAATGAAATTTGGTCCACCTTCCTCAGGAACTCACCTCCTCCAAGCCGTGCAACTAAACTGATAAAAGATTTGGTGAGGAGAACATTAACTTGTGTAGGGAGAAGAACAAGGGATACTAATTATGAATGGGCTTCCTTCCCTGCTCAAGTCGACACATGACTCAATTTTAAAAGGTGTTTAAAAGGTTGGTGTGTGATATTGAACACGACGGCTAAGAAAAACCCCCAAAGAATGAAGCGAGTTCCATGAACTCACCACCAAACAGTTGAAAGTGGTGTTGTAAATACAGAAGCAGCTCCGCAGGGAAATTGCTTTCTTTGAAGGTGTGCCAAAGACTCCCAATATTCCCAAGCAGGTCACTCCAGAGCTGCATTTTCTCATAAGGACAGGGGTTACATTTTACAAACCCCAAACCTGTATATTTGGTTGCTCACTAAGGTGAGATAGCTGAAATTACAATTGTCTTAGGACATTCAAGACCAGTTTTTCCCAATCCACACATCTGGACGCCCCTTTTCCTACCTTGGCTGTGTTCTAGGGAAATGAACTTCACCAAATAGCACCTTTCCCTTGTTTTGCTTGTTCCCAAGGAGGGTGACTAGCTCTTGTATACTTCTGAATCTCATAAGCCAGGCATGCAACCAAAGCTTCTTAGAAAGCAATAACGGCTTCCATGTAATGGTTATTTATAACACAACATTCAATTGTATCACACTATTTCATGGAATTTTCCAAATAATCTCTCAGGACAGGTAATAGTATCTCAACTTTAAGACAGTAGCCTGAGAACAATTAGGAGTGCCCACTAAAGAAGCTCTCCCAACTGCTGAGTGGTGGAGCCAACATTCAAACCCCAGTCTGCCAAATACACAAGCCCCATGGGCCTATCCCCTGAGTACACTGCCTCCAACCTTTGTTATTCCCTGCTGAAGGCTGAGGGAGGAGTTTACAATATTTGCAGAGACAAAGTCCCAAGGAGGCACTGAGGCAAGCTTTAGGCTTCCTTTCTTGCCACATAAAGGCACTGCTGCAGTCATGTTTATTACCACTACTGCTGCATCTTCAGTGTGAGCTTTCTCACCAGACACCTCAGGAGGATGCGTGGACGGGCACTACAGTAAGCAACAGTGATGTCATAGTTGGGACAGTTTTATGAATTCTTTCCTCCTCCTCTGCAGGCTCTAGATGTCAAACACATAATAAGATGCAATCAGAATCAAGGAATGCTTCCCCAACAAAACCTGACCTCAACCTAGTAAACATGCAGTTCAGTCATCTGAGTGCCCCAGTTTATTGTGGCTTAAAGGAAGTAATTGCATCCAATGTTCGTCTGTCTGCTGTTTGCTTTCCATGCCTCAGAGCCTCAGCTTGTGAATCATCTCCGAAAGGCCAACCTGGGAAAGGCACTGGCCTCTCTTTCCCACCTACTAGTAAATAAATTCAACTGTGCCCTTTTCCAGGTTATCAGTTCACAGAAGGGCTTTTCTGAACATCAGTCCAGGGAAATGGCTCATTGCTGGGCAAAAGAACTCTCCATGCAAGCAAGGAGAAGGGAGAGAACTGGCTTCACGAAGTTTTCCTCTGACCTCCACACATTTGCTGTGGAACATGTGTCTATAAATATTCATCATTTACACATGTGTGTGAGCACACACACACACACACACACACACACACACACACACACACAAAACACACAAAACACACAAATAATAATGATTTTTTAAAAGAATGATTTCAATATAAAGTCTATGTGTTTTCCAGATATGGTAGAAATTATAGGCTCAATTCCATGATTATGCCCAGAAGAGTTAAATATAGTCAGCTGGTAGTCAAAAGAAGGATTCAGTATTAAACACAGTCCTTCCCTTGCACTCTAATCATGCTTAGAATGCACCATTCACATGAAGCCTCTTTCTAAACTTGATGTTAAATTTGGAGATGGCAGGAAAGCCTGTGTCTGCAAGCAATTCAGGAAGGAGGTGGTAGATGGATCCCTGAGTCCCCAGGATTCTCCTAGTCCAGTATGCCCAGATACACTATTTAAAAGGAGTCAACTCATTAGTAGATATCTGAAATGTCATAGCCAGCCATGGGACCTGGAACCATCTCATCCATATTTAAGTCACAGAAGGGTACTCCCATAAGAAACTGTAGCCAGTGTTAGGACAGATTTGGATAGTATCATTTCCAGGAGCTCTGGGCCAAGTAACTGTGTAAATACTGTCCAATTTTTCTTAACCTTACTGGCATGGTATTTTACATATATGCTTTGAAGGGGGTTTACTATGTTCCACATAAAGTTGTTAAATCCAAAGTGGACAACAATTATTACCTTACCGATTTTTAATCCAGAAAAATCTTCCAAATCTATGCAAATATGGAGGGAAAGCTAGTATGAGCATTAAGTGTGAGAGTAGGCTAGCAGGTCTCCCTTAACCAGCCAGAATGTCCAAAGAAAGTGGCTATCACAGCTAAAAGATGCTTCTACACAGCTGTAGTTAAAGCAAGTTAAGGCGGGGATCACTGATGTTTCTCCACAGTCATGCTGATCTATCACGGAGGTCTGGCTTTGGCTGAACATCTTGTTTTTTGGCTGCTCAGGAGACCATCACATTGGACCTGTGGTTCAGAGAAAAGTATACCCACATCACAGCAACATGGCTTTTGTCTTTTGGTACCTCCAAAACTACACTTCACAGATAAACACTGAATCATGCCACATTAGATGATACTTAGAGTGTGTGGCAAGGATCTCATGACTGCAAAATACTGAGTTGCAAAATAATGTGGTATTGGGTGGCCCCAAGCTTTGAACTACACTTTGTGAGAACAGTTCCTACAACTCTACCACCTTGGGGAGAAGCAAGATTTTCTCAGGGGATGAATCAGATGAAAGCATGTGTGGGAGGCCATCAAAGGGCTATCTCTTTGCCTCCTTTGTTGTCCCTCTAGGAAAAAACACAATAAATATCTATTGAAAAGATGGTGCCCCAGGAACAGGACATCTTATACCCCGCTGGTTGAGTACCCACAAGAAACAGCACTCTAGACAATAATTCAACAAAGCCGAAGAGCCATAAGCCTTGTAACCCAAAAACTTCCTTTCTAGTTCTATTTCCTGAAACAATGGTTACCAAATATGACTGCACATTGAAATTATCCATGGAGCTATTAAAAAATACAAGTGCCTGGGTCCCAACCCCCCAGTGAAGCCTATTTAATTGGGCTGGAGGCAGCTTAGTAGTAAGAGCTTTGAAAGGCCTCAAGGCAATTCTGATGTGTAGAAGAGATTGAGATCTACTGCCTTAGAGACCTTTCTCCCATGTGCCATAAAGGCACTTGACATAATTGTTTGTGGCAGCATTGTTTGCAGGAGCAAAAGATCCAAAGTAACCTAAATACCCATGAATAGGAGAGTGCATGAATAAATTGTACTATGTTCTTTTAACAGCATTCCTCGGGGCAGTTAAAGATGAATGCAGTAGAGCCATGTGTATGAATAGCTTTAAGACACAAAGTGAGTTACAGTAGTATATGATTTATGCAAAGTTTTAAAACATGCCAACATCAATTTTTAATACACACAGTAATGATACTAAGACATATTGAGGTGAAGACTGATAAATACAAAAAGCAGAGTGATAGTTAACCTTGGGGAAACAGAGCATAACCAGATTATATAGGAAACACAGGGGCTTATGATTCTAACTGTAACATTTCATTTCTTTAAACAGAAATAAAGCAAGCATTGGAGAAACGTTAACTTTGATAGACTTGCATGGTGGATATGTGGCTTTTATGATGTCTTCTGTTAGAAGATTTATACAATAAACATTTAAAGCTATAGGACATTAAAGTGGTCAAGCAGATAAAATGCCTCTATATGGTCATAAGTCCCTGGGTCATCATTAGCTCAGTACAGAGTGGAGGTAGGAAGCACTCAAAGAAACCAAACCCAACCTTGAAGACCTTTTTACTATTTAGGCTTTATTAAGCTCCCAGAAAAAAAACTCCAAGGCATTGGCTGCTTGCTATCAAATGCTGCCATGTGTGCTTAAAACAAAAAAGCACCTGTCAGGAGAAATGAACAAGGTACTGTACAATTTTCATGTTCCCATCCACTCAGTGAGCACCTCTTTCTTTGAGATCCTATTGTGTGCACAGCCCTGAATGAGGTGTAGAGTTTCCCTTTTATCTCTTCCCAATCATGAACCCAAATGACCATGAGTGTCCTTTTACACTGGTACGAGTCTGCAAAACTGTGCTATGAAGCACAGAAATGATTTTTTGTATGCCAGCCTTGTCTTATTTTAGTATGAGAACATCAGATGGCTCCAATTATCTACACAAAGGCTGGAAAATAAACAGGAAAAAGTCATACAAATAAATGTATCTTTAAGAGAGAAATATATATGTAGAATATGAGATCCTTGAAAAGTAAAAAAGATAATAATCCTGCAATAGGGAGAGGGGTTCACAAAACTACCGACTGGACTGTTGTTTGAATCAATGCTGATTAACTAATATCCAGAAGAAGAACAGGTGGTGTATGCCAGGCCTTTGGGTCCATCAGCTTATTGCCCAACCAGTTCTTCTGGCAAAGCATTTGGCTGCACTTTCTGATACTGGCTTGCCAAGATATTCATTGACACTGTCTTTTGTTGAGTCACTGGAACTTTGGTCTCTCTGTTCCCAAAGCAACTGAAGTTTCTGTCTGGGGCTCAAATGTGTAACAGACAAATCTGAATCCTGCTCCTTCACTTTTACAAACTTTCAAGCTGTTCCTTTTTGCCCTGAAAACTGATTAAACCTGGATTACTTGCAAACTTGCTTGGGAGAGAGGGGGCCTTAATGAGGCAGGGGTGTCATAACTAGGTATTCCTCAAGGAGAAAACTTTTGAGGATAGAAACCTAGCTCCAGTAGTGCAGTCACGTGTAAAAGTAAAGGATGCTTGGTCAGTCCTGGGTCATTGTTTCCAAATCCATTCCTTACCTTGCTTTGCCTCTCTTACACCTGCAGGCTGCATATCTTCCGTTCACTAGCTTCCCCTTGGGATCAGCTGATGGAAGGGGCTAACAGAAGAGTGAAGTGAAAGAGAGGAGTAGAGTTCAGATATCTCATCCCTTCGCTCAGCCTATGGCCATGTTTCCTCCAGGGTTCCACTTGCCACCAGGCTGGCTCACCACTATCAAATCTCCAGTTGTCAGGTTACAATAACACTGTTCCTTTCCTCCATCCCTCCAGCTTAAAAGTGGTAGCAGTTTCTTGTCATCACCAAACTATTTCCCCACATCATTCTGTTTGGCTTCTCAGCTCATCCATCCCCTGTGTAAATAATTCTCTGGTTGAGCTCCTTTCTGTGAGAGATACCTTAGATGTTTCCGTTTTCTTAGTTAGTTAGATGCTTAATGGTACAGACACTTTGAGACAACCATGTGCCATCGGGTTTATAACTGTTGGCTTATATATTAGTTTTGGTTTTGAGTCAGAAGACCTAGCTCATATCTTTCTCCTAATACTGCCTCCATAACTGTTCTAAACCTCCATTTTCTCAGTTTTAAGATGGAATTACTGATGTTTATCAGATTGCTGAGAACTTTTGATGAATTTATGTAATGTGAAAGTACCCACAGATTCACATAATGCTGAATAAATCTCAGTAACTGCTATGGTACCATCATTAAGTTTTGGCTCCATAGATAACTTTTTAAATAAAATGATTCATTTTATAAATATAAAATGTTTGCTCTTCCTATTCATTTAATGATACATTTAAAGTTGAATATACCCCGTTCTTTTATATAATGTTTACCATGTAAATACACAAGCAGACGAAGATAGAGTCGCTAAATTCTGTTGGAACAAGTCCCAGGTAAACATAGAGTACTATGTAATGGATGTGTGGGGAAGATCAAAATGCTTGGAAGTGGCAAGGATGAAGAACAGTCACCTGGGCTACCAATATTTCCTGTAGGTGTTTGTTTGTTTGTATGTTTGCTTTTGAGAATCTTAAGTTCTACTTTCCTGACCCAATTAGTTGTGTAGAATTCTATTAGTTTTGAATAAGAAAATGTAACCTATGAATTAAGTACTGAAATGAACTGGCTTGAATTTCTTGATCCATAACCACAACAAAAAATGGACATAATTATTGTATGATATTTTGTTTGTGTTCTGACAAATAAAGCAAGCTTTATCATACAACACATAATCTTCAGGACCCAAGACCCAGAGCCAAAGAAGGTAAGTGATTTCAGAGACTGTGATGCTACTTCCTCAGTGGCATGCTCATGCAAAAAGTTTGATTGTAAACTTTTCTCCCATAAGGCTTCTGATACCTATATAAGGGGAAAATCTTTTATTTCACAAGCAAGGACCCCAGTTTCTTGGGAAATGGAATGCTTTGTGATTGCTAATACTGGTTTCTTTACCTGGGGAAGATCTTAGCAGACAGAATCTGTGTTCCTAGTGAGAAAGGGGGTGCTCTAGACAAGAGGCAAGGATGCTGAAACAAGAGGGTAGGAGCAGAGGTACTGGGGCCTGAGACATGGGCTCAGTTGCAACATAAACTTAAGGATCTGAGTTCAGATCCCCAGTACCCATATAGAAATCTAGGTGTGAATGTGTGTATCTGTAACCACAGTGCTGAATGGGGCAGAGCCAGATAGATACTAGAACTTTACTGGCTATCCAGCATAGCTAAAATGATAAGCTCTAAGTTCTAGTTCAGAGCCAGATTTTGTCTCAAGGGAGTAAGATGGAAAATGATTGAACAATATACCTGTCATACCTCATGGTAATACAGGCATGTGTACTGGCACATATACGTACAGTCACCATACACACACACACAGAGTGGGGGGAGGAAGAATATACTTCTAGGATGGGCAAGCAAACTGGAGAAACAAAGAATCCAATAGCTCTAGCAGTGAAGCTGTACAAACAGGTTGTGTCACATAGCTTGGAGTTTTGGGGTGCATAGCACAGGCTTTTTCATGCATGCTCTGTTACATATAGTTCTACATATAACTTTAAGTGCCATATCATTAACATCTGAAGTGACCATTCTGGAGCTATGCCTTGTGGCATTCTTGAGCCTTTGGCCACTTTCAGATACTCTGGAGTGCCTCTGCACCTACAGCAGCCCTAGGCTTGTGCCTGTGGTGGGTAGGGGGAAGGAGGGTTTCCAACCTTTCTCTCTGCTGACTTGGTTTTTTCATATGCTAATTTTGGAAGGTTTTCCAGGCTTTCCTGTCCTCATGCTTTGCCCCACTCTCTGGCCTCACTGGGACTCTGGTAGAGCTCTCATTCACCTCATTTTTAAGATGAGGATGCAGAGACTCACATAAGCAATAAATGAGCAAACCATGCCCCAAATCTAAGGCACCCAACTCACGAGTGTCTGTGCTTCTCTGCCATGCCCTGCCCTCCTGATTGGTGAGGTCTTTGAGATCATTGGGAAGTTCTTGCAATTTAGTATTTGTCCCCTATCCAAGTTAAGGTACCCAATCAGTTCTCCCAAAACTGTGATGTACCTAGAGAATTGCCTGAAAATTCTGTTAAATGCAGGTTCTGCTGCAGTAGGTCCAGGGTGGAACCTGAAACTGCATTTCTAACAAACCTCCAGGAGATGCCAGTGCTCTGGTCTAAAGGCTTCCCTGGCTACATTCCCTCAGCTGAAATGTACTGAGTTTACTAAGTATCTTCTGGGCTGGAAATGCAGTGGTGGACAAGGAATTTCACCTCTCCTTCCTGCAGCTCACATCACAGTGGAAAGACAGAAGTATAGAAATGAATAAATGGTGGGAAATCACACACATGCTGGGAAGGATGGGAAGACAGTGGCAGGCTGGTGAGGGGACTCTGATCATAATCTGTTCCTGACAACACTGACCCATTACACAAGTGAAACTGAGCACTTCTAATGGCAGGTCTGAAGCAAGTTAGCAGCAATTCATGAAATGGAATGGTCCACCAGCTATGTATAAAATTGCCCCCAAAGACTATAGGTGGAGAAGGTAAAGATAGTTCAGTAGTTAAGTCCAGTTTGGTTGCCAGCACCCACACCAGATGGCTAACAACTACCTGTATCTCCAGCTCTGGGGAGACTGAATGTCCCTAGCCTCCGAGGGCACCTGTACTCCTGTTCATATACTTCCACCTACACCATACATACATACAATTACAAAAATAAAAACATATCTTTAAAAATGCTATAGGAGAGGAAGTTAGTGAGGATATGGGTAAACAAGAGTGGCTGCAAGTCAATCAGAGTTGAAGCTAGCTACGGAACAATTTGGGAAGGTATATCAACTTGCCTGCTCACCTTATTCCATGTTTGACTTTTTTTCTAGGGTAAACAAAATTATTGGGGTCTGGAGAGACAGCTCAGCTGTTTAAGAGGATGCTCTGCTCTTGGAGAGTATTGAAGTTCGAGTCCCAGTACCCATGTCAGGTGGCTCACAACCACCTGTAACTTCAGCTCCAGGAGCCCTAACACCCTCTGCTAGCCTCTGTGGGCACCTCCATTTATGTACTCATACCCATACACAGACACACATGATATAAAAAATAAAAAACATCAAGTATGAAAATGGGTGGGACAGAACACCTGCCTTCAAAGAACATATAAGACATTTGGCTTGTTTCTAGATCAGGGATGCTTAACCTGGAATTTAGGTGCTCTGCGAACTTGGAAGGAACTTCAGATTTTACATCTGCTCCCCTTTAAACACAATGTTGCATTTCCTTCGATTAGGAACCTTGGCAATAAACCACCATCATGATTAGCGGAACCTGTTGCTCTGTCACCAACATAACCACAGATATTTTCATCTCCTACCCAAAGCTGTCACAGGTGTGTGGAAATATCACAACTTTAACTCTTCAAATAGGTCTTAGTGGTGCCTACTGGGTTATTTTGAAGCATATGCTTTCCCATGCACCAAAGTCATCTTTTCACAACTGTAGGCCCTTTGCAAATGTCTATGTTGCATTGTGTATGTTTTCAACCCTGAATCAACAGAAATCAGCAGGGTTCAGAGCAGGGAAAAGGTTAAGAACTCTCATCTGGGTTTCAAGACATAGATTGATAGCATGGTTCTTTCACCTGGCACCATGACCCCATGCACTCCATGAGAGACAGAGGCTTCCCTGCCTGAAGTGACAGAAAATCATCTGTCCCTTTCCACTTCAAAAATGTCCATCTTTTCAGTCCTTGGGCCCAAGCGTCATTCTGATTGAAGTCCTCAGACTAGGGGAAGGCAGAAGAGGCAATCATTTGGAAGTTGGCAGATTCTAGCGTGAAAGAGAAATCGTGAAATGGGGTTAAGAAATGTTGGGCAGTAGACCAAATAAAATGTAACATTCTGCTCTGTCTGTCCTTTCTGGATCATTTGGGCTTTATCTACAGGAATCTGTACCTGCAGCGGAAGCTCTTGAATGACAGTTGTGTAGTCAGGAGATGCTGACAGAGAGCTGGGACTGGGGAAGGGCGGAGGCTGGCAGGAGGGGTGCTGGCAGAAGATAGGTGAGGAGAGACATATAGGAGCTGAATTTTTGCTGGCTTGGAGGTTTTTCAAACAGGTTGCAAGGACAGCAGTTTCTATTTCCCCCCTCCTGCCCCAACTTGGTAGGCAGCAGGAAGCAAGAACAAGGTTAAGGTCAGAGCTGTAGATTTGCACATTATTGTGCAACTGAGAACTTCCAGTTTTCTGAAGCTCCCCAAACTGGTGGTTTGGGGTCTTCTTGAGGCTTTCTTGTGCCCAAGCACTACTATAATCAGGATTTCTAGGTAAAGCTCTGATGTCTGTCTACAGTCCAAATGTCCTGAGGCCATGCTTTCTTCCAGGGTTCAAGAGACAGCCTTGTGGCTGAGGGACACCTGTTAACATGTCCTAAAGTGCCCAATTCACTTCCTCTTGCCTTTCAGCAAGGGCTAAAATTACAGCTTCTGAGCTGGCCTCACCCTTCTGAGCCTGTAACCAAACACCATGGGACAGTCAAGATTGTTCCAGCCCTCAGCAGAGAAAGAAAGCCTGGGCGGGCAATGTGTTGGGGAGGGAAGGGGACACTCAGGGACATGCCATTTCATGAGAAACTAGGGACTCAGAGATCGTGAGAACACGAATGCAGTTCTTTGATGATGGCATCAATCCAGTACCCAGGAACCAAGAGATAGATCTGTCTAGCCAGAAAACAACAAATAAGTGATGTAAAAATTGTCCTGGATGGCTGGAGCCCTATATTAGTATCCTTCCTCTCAAAGCCTAGAGGCAGAATTATAAAAAGAGTGGAATGGGGGAAACCAACTTGGAAATTTCTGAGTTGTCTCCTCCTTTAATTTATACTGGGAGCAAGGCCCAGGACTTCAGACTGGTTCAACCACTTCTCAGCTGTGTGACTCTGGACTCTTAACCTCTCTGAGCCTCAGTAGCTACACATACAATAAGTGGAAAACACGGGACTGATTCAACCTAGGTTTCTAGGAAATTAAATGACACGCCTGCTTTACGTGATGCTGAGGATCCAACCCAGGACCTCATGTATGCTAGTCAAGCACTCTACCTACTGAGCTACTTCCCAGGCCTAGGCTTCATTTTACAGATTAAGAAAACGGAGGCACAAAATCACAGAGCTTGCACAGGGACATTCAAGAGGCTTCAGAGCTAGAATTCCCACTCAGCTCATCCGATCCCATTGCTTTTCTCCAAAACACTCTTCCTGTTCTTCAGAGAGCAAGCCACATGCTGAATGGCTTTGGAGCACTGTGAAGTTGGCGAGATGGTTGGTAGCCAAATGTCTCATGTGAGCCAAATCTTAGAAGGTGCTTGCTACCAGGCTTGCCTTCTTGGGCTTCTACCATTGCAAGGAATAGAATACTCTCTAGAGAGGCCACTGACCCATACAGAGCAGACTAGATGTAACCCCAGAGATGGGAGCCAAGCCCAGCCTAGATGAGCTGGCATAAACATCTATGGCTCAAAGCAGAGACATTGTGCTGACCCGCAAAACTCAAAGCATAATAGTGGATGTATGCCACTGAATTGGGGAGTATTTGTTATGAAGCAATGCCTAACTTAATTGCTATCAATAAGCTGTAGTTTTTACACTTCAGGGATTTTAAAA
Organism: Onychomys torridus; assembly: GCF_903995425.1. Classification (NCBI taxonomy): domain Eukaryota; kingdom Metazoa; phylum Chordata; class Mammalia; order Rodentia; family Cricetidae; genus Onychomys; species Onychomys torridus. Next base: position 61,708,628 of record NC_050466.1, on the reverse strand, counting down.
TATTCTTCATTATGGTTTCAAACAAATTTTATTATTAAACAAAGAAACAAGGAAGACGAGTTGTCATTTCATGACACTACAAGCACATGCTCATCTATTCCATAGTCTTCACTTATTGAGCACCCACTAGATGCAAACACCACACTAGGTACTGGGAACAACATGTTTTTCCGAAGCATCTGTACTCAATTCCTGCAGTGAACCGATTCTGCTGCCCAATGAGCTGATTCTTAAAATCATGAGTCATGCCCTGTGATGCATTAATCTTGGCCAGGGAAGGAAGGCTTGCATGCCATTATCACCACCAGAATCAATCAAAGTCTTTAAGTAGGCATGTGTCTGTGCAGCAGGAACATTGTCAGTGTCCAGGATCCTTTCAGCCCACAGAAGGCTCTACAGCCTCTGCATTGCCACTGTGTTCAGAATCCAAAGTGCTGCCATCTTTTTCCTGGCCACAACTCAGTGCTCACCTAGGACTGAAAAGGTAGGTAGCCCCTCCTGGCTCAAGCAGTCCTGGTCTTTGGCAGAAAGCTCCCTTTCTGGGGCCCTGGAAAACTGAAAAGCAGTCCATCTGGAAACCTCTTTAGTAATTGATGCTGTTTAGAACTTGGCAGGAACAGGGATCAGGGGCCAAGCTACTATTTTATCTGTTTTATCATCTCTTCTATGTGGGTCATATAAGAGTCTATTATCTAACCTTGGCCAACCAGCAAAACTCCAGGGCAGCATATTTTAGCATTGGAGCACATCTCAGAAATCTCAGAAGCCGTTTTACCTCCACTGCCCTCTCTGACCTCAACCTCAGCTCTAAAGACAACGAAAGAGTTTAATCTGAAGATTATTTCATTTAGTCTCTGCTGTAAGATCTGAAATAATGGATCTCAAGTAGGAAATGTGCCCAAGTCCTTAGAAGACATTTCTTTTCTTTTATATGACACAGTGGTGACATAAAAATACTGGTGAGGGTTTACTTCTTCTAAGTGTTCAGCTAGTTTCTGAAAGTATGAAATATGTGTCCCCTGAAGTTTGATTGAAAGCACATCGGGTTGGCTCTGGTGCTGTACAGTGACCTGGGTCTCTATGAATCTACCACCACAGAGCTGTTTCAAGCTTTGAGTTGTTTCTAAATCTCAACTTTTAATTTCTGCTGTGCTTCTTAGTCTGTGGCTGCTTGTATGTGTGATGTGAGATACACAGTCACAGCTAAAATGCAATCAGGGAATGGGGAGAGCACCTCATACCACTGATGAGGAAAGTACTGTTGTGGACCACTGTCCTCCAAACACAGCAGCCATTATCATCTTAAGCAGAAAAGCTGAGATCACCAACAAGAGACCCTTAAGAGCAGGCCTATGGTCATTTCCTTGTAGAAGGGACAGGTCATCACTCATGTTTCAGCCACTCCTTTCTGTGTCTCCTTCCAGCTGTGTGTAATTCTGTCCAGCTTCATGGAGACTAGTCTAGAAAGGGTAGAAGGTTATCTGAAATGGAGGCCCATCTATGACTATTAGGAATGTCATCATCTATGCTGGGATAAAAAGTTTGTGTGATGTGCCTGTTTGGAAGTCACTCTTACTCCTGTTAAGTAACTCCCCCACTCATGCTTTTGTAAGACAACTCCAATAATCGCATTGGTTTGTCAAGCTAGACTTGGATAGAATTATTACTTTGGTCTGTTGATGGCACCCTGGCTGGGACAAGAAGCCATTTTTTCAGGTCTCCACTGGAAATGTTCGTACATAACACTCCAATCATCATCTCCTTCTCCTCCTCCTTCCTTTTAATTTCTGTTTGATTTGTTATTATTAGTGTGTGATATGTATTAAGCATATGTGTTGCATGTGTGGAGACTAGAGGACAACTTTAGGGAGTCAGGTCTCTCCTTCCACAGTGGGTTCCTCAGGATTCAAGCTCAGATCCTAAAGCTTTTGTGGTAAGCACTTTTATCCACTAAGGCATCTGGCCAATCCTTCCAATCCCCTCCTCCTTCTCACTCTTTATAACAGTATTGGCTTCTGTCTTAATGGTGTCCAGTGCTTTGACATCATGAAATCCTCAATACCCTTCCCAGGACTAGTTAATTCTAAGAGATAGTAAACTCTCTAGTACAGGCAGACTCACTGAGGTTTCCAAATTCTAATATACGTGTGTGAGTGTGTGTGTGTGTGTGTGTGTGTGTGTGTGTGTGTGTAAAACTCTTCTGCAGTTTTACACAGCATGTGTGTCTCCTCAGAGTACCTTGTATTTATGTCCATAAGCACTACTGAATGGTGGTATCTATTTTTGCTTGACACATTCACACACTCAGTACCAGTAGTACGCTAGTAGATGTTTTGCAACTCATAGTCCATTGAGGAAAAAAGGTCCCAACTTGTTGTGCTTGCTGATTTATGTAGTAAAAATACTTCTGTCAAGGGCGGTTTCACATCACCTACAAACTGATCATTGGTGAGTGCAACTGATCATCAATGAATGGAAGACATGCTCACAACCAACTCTTGTAAATGAGCTACTCAGTAAAGCATAGCCCTGAACCCACCACCAAAATACACTATGAAAAGACCTCTTCTTTCAATAGTCCTCAAAATACCAAAACCTTTCTAGGCATCCAGGATGAGTAATGTGACACTAAGGGTATTTGGGAGCCAGCTGAGGAGCAAGATCTTGGGAGCTGAGCTTCCTGCCGTTTACAGCCAGATACTAGAATAGCAGATGCAGAAATGAAGCCAGAAAAGTTCAGTCACCAGAGTCACTAAAGCCACACCATGAAGGGTCAAAGCTCATTTGACTACATATCTCTAGAGCAGTCCATTCCTGAATGAGCATTATTATATAATTCTTAAGCTTTGGTCCTCCAAATGACAAACTAGCCTGTTTCATTCGGTTATCCCAATACCTTTGAGATGTACATCAGCCTAGGGGCTGTATTTTTTTACTTTGTTTTATTCACTTTTGACTATGTTTATTATTTGTTTACGTCATCCTACTTGCATAATTTCCTCTCAATTCTTTCAAAACAGTCAAAGGATATCAATAAATTAGCAAAACCACATAAACTGAAATTTAGTGAACAAAAGAAATCTCAAGACTTTTAACAGTTGTCATGACATATCCCTGCTCCCAGAGTCACTCTCAGTAATTGATATTCACCTCCCATGGAACTCTTAATAGAGTCCTAAATAAGTAGACCACCAACAGTTTTTATTGTTTTGCTAGTAGTGAACACAATAGGCACCTTTTGTGTACTACAGGATAGATAGTAGGTATCTGTCATGGGTAAAAATATAAATGACGTAAGAAAAATTATAGCCTCTTTCCTTCTAAGTGGGAAAGAATAGAAGTGAGAAAAATGCAGGATCAGGAAAACTGAAAGAATTGAGAAGAATTCAAAGCAAGTATAAGAAAGGACATACATGAGGCGCTCATGTATGCTGGAAAGATGTAAAGGGGCCAGTTATTTTGTTTTGTTTTTGAGAACTGTTATAGGTTCAAAATTAGACCCCCAGGCTAGACAGATATCTCAGCAGTTTAGAATATTTGTTGTTCTTACAGAAGACCTGAGTTCAATTCCCAGCATCCACATGGTGGTTCACAATCATCCATTAACTCCCATTCTAGGGGATCCAGTGTCCTCTTCTGACTTCTGAAAGTACCAGGTATACAACTGGTACATATACATGTTGGCAAAACATTCATACACATAAATAAACAAATCTAAAAATATCAGATTCCCATTTACATTTTGAGACATATATAGTATATTCAATCATTTTGGGTTGATATATACATTATATTGTGACAATATACCACACTGAATGATATGAAGCTTCAGTTACATTGAATACACAATATGTCATCTCTGCTACTAAAAATAATTCTTCAAGGCGGGAATTTTTCATTCTCATTTTGTGGATGATGAAACAGTCTCCAATTCCTAGACCACAGAAACTTTGAAGCCATTGGGCCAAGATTCAGTCTGTTATGATGGTTTTGGCAATGTCCTAATCTTGATGTGGGTGGAAGTTACGCAAAGATATGAAGCCAGATATAGCTGTAGGAATACATGCATCTATGAAGTGAGTTTTCAAAAACTGACCTTTTAAAATCTTTTGTTGATCCATATATTTTTCTTCAAAACAAGATGAAACAAATTCCAGTGAGGAACAGGCTATGCATGTGTGCCACACTTAAACATAAACACACATGTACATACAAGAACATGTAAACAACATGTGCACCGTACACACAAGACAAATCAAGAGAGAAAATTCAAATACAATGAAAAACATTGCAGTAGAAATATGTCCAACATCAGATCCCTAAAGGAGAAAAGAAATATGTGCCTATGTGCTGAAAAAAAAAAGTTTATTACTTCCAAAGCCAAGAGAATCCAGCACATCTCAAAGTTGCCATGGCTGCAAGGCAAGAGTCAAGAGGGGAAGATGACAGTCACGTCAGGAGCAGTAAAGTTTGTCTTTCCCTCCTCCAATTTCAGTGCCCACTGATCACTAAATCTCCCCACAGCTTATTAACACAAATGCCACAGTCAGTTACAGACACTGCCATATTCATTAGATGCACTTGAAGAGCTTTCTCAGGGAGAATTTTCTTTCAAATCAAATAGGTTGGTAGAACAGTGAAAGGATTATGACCTACTGGGCCCAAGAGGTCGTTCATATCACTGAGAAGGTGTTTGATGAGATGTTTTCATTCTCAGGCTGCACTAAAAATATGTACAGTTTCATCTTCAAGCTACCTTGTTGGTGAAGCACGCTACTATCTATGACTGTCACCCACGGCCTCAAAGATTCATGCTGGCACAGCCTTCATGTGCTCAGGAGGTCATGGGCTCAGCTTTCCAGACCGTTCATTGTATTCCATAGTACAATGTACATAGTATAAAACATGCAAAATTATCCTTCGTTTTAAATCTAAGACTTCAAAATAATTCTGTACTTGAAAAGTTGTGCCCCGAAACTATCAAAATATTCTTTTTCTTTCCATTGCCATCAGAAGCACTTCAGAGGAAAATCTGAACTGCACAGGAGTCTACTGTGAGAAGGGGGCATTTGCACATACATACTCACTGGTACATAAGGTGGTTGTGGCCTGAAGCGGGCATGGTGCATCTTCTTGGACTCTATTTCATTGTACACCATAGAAAAAGATGTCCCACCTATACCATAAGAATAAGGATGCTAGAAGTTCAATATGAGGTCATTTGTCATGGAAGACTTCGCAACAATGGCTGCACTCATTTTTCTCTCCGTATCCATACCTCTTCACAAAGTGACTTCTCAGCTCGTCCCATCAAGGCTATGTTTCCCCTTCTCTCAAATCTGTGCTTGCTGTACTATTTGTTTCAACCCAACAGAATACAGTAGAAACAGTGTCACAAGCATGCCACACATAGGCCTTAGTAGATCTGATCCCACTCATATTTATTTATTTTTATTATGGAGTAAAATGGAAACCCCTGGAAGATATGCTTCAACAGGTCTATAGGCTTTCACTCACCTCTGCCAGACCCTAGAATGTTCTCAACATTGCAAGATGAGCCAGGTCATTTTTTGGTAAAAGCCCTCCTTTCATCTCATTAATAAAATGCAAAGGCCTGTGAATCACCCACAAAGTCCTGCATGACCTACACTGCTGGTCCCACCTTAGGATTTCTCTGAGCTCAACTCCTAGAGTTCATACCTCAGTCAGTGTGCTCTAGTCACACCAGTCTCTGCTCTTTCTTGAATGTGGTGGCACATACTTCTGCCATGGGGCCTTTGTGTGTGTAGTGTTTCTTCTGATTAGAAATCTCTGTTTCAGGTATCTATGTGACCATATTCCTTTTCAGCTTTTGAGACAGATATCTACTTCTTGACATGGCTTTCCTTGATTGGTCACATCAATAAGTATCCTTCAGCAAACCTTATCCTCCATCTTTGTTTTATTATGGCATCACCAGCCGACAAGTTGTATGATATACTTATTTCATAATGGTTTCCACTAGACAGGAAGTTCTCTGAGAGCAGACATTGGCAGGTTTTATTCATTGATGCATTAGGACAATTCCAGGAACATAGAAGCATATAGAAAACTATCTGTTCAACAAATAAATGAGTACAGGAAATTTTATTACCATAGGAAACCCTATCAGGGCTCAATGATTAAGAGTACAGGAGGACTGGAACTCAGTTCCCAGCACCCACATGGGGTGCTGAACCCCCTTCTGACCTCCTTGGGCACCTGCAAGCATATGCACACCCCCCAAATAAAAACATAATTAAAAATATAAACATATAAATAATATAAAAATAAGAGATCCTCTCAGTAGCCAATGTGTTACCCTCAAGCTTACCAATGAGTTCTAGTAGACTGTCCTTGGCTGATGACTGTGCCTCTAAGCCTGAAAACTATTTTGCCCTAACCAGGATTGTGGAAGGCTTATGAGGCCCATGTATAAAGTCACCTGAAAATGCCAGAAAACCACCATTCCTAGGAGCACAACCTACCAATGTCTATTTGGAAGCTGTGTATGAACACCGAAGTCCCTTGCCTCCAGCTGAGATTATCCTTCTGTAAGATTAAATTTAGAAACATCCCTTAGCTGTCTGCCCCTCTTCCCTACATCACATCCTCACTATCTATGAGCGATTCTTGTATAAACCCCTCCCATAAACTATCTACAGTGTGATCATTTTGTCAGGGTCTGTTTCTTCGAGAACCAAGTCCAAGAGAGCTGTGAAACCTCATTGTTGTTTCCATTGCACATTAGCAAGTATTGTCTGAGCCCCTACTCTTTGCCAAACCCACATGTTGTGAAGCACAGGGTACCTAATTCCTGCCCTTGGACCAATGAATACAACAAAGATGTAGCTGTGAAAGCTGTTCAGTTGTAAGCTTCATGACCATGGTCTGACCGTTCACCACACTCCAGGAGGAAAGGAGGAGGGTGGGCTACCCCCAAGCTCCAGTGACATGTTTTTGGCTCTGCTGTTTTCTTAGACTGCTGATAAAAATAAGCTGTATTCATCATGTGGCTAGACCCAACTAATCCGAGCATCCCCAGGCTCACAGCTCTGAAAACAACAATCCTTTCTTGATAATCCCTCCCTCCTTTTACTCCTTTTCTTGGTCTCTATTTTCCCCAACCCCCATTCCTCTAGAGAGCCATTCCCTCTGGCTGATAAATCAGAGCTCCAAATTCTCTTGTGATGCTGTAACAAGCTGGTAAGGGGCATGACATGTAGTAGGGGAGGGCAGTAGGAGCCCCTAAATCAGAAATAATGAGGTTTTTCTCTCAGAGGCAGCAAAGAGTGAGGTGGCTGGAGATAAGAAAGGACTAAAGGGTGGGGACAGGAAGGGAAATGAAGTAGATTGGTGCAGCTTTAACCTTGTTTGCACTGATGTAGTTTTAGAGATGTGTGAGTAATGGAGTGTGTGCATCCCTGTATGAGCACGTACATGTGCAATAGGCACAGCTCTTAAATTGCAGATAACTGGCAGGAAAAGCAGAAGAGGCTTCTGGGAATGTGGTCCTATCCAATGATCATAGGTTATTGTGCATCTCTTCTTAATCATTGTTTGCAAGCAGGCAGGGGAGATTCTTGGGCAGAGATAATACCAAAAGAAATCTGTCCGAAAGAGCTAATAGAAAACAGGAAACAAAACAGCCAGCTAGATGGGCAGGAAGGCACAGAGAAGAATTACAATCAAGTTTTCGAGACTTGGTGGCTACAAAGCTCTGTAGCAGCTAGTAGCAGAGCAACCTTGAAGGAACTGGAGGCCGAGGCCTGCTCTCTTCTTTGGCTTGTTGTGTACATGTAAGAAAAGTCAGTCTAAGAAGACAGCCTTGATGTGTGCGCGCGTGTGCGTGTCGTGTGCATGTGCGTGTGCGCGTGCCTGTGCGTGTGCGTGTGCGTGTGTGTGTGTGTTTGTGTGTGTGTGTATGTAAAACACCTGATCTACACAGGGTATCTAGTCTGGGATCAAGCTTCCCTCGTATCCTTTCTCCTTAGAAGTTAGAGAAAAATGAGAAATTAGAAATATTAGCTAGCTCTCTGGGTATGACACAGAGAGATTTATTAATGATTGGGTCCTATTGAGTCACCCTTTTATTCTCCCTCTCTCCATATCTACCACCATCACCCGCAATTCTCTTACTTATTCTGTGTTCTAGAAATTATGGCTCTTTCTAGGGTATGAATTGAGGATCACAAGAAGATATGCACCCAGTTCCTCATTGGTGGGCTCAGATGCCTTCTTAGTTCCCTACATCTAAAATGAAACCCTCTGAAGATTTTACATCTCTGGATTCAGCTAAATGGTTATTATAGCAAGATTGATATGGCAGGTTAAATAACAGTTTCCTCCAAGATTAAAACATCTTTCAAGGAAGCATTTTAAATAACAAGGTAAAACACTCAAAATAGCTTCAGGAAGTCTCTGAAACTGAGCAGACTCACTAGGCCACTCCCTACCAGAGTAAGCAATTAAAGCTGAGTGTCCCCCTCTGACTTGCTGAATTGCCAAGAAGACTCTCAGAGGAGAAAAGCTGCAAAGATGACCATGAGACCAGACCAGCTGCCTGGAAGAAGAAAAAACCAGCTGAGCTGCCTAAAAGAGGGTTAGACCAACTGAGGCACCTGGAAAGGACACTCCCCATCCTGTTAAGTTGCCTGCAGGCTTTGTTAGCTGTCACCCATACTGGGGTGGGTTTGGTGATACAGCTATCTTTGAGTCATTTCTGCTCCTGTAAGTAACCCCAATAAAACTCATTGGTTCACCAAATTGGATTTTGATGATGTCTATACTTAGGTCTGCCATGAGTTCCCTATCTATGATAAGTAGAAGTACAACACCCCAGTAAAAGTTTGTCACATGACATATGGTAGATGTATTTTATTTGTCTAAAATATCCTTTTTCAACATCAACTTGATGTGTCATGCTTTGTTCAAGCCCATGGGAAACCTGCCTCTTTCTGAATGAAGACAGAGGAGGAGTGGATGGGAAGGGGGGTAAATGGAAGTGGAACAAAAGGGAACAGGAGGAGAGGAGGGAGGGGAAACTGTGGTCAGTATGTAAAATAAATGAGAAAAATGTTAATTAAATAAAATTAAATGAAAGAAATATGTAATCAATGCACACAATTGCTAATGAGATGTTTCTCATTCTCCTTTTTACATTGCCTTTGAAATCATATGTGTTCTTACAGTTTCAGTTCCTCTCAAATGTGGATAGGAAATTTCCATCAGAAATACTCAATTTGTACTCAGACCTTCGGAAAGAGACAACTGAAAACAAAACTAGGTTCACATATGGACATTGTTCCAAAGATCTAAAATTTTTCTACTAATCAAGTATTACTGTTTAAATTTGAAGTTAATTAAGATTGAGTAAAATTTTAAATGCAGATCCTCAATCACAGTCACTGTATTTCTGCATTCATGGAATTGTGGCTAGAGATTAATACTGGACAACACAGCCTTAGAGTTCTTGACAACTGAATATTGTAAGTTGACAATAAACTGGTTATTCAGTTGATGAAAAACAGCCCATTTGTTCTTCCTATGGGAGGAAGCATCCTGGCTCTTGATGATCTGGCACACTCATATAAGTGAAAGAAAAATCCTGCAGTATAAATGGGCCACAGCTCAAGAACATGGTGCTTATTTCTATATGGGGTCTTTAGAAAGAATTCCATAATCCCACCACTTATTCTTTCCCACCACTTAATAAGCTGAATTCTCGTTTTCTTCTGGTATCTGTCAAGAGTTTAGTGGCACACCCATGTTTCCTGGCTCGGCTCAACAGTCTTAATATTATGTGGTAAATAAATCATGTGTATTTATGTTCAAACTTTTTCACTTTCTGCATATCATTGGAAAATGTGACTCTTCCTTATTCAGATTTGTACATAATGTACCCAACTCAAACTTGTGCTTAAATGCATGGTTGCTGCTCCTCTGGCATCTGGAAAAAGGAGGATTGAACCTTTTCCTCCTGCTGCCACTGTGGTTTGGAGTTGGAATTTCACTGTGCTTTTGCTATCAGACGTGGAGGCAATCAGCAGTGCTAACTGCCCTGAACATGTTGCCTATAGCACTCCAGTGTATCAGTGTCTTTTCGGTCCAGAGATCCAGACCAATTCCTGCTAGATGATGGAGCCAAATGCATCTGGACACAGAATCTGCCCCTGCAGATTTCTGTGCTCAGGGTTGGATGACAACACTTGAGGATAACTCCTGACCTTTGACATACTAAGGTACATGGGAAACATCTCTGTCTTGTGCCTGTTATTTACAATCACAGGGAGATCAAGCTAGAAGGAATATGAACAATCAGCTCATTTCTCAAAACAGACTTCAATGATGGAAGCCTAAAACATTTGGGTTGGAGTGAAATTTTCATGTTTAAGAGGATGCTATAGATCATGTTTGAAATAATCCTAAATCATTCATATAAGTATCCATCTTTCTATCAATATCTTCTTCCTCTCCAACTCTTTCTCTCCTTTACTTTCTCTTTATGTCCTGCCTTTAATTTCCCTAAGATTGGAGATGATCTTTCAACATGCCATATTCTTTTTGTTTACCCTGATCATATTTCACATACTAACTAAATGTCTTCATCTTTACACAAGTAGACATGGTGTCTGTTGAGAGTCTCCCTAGGAAATCAAGCCTATCGTATTGCAAACCAGAGCCAGAATGAGACACAAGAATCACCAAACAGATTTATGACCACTTGTCTGCCATCTTATATAGCAGGGTTCATCATATGACATTTTGATGTGAAACCTCTTAGTGTTCTCTGGACTAAGATTTCACCCCAGAGGTTAAACGCTTCAGCTAGATATTGCTCCCAGCAATGCCCTCCCTGCCCCCAAACATACATACCCATCCCTAAGGTCCACACACAGGGATTCTCCTTGTTCATGTTAGACTTATTTTACACTGTTTTAAATATGCAGCTGTGATATGCACCCCTCAGCAATGAACCTTCTCAAAGTTTGATTCTGATTCCAGTAATTCCCTAATTATGGAGATGGGTTTTCTGTCTCAAGTGCATGTGTGCGTGCGTGTGTGTGTGTGTGTGTGTGTGTGTGTGTGTGTGTGTGTGTTTCTGAGAATCAAACCCAGGCTCTTATACATGCTAAGCAAGCACTCAACCACTGAATCATGTTCTTGGCCCCACAGTCTAAATGTTAATACAGGTTTCACTGAGAGCCACAAAATGTGATCTGAATGTCTTCACTTTAGTAGCCCTCATCTCCCCATGGCTTTAATTATAGCAAAAAATAATATAAGTGAAATTATGAACAAGAGATGACATTTGTTATGAGAGAATTAACAAATGGTACTATAATGGCAATGACAATCATAAAGTAGAAACCAACCTTTAGCAGTTGAAATATTATTTTAAAATAGCTTTGTTTTAAATAATTTCATTGCAAAAATCTTTATTTTTAAAACTTAAAGATGTCCACATTCTGTGTTTTTTTTTCCAATACAGTATTCAAAGTCTTAATTAGAGCATAAAAGAAATAAAGAAAGGACACAAACGTGAAAGGAAGTCAAATTATCCTAATTTGCTGATGACATGATCCTATACTTAAAAGACCCCCAAGGACTACACCAGAATGTTCTTAGACCCAGTATACACTTTAAGCAAATTATCAGGACACAAATTTATAATACAAAAACCAATAGTTTTTCTACTTACCAATAATAAACATGCTAAAAAAGAAATCTGGAGGGCAAGGGATTCAAGTTCTTGCAATCTCAAAAGAAAAAGGACAAAAGCCCCTATAATAAACCTTGGTGAGTGCAAGGCTCTCTAAACAAGGAAACTGAAGAAGACACCAGAAGGTAGAAAGGTCTCCCATGCTCCTGGATTGGTAGGATGAATATGGGGGAAAATGGCTATACTATAAAAAGCAATCTGCAGACACAGTGAAACACCACCAAAATTCAAATGGCACTCTTTACAGTGCTAGAAAAAAACAATTTCAAAATTCCTATGGAATCATGAGTGGCCTTGAATAGTCAAAGCAATCATAAGAAGGAAGCAATAGAGTCATGTAGCATGAATCTTAAAGATTCTTATTAATAAAAACAAACTTGGAGCCAGGTAATGGGGGTCAGTGCTGGAAGATCAGAGAAGCAGAACAAGCCACAGCCACCTCACCTTGCCAATTCCTCAGCTGATCCTGTTTCCTCAGACTGGATGCCTCTCAGCTGAACTGCTTCTCAAAAGCCGAAAAGCTTAACCGGGCTAAAAGCTTCTAGTTTCTGGTTTTCACACCTTATATACCTTTTTTGCTTTCTGGCATCACTCCCTGGGATTAAAGGCTCACTTTCTGGGATTAAAGGCATGAGTCACCATGCTTGGCTGTTTCCAGTGTGGCTTTAAACTCACAGAGATCTGGATGGATCTCTGCCTCCCAAGTGATAGGATTAAAGGCAGGTGTGCCACCATTTTCTGGCCTCTATATCTAGTGGCTGTTCTGTTCTCTGACCCCAGATAAGTTTATTAGGGTGCATATTAATTTGGGGAAGACAATTATCACCACAGAGGCATTCAAAATATTTGATCCCAAATTAGACTATAGAGCCATAGTAACAAAAACATCATGCAACCAGCACAACAATAGACACAGAGACCAATAGAATAGAGGACCAAGAAATACACCCACACAGCTATAGCTACCTTCTGATACCACAAAGGTTTCAGAAATAAACATTGGGGGGAAAAAGTCTCTTTGACACAACCCTCACCCTGCATGAAACTGATACAAAATGGATCAAAGACAATGCCACCAAGAAATGAATGGATAAAGGAAAGCATAGTACATATATACACTATGGTATTTTCTTTGGCCATAATAAATGAAATTATGACTTCTGTAGGCAAATGGATGAAACTACAGATTATGTCAAGAGAAATAAGCCAGCCCCAGAATAACAAATATGGAATGTCTTTGTAGACTCTAGATTACACAGGACAAGTAAGTGGAAGAGGGGCCATGAGAAAGAGGGAGAGGTCTAAAGGGATGAATAGGGAAAGCAAACGAAGGTAAAGAATATATGTGCCAAGAAAGTAGAAGGAGGAGCTATTTAGGGGAAGGAAAATGACCAGCAAGAGGAGGGGAGGGAATAGATGAGGAGGGCAGTGAGAGGGGCAACTGAGAACAAAGGACAATGATGAGTATGCAGGATTAGGAAAATAGAGTGTTCGCAGTGAAGCCCATTGCTTTGTATGCCAACTAAGGATAATGCTAATTAAAAGAGCTTTTGTTTCCCTTTTCTAGCCTATTGGCTCATTCAAAATGGAAAGATTGAGCTGGGAATGTAGTTCAGTAGCAGAGCACTTGACAAGTATGCATGTGGCCCTGGGTTCAATTCCAAATACCACAAAAATGAACCAAAATAAATGAGAAGGCTTGATGAAGAGAGGTCCAATCCACAGACACCCGTACTCCCAGACATGGAGGCTCTAAGGTCTAACCTCGTCGGCTGGCCTCATCAGAGCTGTGGTTGGCTATGGTCTCTGCACACAGTCTCCAATGCATAGATAGAATAGACATATGCAAACCAATGTAAATCAATAGAGCTGAACAAGAAGAAAGGCAGGAAATGAAAATGCTCAACCAAACCAAAACTCAACCCAAAAGCCTAATGACAAGATAAACCTCTAGCAGAATCATCAAACAGGGAGAGAGAGAGAGAGAGAGAGAGAGAGAGAGAGAGAGAGAGAGAGAGAGAGAGAGAGAGAAACTAAACCCTACTGAAAATGTAAAGAGATACAGTGCCTCAATTTCAGCCATTCAATTTGGGTTTCAGCATCCTCCTTGGGTATTAACTTTTTTTAATTTTAAGAACTATTTTCATTACTAAACACTAACTGATGGGTCAGGGCTGATCCAACCCTAAACCCAGACCACTTGAAATTGTCAACTCCTAAGAAACAAGCACAGCAAATAAATACATCACTAACCATGCAACTGGAGTGCCCTGGAGCCAAGAGAATTAGGTCAGGAAGTGAAACATGATGGAGACATTGTTTCAGATTGAAAGGTCAAAAAAGGTCTCTTTTATTAGTTGACTTTAAGCGGAGTGCTGACAGAAGTGAGAAAGTAAACCTTGCCAGAGTGAATAACCAAAAGCTGTTATAGAATCAAGGCAAGTCATAGAGGAAAGGATATGCCAGAAGTGCAAAGGTCCTATGGCATACTGAGGACTTCAGTGGTATCTGGTTACCTAGGAAGGTAGGGATCTGATCAAGGAAAATGGCAAATAAGAATTTGTTTCACAAGTCTTTCCTTCCTCCTCCTCTCTCTTTCCCCCTCTCTCTCCTTCTTCCCCTTTATTTTGAGATAGGGTCTCATTTATCCAAAGCTGGCCTCAAACTATGTATCTGAGAATAACCTCAAGCTCCTGATCCTCCTGCTTCTGCCCCCTGAGTGTTGGACTACAGGTATGCACTACCCTGCCAGGTTCATTCAGTGCTGGGGAATTGAACCCAGAGCCTTGTAAGTGATAGACATACACTCTACCAACTGAGTCTCAACCTCAGGGCATTCCTTACAGGTTACTAGCAGCAATCACATAAGGTTGTTCACTTGGAAGGGGAGTTACAAAGGGACAAATTCTGCTCTGAAATGAAAGTACAAGAGAGGCTGTCTCTGTATTTACATTTTGACTTCTTGGACTTTACCAGAGAATCAAAAACTTGGGCCTCAAAAGGTAAACCACTGCTACCACACTGGCTTATTTGAGCCTTGGCAATCTGTGAAAGATTGTGAAATGGGCAGTATGTGGAATCCAGGTGTTCTGGCTTGGATAATTAAGGAGGAAACAGTGAATGGGAAGCCCTGAGGCAGACTGCTTGGATTCTGCTCTGCATCTTTAGACGTGTGTCCTAAGGAATATCACTTAACTGCATTGCTTCTCAGTTTCCCCAGCTGGAGCACAGGAGTAAGAAGATGCTATCCCCTGAGCTGATGTGAGGACTCAGTGAAATAACACTCATAAAATGCCTGTCCTATCTCTGCTCATCAGCTCTCCCAAGCGCTGCCGCCTGTTCTGCTTTCCTATCTCTCAAGTGAACACATGGAACTTTGGATCATCTGGTTGCAAATTCTTTTTCAAAACCCACAGAACTCATTCTTAATACAATCTCTTGGGTGTGATTCCAACACTGCCAAGAGACCAGATGAAAAGGCTGGTTTTGTGGTTGAAAGAAGAGATTCTGCCCAAGCTCCTCCCTCATTTCAATGAAGATGCCAGAATGCCTAGAACATGGAGAGGCAGAAGTGGAAAAACATCTGCCAGATGTATATTCTGTGACATCTCCACTCCTAAAATCCCAATACTAACAATCTTCACTCAGCCCCTCTGAAGTGATCCAAAACGCACTCTCTCAAAATTATGTGCATATATCCCCAAGAGAAATGCGAACTACCCATACTTCTATAAAAGCCATGCACAAGAAAGTCCACAGAAGACTGGAGGTGTAGCTCATTTGGTACAATGTTTGCCTAGAAAACTAATGTCCATGGAAGCACTATTAATATTATAGTGGCCCCAAGCCAGAAAATTTCCAAATACCCAAGGACAGCAGACATTGTGGCCTAGCGACACAGTGGAACACAAGGAAATGATAGGGTGGGTGACTCCAATAATGACTCCCACAAACAGAATTTTGAACAAAAGTATCCAGATACAAAAGGGAACCTGTTATGATGCCATGTGATGTATTCAGATTCAAGAAAACAGATCTAGAGGCTTAAAAGTTAAGGGGATGACATTTTTATATGCTGGAGGGAAACAGAAGTAGGAAAGGCCCCAGGGAAGCTTGCTGGTAACATGTTGTTACTTATTCTGTCCTGAGCTTATCAAAACTCACCAAGTTGTCCTGCTCATTTTGCTGCACTTTTTGCATGGATGTTAAGCATGCATTTTGAATTGTGAGCCAAGCCTTTAGTGGCTGAGCCATCTCTCTATCCATTAAGCTCGTATTTTTAAAGTGCACTGTAAAAGAATTCTTGGTGTGAGGCAGGGCTGTGACAGTGACAGGGTCTTTGGGTAGCAATCCTTGGTTTGGGAGGTTTCTGTGAGCATGTGCCACACAGTGAAGGTGTTGCTCTCTTCCACCTCATTCTAGGTACCAGCTGAGACTGGGTGGAAAGAGAAAACCCTTTCTTCTGAGTGAACTCCCTTCTTTCAGGTCACCACACCTTTGGCTGAACCAGCTAGAGACACCTGAAGCTGCAAGAGAAAGGCTTGAAAGCAGCTGTTACTGACAGCAGGGGGACTTTTATTTTGAATGATATGGTGAGCTCATACTTTGCCTTTTGGAGAAAACCAGCAGTGAGTATGGCAGACAAGAAGAGTATAACTCCACATTGTACCTACAGAGCCCATGGCTTTGGTTCCTTTCCCTACTATGGGAGATCACTGAGTGTATCTACTTCAAAGTGTTCCTAACATAAGCAGAAATAGCCCATTTCCAAATCTCTAGGGTGCCAGGGGATGTAGGAAGGGATCTAAGTCAACACACTAATGTATTAATGTGTTAAAATCCACAAATTGGTTCTTTTCCACAAAGAGTCTGTAAGTATATTGTACATGCTTTGAATTGACTACATTTTTAAATAGCACATTAATCAAGTCACAATTTTGACTTTTACCAATTATAAATTTTTTTTCAGTATTTACCCCCAGTTTCATCTATATATCACAAATCTGATTTTCTGATCATTTCTGACTAAGAAAAAATACTCATTTGACTTTTTATTCCCTTTATTTTCTTCCTAGGCTACTCTATTATTGGGTAGAGGCTGATTAAAAAATAGTGAAATGGTAATTAATTTAGTTTCAGAAACTTATATCTAGGGAAATATCTTTAAGTGAGAAAATTTAGGTTGTAAAACACGTTCAATTATAACTGATGAGATTATAATTTGGAAGAATAGAAAACTAAACTGCTATTAAAAATCCAATTCTGAGAGCTATAAAGGCTGATGACACCCAGCCATGGCTCCTTATCCACAATAAAAAGTCCTAAGATAATAAGGAACACAGAAACCCTGAAATCACAGGAAGTTCAGTTGTTTAGCTTGAAAGGAAACCAAGAGAAAAGCTGGTTCGTTGATGTGAAAAGAAGGGGCAGCAGTTAGGAGATGCATCTCTCGCACACAGCAAAAACTGCATTCCATACCTTCTTTTGTGAGCTAAAGGAAAGAAAAGGCCATTCCAGTGCAGTCCTCTTCACTGTTTAGGAACACAAAGGCAACATGGAAGACAAGATAAATTAGGAAAACAAATGGTAAGCAGAAAGCATTGAAGTAGGAGCCCAGTTGAAGATACAGGACCATTCTCCTTGCTGCATCTGAGAACCAGGGCCTTCTAAGTGCTAATATTCTGTGATAATCAGCTAACACTACAGTTGGCAGAAAAGGATCCACCTCTCTCCTTGGGGAAACCACTGACCACAGTACATTAATGGGAGCTCACAGGGACATCTGGATCATATGCTTCAGCACAGATCTGATTTTCAACAGACACCCAGGAAAGGAATCTGGGGGAAATGACATACAGATTTTCTTATCATAAGATCAGATACATGAAACAGGTTCTGTGCACCTCTAAAGGTGGAGCCAATATAATAAAAGTTGGATGTGTATGTTGGCCAAGGCAGGAAGGTCTGTTTCTGTACTGTAGCGAGATCTCACTTTGAAGCTGGGAGTGGTGGCCTATGCCTTTAATCCCTGCACTAGAGTTGGGAGACAGAGACAGGCAGATCTCTGAGTTAGAGGCCAACCTCGTTTACATAATGCATTTCAAGCTACAGTGTGAGACCCTGTGTAGCTGAAAGTTTTCCTGTGTCCCACCCAGTCCACAGCCACTCAGACCCAGATAAACACACAGAGGCTTATAGTATTAAACTGCTCAGTCATTAGCTCAGGCTACCACTGACTAGCTTTTACATTTAAACTCAGGCCATTTCTGTTCATCTATATGTTGCCACATTTTCCATGGCTTTACCTGTGTGCCATTACATGCTGCTCCCTGGATGGTGGGCTGGTGTCTTCTAACTCAGCCTTCCTCTTCCCAGAATTCTCCTTATCTGCTTATCCCACCTATACTCCCTGCCTGGGTACTGACCAAACAGAGCTTTATTAAACGAGTGTACAAAAGCATTATCCCATAGCATTTCCCCTTTTCTGTTTAATTAAAAAGGAAACTTTTAACTTTAAAATAGTAAAATTACATATAATAGAACAGTTATCAAGCAAGAATTACAGTTACAATATCCAGTCTTTTTGTATTTTGTAAAATTAAAATATTCTATCTATCCTATATTAGTGGTCTAAAGTTTCATATCTAATTTATCTTTTATCATAACCAAGGAAAATTATATCTAGTCTTTCAACTACATCAAAGACCTCAGAAGTATATAATATTGCCTAAGTAAACAAGAAGAGCATTGTAAGCAACTTCCAAAAATCTAGAATGTCAGAGACAGCTGCCTGCCTGGACAGTCATCCAAAGTTTCTCCATAATGTTGGGGCATCCATCTGCAGCCTACAGGCCCAGAGTTTTTTAGTTGCTTCTTCCTGTGTCCTTTAGAATAATTTGCAGTCTCCTCTGTGAAGCAGGAACCTGAAGGACCATCTCGCCTTGTTTTGGCAAATTTAGTGGTCATTTTCCCATGGGTCTTACATGTCCATTTGAGACAGTATTTTGTCCATCAATCCAGGCAAGAACAGTTTCTTTCTGCCTTTCTCTTCCCGGAATTCTCCTTGTCTGCTTATCCCACCTATACTTCCTGCCTAGCTACTGGCCAGTCAGAATTTTATTAAACCAGTGTACAAAAGCATTATCCCACAGCAACCCTGTCTCAAAAATTAAAACAAAACAAAAAATCAAACAAATACACAAAATCTTGAGGTAATAACAAAAAGAGAGAAGTTAGGGATCTGACAGTAGGTCATGATCTCCTGGCAATGCCTATTGCTCCATGATGCAACTGGGCTTGTCAACCCTCCAGCAAGGAACTTTCTGTTCCTCCTCTCCATTTCCTTGTTGACAAGATTACAATAAGATTATTTTCAGACTTTTTCTTTCCACTAAGAGGTACTTGACTGCCCCGACTCGGGCCAACTCCTTCTACTCAAGCTCTGCCTGATACACAGAGATCTAGCTTTTCCATTAATTGATCAGATACTAATGCAATTTAATTATTCAAAACTTACTTATAGGCCAGTGCTACCCGTGAAGTTGCCTATCATCATCTCATTCGTACTGTGTGCACCAAAATCATTTCTAACACCCTCATATGGAGACATTCCTTAAAACACCTGAGAACAACAAATTGGATTTTTCCAGACTTCTCCCATCTGTTTTCCAACCTCTTCCATATGGCATCGCTATCTCCCTCTCCCTAGTTTCTCCCTTCTGCCTGCCCCATGCTTGATCCCCCTCTTCTCTCTCTCTCTCCCTCCATCTCTGTCTGTCTCTGTCTCTGTCTCTCTCCCCTCCCTCCCGTCATTCTCCCCTCTCCTCTTTCTCTTCTCTCTCCTTTTCCCCCAGGTCAATGAGGCAAATATGATGCCTGCTAGGACAGGAGAGTAAAACTTTATTTAGTTTCATAGCAAATATATGATTACCTGCACAATAACCACATCTGTGCTCTGTTTGCATTTGGAGGAGGTACATGCACGTGGATGTACATCATTCTGCAGGGCAAGCTTAAACACTCAGTGTTGGAGCTAATCACCATATGCTAGACATTCAAATGTAGTCAGATAATGAGGGCAGTCCATAAAGGAGAGAACAGACCTGCAGAATGTCAATTTCCTGAGGGCCAGTAGAGTGCTGCCAGGGAAGCATACCACAAGGTCTAAACTCCCTCAGGAAACCCATACAAAGCAGCCCTGGCATGTTGAGTGCTACACACGATAGAGGAGATTCACACAGTGATGGATCTGATGCTTTAAAAATTAGACAACGCAAACAGCAGTTGCTGCACATAAAAATGTAAAAACATGGAAAACAAAAACAAAACAGTCTGTTCCCAGAGAAAAGAAAACACCCTCCTAGATGCTGGCTTCCATTGTAGCACGGGTAATTTGTTTTTTTTTCCAGCAGAGCAGCTTCTGCTGAGGTGAATGCAACCTCTTGCCCCTTCATCTACTACTCCAGCAATCTGAAAAACTAGTCAAGTGCAACTTCATGTTTTCTTCCTCTCCACAAATACCATTGCAAGTGCTAACAAAGAAAAACCTCACTCCCATCTGAGCCCTGCTCCAAGGGCACAAAGAGAGGGGCCTTTCCCTTTATGCAGTCTGCTCCAGTCTTGACCACATATAACACATTGAAACAAAATTTGCAATGGAGACCTCCAAAGTATGCCTTTTATTCCTTCCATATTTGTTGCTTAGGAGTATTTACAAAGACTTTTAAGAGCCAAGCAACCAAACACATCATTTGTTTACCCCACGGTACCAACCATACTCTCTCCCAAACCATCCAAAAGTTTCTAAGTTCTAGTCAAGCTAAGCAACCTCAGAGGACTACGGTCCACAAGTGGAGTCATTCAATGACTGTAGCGTCATTGAAATTAGAGTCAGTGAAAATGGAATCATTCAACTGAAACAGGGGTCTCCTTTGACCCCTAAACAGCTCTCCGTGCCCCAGGGAAAATGCAGGGAATCTGTATCACTGACCTCCTAGCTCAATTCTGCCTGAGAGTTCTCATCTTCTTTTCTACATCTTCTCTCCCAGGAATTTAAGGCATTTTGCAGACATAATACAAGTGTTCATGTATTGCTAGCTAGAGTGCCCGAGACTTTGGCTTTCCTTGCTGCCGCCTCTCCCCATCTGTAGCACTTGCCACAGAACACTGCTACCATGACTTGGCTTGCTCTCGTCTCAAAGCATACCATGCCCTGTGTGGGAGCCCAAGATACGGTGCTTCAGTGTTTTTCTATGATTTCTCATAAAGTAAAGGATGGCAATGGGAAGAGACAGGCCAGATGATGGTTCAACATCATCTGGGCACCACATCAAGCTGGGCACAACAGTGAGCTATTTTCCAGTGACATACTTAACTGGCATCTTCCTAGGTATTCTTTGCATGCGGCTGCTGGCATTAACCCTAAAATCAACAGAATCATCTCTTTCATCATCTTCACTTTCCTTCTTTTATCTGAGTGCAACAGTGCTTCAGGAACGGGAGCCTTCACCCTCACTCAGTCATGGAAGGAAGGTTATGGAGATGGAACTCTTCTTAGGGCAGATCATTCCAGAACAGGCTTACTGGCTGTTTCTTCTCATGGCCTACATAGGCTCCTCTCTTAAACCAACCTAAATGTCAGGTATAAATCACCCATTTTGTGTACTAACCACTCTCTTAGGTCAAAAGACAGCGTTATAAAATTGCTGATCATTTACAAGTTTTATGTGGTCACTTGGCCATCACCTTGAGTCCTGAGAGCCTTCCCTTTTCTTTATTTGGAACTACATTATTTCTTCAGGAAACCAAGAGGCAAAACTCTGAACAGTCAGGGGCCTCAAAAGTTCACTGCAACCCTGGAGTGTCTGTTTCAATGGCATCTTATTTATCTGGCCTTTCATCGATCACACCTTTCTCAAGTGTGAGCCACCTAAGAAATATCAGTGACCTCATCATCTATAGTAACATTTCTAATTACATTATCAAATTTCTTTCCTCTCTGAAAAACAATTATTGAGGGCAAATAAGATGACTCAGTGAGTAAAGGTACTTGCTGCCAAGTCTGATACCCTGAGTTCGATTCCCCAGCATCCACAGGGTGGAAGGAGAGAGCCAACTCCTACGAGTTAGCTGACCTCCATATCTGTGTGCATGCATATGTACACACACACAATAAATGAATAAATAAAAAATAAATGTAATTAAAAAGCAACTATTGTACCAAGTATTAAAATAATAACTTACTTGGGAGTTCTGGAGCTTTTACAGGTTACGTATCCCTAGGCCAACCCCCAATCCTCTTACTCTCAGTTCCTTTAAATGTTCATTATCCAGTGGTGATGACTTCAGAAGCTGTTGTCAAACATTTTATCTCCACCAGTCTTTTTTGTTACACTAATCTATACATTCTATATAATGTTAAGAACCAAATGAGCAAGGAGCAAGCACAGGAGCTTGTAAAGTTACTGAATTGCAAACTCCAGTATGCCATTTGTATTGGATAGTCCATGTGATTCATGCTCCCGGGAGTAGGGACAATGCAGCAGCCCAAGCTGCTCTTACCTCATGGTGATACTCCTGTCTCGGCCTTCCAAGGGCCGTTGTTTGTGTTCCAGCATGAACAACCACACCTAGCACTTTTCCTTCTTTATTTATGTTTATACATGTTCTTTATTTATGTTCTGGAAAGATCCAAGAGTTCCTGCCCCCACGCCTATAAATTGAGACTGAAACAAAGTCTAAATAAATTAAAGGATGCTATGAATTACACAAGTGCTTACTCATCTACTAGCTGTGAAACCTTGCACATATAACTTGATTCCTCATCTGTAAACCTGAGATAAAAAGTAGGTCTTTAATGGAGCAGACTATGGTGAGAATGAAATGCCACAATATAGTCAAGTGTTGGGAACACTTCCAGCCAGATATTTCCTAAGTCTTCAGTCGATATTAGTACATGTTAGCTGTTATCCACATAGTGGCATATCGAGCAAGTTTCATGAAGCTCATAATGTATGGGAAAGCACAGTGCTCAGAAGCTCCCAGGCTCTGGAACCAGATTGCCTAGATGAGAAGCCCAAGCTCCCTCAACTCCACCTCTACTAGCTATATGACTTTGCCAGTTAGATGAGTTTCTCCGAGACTCAGGATATTCCTTTGAAAATAAGGAAAATATTACTCAGGTCTCAGTGCTGTTGTAGGGAACACACATGTAGAACTCAGAGCCATACATGAGCATTGTAATACATGTTGGCTGACCTTTTTATTATGGTATGTTCTGACTTTGTGGATGATGATTAAATAACCACAGATCTGTTCTCTCCCTGTATTCACATCCTTGAACACATTATTATAGATCTACCATAAAGAGGTAGAATCTCTTTCTCCATTCCTTGAATCTTAACTGGTCATGTGATTTGTTGGGAATAAATAGAAAACACAACACAGGCCAAGGTATGGAAAAATGCTTAGAAACTGGAGTTGTCTTGTATTGCTGTTCTTGGGAACATGTCTACCTTGCGGGTGTGCCCAAGCTATCCTGTTGGAGGCTAAGAGGCCCCATGATTGTTCATGCTGGAAGTCAAGGCCCTTGGAAGGCTGAGGCAGGAGGATCACATAAGCCAATAGCCCCAACCTGACAAAAATGTTTACTAATAGTCAGTACATGATCCATCCAGGAACAAGCCAAATTCTCTGCTGACCACAGATATATGAGCTCAACAGAAAGTTGCTGAACTAATGAACCAATCCAAAGAAGAACTTCCCAGATGACATACAGAATTGTGATTTAAGTCACTGGTTATTGTTTTAAGCCACTGAGTTTGGGGGTTGCTTATTATATAGAACACACTAACTGAAACAAGTCTTCTGAAGTCTATGTAGTTCCTGGTACCACTTTTACTTCTGAACAGATCTGTCCGGCATATGTGGCCAAGAGATAGATGTTGTGAGATATCTAAAATTAACCCCTCTCTTCTCCTCACCTCTCCTTACCTCGCCTCTGACCTTCCTTTCCTTTCCTTTCTTCTCTTCCCTCCTCCCCCTCTCTCTCCTGCCCTGGACAAGTTTCCAAAGAGAGCAATCCTTCCTTAAGCAATTTGTATTGAAAACAGCTTCACAGGAAAAGCTTCTTGGTATAATTATACACAAACAGATGGAATCTGAAAGTTGGAACAGACTATGGAGAAAAGTCTGTGGGTGGAGGGGACATTCCAGAAGAGAGAGCTATCAAGGTGGCTCTGTGAGTAAGAGCAGTTGCCTCTCAAACCTGATGATCTGACTGCAATCCCCAGAACCCATGGTGGAAAGAATCAACTTCGGAATGCTGCACTCTGACCTCCACACATGAGCCACTGTGAGTATGCATATGTGAGCACACACAGACAGTCAAGAGAGAGACAGACAGAGGAGAGAGAGAGAGAGAGAGAGAGAGAGAGAGAGAGAGAGAGAGAAGAAGAAGAAGAAGAAGAAGAAGAAGAAGAAGAAGAAGAAGAAGAAGAAGAAGAAGAAGAAAGAGGGAATCATGAAATAATTGCAAGCTTCCACTCATAGAATGGGTAGGACAAGAGTCTCAAACTACTTCCCATGAAAAGTTCTCCTCAGCTTTTTTCACTGACATCATCCGTTTGAGTTTTGATACCAGTATTGTGTGTTTAGGTATTGGGTTATTATGATCTTATGTGGCCTTAACACATCCACAGTATCATATGCATATGAATCTTCTCTACCAAACAAAACACTACATTCCTTGGAGGTAAGAACTTGTCTCAATCACTCTCAGTGCCTACCTAAGTGTTTAGCATGTAAACACTGATGGGAACACTATCTGGAGCTGGGGTAATGGTACAAGCATGATGGCCTGAGTTCAGATCTCCATCACCCACATAAAGCCAGATGCAGTAGTATAGTAGTATATAGTATATATCTATAATCCCAGCACCCCTGCATCACGATGGGAGTCAGAAAAAAGGAGAATCTCTGGAAATTCACAGACTATCTAGTCTGGTGTATCCAGGAGCAAACAATAAGACTGTCTCAAACAAGGCAGAAGTCAAGGACTGACACCCAAGATTGTCTTCCGACCTCTACATGAATGCCATCATACATGTGCCTTCATTTGCACACATGAAAATACATACATACAGAGAGAGAGAGAGAGAGAGAGAGAGAGAGAGAGAGAGAGAGAGAACATTATCAGATTGCACAAATTAAGTCATCATACCTTCTATAGAAACACAGTGGCCATTCCATGAAAGAAATTAAAGTGGGAGTGAATACATATTTTGTGCTCATGGAGAGGCAGCAGGACAAGAGTGCTGAGAGCACAGGCTCTAAGGTCATACTCCCTAGGTTTAAATCAATAGCTGTCAAACTATGAATTGTGTCTCAGCTTCTTCTATAGCTCACAATCATGGGAGCAGTTTCCTCAAGGGCTGTGAGTGTGAACTGGTACAAGAAATGTAGCTCACCTAGGCCCATAGATTGGAACACAAGTTGACAATAAGAAGAAAAAAAACAGCAGAAACAGTGTGCTCAGTGAAAGAAGCCACTCATAAAAGAACACGCACATAATCTGTGCCACTCATATGAGCTATTCAAAAAGGGCACACTCAGAGAGACAAAAAGGAAATGGGTGATTGCCTGGGGGGTAGAACTGGAGATTAATTGTAGGTGGATGTGAAGTGAGGAAACCTTTCCCAGTCAGTGCAATGATGGTAGAACAGCTTCGGAAACTTTGGAAATCATTGAATGTTTGCTTGCATCAGATACATGTCATAGTATACAAATTATTACACCTTAATAAAACTGTTTTGAAATACATGACGGGCTTAGAGAATGGTGTCTAGCCCAGAATCAGTACTATGTAAATGTTCATTAAAAATATCTAAACATTGTACTTAGAAAATCTGGGCATAGCAGCATTCTCAGGATGCTGAGCCACCCTCATTTCTAACCCCTCTTTCACCCATCTCCTCTCCTAACCCAGGGCAGGGATTAAAAGCAGGGATCCTCTTCCTATGAGTCCAGGATGCTGCTAAGCCGGCCATATGTGTCTCCTTGGCTGCTACTGTTCCTCCCACTGCCAGAACTCTGCGCAGTCTATTAAATGTCTCTTGTTTATGTAGCTCATGATGCCAATCTGTATTTTATTATACGGAGCCAACTGCTCTTGTGCAAGTATTTTTGGGGGGAGGGAGGGGAAGGGGATGTTCAGAGGAGGAGATGATCACACTATTGAGGGAGGGAGATTCCTTAAAACCACGAATCCAAAAACAGCTGCTGATTACTCATAAAGGCCCACACACCCTTGCCCTTGACAAATGTCATGCCACAGGGTAGCTCCAGCTCTCATCAAAGTCTGTACAACACTCTCTTGGGAAGAAAGAAGGGAAAGACTGGAAAAGGAAGAAAGGTAAAGGAAGAGAAAAGAAAGGAAGATGGGAAAGAAAAACAGTTTGAAGTAGATTGATAGCAAGGCTGTACCACTTATGATTGCAGAAAGAGGGAGGGAGGATTTTGCAACATGTCCCTGGAGCCAGCATCTCAAGCACACAGTCTTGTAAACTTGTGGCTTTCACATCTTGCCCCAAGCCATCTGCAAGGAGTTCTCAGACCTTCTGTGAACTCATCACCCCGCCCTGTTTTATCTCCTGGCCTTCATTAAGATCTGGCTCATTCATACAGTTCCCATCAGGTCATGTGCTTGGTGGCTCACCATTTCCCACATTAATGCTGATGGAGTCTATCTTTCTAGCCATTTAAATGCATCCAACGAATTTCTTTTTTTCCTTACTTACTTACTTTCTTTCTTTCTTTCTTTCTTTCTTTCTTTCTTTTTTTTTTTTTTTTTTGAGAGGGAAAGAAACATGACTCCACCTCCTCCTCACAGTCTCCTCAGACTTGGCAAAATGAAAATCTGGAGTCCTGCCCAGACCTAGTAAAAGCAGCCCACTTCCCCCATTCAGTGTCAGTAATTTATGTATGCAATCATTCAAAGATTATTTGTTGAGCACTCACACATGACAGAACCTGGGTTCTATATCTTAGCAGTGCTTTTCAAATTTAAACGTGCCTGGGGGGTCACCTGGACAAACACTAAAATGCAAATTCCTGATGGAGCTAGCCTCAGATGGCTGGTAATCAATTGTTAGACCTACACAAACACACAGAACACCACTATGAAACCATGTGAAATGTGTTAAGTCCTAGCCTTACAAGATACCCAGACAGCAAGGAGAGGAACTGGGAGGAAATGCTTAAGTGATTTGTGTGCATATGAGTACACATTTATTTCTGTAATCATGTTTCATCAAGCATGTATTTTTAATGGGGAAAATCCACATCACACTCATTAAAAAAAACAAAAAACAAAAAACAAAAAAAAAACCTTTAACACCTAGGCCAGTGCTTCATATAGTAGATGCTCATTCACTGAATGAATGAATGAATCAATGAATCAATGAATGAATCAATGAATCAATGAATACAAGTGTAAGCATTTGTTTATTAAATCATACATAACAATGTTCACACCTTGGTCATACATTTAATTGCCTCTTCAAAACTCAGTGAGCTAGCTGGGTGTGGTGGCACACATCTATAATCCCAGGATCCCAGGTCTCAAATGGTAGAGGCAGAGGATCATGAGTTCAAAGCTAACCTTGACTAAGTAGTGAGTTCAAGGCCAGCCTAGTATACAGGAGACCATGTCTCCAGACAACAGAATTCCTCAATGAGTCAACAAATACTAAAAGAATGCAAAGATCATAGCAGGCCTGAAATGGATTTTACCAGATCCTGCAAAGAATGTGATACATGTGGCTCCTGACCTCAGAAAGAGGAGAGTCTGAGGCTTCTCTATGCAGGATGGTCTCTCAAAGCTCACTGGATATCTTGCCTGAGATTCATTGTCTTGAATGCCCCAGTTTGGGGCTCTGAATTCTAGCTCACTGACTTGTTAGAGGTATTAGAGTAAGTTACTACTCTGTGCTACTTTTTCTTTACCTCTGACATGAGGCTAGTAGAAGAGCCCATATTAGAAGGGCCCATATTAGAGAGAAAATTAAGTGAACTCATCTCTGTGATACACTTCTACCAGCACACTTTCTAAAAAAAAGGATCAGAAGCTTTCATTCTTTTTATGTCATGATCATCATCACCACTGTCTTCATCAACACCTGACCCCAGGCATGAGATACATCAGCTTATAAAGTATCAAGCTGGAAAAGGAGATCAGGAAAACTGGCCTCTTGGGCCTCTACAGGCCCAGCCTGGTCATCTCGCTTTCTTCCTCTACACTATTTGGTTTTCCCTTTCTCCTCCAGTCCGCTCCCATAATAACTTCTTGAAACTTTCAACCCGTTTACAAATCAAGGCCATTGCTGTGATGGCTGTTGTCCAGGCCAAGGCTGGCAAAGTCAAGGAAAGACAGGCCTCTCTCATTCAGCCACACACAGCCTACTTGTCACCCTTTTGGAAACCAGTGACTCAGATGTAACCCTCCTGTAAGATAGCAGCTGGTGGGCTTTGGCAAAGCACATGAAAGGAACACATTCTCTCGCCCAGTGACCCAGAGCGCCAAGAGGAAGGTCTTAATGGAGCTTTCATTCATGCCTTAGCCTAATTAAAATGGCATTATCAGTTTCAATAGCAGGTTGCTTCTGCCAGCTGCAACTGCTTCTCTTCTCTGGGGCATTCACTTCTTGTTTCAGTCAACAAACCCTCAATATGGAGGCGAGGAGCACTGAAGGAGCTTGGCTCTCCTTCCTTTCTGTTGTGTCTCGTTTGAGATTCCAGGTTTGAAGAGTTATTTGCCATCTTTGTTTATCTACGCAAGTTCAGACTTCTCAGTGTGGGAACATCTCTATACACCAAAAGTTCAAACCCCCATGCACTCATGGACTTCATTTTAATGTTAACAGATCTTCCCAAGGCCAGAGCCTACATTCTATATACAAACTGAGACATCCTCAGCCTGCACAACTCAAAACTACAAAAGTCCTAGTCTCTGGCAGGCCGAGATGAGAGGTAACAAAACGTACCTTATGTCCTCTCTGTAAGTTCTACACTCTTACCTCTAAGGAGGTACGCCACTGTTTGCCTCTAAACATCTCCCAGAAATTCTATGAAGAGCTCAGTTTCATCTACCCTAGCTACTAGCTGAACACGACTGACTTCATATTCTGTGATATAAGAACCCTTGAATTATGCTGGGTTTGTGGTACACGTGTATAATCCCAGCCCTTGGGAGGCAGAAACATAAAGATCACTGTGAGTTCAAGGTCAGCTTGTTCTACATGGAGAGATCTGGGTCAACCAGGGTTACATTGACAGACTGTCGCAAAAGGTCAAAAAGTAAACAAAGAACCCCTTTGTAGAAACATGGTAGCACTTAGGAAAGGGCTCCAAGCCACAGCAAGCAAAGAAGCCTAATTCCAAGTCCAGACTTAATAAAACATGGCAACAGTGCTGTAAGTGACTTGGAAAGGGCAGTGAAAGACAATAGAAGAATCAAGCATACCTCAGAAAATCTATTACTGTAGCCTCTAATCCTTTTCTGTCACACCGTGGCATCTATTTTTTATTCATTTTCTAATGCGCTTATCACACATTTGTCAAATAGTAAAGCTATCACATATGGCACACTGGCTGTGGGGTGAGCTTTAGGCTCAAGTAGGCCTACTCAGTTGCCACTTGTATCATTTGAGCAGCTGCCCCTTCGGACAAGTCATTTGGATTTGTCTAAATGCCAGTTGTCTAACTGACATTCTCTTATCCAGGGTGAGCTGGGAGATAAGTATGTGGTGGAAGTGATTGTCATGGTAGGCTTGGGAAAAAGAAGAGCTATTGCTCTGGAAACTAATCTGTAGAAATTCCTTTTCCAACTTCAGTATTCCAAGGCTTTGCTACATAAGAAATTAGATTTCAGCCTTCTGAAGTTTTGGGATCCTAGCTCACAGTAGCTGTGTGATATGGTTACTCTTCATTGTCAACTTGACTAGTGTTAGAATCACAACTAGTGTTAGAAATACAACTCTGGGTGAGCACATGAGGGCATATTCATCAGGGTGTGACTGAGATGAGAATACCTACCCTGAATGTGGGTGGCACCACATTCATCATTTTTTGCTTCCTAACTACAATATGACCAGCTGCTTCATGCTCCTGCCACAATGTTTTCCCCACCACAAAGGACTGCAACCTCAAACTGTGAGCCAAAACAAACCATCTCTTCCCTCAGTTGCCTTTGTTAGGTATTTTTGCCACACCAAAGAGAAAAATAGCTAATACACTGGGGAAGCCAGCCCCTGACGGAAATAGTAGAGAGATTGACTCAAAGAGGGAAATTCTGTTTTGCTCTTCCTTTTATCAATGTTCTTCCCATTGCACAAAAGATACAGTGAGGTGGCTAAATTAGACCCATGGATAAAAGGAAGCCTAGTGATCTCCCTCATCTTTGTGCCTGGAGCTCAGGGTAGATGGAAACCAACATGGAGCCTCTTCTAAGCAAACACAAAATTAAAGTCTTTCCCTTGCACCTTGGCAGATAATCACTATCATTATTCCAGATATGGAAACAACTTCAGCCTCTCCGACTGTTCTCTTTTATGAGCACCCAATCGAAAGATAACAAGCTGAAATTACCATGAAGCTCAAGTGATGGAACCCATGGGTACCTTACGAGATTCTCTTGTTGCTTTCATAAACTTTTGCTCATCTCCAAGCGTTTCCATACTTGTTCATGTTCACGAGAACTCTAAACAGGAAACCTAACATCAGATTTATATGAGATGATGAAAGTGAGGTGCTTATAAGCCATGTGGTTCATCCAAGATCACCCAGCTGTCACTAGAACAGTACAAGTTAGAACCAGAGTCTCCTCACTCCAAATGTGTGTGCTTTACTCAACAGCCTTCAAGCCAACTTTCATCGGCTAAATTGTTGGTGAACTCCAAACCAGGAGACTAGGTGACGAATCACTTGTGATTATAATAGGGAGGAGTCAGTAGTCCTGATTACAGGTACTGAGAGAGCCTCATGAATGTCCATCTGGAATTGGCAGGGGATGGGGACATAACAAAAGGATATCCATGAGGGCTTCTCAAATTACTCCAGTCCATTGCCTCTGTGACCACTTTTGCCCTAAATTGATTCCTTCATCCCATCTACCCAGAAGCTTCCTTTACTTGGATGTCCAGTGGGGAAAGTCTGGCTAACTCAGCATAAATACACTCCAGTGATATCAAATGCCCTATAAATCAACAGGACTCACTCAGATTTTAGCTTCTACATAAAAATTGCCCGTTCTACTTCCTTTTAAGCAAGGAGAGAGAGAGTCATCAAACTAAGGTCTCATATTATTCCATAATATAAAACACGTGTGGCTTACTAATACCAGACAAGAAGATCTGTACTCTGTGGAGCACATTCCTAAACATATCAAGGGATGTGCAGTACAGGGTGGCTTTAATTAAAGGCCTCCTAACCCCTTCTTTAAGCTGCTCCTTGAATAGCTTTGACTATAAATCACCTGATTTAACCACCCCAGGAGCACTGTACAATTTCAGCTACATGCTTTTCCTATTTTAGACTAATATACAGTGTATAATTGTCAATGCATTGGTGAATCTGGGTTGTACAGCAGCCACCATGATGGGTAGAGTATCAAGATAATGCCTTTGAGTGGGGATTAATGACATTTTCTGTGTGGTGATCCCTTTAGAAGTATGAAGTCTATGGATCCTTTCTAAGAATCATTATTTGAAATGCATTAAAAATATAGGATTATAAAGTAAACTGATTGTACCAAAATACAGTTATCCAAATACTAAAGAGCAAATTTTTAGTAGAGTAATAAATATACTTGTTTACAAATACTTTACATAGTAAGGTCTAGTAGTGAGTCTTATACCACCATAATTTTGAAGCAGTAATGAGCCTTTTTGAGATTTCCAAGGAACTATAATATTATACAGATTTGTGTCTTTATTTGCAATTGAAGGAAATAGTAAATGTCAGTTCAAGTTTGGTGAAAGTAAAGATACCATTTTTTCATGAATCCTGATCACAGACTCTTTGAGTGAGAGATTAGTGGATTCTCCATTAAGATCAGCCCTTATAGCAGAGAGGGTCACACAAGTGTGACTTTGTTGTAGTTTTCATTGCTGTGATAAAGACCATGATCAAAAAACCAGCTTAGAAATAAAAGAGTTTATTTCATCTTACAGCTTATAGTCCATCATTCAAGGAAGTCTGGGCAGGGACTCAAACTGGACAGGAACCTGGAGACAGGAGCTGACACAGAGGATATGGAGGACTGATGTTTACTGCTTGCTCCTAATGGTTTGCTCAATTTGCTTTTTTATGGCACCAAGGACCACCAGCCCAGGAGTGGCACCATTCACAGTGACCTGGGTCAACCTTCATCAATCACTAATTTAAGAAAACGCGCTATGGGCTTGCCAAACAGGTCAGTCTGGTGGTGCATTTTCTCAATTGATGTTCCCTCTTTCCATCTAACTCTACCTTATGGCAAGTGGACATAAAACTAGCAAGCACAGAGAGGATTGAAGAGTGATGAGGTTAGCTATCAATGTCAATGAGAGCATTTGCTAACAGCCAACTTTTGCTGGGGAGGGAAGAAAAATAACCCCTAAATACTGAATTAATATTTTGAACTGCTGACAGTGAGGGAAAGATGAAGTTCTAGAGAATGACACTATAAGCATGACAAAACACAGCAAAATAATCCCAAAGCAAGGTATGCAGGGACTTATCCAGAGGCATTTGAAGAGACAGACTTGTGGAATTCCCCAATTTTCTCACTTATTATCCATTACATTATTTCTCTAGACATTCAAGTAATTTTCTAGGCCAGTGATCAGGCCTACCATGCCACATCCCTGGGTAAAATAGCTACTACATCTAATCTACTACATCCCAGAAAAGATGTAGGTGCAGGAGGGTGACGTTTTAGAGTCAGGTTTTAGGACCATATCTTCCTGTTTCTTGTTGTGTGATAGTTTATTGTAGCAAGGTTGAATTTTGAATTCAAAAAGTAGCCTAAGAACTGGCCAGCAAGCAGCCAATAGTGCATCTTAACAATAATGCTTTCTTGGAGAATGCAAAGTGGGGTACACTGCAAGAAGAAGGCAGTTCCAGGTAGAAATCAAAGCTGTAAAGAAAATACAGGTGAAAGCCCAAACTTTAACTCAGGCTCATATGAGCAAAAAACTAATGCTGGACTAGAAAGTACCAATGATGCACTAAAGACCATAGGCTCCATTATGGGGTTCCTAGGGTGCCCTCAGATTGACACTTCTCTCCACAAAATCTCCAACTTCTTTCAAGACTCCATTTCTTCCTCACAAAACTTTTACTTCTTATTCTCAAAATACCTCCACTTCTTTGCTCCTTGGAGCCTCAACTTCCTGTCTGCACAAAGCCTCCAGTTCCTATCACTATGGAGTCTCCACTTTCCTTCTTTATGAAGGTCCCAGTACCTGTTACCATAGTAAAATTTGTGAATGAAGTTCAGGCTATGGAGGAGATCATATTATTATTTTCACTAATTTGGAACTGGAAGTTCCTCATTTCCTTCCTCTGCTCTGGAGAAGCCTTTTTACTATCCTGTAAGAGTGAGGAAAGTCGGATAGAGTGTCCGCCACAAACCTTTTCACCCATTTCTCAGAACACAGGAACCACAGTCCCAGGACTCATCTGTGTATGTGGCTTTCCCTCAAATGAAATGGTAAGTTTCTTGAACACATGGCCTCTGCTCTGCAGGCTTTGTCCTGCTCTGCCCTCTTTTCCGAGGGCTTGTCATAGTAAATGTCCCATAATATATACTTCACAAATATTTGTTGAATCAATCAAGGAGTGAAATTTCTACAAGAAGCCATGGACATAAAATGGCAATTTAATGATGCAGTTTAACGATCTAGTCATAGCTGTTAAGAGGAGAATAATAAAGCAGATACAAAACCTCACAGGAAATGATTAAATTAAAGCTTTTCATACAACAATGGTTAAAAAGTCATTCAGTTCATTGAATATTTACTGTGAACTACTATGGGTCATAGTGTCTTCTCCTGAGGATTTAGCTAAAGTGAGAAGCAGAACAGGTAGAACATTCAAACATAAGAAAGGATGAGATGCATGTTATATGAGGTAGATCATCTGAAGTGTGCTGTAGAACTAGAGTTAGATGACCGATACCCAAATACTAGCCCCATCTCTTATTGATAATAGAAACCTAGACAAGTTGCTAAGTTGGTTCTCAATTTCACTGTCTATAAAATGAGGGAAACAATATGAATTCTACAGAGAATCCAAAGATTGAATGTAATAACTGTGTGAAGGGACCCAGCATTGTAACTGATTATATAACAGACATCCATTAAAGGTATGGATTTTTGCTATTCATATACAAACAAGAATGTTTTAGGGTCTGGGGGTGTAGCTCAGTTGACTGTGTACTTGTCTAGAATGTACTCTTCTTCATGTATGCACTGGTTCCCAGCACTGCATAAATCATGCATTGTGGAACACACTTATCATCCTAGCACTCAGAAGGCAGGGACAAGAATATCAAAAGTTCAAGGCTATACAGCAGGTTCAAGACTAGCCTTAGCTATTTAGAATTTAAGAACATCCTGGGCTACATTAGACAACCCATCTCAAAAACTAACAAAAAGAATGTTTTTATTGTACATTCCTAGCAAGGTGGGGGTAGTGGTGATAGAAAATAGGAATTGGATCAGGAACTTTAGACAATCACCTCACCGGAAAAATTGATTTTATTTAGATAGTGGAAAGATAAGAGCTCAGACTCTGGAATCAGCTTTTTGATGCTGGCCCACTGACTTCTCTCTCCCTGCGCCAGATAATTTGTCTATAGAGGGCAATAACAATGCCAGGATTAAATGAACTAACACATGTAAAATGCTTAGAGTGGCATCAGATGCACAGTCAACTGTCCATCACTGTCAGACACAGCTGGGAGGAGACGGTCAGAGAGTAGTGGAAAGTACAAAAGTTATAGAAGATTAGAGGTTTGCTACCACCCTTTCAATGTTATCCAAACTGATTATGGAGCTCTGCTATTCCTCCTTATAGAAAGTACGAATCCTGCTACACCGTGTCCCAGCGTGAAATGGTTCTTGTAGGGTGGTAGACCCTGAAGTTCACAATCCAAAGGCAATCCAAGGAGCTATGGTTCCAATTAGGAAAGCAAAGCTGGCCCAAATACCATTCCCCGCAGCTTGGCAGGAAAAAGTGTTTGCAACAAACCAGACTGTGTCCCCCATTTTCTGTCTTTGTTTCTCAGTTCAAACATTTGTAAATCTTTCTGAACTTGGGAGAGGCAGCAGCAGCAGCAGCAATGGTTTTAAAAGGCATAGTCAGGATCAAATGAAGGCAAAGCAAACACATAAATGCTCAAGGGTATTAGAGGCCAAAATACAAATCATGAAACTATAGAAGAAATTAAGAGTGATAAAATTAATGTTCACCCAGTATAAGCCATTATATCTAGAAGTAATATCTGATCCTTACCGATTAAAAGCTATCTAGATCTCTAAATTCCCAATTGAGTTTTCTTTTAAATCTTACTTCAGTGTTTCTATTCATCTCCCCTGGTATCCCTGGGACAGCTTCTACAATATTGCTATAGGGCAATTTAGATGACTCCATTTTTTATTATTTTGTGTTGAGATGTTATCTCCACACAGTAAAGTGTAAATAAGAAGTATATAGCTAGAGGAATTTTCACATATGTCTACATTCAGGGTGATACCATTAGATCAAACTCTGTAATATAATATGGAATTAGTGATCCCAGAGACTCCTTGGGGGCTCTCATAAGACTACCCTATGTTAAGATAACTATTTTCTGACCTGTATGGCCAAAGATGAGTTTGGGTGATTTTGAACTTCATGTAACAGATATACCTCCTTTTTTTTCCTCGAATCCTCAGACATGTTGTTAAGCATGTTATAACTGAGACACAGGAAATAAAAGAGAAACGGGAAATGATAAAGGATACTAGATCTTTTACACTGTGTGTGTGTGTGTGTGTGTGTGTGTGTGTGTGTGTGTGTGTGTAGCTTACTACAAAACAATAGATAGCCAAAAAGAGGCCCTAGAGAAGATGATATGTCTCCAAAGATACCATCATGCCACACTTGGCTCCTCTGATATAATGCATGAGCAGTATTGCTCAAGGTTCCCAATTATCTAAATCCACATGTGGTTCTTCTCTGAAAGTACTCTATCAGGCCCACCACCAGTGGGGAATGACCTGCATCATATCAAGAGTCAGCTTTATCTTGTGCAACATGGGGTCTTATCTTTTGTAGGTTATGCCCTTTCAATGCAAGTTAAGAGATATGGACAGCAATCTCTGCCATTCTCTGGTTCAGTTACTTCAGAAAATCTCTTTGTCTCAGTATCTCCATTTGAAGAATGTGACTAGTGGGGGTTAGAGATGCACACCATGGTGCTCAGCTTTTCTATGAGTGCTGGGTATGCAAACTCAGGTCTTCATGCTTACACAACAAGCACTTCACTTACTAAGAATTTCCCCGGTCCTGGCCAATAACTCTTTGTATGCAATAAGAAAAGACCTTTCTAAGGAAAAGCACTGATGCTTCCTTAGGGCACACTTGTAAGGACCAAGAAGAACTTCAAATACCTGATTCATTAGGCATTATAAGGATTAATACTTAGAACAATATCTGAAACACACTACCTCTTAAAATTAGTTTTTTATCATTACTGTTCCTATTATCATTATCATTACTACTGTCTAGAAAACATCCTTAGAGCTTTCAGAATTATCTGAAGCATACAACATAGACCAATTAATGCACACTGTACATATGCAAACTCTATACAAACATAAATGTACATGCATGCATATCATCTCATATGTAGAAGTACACATACTACACACAAGGGTACTTTTATATAAATATGCATACAAAAACATATGTGCCTTTGGCTCCCCTCTTCTCAGGATATAGGTAGAAACAACTCTCTAAAACCTCCTAGAAAGCTCCTGCTTATTAAAAACCAGTGGAAAAGATCAAAGTAAAGGAAGTGTAAACCAGGGAACCTCATTCATAAGAAACACATTTGCCATGAATAGGTCTGGAGAACACAAATGTCGTGCGCGCGCGCGCGCACACACACACACACACACACACACACACACACACACACACACACAAGTGCATTCTGGGTTCACTTATTCTGAGATGATAGTGTTCAAGCTGAAATTCACAATATGGCCATAAAACACTACTGGAAGATTTGACTCATGTGCCCCAAGCCATAGTGAGTCTTCATGAAAAAAGAAAGGGAATTCAGTTAGTCACTACCCCATGAGAGGAAACAACGGGTATAAAATCAAGTCATCCAGAATGTCAGTTTAGAAATTCTGTCCATCTCTGGAATTCCATGACATTTATGTCCAGGTAAGACTGGAGAGAAATACAGACATGGCATTGGGAATTTTCAAGGGATCCTTGCCTCTAAAAGAAAAGTGTCTGACAACTCTAAAGATTATTTTTCTGGATAGCAATGAAAATTTTCAAAGATGCTATGATTATGAGTAGGAACTATTCCTGCTAAAGTGGATCTTAGTATAATTAAAAAACATCCTCTGACTATAGGATGGAAATGCACTGCTCTTTACACTACAGGCTCAGAAGGAGAGAATTCAAACTCTGTTCTTAAAACTCAGTTCAACAGTGGTGGCATGGACATAGGAATGAAACAGTGGTGAACTTAAAAGACCTCCGAGGTTATGACCAGTACCATGTGTGTGTGATATACATGTGCACATGAACTGGGAAGTGCTGAGCAAAGACAGAGCCAAGTGATCCAGCTCTAAGAGGATTTTGTTATGAAGACAATAAAATCAAAGGTTAGAATCAGGAACTTGGATACCATTCAAACCCCTTTGGCAAAACAACAACAAAAAAGAATTCAACCAATTAAGAAAAGTAAAAGATATGCTTTCAGAATCCCTTGGCCCCAATGCTTGGCCAATATGGTTTGACTTTTGGCTGGCAGACAAGAGAAAGCAATACCAACTTAAAGGTGAGTTGATAACAAAAATCATCCCCCTTTGGGCCAGTGAGACGGCTCATCAGGTAAAAGCACTTGCCACCAACCCTAACCACCTGAGTTGGATTCCTGAGAGCACAAGGGGTATGACTCCACAAGTTGTTCTGTGACCTACAAACTGGCACCAAGGCAAGAACGCATCAGAGCATGTACTATACGTGTGTGTGTGTGTGTGTGTGTGTGTGTGTGTGTGTGTGTGTGTGCCTGTATTCCTATCATGGCAACTATCCCTTCCCACCTCTCCTACCTAGCAGACACAAACTTGCGCATAGAAGTTGGAGGCAGTCAACCACAGGAATGACTGCAACCACACTCAACAAACATGAATCTTGAAAGCATGAGACTGAGCAGAAGTTAGGCCCTTCTAAAAAAAAATGAAGACAAGTGGTTCTATTTAATAAAATACAAAAGGAGACAAAATTAAACTGTGATGCCAGAAGATCTGGCTGTAGTCAGTCTTGGGGTAAGTAGATATTCAGCATTATTTTGCCTTCTGTGCTATTTCCAGGGTTTCTGACTGTACTTAGTGGGAAAGAAATGTGAGAAATGAGTCTCTGCCATCTCATGTGGGCTGTCTGGCCTAGGGGTCCTGTCTCAAAACACTTTACTTCCCATTATAAAAGATAATCATCATGGTCAAGGGAAACCTTTGATGTGCCCTTGGGGTTCTGCCAATGACACACAGCTGAAATTTCATAGACAAAATACAAGCCTGAATGTCAGTACAAGACAAAGGAAGCATTTCCCAGGAAGGAAGCATTTCCCAGGAAGGAAGCATTTCCAGGAACTCATTCTTCCCCATACATAGGCTTCTACTGGCAGGCAGTACCCCCTGAAATAATTAACAGTAGTGAATGGGGACCACATGATACTCTTGGCTGTAATGTTACAAAAACACAGGACAGCCAGCAAGGAGGTTCTCTGCACAAACAATGCATAAGCACCTCCAAACCCTTCTCAGCACCACAGTCCTTCATTCCCACCTCCATGGGAGTTGGAAACTAGCAAGTCAAGGAGTACAGGCAAGGTCAATGAAGAAAACCATGTTTACTCAAACTGGGGAAATTGAGGTAATAACTACAGTAGTGCTTCCCCACACTGACTGCATGTTACAATCAACTTGGGAACTATTAAAAGCCTGGCATGATACCTAAGAATTCTTTATACTGTTTCTTTCTGAATATTTAGGAATGGGAGGACAGACATCAGCATTTTTAATCCCTCCATCTTGGAAACTAGAAGTGTAATTTAGGGGTAGAGCATAAATTTAGCATGTGAAAAGCCCTGAGTTCAATCCCCAGCACTAAACACAAAGCAAAACCCAAACTCCCAGCTTTATCCAATGTGCTACCAATGTTGAGAACAAACGGTTTATGTCAGCACTTGATAAACATTTTTTTTCAGAGCAGGGTCTCACTGTGTGGCCTGGCTGTCCTAGAACTAGCTCTGTAGACCAGGGTGGCCTGGAATTTACAGAGATCAGCCTGCCTCTGCCCCCTAAGTGCTGAGATTAAAGGTATGTACTACCACTGCCTGGCCCATTTGATAAACTTTAACATGCATAAATTGCACATTAAAAATAAAAATAGATTTGTAGCCGGGTGGTGGTGGTGCACGCCTTTAATCCCAGCACTTGGGAGGCAGAGGTAGGCGGATCTTTGTGAGTTCGAGGCCAGCCTGGTTTACCAAGTGAGTTCCAGGAAAGGCTCCAAAGCTACAGAGAAACCCTGTCTTAAAAAAAAAGAACAACAAAAAAATAGATTCGCAAAACAGTAGGGCTAGGATGGGGCCTACTAGTGCTCTTGACCCTTGACCTGCTTCAAGAAACTTAATGTGCATTTTGGTAACGGGCAGAGATGTTACAAAATATATGAAATTTTTTCTAGCTCCTTATGCCCTCTTAGATACAATGGTATTCTAAATCTGTGTCCCCTTTATACTAAAGCAGGTGTGAAGGCCCTGTTTTTTCCATCCCCTGATTTAGAAAGAATGTCAATGGAAGTACATGACACCAAGTTTTGGGAACGCCAAGTCATAGAAAACCAGCCAGCTCTCCAACACCATCCCATTAACCACTCTAGAGAGGCTGATTTCACCGGGGAAGTAATGACTCCCTGCAGTTTGGAGGTTTTCAGGGGTTTTCTATGAGCTCTCTTATTTGACAAGATATTAGGCCCATGCTATATCAGAGTGTGTACATTAATGAGACCCACATGTAACTGCTTAAGAGTAAATACTCACTTAATCCTATGTAGCTGAACAGTCTAACAAATGAATTAGCTGGTGGCATCTTCTTCGGATATATGATCCAGTTTATGTTATGATTTCTTTCTAAGGGGTGAACTGATTTTGACACATATAAAAATGTGGTTTCAATCACTCACAATTACGTCATTTGAATGAGGGAGAAGGAAAGGCTTTTTAAGGGGCCCAGATATGAGGCAAACAAGCAACAAGGAGGAACGAAGGGAATTTGTGCAAGGATAGGATGGGGCATTGCTACTGCCATGATGGAGCTAGGGAGACTTTCACGTCTATGGCTGGGTTCACTCATTGGTGGCTCCCCAGTCAAACATGGAGGAAAAGCCTTGAAAGAGAATTCAGAGAACTCCTTGCCATCTCCTCCCTCAGTCTACTGTCCTGTTCATCAAAAGTTTGGGGCCCCAGAATCAATAATGGACAATAGGACTGTGGGGAGAGGTCAGAGTTCTCACAGGCCCAGGGTGGCCATCCTGAAACCAAATAAAATAATTTCATATCCTTAAAACTTTCCCATCCATGTGGTATCAAGTCTTGACACTAAGAGGATGCCACATATGACTAGAGATCTCCCAAACCGCCATTGACTTTCTAATCCCATTGTCACAATACCCAGTGACACAAATCATGTGTTGTCTTAGTCTTTGTATGTGTAAAATAGAGATAACCATTTCCAAGATTCCTTTGCAGCTAAACACATCTATATAAGAAGGTTCTGACCAATGGTAAGTGATCTGAACTGTGTTCCCCCATCTGCAGAAAGAGCAGTTGCAAGGATGAGTTGAGATGACAAGTAGTATGAACTGAGCACAGGGTCCAGCATGGAGGAGGGACCAGGTCAAGGGTTTAGGACAGTGGATCTCAACCTTCCCAATGCTATGATCCTTTAATACAGTTCCTCATGTTGGGGTGACCCCCAACCATAAAATTATTTTCATTGTTACATCACAACTATTATTTTGCTACTGTTATGAATTGTAATGTAAATATTTTTGGACATAGAGTTTTGCCAAGGGGATCACGACCCACAGGTTGAGAACCACTGGTTTAGGCCCTTCACTGCCTTCTTTATATCTCTGAGTCTCCTTGTGTAATATAAAGTGGGAGAGAATACACATTTCCAGGAGAACAAGGTATGAATCAGACAGCAAATAGTTCACGGTTGAAAGTGGCTCGGAGGGGAGCAAATGAAGCCTCAGCCTCCTCAGAAGGATTGGGGATCAGAACCAGAAATAAGCCAGCATCCTAAGAGGTAGTCTAGCCAGGATAGTTCTTTGGGGTCTCCAAACATTTGCTGCCTTCTCTTAACAAATAAACTGCAATGGCCCCATTGACTTTGATCCTGGAAAATCTTTGTCCAACTCTGAGAAACTGCTCACAGCAGCTAGAAAGCAAAGTTTAGGCACAGCTCTCCAAAATGGATTCCAAAAAGGAAAGGGGTTTCCCATTTATTACCTCCTACCAGACCACCCCTCTGAAACGGAGGTGAGACAGACAGGAAGATAAGGAATTTCCTTCTCAATTTTGTTTTGTTTTGTTTTGAAGCTTAAAGGCCAATTTAGAAGGTCAAGAACCCCCACAATGTTTACATGGGGTTAAAAGGCATGCAGCAGGAGTAAGATGGTGGAAATCTTAAGCCTTTGCTTTTCTTACCTGATCTCTAGCTTCCATCTGTCTGGGAGGTCCATTTTTCTTGGACTTTTCTGTGTCGCATCTCATAAAGTGTGAGTTTGGAACAACTATTTAGCTACAAAAGTGCAGATACACAAGTTCTTCCACCTAGACTTCGAAGTCCATCTCTACTTGTACCTCCCACACTGGACCTTTCAGGTTTGCTACCTACAGAGTACACAAGAAGAGGGGGCACTCTTTGCAGTAAATTGGAACTCTAGTTGACTTCAAGCAGGGCCTGAACTTTGGTCCTTCTCTGCTTAGAATGTCAGAGGAAGAGACTGGTTTTGATAGGACCCTAGCCTTGCTCTTATCTATGTCTCCCCCAAATCACGCACAGGTACAGAGGACAATTAGGCCCTATGGGAGGAGTCTCATTGTTAGGCAACCTCCACCAGGCTAAGATCTCTAGAGAGAAATGAGTCTTCTCTACACACAGAAGCAATAACGTTTAGGAAGCCTAGCTAAACATCTCCACCTTCTGCGCCCCCTCTCTCTGTGGGACCCCCAGGTACCAATCCTTTTATGGGGCCTTCAGACTTTCATGCACCCCATAAAGGAAAGGTAGACACTCTCCTTCCCTTGGTCTGGGTTTGAATCTACCAATCTAATGACGCTTGACCTGTATGCACGTCAGAATCACCAGGGATGCCTCTGTGAAAATTAAGACAAAACCAATGCCTGGGTCTGCTCTACTGTTCCCCACCCCACCCAGATTATAACTGGCCGAGTTGACCCCAGGTTGCTCCAAAGTAGAGTCAAGGCTGAGAACCACTGAGCTAGTCCTAGTGTCTGGCACCCATTGCTCTGCTTCCCTTTAACTGGCCAACTCTATAAGTTTCCTCTGTGAGTCTCAGCACAAATGCCAAATCTTTCTGGAAGCTTCTTGTGCTTCCAGACTAGCCAAATCTTTTGTTATAAGCTCTCATGGCACCTTCTCTTACCTTCATAAGGTCCTTTCAGCATAAGGAATTTGTTCATTCAATTCCCTGACTTCTTATAGATATTGGTTCCAAATGGGCAAGGACTACTCTGGGACTATGTGTGTTTGTCATAGTGATCTCCATTCCCCACCCCATACCTGACTTAGAGTAGATTCCCAGTACAAAACTATTTGGTATATTCAGTGTTGGTGCTTCCCTGGTACATGTTGATAGTAGTTAGGCAAGCAAGCATTTTTCAAATGACAGTAAAATACCCTACTCCAACTGAGTGGGAAAGTTTCTAATTTGTTTTTGACATGGCAGAGATT
The DNA here is from genome assembly GCF_903995425.1 of Onychomys torridus. Classification (NCBI taxonomy): domain Eukaryota; kingdom Metazoa; phylum Chordata; class Mammalia; order Rodentia; family Cricetidae; genus Onychomys; species Onychomys torridus. The sequence goes on along the minus strand of NC_050466.1, from coordinate 61,665,575 downwards.
GACTAGTTTTCCACCAAACCAGCTGCCTACCCTTTGGGTACACTAATAGATACATTTCCCAGCCTCCTTGTGACTCTGAGCAGCCTTATGTGCTGAGGTTGGCCAGTGTAGAATATACTTAGAAACAATGAATACCAGTTCCCATCCTGGCCCACAAAAACTTGCCTTCACATTCTCTATACTCAACTTGTTCACATTCTTGAACTACTGGTTAGATTCAAGGTCTAGTAAAGACTCCAAGGCCCAGAGAGAGGGTAGAGCAACAAGATGGAGGGAGTCTGGAGCCTTGAATGAGCATTCACAGTAGACAATCCACCCCCACTTTGCCAGTCCATATTGGATGGTGATGTAAATGAGAAAGAAGCATTCATTGATTTAATCCAGAGCATATGTAATCCATAAATTCAAAGAGCAAAATGATCTTTAGTCACCCAGATATACTCTGTAGTTCTAATTTGAGGCATTTCCCCCTCAGACTACATATGAATAGTTGCAATATCATTCATATCTCTACTTCATACCTAAGTCAAGTGTTACCCAATTGTAGAAGAAGTAAGGGGATCTTGTTGGGTACCAGTTTGCCTCCATGTCCTTTTAACCTGACATCTTTCTTTTGAACATCCAGAAAGGAGATCAACCTATACTTTGGACTAATCTTGTTCTCATATGTTGGGCTATTACCCAAGTGACTCCTCATTCACTCTGACCAGCCATGCTCAACAAAAGACAGGTCCCAGCTCCTCACCACACTGTCACAGCATTCCCACCCACTAACCAAACCAGTGACTGAATCAGTGGCTGCTTACAAACAAGGCCAGATCCCAATTCCAGTAACCCATGACTTTCCAGACAGCACTAAGAGGGAGGGGGTATTTTTATTTGTTTATTTAATAAAGCATTAACTATATTTGAAGGAGTATTAAACAGAATGAAGTCTATATATTTTCAGAAATTGCTGAACTCCAATAAAATTTTAATAGTAACCTGTTCTTTGAACTGAACTCTCATGTTTATTTATTACTAGACTCTGGCTGCCACTGTTGCCTTCTTCCTCAAATTTACCTTTATCACTTCCTTTGGAAAAGAAAGAAAGAAAGCAATGCAGCATGCATATGCCTCTGTGTTTATGTCTGGTTAAAAAAAAATAACAGTAGTTTAATGGTTTAAGACCATAGTTTCCAAAGGGGATTAATTATTTACAAATATTTATTGCCCTCCATGCTAGGTTCCACGGGAAACACAAAACAATTGGTCCAGGTGCTACCCTCCAAAGACTGTCCAGATGGATAAGAGAATTGTGTTTAAAGAGTAATTCATTCCAATGAAGGTTAAATGTGGGAAATGCTGTGAAGGAAGTGATCTAAAGGTATGGAGGAACAGTGGATTGCTCCTAAATGGGAAAAGACACTCCTTTGCTTACTCATTCAACAAATATTTCCTCAGTATCCATTGTAGATGAACACTATGTTTAGTACAGTGTACACAGTAGTGGGCAAGACAGGCATACAGGCACAACTTCACAGAGGAGGTAGTATCTGAGTTAGACCAGTAGCCATGGGTGAATGGAACGTAGGATAGTAATAGCAAATACTTCAAGGCACAGACAAAGAGCCTTTGCAGTATATTACATTACATCTGCCCACCTACTGAGTCCTCCCAACAATTACACACACACACACACACACACACACACACACACACACACACACAGCTGGTACTACTCTTATTCCCATTTTACAGATGGAAAAGCTAGCTCTGAGAGGTTAAGTTACTTATCCATAGTCCCACAGAGCCATAATTATACACTGGGTAGACTAACTTCTGTCCCTGATCTTTATTCATGATACCTTAAAATCAGAAATGGCCTTTAATTCAAGGGGGAAAGAATTTCAAGCCCAGGTTTTGCCATGATGTTAAAGATGACCTCCTAAGAGGCTTGGGGGCAGGACAGAAATGCTGAAACCAAACTTGGAGCAGCCTAATATTGCTTACACTGTAAGTCAAGACAGGCATTCTCCATGCCAAGTTCAGGTTGATTTGACAAAGCAGAAGAAAATTGTTCTGTGTGCCCTAGAACATAAGTGATGAGGTTCTCAGTTGGTACTGTTGGTATCATAGAAAGCCTTCAAAGGGCCATTTAACAATGTTATACTTCAAGAGCCTTTGGTAGTATTTATACTTAAAAGCCATGAAAAGAAGAGGTTCCATTTGGAAAACAGAGACTTTTTTCTCAGCCTAGACAACTCAGAGTTCTATTTTAAAGGCAAATCTCCTCTCAGTGTGCCATGCCACTCCATGACATCTCTCTCTCTCTCTCTCTCTCTCTCTCTCTCTCTCTCTCTCTCTCTCTCTCTCTCACACACACACACACACACACACACACACACACACACACTTACTTCTGATTATTCATGGGACAGATGAATTGTTGGATTCTATAAAACATCTTACTAAATTGTTGAGTTTTGGGGGGAAAAAAACATGACTTTCCAATCACAGCCAGACACCAGGCAAATAACAGGCTATAAAATGAAGGACCCAATTAAAGGGGGGCTGGCAACCATGAGGCTATAACTTGGGCCTTTGTTTGGAGAGGGAAAACCTATAAGAAGGAGTTCCAGATGAGCCAGCTGCTAACCAAACTGAACAGCTGGTTTGTGTTCCCCACAGATACAGAGCTGATAGTCCCCCAAGCCTTCTAGGAGGTCATATTTCATAGTAATCCCTTAAGAGAGTGCAAAGATTAAAAATTCTGGTTCTGCCAGATCCAGGAGGGCCACTAGTCTGGGAAACGAGGCCACAGGAGCTACAGAAGATGAACTTAATGCATCTATAAAAATGACTGCCAGACTGGGCTTGCTGAGCTACACCAACATCACCCCATTCTACTTTCAGGACTCCAAGGACAACAGCAAACTAGAGTTCTATAACTCCAAAACTTGCATACAAATATTCACAGCATTGTTATTCAAAACAGTCAAACGAGAAAATAAATACAAAATACCCAGTTGTCTGAGTGGGTGAATGAAACAGAACCTGTTCCTGCAGTAGAGTATTAGCCTACTATTCTCAGAATGTATTCATACATGTTATAACATGGATGAGCCTGTAAAATAACAGGAAGGGAAATAACTCTGGTATAAAAAAAAATCACACCTCATGTGGTCTCATTTATATAAAATGTCCAGAATAGATAAATAGATTGAAACTATCAGTGGGTTCCATGTCAGAGCCTTTGGAGAAAGGAAGAAATAAGGAATGAATGGCAATGAGCATGAGAGTTCTTTGGGGAGGGGGCTAATGAAAATTTTATAAAGTTGATCACACTGATGGCTGCACACCTCTGTGCATACATTAAAAGCCACTGAACTGTACACTTTAAGTGGGTGATCTGTGTCTCAATAGAGCTGTCATATTTCAACGGTTAAGAGGTAAACTCTTAACTCAATAAATGTTTCACACTCAGTAGACAAGTGGAAGAGAAGGAATAGGAAATGTATATAATATATATACAATCATGAGAAAGCATTATGTATACTCAAAAGAAAGAGAATTATATAAAATAAGAGACCTGAGCCCTAAAACATTTTTCAGTGTATAAAGCACAATGTCAGTGTCATGAAAGAACTCTATTGGTCCTGTGACTTTACTGAAAGTTTGAAATGATAAGACAATTAAAAATTAGCAAATTTAGTTAAGCATAATGGTTTGTGCCTATAATACTAGCACTGGGGAAGGTGAGGCAGGAGGAGCATTATAAGCTCAAGGTCAACCTAAGTTACATAGTGATTTCCAGGCCAGACTAGGCTACAGAGCATGACTCTATATTTAAAAAAAAATTAAAATAACTAGAGTGAGAGAGACAGACAGATGGACTTTGTAAGAACAGCAAAGTCCTCTGGGAACTCAACAGTATCTAAATCCCCATCCTCATAGCCTTGAATTCCTTCAGTCAAGTTGAGCAGGGGAGAGGGAAGGAGAAGACAAAACTGGTAGAAGCCAAGCTGCAGTGATGGGAATGAAGAGAGGAACTGACACCAAGGTCCCTCAAACAGCATTGAGATCTCTAATGCCGCCTGAAGAACATTCTCACAGCAATCCCTCGAAAGACCACCTCAGGCAGGAAACAGGAAAGGCCACTAGACACTTATTTGGGTAGTAGTAACTCGGCAATAGCCTAACCTCGGGATCAGCATCAACAATTTAGCCTGGGCCACAGTGCAAAGAGGACAACAGAATTGCTCTTGCCCTTTCCTAACAGTACAGGATGGCTATGGAGTTCCAGTGGCTCTGATTTGCTTATGCCTCTCCTCTGTGTCAGGATACAAGATTAGTGGGCAATAAAAATTCTATGCCCATGTGGCTTGGACAAAAAGAAAGAGAGTGTGTGTGGGAGAGGGAGAGACAGAGGGAAAGGAAGAGGGAGAGGGAGAGGGAGAGGGAGAGGGAGAGGGAGAGGGAGAGGGAGAGAGAGAGAGAGGAGAGAGAGAGAGAGAGAGAGAGAGAGAGAGAGAGAGAGAGAGAGAGAGAGATCCAGAATGACTGGCTTCAAAACCAGTAAATTTCCACTTATCCAACCTTTCTGAAAGTCTTGCTAGAGTTTGATTCTCGGCAAAAATCTCCACATGCCTTAGAGTTTCCTGCAGAAATACTTGATGTTTTCACAAACTCAATCAAAGGGAATTAAACATTATAGCACTTGGATAACACTACAGGTCTGCAATGGTTTGATATGTAAGATGTACGTGTACACACACACACACACACAGAGAGAGAGAGAGAGAGAGAGAGAGAGAGAGAGAGAGAGAGAGAGAGAGAGTACATACAAGCAGATGCATCTTTAGCAGGTTTCATTGGCTTTTCTATAGAAATTTTCTCTCTAATGAGGGGACAATAACTATGATAGCTTTCTCTTGAAAATCTCTATAGCATTCTACAAACAGGTGCATCTTAATAATAGTATCTACTCCCTCCCCTGTGTCTACAATGGTCACCTCTATATACCCAATGTCTGGTTCAGGACCTGATGCATTGTAGGTGTTAAATAAATATTTGATAAATTCAATTAAAGTTAGAATTGAAGAGCAGATAAGAAAACAGGCAGAAATTTTGGTTATAATGACTGGGGGGGTTAAAATCTTTTTTTTAACATAACACACACACACACACACACATACACACACACACACACACACACACATTCTAAAGATAGAAGGAAGATTTAAAAAAAAGACTTAAACCAAGGAAGTCCCCAAATGGCATTAACTATTCTCTCAGCATTCTTAAACTGTGGCTCATCTAGCACTGGGGTCCCTAAAGACCTTCTAGCACTGTGTGGGCATATAAGTATATAAGTCACTTTAAAGGATTAAATTTCTATTTATACTGCTTCCATCTTTGAAGGAGGGGAGATGAGCTGCTGGCTTCATGTTTGCTTCCTTGTACATCCCATCACAGACAAAAGAAAACTACTCACCTAATCTTACCCTTACCAATGTGTTCTTTCCTAATGAACAAAAATCTCTTGGATCCCAAACAAAGGGATCATTTGAGACACCATCAGTTCCAAGAATCTCAGTGGTAAAGCAAAGAACACTTCAAGAAGAAATATTGGCCAGGCGGTGGTGGTGCACACCTTTAATCCCAGTACTCAGGAGGCAGAGCCAGGCAGATCAATGTGAGTTCAAGGCCAGCCTGGTCTACAGAGTCAGATCCAGGACAGGTACCAAAACTACACTGAGAAATTCTGTCTCAAAAAAAAAAAAAAAGAAGAAGAAGAGGAGGAAGAGGAGGAGGAGGAGGGAGAAGAAGAAGAAGAAGAAGAAGAAGAAGAAGAAGAAGAAGAAGAAGAAGAAGAAGAAGAAGTAGAAGAAGAAGAAGTAGAAAAATTGGAGTCTATCATGTTATATTTCATTCAGGCAATAAATTCATAGTACAGCTTTGTGCCCCATCCATGTATTTGTCTGACCAGCTACCTACCACTCCTAGACTAAGAATGCAGAAAGGAGATTGGCCAGGTGTAGACATTAACACATTCCCTTGAATCAACAAAGGAAGCTGGCTCTTTATACTGACTAAATGCAAGTCTCTTTTGGTTGATGGCTAGACAATTAGAAACGGCTTCTTCACTTAGGTCACATACCATACTGCTCCTTAGTAACTTTCATAAATTGAAAGAGTTCAATGGAGATAGACACAAAGCACATATATATGATCTACATCAGTGCTCCCTGGGCTTTAATGTACATATAAATCACCTGGGGGCTTATTAAAATACTGATTCTGATTGATTTAGTGTGGACTGAGAGGAACCCAAGATTCCGCAATTTTAACAAGCTCCCCGGGGGTATAGTGATGCTGCTGGTCCATATGTCATACTTTGACTAAGGACAATATACAGTGTGCTGGAAAATAAATGCCTGTAATGAATTAAACTTGTGGCTTAAAAATTCAGAACTGGCCCAGCAGTTAAGCGCACTGGCTGTTCTACCAGAAGAACAGGACTTAATTTCTAGCACCCACAAACATGGTGGCTCACAACCATATAATCCCACTCCCAGGAGAATCTACCCTCTTCTAGCCTCTGTGGACACCAAGAATGCATGGACCCATATGTTTGCAGGTGCTAAAACATGGGCCGATGTATCTTAGCAAGACAGTAAGCAACACTGGAAATGTGCTCACCTCTATAATCAGTCCCACTCCCTATCAGCACCCCCTTCCTCCCAGGTGCCACATAAAGGTGGGTTTAGTTCCTTCTACATTCCATTGAGTCTACTCCAAACCCTCAGTCCAAACTCTCTACTTTTACAGAATCCACACTATCCACCTGTCACAGAAATTTAAAGAGAAAACTTGTATTTAGACATATATCACTAGATCTTTGGAACTAACAAAAATCTATTTAGGTTAGTTTCTACTTTAGATTGATGAAAAATATACAAAGCTATGTCAGTAGGTTAGCAAAGCAGAGCATGCCAAGCAATCTGGGATTCAGAAAATACAGCTACAGCAGATTCATCTCAAAGCTGAAGCTCCTTTAAGACCAAGAGATAGTTTCTTTTCTGATCAAGAGCTAAATCTTAAAGTCAATATTTCTGGATCCTCAGCCCATTACAATGATAGGCTGCTTGTAAAACATGCACACTCAGGTAGCCTTCCTTGGAGAACAACCCTGATGTATACTGATTGCTGCCTTTTAAGTGTGTTGACACCTCCAGATGAAAGGAACTAATTAATTATGCTTGCCACTTGGAGATGCCCCACTCATCTATGTTGGAGGTACAAGCCCAGAGAGATGCAGAATTACTAAGAGCCCAAAATTTAAAAGGAAATTGAGAGAGTTGAGCTGGTCACTGTAACTGATATGCTTGGACACTTCAAAGGGTCCCAAGTTTTTGAGATGCATGATATTTCCCTGAAGCTAAGCACTCATCAAATTGCAGAAATGTCAGAGCTAGAAGGAAACTTAGCAATTACCTAATGATCCAAATTACTTTTATTATAGTGAAGAGGAAGCTGACTGCTGGAGAGGTAAAATGACCTGTCATGAAGCTGAGCAGCAAACAGAGAAGTATCATCACCCTGCCATATGTCTACCTCATGACGCTCTCTTGGGCTGAGTTCAGTAGAAGGGAGAACAAGAAGCAGTCTGCCTGTGTACTACACGAGCTTCACAATGCAAGCAATGGGAAGTGGCTTTCTTTCCTTTAAGTTAATCAGTGTCCCTGAGTATAGTAGTGTTAGGAGAGAAGAGTTTTCAATGCAAACTGGTAAGTGTTTAACAACCAGATCAGGTGGTTGGAATCCCAATTGTAGCATTTGCCCATTTCCATGGTGTAAATACTGTGATGGTGGATTTCAAACTTAGTAACCTAATGTCACTGAACTTGCGTTGAAATGAGATATACACAAGCAGCTCCTGTAAGCTGATAGAAACTAGCTCAAGAAAACCACTAGAATTTCTGAGAAGTTGAAATCTCTCAGATTGGAGGATGAACTAACTTCCCACCCCACACATAAACCATCCAAGTTTGTAAGGGAAATTCTAGTTGCACACATCTTCACTCACCAAATCATAAGTGTCCCCAGTTCCCGTGTCCATGAGATCCAAAGAGAACCAAATTTAGAAACAATCAGTTGGTCCAATGTCCATCTTCCCTGGATCTCAGAGCAGAGTCCTTCCTAATTGATCACAAGCAGGAATATTGACAGGTGGAACCCACATCTTCTATTAATGCTAAGGGCGACCAAACAATGCACTCCAAACTCCTCAATTTTCTTTAGCTGAAATGAGCTTCCAAACTGGGGGCAACAACTCACTAGGAAAGGTTCTTAACTCGCTCTTTCTTTTCACTGAACATTGATTGGCTAATGGAGAAAAAATTGGCGTATAAACAAAGGTGGCTGATGACATCCGAGGGTCTGGAGCAATTCTTCTACATTGTTCTGACAGCTAACAAATGGAGCTAGCTCTTGGGGAGCATGTTTAAAGAACAGCTGGAATATGTAACCAACATTTCTCTGTGATTTTGACAGGTTGAGCTCCATCATGGTTGAGCTACACTCACTGGACATCGATCAGAATGAACTCTGCCATTCCTCGGAAAGTTGCCAAGAGGTTTTTGGAGAAAAAGGAATCCAGAGAACTGTGTGTCAGAAATTGAGAAGAATGAAATCCCAGACAGATCATAAAGCAGACCCAATTTAAAGAGGAAGACCTACAAATACTAATCTCTCAGCTTTCTCTATGGTTTCCTGTCCCTCTAAAAAACTCCACAAAAATGTTACAAACGCAGTTCTTTCCCAGAGGATCACTTGAAGGAAGCTCCTGCTGTATCATCTATTTGGATTTAGCGTCACCTCTACCTCGCATACACACTTGATAAAATCAACAGCAGTAACTTTCTATAAGATTATAGAAAATACTTTGTTTTATATAAGGATTTACTTTAAGATTTTCAAAAATAGAAAATTTGAGTAATATTCCCCCTAAAGTGACCTAATTTACCAAAATACAGCTTAGTGCATGTATTTAAGGCATACATTTGTTCTCTAGTGCAAGATTTTGAAAATCAATCACCAGAGAAACTTCTCAAAACGAATGGAATAAGAGAGCATCCTGTTAAGTGAAAGAAGCCAGACACAGAAAAAAAATTAGCACTTATTTTCTCTTATGTGTGGAATGGAGACTTAGCTATACATATACATGTAACACTAAAACAGAAGGGAGACTAAAGGAAGGAGGGAAGGAAGGAAGGAAGGAAGGAAGGAAGGAAGGAAGGAAGGAAGGAAGGAAGGAAGGAAGGAAAGGAAACCATCCAGAGGGAGAAAGGAGGGATGGGAAGAATAGTGAGGTTAAACCTGAACATAATCATAGAACAATACATAATGTACTGAAATGTCATAATAAAACTCTTTTTCCCCCGCTAAATTTTTAATTAAAAGTTTAGACAAGAGAATTAGAAAGAATTTCAAAAATTACAAGCCTACCAACAAATTTTTAAGTACACCCGATACTATTATTCCTTCAAGATCAAGGGAGTTTTTACAAACAACAACATGCTTTAAAAGAACCTAAGAAAATTACAAGATTACCTAAAATGCTAGTGGGTCAAGAGTGGTAGACACACTTCTCAACCCAGCCCTACACTCAGCCCCTTACTGAGAGTGCCACCCTAATACACAGTGTTGGGGCAGCAAAGGATAAACTGAATATCTGAGAAGGAAAAAAGAGCTGGTCATGAAAAACATGGACAGCTCTATTGTCAAAGTCTCTCCCTTGAAAACGAAAGGACTAGAGTTCAACTCCCAGGTGTTGTCTGCTTATAGTCCTAGCATAGTGGAGGGAAAGACAGGAAGTTCCCTGGGGCTCACTAACAAGCCAATCTAATCTAGTTGGTAAGTTCCAGGTCAATGAAAAATCTGTCTCAAAAAGAGAGGTGGACAGGGCAGTAGAATAATACCCAAGGTTGTTCTTTTGGTATCTCTTTAAATTGGGTCTGCTTATGGTATCACACACACACACACACACACACACACACACACACACACACACACACACACATACACCACCCACACCATCACCACCATCATCACCACCACCACCACCATAAGAAATTCTTCTCTTTGGGGACTTCCAATTGAAGACTATCTGTCTTGATTGCTCCTAATCCCATTTCCTTCCCTCAAAGTAGATGAAGCTCATCTTAGACAATCACCAGAACGTGGTGATTAAAACACTGTGAACCAAAGACCTTCAGAAGTCCTGCCAACTGATAAGCTAAATTACTGCTAAGGCATAAAATGAAGCGGCACTATCTTTGTTTTCTACTGATCAGGATGTTGTCCTGCCCACCAGGCCAGCACTTTGCTCCATGACACACACTTTCAAGTGAAGAGTGATACCACTGCTGGAGAGAGCAAGAGAAAAACAAAAGCCCTTTCACCAGGCACCCACTACCTTCCTTAATACTATTTAGCATGTACACAAGCCTTTTCATCTTCAAAGTACTTGAGGAATATTAGCTAATTAATCCTCCCAACAGTACTGCAAGGTAAGGAAGGATTATCTCCATTTTACAGACAGAGAAATGGACTGTTTTGAACACAAGCATTAAACCTAGTGACAGACAGAGTTACCAGAAACTGGGATGGGATGCTTCTCTGTGTCTATGATTCCCACACAAGCCTGCCAAGGTATCTCCTCCCCAACTTGGGATCTGCCAAGAGCTCCTAACCAGGAGGTAGCCAAGCAGACAGAGGGCCAGAGGCAAGACAGACAAGGCTCTCATGCTAATGCTTCCAAGTCTTTAATTAACTCATGAGTTCACTGGACTGCCTGACTGGGGAGGTTCTTTGGACTCACAGGTAGAGGAGGAAGAGATGACTTCTCAAGGGTTCTTTAGAGCACTCTTCTGCCCATGGCTCCCTCCACATCTCCACTCTGGCTGATATTTTAAACCAGTGCTGAAGATAGTACATAATGTGATGGGAATCCACCTTCAATCTTTCCTGGAACCAAGGCAGACTCTAAACAAATCATTGAAGAGCCATGAGCACTGTGCTTTCATTACTGAAAGTTTTTTTCATATTCTGGGGGCAGAATCTTCTCTAATCAAACCCCAGCTGCAAATGCCAGTTGGAGCCCTGATGAAAATCTCATAATTAAATGCAGCATATGGATTTTATGTGTATCCAGGCCTGTTACTCAAGGCATAATTCCAAACTCTGGTGGTCTCAGTTCTTGAATTTTCAATAGATTGAAAAATCACTTGAAGGTTCAGACTGCTGCAGTCTTCAAAACTTGGACATTTTATTTTCATTTTTATTGTTAAGATGAGGCCTCACCATGTTACTAAGGCTGGTGGATCCAAAGGGTCCTCCTGCTTCAGTCTTCTGAGTAACCAAGACAAAGGTCAGTGTCTCTGCTTAGAATTGTTAAGTTTGACTCATTTGTTTTGTCAGGAGCAACCATCAGCCCTTACCAATTTCTACCTTTGTGTTTTTATTTTCATGCTACTATCCATCCCTAGAAGTGAAGTCTGTGTGTTTTATGAATCCAAGTATGTAAGAAATGAGAATTTAGATCACATTTTCCTCACTCCTTCAAAGTATCCTGTAGAGTCCTTCTACCAAGCGTGCACAGGAAGTTGCCCCCAAAGTTTGAAAACTGTAATGTAGGAAGCAGCAGTGTGTTTAGAACAGTGAATCTCAGCGGAGATGATTTGGCCCTTCAAAGGACACCTAAAGGCATTTTTGCCACAACTGAGGGAAGGGTCATGAGTTTGCTATTGGTACCTAGCAAGTGGATCCTGAGATGGTGCTAAATGGTCCTACAGTGCACACAACAGCCCCCACAACAAGGGGGTAATGATCCAGTACCGGGTATAAGTAGTGCTGAGAGTGAGAACCCCTGGCTTAGAAGGAAACCATTGAGATGAGGCACATGCTGATCATATTCAATGGGTTTTGAATGACAACTTTTACACTGACAGAGTTATTGACTGGCTCTATCACTGGAACCAATTCCTGTTGCCAATACAAAACAAAGAAGTAGACAAACTTAACGAAAAGCAGCTGGGGTAGGCTACTCCATTTTCTTAGGATTTAAGTAAAACCCTGATGATTTTGTCAGACAAGACTATGAATAAGAGCCTAAGATTTATTTATTGTGAATAAATTGTTAGTTATTTATTGGTTGAGACTGTCTTATACATCTTTTTTCTCCAGTTTTGCTGTGCACATAGAAGTAAAAAATACTGTTAACTTGATTTATTAGCATGGATGCCTATTAAATCATGGGAGACAGAGACAAACAACTAGACACAAATGGAAAGAAATAGAACTGCTTAGTTAATTTTCATTTTGTTTAAGATAATACCCCAGAAAAGTAGTCAAATTCCATCATTGCATAAAACACAACACCACCATTCTAAAACACTTAGTAATGTAGATGTCATTTATGGAATCAGAAAAAAGTTAATTTAAGAAGTTGAAAGTAAAATGGTGGTTGTTAAGCTACAGGTCACATTTTGGTGGGTGAGAGAGAAGTACTGGAAAAGATTCATCAGTGGGAGCTGAGTCAGAGTCATATGCAAGAACTACAGAGTTGTGGTCAGATAAACCATTATCGTACGTTATTACAACTGCAGGCAACAGTTACATGCTAGAAGAAAGGCTTTCAACAGCTTCTACCACAAAGAAATGGTAAATATATGAGTAGATTAATACATACATAACATTATACAATGAATACATGTATTGAACATTACATAGTACTTAATTAACATACATAATATAAATTTATATATGTTAAAAAAGAGGAAAACACTGGTGAATCATGCAAGCAAGAAATTTAAGATTAAAAAATACATATGGTGCGATTTACATTCATCTGGCCTTCCAAATTAGGCCAAGTGAATCTACAACAGAGAGCAAAGCAGTAGTTACTGTTGCAGAAGGCACAGGCATGGTATGAGTGTTGACTGTGGAAGGACATGAGTAACGTTCTGAAACATTGCCAGTATTCTGCATCTGGAGCTTATTGGTAATTAGGGAGGGTATAAAGCACTACACTTAAATACTTTCATATTAATGTGTGTTAGTTATATATTATTTCTCAACAAGAAAAAATACGTACAGGGGTGGGAAAGATGGCTTAGCAGTTAAAAGTACTTGCTGCTCTTACAGAGGACCCAGGTTTGGTTTCCAGCACCTACACAGCAGTTCACAACTGCGTGTAACTCCAGTTCCAGAGGAGCTGATGCTTTCTTCTGGCCTCCACAGGCACCAGGCATGCACATGGTACACAGACACACATGCAGACAAACATTCACCCTCATAAAAATAAAAATAAATACACCTTTTTAAAAAAACTGAAAGAAAACAAGTCACAGTATAAAAGTTTAAAAATATAATTTTCAGCAGGTAGGCTTACGTTAATATCACTCTTTCAAACAGCAAATAGTCACAGCTTTCATACAAATTTCATCTCTGACAGTTGTCTTCTTTCTTAATTAAAATGCAAATATAGACTTGATGGTTAGTAAACAACGCAGGGGGAAATTACTCACTCAGCCAGAAAGAACACACTAACTTATTTCTCATTCATACAATAAAATTAAATTTAGGCCTGAGAGATCAGGTCTGACTCTACAATTCAGACGAGCCCATAAACAAGTATATGCGTGCAAACACACACACACACACACACACACACACACAGAGAGAGAGAGAGAGAGAGAGAGAGAGGGAGAGAGGGAGGGAGAGAGACAGAGAGACAGAGAGAAAGAGAGAGAGTTTCCTTTGATATAGCTGCCTACAGCAGCTTGTAACAGAATTAATACTATTTAAAAAATATAAATTATTGCAGTTTGTAGTTAAGAAACTACACCTGCCACCTGCCCTTTCTCTCTCAAGAAACAAAAGTCATTTGTTTCCTGCTACTGATAACAAAATAGCAAGTATTTCTAAAAACCAGTAAATTCTCACCTATATGCCCCAACTGAATTCCGACATTCCAGTAGCCCCTTAACTTTATATAAAACCTACCTATATATTTCTTACTTCTGTTTTAAAAGCATATTATTATAAATAATTTTAATTTAGAAGAATTCAGAAAGAGGATATTCTATTGCCAAAGGAGAAATTTGCATTGCCATTAGGAGTTACTATTTAAATATACCAATACATATTCACTATGATTACACCACTAAGGAGGGTGAAGAATGTGTTTCTATCTGAAAGTCTAAAATATTTTTAAAAGATTATGTGTAGTCTGTCTCTCTACTTAGATCTTGAGCTTCAAGAGAACAGAAACTATTTTCACAGCTTCATAATACTCAGATGAGTCCAAGACTATCATATGCCTTCACCATCTGTCTGGTGAATAATAGTTGATTTAGGTAGATGAATGGATGGAAACATAGAGGAATGCCTAAATAATGGACTTATGGATGAATGATAAATAAATGAATGGACTGATTGACAGACAGATGAATAGAGAGGTTTACAGATGAATGAATGGATATGTGATCTCATGTATGAATGGATGGACAGATGAATAGGTGAATGAGTGGATGTGTGGATGGATATGGGTAGATAGTTGAGTAGATGGATAAAGAGAGGTAGATAGTTGAGCAAATGGATGGATATGGATAGGTAGATAGTTGAGTAGATGAGTGGATGAATAGATGGGTGCCTAAGTACAAGGATTAGTAGGGGGATATAGGTAGATGGATAAATGAATAAATGAGCATTATATTAGCAAATGAATTATTTGGGGGAAGTAATTTTTCTCAAATTGTTTTCATTAAATAGTTAATACTTAGTGTAATACTTTCAATGCTAACTTTAAAAATAAAGGTATAATCCAGGCATGATGGCTCACAAATTTAATGAATTTGCTCCCAATATCTACAAATATTTTGAAAGAGTCATAAAATTAATTACTTCAAAAGTATTTATGAGTAGAACGATACAGTTGGCTGGCAGCAGAATCTTGAGGTGGGTGGTTTATGGACAGAAGTAACAGTTTCTCACCTTCTTAGAACTTCAAACCTTTTTTATTCTAAATCTAGATATACTATCCCTTTCTCTCATGTATAAGCTTCTTGAAACATTATGTAAATATAAGCATACCACAGAAAATACCACCCACATTTTCCCCACCATTAGAATCAACAGTTACTTTCTTTTTCATGTTTTCTGTAGGTGCATTTGCATACATTTTCATTTTTGCCTTGAACCAACAATAACAGTTGCCCCAAAACATTACATTTTAGTATTCTGAGAAACATACCACATCATGGAAGTTTATAACTAAGTTTAGAAGGTGCATTTGAAAATGAATTTCAATAAAGAATTCTAATGCCAAGGATAATAATAGTTGAGAGTCCCTGATTCTGATGACAATCTGTTGAAGATTTTAAAGAAATGATCTGTCCACAAGAACCTTTTATGCCACACTAAGAAGTGGGAAAATTTGTTTACAAAAGTCTATTGCAAAGCTTGCTGGTTCAAGACACATTTAACCAAAGGAAATGATAAATATCAAACCATAAAGATGCTATAACAAAACTGCAATTATGCAAATAGTTACAACAGAATAAACCCATTTAATTTTGGTCTTATCTACAAATACATATATAAGAACTGGGAGATGTCTCTGCTCTGAGAGCCTTGGTTGTAGAAAAGAGCTCTCAGCCTTCAGTCTGACAAGTGTCTCCTCAATTTGCTCTTCCATTTCCCTCTTCCTCCTCCTCTACTTCATCTTTTTCCTCCTCATCTTCCCTTCTCTTATTCTTAGCTTTTCTTTATACAAAGAGATATATGTCTGTTTCCATTTCTCCTCTTTCCTTCTCTTCAAAGTCAGATGAACTGAAGGATCATCATCATGAAGCATGCCTTGAGGAAATGCACTAGAGAGAAGCCTGGCTAGGCTGTCAGGAAAAGTTAGAAGATTCCAATGCCACGTAGAGATTAGTGTCAGCCTGAACCTAAGAGAAATTGAAGAAATGAATGGTCTCCTTACCCCTGGACTGAAAGCATAGAGTAAAGAAAAGGAAGCCTCACCATCTTAACAGACTGATCCTAAGAGTTCTGAGGATCGGGATGCAGGAAGGCCTCATTGGGAAAAAAACATGGTAGTGAATTTTCTTCTAAGAACAAGAAGGAAACTGCCCAGAAATGAGATGCTGAAGTCATGTATAGATGACAAACCATTTTCAATTGTTTAATGAGCAATAACAAAAAGACTCTATCAGTCAGAGAATGCATGACTTCTCTTTGGGCATCAAAATGATGCTCTCTGGTAATACTGAGGCATTCACACATACATTTAAAATTCAGCTCACTGTTTCTGTTTTCTTTTTGCAATGATTGCTTGCAGTTTATTTTTGTTACGAGGAGTTTTAAATGGGCAATGACATGATGCAACATTCCAAACACTGTGCTTAGGAGGTGATGTGAGCAGCTCTATAGCAAACAAGAAAATTGCTTTTGTGGGATTTAGTACTTTTCAAAGTGATTTTATAAATATGCTTTCCATTGACAAATACAACTCTGACCTACATGACTTAAAAAGAAGCCTTTGCAAATGGCTGCAAATAGAAGCTATTGTTGACAAAATGGAAAATTGCAAATTAACCAAAGGTGTGAGATTGATGCACAAAATCCACGGTCTATTATTCCTCCTCCCAATGTAAATCACTAGAATGGTTTCACAGAATATTCTATCATAGGATATGCAAATAGTTTGACCACACTGTAGCTTCTACAAATATGCCCAATTATGACTGGTCTGATAAACAAAATGTCAAAGAAAAACAATAATTCTAGTCTAATTAGTTTATTCCCTGAAGTTGACAAAATGCACCATGAAGATGATAGTTAGTGAATTTAGTGCTAAAAATGTGGGGTTTTGTTTTGCAATTTTATTTCATCTTAGGCACTCAAAGAGTTTCATCATAAATATTTGTGATTGATGTGAAAGCAAATGTTTCCAATATGATTTCCCAATCTTATTGCATTTGTTCCTGTTGTTGTGCCCATACCACTTCACTTCGTGTATGTAATTCCAAACCGGGGAAAAAAAAGATTTTGAACTAAAATTATGGTTGACTGTCACTATTTAAAAGTTTATGCTCTCCCACAGGTGACCAATGACTCCAAGAAACAGTGTCTTTTAGACACAACAGGACTGGACTGACATGTATACGAACTCACAAAGTCTGTGGCAGCAAGCACAGGGCCTATATGGCTTCAAGCCACACAGGATCCCAGCAACACTGTAAGGAGGAAGTGGACATGGGCTCCCTCCCCTAACTGAGGCGCTATCTGTAATTGATAACAGCTGGCAAAGGAAAAAAATCAGTTTTCCCCAATAGAGTCTCACTGGGTATATTAACCACACTTCAGGAATAATTGGCCAACACAAAAGGAACTCAATGGTATTTTTGTAGACTTTTTGTCTCATATTGCTTTATTTGGGCATTTCTTTTCTTATCAGTCTTTTGTTTATTTTATTTTTTGTTTTTGGGGTGTTTCATGTTTTGTTTGTTGGTTTGTTTATTTTTTTAAAGAGAAAAAAGAACATAGTGCTGGCTGGGTAGGAAGGTGGGGAAGATCTGAGAGAAGTTAGAGGAGGGGAAACATGATCAAAGTATATTGTATGAAAACACTTTTTCTTTTCTCTTTTCTCTTCTTTTTTTCTTTTCTCTTTTTTCCTTTTTTTTTGTGGGGGGAGACAGGATCTCAATACGTAGCTGTAACTATTTTGTAACTCACTCTGTAGACGAGGCTGGCCTTGAACTCCTAAAGATCCAACTGCCTCTGCCTCCCAAGAGCTGGGATTAAAGGCGTGAGCCACCATACCTGGCAAAGACATTATTATTGATAAACATGTTTTGAAAAGTTTTATGCTCTTATAAATTGACTATTGTCTATCGTTGTGTTGACTCTATAATGGTACACTTGAGTAGTTTTAACATAAATTACATGTCCCTCAAAGCCTAAAATATTTACAGTCTGGCTATCTATAGAAAACATTTGCTGACTCCTTATATGTAATAGCTCATACATATTTAAAATGTTCATTTGCATGTTTTTGATAATTGGAGTTTCTGTGTGTGTATGAGTATTCTGTGTTCCTAAATTCAGGTAGACTCTGTTTTGACTTGGATATGAAACGCTCCCCCCCCCAAAAAAAGTGATCACATATTGAAGGCTTCACCTCCAGCTATGTCACTATTAAGAAATGACTGGTTTGTGGGACCTCTAACTTCATCTGTGACTGCATAGCTAAATGGGTCATTAGGAAGTGGGAACTAGTTGAAAGATGTAGATCACTGGAGCCATTCTATTGAAGAGTCTCTCTCTGTCTCTGTCTCTGTCTCCCTCTCTCTCTCTCACACACACACACACATAAACATACAAACACATTATTCTACATTTTTGGATGGACCCACTCATTCAGAAAATATTTATTGACTGTCCACTAGATGCCAGGCACTGTTCTGTGCTCCAAGACTCCCAAACAGAAAAATACATGGCCTTTCCTTCATAGGTTTGCAGTGGACTGCAACAGACATGCAATAATTGAGTAAAGTCCTGTGCTATAACTACAAAGAAGAGGAATATCACTAAATACGAAATATTTTGCTAGCAAAAATATGAGTGGGTAGATGAGAGAGACTGAGAAGTCTTCACAGAAAGAGTCACAATGGGCTAGGGCTTTAATATCTGTGTAGAAGCTGTGTGTAAATAATAATAGTAGAAAAGTCATTGGAAGCTACAGGAACAACATTGGAGATCGGGTGAAATAAACATCAGATGTGTTAATGCCTGGGCTAAGGTTGAGGGGAGTGGAGTAGTATGAAAAGATGAGCTAGGGAAATCAGGCTACCTATAAACCTGTGCCTTGCTAAGGAGTGTGTGTGTACATGTGTATGTGTGCATGCATGCATGTGTGCGTGCATGCGTGTTTGTGTGTGTGTGTGTGTGTGTGTGTGTGTGTGTGTGTGTGTGTGTGTGTTCATTCGTTGAGACAAGGTCTAGCTATACGGCTCAGGTGAACCTTGAACTCACTACGTGGCCCAGGCTGGCACCCAGTCTAGGAGTTTGGGTTTTAGCTTTTAAACATGGTGGTTGGGTGTTTCTTAAATATAGAAACAACATACTCAGATTTCTTGTTTAAGATGATAATGTGAGGGAAAGGGTGATGAGTGACCGGGACACAAGCGGACTGAAAGAAACAGCTTCCCAGTTTATCAGAGTATGTCTGCACACCCAAGCATGAGACCTCCTGGCACCCTGAGAGACATCCATAAATGGAAGACAGCCCAGTGCCTGAGGGAACTGAAGAAAAAGTTCAAGGAATCTTTTGGTTAGAAAATTCAGAACAGTTGTTACATGACAGCTTTACTTCATAAGAGGCAAAAATCCTTCTTTCTATCATTGCTTATGTGCCTGGAACCCTCTTGTGCCGAGAGCAAGCTCATGAAAATGGCAACAAAAGGCAGAAATGCTATGCTTATCAGCCTTTGTGCTTGTGGTGGGAAAAAGAAAAAAAGAATGAAGACTCTGTTCCTAAGTCCAGAAAAACTGATTATTACAATATCCTGATCATAACCCCAACATCACCAACTTGTGGAATGTTTGTTCCTTACTCTCTCTTCACAAATGCCTCCCCATTATAGAATTCTTCCAGAAGTGAAATAATTCCAGCTACTGTTTTTCCTCTAAAAGGGACCACTGTGTTTCTGCTGCTTTCACTCGCATGTTTCTGTAGGTGGTCATTTCAACAATAAAGGAAGTTCAAGGGTTCAACCAGATTTCCACTGTTACAGCCCAAAACTTTGAGGCTTCTTTTTTCAAGGAAGTCCCCCCTGCTGAGCAATTATGCTTGAATTCAAGGCTGGCTCCTTAGCAAAGCTGTGGGGAGAGTAAGACAGAGAGAGGGGTAAGGAATCTAGGGAGGGAAGAGAAGATAAGAGACTAAAGAAATCAAGGCATTCAATCAGAAGCAAATGGCTGCAACTGACCATCTGATACCACGGAGGCTCAGAAAGCAAAGTGAAACGGAGTCCGGGGTTGATTCATTCCTCAGTTTTATTTTTGACTAATTTTGACCCTGATTAATTGATGTATTGAGAAAGAATAATACCTGCAGCCATGTTATTTGGGCTATAACATGCCTCAGGCAACATGCTCAGAAGGTTCTGGAGGAAGCCAGTAGATTCCTAGTGTCTTAACAGAGAATATTTACTTTTTCTTGGGTGCAGTGCTATGACCAACATCTTGTTTGGTCATTTCCAAAGAGGTCTCCAACTCTATATGATGTCTCATAATCCCCCCAGGGCAAGACAAAGCAAAGTAGATCCAATCTCATCATGCCCTACCTCTGTAGCATTGCCAAGGGCAACAGGGTGCTGATGCTTCACCATTTTGCCTCTTGTCTTTTTGTTCCCTATTCCTGGAGTTGTGAGGGAGGATAGCTCCAAAGAATAATGGATGTGACCCTTGCTATTAAGGTCCCTAATCTCTCTCCCGTGCCCCTGTGTGTGTACTCGAGTGAATGGCTTTGTCTGATCCCATTACTTTTCCCTGGAAGAAATTCACCATCCTCATCATTTTCAGAGCAGATACATAAAAACATAATAAAAATAAAATTAAGTTCTCTAGAACTTTGAAGGTCCCCATCACCCAGTGACCTGTCTTCGAGGTTCATGGAGGGAGACCATTCATGAAAGCTGCTTAGATGTCTTTTTTTTTTTTTTGCTACTGTCAATGAGCAAACTGCTAGTAGTCTCATAGAGAAAACAGCTTCCAGCTAAGAAGAAGCATTATGAAAAACTCATCACCTAGTAATTTCACTGAGAAGGAAAAATATTCTGAACTAAAAACTTTGAGAGCAAATTTTACAAGAAATTTTATAGCTGTTGAGGATTGAAATATCAGACTCCCATTCTCAAAGGTATAACCTAAATGGCTTTATGAGTACAAAACCAGACCTGGAGCCATGGAGAGTCATTGGTGTTATCCCTACTCCGATGGGGCATGCCTTCGTTCCATGCTGCCTTTCACTGGGAATTCTATCATTTCACAAAGAAGCAAAGGAGAATGGGGGTGGTTGTGTATTAACCAACTGCACAGAAGGCAATAAGAGACAAATGCTCTTCCCAACACTGCCTGAAGCCATTTATCCTCATCAATGAACTGCACAGAATCAGAAGCTTGGGTCAAGGTGTGTTGTCATTAGCTCTGTCTCTCTGTGCCTGCAGTTAGAATATGGGGCATGTACTGGCTGGTGTTGTGTTAACTTGACACAAGCTAGAGTCATCAGAGAGGAAGGAGCCTCAGTTGAGAAAATGTCTCCATGAGATCCAGCTGTAAAGCATCTTCTCAATTAGTGATCAATGAAGGAGGGCTGGTGGGTGGTGCCATCCCTGGCTGTTGGTCTTGGGTTCTATAGGAAAGCAGGTTGAGCAAGTCAGGGGACTCAAGCCAGTAAGCAGCACCCCTCCATGGCCTCTGCATCAGCTCCTGCCTCCAGGATCCTGCCCTGCTTATTTTCCTGTCCTAACGTCCTTCAGTGATGAACAGTGCTGTGGAAATGTAAGCCAAATAAACCCTTTCCTCCTCAACTTGCTTTTTGGTCATAGTGTTTCATCACAGCAATAGAAACCCTGACTAAGACAGAGTACATACAAAGAAATGAGTACATTAATAAAAAACATTTTAAAAACAATCATTTTTCTAAAAATGAAATGTAAACAATTTTCCTCATTTTTTCTACTTGACTTTCTAAACTCATACGGCTTGCTGTGATTTAGATATTTGACTATTAACCTTTTAACTCAAATTCTGATCTATTATTTCTTTGAAAATATAGAAAGTTGAGTTCAAAGGCACAGCTACAGCTTAAATCTTGGTAAGACAGTGTCCTGAATGTCAGCCAGAGCCCAGCTCTAAAAATCCATAACTTTTGTCTGATCCCTTTTCTCTTACAAGGAAGTGCCTCAAGATACTAGTTTAGCATACATCCAACATGTGAGTGTAAACTTTTCCCCATGCCTATCAGCTTTGATTGCTCCAGCTTTTGAAACTCTGATAGTCCATCTTTCCAGCGTAAAGGGATTAACCAGGTGATAGCCCCCCTCAGGACAAACAGGTGAACAGACAGCACATGCCAGATCTATCATCCTATAAATCCGCTTTTCAAAGCACGAGTCTCTCCCATTTCTGGGCAAACACTGGCAGTTTCTCTTCTGGGAAGAAAGAAAAGAATAGAGTCAAAAAAGATCAATCAATCTGACAAAGCTTGTGGTTTCATTTCAATTAATGCTTAGTTTAAAATTGTCTAGTGACATGAAGAGAGGATGATTCATAACAAAAGCGACTTGCACAGCCCACATTTAAAAAAAAAGGTCCATGTGATGAGCATCATCCCCATGAAAGAGTGTTAATTAAGTAAGCTGTATATATATGATCATGATGCAATAAACTTGAGAGGAGAAAAGACATCAATGCTAACACTGCAAAACTTTAGTTGGGCAAAGTAGCAGCAATCTGAAACATAAAATATTTATTTAGAAAATGGAGCATACTTACTGCTGTAGGACAAAATTATATACATATGCAGGGATTTTTCCATAATGATCTGAAAGTGGCATATAAACACTCAGTTCTTACATTTGAGCATGTGCATACAAGCGTATGTGTTCATCTGTGCATGTGCTAAATATCTCTATGCATAGATGTTCAAGCAGCTGTCATATGTAAATTTGGTTCTAATTAGGCTGTAGGTTGACAAACTTCATCTCATAAGACAAACTAGCTCACTACCTGTTTGTATAAATAAAATTGTACTAGGACATGGCCAAACTTATTTATCTATGCATTGTCATGGCTGCTTTCCTAAGCAATGACAGATCTGAATAGGGCTGACAGAGAATACATGATTTGCAAAGCCTAAAAACTTTTAGTCTCTGGGTCTTTACAGAAAAAAAAAAAAAGATTGCCATTTTCTGATTGAGATAATGGACATCATTTAGCTAACACATAAGTATAAGTCAACATAAATGTACTTTTGATATTTGACTCAAGTCCTAAACTTTCCCCCAAACTATTGAAAATTATTGTTAAATATCATAAACATGATGAATTCAGATAAAAGGAACCTTGGAGACTTAGTATAATTGCTACCTTTGTTTTGGATCATATTTTCTCTGAAAACATTTTTGAACTTTGTTTTTAATATAACATATTATTTTAATATATGCATATAAAACAAGTAATTTCCATATTAAAATGCCATTGAAATAGAGCCACACCTTGATCTGTTTGTGGGTCCCCTGGCGATGTGACAAGGACTTATCCTGGGTGCATGAACTGGCTTTTTAGAGCCCATTCCCTATAATGTGTTGCCTTACTCAGCCTTGATGGAGGGGGAAGGGGCTTGATCTTGCCTCACCTTGGTATGCCAGCCTGTGTTGAATACCCAAGGGAGGCCTTACCCCCATGGGGAGAGATGGGGGTGGGATAGGGTGAGGAAAGGGAAGTAGGAGAAGGGGAGGGAGGGGGAACAGTAGTTGGTATGTAAATAAAAGTAAAACTATTTTAAAAAATAAAAGAAAAAAGAAATAAAGCCACACGGTGTTACCCACATTTTAAGTTTCATATATGCACAATATTTTTCTCATTATTTTATATAAACAGGTACACTTCATACTATAATTACATTTCCCATCATTTAGGGTCTATGTCACTGTAAACTACAGGGACATGAGTGACAATGAGGGGCAGCTGAACATCTAACTGAATTATCCTATTCCAAAAGTATGAAGCTATCTATAATCCCAATACCACCATGGAAAACATCTGTCCTAAGTATAGTGACCATTTACCTGTTACAAATTACCTTCTCCTATCTCCAAAACAATTATTTGGTCTCATTTCTCTCGTAGAGAGAGAAAACTGCACTTCAATGAGCATTCAAGGCAAATCCAAATGCAGGGTAGGGTGCCAGGAAGAGGTAAATGTTATAGAATATGGTCATCAGGTATTCTATATTACCACATTACTGCATATATTTCAAGAAACATTTCATCCTCCTTCTGCTGTATTTCTAAGTTCAATAACTCTGATTTCATTTCTCATACAGAACTCGCTAATTATCCCTATGTGAGATGAAATTGCTTTCTTTAAAAAAAAAAATCCAAGTCTAAGGCCTTTTACTGTTTGAGGCTAAGGAGTGAGCATGATACATATCATTACTGTCATTTTCTGCCAAAACCCATGCCCTGCAGGCGACACAGATGATGATGAAATGCTGTAGGGTGGCAATGATTGTCCTATATTGTATGTAGATGTGGGCTGTCACAGTCATGATTTGGATCAAGGGTACATGACCTCATTCCTGGCTAGTCAACCTAGAGCAAATGTAATTTATTGGAGCCGGGAGGCCTCATTATGATCTAGTGTCCAATGTATTTCCTCACAAATAAAAATGATAGCCATATAAGAAATCCACATAACTACTCTTCATTTTATTGACAAGATTTTTAATGCAGTAGAAAGAAAATACATTGCTCCAGTTTTGCCAACCCATGAGGAAACTAGTTGCCATATTTAAATGAGAACAAAAAAAATGAATATGGGAAAAACATTCCCATGAAATCTCATTTGAAACTTTGGCTTTGGGATAACAGTTTTGTGGTACTTAGCTAAAATCACCATGTCCTGGGAAAAGTTTAAATGCAGCCCAAGAAGCGGAAATTTCCTTTGACTAAATGGCAGCATTTCTGCCTTTCTACGCAAAAGCAAAATTTGAGAACAAGAAAAGTATGAGAGTGTGTAACGTAGGAGAGACATGCTGCTAACATCTATACATGTGAGTCTCAGGAAAATTGCATCACAAGTAATTTACCTGAAAGCTGTCTTTCCCAAAGCACTGGACATAATGGCCTATGTGTCAAGAAAGCTGGGGCAGGAAAGGAACGATGTCAAGAGGGCCACATATCTTTGCTTACTGACGTTCCAGAATCTGTTTTAAAAAGAGAGCCAAGAGCTGCTGGCAGAAAGGTCAGGCTAGTCTCCTTTCCATGATGTTGCTAAAAGCCTTCACGGCCTTTATCTGGGAAGATAATGAAGTAGTTATTATCTCAACGTAAGGTCCTGACTCCTTCTATGTGCCCCATCATCAATTCACCATGCTTAATTCAATCTGTGTTTATGTAGCTCAGATATAATCCCACCAGATTCAACCATTCAGCCCTGACAGTGATACTGTTGCTAACATTACACTAGTATCACTTTCAGAAAGGATGGGGGGAAAACTTTATCGTTACAGGGAGACCACCCTCAGACACAGCCATTTGTAAAATGTTGAGGCATGTTTAGGGGGTTTCATTTCTTGGTGGATCTGAGATAAGCCATTTGGAAAGCTTTTAATTGTTTCATTGAGGCTATTGTTACTTGTACTGTGTGGACACCTGAAAAGCAAACCCCAGAAGTTCAGTTGAAAATGGCTTTGTTCTGAAGCTTATTTTAGGAGCAGAATTGTTCAACTGCATAATACAACCTGGATGTTCCAGCTGTTTCGCAAGCAACGTTTTGAAAAGCATTAAGTAAATAAAACTCATTGGTGCCACAACTTTTGCTCAAGTCCTGTCCATGTTTGCCTAGATCTCATTATCACCCCATTATAATAATAATCAGTGCTGTTGAGTTGGATTACATCACCTACCACTTTGAAGCTAGGTGTGGCCATGTGAATTGCTGTAGCCCATGAAGGATGAGCAGAAAAATGTTACATGGCTCTAGTGATATGTGACGGGTAAAAGCTTCAAGAACCAGCATGCTATTTACCACGTTCTGCTTTACAGTTTCCCGTATGTCAAAATGGAGCTACAAGCAGTGTGTATTTCAGAAGAAATACAACCAATAGAGCACTTCCGTTTACAGTCCTTAGACATGCAGCACAGGGGAGAAATGAACACTGGATTATGAAACCACTGGATCTTGGAAATATGTATTACCACAGCAAAAGCCACATTAGTCTTGCTTTCCTATTCCACCTTCTGGTACAGTTTCTGCCCTTACTTCAAAACATGAGCACTATTGTGTAATGGATACACTCAAGAGAATGTCCACATAATCATCTTAATAAAAATAATAATGGAAGGAATGGTCACAGTTTGATCAACCACAAATTTTTCATTGAGTTTTGTTTTATTGAGATTTTTCATTTATCACCTGACTCCTTGATGACTTTTCACTCACATGTGGTACTGTGCTTATCTTTCCCTTGCTTAGGAAATAGGAGATGGTATGGTAGGCAGGCAACAGATACACTCTTCTGGGAACTGAATAAACATTTCTCAAAACTTCAAATGGTGACTCCTTTACCACCACTGTGGCTATATTTGGAGATAGAGCCCCTAAGAAAGCAATCAAGTTGAAATGAGGTCATGAAGGTGGAACCCTGATCAGATTGGACTACTATGCTTAGAAGACGTATCAGAAGACCTTCCTGCACACTATCTTACTCTTTCTCTCTCTCTCTTCTGTGTGAGGATGGACAATTAAAACAATCATCTAAAAACAAACATCTTCCTAGTCTCCACAACACTGAGAAATCAATTTCTGGTCTTTAAGCCACCCAATCCCTGGTATTTTGTTATGGTAGCCTAAACTGCCTAGCTAGCTGGAGCTAGTCAGAGGAGTGTAAAAGGTGAGGTGATGATTACTCTAAAGAAACTTCTCTCACAACTAAGACGTTAAGAGGAAAAAAGGACTCAAACTGAGGGAGACGTGAAGACAGCTTAGAGCAAGGGATTTGAATAACCTTTGACCCGTGGGCAGTTGTTCTGTGAGAGCTCAGTGAATATGCACTGTATAACAGGCACAGAGCATGAGGTTGGGGACACAAAGCCAAGGGATGTATGGGTCCTGTAGCCCACAAACATATGCCTTCATAGAAAAATATGTTAAGCAAACACACTGTGTCACTACCACCACATTTGCTGAGCACCTACAATGCAGTTAAGCATAGTGCTGAGAGTTGAACCAGGCATTACATTTTCATTGATCACCTGATCCTTCATCATAGAGATGAATATGCTACTCAATTAGGGTTCGGTTGGGGTAATAAATATCCCATGTGTCTCTGCCACAGGACAGCACTATTGGATGCAGATTGTACTCATCTTCTCATCCTCCCTCCTCAGTCTGCTCTCAGTCTGGCTAACTGACCCTGGAAGGCCTTGAGAGGAGTCTGACAAATATGGACATTTGTAGGCAGCAAGTGTGCATTAAACAGAATCCAATAAGTGCAATACCTGCAACTCCTCTACATAAATGTCTTTGGTTTATATAAAAAGTTACATGATCACATTTCAATATTCAGCTCAAAGCAAATGGTCATTGCCCAGCACAGTGCTGGAATTCATATTCTATTTAGTTCTTATGAATAGAAACAGAAGCAGCTTTGAATTTTTACCTGAGCATTGAGAAAATAGTCTGTCCAGGAGAAACATCAATATGCTTCACCAAGAGCATGCTTCTCAGAGCCTTTCCCATAATTTTATAGGCAAGTATTGTTTTTTCATGTCAACTTCACTCAAAGAACTTCAAGCCAAAGCAGAAAAGAGCACAACAGCTCTGTTGAAGAAAAACTGGATTGTCTTCTCTAAAACACTAACTAGCACAGAGTCTATCCAAATTGTCTGGGTCTTTTAATGAGGAAAGCGCGAAATTGGACAAAGGCCCTATAATGCAGTTTATAAGGATAAGAGGAGAGAAGGGGGCAAAAAAGGAAAACAAAAACCAGTGTGAACCAAACAACACTCTGACACCCAAAGAGGAAATAGCACATTCTCCCCATACCTCTGGATTTTCTGTACTAATCTTTTAACCCAGAAAAGGATTTGCTGAGACAGATACAAACACAGATACTAGTAGGTGTCAGTCATGCTCTGCTGCTACAGAAACAATGCATGGGAGATGCTGCCAGCAGATACAGGTTTCCTCGGATATCTGAGCTGCTAAGAAGCAGATGGGGAGAAAGGATCAGGCATCTTTCCTCTACAATGCTTCTTTCTTTGTCTCGGTAGAGTTTGATGCTAAAAATCCCGTTTTAGGTCTTGCAGAGTAAGGAACTCATCCTGTCTCTCCTTGGCCCTTGCTGCATGCTCCTCCCATCATATCCCAGTCAATGATTAGCTTCTCACAATCAGACCACGATAGACTGAGGAACTATAGCTGTTCTTCAGTTAGGTAGGGAGGTAAGGTAGCATTGGCTCTCTATCTGAGTGACGTCTGGACAGAGTGTACAGAATTTCTGAGAAGGCAACAATAGTGCTCGGTAGCAACAGTGAGCGCACAGGCAGACGTCTGTTAGCAAGTCCTAGCCCTGTGGTTTTTTGTTTTAATGAAAAAGAGCCCTATGGTATAACCCCACCTAGACACTTCTATAATTAACTGGCATGTAGTATACAACTTGGGGAACATTTTAGCTGTCTTTAGTTTTCTCCACCAACACTCAGAAGGGACACTGGGAAGACACAGAACCACAGTGTGCAGAGACATAAAAACTAAAAGGCAAGGTCACTCAAGAGACATAGTTTCCGGTCTTACTGATCCTAAACTAAGAGGGAACGCTTTGGGAATGAGTTTTCTGATTCCAGGGGTGAGGAGTGAAACTGGCAAGAGGAGCATCATCATCTGGGCTGCCTTGAGCCTTGGTTTGCTCATCTGTAAAGCTGACATAATAAGCCTGGCTCTCTTATCTCACCATCTTCCTATGAGAATGAAATGAGATAAGGTGTGGGAAAGTGCTTCGGAAAATTCTAAAGAGCCACCCACAGGTAAGGTGTTATTATGCCATTGCTCATCTAGAACTCGAGTCCTTGGAGACATATTTTCAAACTACATTGTTTGTCAGTGGTAGCTCTCACTTGTGTGGTTCTCTTGCTTCTGCCTACCCATGAGGTAAAAGAGTTTTCTACCACCTACAGGGAGTGGCTTGAGGAAGAAGCTTGGGATTGGGGGGGAGTATTACAAATGAAGACACAATGACCTCAAGGATGCTCTGACTGTGAAATGGAGTGCTCATGTCATAGGCACTACACACACCTGCTCCCTCTGGGGCAGGAGAGTGACAGGCAGCAAGGTGAATGCACAAATGACATTCATTGACCTGGAAACAATGTGTGAAGAGATGCTGACATCATCTCATTCTATAGAATCAAATCAGTAACTCCCACCTCCTCTTCTCTGTTACATCTTCTGTTCTATCCACAGAAAAGAAAACTCTCTTTCCCAAGAGACCCTAATAGGCAGCACTCATCATCTGGCTATCACAGTCCTGGAAGGCAGGACTTCCCTGCTCTTCCTTTGACCACTGTCTGTAATGGTTACATGGTCCCCAGGTTCTTGGAGTCCTCTAAGAACTGTAATCACATGTCCCTTGTGATTAAACTGATTTATCTTAGAATCAAGATGGAGCCTAAAATGCAATGACCACCCATTTAACAAATGTTTACTCAGTCCCACCTTGTGCCAGGTAAGTATTAGTGTAAAGAAATTAGCCACTTGCCAATCAAGCCTGTTTGCTGCTGAATGAGACTTCCCAGCATCCTCTGTAATTATATGTTGTCAAACAATTGAGTTCAGGCCAATGGATTACAAATGGAAACTAACTGCTCAACTTCTAGGCATAGCTCATCCAAAACTAGCCTATATGAGTCTTCTTTCTCCCCTACTCCACATGCATTTCAAACGCAGCCCTGGGAAAAGAAAACGTCTGGTAGATGGGGAAAGTACATAAAGAAAAGGATCTACATTCTAAAATACCTATGCGAAAGATTATCCGCTGAATAATTCACTGATCTCATGTGGGAAAGAAAGAAAATGTCTATTATATTGATCCACTGACATGTTAGTGGCTCTTTATTATAGAAATAATCACACCCTGACCCTGCAGTTGAGCACACGATAGGGGTTAAGACATGGTCCCAACAGTACTGTGAGGTAATTACTATGGAGAGGAAGAAAGAGGAAGAGAGAGGAAGCAAGCTGTGGGCAACTGGCATCACAAAAAGGTTAATCAAGAACACTGAGACAAGAGGGCATCAAGGACAGAACCAGAGGAAGCTGGAGAAAGATATTGCAAGATTGGCATAGGAGCAGAACCAGAGCACTCTTAGAGCAGGGCCCAGGACAGGGTGTCTAGGCAGAAGGTCCCAGAAAGGTTAGGACCAGGCCCCTAGGACTTGAAAACCAGTTGGTTTAGATGTTATCAGGAGGATAATAGGAATCCACAGAAGAATAAAAAAGGAGGAATTGGGCCTTCCAAGAGCAGGTCTACTGGAGTGAAAGGAGTAGATAGAGGATAGCAAGATGAGGCAAACAGAATCGCCCAGTGAGAACCACTTCTAGACACCAAGGTAATGCCTTAGATCCTTGGCTCCTGACACCAATCGGATCCGATCCACCTTTTCCTGCCGAGATGGATTGTTACTTGGATTGCTAGCTGTTTTTGCTGAAGGCTCACTCTCAACAGAATTCATTCTCCCTGGCCCCAGTGCTCCTTTCTCCCTCATTTATATTTTCTGTTCCCCTTCCAGCCTATCCTTTGAGGTCTCAACAAGAGCCTTTCAGCATGCCCACGGGGAATTATGATACAAAGGAAGAGGCTCCACTATTCATCACACACTCTCCATAAACAAAGCTCATTAAACATCCGGCATTATAGCAAGAGACAAGTGCCTCTAAAAATCAGAACAAGCGAGCAAGGTGAGTTTTACTATGACATTAGCAGTCAGACACAAACAAACAGACTGTCAGAAAGACAAGCAGCCATTGTCTGGAAGGGCAGGCACACCACTACAGAAATGTCACAAAGCAGCCACACCTGTCAAGGCAGCCCTGAAAACTTAAGAAAAAGTAAGTGGGGGAGAGAAGAGAGGCTTCTTTCTGAGTGATCTACCAGGCTATCTGGTTCCTGAACAGAACCCGCCCCCCCCACAGAAGGGCAAATGTGGCCAGGAGTGAAGGATGTTTGGAGAGAGTAAGCAAAGGAGTAAAACATCACAAAGGGCCTGGGGCAGATTTCTATTTAAAGCACACTTTAAAGGGGGAATAGTTACTTATTTTTATTCAATCCGTATCCAAGTAAAAAGAAATAGCAGTGTATTTCCCACATGCATCACTTGCTCCCCTTAGAATGACAATGTGGACAGGAGGGCTGTGTTTATCATTCTGCAGGCAAGAAACTCATGTCTTACACTTAGCCCTGATCTTTATTTCCATCCCGCAGGAGTTACTAGGCTACACTCACCAGCAGGAATGTGCCTTGTTGCAGTACTTCCAACCTGGGAATGTTTCATCAAGAACAATGGAAGAAAACAACCCAGTCTTGCTCTTAGACTGACCACATATACATAATCCCTTAAGCTGGGCTTGCAGTCTGAAATTCTTTTCCTTGTGCTTGGTCAGCCCTTGTAACAGAATAGCCAGTTCATTAGGCTTGATTCTCCTTTCCTCCTATGCATAGAAGCCAATTGCATGTGCTGATTCCCCTTGAAGCTAGATGTGGCTGTGTGACTGAGTTCTGGCCAATAGAGTGAGACTGAAATTACAGTGAGTGAGTCACCTCTTCCAAGTGTCTTCTACTCAGTCTTCTATTCCCTTTCCCCATCTGTCCAGAAACAGAATGCAGAAGATGCAAGGACCTAAAAGATGAGAAGAACCTGGGACCCTGAGTCACCATTTAGAGGAAAGACAGTGAGGAGGACAAGTTGATCCGGATCAGGTAACTATATGAAGGAAATACATTTTTACTGTGTTCAGCCACTGGAAAGGAGGAGGGGTCTGTTTGCTACAGCAACTCACCTAACGTGATTAATATAGCTCTCTCTTCAATCCTTTAGAATAAGAATTGCAAATCTTCAACATTGGTCTCATGTCTCTCAATTTCCCTTAATTCAGGTAGAGGAGTATACCCATTTTTGAAAACCTTGTTGATGCTAAAAAGTTGATATTCTAACAGTTCAAGAAGCCAGAAGTTCAAAATGTGGTTTTAACAGGACCATAGCCCCTCTGAAAGTTCTAGCGAGAACTGCTTCCCCACCTCTCCCCTGGCTTCTGTTGGTTGACATCTAGATTCTTGAACTCTTAGAATATCAACTTTTGGCATCTTTAGCAGGTTAAGCTACTTAGTCTGTGGAAACTGGTCATGCTAGCTCCAGGAAACTAATACAAAGTGTCTACTAAGATAGGTTACTTAAAAATAACTCCTTTATTTTGTAGGCTCACTTCTCATTTTCTTAATATTGTGTTTTTATTGATGTGTGTATACGTATGCATGCTCACCCCATATGCATGTAGATGTGGTACCTGCAGAAGCCAGAAGGCACCAGATCCCCTGGAGCTGGAGTTACAGATGGTGGGAACTTAACTGCAGTCTTCTCAGAAATGTTGGGCCACCTCCCTCACCCCACTTTTTGGATAGTGTCCTTTGAAAGACAATGATATAAATTTTGATGCAGTTCTATTTAATTTTCCTTTGTCAATTCTGCTTTCAGTCTCATGCCTAAGAAAATACTGCCTATCATAAGATGACAAGGATTTATTCCTATTTTCTAGTAAGAGTTTGAATTTTTGTTTGTTTGAAATTTTTTGCTTTTGGTGGTGGCAGTTTGAGTTTGTTCTTGTTTTTATTTTTGTTTTGAGACACTCTTACTGTGTGTAGTCCTGGCTGGACTTGAACTCACTATGTAGACCAGGCTGGCCTTGAACTCACAGATATCCACCTTCCTCTTTAAACTGGGATTAAAGGCATGGTTTGTTTGTTTTTAAGTTAAGGTCTCACACTACAGCTCAGGCTAGCCTGCAACTTTCATAATTGCCATAAATTTCAATGTATGTCAAATTTAAAGTTAATTTTTGTTGTGGTGCAATGGAGAATCAACTTCATCCTTTTGTGTATAGATACACCATTACCACATGCACTCAAAGGCTTGTGGATTCCCTCACCGAATTGGTTAGAAACTCTTGTTACAAACTAGATTATAAATGTAAGGATTTGCCTCTTGACTCTCAGGTCTCTTCAACTGATCTGTATGACACATATACTGTCTTGGTTAGTATAACTTTATAATACATTTTGAAAGTGACAATTGTAAGTTTTCCAACATTTTTTCTTGCAAGACTGTGTTGGTTTATTTTTAAGATCAGTTTTTCAATTTTTGTCAATTGATGCAAAATAGATATAGTTATGGATTAATATTAATTCTATGTATTAATTATGGGGTACTACCTATTACTAATATAGTCTTCAAACCCAGGCATAGGAATTTCTTTCCAGTTATCTATACATTTTGTATAATTTTATATTTCTTTTGTTAAATATATTGGTGTCTTGTGCTTTTAGAAGCTACTATGAGTAAAATTGTTTTCTTAATTTCTTTGCCTGATTGTTCATGTGCATTATAACTTGTGCTCTTTATATTGATCTTGTTTCCTAAAAGCTCAACTGAATCATTTGTTAGTTTAACAATTTTATTGTGGCTTCCTTTGGATTTTCAATATAAAAAAATGTCATATGTGAATAAAAATACATTTACTTCTATGATCCCAATCTAGATGTCATTATTTCTTTTTGTTGCCTAATTGCTCTAGCTAAACTCTCTAGTACAATACTGAATAGAAATGACAAGAATGGGCAGTCTATCTTGTTTTTCTTCTTAGAGAGAAAGGATTCACGCTTTCTCTCTGAAGTAGGATGCCATCTGTGAGTTTCTTATTGATGTCAATTACCAGGCTTGTTATGTGTTTTTGTCATAAAAGAGTATGGATTTTTGTCTAACTTTTTTTTCTGAGCCATTTGGGTAATCGTGCATCCATACTTCCTTATTCCAAAAAAAGTAATTATCATTGAAAAAAGTTCAGTTTCCAGTCATCATTCCTACCATATTTCACTGTAGTAACCTATATAGACCTTTCTTCCTTCCCTTCCAGACCATGACTTGCCTAAAGATAGGTGCCTATTTTAGACTTATTTATGTCTTTACTGTCTAGACAAATACCTGATACATACAAGTGTTTATGGAAATGTTGGGGATAAATTTATCCCTGAAAGGTAGCAAGCTGTATCAGGGTGATTAACAACTGAAGGGACTTTTTCCAGGAAAGAGTTGTTAATGGAACGCCTATGGAAGTAAAAGCAAGAATATTCCCTTTTTAATTAGAATACAAAATAATAGGTTTTAGTGCAACATAGACACACAAGCATATTATGTACTTTGCTCATATCCACACCCCTGATTATCCTCTCCCCTCTCCTGAAATGTTCTTAAGGTGCAGTGGCCTTTACCACAAACAGTAAGTATCATCTATCTCAAACACAAACAACTTGAAACCTCAAGGAGGCAAGAGCCCTCATGGAGTATAAAAAAATCATGATGATCATCTTCTGAGGAGGAGATGGTTCTGGAATTAAGAAGCAGTTTAAAACATGTATTTTTCCTGCAACAAAATTAAGGGAAAAAAAGCTACATTAATAAGTCAATATTCTTGTAGTCAGAAAAATGACAACTCTCCCTTCTTTATCCTGATATTTTCTAATCTAGAAGGAACTTATTTCTTCATCTACTGACTGTGAATTGGTCATGTGATTTCTACAAGCAGTGGCAAGCCTGAGCCTCAAGGCTTTACATGATTCCAAGTTCTATTGGAATACTGCAATGGAGAGAGATTCTAGATTCTGTCATCCATTTACTCTATCCCAGTGGTTCTCAACCTGTGGATCACAACCTCTTTGGGGGGATCAAATGATTCTTTTTCAGGGGTCACATATCAGATATCCTGCATTTACATAATGATTCATAGCAATATATGCTATGAAGTAGTAGCAAAAATAATTTTTTGATTGGGGGTCAGCACAACATGAGGAACTGTATTAAAGGGTCACAGCATTAGGAAGATTGAGAAGCACTGTCCTAGCCAATAGCCAATCACTGCTTATATGGAAGACCACTTCAGACTGATCGGTGCCAGGGTAACTTGCTAGTCATCAGCAACTACTTATAGACATGAGCGAGCCAATCTGAGTCCAGCCCAAACTTACAACCTATAGAGTTATGGGCTAAATAAATGCTGTTTGTTTTAAGCCACTGGGGTTTGTAGTTATTTGTTACACAGCAAAAGCTGACATGAAGGAGGTGCCCACTTAAGTAAGAACATATTTCACTCCCAGGTTGTTTATCTACCAATTTTACAACTTTGGGCTAGTTACTTTGTCTAGATGAAAAACAAGAAAAGATGGTACACGAGCCCAGTACTTTGCAAATCTCATTGAGTAGTCAAACTGTTTCCTTGGATGATAACTTATAAGGAATCTCAATATAGGAAATAGATGACAAAGAAATCTTCAGAAGTTTTAAAGGAAACTAGGCCCCATCTGCTCAACTTGTCTCTCACTGTTCACTCCTGGACCTACTTCCACTGCCAGATGGCAGCCCAGGGACTTACAAATAAAATCTGGTAAACAGTGTGCCGTTCAGTTGTCCTAAGGCCTCTATTTAGGGTTGATCTTTTATGATGAATATATTGACAGCCATAAAACAATTTGTATATGATTTCATGGCAAATCTTTTTGTCTTATTTTGTTTCTTTGACATGGGAGCTGCCTTTGTAGTCCAAGCTGGTCTGGAACTTATGAGCCTCCTGCCTCACCTCAACCTTCTGACTGCTGATTACAAGTGCAAGCTATTATGCCAATCTTGTAACAAGTCTTTTTAGATTTGGAATGTATTATGAATACATTCAAAGCTGCTTAATATCTGTGTATATTTATTTATATCCTCATTTTAGTGCTGGTAGATGATTTCACTGTATCAGTGTATATAAGTGTTGTCTGTAATAATATTGCTTGTTCATTCAATTTGCTTTTGCTGGTCATTAAGTATATTTCTAATATTTCTTATAAGCAACACTAAGGTACCAATAATTTCTTTTCTTTTACTTTTCTAATTATTTTCTTAGTTTAAGTTCTAAAGTTAAAACTTGGACACATAATTTTTATGCATTATTTTCATGAAGCCTATTTACTAGAATAAAATATCCAATTTCTATGCCCATGAGTAATGTATGAAATTACTCTATGGGAACCCCATCCTCATCCCATGATAAACCTCACCAATGTGATTTTTTATAACTTGACTAGCTGAAATTTTTTCTAAAAGAGTAATTTGTTGTAATTTGTTTCTGAATTGAGGTCTCCCAAAGTTCATTTATACCAACCTTCAAGCAAAATTGTGGAATGCAGAAAGATGAACAAAGAGCTTAAAAAGAAATCTGTGTATCCATGAGTTGAATCTTTTGGATTTAGATAGCAAAGACCCTGAGATAGATTGATGAGGGAGTGGGAGAGATAGAGGGATTCCTGTTATAGGAAATGACTTACTTTAAGCATTTGTGAATAAAACAATTAGGATTTTTAGGGAAACAAAAAAAAAAAAGCTAACTAGTTACAGCCAGACACATAGCCGTCACCACTTTCTCCAGCTGTGTCGTAACCTATCACACAGTCTTGTATACACACTTGCATGTCATTCAAGGGTCTTTAAAAAAAAAAGACATTCTAGCATGCAAAGTTAAACCTGTATATTGTCCTCTTGTGTGACTGAAGGCTTGGGGTTTTGTGGGTTTGTGCTTGTTAATGCTTCCCCTATCATAAATCAGGAAGTAGAATGCCGTTTCAGTGGCCATCCACTGGACATATGGGAAGAAGAGTGCTTTGCATAGATGTACAGGGGCTGGGTGAGTAGGTAAAGTACACAAAGGGAAGACACAGAGCCACATTTGAATTGGGCACTTTTCAACAGCATGTTTTTAAAGCCATTAAGCAGAACTCCATTTCCTTATCTATTAAAATAACATTGTATTTGCTTCTCAGATTTGAGAAGGTTTGTTACATAATATGAGTTTGCACTAGCAGAAAGCAGCCATCTAGTATTTGTTATTAGGCTGTGTGTGTGTGTGTGTGTGTGTGTGTGTGTGTGTGTGTGTGTGTGAATTTATCTTTCTGAATGTGTTTAGAAGAATCCCTTTGATAACACTCATCCATCCAAGGCAAAAATTTAGTGATCTTCAAAAAGAAAAAAAACCAGAGAGCCAGCATTGACTATAGGGGAAAGTCAGTGGGTTGAAGAATGAAGTGCAAATCATAGTCTTAGTTTTGCTTAGACAACCTGAGAGAAGCAGGGGATTAAGAAAGAGTGGTCCAGGTCCCCTTAGTATATCTGGATTTCCAAGGGTCTCCAGCTCTGCACAAAGCTCTTCCGCATTTCACAGGTGGCAAGTGAAGGAAACAACCCCTGTCTAGCTTCTGACTTCACAGGTTCTCTCACTAGGCCCTATCAGTTTCCAAAAGGCAAAAGCCAATTACACAGTCGCCTCCATACTTGGAGAAACTTTGGGTTAATAGTCCAAATCAGTTGCCTCATAGAAAAAACAGCTCACCTATCCTTAGTTAGGCAAAGGATTGAAGCACTCAGTAACGTTTAACACTACGTTCAAGTTTATCACAAAAGCCCACTTGCAAAGGCCTAGCTATGTGTCACTCAGCAACAAGGTCCCCAGGGGGTTTCTCACAACCATTATTTTCAGACTCAACTGTGAAGGCTCTTCTCCCACCCAAAGTGAACTAAACAGTCAATCAAAATACAAGGCAACCTTGGACGTGCTGGGCCCAAATGTGTTTCAGATATTGCTGATATGCTTGAAGGGGAAAGTGCAGACTAAAACATCTCATACTTCAGTGTTTTAATCCAGGTCATTTTAAAGCAAGCAGTGAGTGAGCCTGTGGGACCAGGGTTGTGGGAGTGGGAATGCTAGATCACTCAGTGAGCCCAGAACCTCAGTAAAGGTGTCTGAGCACTCAACCTATATTGGGAGGCTGGGAAAAAGTCCTGTGGAGAGTTTTAGAAATTCCTTGAGACTTTTTTAAGTCCCCCAACCCACAAAACCACATCTAGTAGGTATTGCTACCTTTGGAGAAGATACTCGAGGTCCTGAGGGCAGAGCCAAAGGAATACACTTTCTGTTGGTGGATGCAAGCCACATTCCACTGCCACCACCATCCCACTTTGCCTCGTGTCCTTCTGAGAGGATGTACTATTCTCCTGGATTTTACATCAAACCTTGACTGACTTGGTCCTCAGGGCTTTTGAGAAGGCAGTTCCTGTTCTGATCCAGCCCAGTGATCGTAGGGCCTGTCACTCTGCTTCCTCCATCCCTCCCCAAGGAGGTGAAGCAATCTGAAAATCCAGGAGATTCTCCTTCTCACAGATGAGCTAAACAGTGTCATAAAGATTCCAGTGTGAAGTCTGATTATGTGCAGTGTGCTAGAAGGCCCCATTCGTGAATCAAAGGGCCTAGAAAGGAAGGGGAGGGCCTTTCAAGTCAGCCAGGTTTCCTCCATTTTAGACACCCAAATTTTGCCATTAAAGATCAGTGATAATCTTTTCCATTACAGAAAACCAGATGAAGGTTTTTGTTTGACCTAGATCAAAAGGTGGAGAGACACAGTCATCATCACAGCCTTGAAATATCTATCTGAAACAGGGAGAAAGTTTTATAAAACTCATATCAGGAAGTTTTTAACCCAACAAAAAAATGTGCATGTACAGTCATCAAAAGATGAGAATTAATATGTTCATAGCATCCTTATTTCAAATAGTCCAAGATAGAAAATATCCAAGTGGTAGATGAGCAAATAATCATATAATATGCACATAAAGGAGTATAGTGAAGATGATAAATGGACTGTGACTATATGCACCAATATAAATGGATCATCAAATATAATCATGAGGGGGAAATCCAGATGTGAAAATAGCATACTACATGAGTCCAAAATAGGTCAAAGCAATGATTTCCATTGCAAGTCAGGATAATGGCTACCCATGACTGGAAGGGAAAATTGGCAAGATTTCTAGAGAGCTGCAAATGTGCCCTTTCTTCTTCGAGATGATAGTTTTAGAGGTACGTTCAGTTTGCAAAAACTCACTGAACCCTACACTCGTAATTTGTGTACATTTTTGTAGGTATGTTTATTGTTTATATACGGAGAGGGAGGGAGGGGGAAGGAAGAAGAAAGAGAAGGAGAGAGGGAGCGAAATAGAAGGAGCTTTTCTTGGTTTTGCTTGCAACCAAAAGAATTCTCTAGCAACATTTGTCTAGAAACAGAAACTCTGCATAGAGATCTTTATTTCCATTTGCTTGCTCAGAGAAAGCTGTCACGTAGCTTCTTGTTACATGTAAACTCTCTTTATGTCTGTCAGGAAAAAAATTCCCAATAGTTTAGTGCTTCTTTTATTCAAGGGGGGAAAATACCAAATGCATTGCTACAATTTTGTCATCTGTGCCTTTTCAGGAAAACTGACCCACAGTATCTTGGTGTTGGTCAGGGTCAGTGAACTATTGTGACAAATATCTCTTAAATCCTGCAATGAAAGTTTCCTTCTCTCTCACCCAAAATCTAATCACTGCAGACAGTTCTTCATTAAGTGGTTCAGAGACCAAGGCTTTTCTGAGTGGTAGACCCAGCATATCTTAAGGCCTCAGCATTCTCTGCTGAGTCTCCTGTGAATGGGCAAATAAGTCATATAATATTCACATAATGAAATATAGTGAAGATAATAAATGAACTACAACTATGTGCAACAATATCAATGGATTGTCAAATATAATCATGAGGGGGAAATTCAGATAGAAAAATAGCATACCATATGCTTCTATAACAGGACAAAGCAAAACTGGAAGTCAAGATATTGCTTATCGGCTTTTATGTAATCCTTCTAGAAGTGAGACAGTGGGGATTCTCACATTTTATTGTATCTGTTACATGGCCACACCTATTGTGTACCCAAGAAGAAAATAGAAAAAAATGAATACCTAGCCTTTCCCTAACATACCAGATCTCTCCCCTCCCTACAATCTCTCATGCCTGAAACTGGATTACAAAGAACAAAGGACAGGTAATTATGAGAGAAGATTCAGACAGGAAGTTTGGATATCTGCACCCTGTACTGTATCCATGATGCTACATATCCACACCCAACCTCCTTGTGGCCATCAGCAGAAACACACTCTCTGAAAATGAGTGCATAATGGCAGCCAGATGAATTGTTCTTGCAACTGCCACAAGAGAGGCAAGACATGAATTACACTAGCCAAGCCAGAAAATGGGGTAACATTCTCTGTCCCCATTTTCTCCACATATCCAGATAATCAGAACTGGAATAGGTATACTATCTGAGGAGACACGGGAGCTGGGTTTTATCCATTTTTATGCCTACTTCCTTTTCCCAAGTCCCTTGATAAGAATAATAATAAAGCCATAAAAATCATGCCACTAATAGCATAAACACATTAACCCTTTGTGTGTATAGCACATGTATATCACAACTGCTAGCACTACCATTGGGTCAAGTCACTAAATTTTCACAACCCTATGAGATCAATAGTACTGCTGTTCCTATTTTACCAATCAGGAGCTTGAAGCACACAGACTATGTCCAAGATCACACAGCTGGTAAGTGGTAGTATCACAAGAATCAAAGACAACCCGAGATAGGAATGCAAACATGCAGTCTTGACAAAAATCCCAGTCCCTTGGGGGACCTATAGATATGTAATTTTATATGTCTGTGTGCACGCACACGCGCTCGCTCGCTCGCTCGCTTGCTCCTGGATGTATGCATGAACATCATGTGCATGAAAGAGTCCATAGAAGTCAAAAGAAGGTGTTGGATCCTCTGGAGCTACGGGCAATTGCGCTGGGCTTCAAACCTGAGTACTTGGCTGGAGCAACAAGCAAACTGCCCAGCTCCTGAGAACCAACCAGTCTTGAACCTGAGCTTCACAGGTTGTAAGGCTTGATTCACTGAGGCTTATCAGGACACACACACACACACACACACACACACACACACACACACACACACACGCACAGGGGAGGGAATTTGAAAAGAAAAAAAGCCCAGGTTGAGATAAAGATACTTTGTGTAGATTTTTGGTTTGTTTTTCAAATTTCCATTCGTCTTAAACATCTATTAAAAGCTAGATTAAGAAAACCTACAGGGCTTTAAACTTACATTTACATGTCAGTAATCTAAAGACCCTGCTCCTCTGTGGTTTCTCCCAAAGTGTGTGTGTCTGTGAACCCTATTTCTCTTTACCACCTGCCACACTATATAAGCAGCTGAAGATCTACTTGCTATAGGACATAAAACAAAGGGTTAAATCAAAGCCATACAATAGGCAAATTTATGCGATATATTTCTTCATGCAATTGGATTAGTTTTAATTATCAAAAGCTAACATTTTGCCAGATGAGCACTAGGTGACATCTGAAACCTGATAGGGCTCCAGCATTTCTCTGCTCACACACCAAAGGTATTTACCTCAAATGGTACTCTTTGAAAACACTCCAAGTTCCCTTTTCCCAAATCCCTTGCAAGTTGGCCTGCCACCTTCCTCCCTCAACATACAAACCCACTGTTACAAACTTCAAGACCTATTTTCTCATGTTGGTAAAACAGAAACTCCCTTGATTTCTCAGAGGTTTTCTGTACCATTTATTCCCGCTGTACTTCCTCCTCTCAGTTAATCTC
Source organism: Onychomys torridus (assembly GCF_903995425.1). Lineage (NCBI taxonomy): Eukaryota > Metazoa > Chordata > Mammalia > Rodentia > Cricetidae > Onychomys > Onychomys torridus. The sequence continues at coordinate 61,623,891 of NC_050466.1, read as the reverse complement.
CAGACTCAAATGCTGAATAAACAAGTGCCATCATGCAAAGGGGCAGGCTGAAGAGGCAGAATTCTGATGCCAAATTGAAAGGGGAAATACAGCTTTAGTTGCCTTACTAAAATATAAATACAGGCTTGAGGAATGGAGTTCACATGCAGGCTGGAGAGAAACGTAAATATTGATACTGTATTCTCATGAACAGTGTGTCTCAGTGGTTGTCATCTGCTCTCATAGTTAGTAGTGCTTCTCCCTTAGATATCTGATATGAACGACACAAGAGTAGCTGAACTCCAGAATTAGGATTTTGTTTCACAGATCCAAATGTGCTTAGACAGAGTCATTGGAAATCAGATTCCAACACCTTTTCTAGCCCTCCGTAAGCACTTGGAGCATTGGAATAAATAAGCTTAAATTACAATTACAAACCAGTAGTTTAGCAGCTTAGAAAACTGTGTCAAAGGCAAGATATCTTTTTAATGTCTTCTGAAATGTTTTAAGCTTTATCTTTAAAAAGATCCTGGTTCTAAGTTATTCCTCAGGCCCCTGAAGCCAGATTCTTACCCTTGTCTAAGCAGGCCCCACTTCTCCATAAAAGCCAGCAGCAAGATATCATAAAATAGTCTCAGACCAAAAGGAAGGAAAGGCCCTGCTGCTGTCTATCTCAGAAGTCTGAACCTTCTTGAGATCGCAGAAGATTCTATGGAGTCATTTTCTTTTGTGGTCATATTCCCACCGCAGCCCCAGTTAGAAGTATGTACTAAGCCACCCAACTTCAAACCCTGCTTTTCTAGCACAATTTTAATATTTTCAAAGGAATATTAACAATCTAGAGTGAGGAGAATGGTCTCTGTCTAGTGGTGATACACATTACACAAGCAGATTTATTAATCAGGCAATGATAGCACACACCTTTAATCCTATCACTTGGGAGGCAAGGATCTGTCTGGCTCTCTGTGAGTTCAAGGCCACACTGGGAACAGAGCCAGGCATAGTGGCACATGCCTTAAATTCCAACACTAGTTAACCAACCATGGAGGTCTGGAGGTCTGTACAGACAGACAGGAATTGACAGAGTTGGGCAGGAAGAAGTAATGTAGCTGAACAGAGAGAGCAAATCAGATGGCAGAACAGCAAGGCATATAGACATGGGTAGACAGGAAGTCCCTTGCCTTTGGAAGCTGCGGGGTTGGTGAGATTAGGTTAGCTGTGGCTTTCCCTATTTCCCTGATTTCTCAGGTTTTCACCCCTATATCTGGCTCCTTATTTTTTATTAATAAGACCGTTTAGAAATTTGTCTACACATATCTTCTACACCCACCACTGTAGGGGTGGGTGTCTGTGCTTTACTCCTGAAGCATTGCCCCTAGTAAGCAGCAAGTAACTGCTAGGTACTTGCCCCCCCCAGGGTGTGGCCAAAGGGGAACCCCTTAAGACCTGAGATGCATACATGCTCACTCTCTTGGCTATCTCATGGTCTTGGTCTTGGATGCTGGATGCTGGTGTTGCAGATTAAGGCAGAGTTCTCCAGAGAACCACATTGGACCATGCTTCACCCCTCCTAGACCCCACGACCAACCCCCTTATGCTTGTTGTGAATTAACACAAAAAAAACCCTTTGATTATCAGATAAACTCCATAGAATTGCCTCATTACACCACTATGACCTCTTTGCCTCCTTGTCATCACTAAATTATGCACGACATGTGTTTACCTCAGGGCCTTTGTACGAACTATGGTTTTCCTCTACCGACAGAATCTTCCTCCACTGATGTGCATACTTAACAACCTTACCTCCTTCTCATATTTGCTCACATGCAGCTTCTTCAGTGAGGCCCACGAGAATAACCTAACTAAACATAACCATCCTAGCCCCACACTGTTGATTGCCCTCCCTAAAAGGCTTTGGAATTCCCTCATATATGCTGTTTATTGTTTATCTCTCTCCTTTGGAACACAGGCTTATAGTTTTCTTTTGTTTGCTTATCAAACCTAAGTGTCTACAATAATGTCTGATATATAATAAATGAATGAACCTGTATGATAAGATATCACTCTTTTTTATATGCTTATACAACTAACAAAAAGTGGCCATTAAGAAAAGCAACCTTAATTGATGTCTGGCCACACTGAGAATCAGAATTGCTTGATCAGCTAGCCACATCCTTCTTCTGATCTTGAATTTCACAGATTCAGGCAGAGGTTTACACCTACTTGGAAAGAACAATATATACCTTCTATTCTATCTGATACAGTATAGTGTCAATAAAAGAGCTGATGTGCCAGGCACAGTTCTCAATACCCACTTAACTTCTGTCAATAACATGATTAGTCTGTACTGTTATTTCCATTCCATAGCAAATGAAGAAAAGGAAATATGCAACAAGCTGCCAAAAGTCCTACAATGTTGAAAGGGTGGAGATGGTATCGGAACCCACACAGTCCAACTTCAGAATCCATACTCCCCACCACAAATGTTTCCATATTCCTGGCAGACAGTCCCCAACCTTCCTCAAAGCAAGATTAAGAAAACTCCAAAGGTCCTGAATTCTCAGTAGAGAACAAAGAATAGGGACATAAGGTCACCATTGAGTACCCTAAAAGAAAGGAAGAGACAAAACCTTAATTCCCTGCTTGTCACAAACAAGGCACTCTTGAGCATGAGAAATGGGCTGTAGGTCCCAAAGAGTCCCTTTGCAATCCTACAATGCTGTCATTCCATAACCAGAATAACAAAGCTGGTTTATCAACATAAACCTTTTACCTATTATACACACAAAATAAAAATGGCTCCCTCTATTGCTATTAATAGGTCCAGTTTGAGCCATATTAACTTAATTTCCCTTTAGAATGAGGCTAGTAGACCAGGAGATCAAAGGAATGCTACAAACATATGGTATCTTGATTTCAGAAAACCATTTGACAGTCGCTCATAATGATAGATCTTGTGGGCAAGGTGGAGAAACGCGGTTAGGACAGGAGGGGGCGGTACATTTGTGGCTTCGGCAACAATGACACCCAAGGAATGTTGATTAATAGATGTCAACTTAGAAGGATGTTGCTAGTATTGTCTGCCAGTGAGCTCTGGTCTTTCTTGAGTCCATCCAAACAATAATTTTATCAGAGATGCGAGTGATGTCATAGTTTATATATCATGTTTCTAGTATCTGCAAAGAACAAAATGCTGGGGGCAGTAGCTGACACATTGGATCAAGATATTAAACCATCACTGTTGATTGGAAATGAAAGAGCAAAGCAAGCAAGATTCAGTTTAACAAAGACAATGGAAGAGTCTCACAAAATTTAAGTTCAAAATATCACCTATACACAGAATCAAGGAAATTTCAAGTTTAAAAATGTACCACTTTAAAGAAGGGGATTTACTGGAGCATAATGGCAATATTTAATCAACAGCATGGTGTGATGGTTAAAACAAAGGCCACCTTAGTCCTAATTACTCATAGTAACTGAAGAAATAGGTCTCGTCACATTCTATGCCTGTGACAGGTGGCAACCAGGAACTAAAAAAGGAACTAAAGGGGAACTAAAAAACTTCACTGTGGGAAATCTAAGAAACTGAAATTATCTAGCCTGGCATGAAGACAGATTAGGAGAAACCATAGAAATCAACCCACAACTACTTCAAGAGACTGGAAAAGAGATTCAAAGTAGATGCTGCACAGCTTCAGTGCTAGAACTAGGACAAAGACTAGGATTACAAGAAGATGTGATGCCAGTCTAGATAAGGACCTTATGAGCATGACAACCATCCCGGCAGTCAAAGCAAGATAGGGCTGGTCACTCTCTAATGCCAGGGGCCTCACAGGGACTACCATTTGGGACATCTCTGGATGAGAAGTTGATTTCTATGAGTTACTAAGATTTTTTTCCAAATTTAAGACCCCCAAATTCCATGACTCTTATTAAATTAACATTAATTCTGTATGTGTGTGGATGAGAGAGAGAGAGAGAGAGAGAGAGAGAGAGAGAGAGAGAGAGTATGAGACTCACCACACAGTCCAACTGACCTCAAAATCAAATCTTCCAGCCTTCGTCTCCTGAAGGCTGGGTTACAGGCATGCACCACCATATCCGGCAAGTTATGTTTATGCTTAGCTTATTTCATTTTGAGGACCTTAAACACTTAAAAATTAAGTTTTCCGCATATGGATGCCTGTATCCACAGGTAATTTTCTTAGTAAACTTAAATCTTCTCATACTCATTAATGGTTGAGAGACGGACATTACACCGAAAAACAGAACTTGCCCATATCTTCTTAGTCATTCACAAAAATGAGCTCCACAGGGTTTCTGCCCTCTGGGTTTATAGTCCAATTGGAGTGCTATTTGAAATGTTGTTCCAACAAATTTCAAATCTAGAATGAAGTTCTTACATTCAAAACCCATGTCAACTTCATTAATTTTATTTTGGTTCATTATTAAGATATAAAATCATGTTCATGCCAGGAGGTGGTGGCACCGGCCTTTAATCCCAGCACTCAGGAGGAGGCAGAGCCAGGGGATCTCTGTGAATTTGAGGCCAGCCTGGTCTACAGAGCGAGATGCAGGACAGGCACCAAAACTACACGGAGAAACCCTGTCTCGAAAAACCAAAAAAAAAAAAAAAATCATGTTCAAGAGGTTTTGTAATTGTTGCTTTGTGCCAGTCACATCCTTGTTATACTGTGTATGTGTGTATGCATGTGTGTGTATGTTTGTGTGTGCACAAGTGTAAGCATGTGTGTGGAGGTCAAAGGTCAAGCTCTGGCATGGTTCCTTAAGAGCCTATTTTGTTCCTTTGAGACAATTTTTCTCATAGGCCTGAAACTCACATAGTAAGCTAGGCCAGTTGGCCAGAAAGCCTCGGGGGTTCTGTCTCTGTTTCCCCAACACTAAGCTTACAAGCATGTGCCACCACACCCAGCCTTGGGTTCTGGAGATTGACTTCAAATACTCAGGCTTGCATGGTAAACACTCTACCCACCAAGCTCTCTTTCCATCCTTGTCCCATGATTTTTTAACGGAATGTGCTAGCTGGTCTTATCTCAACTTGACACACAAACTAGAGTTATCTGAAAGGAGCAAACCTAAATTGAGAAAATGCCTCCATAAGATCTGGCTGTAAGGCATTTTCTTAATTAGTTATTTTTGGGAGAGGGCCCAGTCCATGGTGCCATCCTTGGGCTGGTGGTCCTTGGTTCTGTAAGAAAGCAGGCTGAGCAAGACATGTGAAGCAAGCCAGTAAGCAGCACACCTCCATGGCCTCTGCATCAGCTCCTGCCTCCAGGATCCTGCTCTGTTTGAGTTCCTGTCCTGACTCCCTTTGGTGATGAACAGCAATGCTGAAGTGTAAGCCAAATAAATTCTCTCCCCAAATTGCTTTTTGGTCATGGTGTTTCAACTCAGCAATAGGAAGCCTAAGGAAAACATAGAGTAAAGGGAAATTAGGGAGAAGTATCAAGAGAAAATTGTAACTCTGTTGAAAACGCTCACTAACTCTAAGGGTCAGTCCTCAAGGCTCATGGAATAATGTAAGACAATAGGAGACACCTCATAGATCACCAGTGGTTAAAGGTAAATTAAAAGCTCTAAGGTTGAAAACATTTTAGAGAGCCTGTGTGGATGTTTCGCTTTTGTAATGGCACATGCAGAAAAGGCCTTCACACACACCAGGACAAAGACATTGTCATTTTTTCCACCTGAGTATCAGCCCAGTAGAATCCCAAATGTTTCCTAAATAAAGGAATTCAGTAACTTTGATAACAGCTGATCCCAGGGTCCAGAACGATCGTCACACATACCTGTCACATTGGTACTACAGAGGCATAGTTGAGAGGATTCAAAGTTCAAGGTCATTCTCCTATTCATAGGGAGTTTGAAACCAGCCTAAGCTACATAAAACCCTATCTCAATTTAAAAAAAAAATGTTAGCCAGACACAGTGATGCACACCTTTAATCCCAGCACTCGGGAGGCAGAGGCAGGCAGATCTTTGTGAGTTCAAGCCCAGTCTGGTCTACAGAGTGAGTTCCAGGACAGCCAGAGCTACATAGTGAGACCTTATCTCAAAAACAAACAAACAAATGTCAAACCCAGTACAAGTGGAAAAAATCTGGGAAAAAGTGTGCTGTTGTATTGTTATTGGTTGGTTATTAGGAAATTATAGCCATGAATTATTAACCTTTGAGAAACTGCTTTCGTCTCGATCATTCTGTGACAAGTTTAAAGGCAGCTTTGAACTGAGAAGTTAAGAACTCATATTACCTCAGAGAAACTCACTTGGCAGAGCCAGAAGGAAAGAAACTTAGCCACAGCGATGAAAACATCCAAGAAAACAAATTAGGCAGGCTAAAGAGGATTGTTATGAGCAGTAGGTAGGACGGACAGAATGAGGAGAAAAACAGTATCTTCCAAAAGTAAAATGAACTAAGATTAGTGCTACCACACCAACCCAAATGATACTTCCCCCAAATATATTAACTTCCCCAGCTCTTTCACGATTTAGCAGTTTCCATATCTACTCTATAGCTGAAACCATGCTTCTTAAGTAGGGGGCCTAGGTCTCCTAGAACCGTCAGAGGCCCCTCCCTCAAGGCAATAACCAGCACATTCAGAGGCTGGCTGACTGAGGAACCATTGGGATGTGCTTTGTCAACATAGACTTCAGTTTTTTTCCCTGTTCCTTTTCACTGCCACTGTACTGCTTCCAACTGTGGCTACAATCACTGGAAATAGAAGCTACTTCCAGACCCACTGCAGAACATTCTGGCAGATGTATTTAATCTATAATCCTGTATAAAATCCTTCAAGGAAAAGGACATAAAGGCATCAGCTGTCCCAGAGTCTGTGCTCATCATTTAAAGATCCAATATATTGGGGCATGGGTGAGGCCTTGAGTTCAACCTCTAGCATTACAAAGGAAAAAAAAGATGGTCCTGGTTTGGGCTTCCTGAGAAGCAAACGAAGTCCAAGTAGTTTCACTTGAAGGTAAAGCGAGAGTGGGAAAAAGAACAACAAATACCGTCCATGTCACCAGATACATCATAACCACAGGCAACTATTGCTCAGTTCTACTGGTGAGTAGTATGGAACATGCTGGAGGCTTCTCCCATTCAAAGAGCCAGGGAGCTATAGCTAGGGTACACTTCTTAGTGCTGCCTCAGGGGCATCAACTCGGCGGCACCTCTGGCTTTCCCTATGTGCAAGGAAGAACCTGTTCCACTTGCCAAACCAAACCAAAAGTCTCCGGCAGAGTGTGCAGGAAGACGTCTTCAGCAGGAGAGGTATGAAGGCTACGTAAGACAATGCGTACAGCGTACTTAGTGCAGAGTAGTGGAGAGGCTGCCGAGTAACGAAAGTCAGAAGTGTCAGCGAAAAAGTAAAATGAGAGCCAGAGAGATGGCTAGGAGGGGAGGGTGCTCGCCCCAGGGGCTCCCATGGTGCAAGAAGAGCACAAGTTGTCCCCTGAGCTCCACAGGTACTCTAAGGCACACATGCACACATGCAAAGAAACGTTAACTTTAACATAATACCAGTAACAATAAAAGCCATCCACTTGAGGACCAACAGAGGTATCACTGCAGTGAAACGGGGAAATGACACCTTTGCAGTACCTGGCAGTGGGACAACTGTGCATCTGTGTGGAGAAAATAATCTCCTGCCTCACACCATTTATAAAAAGCCATTCCAAGTCAGATGCGGTGGCCCATGACTTCAGTCCCAGCACTCAGGAGGTACAAGCAGGTTGATCTCTGTGAGTTCAAAGCCAGCATAGTCTACATAGTAATTCCAAGACATCAAGGATTACCTACATAGAAAGACCCTAGCTCAAAAAAAAAGAAAGAAAGAAAGAAAGAAAGAAAGAAAAAAAGAAAAAGAAACAAACAAAAACACCCATAGCATATAAATAACAGATCTAAATGGCTAAGGCAAATAAACTGTAGATCTAATGAGATCTCTTCATGGTCCAAGGGCTGATGAAGAATTGTTTAAGAACAAACAGAAGAGAAACAAAAAGTTTATTACAAAGGAATAATAAAATAAATAATAAAACTGATAACCTGGACAACATAAAAACATAAATGTCTGTTCACCAAATTATAATACTAAAGAAGTCAAAATGCAAACCACTGGAAGATAACGTTTTGCAGTATCTAGAGATGGTAACTGACTCATATTCTCAAAATAAAAAAAAAATGCTCAGAAAAGACAATAAAAAAGGGTCCAAAAAAAAAAAAGGATATCCAAATTGGGTTTTCAAACACAAAATGAAGGTTAACTTCAAAAGCTACCCAAAATGCAGCTTAGAACTACTATGAGGTTTTATTACATGTATTGCCAGAGTAGCTGTTACTTAAAAGATACCAGTCCTGGTGAAGATGCAGAGCAACTGGAACTCCTGGGAGCATAAATCAATTCAACCAGCCAGAAACCTCTCAGGTGTCTTATATTTATGCCAAATGTACCTATTCCCCTTGAACCAGTAATTCCTCATTTGGATGCATACCGGCCAGTGGGATATAAATATATCCTCACCAAAAGACCTAGAGAGGGGCTGGAGGTAGCTCAGTTGGTAGAGTGCTTGCCTAGCATGAACTAAGCCCTGAAGTTGGTTATCAGCACTGCATGAAGCCAGGTATGGTAGCTTTAATCCCAGCGCTCCAGAGTAGGAGAAGTTTCAGAATTTCTAGGTCCTTAGCTACATACAGAGTTCCAGGTCAGCCTAGGATATATGTCCCTTCTTTCAAAAACTAAAAATACAAAAAGCATATAGCAAAAAATATTCATGACTGTAATGTTAAAATAGAAACAAATGTCTCAGGAGAATGGATCAGCAAATTATGGCAGCTAAGCACAATTTCACACTGCAATGACAATGAGCAATCCATTATGCATGCACAACATGGAAGGCCCTTACCAATGTACTGCTGAGTGAGTGACACTAAGAAGGAGCAAGCCCTTACATAAAGTCCAAAAGCTTTATATAAATCTAGTTGCTGGAAGAGGAAGTCAGGGGAGTGCCTACCCCTAGGGAGATGGATAGTAACTGGCAGAGGGCACAACAATGTTTTGTCTCTTGGTCTGAGTAGCTTTTCCTTGAGTTGTCTGTTTTTGTGAAAATTCACCAAAAAGGACACGTAGAATCTGCATGCTTTGAAAAAAACAACAACATAGGAATGTCGGGCTACATGCAAATTTTACTTAAAAATTCAGTAACTAAATGTAATTAGCAGTATCCAAAAGACCAACAACATGAAATGTATAAGGCTGCACAGTTTGGCATTGAGTCCCATGAAGTAATTCCAGAGCCTCAGGTGTTAGTGACTGAAAAGCTGGACTTGCTTCAAGTTTATGACCATAAATCTCAGAAGGCTCTCCATGAAGCCAGATAATCCCACTACACTTCCTTACTGCATCCATGCTCCCCCTGAGACAGCTTATTCACACCTTGCCTTCTCTCCTCAAGTTGCCAACACCCTCTCAGTTGATGATCTCACCACTTACTTCATGGAAAAAATAGATGTCATTTTTTTTTCATGACAAGGGGAAACACCCGGCTCCATCTCCTCCTCTGTCAGTCCACCAGCTCACCTGCCTTTCTGCCTAGATTTGTCACGTTCCCTCCAAATGTATTTTCATCTTCCCTCATCTTGTTTCTCAAGGACTCCGTAATTGTCCAGATCTCTTTCCCAGTGCTAATTTCCTCCTCTTTTTGGAAGCCAAGCATGCACAACATGCTGATACCTTTGAAGAAGATTTCCTTCCATACTGTATGTTCATGCAACCCCTGCTCCACTTCTCTACTTCCCTTCCAAGACAACTCTTTACAAGAGACATCCATTTCCTCTTCCCCCATCCTCTTCTTTCTCTACCCCACTGTCTTATACACATGCTAAGCATGTACTCTGTGCCCCCCTCCGTACCTCCATCCTGCTTCCACTGTATCACACTGTCCTGATTGCCATTCTAGATTTTTAGCCCTCAGTACTGTTGTCAAACCAGGGCTTTGTACATGCTAAATATGTGCTCTACCACTGACTTACACATAGCATTTAGTGATGTTTTGTTTGTTTTATGGAGCAAGATCTCTGTGTGTGTAGTCCAAAATAGCCTTAAACCCAAGAGCTGCAATTCACTGGTGTGAACCACAGCATCCAACTCTCCTAGACTTCTGAATTTTCTTTTTCATTCTTTCTCTTCTGTGAAACTCAAAGTTGGGCTCTCCCAGGCTCCAGCACCAGCTTCCTACTTTCTATGAAATTCAAGCATGCCTAACAATTGGTACCCTTCTGCAAGTACCTCTCTCCTTCACTGTCTCTGTTGTCCCTAGCTCCAAGGCTTCACATGCCTTCTTCATCTCCAGCTTGGGCTTTCTCTTATGCTTTCAACTCCCACATCTAAGTCATCACTCTCAGAAAACGACAAACTGCATTTCCTTCCGAATAAAATGTCCATCCTCCCGGTAGCCTTCTGCACTTCTGTGAATGTCATCACCTTCTGTGAATTATTTAAGCAAAGGAAACTATGAGTCTGACATCTCAATTACTTTCCTCATAACCTGTTCCTAATCTACTCTGTAAATCCTATCAATTGTATTTCCAAAATGAGTTAGTTCAGAATCTGACCACTTCCTCCTTATTTCTAGTCCCCCATACTAGTTGACTAGATAATAACTGCATTACCAGCCCAAACTTGCCTCAAAAGTGACTTCACGGGAAGTGTATATCAGATCAGGCCATTCACCAAAAAGTTCCCTACCATGAGTCAGGGCAACAGGAAGCAGCCCTGGGGACAGAGCAGCAAGAAGAGTGAGTGCGTGAGGCATAGCGATCTGGGTAGGAAAATGAAATGGGGGTATAGAGGCACAGACAGCCAAGAGGAGGAAGTCTTCTTTTCCCTTTGAAATACCCCCAGGCTGGAGCAACCATAAAGGGGGATGCACAACGCAGTTGCTATCACTGGTGTTCTGATCAGCCCTTCTGCCCTCCCAAGGAACCCCCACAGACACGCATATGTACACCACAGGCTTTCCATAGCTATCCCCCCTCCAGGCACATGCTGGAATTGTACATGGGACTGGCCCTAGAAGCCAGGTAGTTCTTGCTCGGGTGCTACTTTCCATCCACCCAGGGAGAATCGGTACTGAAACATTTGAGCATCTTCACCCTCTCCTCCCCCAAGTGAAGCCCAGCTGAGATACTATGGCAGCCAATAGTCCCCAGCTAGGTTGAATCCAAAGCCTTTGTAGTAACAACCTCCTCATGACAAGTTTCAGCTCTTACCCGCCCTGTTTCACGTCTCCACTCCCTCCATATGCTTCCTTGGATTCCCTCTCAAACTACTTGAATGGAAATCCTTGTCTTGGCCTCTGAAGTCTGGGAAAGTCAAGTTAAGATGCAAAATATTGTGCCTTTACTCTGAGAGGTTATGAATAGAACAGTGCCATCCTGCATTTAAATGGAGAGAGAAATCAGTGTACCAAGTATTGAGACAACATTTTAGAAAAAAAAAATCGAAGAGGCAGGCCAGTGAGACGGCTCAGCGGGTAAAAGCATCACCAAGCAAGCCTGGGTGACCAGCATTCTGTCCCTGGAATGCGCATAGTGGGAGGAAAGAACTGAGTTCACAAAGGAGCCCTCTCACCTCCATGTGTCCCCCCACATCATGTACACACAATAACAATTAATAAAATATTTTAGAAGAAAGTATTTTAATTGATGGATTTTAAGACCTTCCCTGGGCCCCATCTTTATTCATATATACATGAATAGAATAGAAATTCCTCAACTGCATCAATACACTAATGATCCCCCAGCTCCATTTTCCATTCGTTTACACTCTGATAGTGAAAATGACTTGAAGGGGCTATTAGATTCTAGACCTCTAACTGCCTACCTGGGGCCACTAGCAGAAAGGGTAGTGAGGAGAATATATTCTACTTTGGCAGTGTAAATTTTGTTTTAAGAAGAGGTATGTTTATGTCACACGTGCACATGAAAAAGGTATGCACCATTCAACTGTCTGCAGAACTTCCCTTCGGTTCTTTTGAAGTGAAGTCACCACTCCCCTCACCCCAACCGCACTACCCAAATCTCAACGCTGTTGAAAATGAAGGGCCTGTCCCTGCTGGGTGGTTTGGGGTAAAAAGGAGGCAGGATTAAAGCGCTCATTTCCAGTCCCAAAAGTAAAATATGACTTGGCCTAGGGCAATCCTAATTCTTTCCAGAACTCATCCCCGGAATTGCCCTTTTAAACAACTAGTCATTAACCCAACTCCAGGTCTTTTATAGCTGCGAAAACTGATCAGGCACATCATTTATTCATTACACTTATTATTATTGTTATTACAGAAAAGCAGTGAATTCCTGGGGCGGGGTTCAAAGGGTTCTTCCAGGGAGGAAGAGGTGAGGAAAAGGAATGCCTAGGCCAGCAGGCCCGGCCAAGAGGCTGGGCTGCCCAACAGACGTGCAGCAAAGTCCTCCTGAGAAGCATGCCGCTGCAGCTCCTCTGCCTGGCACACTCAGTGACCACCTCACACCAGAGCAGCCACTGCAGCAACAGAAAAGGCTTCTTACGTAAGTCAGAACCGCTGACATCACCTTCCCCTGGAGCATCTCAGCTGAACTAGGAAGTAAAGGACCCGCTTGCCAGTCCAGCACTCTGGTCCACAGCCTGGTTCATTTTTTAAATGATTCTGTTGCTACCAGGTTTGGGAGACCGTGCACCAGTGGGGGAGGACTGAATGCCCCTTAGAGAGAATAGTTAACAGAGACTACTTATTAGGAGGTCTACGGTGTTGCAAGAGTGAAGTCAATATGCAGTGAAGATGCCCAGGGGACTTCTAGATCTCCTTCCTCGCCATCTCATTGCAGCCTGGCTGGCTGGACTGGTTCATACCTAAGTCTAGATTTGTGTGACAAGGAACTAAGGCAGAGGAAGAAGAGCCTGAGGGATGCTCAGAGGACAGATAATCCAAAGAGGCATTCATTAAGAGCCCTAGGTTGCCGAGGGCAGAAAAGACGCTCAGAGATCACTTTATCACTCTCAGGCATCCTTCCCTTCCAGTCCCTCACCAAGGCCTTTCCTGATCCCAGGGTTCTCAGTAGAGCACTTTGGAGTTCATTCTAGGCAGGCAGCCAGTGATGCTGGATTAGGTCACACACCTTCCAAAGGCACGAGTCCCGGGCACTGAGGTCACAGCCAGGTGTGACAAATCACCTTGTCTCCCACAGACATTTAAAAGGACACGCACTGCTCTGAAGCCCCCAATGGTGCAACCCGGTGGCCGGCTCCTGGAAGCAACGAGAGTTGCACCCCTCCCTCTTCCCAAGGACATGAAAGACATATGTCCCAATGGTAAATGACAGACCCTCTCTACCTCTTGTCTGCCCCCTAAACGCTTCCTCCCTGCCGGGTTCTCAACATCAGAGATGTCTATGAGTTGAGAGGCCGTCCATTTAACTTTCTGGTCTCCATGCCTGCATCCCTGCATTGGTCAAGGGCCACCCTAGCTACTCAACCCGGGAGGACTAGGGTGGATCTCAGAGCAGAAGAGGGGAGGAAAAGCAAGAGTGAGGTGCAAGTTGCAGCAGGCGCGGCGCCTTGGGGCTGGGATTGCGGCGAGTGGGGACTGCAAGAGGGTGCGGCGTTGGAGCCTAGTACCCTGGAGGATAGATGGTGCTGGTACTCACGCACTGCCTCCTGCTTGGGGTCCAACGTGCTGAGGACGCGCTGCACGCTGCCGAGCTTGCCCTGAAGTGCCCAGACGCGGCGGTGAGTAAGCTGGATGTCGCTCTCGAGCTCCTGGAAGAGGCTGCACGCGTGCCGGGCCAGGTCTGAGAGCTGCCGGAGGACTCTGGCCAGCGCAGCGTTGCTGACCGCGCACAGATCTAACATGAGCAGCACAGCCTCGGCCGTAGCCGAGGACGCCTCGCCGGTGGCCGATTCCGCCTCCGGGACCCCCGCCACGCTCTCCTCTCCTGCCTCGTGCGCCTCGCCGGGTGGCTGCTGGACCTGCTCGGCCGGAGCCGGCAAAGACGGCGGAGGTGGTGGTAGTGGGAGAGGCGCAGGGGGCACACGGGGAGGCTCCTCTGGCCCCGGTGCTTCGGCCTCTTCCCGCCGGCCAGGCGGCTGCAGGGGCGGCGGCTCCACGCTGCCTCCACTCGTGTCCTCATCTGGGCCAGGAGCCGGGCGCCGCTGCCGGCAAAGCCACTGCGGCTCCACGATCCGCTTGGCGAAAGGCATCCCGCACAGCCAAGCCGCGACTTTCCGTTCTCCTCCGAGCGTCCCTTGTGAGCTAGGGACCTGACGCGCCCACCTGAGCAAGGAGAGGGCAGGAGTCCGGCAAGGAGCGATCCGGGCCGTCCAGCTACGCCGAGGGCTTCTCTGCTCACCTGGCCTCCTCCTCTTCCCCACCCTCTCCTTCACAGCTTAGTCCGACCTGTCCTCGTCCGGGTGCACGGCTGTCTAGGAAAGATGACAAGCGCTGAGCAGAGAAATCTCGGGGTGTGCTTGGATCCTCCTCACTTGCTTCCAACCGGGGTCAGCTGGCTCAGCTCCATCGTTCCTGAGCCCGTTGCCGCCGCCCTGGCCACTGCCGCCGCCTATATAAATGGGCGTGTGTATGTGTGTATGTGTGTGTGTGTGTGAGAGAGAGAGAGAGAGAGTGTGTGTGTGTGTGAGCGTGTGAATGTATGTGTGTGTGTCCGCGTGTGTGGATGGGTGGGTGGGTGTGAGTGTGTGCGCGCGCCTCAGTTTGAAAGTACCCCGGCGCAGGCCTCTCCCCGCGCGCCCCTCGGCCGCTCCGGGGAGCGATTGCGCCTGGGATCTCTCTCCCTTACTGGGCGGGGAGGAGGTTTTCGGAAAGGCGCTCTGAAAACCCGGACAGAGGAATCCGCCTCCAGCCCTGGCTCTGGAGGCCGCGCGGGGGCGGCAGGGCGGACGCCGGGCAGGGGAGGCCGGGGTGGAGTGGGGCGCAGCGCCCTGTGCGGCCGCTGGGAGTCACTGGTGGCCGGACCGCGCCTGGTGCGTTCCTGAGCCCAGACACTTTCTCACACAAGTCTCAGAGGTTAGAATTGAGACTGTCAGAGCCGTGGGGGTGGGGAGTCCTCAAGTTAAGAGTGGGGGTGCTGGTAGCCAGCTCAGAGGGAGGAAAGTATTGGGGATGCTCCGTAGAAATCCAGCTCTGTCAAGTCTTTTGGTTCTTAGAGGGGAAAACAGAGCTGCTCCTTAAATTGCCCCAGGCGCTGTGTTAACAGAGGCAGCTGGGGAGGGTGACGCAGCATGGGTGCATTCCCACGTGGCCAGAGTGGCCAGAGTGCTGTTTATACCATTTCTCTGGCATCCTGTTTTGGTCTGCTCTGGGAGCCTTCTTCTACAGGAACATCATGAATGAGACCCAAATTATCAGTGAGCAACCCCCGCCCCACAAAGTCTCTTGCAAAATTCATTGCACATTAAGTGAAATGAATCGGATTACCTCCTTGTCACCCTACTGTGTTAATCCAACACAGGGTTTGTAAAGTTCCTCTTGGGACAGATGATGACTCACAGAAGAATAGAAAGTTTTCCCTTCGGTTAACTAAAAGGTATAATTTCTTCAAAGGCATACATTTTCAATTGCAGTAGTGTGCAGGCTAGACAGTGGCAGCCGAAAACCTAAAAAGAGTTTGAGAACTGTTAAAAAAATACAAGCTTTCATCTCTCCACAATGTATACTGTGGAATAAACACACAAACACACACACACACACACACACACACACACACACAAACAAATAAAATTTAAGGCCACAAGCCAGATCTTAAGAATGCTGTCCTCATTCTATGTGTCTAAAGAGAACATGGAAAAATATGTTTCATGCATCAATAAAGTCCTCTAGACCTGCAGTGCTGTGCCTCTGTGCTCTGTGCCTTGACAGGGAGTCCCTCCAGGGCATAACACTCAGCACCTGGAATCAGCCTACACTTTGGTCACAAAGGCTTTGACAGAGACTGTCTTATACTACTACTATTACTACTACTACTACTACTACTACTACTAATAATAATAATAATAATAATAATAATAATAATTTTGGTGGAGGAATATCCTTGTTCATAAAAGAAGATCCAAGCTGGGGTTTTGGAGGTAAAGGGTCATAATGTCTATAAGGTCCACATAAATGATTTGGTAACAAGAATGGTGGTGGTGGTGGAGGAGGAGGAGGAGTTGGTTGTGGTGGAGGTGGTGGTGGTGGAGGTGGTGGTAGAGGTAGAGGAGAAGTTGGTGGAGGAGGAGGAGGTGGTGGAGGAGGAGGTGGTGGTGGTGGTGGTGGAGTTTGTGGTGGAGGAGGAGGTGGTGGTGGTGGAGGTTGTGGTGGAGGAGGAGGAGGTGGAGGAGGAGGTGGTGGAGGTGGAGGAGGAGGAGGTGGTGGAGTTGGTGGTGGTGGAGTTGGTGGTGGTAGAGAAGGTGGTGGTGGAGGTGGAGGAGGTAGTGGTGAAGGTGGTGGAGGTGGTGGTGGTGGAGTTTGTGGTGGAGGAGGAGGAGGTGGAGGAGGAGGTGGTGGAGGTGGAGGAGGTGGTGGTGGTGGTGGTGGTGATGGTGGTAGTGGAGGTGGTGGTGGTAGTGGTGGTCATGGTGGTGGTGGTGGTATCAGCAATAATGGAATTATTATGATAAACAAAGAGGGAAATAATGACCAAAACAGTGAGTCCAAGCAAAGGGCAGATTGCAGTTTGCTGTGTCGTTCTTACAGCTTTACTTTAAATTTGGTTTTGTTTCCTGGTAGAAAATAAGAGGCCGGGCGGTGTTGGTGCACGCATTTAATCCCAGCACTTGGGAGGCAGAGGCAGGTGGATCTCTGTGAGTTCGAAGCCAGCCTGGTCTACAAAATGAGTTCCAGTTAAGGCGTGAAACTACACAGAGAAACCCTGTCTCGGAAAAACTAAAAAAAGAAAGAAAGAAAAGAAAAGAAAGAGAAGGGGCAGGCGGTGGTGACACACGCCTTTAATCCCAGCACTCAGGAGGCAGAGGCAGGCAGATCTCTGTGAGTTCAAGGCCAGCCTGGTCTCCAAAGCGAGTTCCGGGAAAGGCGCAAAGCTACACAGAGAAACCTTGTCTTGAAAAGTGAGAGAGAGAGAGAGAGAGAGAGAGAGAGAGAGAGAGAGAGAGAGAGAGAGAGAGAAGGTTTTGAGCTATTTTTCAGCATATGTTCTTTACATCACAAATACAAATACAGAGAGCTGGCCAGTTTAGAATGTAGCCTGACAATTTTAACATGCTCCAAATTCTGAACAAGAATTCTGCTATGTGGGCAAACCAGACTACTCTCTGAGCGAGCTGAAGAATGAAGAAGAGCAGAGGAATGTATGAGGCCACTTACCAAGCCTGAAGGCAGGTGTTTGTCCGTGTGTTAGCTAGTTCCCCATACCTAGAACTATCCTCTTAACCCCGTCCACGGGAGCCAGTGGAGCCACCCACCTGCATGTGCAGTGAATGAGCACTATGTGACCTTTACTCCTGAACAGGGTTTGAGAGTGTTGGTGGGTTCCTTTCATGGACCAGTCATGGTGACCTTAAGGGGGTGGGGGCAAGCAGAAAAGGAAGATTGCTGGGGTATCCAAGCGGAACAACAGGCTAGCTAGCTGAGTATCTACCTAAAGTGACTAGCACTGATTCAGGATCATGAATGAATCAAAGCCCCATTCAACTGTACAAAAGGGGAGAGTCTTTCTACTCTCCTGGACTCCTACTCGTGCTAACAATGCCATTTAGCTGAAAAATAAAAGACTTTAGTGTTGGTTTTTGATATCCTTGATTCTCATTGGTCCCTCTTTTTCCTTTGGTGGTCTTCATTGACTTTTCCAAGATAGTTTCTTTCAGTGTCACCAAAGGTAAAACCAATATAAATGATCTTGCTCATTAATATGACTTATTGATGCATTCTCATTTCTCTGTTAGCTGTTGAGAATAAACACATCTTTAGAAAACAGTGCAATTGCTAGACTTTAGTAACACTACCTAAAAATCCTGTTATCTATTAGAAGGCAACTTCAAGAAAGCATCTTAGACCCAATCTTTCCCTTTGCACCTCAAGCCCTTCCTGTGTTCATGCCTCTGCCCCCCAAAACACACACACACACACACACACACACACACACACACACACACACACACACACACACGAGTAAAGAAGGTAAAGGGTCATAATGTCTATAAGGTCCACATGATGGTAACAAGAATGGTGGTGGTGGTGGTAACAAGAGACTGTGAGTGTGTGTGTGTGTGTGTGTGTGTGTGTGTGTGTGTGTGTGTGTGTGCGCGTTTGGGTTCCTGTTTTAAGGAATAAAAATATTTTTAAAATGTAAAAGGTAGCCATCACATGCAATCTCAATGGAGTATATAGTCAATGACTGAGTTTTCAACACACCCACAACCAGATTGTATATTGTGCAAATCTTGGATTGTGTTTACTCTGAGTTTTCCCACAAAAAAAAAGTTTCCTCTAACAGCCAAGGCTGCTGGGGCTGGTGAAACGGTTCACTGGGTAAAGATACCACCAAACCTAAAGATATGAATTTGATCCCACATGATAAAAGGCAAAACCTTACTCCACAGAGTTGTCCTCTGACCTTTACACACTCACCATAGTGAGTGCATACACAAATACAATAAATAAAGTTTAAAAGTTGTTTTTAAAAATATCAAAGGCAAGGTTGCTATCTAATGCCTAGTTATATTCTTGCCTGATCTCAATCTCAATCTCTCTCCTCTCCCCACCTCTCTCATACACACACACACACACACACACACACACACACACACACACACTCCAAGTGCACATATTCCCTTTCCTAGGCATTATCACTAAAATGAAAAGGAAAAAAAAACATTTAAAAATGCCCTATCCCAGGCATTCAGTCACATAGATCAAAAGCTAGCACAATTTCCTCAAATGTGTGATCAGTAGAAATACTGTGCCTTTGAAAACGAAATGAAATCTCCTGTCTGCATGACCATGCCCCACAGCTTCACTTGGCCTTCTCCAGCCCAATGGGAAGTCAGACTTCACAAAGCACTAAGAGCAGAGATCCCCAAAGGTCCTTTACCAAAATTTCCCAATTCAATAACCCATCTATGGTGCATCAGCATTAGTATTGGTGAAAAGTATTTCCTTTCTGTAAGAAATGTCAGGAGATGTGTGCAGCATGTTAGCATAGTCATTTAATTGTAAGTGACTGAAGTCTCCCTTCCTCCAACTAACTGTACCTATCCCTAATATAATCACTGTAACTCACCCCTAAAAGCCATGCCACTATGTAAAAAGCTGTGAATTTTTTTAAAATTCCATTAACTTTACTGAGAAAAATTATAAGCATTCCATTCCAACCTACGTTACCCAAACTGTTTCATGTATAGTAAATATATATTCCATTTATGTAAGTATATCACAATTTGCAAGCAAAAGAACAGGGTTTGTACATAAATGTGATGCTGGCAGTGTTTGGGGAAGGAAAAAAACCCATTCTGGGAAAATTATTAGAGAGTCATGTGGTTCACATTGAAGCAGCAAAGTTCTCAGAGTTCATAGTTAACCTATACTTACACTACACTTACAAATAAACTTACAGTATAAAAGACACCATAAGAGGAAATAAAAACTAAAGAAGAGAGAGCCTCTAAGCATATGGAAAGAGCTCATACACAGAAGTGGACATAAGGCATGTGGAAGATGGTCCTCACTTTTCTCCTCCCTGTACCAGGAGGCACCACTGGCAGGCTCTCTAAGAGATTTTCCCGCATTAAATGTCAGCTGTTGGTTCTGGGATTTACTAAGTCCTTTTCCCCCTTAGCTTTACTGAGTTGTAGAAGAAATCCAGGAATCCCGAGTTTTAAGCCATCTTGAATGAGGAAGCCTGTATGCTTCCATAGGCATGTGCTTTATAGTTTAAACATTATGTCCAAAGCCTTCATAGAATTCTTTTTCTAATTCAACAACCTTGAATTTGACTTTTCATACTGTTAATCATGAATCACCAGGAAGAAATGTATTCATTAATACATCAAGATATTAAGTCCCCATAAAGATAAGTAAATATATATAATCATGAGCATAATTTGAAAGGGAGATAAAGACAATATACTGCTTTTGGAAGTCTCCTTTGTTTTAATTGGTGCTTTTCTTCCTCAAAGAGCTTCATTTAGTCTATCAAATTTGAAATATAGGAGTTTCTGTCAGCATTTTACTAACAAGAGAACATTGCCAGAAGAAAAAGTGAATGGCATTAAATGGTTCCCCCAAATGCTGAAGACTGTCAATGCAAACATTCTTCCTATGTAGAGAACCATTGATTGCTCCTCGTTCCCAGTGTTAGAAGTGCTTCTCTTCAAAAACCCCAGCCCTACATTTTACAACTGAATATAATTTTAAACATGCCAAGTCTGGATTGAGTCAGAACTGTGAATACATAATTCAGATGGACTGACAGAGGTAAAGCAGATGGTGATAGTGAGCAACAATGGTGTTTCATTCATATATTCAGTCTTCCGCTTGTCTAACAGACATTTGCCGGGTGCTTCCATTGACTGGGTGCAAACATTCATTGTGGGTGAGAACCTCTGTGAGGTGCTAGGGATATAAAAGGAAAGAAAGCACAAACATTGCCTGAAAAGGTACAGTCTGGTGGTGTAGGCAGACATGTAAACAAAGAATTGTAGGGCCAAGCCAGACAAGCTATAATAGAGATAGAAATTAAGTAGGATCCAGAATCCCAGAGCAATTAGCATTGTCTGGGCTACAGACTGGAGCAGAGATTCTAAAAGCAACCTGGACTTCAGTGTGGTTCTTACAACTTAGGTACCCGAAGACCAATTCAGAGCTCAAGAATCACCACGTGGCAAAACGGGAATCTCCAAGCAGCTGTGTGAGAAGATTCACTCCAGACAGAATTATTAAATGGCATTCCAACATGTCTTTTTAAAAAAAATTCTGAAAACCAGGCAGTGCAGAAAGAATGTGGGAAAATTGGTTGCTGTGTTTTGAAAGCTGGCTTGTAAGTTTGAGTCTTTGGAGGGTTGAGTTTATAAAAAAGAAGTGGGAGGTTTTTTTTTTTTTTTTTAATACATTTGCTATAAGGAAAGTCTTCAATTGGGTAAGATGAACCACAGTCTCTAGGGCACATGGCACTAATAAAACTAAACAACCATTCTCCAGGGGTTCATAAGCCTCCTGTGCCCCTCCCTTTTAACTGTTTAAAACTTGTTCTTCTCTGATGAAAACACTCAGCTCTGGCCTTAACCTAGAAGAAGTGCTTGTGACTATGGTGGTCCTGAAATCAATCAGCTCTTTTGGAGGGGAACTTGAAAGAGTAAAATCTGCCACTCACACTATCAGTCTGGGATGGAGTCCTTGTGAACAGCAGAGGCAGCAAACTTCAAACTTTATCAAGATTGTGGTGCTCATTAAGGAAGTGAAATTGAGCCAGATTTGAAGGAAAGCACTGTAGTAATTACAGAGTTATGAAGATGTAAAAGCTATGTGCCTGGGCACGCAGAGCACAACGTGTTTCCTTTGGATTCAGAGACACTGCAATTACAGAGCTTCAGGGTAGCAAAGCACCGAATTAGAACTCCCCATTAGTTTGATTAATCACTGATGTAACTGCAGGCACTGGAAATGACTCTGCTTGATTTGTATGTCTTTTGGGTCCCCCTGCCCCTCTTTTTACTCCTTCTATTTCTTTTAAAACATCAGGAGGTCTGAGAAAAATAGAAAGCTTGCATTAAGGATAAGATATAGGGTGCAGGAAAGCTAAAACTTCCTGAAGCTTAATGACTTTTCTACACCAGGGCTGGTTTTGCCAAGAGTTGTATAATAACATGTTCTTCTTCCTAGGACATTAAATGTTAATGGTACAACAATGGACTGTTAGTAAATCTAATAAGAAAACCAGAGGATAAAGTATGTTATGTGGGTGTATAACAAGTTAACATCACCACGGGAAAGTCTCTGGGATGTTATATGATATTCCGTTCAATGGGTTCTAATACACAAATAAACAACAACAAAAGAATATCTAGCCAATCAGCAACAATGAAGGGGTCTCAGTCTTTAGGAGGAAGGACAAAACCCTGTTCAATAATGTGATTCAAAAATCTATTTGCAGTGTCCAAATAGCCCAGCTGGTAAAGATACTGGCTGCCAAGCCTGACAAACTGAGTTTCCGCTCCAGGACCAACACGGTAGAAAGAGAGAATCTAGTCTAGAAAGTTATCTTCTTATCTTCTGGCAACTCTGTGTGTGTGTGTGGAGAGAGAGAGAGAGAGAGAGAGAGAGAGAGAGAGAGACAGAGAGAGAGAAGGAGGAGGAGGAGGAGGAGGAGGAGGAGAGCATACAAAATTCAAAATATACTTGTAAAAATGATGTCTTTGTCCTTGAAAACTGATATCAATGGTATTAGATAAATCTTTTTTGGGTCAAGATATTTGAGTTGATGTGAATACAACCAAAATGTACAGCCAACTTGATGAAAGGAGGGGGAAAAAACACAAAAAGGTCAACACATCATTTCAAAGCCAGCATGAGCAACCACTCAGAGAAAGAAGGCTGTAAATGGGAATGCAGAACTCTTGGCAAAGAGGTACTGTACCATAAGGGCCAGGCTTTCCATTGTACACCAAGATCACTCTTGATGGGAAAGGTGACTCTATCAGCAGGAGGTTTTTAACTACAAATGTCACTGAAATTTACGTGACCCCTTTCATATTTATGCAGGAACTACAGGACTCCTAGGATCAGATGTGAGACAACCAACCAGCAATGCCTCTTAAATTATTTTTGTTGAGGTGTTTTCTTCCTCCACCTCAACTGTAAAGATCCAGGAATAACAGCTCTGTCTCAATGGTCACATAATAGGCTCAATAAGAATCTGGAAATAATGAA
This sequence comes from Onychomys torridus, assembly GCF_903995425.1. Lineage (NCBI taxonomy): Eukaryota > Metazoa > Chordata > Mammalia > Rodentia > Cricetidae > Onychomys > Onychomys torridus. The sequence continues at coordinate 61,600,983 of NC_050466.1, read as the reverse complement.
AACTTCTCCATAGAGAAACACAGGTCTCTCCATGAGGAAAGGCAGCACCACGGAGTCTTCTGTAGTAATGGTGGGCACCGACAGAAACATTGCAGGAGTCTGCAGTTTGTACTGAAGAGGAAAAGAAGTGAAAACTGACCACCTGGTGCCCTTACCAGCACACAGATGAAATACCAGCCAGCCAGGATGAAAAGAAACAATCATCCAGAAATTCTATTGAAAAAAGAAAGAAATGGTGAGCAAGTACCTCCATTACAACCTCATCCTGATCACGTTTTAACTGTGCTGAAAAGTATTTTCTTCCTGTTGACATTGGGGAGAATACTACCTCTCTGAAAAAAATGGATGAGTTTTAAACAATATTTTTTCAGTTTTCTTTTAATTTTTCCTTACTATTGAAAGAAGAAATACTTATTTTATTTTTTGACACCTATAGGCCTCATGTAATTTTCGACAGTGACAGATAACCTATCTATACCACCTCCATATTTCTTCCCAGTAGAATCCCAAGTTTGTTCCAGGTGGCAGTGGCACCAGTCACCCTGTTCTTCATGCACATGACACAATTCAGGACACTGACATCTGCATGAAAATTCGCTAGAGACCTCTGGACATAATTTTGCTTTCCAAACACAAGCATTGTTCCTTCTGTTGCTTCACTCTTCTTTGACCTTGGAGAACAGATTCCAGACTGGGGTGGAGTGGCCAGTCTGTGACCACACAGGAGGGTGAAAGCCACATGCAGAGTAGGATAAAATGTAAGGAGATGGCCCCTGAGATAGAAATTATGAAGCAGTTATCTGCCTGTTTCCAGGCTCCCTCTTTCTCTAGATTTCTTGTATGGTGTAGAAAATAACTTTCTCTCTCTTAAAATTTTCTTTAAAAATTACTTTTTGATTGGGGGGTATATGCACCTGGGTGCAAAAAATACAACCCTCCCTTTAGGTCAGTGACTATTCATGCATTCTGATGAGGCTCTGAGTGATAGGAATATTGATTCCTAAAAAGCAGTGTTGGGAAATTTAGGAGGCAAGGGCTTTGTCTTTGTCTAGTTCATTTCTTCCACGGATGTTATTTAACAAATACCTACTACAGTTGGGAGTGTGGTTCAGTGGTAGATTGTTTGCCTTGCATGCACAAGGCCCCAGGTTCAAACCCCATTTCCATAAACACAAACAAATAAGAACAATAACCAAAAAAACCTTTTACTATGTGTACACAAGTGTTCTAGGAATGAAGGAATCATTTGTGAATTAAATTCAGCAGTGACTTATCCTTGTAAAGCTGCTCTTCCAGTTAAGGAGCAATGGTTAAAGAAAGGTAACAAATACCTTTCCATGCATATGTGTTTCTAATACTCAAGGTCATAAAGTGGAATTTTGTCTGGAACAGATTGACACTAACTTCCCTTCCAGGTTTCCTTGACCTGGCCAGAGCACCCAGCCTTGCTGCTATGGATGTTGACTCTTCACAGTTGTTTCTTTTTCCAAAGGATTTCCTAAATGTCACAGGAGCCACCAGAAGATCACATCCACAGAAAGGCAGTGTACGCCAACTACTCCACGGCACACTGCAGAACAAACTCAGCAGCAGCCTGTGGTATTCAGCTGAGGCTCGCCTCCCGAATCCACACTTTTGCTCAGCTCCTTCACCTTCCACACTTCCTACTTTCCCATCTCATTGGTTGCTTTGAGAGTAATCATCCCTCATTAAATCTTTGCTAGCTCACCCGCCCCCTAAATTCTCCACATCAGGCTCTACTAGTAAGAGCTTCATCCAAGATAGTATCCACCTCCACTTTCCATTTTGAATAAAGAATATAACTTACATTTCCTCATTTGAACAAACCATCAGAAAATGTCCTTGCTCAGGTTAACAGAAATTGCACTCAACTATTAATAAATGCAGGTGTCTTTGTTGGGGTTTCTATTGTTGTGAAGAGACAACATGACTGTGGAAACTCTTATAAAGGAAAACATTTAATGGGGTGGCTTACAGTTTCAGATGTTTAGCCCCTTATCATCATGGTGGGACATGACAACATGCTGGATAAGGAGCTGAAAGTCCTACTTCTTGATCTGCAGGCAACAGGAAGTGAACTGAACTAGGTGTAGCTTGAGCATAGGAGACCTCAAAGCCAACCCCTACAGTGACACATTTCCTCCAACAAGGCCACACCTACTTCAACAAGGCCATACCTCCTAATAGTGCAACTCCCTATGAGATTATGGGGGTCAACTACATTCCAACTATCACAGCAGGTATGTTGTTTCTGACAACTATCATGTCCTAATAGTTCTAATTACTAATCCTAAAGCATTTTGCTTGATCCTAAACTACCTACTGGTTAAAGAAAGATATGAAAAGACTTTTAATATTGAACTAAAAATTAAGGTAAAACACAAAAATAAGAATAATAATGATAATTTCCACTGGATCATAGGTACATATCAGGACGCCTTTGGTACCTCAAGAACAATGTGAAATTTAGAAAGTGCCATCATGATTTTGTCTATTTTGTATTTGCATTTATTGCCAGCAAAGACTATTCACTGCTGGGGATGCTGTGAATGTGTTGCTCTGATTGACTGATAAAATGCTGATTGGCCAGTAGCCAGGCAGGAAGTATAGGAGGGACAAGCAGAAAGGAGAAGTTTGGAAAGTGGAAGGCTGAGGCAGGGAGACACTGCCAGCCGCCACCATGAGGAGCAGGATGTAAAGTACTGGTAAGCCATGAGCCATGTGGCAAGGTATAGATTTACAGAAATGGGTTAATTTAAGATGTAAGAACTAGATAACATGAAGCCTGAGCCATTAGGCCAAAACAGTTTAAATAATATAAGTGTCTGTGTGTTTATTTGAGTCTGAGTGGCTGCCGGCCTGGGCAGGACTGGAGCTACATAGAACCATTTTTTTCTTCTACTATTGTCATTTATTTTTATTTAAAATATTTTTCATACAGTATATTTTGATCATATTTTCCCTTCTCCAACTCATTCTTCCAGATCCTCCCCACCTCTCTACCCACCCAATTTCAAGTCATCTCTCTCTCCATTTCTCTTTCTCTCCAAAAACAAAAACAAAGCAACAAAACCCCCAAACAAACAAAAACCCAGTAAGACAAAAAAATGCCAAAACAAAAGAAAGTGGTACTGGTGACCTCACAGAGACAGTGGCAGCACATATGGGGCCTACACAGTTCCAATCAGATGAAATCCCAGCACTGAGAGGGAGAAATGGACATCAGGTCCCACTCATAATCAAGAAGCTGTTTGCATTGATACCTGCTGCCAAAGAGTAAGTCAGTTTTCTCCACTGAAGTGGAGAAAACTCATTTCTTAAAACCCCAAATTGTATTATGTATTTGAAAACAAAATAAATTAACATCATGTCATGAAAACAGTATTTATTTACTCTGATTTTAGACATATATTTATTTTTTGTAGTATTTTGATGTATGCTCAGTCACAGAATTATATAGAAAGCAATATATAAATTTAAATCGAATTGGGCAACATAGTTTACTTTTTATTACATAAACAACTTATAGTAAATAAATTGGTCACTTGTACAACACAAAAGCAGAAAAATTTGACTGTTCAAGGTGAATAATAGCAAAAACTGCATTATGATGTAACTCACAGTGTGAGTTTTAATTACTTGTTAATCTAAAATTAAGTGGTATTCATTTAAAAATGAATCTTTTATCATTCACCATACAAAAGTATATATATAACCTTTGTACATACATACATATATATATATAAAATATATCTGTTTACATATGTAGTATATATTACATTATTATATGTATTACATTTAAGGGACTAGAAAGATGACATACTACTGTTCAAAAGGTTCAAATGACTAGAAAATGGAAATGTTGAGATACATTGATATTTATAATCACATAGAATTTTCCCATTACAAATTGATGTTGAATTTGTAGCGTGCCTGAAGAACATCATCTTTCATTACATTAATAGGCAGTTGAGTAACAAGTATTTCAAAGCAAGCATTGCCCTACTCTTCCCCACTCCTCTCTTCAAAGGCTGTGTTAGTGTCCCATAGTTCCTCTGTCCAAAGGCTCGTTACACTTCATTCTAAGCAACAAGAACTGGATATAGCCAAGTGAGAGTATAAGAATGGGTTGTTATGGTTTGGATAGGATTTGAGAATGCCCCTCAGATGTTCATGTCTTGTAATCTTGGTGCTAGGTGTGGCAATATTAAGAGAGTGGGCTCTTTAAGAGGTGGGTCCTAATAGGAGGTCATTATTGGCAACCCTTTACTTTCTGGCTTCCTGTCTCTCACCACACCACGTCTCCTTTTTGTGTGCATTCTCACTACTATGTCATCTGCTATAAGCTCTTCCTAAAGGCTAAATCAATGCAACCATTGACCATGGACTTTCAGACTTGAAAACTGTGCATTAAATGAACTTCCTTCTCACCAAGCCTAATGCTACAGGCCTGTAGTTCCAGCTACTCAGGAAGCTGAAACAGAAGGATCATCACTTCAAGGCCAATCCAGGCTTACTTCAAAGAGAGTTAAAGGTCGGGTTGAGCAACTTTGTGACTCTCTGTCTGACAATTTTTAAAAGTAAGAGATGGCTTGAGGTGTAAGTTCACTGACAGAGCACTTTCCTAGCAAGGCCCTAGGTTCAATCTCCAGTACTGCTAAAGAAGTCAATAAACAACTTTTCTTTATAAAGTACCCAGCCTCAGATATTTCATTACAGTAATAGAAAAGAAGTCTAAATCAGGTGTGAAATAAACAAACCTTACAAGTCTTTTGACTATAAAAACTCCAAGCTATATTTCTAGATTCTCTAATTCAAAAATTGTGTACAATGATCTGTCTCCAAACTCAACACCTGAATATTTAAATCTTCAAAACCATAGAAGGAAGGCACCAACCTAAATAACATTGAGTTCCAGAAGTACGTGTTTCTAACTAATGCTATTGAATATTAATCGAAGCTAAACCCTTCTAATTCCTTTGTTTTTAATGTTAAAATGCATGAAATTCATACTGCAGATTATTTCTACACTACAAAGAACAAAGCAATGTATAAAATGAAGGTAGCCAGAGAGAACAGCATGTTAAGAAATGCTACCTAATTTGTCTTCTTTTGGACCAACTGCAACAGCTTCACATAAACTTGGATTTGTTCCCTTCCTGTAAAACATAGTATTCCATTTTAGTGAAGCTCTGAAACCAGTAGAAACCTTCTTCCTCCCTGGTCTTCTTCCATATGCTATCCAACCAAGAGATCAAAGCCTAGACATGGTTGGCAGATTAGTCCACACATTTTCATACCTCTGCAAAGTCCCGCTGGACCTTCTTTGTAAACAGAAGTATGACCACATAAAGATAATGCCTCAGTTAAGTGCTGCATTCATTGATATCACCTAAATATTTTACATTGTAATACCAAAATCTAGTTATTGTATAGCATGCAAATAGACTAAGGAAAAGCCAATTCTGGACTACTAGGTTGCAGTTTACTTTGGTGTTTCCTTATGGCCTAAGAAACTCCACATTGTATTTAAAAAGTTACCACTGTAAACGTTCTAATTGCATAAGATTAGCACCCTGTGTTTAGAGTACTATCCAAAGGGCAGAGGGCAGAGCCTGAGACTCAAGATTGGGAACCCAAGCAGAGCGTTTTAGCATTTTCTTTCTGAGATTTCACTGGCTTAAAGCACCCCCTGGACAAGCCAGCCACTCTTTATTTTCTTACTTCTCTTTCATATTTCCCAGCTTTACAACCAGCATTTCCAAAACTGAGCCCTGACCAAAGAGCTTGGTGATTCTGTCATGAAATTAATCACCAATCAAGTACAGCTGCTCGCTGTCGTGCTAGGTGTTTTGTTGTTGTTGTTTTGTTTTGTTTTGTTTTGTTTTTGTTTTTTTATTTGTTTGTTTTAAGAGAAAAAGGACTCCTAAGGCTTTTTATCCTTCATTGTCCAAACAAAAAAAAAATCTCCTTTCATAAACACAGCTGGAATTTTGCCTATTTTAAATGATGCAAAGAATCCTTCCTAAATCCCTGGAGTCACTTTCCTGAGGTCTAAGCAGATTATTGGGCAATAGCCTCTTAGTAACTAGCCTCAAATATATTCCCATTATTTATTTTATTGTAATGCCTACAGTCACCTTGTAAAACAATTTCTCTGACTTGAGAGTTCACTTTTGGAGAATAACACAAGCTAGTTCTTACAGTAGTGTAGTCCTGACCCATGGCATGTTCCTTTTCACTCATTGCTGCTTCCAATCATGTTCCATTCTCTAAGAAATGTCTTTAATTCTTCTCAAATGTTTTTTGTCACTAGATGTAGTATGAGAGGAGTGTGTTGTTACCTTGACCCTACTTTATGATTTAATGTGGTTCTCGATCTTGGCTACATATCAGAATCATGTAGAGAACTTAAAAAACATTGTTATCCTCTCTCACTCCTCCTTACCAAGTTCTGCTTTAATTGGTTTAGGATGCGGCCTGGACTTAAAGGATACAGAATCATCTGGAGCAAGCAGACTTAAGAATGGACACTAATTAGTTGTATGGCCTTGAGCAAAAGAAATACTCATTTTGGGGGGTAGAAGGGAAGTGGGGCAGGAAACGGGAGGAGAGGAGGGAGGAGAAATTGTGGTTGGTATGCAAAATAAATTTTAAAAAGAAACACTCATTTATGCAAGTAGTATTACATGATAGCTTTGCCATATGCAAGACAGTGTTAGAGACCTTATCTCCCAGCCTCCAACATATGTGAGTTAGGTTCAACCATTGAATCATTCTTACAGAAAATAGGCACTGAGAGCTCACCACCCTTTAAGCAGTGTGCTGTGTGTAAGGGATACAACAGTGAATCAAATAGGCAAAATTCCTGCTTTTTTGAAGCTTGCAGTGTTGTTGAAGGAGGCATGATCACTTAGAAGTAAAGAAAGAGTAAATGGCTAGGAAGGGTGATAGGATGGACTGACAACCAATATGGAGGCAATAGCGCAGGTGGCAGAGAAGGAAGGAACAGGTTCTAGAAATACAGAAAGTAGTAGCATCACCAGGATATCCTAATAAATGTTATTTGGGGGTCAGTTCCTTATATTTATTAAGATTGATGGCTTGTCTGGTAGGGCAAAGAATGTGGGGAAAGAATTTCAGCCCCCCAAAGAGTAAAAGCCTAGAGTTAAGATATATAGAACAAAAGAAATAAAACCATCCCTCCCAGGCAGAAATTGGGCAGAGAAAGAACCCTGGCGAAGCCACTTTTAAGCGCCACTTCTATACCTAACTATGGCTTTGTATAGGTCACTAAAAAGTCTATTTCTGTAGGCCCTAGGCCAAGCAACCTGGAAGGGAAAAAAACTGTACTGTGATCATGCCATGAGGTGTAGCCGGACTGAGGAAGCAAGGTCTTGCAAAGTATCACAGCCCTTAGGGATGAAAGGCTCTATTGTTGGTCTTCTAGATATAGGCTATGTTTGTATCCCTAGAGGGAGATAGATAGACACACAGATAGGGAGAGAGAGAGGTGAAGGAGTTTCCCCCAGTATGGCTGAGCATGCTGGAGATAGGCATCTGCCCCCTTGTAGAATGTAGGTCTTTAGGGAGAGTCAACAGAATCGCATCCAGGAGAAAGTGTAGAGTTGCTCTAGTCACTAGATCTTGCTTCTGGTAGGGGAAAAAAAGGGTATTTCCTGGATTGAGAATAACCCCAAGTGAATGATAGTCCCATAGTGGGGAGGGGTGGTGGTGGTGGTGGTGGTGGTGGTGGTGGTGGTGGTGGTGGTGGTGGTGGTAGAGGACAGGAAGTTGACCAAGGCCGGGTTTCCATAGAGAGAAACCAACTTGAAAATGAAGAGCAATCAGGACAGAACTAAGAAAGCCCACAGCAGCTGAATTCAAGTCTTCCAGAGGTTTCACATCTTTCCCTTCAATATGTGAGGTTGCTTTTGTTTTTGTTTTCCCTCTGCTTACCCCAAGCCTTCAATGTTGTCTGGATGTGTTGTGGCTGAAAGTGACAGCTGGGACACTCCATCCCTTCCCCAAGTCACTGCCCAGTCTCACAGAGATCCTTGAGGAGAGCACAGCAATTTACTAATGAGAAGGCCTTCCAGGAGGTCCAGACCTGCACACAACAAAGGCCATGGTTCTCTCTGTGCAGTGGGAAGTAATCCATGACACAGAAGTGGAGTCATGCTAGTGACAACTTGGGAATGGATTGATATTTGATATGTCCTTTCTCTACTATTGTGGAGTGGCAACTATTAACAATGGGATGGAAACTTCCATTTGGTTTAATGAAGGAAAACACTAGGCGCAGTGCCTGGCTCAGAGTTGGCACTCAATAATTGATAGCCATTATGATGATTATAATTGTGATTGTTGTGATTATTGAGATTCTGCTGCTGTTGAGATGACTGTGACCTTAGATGATCTGAAGATGGTTTACAAAGAAGACATGAAGGCTCGGGACTTATACATGGGACATGGAGGGCTCGAGCCAATTACTACTCTCACCAAATCAGTCCTTGTCCTTTTTCTCAAGTAAGTATGTGCTACCCAGCTGAAGTTCAAGGATGTCACACTTAGGCCATAAGTCTGAAGCTCAGTTCATGCCACTGTGATGATTCCTTTGGTGTTCATTCCCAAAGGGTCATCAGGTGCTCTGGAAGGCCCACCATGCATCATCGTATAGGCCTGAAGGGGCCAGATGTGCAGAAGGTAAGAGAAAAAAGTACAAAGGCAGGTAGAGCCAGTGGTTGAGGGTAAGATAGAGAAGATGGGGCCAGTTAGGATCTGAACAGGAAACTGATGACATATTTAAATAAGGATGATTTGAAGAGTCTCTTTTTAATCAAGAGAATAATTACTCTCAGGGCCTAGGAGATGGGTAAGTGTGCTTGTTGCCAAGTCTAATGACCCGAGTTCAATCCCTAGAATATACATAATGGAAGGAAAAAAAAACAGACTTTTGCAAAGTTATCCTCTAATCTACACACACACACACACACACACACACACACACACACACACACACACACACACACACGATAGATGGATGGATGGATGGATGGACAGAAGACAGAGACAGACGGACTGTCAACAATGCAGGACAGGGAAAATGCAGGAGAGAGGTATTACCACCCCATACACAAAGGAAAAAAAGAGAGTGTTGGGGGGAAATAGAAAATAAATCAGGCTAGCTGGAAAGAACCCATGACTTTGGGATGAAGGACAGAATCAGACTGGAAAGAGAGTTGAGCAAGTAAAAGCCCCCGGACCTCAGTGTCCTCCCAACCTTCACTTTCCACTCTCCAACTCCTCCTGAGATTGAAGCTCAATTGGAAGTCTCTGGATAGGTAGTCCTGGTGCTATAACCTACAAAGATGGAGCTTCTAGGTCACAAGATAGGGTAAAGCAAAATAGAGACAGACAAGCAGAGGGGCCCTGAAACAGTCTGATAGGAACAAGCTAAGACCGGTATTGGGTGGAATTGTTGTGAACATAGAGTCAACAACCACAGGGGCAAAATGCAAGCTTGATTCAGGAAACAGCTATGTCAAAGAGCAGTTGGAAGAGTGAAACCAGTAATGAAAGGGTTTTCCCTGGGGTGTCCAAGAGGACCACGGGAATGAAGAAGGCTATTGTAAGGAGTGGGTAGGAGAAGGGGCCAGGCATACAAGTGGGAAAACTAAAAGCACTTACAAAGGAAATCGAGTAATTTGGCAATAAAATAACAGCATGCATTAGAAAATGACTATGCAAAGTATCAGGAGGGTCCTTAATAAAGGGTCTTAATCCTAAAACTCCAGGGGTGATGGGAGATGATGGTGTCCAGTTGAGGTCCTGTATTTTTCTTAGTTCAAGGTTCTATGTTCTTTTCTTTTTATCCATCCTCCCCTTGAAATTCCTATAGATGTTTCCCTAACACAGAGGAGAGTGTGTGTGCTCGCACGCGTGCATTTCACCGTCACAAAACAATCAGTATTCAATGAAACACTTCTATTTTGAGGTCATTACCATCTCTAAAACAAGATGCAGACAAGCAGAGGGAGGCAGTGGGGGACTGCATTTAATCTTCTCTAATATTGCACTGTGAAGGAAACTGGGGAATTAAAAACAGTCATTTAGAAACTGGTTGATGAGTCACTGATTGGCACAGGGTGGAGTAAAAGGGCAGTCATTATTCCTTTGGAGTATGCCTGGTCTTCAAAATAGACTCATCAATTTACTGGATGGGGGCTTCTGGGCTGTAGAGACTGGGGATGTGGGCAGAGGTGAAGGGCCAGGACAGTAACTGCAGGCAGGCAGGACTCTCCTCCTCCTCCTTTAAGATTTAAGAGGCAGAAAGACAGCTTTATATGCTTTATTCTTCCTGTACCTTTTCCTTGAGACCTTAAAAATACTTTTAGGGGAAGCTCCATCTTCAAGGGAACCAGGCCAAGTAGAAAAAAAAGCACTTTTTGTGACCATAATTTTTCCAAAAGGCCCAACACTCCATTACATACAGAATGTCTTTTCCAAGTCTTGGATTACCTGAGTCTCCCTTCTTCTGACCTCCCTCTTTTTGGTGTTTATTGGCTGTTCTTTAATGGCCAGTGGAAGTGAAGAGGAACATGGTGAAATGTGTACCAGAGAAGAAATTATAGTCCTGGATGCATATAGAAGTTTGGTTTTTTTTTTTCTTTTTCTCTGCATGTGTCATAGGCATACAAAACAATATTAAATTAAAAATCTAGCTACCCATGATATTGTCCTTTTCCTGATCTTTCTTGAGCCTCATTGTGCAGATATGGGAAATGGGTGAGAGGGAAAAATACAAACCCCTTGATTCTTCTGCAGTTGGAAGGATAGTGAGCCAGCTACATCAAGAAAGACAAAAGATGCTGGGCGGTGGTGGTGCATGCCTTTAATCCCAGCACTTGGGAGGCAGAGCCAGGCAGATCTCTGTGAGTTCGAGGCCAGCCTGGGCTACCAAGTGAGTTCCAGGACAGGCGCAAAGCTACACAGAGAAACCCTGTCTCAGAAAAAAGAAAAAGAAAGAAAGAAAGAAAGAGAAAAGAATGAATATAGAAGGTGAAATGAGGCAAAGATCAACCTGGATTGATTAGAGAGAGGGAGAGAGAAACAACTATTGAGAAAAATGAAGAGGAAGATATCTGGACAATATGAATGCCATGCCTTCTTTACAGTTTTTGGAAAGTACACTGAAAATTTGAACAGTTTTTCAGTTGACTGAGATGATGTTTCTTATGAATGTGCACTGAGCCGAGGTAGACAAGAAAGTGGCCCAGATTTATGGAGATCACAGACACGGAGCACACCCATTCATGCATATGCCCTTCTCCCTGCTCTCAGGCCCACAAACAACTCTTTGATGCTATCTTTGGGGTTATCTTTGGCTTTGTCACTTGCTTAGTCAGCTGCTCTTGCTCATACTAGGCTAAACTTACTCTGCTCCAAGCTGAGACAAAAATGACAAGTCTGATGCTAGATCAACTTTCAGAAAATTGAAAAGATCTGCAAGGCCAGAACTAATCCTTACCTGGGATTCTGTTCCCAAAGAACACAGGAGCAGGCAAGAGCAGTGTTCCACCCTTGAGTCCCTCTGTTCTTCTGGGGGCAAAAAAAAAAAAAAAAGACAAAAAACAAAAAAAACAGGCACAGCAGTCTATAGACCATTGAAAGATGTTTCTGTTTTAATTAAGAACCTGTAAGCATAGAGACTTGAGACAGAACTGTATGTACACCATATTTTTCCACCAATAGGCTCTTTTTGTTTGCTTTTCTTCAGATTAAACGACGTGTACTTTGACTCTATCTACTTTTCTAGTCCCTCAAAATCCTGAGCATGACTTTCTGTCATACACCATCTCCTTTTCCTCAACCAATATGTCAGTGTTCTAAAAGAAAACTATGCTGAAAGAATCATTCATCATAATTGAGCCATATTTATTCCAGGAATGTAAGGCTTCAATAGATTCTTAAAAGGCATTTGACAAGACTTAATGCCCATTCTGATAATAATTCTTCACTAAGATAAAGAATATCTCCCATAAACCAACAACCAACAATGTGTTTAATGTTTAATGCTATATTTTTTGAAGTAAACCAGGGCTGGAGAGATGGCTCAGCAGTTTTAAGTACATTGGCTGTTCTAGCAGAGATCTCGACGTGATTCCTGTAGCCACATGGCAGCTCACAACTATCTGTAACTCCAGTTCCAGGGAACTCATTACCCTACTCTGACCACATAAACACAGGCACTCACACATACGCTAAAAAAAAAAAAAAAATCAGTGAATCATTGTTTTACAAAATGAAATGACAACAAAAAGCTAGAAGTGGTTCCATTAAAACAAAGTAGAGGACGGAAAGATTCCTAATGTCAATGTTGTTGTTCAGCATTGGTCTTTAGGTTCTTCCCACTGTAAGATGTGAAACAGCAACATGAAGAAAGCTTCATCAACATTCCCAGATGATTTGCTTGTGTGCCCAGAGAAACCAAAGGAATCGAATGAAAAATCAATGGGCCAAATGATCAGATTCATTAAAATGGACCAGTTACAAAAAATGTATTTGTTTATATAATCTTTCTCATAAGTTAGGAATGCCTAGCTTAAAAACACATGAAGAAAAGATCATGTTTACGACATTGGCGTATATATTCAAAATCTGCTCTTGAATGTGCATAATATATTCCACTGCACATTCATCTGAAACTTCCCGCACCAGAAAAGACCCCTTCATTGAGTATTCACTATGAGCCAAGCCCCAGTACATATGTGCATATTTTCTACATTCATATTAATCCTACTGTGTAGTATAAAGGAAATGCTAGCATAGTCAATCTGTGATTTGACGGATGCCATCACTGAGGATGAGGTTTAAGTAGTCCTTTTTGAGGGGCTCAGGGGATGTCCCAGTTGGTAAAGTACTTGTCATGCAGGTCCTCAAGCATGAGGACTTTGAGTGCAATCCCCAGCACCCACCATGTAGAAAGCTGAATGTGATTATTTGCATATGCTTCAAATTCTGGATTGGGGATTTAGTTCAGTGGTAGAGCACTTGCCTAGCAAGCGCAAGGCCCTGGGTTTGATCCTCAGCTCAAAATAAAAAAAAAAAAAAATCAAATTCCTGTGCTCGAGAAGAAAATCAGAGACAGACAGATCTCTGTGACTCACTGGCCAACCAGCCTTGCATACTTGATAAATGAGCTGTAGGCCAGGAAGAGAGCCTGTTTCCAAAAAAAAAAAAAAAAAAAAAAAAAAAAAAAAAAAAACCATGGAACTGAAGAAATTGCTCAGAGGTTAAGAGGTTGTACTGTTTTTGCAGAGGACCTGAGTTCAGTCCCCAGCACTCATGTCCACTGAGTCACAACAGCCTGTAACTCCAGCTCTAGGGGGATCCAATTTCTCAAGCCTCTGTGGGCATACATAATTAAAAATAATAATAATATATATTTTAAAAAATTTGAAAAATTAAAAAAGATGGATGTCTCTTTTTGTGATTGACTTCTGACCTGTAAACACACACACACACACACACACACACACACACACACACACACACACACACGGAGAGAGAGAGAGAGAGAGAGAGAGGGAGGGAAGGAGGGAGGGAGGGAGGGAGGGAGGGAGGGAAGGAGGGAGGGAAGGAGGGGATCAAATATACATAGACTCTCCCTACTTCTCACACATAAACAAAGTCTCCTTTTGAAAGTAAATTCAGCTGGGTGGTGGTGGCGGCGCATGCTTGTAATCCCAGCACTGGGGAGGCAGAGGCAGGTGGATCTCTGTGAGTTCAAGGCCAGCCTGGGCAAGTTTTGTTTTAAGGGGTAAGTTGGCCAACACTAATCAGTGGTGTGTTCAAGAGGTTTTGCTGGCTCCTCCTCACACACCCACTCAACTCTTCATCCTTCCTCAACTGCAGAGAAAGACACTGACCACATGGATCACATCATAGACCCCCTTGCTTCTGGATCTTCTCAGCCATTGAGGAGCCCCAACCGGAAGCAGAGGGTAGAAGAGTAGTGCTGGGGCACTTCTTCAGTCTGCTTTATCCTCTCTGACAGTGCTTTGCAGGCTGTCTGGCCCCTTTACTGGTGGCCACAGACTCAAATCCTTTGCTAAACTATACCTTGGTTATGTACATGTTTTCTCCCCTTACTTCCTTCAGGCATAACATGATAACAGTTGCTTAACGCTGCTAGACCTGGGTCTTGTGATTTCCCTTAGCTGGCTTTCTTGAACCCTGCCCACACTTGTGCAACAGATCCCTTTTCTAAGCTTTCCTCAGAATTATCCTGAGTGCTATGGTGATAATGTGAGTGACTCAAGTTTGGGAAGCTGTAGTATGCTATTAAGCCATCATAATAATCTTTTCAGAAGAGTGTCATTATCCCCAGTTGACATAGGAGGAAAACACAACTTAGAGTTTAGGTGACGTAACTAATGTCACCTCATTAGTAAACGGTAGGCTGAATGGATTGTCTGGTGGCTATTTGAGGCCACTGCTTTCTTAGGCACAGTACATCACCACAGTGCCTATAGGGTACCTGGGAAGCTTTGTCTGACCTTGCTGCTATCCATCACATATTTGTCATTGCTCCAAGTAAAATACAATAGTACCTCTGGCCAACTGTGACCTAACTCCTCAGGTTTCTTTTCTTCAGGCCAAATGTTTCAGAAGGCGCTGTTCAAAAGAGTGATTTGTTATGTAGCCTTACACTAAAAAATCTCTCCAAGTATCTAATGTCTTGAGGATTCAGGATGGAAATGACACCCTATCTTAATCTTTAGGATACTACAGAATCAATATCTCCATAACTAGCAATGTTCTTCTCTTTGTGGGAATAATTCCAAAGCATCAAAAGTCCATACTGACCCAAAATGGCAGGCTCCTGGGTGATCCCAGCCCTGAGTTACCCACAAGTGTTCTCACAACATTTCAGCCAACTAACAATGACTCATGCTTTTCTCTTCTTTCTGTGGATTTCAAAAGTCCCATATGCCACAGGTCACTTTGGAGGGATAAAATTTATAAATCTTTGTTAATTTGTTAATAATTGTTAAATTAAATAAGCATCGTGGGGGGAGAAAATGTATACTTTACTCTTTATAAAAAAAAAAAGAGGAGATCAAAAGGTTTAAATAATTTGATGAAGCTCATTTAAATTTTTACTGAGAAATATCTGAGTGTTCAACTTTTATTTGGTGTTTCTCTTTTTGCTTCCTTTCTAGGAGGCCAGCTGGTTTCACAAATTCAAATCATTAACTGCTATTTAACTAAAAATTGGCCTTTTCATATTTAACAACAGTGTAAGAAGTTCAAGTCCCTGGATGGCCCTTAGAAGGCAGTGTCCTGTAACGGATAAGAAGTGAAACTTTGACAACAGGGACATCAGAGCCTTGTGGATAGTCCCTCAACTGTCATCTTAGACAAGCTTCTTTTATTTTCTTTTATAGAAAATATTTTTTTCTTGTGATAAATTCTGATTATGGTTTCCCCTTCCCCAACTTCTCTGAGATTCTCACCACCTCCCCTCCCATCTAAATCTACTACCTTTATGTCTCTCTTTAGCAAACAAATTGGTTTTCTCATATACAAAACAGGAATAATAGTGATATGTCCTTCATAAAGCTATTAAGAGAAATAAATGAGCCAACGCCTGTAAAACTTTAAATTGAGTTGAACATACAGTAAACACTCAATAGTTTCTAATCATTCTTATTGTTGTGTTGAAATTTCTATGATATGCACCGAGGAGGATGAAGAATACACTTTAATGCAAGTGGAATAATATTAGACGAGCAGAAACCACTATGCCATAAGGTATAACTGATGGGTGTTCTAATAGAAGTACAGAATGCCACAGAAACACAGAAGCTGGCGGAATAGCTTCCATGTTTGTGTCCACCAAGTTTATCCTGAAGATGAAGGGAATTTTTATAGATTTTGGGGAGGAGTATCTGGGACAGAAGAAATAGTTGAGACAGAGGGCCAGGAGAAACTGCATGAATGTGTTCAGGGAAGAGTAGATGGTGGTCCTTAGCTGGAACAAAATAGATGTTGGGGAGGAAGGAAGCAAGGGACTGGAAGGGTTGACATGCAGAGACAAAGCAGAAAACAGGCTTGAGGTGGGTGGACACACATGCTTGTGTAAGAAAGGAAAACCTGGGATGAATGGAGAACTACAGTCGAGTCAGGGACTCTGTGTCCTACACCTAGTTTCTACTAATTAGGCCATGTGACCCCAGAATTCATTTTTCTTCACTTAGAAATGATGAACATTGGACTAGACAATGACCAAGACCCTCTCTGTAGATTTCACTGTGAGTTGGCAGAATTTTCGTGAGCCATCTACAGCCTCAGTCAAAATCCCTAATTAGGTAGCAGAGTCAGAGACACCAGTGCTAATGATGTCTAGAGTTAAGCCATTATGTTAGATATCTTTCAGGAACCTTCAAACTCCAGGCTAAGCTACCTTTTCTTCTCATCTAGTTTGGAAGGGGCACACTCTCCTGTGAAACCAGAAGTATACGTTTTTCTTAACAGAATGGAAACATCCCATACCCCACTCAAGAAATTGGATTATGATACATTAAAGAAAGAAGACCTCCTCATGATTCATCTTGGAGCAAAAGCAAACATTGCAAGTTTAGCTTTAGCCTTATGCAATGGATTCTCGAATCCATTGTTTGCATAACAATTAAAACATTTTGGGGAGCTTCCAATTTTGGTAACAGGAAAATAGTAATTTAGACCAACACTCACACAGAAGACAGATTTTTAAAAACTGGAATGAAATGTGAGTCAGTTGAAATCCAGTCAGGAATCAAAAGTCATCAACTTAGATAAGATAATTAATGTGAAGAATTATTAACTAGGTATAAGATTGTTAATAAGGTAATTAAAAGGGTGAAAAAAAGAGAGTTCTAATGTATTGATAGTAGCACCCGCTAAAGGGTAATGGGCTAGGGAACAAAGAAAACAGGCTGAAATAATTAAAACTTAGGAGCTTGGAGGAGGGTCCCATTGAGCTGGAGTCCAAACCTCTCAGGAAGAAGCATCAGTGATGCCTGTGTTTGGCTGGGAAGAGGATGGGGACTGTAGGGGGGGAGTTGATCTAAATATCAGATTTCAAGAGCCATGGGAAAGAATTGCCACAGCGGGCAGCCATGGGTATGATGTTCCCAGGAACCAAAAGGAGAGCATCCTTCTGTCTTCCTCCTGTTTTCTAATCACTTCTAGTGGTCCCTAATGGTCCCTACCAGGTAGACAGCTTGAAAAATAGAAGTGAGTCGGTACAGTCTCAGCCCCAGCAACAGAGAATTTAGTATAGACGGTTGCTGAATCAGACCTGCCATAACACAGAATAGATAGCTTGAAAAACACAAATATATTTTAAACAGTTCTGGAGGCTAAAGCCCAAGATCAAAAGTGTTGGCAATTTTGGATTCTTTTGGCCTGGTAAGATGGCCCAGTGGATAAAAATACTTGCCTTAAATCCCAACAACACGAGTTCTATCACCCAAACCTACATGGTGTAAGAAAAGAATTAATTGCCACAAGTTGTTCTCTGATTTCCACAGGTGTGCTTTGGCACATCTGTGCCCACTCTCATATGTACACAGACACATACAAAATAAATAAACATGAAAGAATTGAAGACTTAATGAGGATCCTCCTTTTGACTTGCAGCTAGATGTCTCTCTACTGTATGCTTGGATGGCTTTTTGTCTGTGCATGTACATCTTCCCCTTACATTGAATTTGGTCCCACCCTTATGACCTCATTTAATTTCAATTAATTTTTACAGACCTATCTCTGAATATAATCACACAGGGGAGTTAGAGCTTCAGTACATGAAGTTGAGGAAGACACAGTTCAGTTCATAAGATATGGGCTTTAGAGCAGAGATAGATTGCTAACTTTCACAAAACAGATGAAACGTCTTAAAAATTACCAAAGAGCTATAAACTGGGCAGTAGTTGTCAGGTTGAGATCTAGAATAAAACAGACACCTTAGAAGTTTATCAAAGAAATTTTAAAAAGCTCAAAACACTCTGACAGTAGCTTTTGTCCTGTCAAATAGTCCTGATTTGGGAGTATGCACCCAAGATGCACTTTTAGCAGATTCATGAGGCTAGGAAGTAAAAAAGCTAGATGTGGGAGCCCAGAGATAAAGCAGCACTCTTTTATTCCTATGCTTTTGGTGGTTGTGCTGTTAGGAATGCTATGGAGGATGTAAAGGAGACCTGCAACTTGGTTTCGTCATCATCTGAGAGCATGAAAATCCCAAGCATTGACCTTGGATAAAAGTGGTCCTAGAGTGTACTCACCTCTGGAGCCCAGAAAATGCAACAGCAACCCTTCTCCAGAAGAAAACTGCCCAATACCCAGTAACAAACAATGAATGTAAATCATTTCCTAAGTACAGTCATTGCACACAATCAGACATAACCAGGGACATGGGGAAGCAAGATAGTACAGTAAGGATACTTACACAGCAGGCAACAGGAAAAAGACACAAACAGACAATAGATGTAGAACTGTTAGGGAAAACTGTAAAATTATAAAAGCAAGACACAACTGTAGAATATGGCAAATTGAACAGAAAAAAATAAAATTCTATAACTGAATAATTAAATAATCAATATTAAACATGCATAAAATTGATTGTTTTATCAGCAACTGAAGAGAGAATTGATAGGTGGGAAATAAGATTACAAGAAATTATTCAGAATAAATTAAGGAGAGATGATCAATACATACAGACAAATGAACTGAACATTTTTTGAATGAAGAAACACAGAGGGCCAATAAATGCATGAAAATAACTGTTAAATTTACTTAGTCGTCAAGGAAATGCACTATGAAAATCAGTATGGAAGTTCCTTTAAAAAACAAAAAATAGAACTGCCATGTGATCCATCTATACCCTTCCTAAAATATACTTAAATCAAAATTATGGTATGGTATTCACAGTAGCCAAGTCATGCAAAAAAATTTTAAAATTAGCCTGTATACCCATCAACAGATAAATGGATATGAAAATGTGACATATATGTACAATACAGTACTATTCAGCCACTAAGAACAATGAAATAATTTCATGTACAGGAAAATGAAATCATCATGTTATGCGAACTAAGCAAGATTCAGAAAGACAATTATTGAGTGTTTTCTATCCTGTGTGGAATCTAGGAGAAAAGAGGTATGAAAGTAAAGTGAGTATGAGTGAAGAAAGGGACCAGCAGGAAGAGGAAAGGATGGTACTTGTGGGTATTAGACAAATAAATATAACAAAAGAACCTTACACTCATGTGAAAATATCATAACAAATCCACTAGACTGTAAATTAATATACACCGTAAAAAACAAACCCCAAGTAAAGTCTGTTTACAAGAAACACACTGAAAACATAAGAATACCAGGCAATTGAAATTAAGATATATGCTGCCCAAACCTAAGCAAAATCTATAGAAACTGTGTTTGTATCAGACTTCAAAAGAAAACATCTCCATAATAATAATGTTGAAATTCACCAGGATGACATAACAACTTTAAACTGATGTGTAAATAGCATTACATCAAGAAAAATTAACATCACTGCAAGAATAAATTGATAATTTCAATCATCATAGTGGGAGATTATTTCACTCTCCTAATGATTGATAAAACCACTAGACAAGAAAAATCAATAACAATATAAAAGAATTTGCCAAAATAGCTAACAAATATGACATTATTGTTTCTAACACTCACACAATACACTTTTATTTGCTAGTACAAAAATTGATAATATACATGCAGGTAATTATGCAATTATAATCTAAAAAATTAAAAGAAATAATTCCAAAAAGGCTAATATACTGGGTTACAAAAATAACTCAGCAAGTTTGAGAAGATCCAAGTCTTGAAAATTGTGTTTTCTAATTAAAGGAAAAATAATGTAAAATCAATAACAACATGATTATTAAAAGTATCTTATAACTGAAAGTTAAAAGACTCTTTAAATAGTTCACCAGTTCAAAAGAAAATCATAAGATTTTTTTTGAAGAATCCAGGATAATTTTCTTGTAAAGTACCCCATGTCTGACTGTTTCCTCACTGTGGGATTTAGGTTAAACCTTTCTGTTGAGAAAACTACATAGTGAGCATTGTATGCTTCTCACTGTCTCCCACAAGGAGACATATGGTCGTTCTACCCCATTGTTATGATGTTTCATCACTAGGGTAATGAGTGTCTTTCTCCATTTTTATTTTGTAAATAGTCTGTAGTGTTATAGTTTGAGATGACATAAATATTCTCAGCTAATGGCAGAAGTTTTTTTTTAACTATATGGGGAAGATACAGCTTATCAAATTATGAAGGATACAGAAAACAGTGCTTAGAGGGGGTTTTAGAGCGCTGAGTAAATTTTTTGTTGTTTTTTGGTTTGTTGTTGTTGTTGCTGCTGTTGTTGTTGTTTTTTGAGACAAGGTTTCTCTGTGTATCCCTAGCTGTCCTGGAACTTGTTTTGTAGAACAGGCTAGCCTTGAACGCAAAGAGATCTGCCTGCCTCTGCCTCCTGAGTGCTGGGATTATAGGCATGTGCCAGGATTGAGTGAATATTTTTGGTCCTAAAAATCCTAGTAGTTATTAGTGAAATAGTCCTTGTAATATGTTAGATGATGGATAAACTCAATGAAAATAGAAGAAAAACAAAGAAAAAATATTTTCTTTAGAATATTTTCTTTATTTCTTTAGAATTACTTAGAAATAGAAAACAAATATACATTCTAGAGCACTAATAAAGGATGAAGAAAACTGAGATTTGCAGTAAAACTAATTCTGAAAAAAATCAGAGACAGCCCAAATTACCTGAGTCAGGACTAAGGGGCAGGAAAGTATGATAAGAGCACACGAAGCTATGTTTGCAGAGAACTCAAGTTTGCTTCCCAGCCCACACATAGCAGCTCACAACTGTCGACGACTTCAGATCCAGGGGACTTGACAGCCTCTTCTGGCCTCCATGGGTACCTTCACTCAAGTGAACAAAGCCACATAGAGACACACAAGCATAAACATACGGTTATTTGTTTGTTTGTTTGTTTTCTAAGTCAGGACTGAAAAAGAATGTAGACATAAAATTGGCTTTTTAAAAGAAACTGATATTAAATACCTTTACATTGCTTAAAAAAGAAAATTTAAGTGAAACAGACAATCTCTTTAGAGAGTGAAAACCTTCCAATAAAAAAGTATAGAACTTCTTTGAGTGGCACAATCCTTGGGTTTGGCTAATTTCAGTATGTGATTTTTTTTTAATTTGCAATCTCTTTATAATAGTGTTTGAAATAAATTTTTAAAAACCCTACATTTGGATGTATTCTCTAATTACTATGATCACACAATTACAAAAGTAATTGCTTTTACTCTTGAACTTTTCCAGAGTACAGAAAAAAAGAGTCAAAGTCCAACTTGTGATCTGATTCTAGACAACAAAACTGAAAGAAAAAAAGGATGGAGGGATTAAAAAAAAAAAGGTCTTAATGTAATATTACTGAGCAAACCCTGGCACTGCTTGGCAAAGTTGACATTATCTATCCTAGGAACGCAAGGCTGGTTTATTATTAGCAAACAAATAGACTGATTAATTTGCTAAATAACAGATTAAAGGAGGAAAACGATGTGCTCATTTAAATATATGCAGGTGAGGAATTTATTTGCACAATTAGTAGTAATGATTTAAGTTTTTTTAGCATTTCAATACATATAGATAAGAGCTTTATTTGTACAGCCTCTACTGACAATTTGAGACTTTCAGCAAATTAGAAGGAGATGAAAACTTTCTTAATCTGATAAAAAGCATCTCCCCAAACAGCATCTGTAATGATGAAGTGTTGAAAGCTTTACTATAACCTAACTTTTTTGCCATTATGGGAATTTTCAAGCACACACAAACTATAGAAATTATACCAATGAGTACTCATATACCTGTCACCTTGAAAAGATTCCCTCCGGTATTACAAAGAAGACATGTGGGTGGGAAAGATAAGGTTGGCAGGTAAAAGTGCTTGCCTTTCAAACTTGAAAACATCTCACACACATATCACTCACGCACACACATACACACAAACACAATAATAACATACTAATGTTATAATTTTTTTTAAAGGACTAAGTCATATGCTTGTTAGAATATTTTCTGCTCAATGTTGTTCTGGAGATATTGACTAATGTGTAAGCCAAGAAGAGCAGAAAGCTTTTAAATGAGAGGAAAGTGGACTATTTGCAGATTATGTCATTGTATGTAAAAAAAAAAATCCCAAAATAAGTTTAGCATACTAGAGAGCCCCTATAATCCCAGCACTTGGGAGGTGGAGGCAGAGGAATCCAAAGGTCAAGATCTACCTCAGCTAACAGGGAGTTGGATGCCAACCTGAGCTACATCAGACCACTTTCAGAATATGTTGCCAGTAGGAAAAATACAAAATAAGAAAAATCAACTGCGTTTGTATATACTAACAACAAACAGATAATGAAATTGTTTTTAATGATATAATTTGTAATAGTATCAGAAAATGCTAATTACCCAGGAATTCTTAACAAAGTATATCTAAGATCTCCACTAGAAAATCTAGAAATTAAAGAAGGTTTGGTTTGCTCTCTAATGCTGTGATGAAACACTATGAACAAAAGCAACATGAGGGAAAGTGCTTATTTGACTTATACATCCCAGGGCCCAGTCTATCACTGAGGGAAGTCAGGGAAGGAATTTCAAGTAGGAACCTGGAGGCAGGAACTGAAGCATAGACCATGGAGGAGTGCTACTCACTGGCTTGCTCACAATGGCTTGCTCAGCCTGCTTCTTATACAGCCCAGGACCACCAGCCCAGAGATGGCACCACCCCCAATGGACTGGGCCCTATGACATAAATCAATTAAGAAAATGCCCTCCTAGTCTGCACACAGGCCAACTGGATGGAGGCAAATACTCAACTTAGGCTTCCTTGTCTGATGTAACTCCAGTTTATGCTATGTTGACAAAAGAAAGAAAGAAAGAAAGAAAGAAAGAAAGAAAGAAAGAAAGAAAGAAAGAAAGAAAGAAAGAGAGAAAGAGAGAAAGGAAGAAAGGGAGAAAGGAAGAAAGGGAGAAAGGAAGGGAGAAAGAAAGAAAGGGAGGGAGGGAGGGAGGAAGGAAGGAAGGAAGGAAGGAAGAAAAAGAAAGAGAGAAAGAAAACCTGTGTGGTGATATTTTATTTGTACTGAAATAAGATTTTATTTGTATGTTAATAAACAAATATGCCTGGGGGTCAGAGCTAATAGCAAGCCATAGCAAGAGCCAGGCGGTAGTGGTGCATGCCTTTAATCCTGATCACATGACAGACAGACCTCTGTGTGTTCAAGGATACAGCCAGCATGGACACACGCGCCTTTAATCTCAATACCAACCATAGAAGACCTGGAGGTCTGTATAGACAGATCTATAGTGACAAGGAGATCATGTGGTTGGGTTTACAACCAATGAGAAGGCAGAACAGAAAGTCCATAAAATGACAGACACACAGGAAGTAGGTCTCTTTCTCAGGGAAGGATGGCAGCAGCAGCGAGGGGTAAGAAAGGGTTTTAGTCTCAGCTCTCAGCTACTGCTCTGACCTCTTGGGCTTTTAACTCTGCATTTGGCTCTGTGTTTCTTATTTAATAAGACCCTTACACCTACAAACCTGACCAGCACAAAGGCTTACATAAAGGCAGATGATATTTATCAAAACAAGTCAGAAGCAAAACATGATTGCATGTGTTTATAATCCTGAAATTTGGGAGGCTGAAGTGGGGGCATTGATAGCCTGAACTACATAGAGAGATCCTGTCTAAAAAAAAAAAAAATGTAAATAGCAGTGCTGGAAAGACAGCTCGGTGGTTAAGAGCACTTGCTGATCTTTCAGAAGACTGGATTCAGTTCCCAGTACTCATATCAGACAGCTTGTAATCACTTGTGACTCCATTACCAGGGCATTTGATGCTTCTGGCCTCTGAAGGCACTTTTACAAACATGTGCATACCAGCACATGCACACACATGTATATACAACTACACATAATTTAAAAATAAAAATAAATATTTTTAAAAGTAAATAACAAAACAAAAATTAGAAAACAGCATTTCAAAGATACCCACCCACCAAGCCTATAGATTCTATACACCCTCAATAAAAGTCAGAATATCTCTTGCTTGGTTGTTTTGTAAGACTCAATGGGTAGACTTCAATATGCATGTGGAACAGGCCAGATCCTCTTCTGGAAGCCTCAGGCAGCTCAAGATCTGTGCCTGTGACCCTACCTGGTCTGACTGCATTCTGACTTCCTCCTCAGTTCCTCTTAGCTTCTTTCTGTGTAATGGCAAGGATTGGCCCCCAACCTGTCACGGGAGAGTCTTCCTAGCTTTAAATACCCCTCCTAAGCATGAATTCAGTCTGCAAGTACCATATGCATGTGTGTAGGAGACAAGATTCTAGGCACCTTGTGTTCTTTTCAGCCTCAAAACATACCAAACATCTGTATGTGCCCAGTGCAACTCCAGCCAGGCATTGGGGGTTAAAGATGAGTAAGACAGAACAAATGCTCAAGTAGTTCAGCATCCAGCCAAAGTCACAAGGGTTTCTTTTCTCTCTCACACCTTTCCTTCTGTCTCCCATTCTTATACTCCAGCTCATCTTTCTCTGTGATCTTCTGCATAGCTCAACATATGTCAGTCTGTCAACATATGGCATGTTTTGCAAACAGATAAACAGTGGCACATATGCAACTGTATATTCTCAACCCACAGATGCCCCAGCTTGGCTTCATCAGTCTAAGCAGAAAGCATTTGGTAATTCTCAATAAAAAAAAAAAAATTCCAGAATGTGCAAGCAGCCCATGCACCCTCTGATGAGTGGCTAAAATAAATTGTTCCATGTCTTCTTTGTGCTAAAGCCAGAATGTTGTTCCACCAACCTTTCAATACAGAGGCATTTAATATCAAAAGTTCCTTCCCCACTCTCAACTATTTGGGATGTTCAGATCAGAGGTCAAGTTGCCTATTAAAGAGGTTTCTTTGTTTTTCCATTTGGCAGTGAAACACTATCTCCTCTGAGCCAGTAGATCAGTCCTACTGGTACATAGATGGGCCACATTTTAAGAGACATATGTCTAATTGACTGCCTAGAAATAAAAATAAATTGATGTAGCAGACTATAACAACCCCACCCATCTCATCACTTGCCATTTCCCTCCATCCTGGCCTAATTCTCTAAATATGCTTTTGTGTGCTTTCTCTGCTTATGGATTCAGTAGGTCCAGGGGCTTCTGAACCATCTCCAGCATCCTTCAGATGATGACTGTGGGAAGATGATGGGTAAGTGCTCCAGCTCTCTTGCCTTTCCATAGGATAATTTGAGTCACAAGAATACAGAGTTCCCACTTATAAACATGCTACTCCATTCTGTATTGACTGCTTATCCTTTCCTCTTTCTTTTCCATCCCTCCCTGCCAATGTTTCCTGAACTCATCCATCAATTTGCCCTTCAATCTACGTTTCAAGGTCTTTGAATATCCAAACGATGATAATCTGTAATTCAACTCACAATAGTGAACTTTCACAATTTAAAATTGTTGCTACATGCCAACTAGAACAGCAGCAGATCTCAGGATATTGGGGTGCCACACCCAAATTCCACTTGGTTTTACTCGGTCTGGTAAAAAGTTGTCCCAGCAACAATATCCTGTGGCCAGCTATGTAAAAAATGGTCATGGTGGAGAGGGTAAGAAAGCTGGATATTGTTCATTGTTTTCTGTTACTATGTAGTATCTTACCTCCTGCTTATTAAGATCATATTGTGTTCTGTTTCTTTATAAAGATTAAATGGTAGACAAAAATAGCTAATGAAAAACAGTAATGAAAAAGTGAAGATGACTCTGATTACCATAATAGAACATCTGAAGACCCACGTTTCCTAATTCTGAATTAACACTTAACTTCCCCAAACCCCAGTTAGGTGGAAGGAGTCAGAAGTTATTTATGAAAAGTAGCCGCTAACAGTTGAAAATATGTACTCTTGTGCTTTTAACCAGTGCTCCAGAAGTTTCAGGGAAATCCCAATGGTAAAACGGAACTTGCAAGTTGACAAGAAAGAGGAAAGAAAGTTCTGAATTAAAAGTGAAGCCTGTTGCACTTCAGCCCTTGATCTACAGAGCAGAGCTCCCAGAGCTTCTGTAATGTGTAGTGTTGCACTATAAAATATGATAACCTCACATGACTACTGAATACATGGGATGTGGGCAGTGCCCAGAATATGTTCTACAGTCATTCAAATAATTCACACACTGTATCAGTGGGTATGTTGTCCAATGTTACTTTACAATTTTGTTATAATAATGGCCATTGAAGTTCCTGATTTTGTTCTTTCATTTCTTCTCCTTCTCAATAAATCCTGGTTTGAGCCCATTGGCCTAGGACCCCTCTAGGATTGACTTCCCATGGTTTTTTTCCATATCTGATCCTTATCCACCACATTCAAGCCATTGAGGATCAGTAGTATAACTGTACTCATGAACAAAAGAATCACAAGGTTACCCAACCTCAAACCCAAGTCCTCTGTGACCCCTTTGCTATTAACTCAACTAAGGGACAGGGACATTAAAGAAAATGTGGCTGGCTGTGTTGTCTTACATAACCTCCATAGCACCTCCTATCTGCACTTGCTCTTTTCTATGAAGAAGACTGACAAATTAGCCATTGTGGAGCAGATAGGCTGGTGCTGCCTTTTGCACAGATTGCCTGAGGCCTTTACTATCTTCCTCCACATCTCTCTTCCACTACTCTGGTCACAGCACACGCCTGCCTCTTTTTGCTGGAGGACAGTCCTGGGGCTGGTTGAACATACCTTGCCTGCACAAGGAGAGCCAGAAGCACCTGGAAACCTGTTGTGCGATAGGTCTCTGTCTACTGATTACCATAGGAGTGGAGAGATATCGATCAACAGTCCATCTCCTTTCCCCCCAAGGACGCTGACAACGCCCAGAGCATGATGCAGATCAGCTTACCCATTTCAGAACTTTGTTTACAGTCTCCCCATTCTGGGAATTCTTTTGTTTCCACATTCATTCCTTTACTGTTCTTTTTGTTTTTAATTCTTATCTCAGAGTCCATTACTAGGAAAATCTAACTCGAAACAAGCATTTCTTTAAATAAAAAAAATTTAAATCCTATAATACACTGGGGGAGAGGAGATTAATATCATTTTCATGTTTGTTTTTAAAGGAACCAGTGGGTGGAAATGTTTTTGCTTTTGCAATTAAACGTTTTAAAATACTTTGAGACTAGCAGAACAGATCAGTTTTACCTTAAATTATCAAAAATAGTTTTATCTGTCCAATGGATGTGTTCTTAATGGATTCTGCCCAAACATTTAAATCATTGGTATAGTATGAGGTCTTCAAAATGTGAAAGGATAGAGAGGGATGCTTTTAGATTCGGCACACATTTTCTGCATGTACCCTATGTTTTGAGGATTTGTGCCAGATGAAGAAATAAAGGTAACAGCATACTCCAAGTTGTTTTCAATTTAGCACAATTTCTGGTAAGGACTCTGTTAATCACATGACTCCTTTATCACATTCTTGACAACAAGGTGGTTTTAAAGCTGGCCCTGGAGCCAGGCATGGCAGGTCATGCCTGTAATCCCAACACTTGGAAGCTTTTGCAGAAAGATGAAGAGTACAAGGACAGCCATGGCTACATGAGCCCTGGCTCAACAAACTAAAACAAAACACTAAAGATGGAGCTGGGCTCTTCAAAATCTTTAAAAAAAAATCCACCAGAGATGAGGAGATGGCTTGGTGGGTAAAACTGCTTGTTAGGCAAGCATGAGGATCTGAATTCAAATCCCCAGCAACCACATAAAAAGCCAGGCATGGTCTCTCATGCCTACAGCTCCAGTACTGAAAGAGGCAGGAGATTTCTGGGCTTTGCTGACAGTCAGCCTAGCTCCAGGTCCAGTGAGAGACCACAACTCAAAGGAGCAAAGTAAAAATGATAGAGCAGGATACCCTATGTTGTCCTCTGGCCTCTGCACATGTGCACAGGTGCACACATTTGTGAGCACACACACATGCACTTATTGCACTCACCTACACAGACTCACATGCATATATTGCACTCACGCACATGTGACATACATTGCACTCACGTACACAGACACACACATTGATTAAAGGGCTATTTCATGACCTCACTGCTTTATTACATAAAAACCTATGAAACTCCTCATGTTCAGTCCTCAGCAACCTCCAAAATCTGAAAGTATCGAGTCCAAGATATCAAGCCATTGGGAAGAGCTATCAATAGCAAGATCATTTTCAAGTCTGCTATACTGAGTAGAGTTTTGCTTTTTCGTTAGATGCATAATGCATTCCATATCATGTCTGGCAAGTTGTGTTTGGAGGTTGCACTTTTTAAAACTAAATCAGGCTTGTTTTAAATTAGTACAACAATAAATCCATCCTTGTTTGGCATTTCAGCTTAGGATATTGGTGTACCACAGCTAATATCTAGATTTGGGGAGACCCAAAATAAAACACATTTGTCTCTTTTATGTTTTGTACTATGTTTCTTAGTGTTTAACATGAATCACCAAAATTAAAGAGAGAAGATAAGTCTCTGGCAAGGAAACAAGATTTGATGCTTCCTATGGAACATACCGTCCAATATGGATTCTGATGTACCTAGGAACAATTCAGATAAGGAAAACCATACATGTTAACAAAACATGCACTTGTTTCTTGCTCAGATTGTGAACCAACTCCTTTAGTGTGTGTGTGCATGTGTGTTCCTGTTTAACAAATCCTTCCAGAGTCAAAGGATATTACATATGTTAATTTTGTGGTAAACTTGTCTGGCCTATGGTGTTCAGTTGTGTGATCATACCTAAGGCTAGTTCTCAAACCCTTTGGGAGGTCAAACGACCCTTTCACAGGAGTCACCTAGAACTACCAAAAACACAGATATTTACATTACGATTCATAGCAGTAGCAAACTTACAGCTATGAAATAGTAACAAAAACAATTTTATGGTTGGGGGTCAGCACATGAGGAATTGTATGTATTAAAGGGTCACAGCATTAGGAAGGTTGAGAACCACTGCTCTAGATGTTGTTGTAAAGATATTTCAGGGCTATTATTAATGTTTATATCATAGACTTTCTCAGGACTGGGGTTCCAATTCAGGACCTTGTGTATGCTAGGAAAGCTGTATTAGTAATGATTATTCTCCTTAACGGGACTAGGTCACGTACAAACAGTTAAAGGTTTTAAAAGGAAAAAGGCTGATTCCTCAGAAAGGAATCAGTTCTGCCTCTAGACAGCCTTCCTACTCAAGACTGCAATATCAGCGCTTGCCAGAATTTCCAGTCTGTCTCAAGGATCTGAAGATTTCACAGTTGCCAGCCCCCACAACTGTAGGAGCCATTTTGCCAATTCCTTAAAATAAACTCCTCTCTCTCTCTCTCTCTCTCTCTCTCTCTCTCTCTCTCTCTTTCTCTCTCTCTCTTCTATCTCTCTATCTCTATCTCTGTCTCTTCCTCCCTCCTATTTCTCCCCACAACCAGTTCTACTTTTTCTAGAGAATCTTGACTAACACAAACATTCTCTTTCAAAATCTTCTGAAAGTTAAGTTTTTAATCCATCTGGAATTTTTTGTAGTGTATTCTTAATTTATTACTCTATAATACACTGCCACGTGTCCTGGAAATAATAAGAGGTGAAATGTGTGTATTTACCAGCCCTCCTAGTTTGGGAATTTGAGAATCTTTTTAAAAATATACCATCTAGTCCTCACTGTATAGACTCTGATTCAGAATATGTTAGACCTAAAGCCAGGTATTTTGTTATTTCAGATAATTTTTAAATTCACTATCTTCAAAAAATATGTGAATATTCTATATGTTTTATATAAGGAATATCTTAGAATAAGATTGAAGACAGAATCCATTCAGGAAAAAAGCTCAAACTTTTGATAATGTTAAATTGTCTTATAAATTTCATGTACTGAGCTTAAAATCCACATTTAAAGTATATCTATGAAAATTTCAAGTTCCTGTAAGGAAGAAGGTTCATGAGGAAAGTTAAAACTAGAATGAATAATACCTATGGAAAAGGATGAATATCTACATGTCAAAAATATTCTAATTGTTGCAGAAGCAGGAGAAGAGAATAATGAACTTGAACTAGGAAACCTCACTGACCCAGTTGGACTCTCGGCTCCAGCACTTACAAACAAACTCCTGTGGTATATTCCAGGGATAACTGCATATCCATGTTTATTGTGGCATTCTTCACAATAGCTGTGATGGACTCAGCCTACATGCCAATCAACAAATGACTGGATAAAGTGTGGTATATGCACAATGGAAGATTTTCTTTTTAAGAGTCACTTATTAATGTGTGTGTGTGTGTGTGTGTGTGTGTGTGTGCGCGCACACGCGCGCACACGCACGCACGCGCAGGGGTGCTTGCCATGTATATGTGCCATCCAGAAGCGAGCATCAGATGTTCTTTTCTGTCACTCTTGGCCTATTCCTTTGAGGTACCATCTCTCCTCATGAACTTGGGGCTTGTGCTTTCTCAGTTAGGCTGGAATGCAGCAAGCTCCAGCAAGCCCCTGCAATCTTCCTGTCTCTGGCTCCTTAGAGCTAGGAAATGCAGGTATGTGTGTGTGTGTGTGTGATGACCAGTTTGTGGGTGCTGGGTTCTCTAGATCGTGTAGCAAGTGCTCTTAAGCACTGATCCATCTCTCCAGCCTCACAGAATGGAATTTTATTCAGTCATAAACAAGAACAAAACTAGGTCATCTACAGGAAAATGGGTGGAACTGGAAACCATCATGCTAAATGAAACGTGAGTCTCACAAAAACAAGTTTCACATAGTTACTCTCATATGTCATGTGTCATATATCACATATATGATGTGAAAGTAGAAGGAGTGTTCCTAAAAGAGGAAGGGGAGCAGCGGGAGATGGGGAAAAGAAAAGGGTGGTGGGGAGCAAATATAAACAAAGTGTTTAATATACATACATAAAAATGACATAATTAAATGAATATATGCTAAAAGGGGAATACTTTGATGAGCATATTATCAAACACTGTGCCTGTTTCTGTCACTTCTAAAGTAGAAATAATAATAACTTTATTACTCATAGAGAATATTATAGTAGGAAATGGCAAATAAGGACTTAGGCATATTATAAGGGACTAATAGATATTAGCTTTTTAATTAAAAGATTACAATCACAGAAAAAATGGATAGAAGGTAGAAGCAGGAAATACTTAAAAGTAATAATAACAACCCAATATAAATGGTGATGAGTCAGCTATATCAACACAGGCCTATAATCCCAACTACTTGAGAGACTGAGGCAGGAAAATTGGAAGGTCAAGGCCTATCTGATCTACAGATTGAGTTCAAGGCCAGCCTGGGCAATTTAGCAAGACCCTGACTCAAAATTTAAAAGTACAAACAAATAGAACTTTGCTCAGCATACAAAAGGCCTTAGGGGCTGGGCAGTGGTGGCACACGCCTTTAATCCCAGCACTGGGGAGGCAGAGCCAGGCAGATCTCTGTGAGTTCGAGGCCAGCCTGGGCTACCACGTGAGTTCTAGGAAAAAGGCACAAAGCTACACAGAGAAACCCTGTCTCGAAAAACAAAACAAAACAAACAAACAAAAGGCCTTAGGGTCAATTTCCAGTACTAGAAAGTGCTAGAAAAAAAATATGGTGATGAAAGATGGAAAAGTGCCTCATTGAGGATCAGGAAACTGCAAAATAAAAGGATGGTGTCATTACAGGCCATGTTGACAAAGAAAACAAAGAAAGCTAAGCCATATTTATAGACAAGCCAATGGGAAATATATTCCTACACATTACTCATAGTTGTAAAGGTAAATAACTGTTAATCTCCAACTCCTTACTATTCAAGCTGCAGAGCATCCTCCCCTGAGACCTGAACCTCTTTGTAACCCTGCAACTGGAGAGGAATTGCTCAATTTTCAGAACAAATATTTTGAGTATCATCTATGGAATATAATCTTTCAATATTCTGGAAAAATGTCAGAGGCTGAAATCCGTACAGCAGGGGACTGATGAGGAACATGTACAGAATTGTATGTGTAGAGGCATGTGTAGCAAAATTGGCAACAACAGATAGTCATACAAGAGACATTAGTTAGGGCTGGGGATGTAGCTTAGCTCACTGGCAGAGTGCCTGCCTGGCACTCACAGGGCCTGCAATTCAATCCTTAGTACCACACACTGGTTAAATTTGTCAATGGAATTGTTCTAATATTCCTAGACTCTTGTTTTCATTCTAATGTTTCCCAAATTTTTCTTAGTGGAAAAAGTATGATTTCTTTTGTTTGTAAAGTTTTTAATATATTTGCATATGAAATAAATAGACACAAACATAAGTAGTTTTTAAGAGTATTCACCTATAGTGAGTAGAAAAAAAAATGGCCTCAGGTTTTTCCTATTGCCCACGGCTTCCAAAATTGACCTTGATATTCCTCCCTTCCAAAGGTGAATTGTCTTGGCCCCTTTTTAACCAATGTTTAGCCATGTAACCAACTTGGCTAGTGAGACATTGTATGGTAAGGATAATTTGGATGTCCAAAGTATTTGGAACCAGAAATGCTTCAGATTCAGGGGTTTTCAGGTTTTTTAAATATTTGTATAGATTTCACTGGTTGAGCATCTCTAATCCTCACTAGCAAACTCCCACTTCCTCTTATATTAATCAGGAAGTGGACACTTATAATGTAGACAATGAAGAATCAATCCCTTTGTTTGTGTTGGGCTTAGGGGGTATCTACAAGCACCAGGCACTCCAAATTTTACCCATTATCTCAGTCCTTATGGTGAGTCAACTGCAGACAATACTGTTACTGTTAGTTCGATTTTCTACTTGAGGAAAGTGAGGTCTGGAGAGTTTAAGGTTACTTGTGAAATGTCACACATCTAGTTCTAGGCAGATTTGTGGTCGATTCCCATATGTAACTGTGAAAGAGCATTTCTCAATGATCTGGTACCTAAAAGTTACAACTCTAGGGTATCCAGGCTGCTCTTTGGTATGTCTTGAGTTTCTCAACTTCACACAATTGCCCTGCACAACAAAATATTGGCATGGATGTGATAGGGAAGAACTCCCTCCTATGTTAAATAGAACTCCCGTGCTCTCTTTTCCTGTTTCTTACAAACTGCCTTACAGACATTTGTTAAAGAGACTGGGAGGTGTTAAACATCTAACTAAAAGCAGGTTTGTCAATTAACAAGGGATTTATAATGTATGCCTTCCCACTCCACCAAGACTGCCAACTAGAGGGCTATTTATAATATTCATTGTCCCACATTCTATTGTGCAAGAGACATTTTTAGAGCATGTTTACAGCACAATTCTGTATACACTGTAGCCATGCCTAACAAAAGTGTGTAGTTGGTGATGACGATGATGTTGTTTAGTTAAACCCCAAAACCTCTCAACAGAAATAATGTTAGCTCAGAAGGTAAAATAAAAACTTTAGAATTAGATTAGATCTCTATCGAAATCCTTATATCACCATTTATAAGTCATGACTCCTTGAGTAAGTAGATTTTCTGGTGCCCCTCATTTTTCCTGTGTCAAATAGAAATTAGGAAGTTTCTTAGGAAGGTTTTGTTTGTTTGGATTTAAACAGAGACTCACTATACAGCCCAGATTGGCCTTGAAATCAAAGCAATTTTCCTGCCCCAGCTTCCCAAGTACTACAACACCCAGCTTTAGTGTAAAGATTAAATGATACTACTCTTGTCAAGAACTTATTGAGGATGGCTACTCTCTAGCTTTCCTTTTGAAAACTTTAGAAACTGCGACCTCATCAAGTTGTAAATTATCTATGGCCAATGACAAAGGAAAGAAATAAAATACTTGCCATTGGAAATGGGGCTGGGGATATAAAATTGTTGGTGAAAATCCTTTCTTGTGTCTGCTATAGCAAAACTCAGCACAAGATAGTGCCCTAAGGAGTCAATAGACTCAAGACTGGTGATGGCATCAGGAGTCAGTGCAGGATCCTTACAATTCCCTGAGAGAAATCACTCCTGAATACTCTTTAAGTTCCCTTCCAATCCAGCAAAGCCACAGTCATTGACTGTCAATGCCTGAGCACAATAGAAAGCAGGCCTGGGCCTGTTCCGCCTTTTCAAGAGTCCCTCCCATGGTCGTAATTACCCAGCATAACAGGCTTCTCTCCCAACACACAGAGTTAATATGTCCAGTCCTGGATAATAATTTGAAGTCTGCAGCAAGTTAAACTGTAAACAGGGCAGAGTCATGTTGAAAAAACAAAACCAAACAAAACAGGGAGCAGATTTTTGCTAAGGGAAAAAATGAAACTAGGAGATAGATCGTAACATCTGTATTTCCGAAACAAATGAAATCTAACAATCAGTGTCTATGAGAATCCTTCTGGCTTTTTTTTTTTTTACATTATAAAGAGTTCCTTGACTAATCATCTTCTGCACTTTCCTTGAGAGAAATTGTTTATATTTCCTTACGTCTTTGAACTCGTACTAGACCTCTATTTTAATCAGCTGTTCCTATTCATACCATTCATTTAAAAGACTGACAAACAGATTTTTTTTAATTCAACTTGGCAGAAACTTTGACTGGTCTTCCAGGCACCGTAAGTC
The DNA here is from genome assembly GCF_903995425.1 of Onychomys torridus. Lineage (NCBI taxonomy): Eukaryota > Metazoa > Chordata > Mammalia > Rodentia > Cricetidae > Onychomys > Onychomys torridus. The sequence continues at coordinate 61,566,235 of NC_050466.1, read as the reverse complement.
AGCTTAGTTTTAGAGAAAGTTTCAATAATGAATGGTTATGATGTCAGAAGGACCTTTGGCAGACTGTAGGAGTCATGGCCACCAGTTTTATTCAAGTCTCCCTGTATCCATGAATTTGTATGGTATCCATCAAGATGAACTCTAGTTTTAGCCATATTATTTATTTTTGCCAATAGAGCAATAACAAGTGTGGTGTAAGCAACACTTTGCAAAATATTTGCACACTGAATCTACCCCCATCCTGCCGTGCTTGGGATTTTCAATGTAAGCTGTCACATGAAAAAGCTTATCTAGATCTGCCTGGTGAATAATGAGAGAGATCCAGGGCAGGGACTCTACTGGCTGCTTCAGGCAATATCCTAGTGGTCCCAACAGAGCCTTGATTGCCAGACCACAGAATCATGCTTCTTCTTTTAAGCCACTAGATTTAGGTGATTTGTTACACAACAGCTAATCAAAATAGTGTCCCCGTGAAGGAAATATTATAACAGCAGCATCAAGGCTAATCTTGGATCCATCAGGATGATTTTGTTTATAAACAATGGGGCTGATATCAAATAAAAAGTGAGTAAATATGGGATCCACCTATCCATATGATGTTATCACCATGGGCCTTAAAAAAGCTAGAGCAAAGCACAGCCAGAATTATGGACCTTAAGATGTGGCCTTATTCTCCACAAGTATGGGTGCGGGCTGGTTCCTCTCTCCTCAGTTATTGGAGCCAACTGCATCGACACTTGAAATGATGAAGATTTTTAAGAATAGTATGGGCCTCTAGCTCAACATCACTTAGAGCTTCATTTGCTGCTTTTCATTTTATGTTTTCCATAAAGATTCTGAAATCTTTGGTTAGACCAAATCAACAAACTCATGAAAATGCTACTTGCTTTGTGATATTTTCCATCTACTTGTCCTAAGGGTATATTCTTTGCATTGTCACGCAAATAAATCACTGTCTACTTTTGTCCTCTCATAGAATCTCACAATATTTTTCTTGCTGCCATATTTAAGACACTTTACCTCTATTTATTCTACTGATTCCAGAATGTATTTGACCATGGAATCCTTTTATTGCAAGTAATGCACAGTAAAATTTCAGTAATAAGTGTTTCTAAGAAAAGACTTTGTGAAATCTTTGAACTTTATTATAGTTCAATATAGTGCATGCAAGCCTACACACACACACACACACACACACACACACACACAGAGAGAGAGAGAGAGAGAGAGAGAGAGAGAGAGAGAGAAGCACACAATGTACAAACATGAAGGATTGTACCTGATTATCTATCACAATTGCCTCTCTCCCTGCTATAATTAACTGTGACCTTGATTTTATCGAAATAATTACTCGTGGTTTTTTTTTCACATAAGAATGCATACATAACCTATAGATTTAGGGATGTATTAGTTATTTTATCATCACTGTGATAAAATACTTGAAAGAAACAACTTACAGAAAGAAGGCTTTGTTTTTGCTCACTGTTCAACGGGGTACAGTTCATTATGGTAAGGAAGGCATAGCAGATTTCAAGTGACTTATGGCTGGGTTAATGGAAGCATAAAACTACTTACTTACATCTTAGCTGACCATGAAACAGAGCACAGTCAACTAGAATCCAAGCCACACTATACCCATAATACGTGCTCCCAGTAACCCATGTTCTGGAAAGACCCAACCTCCTAAAATCCACATGACCTCTCAAAACAGTGTCACCAACTGGGAACCAGATAATGAACAAAATGAGCCTAGGTGACATTTCATATTCAAATTGTAATACTGGTTTTGTCCCTTTTAAAAAACAAACAAAACTGTACAGATAGAATCTTATACTGTGTCTTGCAGAGCATAGGATGTATCTGCACATTTAACCCATAATATCAGACTGTTCCCTATAATAGGACCAGATAATTTTCCTATCAGTATTGTATGAGATTCACTTGATCCGTGTCCTTGATGATAACTGGTAATATCTGATGTTTTAATTTTTGTTAATCTGTTCAGAGCACATCATAGATCTTTAACTTGTACTTTTTATTAGTGATGAGGTTGAGCAAGTTTTATTATTGTATATTTATCAGTTATTTGTATACACTTATATGTATGATTCATATTCAAATCATTTGCTCATTTTTCTACTGACTTTAATTTTTTTCTTAATTTATAGTTTTTATATTTTCTACATAAATGCCCTTTGTTATGAGAGTTGTTGGAAATGCCTTCTTTCTCTCTACAGCTTTCTTTTTTCCCTATTTTCATGTCTTTTGATAACACAGGTTCCTCTTTCAAGTGTAATCAAATGTATCAGTTGATTTCTTTTCATTCTGTATTCTTTCAATCTCATGGGCAACCATGTTCAGTGGTGTTCTGGGAAGCTGGGCTTTGGGTGGTCAAGTCTTTAGGCACCAGCACCAAACTGAAACCTCCTAACAACTGAGGAGACATGGAACAGTGTGTAGGAAGAGGAAGGGTGGGAGGAGAGAGCGGGAATGCCACATACCAGCAGGGAGATATCGAGGACTCCAGCTAACATCCAGTGTCTATATATGGAAAGGAAGTTGGTAGTGTCACCAGAAAGGGGAGTCAGTTAAGAAACCACATTAACTCATAGAAGCTTTATTTAAATAACTGGAAACAGTTTAGATGCCCCTCAACTGAAGAAAGGATAAAGAAATATGGTACATATACACAATGGAGTACTACTCAGCTGTTAAAAACAATGACATCATGAAATTTGCAGGCAAATAGATGGAACTAGAAAACATCATCCTGAATGAGATAACCCAGACCCAGAAGAACAACATGGTATATACTCACTTATATGTGGATATTATCTGTTAAGTAAAAGATAATCATGCCACAATCCATAGACTCAGAGAGACTAGGTAACAAGGAGGGCCCAGGGGAATGCAAGAATCTCCCTGGGAAGGAGTAATAAAATAGATTTTGAGGATGGGCTAGGGTCAGGTGGGGTTGGGAACCGAAGGGATCAGGTTGAGGGACAGGGAAGGAAAAAATACTAGGAGAAATGCCTGGAATTGGGAAGCATTTTGGGGGTGAGGTAGAAAGCTAGTGCAATGGAAATGTCATGGAATCTATAAGAGTAACCCTGGCAAAGACTCCTAGTAATGGGGGACATGGAGCCTGAACCAGCCATCTTCTGTAACCAGGCAAGGCCTCAAGTGGAGGCATTGTGACACCAACCCAGCCACAAAACCTTCAATCTACAGTGTGTCCTGCCTGCACAGTGTTCTGGGACCAGAGCCTAGCAGAATCAAAGAGACCAAGAAGGCTTCATCCAGCAACTGATGGGAGCAAATGTAGACTCCCACAACCAAACATTAGGAGTCCTGTGGAGAAGGGAGAGGAAGGATCAGAGGAACCAGAGAGGTCAGGGACACCAAGAGAACACAGCCTACAAAATCAACTGAGCAGGACTCATGAGAACTCACAGATATCAGGGAGACTGTAGGAGTCTGAGCTAGGACCTCTGCATATATGTTATGGCTGAGTAGCTTGGTGTTCTTGAGGGACTCCTAACAGTGGGAGTGGAGGGGATGCTGTCTCTGACTCCTTTGCCTACTCTTGGGACCCTTTTCCTCTTACTAGGTTGCCTTGTCCAGCCTTGGTATGATGGTATGTGCCTGGTCTTATTGTAGCTTGTTATGCTGTGTTTGGTTGGTGTCCCTGGGAGGCCTACTCTTTTCTGAGAGGAGATGGAGAGTGAATCTGGGGAAGAGGAGAGGTGAGGAGGAGGCTGGGGGAGGGGAGGCAGGGGAAAGTGCAGTTGGGATGTAATATATGAGAAAAGAATAAAACAAAAAAAAGAAGCTACAGGAAGAGTAGCGCATATATCAGTACCTCAGAAGGTAATTGTACTGAGAAAATCACCACTTTGATAGACCCACTAATTTCATCTTGAAAGACCTTGATCACCCATAACCAAGCGGTCTCTGCTAGTCAGCATGACTCTCTTACTGGAATTGTGGTTGTAATCCCAAGGAAATGTGACGGGAACACAGAAGGGTTCCAGCACAGTAGCAGGGACTATCCAACTCCAGGAAGCTTGCCACAGGGTTGGCATTTAACAAGATATAATGTAGAGTGTCAAGTAGACCTGTGGAAATTCTGGAGGTTTTCCAACTCAAAGGTTATTCAGCTCTCCAGTTATCATTGGAAATGATCAAGACAGACACAGGAAGCAACTTTGCAAGCTTTTCTCACACCCTTATCCATGTGTCCCATCGATGACCTGAAGGGATCCTGTCTTAGTTTGCTTTTTGTTGCTGTGATAAACACTGTGACTAAAAGAAACTTGGGGAGGAAATGGCTTACTTCAGCTTACAGGTTATAGTTCATCACCAGGGGAAACCAAGGCAGGAAAATCAAGACAGGAGCTTGAAGCAGAAACCATGGAGAAATACTGCTTACTGGCTTGTTCCCAGACTCACAGTCAGCTACCTTTCTTAGGCCACCCAAACCCACCTGACCTGTGCTGGCACTGCCCACAAAGGGGGTGGCCCTCTTACATCAATTAGCAATCAAGAAAGCACCCCACAGATGTGCTCAGAAACCAATCTGATGGAAGCAGTTCCTTAATTGAGTTTTCCTCTTCCCAAGTGTGTCAAGTTTGACAACCAAGATTAGCCACCCCTTCCCTGGAAAGTCCCATGCAATTCAAGTAGAGCATGCTATTCTATGTCCTCAGTTGACCAAACTGCTCCATGTGCCAATGCAAGTCTTGTTTTCCTATATGCACAGCAATATCTAGTTCCATGGCATTGCATCCAGTCCACAGACATGAAAGGCTAATTAGCAGGTTTGCATGCATCCTTTAAGCCTACCAGTGAGCTCATCATTCCACTCATTTTAATTGGTTGCATAATTTGCCAGCAGGGTTCCCAAATCAGCAAGGTCCACTAGATATCAGAGTGCAGAAGAAAATTGCAAACCCAGTGAAAAGAACTACTGAGAGGCAGGCTACAGTCCTAGCTAGGATCTGCTGTCGGCCTGAGCTTGGCTCTATGTCTGTTAAGTTTTTCTCAGAGACAAGTAGCATGGGGAGCAACTACAAAAATTAGATTATCCACAATTCCTTTTGACTGTCCACCACCCTGGATCCGTCTGTAGGTTCTCAACAGTCAGAAATTCCAGGTTTTAAATAGTCTGTGAATTTCAGTTTCTATACACTTTATCATCCACTCGTGATTTTCAAATTATTTTCATTCTTCCCTTCATTCAGCTGTTAGTGCTGAACTCCACACTTCTCCTTGTTTTATTTTGGGAGTTTGGACTTGTGAATTTTTTTGTTTGTTATAAAACCACAAAAGTAGACTAACAATACGACTAAGTTTAGCTCTGCAATGTTCGAGTTTATTCTTAATAAGTTAAAGGTGCTCGGGAATTCTTTTAGCTAGACAAGGTTTTCTTCACTGTTGTCTTTCCTGTTGGTTAGCAGCCATGTGATGATGCTCTGGGTATCTGTCTGCTTCGTTCTTCCAGGAGAAATGCTGGAAGGACAAAAACATTACCCTCTCCTGGTACTGACCAAGGACAACTTCTGGAGGTCAAGGATTTGCTATTTATTAGGTCACTACTATATATTAAACTGTTGACATATATTATGCAGTTAATTCTCCTAACAAATCTGAAGGGGAAAATTATATCTCTATTCTGTAACTGGAGAAACTGAGGCTTGATGAGGCAATATAACTTGAATAAGACCCCACAAGGCCTTACTATAGGCCAGTCTATAACAAAAACAAGTTTTGAACTCAAGGTTGAATTTAACCTGAAAAATCTATGGCTTTCCCAATGTAACATGGATCCTTCATGTAGGAGCAAGAGATATAGAATATATTTGTGCCATCTAAAACTCATATTGTAATATTAACCTCCAGGATGACAGTATTAAGAAAGTTAGCTGGATAATAGAGTAGGTTATGTATAGACAGATGTGGATGGGTGCCCCACATAACTCCCTCATTCTTTTTTTTTTACCATGTGAAGACTCATGAAAGTAGAATATTCATGAACCAAAAAACAAATTCTTCCCCCCACCCAATATGCCAGCACCTTTTTAAAAATGCCAGGGATTCAGTACAGGCAGGTCCAGTGAATCCCCAGGGGAGTCTTGGCCCTGGAGGAGATGGGAATAGAGGGGAGGGGATGAGGGGAAGGTGGGGGTGGGAGCGGGAGGGGGGAGGACAGGGGAACCCATGGCTGATGTGTAAAATTAAAACACAAATATAATAATAATAAAAAATAAAAATAAAAATGCCAGGGATTAAAGGCAGATCCTCATGCATTCTAAGCATGCACCCTCCTACTAAACTGTATCCACAACCCTTTACTCAGACCTTAGTATTGGACCTTCTAGGCTCCAAGACTGTGAGAAATAAACAATCATTGTTTACATCTCCAGTTACAGTACTCTGTTACAGCATCCCAAACTTAATAAGGCAGCAAGGTCGGTCTATGAAAAAGAGTGTTTCCTTTGCTGAGTAATTAGTGAAAATCTTTATAGTCTCCTTTTGTCTTGATGTGAGTTGACCTAGAAGCAGAATCCAAGAGAAGGATTTGGATAGGAATGGGGAGATGATTCCAGGAAACACCAATAGAGAAGGAGAGACAGGAAGGGCAGCCAGCTAATACCTGAAATGTTATCAAATACTGAAGACAACTGGAGACCAGGCCTGCTGGGAATTCTTGGAGCTCTTTGTTTGCCCATAGCCTAGTTTCTCCACTCACAGATACTCCAATCAAAGAGAGGAGAAACAGAGTATTTATTTGCCTATTCACATCCATTATTAAGTAAGGGTGGCTTCTGCAGGGATTAGTATTTTAGCACTCTGGGGTTGATTACAGACAGAGCTAGGTGCTCCTAGGATTATGAAAGTTCCACTGGCAAAGCATGGCAGGTGTTTGCAATAAAGAGCTTTTGGCACAGAAGTGGATGCTGAGGGGCTATGACAGAAAACCGATACCCTCTGCTACACCCTCCACTAATGAAAGCCCATGAAAACAGAAATAAACATGAGCTTTTGAAAGGATAGAAGGCTATAGAAAGGTTTAAAATCCCTACAAATGGCTGTGCAATGTAATATTCCTGAGATATTCACACTGGCACCTTCAAATCTAATTTGCCACACTAAGGAAGTGCCCCCCACTACAGTTTAATAATTTAGCTATTATTCAAGAGTGATTCTATTAACAGTCCATTCATTTTCTCTGCAGCAGTTCAGCCATTGAATTCACCCACTGTGCCTTGTGGCTATTAGTGATACTCAGGGAACTATTATTTATGAACATGTTCAAAAAAAAAAAAAGATTTGACAGATTTCCCATGCAACCTGATACTAAAGATATGATTTCCAGATCTGGCTGCTTACATGGCTGGCCTGGGCTTGATTGAAGAAATTCACTTATCACTGGAGTGTTTCGTTGCACTTTTAAAAAAATGGGGAAAGAGGAAGAAAGAGGTTTTATTTAGAAATTTCAAATACTGACTGAAGAAAGAGGGTGTTTGGGGATTTTGTTTGTTTGCTTGATTGATTTGGTTTGGTTTGGTTTGGTTTGGTTTGGTTTGGTTTTTTTTTGAGACAGGGTTTCTCTGTGTAACAGCCTTGGCTATCCTGGAACTCACTCTGTAGCCCAGGCTGGCCTCAAACTCACAGAGATCCACCTGGCTCTGCCTCCCGAATGTTGGGATTAAAGATTTACGCTACCACCGCCCGGCAGGATGGGGCTTTTTAGTGCCTATTAGCTTATATAATTCCTTTCAGAGACTTGTCTTTAAATTGCCTTAATATAAAGGAAAATGTAATTAATGTGGAGAAGGGAAGAGCTCACTGTTTAAGAAAGCAGCAACTGAAGTTAGCTTGCACTTAATTAGTGAACAGGTACTAAAGAGCAAATATTCAAAAGAAAAGTGCAACAAAATTGGAATCATTTTCTGTTTCTGCCTGGGTTCCTTGTCTGATGATGTACAACTAATGTCCCGTCTTGTACAAATGTACTATAATTTAACTCATTTCTTTTTATAAAGGTAGTTTTAGACCAAGCAATGCAAGTAAAATTGGCCTCCCTAGTTATCAGAGCAATTGTCTCTCCTAACCCCCAGCCTGCATGCATGAACACACATGTCATTGACGGAACTATGACACTGTCTTCTTTAAAGATGAGAACATTGTGAGTTGCCATGCTCAGGGTGTACTGTAGCCCCAGAATTTTGTTTTTGCTTCATTGTTGTTGTTGTTGTTGCTAGAAGGAACTCACTAAACTGCATCCTGATCAGATTGACCTGTGGTAGAGTCTCAGTTCTGCCACTCATTGATCTTAGTTCTTTTCCTTGTAAAGTGGGGCTGCCTAATAGCAGGATAGTCCTCATTAGTAGCAGGAAAACATGTTCTTCAGTGGAAAGCTATGCACTGCCTAGAGCATGAGGATTAGGAAACCATTTCTGTGAAGGGTCAGACAGGAAACTTTTGTGTTCCATGACCTATATGTTCAGTGTTGTACAACTTAACACAAGGAAAATAGACACAGACAATGCATAAGTGAATGTGTTCCAATAAAACCTTCTTTAGAAAATCAGGCGATGCGTAGCATTTTACACTTCTGCCACAGTTGGGAGCACATGATTCTGGATTATATGGATCCAGCTTTTCATTGCCATTGAACTATTTTACAAGTGGATTTGTACATGAGTCTGGTTAATAATGAAGACATGGAAATACTGTCCAGTTGCCTTCCCTTTCCTACCCTGTTTTTGCTTCTGCTTTCATATTTATCTCAACATTTCTGAGCTATAAATGTGCCTGCTCTCTGGATTCTCACTTCAACTGGTTATATCATCCTTTCATGAATGAGTTAAATTTTTAAGCATGTTAAGAAAATAGTAAAGACAATTCAGGAATATCATGACTCCCGAACAAGTCAAAGACAGCTACCAGTGAGTAGAGTGACTGGAAAATTACTCAATTCTCACTAAATCTACTTATCAGGTTTTTGTTGTTGTTATTGTTGTTGTTGTTTCGTTTTTGTTTTTGTTTTCTCCTGAAGGCAAGTCAGGCTGATCAGATGTCAAGAAGGAGGGAATTCTAGGTTAACTGACTTGGCAAGGTTCTTGCTCAAAATGGGGTAGGCAGGCTGACGAGGCCCAAGAATGCGGCTTAGTCAAAAAGTGCTCAAAGGAGCACGTGTAAAGTTTATCAGGACAAACAGTTTTGTCTTCTTCTGTTGAAGCATCAGGGGCCATTTCTCACTTGCTTGCCTGTCTGTTAACTTTGTTAGTAGGGCAGCTAGTTGAGAAGTTGTCTACTTGTGTAGACAGCCCTCACAGCATCAGCTCCAGGTAGGCAGGTCACCCCTTGGCCAGCTTCAGCTTGCTAGGTTTCTTTAGATCCCAGAGTAGGGAGAGGGGAGGTCAGCTACAGTGAGTCTGAAGTCCCAGTAAGGAGGCAAACAGTACGATTTTGATTCTTACTGCTGCTGCCATTTGAGAGACTGGAAGAAAAATTAGAAATATTAAACTGGAGAGTTGCAACAAGATGATTGGAGGAAATTTAAAAAATTGGGAATTTGACCAAGTGGGCACAGTGTGCTAAAGTTTTTCTTTGACACAAAATTTCTGCATTAGCCTCCTTATTTTTTGATAACCAAATAAGATTATTTTTGTTCCAAGTAAGTTCTTTACATTTGGACTTCTTGTTTATATAAGAGCAGCAGGAATGAGAATGGATACATGGTCCTCTAAAAGCTTGCTCTTCTGAAAATTTTCAGAGTCTCTCTGGTGATATTCCAAACATCCATTGAGGCTAGATCACCCTCATACTTCACTGATATTGCCTATAAATTTGAGAGAATTCATGTCTTCTATGGTACCTAAGATGTACTAATGTTTCTGCATCATCCAGGATGAAAGTGGCCTTTCTTATATGTAAGTACAGGTACCTGGCTGGCTTTTTCTAAAAGGCATAGGAAGTATTACTTCCATAAAGTCAGTCTTTGCTCCTTCAAAATGACTGTTCACATTTGATTTTATACAACATTCTCAAATATGACATTCCACTAAAAGCCTTGAGAGTGTAACTAATTTTTTAATTGTGTTTGGTTATAAGAAGGACACTTCTTATTGCATTCATGTAGATAATTATATTGCCTGGGGGATGAGAATACTTAATAAGAATTTCCAAATTCTGGAGCATCAAGGCAGAAAACAGAAATGTCTAATTTTAATTTACAAAACCATATTATAATAAAATGTGGGTTATAGGTATCTTAAGAAAAAAGTAGGGATTCCTTACATTTAGAAAATAGGACATTAGAAAACCAGCAAGATTCTAAACAAAGTCAATAAATATTATAAGCACTCTTCATCAGCTCATTTAGTCTCATGTAGTTCATTTTTATTCTACTTGACCTGGGGTTAGTTTTATGAACCACCCAGCCTCTCTACTAGAGTTCTGGAACTCCTTAGTCTAGTGAACAGTCTCAAAGTCCTTTAAACAGTGACCCCAGAACTCTGTACACTAATATATCTGTCATAAGTCATTTCCATAGGTCTCTGAAAATAATCACTTTTTGTTAAAGAGGAAGACCTCAAGCTTATAGCAGATTTAGAGTTGAAAAAGAATAAGACAAAACCTATGAATTACGAAGTAATTAAACTATCAGTGATTAAAGGTTTCCTGGCAGTTTATTTGCCAAGGAAAGTTGATTCTGTGGCATATATTTAAAAGTAAGTACCAGGTTGAGGTGTAATTAACTCAGTGACAGGGCACTTGCCCTGAGTTCTAACCTTAACATTGAAAAAAATAAAACATGAAAAGATCTTACATGGGTTGGGTATATAGCTCAGTTGGCATATTGCCTCTCTGGCATTCACAAAGCTCTGGATTACATTTCCAGTGTCTCGTGAATTGGACATGGTGGTACTTTCCTGTAATCTCAGCAGTACAGGTACAGGGATCAAGAGTTCAAGGTCACCCTCTGCTACACTGTAAATTAAAGGCAAGCCTGGGATAGAGCATCCAGATTCAAAGAAAAATAATCAAATTATAGTAATTTTGAAAATACTAGGGTAGAAAGTATAGTAAAAGACAAAAAGAAAACAGACAAACAAGAAAAAAAAAAAAAAACAAGAATCACAACTGGTAACATTATACCAGGATAGATCAGGGATGGTCAAAATGGTGACAAATTTCTACAAAGTTTATATACAACCTATGGAAGATTGGGCATATTTTTCTTAACTGATAATGATTTTCATTTAATTCAATATATCAAATAACCACGACTATATTTTAAGTTTTTCACAAATCTAAGAAACAAATCATTTGGCGTGGGCATTATAGAAAATTTTAAACTCAGTTTGAGATCATGAAATTTTATTTATAATTTATTTGGCAAAAGTCAGGTGTTCATACATGTGCAGATTAATGTGAGGATCTTCAATTCAATTCCATTCATCCACATGTTGGTTTTTATGCCAGTACCAAGCTGTTTTTATTACTATAGCTCTATAGTACAGCTTGAAGTCAGGGATAGTGATGTCTCCAGAGGTCGTTTTATTGTACAGGATTCTTTTAGCTATCCTGGTTTTTTTTTTGTTGTTCCATATGAAGTTGAGAATAGCTTTTTCCAGGTCTATAAAGAATTGTGTTGGTATTTTGATAGGAATTGCATTAAATCTATATATTGCTTTTGGTAGGATAGCCATTTTTATTATGTTGATCTTACCTATCCATGAGCATGGGAGATCTTTCCATTTTCTGATATCTTCTTCAATTTCTTTCTTCAGTGACTTAAATTTCTTATCCTACAGGTCCTTCACTTGCTTTTATTTGCAAAGAAAAGTATTGTTAGAAATGCCATAAGGTTATACTACTTGACTAAATAGTATCCTAGGTCACTACAAAATAATATCTGTTACTATAGCAACACTAATGATTTCAAATATCACTGGGTTCTAACCTTAACACTGAAAAAAATATGAAAAGATCTTACATGATTATGGAAAACCTAAAGTTTTAAACAGTAAAATGACTCATATTTCTCTTAAGTATAAACCAAATAAGGATTATCATAAGAATCAACATAGTCTCCTCTCTGTCTGTCTCTGTCTCTCTCTCTCTTTCTCTCTCTGTGTCTCTGTGTCTCTCTCTCTGTCTCTCTCTGTCTCTGTCTCTGTCTCTCTCTCTCTCTCTCTCTCTCACACACACACACACACACACACACACACACACACTTAAATGGGTTACTTGTAAGATGTAAGACAGATCTATTCATGACAATTTTTCATCACTTTTGATAGCATTTCTCTTCATCTCTCTTTTGTGGGCTAGTTTTTTTTTTTGGAGTACTATAATCAGTTGTTTACTTTCAACATTTTTATTATATAATGTCCACTTCTGCTGGTAAAAGGTTTCTGTTGAAAATTCTGATGATAGTTGTTACAGTTGCATTCTGTTGCTGTGACAAACACCATGACCAAAAGTAACTTAGAGGAGGAAAGGGTTAGCTTGCATGTCCAGGTCACAGTCCATCACTGAGGTAAGTCAGGGCAGTAACTCAAGCAGAATCTTGAGACAGAAACAAAGAAACTCTGCTGGCTGATTTACTCTGGCTCATTTTTAGCTATCTTTCTTAAACATCCCAGGGCCACTTGCCCAAGGAATGATGCCACTCAGAGTAGACTGGGCCCTCCTGTATCAATTAACAATTAAGACAGCTCCCCACAGACACATCCTGATGTTCAAGCATTCAAATCTATGAGCCTATAGGGGACATTATCATTCAATCCACCACATAGAGAATCCCTTCTAAGTGACCTTTTTTCCCTATTACTTGTTTAAAAGTTCACTCTTTGCCTCTGTCCTTCAACAATTTAACCAGAATGTATAGTGTATATATAGTGTAAAAGTTTGAAAGTTCAATGTTATTGATTGGGTTTCATGAATCTGATGTTCCACGTCTCCTGATTTGGAAAGCTTTTGTCCTTTTTTTTTTTTTTTTAATTTGTTTCCTATCCCTTCCCTTTGCTTTCTTTTCTTTCCCTTCTTTTTCATCTGCAATCTCATGGGCTGGCCAGTAAAGTATGCAGATTGGTTGTTGAGATCCTCATGGCAGTTGTTATGAATATCTTACCTTTTGTTTTGTTCTCATTTTGCCTCCAGGCAATCTAATCAATTAAATTCCTGACTTGTATGTATGAAGAAAGAGAGAGAGCACTGGAGAGAAAGCTGAGCAGTTGAAAGCACTGACTGTTCTTCCAGAGGACCCAGGTTCAATTTCCAACACCCATGAGACAGCTCACAGCTGTCTTTAACTCTACTTCCAGAGGATCCAATAGCTATGGCAATACACCAATGCATATAAAATAAAAATCTTTTAAAATTAAAAAAAAAGAAAGTGAAATGGGTCATTTGGTAAACACCCTCATAGACTGAGGAAAATGGATGCTCTTTTCATTCTCTTTTCTCTATGGGGAAAAAATCATAGGCCATGGAGTTGGGTTTTTTGTTTCTTGGCCATCTTGGAGGAGGATTCTATGGGTAAAGTAAAATTACCCACCCTTTCATTGTGGCAATTCTTGATTTTGTGTTGAAACACACAGTTCAGCTAAAGTGCTGAAATCTATAAACTGTTGATCCTGGACATCTCATAAAAGTACCTTATTCTGTAGATAACTGTTCATTCAATGTTTCTGTTAGAGAATAAATGCTAGGACTTCCTATTTCTCCATCAGATTTACATCATTCTCCTTCTACAACATTTTCTTTATCCATTTGGTTTTCATCTTATACTTTCCTCTTTCCACCTTAGGAAATGTTTATTCTTTTTCTCTTGTATATAGTCTCCATTTATCTTTATTATTAAATTTTTATTCCATGTACATCAAAAAATGCATGTGTCGGGTAAACGTTCAAATTCCAACTCACTGGCTTGCATCAAATAGTTGGCTCTTGTCTCCACTTCACTTTATACTTTTATCTGCATTTTGTTTGTGGCAAATGGAAAATGTTAAGGTTATCTGCTACATATGAAGCCTAACAATTTTAGCCCAATATTTGCACACAGAGATTTTTCAGATTTTCTTTTGTCCTTATATGTAATATTGTAGAGGCTGTGGTCTAAATTTTGAAGGACCTTTTTATAAATATCAAGCAGCTATCTAGCTGTTTCAGCATACTTGGGGTGGATAAAGTGTCTACTCTGTCTTCAATTAGCTTGTTTCCCTTTTTATCCTCAAATAGTTACCATTGGGAGGCTCAGTGTCCTTTGAGAGCACCAATTTCCTTATGGGGCACGAGGCCTAAAGCTCAATGATAACAAGAAGTTGAGGGGTTAGAATGTGAAAGGAAATGTCTGACAGGAGCTGAATAGAGGCATAGAAGAGATCAGGATTGGAAGGGGACCATATCAAAAGACTCAAGGAAACTGAATTGAAGGTCAAAGGTTTTAAAAGGAAGAAAGAGAAGCAGAGGTTCTAGAATGGGAGAGGCCTTAGAAGAGCTAGCTTGGGGAAATCTTGTAGCTCCAAATTATCTTTAGTAATATGTCAACAAGTGTACAGAGTTAGTCCCACAGAGGTGGAGCACATAGTCAGTAGTGACCTTTGAAGAAGAAATTTAGTTCATTGAGAAATTCCTGTGGAAGACACAGGTTTCAACAAAGAGATCAAGAGGGGACACACACACACACACACACACACACACACACACACACACACATTAACAAAAAATTTCCAGATCAAGAATTAGGAAACACATCTCCACTTGAAACAAAGATCTGGAAAGAGAAACCTGCAGTCCACAAATCAGGGAATGAATCCCCACCAGACACAAAAAGTCAGGGAAAACTTCCAGTTAAGAGGTTCCTCTTAAATAAAGAAATCTGAGGTAGTCTTGATATTTAGAATCTTGAGAATCAAAATGTGTCCTTGCCAAGTTTTAACACACTGTCACCCAGAGCACTGGCTGAAGAGTCATGTTTACTAATGGATCCTAATCAGTCAGGAGTGAAGAAAAAGGCTTAAGGTGTTCACTTGGAGTCTTGATGTGATGTCTAGGGGGGTCTAAGATGAATATACTTCTGTCCAAACCACAGGTAACATAATTGCACAAGGAAAAATTATTCTGAAAATCATTAAAATGCAAGGAAGATATTAGCCAGGGGTATTGTGAGAAGTGGTAAGAGGGGTCAGGTTCAATTCCAAACCCAATGAGGACTTACAGTCGGTGAGCACAGTGATTAGAAAACAACTCAGAGATGCTGAGGGGTAGCAGGACTTTGCCACCTATAGGCCAAAATGATCCGTTATTAGTGTGGAAGGTAAGGAATCTGATGAGATAGGGAGAATTATCTTATCAGGTATGAGGGGTGAGGAAGCCTTCACTAAACTGACTTTACAGGATTCTTGCTAAAGTTTGGTTCAGTGGGTTGAAGACAAGGTCTCACCAAAATCATGCTCAGCAAAACCTGTCTAAAGCTTGATCAAGGAAGGAGTCTGTCAACATGTATGTGTTCATGTTGACATTTGTAGTATGAAAGTTGTAATTTTGCACCTTCACTGAAAAATATCTTTTAATCAAATCAATGCTCTGAAAGGGATTGGCATAATACATGACCCATTGTGAACACACAACAAAGTTGCTGCATTATTGCAGTTGCTATTGGTTTGCCCATATGAATCAATATTCTAACAGAATATAGAACTTGGCCTAGAAGGTTCAAATGAAGAGGCTCTAGTTAAAAGGATTTTGTGAACAGATTAAGAGAACCATCAAGGAATGTTAAGGCACCTAGAGACTGATTGGAAACCATTGCAAACCTGTGCTGAAGGATGTGGGAATAGTGCCAATGGATCCTAAAGAAAGGTTTGGCAATAGAAGATGGGTCATCTATCAGAATGTATGATCATGGAATCACCCAGCTCTTTCCAGAGATAGAGGGCTAAAATAGGGAGGGACCAGTGAATAAGTAGCCTCATGTATTTATCTTCCTGCCTGCTGATCACCTTCTGAAGCCTTTCTGTCTAATCTGAAGTCAGCTGGTAGGGATGCCTAGGAAATACAGCTGGTCTTTCCTGGTACAGACCAGAGCAAAGGATAGATGATACATCTTTGGAGGATGAGCAATAGCAGCACACTCATTCCTATGATGTTTTTATTTGTTTCAAGCCCTCGAATAGATAGAATTCACAGCACAGAGGATGAACAGGATGTGGACTTCAAGTGATAATGTTATACCAATGTAGGTTCTTCTGTTATAACAAATACACCACTCAGATGGGGAGCACTGAGCGTGAGAGATGCTACCCATGTGTTGATGTAGAATGCACATGGGAAATCCCAGTTCATCCCTATCTATTTTGCTGTGGACCTAAAACTGATCTAAAAAAAATAAAAATATACCTTTAAATTTTTAAAATATTGTATGATGTGTCATAGTTTGTGGAAATTTTGCACAAAAATTGTGGAAAGGAAGCAAAGTAATTAGAGTATAGCCATATAAATGAGAAAAATCACAGCTTCAGCCAACAAATGGGAGAGCCTTCTAGTTCTAAGCTCATTGTGTATAGTAAACCAGGGGCCAGCTATTTCTGTGGCAAAGTCCTAGAGAACTCAAGAAAGAAAATGTTCACATTTCTTCATCAATAGAAACAAGAGTCAACCTCACCTGCTTCTTTCCATTGAGTTTGTATGTTTTTTGAAGATGGCAGTGATGGTGATGATAGATAGTGATGATGGTGTTCATGGTGGTGACAATGATGTGTTGGGGACAGAGTATGTCTCTAGGGAAAACACTTTCATGTGCTTATTCTATATAACTTATACCTTGAGAGACCTTCCTTATATTTTAAGCCCCCTTTCAATATGACTGCTTTGGCTGCTTGCATGAGTAGTTTACAAGTATGCATGATTCAAGCTACATCCAAACCTCAAGGATAGGGTACCAGCTCCAGAACCTTGCTATAGGTCTGTTCCATTTGCCTAAATACTCCTCCCTCTCCTCTAGTTAATTAAGCCCCTCTTTAAGGCCTCAATGTAAAGTTTAATCTCTGTACAGATGTCTTCTCTCACCTCTCACCCTCAATATTAATTTAGATTTTCTTCATTTCCAGATGCATTATTTTTTTCTACAGAGGACTTTTCACAATGTATTTTTATTAAGAGATATGCCAACCTATATAATGCTGGAATACCTCCTTATAGACAATATGGTTCATGACAATGGGTCAACATCATTTTCCACCTATACTACAGTGGGCAGCAAAGCTCCTGATGGAAATGTAATAATCAATAATGTCTGTTAAATGAATTGATAAATGAGTAAACTAGCTAGTTTGAATGAACTGAATGAAGCTAGTCATTTGATGTAGCAGCCTTATACTAGAACATAGAAGTGAAGGATTTTGCAATTGTAACCATTCTTTCTAATGGTTATAAGGACTTGTCTTCTACTGTGAATGAGAAAAGGATCCACTAAAGAGTTTGAAGCAGCTTTTATCTTACCTTGTATTTCACTTAGCACCCTTCTGAATCTAGTGACTCATGATAGACATTCAGTAAATGTGCAGAATAAGTATATGAATAAGTGAACAAATGAAAATCGACCTCTGACTCTGAAGAACGTATGGTGTTATCATGAGATACAATTCACATTAAGGGAATTATTAGAGAATTCCAAGGGTGGGATGGGGTGCTAAATATGTGCTATGTCTCTCCTAAATATTTGGTGAAAGTTGATAATCATTTTTCCTTTCTTGGAAACAGTCTATTGTCTTCCCTGCCTCTATTATTTCAGTTAGAAACAGCTTTAGGGCAGAGCCCAAGGCCAGCACTGACTTATACCTCTGGGGTCTAGCACAAAGTCCAAAATCATTCTTATGTTTCTCATGTTGTTTCAGCACATTGGCCTAATTTTTAATGTGCATGCCAGCCCTTGAGCTCATCCCTGGGTAATCCCCTTGCAGTAGCTACCAAATGTGGGTTCCCATCACCTAGCAAAGCAAAGAATAGTCTCTGAGGGCATCTACAGTTTCCTTGTTTGTCTTGACTCTCTTTAGTGATGGGTCTTAAAGTGATGGTTGTTACATTGAATCTTACGAATGAAAATACTAGGGGTGATACTTCATGCTTGTGGGGAAAAATTGTGGCTAGTTGCATGAGTAGTTTACAAGTATGCCTGACTGAAGAATAGTTGGTTTTACATTCAGTTTATTGTCTCTGTGTCTGTGGACTCCTCATTTCACCCCTATGAGTTTCAAATTTTCTTACTCTTACTTAGAGAATAAATAGAGCATGGGCAAGGGAATTCTTAAAACCTTCATATCTCTCTACAACTCTCATCCCTCATATAACACCAGAAAATGCTTTTGTCAATTACCAACATCTATCTTCTACCTTATAGAATGTTGCTAAACCATATGTGTATGTGTGTGTGTGTGTGTGTGTGTGTGTGTGTGTGTGTGTGTGTGCATGCATGCTGAATCTCTGGGCCACTTACAAATATTTCACACATTTGCTTCTGCCTTAAGCTTTTCTCTTTATGTGAAATTCCAGACCATGGTCAATTTAGTAACTGGAGTTTATTTTTATTTATTTATTTATTTATTTTGGCACTAGGTTTCTGACATCTGGAACAACATCCTGTCAGACTCTAGAAACTTCCCTCCCAGAGTGTCTTCAACAACAGCAAACAATTTACACCTACCCAGGACTCATCATGCCTAAAATGTCTTAGGGCATCTTTTTGCAATTAGCAGAAAATGAAACCAGAAGTTCATCTGGATGGAAATTGAGATTGGACACTAGTATTAAAATAGAAACATTAATGAATACCAAAATATAGCTGAAAGGGCCAATTCATGTGACATAGTGTGTTCTGGAGGGCAAGGAGAGAGTGCCAAGTGGTTAAATGTGCAGTTTTGTGAGACAGTACATGTTCAACACTATCAAGCATCTACATGTTGGTTAATATTGCAGGATCCAGATGAGAACAGAAGCCGTTCAAACATTCCTAGGATAGTTCCCTGAAACATGGTCAGTTTATACCAGTCACTAATGGAGGCCACACACATCCAGATGCAGACACTGAGAGGAGAAGAGTGCACTTGTCTGTTTAGGACGTGATCCAAGAAAACACTTGTGAGGGGATGGGGGGATGAGCTACAATAGTGAAGAAAGCCAGTAACAGTATTATTCTTTGACTACTGTTGGTGGCTACAGCTCAACCCTGCTTGGGAATTTTGAGGAACTGTATAGAACATGAGGAAAGGAATGAGGGCATTTGTACCCCAACTCCTACCCATAATAGCTGAGTGCTGATTGTGGAGGGATTGCTGCCACCCCCTCCTAAATGCTGGCACAACTGAAAAGGGAAATGCTATAAGTTCTTAAAGTAGAATGCCTTCAGAGTATAGTAGAATGATAAATTCTGAAGGGCAATGGGGAGCACTGATAGCACCTGCTACACTAGCCCTAACTAGAGTCCATACCTCAGGATAGTCAACTCACAATGGGAAGAAATCGTAGCATTTTTAAATGAGTATGTCTTACCAGTCTCTTGCCTCTAGGCCTCATCTTCCAGATGAGAAAAACCAGGTTTAAAACAGGACTGTCAAATGGAACTATAAGGCATACTGTATGTATTATTGTATCTTTTCTAGTAGCATATACAAAAAGTAAAATAAATCGAGTGACATTAATTCTAAAGGTATATTTAACAAGTCAATATGCCTAAATTGTTATACATTTAATGTGCAATCAACCTAACTGTTTGGAGAGTACTATAGCTTTGAAATTCAGTGCATATTTTCCACTTGTAGATATCTCAGTTCCAAATGGACACATTTTACGTGCTCAACAGCCCTCTATGGCTATTGGCTATGTTGGACAATGAAAGTATAGAGCATCTCTATTGTCACAGATAGTACTATAGGACAATGCTGGTCTAGTTCTTTTTCATTACTTGCGTCAGTGACAGAGGTAGGTGACAAGAGGCCAGGAGAGAATCTTAAAGTTTCTGATTATGTAAAAACCTAAACTTTACTCTCCCCCCAGATAGACAGAGCATAGGTTATCTTAGGAGCCTCGAGGTTTTGGTGTGATTAACTGGATGCTTACACATAGCATAGTATGAAGATCCAGAGGTCAAACTGAGATAGCCTTCCCCAAGGAAAAGACCAGATCACTCTTCGTTGTCGCTGTGCCTCCAGCCGCTGTCCACACCCATCAAAAGCCCCTCACAGAGTACTACTGGATAGTCATCAGAAACAACTGAAGGTTTTAGCGCAGTTGTGATGAAGTCCTAAGTATCATCACTACCACCGTGGAGGTCGCCCAAGTGAAGAAGTCCTGAGTAACTAAACCAAGGAACCTAAGGAAGAATGAAACAAACTTTGTCCCTTTCACTGATTTTTTTCTTAACAGACCACTTAACAGGTCATCCTACAAAGACAGAAATAAAGGTACAAAGCAGTGAAGGAAATGTCCAGAAAGACCATTGTGTTTTCCTGGAGTGAACTTTCTAACAATGGACCCAACACCCACATTTAACAAGAGGCAATTTAGCTGAGGTTTTATTCCCACCATAAATCTTATCATTTTCTACTCCTTAGATGCTGTCTTCTCTGTATTACACTCGCAGCTCCCTTTCCCAGCAGCAAGGGTAATAAACAGCATGCTCGCCATGTAGGAGGTAAGGTTTCGAGGTGAAGCCTTTGTAAGCAATTCTTTTGTGATTTCATTTATGGCCATACCATATTTCATGGTGCAGCTCACTAACTCGGTAGGTGAAAGGGAAAGTGAGAAGCATCCTCGCCAGATAAGTTTTACACACTCCTTCCTCCTGGTGGAATTTAGAGGTTAAAGTGCCTTCTGTTTTGTTTTGTTTTCAGTAGGACTCTAGCCTTTCCTGGTATTCATGCTTGCTGTACACCCAGCCATGACAAGAGATATTGGAGATGTCACTGTTCCAGAAAGCATCTCCTGGTCCCTTCAGGTCACTGTGAGTCACCTACCCTAGCAAGCACTCGCTGGTCGTTGAATGAGACCCGGATCTACTACCCACAACTAGAAGTTGAAAATGGCAACTCTGGAGAAATGCTGCATTGCCACTTTTGTTGTCATTCTATATACACAACCCAGTCCCACTGGTAACTGACTTAATGAATGATTGGCAGCCTTCATAACGGGAGATCAATGTCATCTAAGTAGGGGCAAACAATGCACCATGATTGGTCCATATTCTCCAAGAGGGAAAAAAAAAACATGAATCTTATAACCAGGAGGAGGGGTCTAGATCAGTTTCAAATTTCATATAAAGTCAAAATTGTGCCATTCATGCTCACAGACTTTGCCCCCGGCACCCCTCCTCCTCCTCCACACCTCCTAGAGATGCTTTAACGTTTGCATAGATAATGCTACTAAAATTATCAAGCACCTTACTAGAACCTGAGAAACATTAGTATTTCCCCCGTGTCTATAATGTCACTTCTCACTTGGCTGACCCTAAGGTATTCCCTATGGCTCACCTTGAATATAAGAAGCCTGGGGAAAAGTACCTGCCCCTCTCCCATGCTTTCCCTGCATCCCTTTAGACAACTATCACTGCACTTCTCAGCCGCCAAAGTAACGATTTAGCCACTGCTCTCCATCCTTGAGGTAGTGCTCAAGCTTCAACTATTTTGTGTCCTTAGTGCCGGTCATGTGACAGCCACCAAAAAACTTCCTTTCCTGTGCAGGAAGAAGGGGGGAGGAGGAGGAGGAAGAAAAAGAAGAGGAGAAGGAGGAAGACAAGGATGAGGAAAAATAAATCACACACTGGTGTTGCCTAGCTTTATTCTGCTGTGGGTGATTTCCTTCATTTTAGGGGAGTTTGTCTGTGCTTGAAAAATGCTTTTCTTACAAAGGCCATGCTTTAAGTCCCAACTGGGGTTTGTAAGAAGAGGGGAGTCCACAGCTATACCTCCCTGAACATCCCACCTAATCTTGTCTGATCTGGGAAGTTAAGCAGGGATGGAAGAGAGAAGTGAGTTCAGTTGTGAATAAGTGAGTATGCCTACAGCTAGAAGGACAGAGCTGGCCAATCTATTCAAGCAGCTCCCATCCAGAAGAGTCTCAGCCTCTGGATCTGAAACTGAGTGTGCTGCAAGGTGAGAAAAGCTATTTTCTCTCCACATGAGCTTGCTCCCTCTCTCCTACCAAATGGTCCATACCTTCTGTTCAAATTCACACTCTCTGAAAACTGATTGCAGTACAGAAAAATCATTCCCACTTCTACCATGGCCTATGGCACGATTCGGCAAACCTTTTAGGTATTCGTAAATATTGCAGTGTCTGGGGACTGTTTTCGTTTGCTTTCCGTCGCTGTGATAAAGATACCAGGACCAAAAGCAACTTGGGGGAGGAAAGGGCTTATTTCAGCTTACAGCTTATCGACCACCATGCAGGGAAGTCAGGGCAGGAAGTCCAGGAGGGCAGCAACCTGAAGGTGGGAGCTGAAAGCAACCTGAAGGGGTGTGGCTTCCTTACCCACTCCTCATGGCTTACTCGGCCTGTTCTCTTATACAATCCAAGACCGCCAGCCCAAGGGCGGCACTGCCCACAGTGGGCTGGACACTTCCACATCAACCATTAATCAACACAGTGTTTCACAGACTTCTACACACTTGCCTATAGGCCAGTTTTATGGAGGTATTTTCTCAATGAGGTGCCCCCTTCCCAGATGACCTAAGTTTGTGTCTAGTTGAAAGGAAAACTAACCAGCACAGGGTTCATAAAATCTCTGACACTATACTGTTGTAACAGGAAAGCAGTTATAGAAAAAACACAAATGAAAGCCAGGCATAGTGGTCCATACCTATTAACCCAGCACTTGGTAGGCTGAGGCAGGAGGATCACCATGAGTTCCAAGCCGGCCTGGGCTATATAGTGAGTTCTAGGACATCCTAAGACACAGAGTGAGACCACATCTCAAAACAAACAAAATACATAGGTGAGTTAACATCAGTAACTATGTACCAATGAAATTTATTACAAAATCATGCCAGGCTGATTGGGGCCTTATGCCCTAGTTTACAGTCCCCTGGTCCGTCACTTTACCTGTGTTCTGCTCCACCTTCCTCCAGCTTGTATACTCATCCTCCACCTTTCAACTATAATGCTACTACTCATCTATTGTCTCAGTCTGTTCTATGGCACATATTCTAATGGGTGCTAGGTAAATCTCAGCTAGTCTTCTGAGAAGTTTCCTACTTTCCTGAAGACTTTTTTAAATGGATATGCTTTGGAGTTATGCTTGGAAAGGTCTGGGACAAGAGAATGTAAACAATAAATGTTATCATAACAGTGTGCAGGCCACTCATCTTATGTTGATATGGGCATCACAGTGATCCTGTCTCAGATGAAAAATAAAGGCATCACAATGATCCCATCTCAGATGAAAAAAGGGCATAACAACAACAAATAAAGGAACTGCTCAACAACAGCTTTCTGGCAGAACAAGAAAGAGCAGCCAGGCATTATGATGCAATGTCCCTTTCCTTAGGAAGTGGCCTCACTCAGTTTCTAAAAGCCACAAGGAAGTTAAGAATAGTGACTTTTATTGGGGGAATTTAAGACCCAAGTGCAGACAGTTTTTGTTTGGTTTTTTGTTTTTGTTGTTGTTGTTGTTGTTGTTGTTGTTTGGTGTCTTTAGACAAGTTAGGGATGATAAATCAAACTGCTCAAGGTGCTGGTGTTCCCTCCTAAATTAGCCACTATTTAGCAGTTTCAGCAGAACTTTGGCTGCAGCTTTTATTTTTGCCTTCCCCACCCTGGTTTCCCATATATGATCTCCATGTTCTTGGCTCGATTAAGATGGGCTACAGTTTATGCTTGGAATCATGTGGCAGCTCCCAGTGGCTCTCAGCAAATGAGAGCGAGCAGACCATAAATAGCCCTTGTTTGACAGCAAAAATGCTTGGTTCTCTCTCACTGAAAAGGAAGCAATACAGAAAATGCACACTAATGGTCACCATGCCACTGCTAAGAGTTTTCTGGCTCCTGATATCACTGGCAGACAGGGCAGATGCCCAGAGAGCAGACATGCAATGCCTGTTGCTTCACACTTGGTGCTTCACTGAACATCTGACAGCCTTGAACTTTTCACCACCAGCAGCTCTGCTTCTAAGCAGGCACCATATGGCCCCAGAGCCAATTGGTCCTCAATGAAGGAGTAGGTTTGAATAGAGCATTGACTGACCTGGGGTTTCAAAACCTGCATCCTTGGAATCTGTAGGAAGAAGAGGGCCAGAAGAGTGAGAAACAGGGTAAGAGGAGGTAGTGTGGGCTAATATGACTGTGATGCAGTGTGTGTGTGTGTGTGTGTGTGTGTGTGTGTGTGTGTGTGTGTATGTGTTGAAGCTGTCAAAGAATAAATGTTAAAAAGAACACTAAAGTAAACAAATTAAACATGCTTCCAGTGACCCCCTCCCTTGCAATTTTAGCCCCAATGACTTCATTCTTCCTTCCATTCCATTCATTTAGATCCGGCCACACCTTTTTAAAACAGTGAGTGTACTTATTCATCAATTCAGTCGCCATTCATTCAGTAATAAAATCTGTATGGTACCCATCACAAGTGCCAATACTTCAGATGGAGTAGGGTAAATGTAGGTGTGATTCCTGTTCTCCTACAAATTACAGCTGAGCAGACAAGACTGACATTAAACACTTGCAATTGGTTATAAGGAAAAGTTGACTGGGGGCAGCACAGGATGCTGTAGGAAGGATGAACATATAATATCCCACTCAAATATGGATGCTTTTGAGAATTAAAAAATAACTATTCTAGAACAACAGGTTAAATCATGATTGCCATGGGCCATCCAGGACATATGGTTCCTCCAGCTTCAGCTCCTCAGCAAAGACCTGTTTCCTCTCCTCCTCGGTCACTCTGTTCCTCTTGGCCACCCTTCTTCTCCTGCTTTTGATCTTTCGTAGGGTAGCATAACTAGGTCACATGAGTGATTGAGCCCATTAAAGTCAGTGCTTTAAATCCAGTGCTAGGTAGTGCTGCCAGCACTGATTGGTCATCATTTCCTCCTCCTCGGGGTTACCTTGAGGAGAGCCTTACTACATTGAGGCTCTAAATCTTGAATCCTATCTTTGGTTCCAGCTCCCTTCCCGTGTTACAGGAATGTAGCTAGACCTCTGGCCAGGCTGGCTTGTGATTCTATACTCCAGCGATATGAGGAGCAGGCTACATTTGGTGTTCTGGGTGTTCCTTCTTCAAGAATGAGGGGCTTCTAAAGCCCAAACCTCAGCCTGGTACATATGTCACCAGAGGGCTTTCCCAAAGCATAACTACTTGGCCAGCAATCTATCATTTTGTTCCACCTGCATGTATGTTACTGTCATGGATTTTTATTCTTTTTCATTATCATCCTGTCTGAACAGCCTGAAAAGCTGTCTTGTTAATGATAGCCTTGGAGCACATGAAAAATGCTGATGATGCTCCATCTCAAAGTCCTAAGGCCACTTCAGGATTCACCCACAGTTACAATGGTAAATTCCCAGGAAATTGTCTGATTCTTATCTCCAGCAAGGATAAATCCCTCCACCTAAGACTTTCTTCTGCCTCTCCTGAAGCTCGCTCAAGCCACACAGGACACCTTAGCTACTGAGGGATAAAAGCTGAAAGATTTGGTACCCATGTGCTCCAAGCTGATTTGGTCATGCACGCCTCCTGATATTCTGACCCTTGGACAGTTATCTCCTATCTTGAAAAGGAATAACCTTTACAACCAGCATAAGATAGAAATAACAGTTGGTAACTTCTTGAAGGCTAGAACAGAAAGAGTACTGTTGCTTTTACCTTGGTCACTTTGGGGTCACCTGTTCTATTGTCATGTTGTAAGCACACTCAAGTGGTCTTAGGATAGAGCTATATGGTCAGGAACTGAGGTCCCCTGGCATCAGACTAGTACTGAACTGTCAGCCAAGTTAGTGTATCATACTGAAAGCAGATCCTCCAGGCCAGTTAAAGTCTTCCAATGATTGGAGCCCCAACCAAGATCTTTGCTACAACATTTAATTTACATTGCATGATTCCATTTATATGAACTGTCTTGAACAGCCAAATTTATAGAGGAGAGAAATAGATTTGTGCTTGCCCTGTACTGATACTTGGAATAAGGACTGATTGAAAGGGGGAACGGGGACAATTGGATACCCTAAAACTAGTTTGTAGTGAGGACTGCACAGTTCTATAGAATTACCAAGTAGCATTATATACATTCAACAGGTGACTTTTGCAGTATGTAGATTGCAGTGTACCGATAATGCCTCTATGAAGCTATTTTAAAGAAATAATAGACTGATTTTCCACAGCTAAAAAACATAACAATGAGAATGGGGAAGTGGGATGTAGAAAATGGGAAAGGGAAGGATTTCTGTTGCTGGGCATTTTTTTTTTCAAAAGAACTAGGTTTGTTATTTTCCTAAAACATAAGTCTCCATATTTGATAGCAGCCAAGAAATAGTTAAGCCATATATACCTGTCAGATATGGCAAACTAATATTGAAGGCAGATTCCCATGTAGGCTTTATCTGACCAAAGAAGCCTCCCTCTCCCCAGTTCCACTACCCCTGCCCTGAAATGCCACCTCTGTGACTTCATGAATCAATAGACACATCTGATATATCATAGAGAACTTGTCTTAAGAAAGCCATTAACAGCCAGTCCTTGCAGGGTATTGAAGTTCAGTGGAGGAGGTTGTACTAGCCTAGTACATAAATCCCATTCTGGGGAAAAATAAAAGAACTATGAAAAGGTAAACACCATTATAAGAAGTAAGAAAATACCAGTATTAATCCTTTCCCCTGCATTTGGAAGGAGTTAGGGACTCATGCATACTTTATCCCTCATGCTGGGCCTGCCAAAGAGAGGTAATGTTCCCAAGGAATTGTGTGCTGTGGCATGTTCTAGGTACTATCTTCCTTCAGATTGGCCAGGTCTCTGACTGGCTGGGATTACAGTTCATGGACTTGGAGCAGGAGAAAAATGGTATAGGGAAGAGGAGACAAAGTCACTTACCTTTTCTATGTTTTTATGAGCTTATGTTTATATTGGTACTTAGCATTTCTACAGTGTATTCATGTAAAGAACTCACCCAAGAACTTTGATTTCAGGGCATATTGGGAACATTTTTTATGGATCTGAGAAAAGATGTGAGAGACATATTTACATATGGACCTATACCACACACTTGCACTAGCTGCTCAATTCTTTTAGTTTGGGCTACATAACAAATCACTTCAAAACATAGCAACTTAAAACAAAACTACCTCATACCTAGATCATAACCTCAAATTTTTTCATGTAGCTTTTCTAGTATGGTTTATTTCCCATTCGTCTACAGACAGCTCATGAGTTATCCATAGGCTGGGAGACCTAGGAAGGTCTCACTCATGCATCTAGCATTGTCAAGCTATTAGCTAAGTTAATGAGTTGTTCATTTGCTGCCATCTGGAAGGCTAGTTTAGGTCTCAGGGACCCAGGAGCCACAAGAGAGAAAGCCTCTGCTTTCTTCATATTCATTAATATCTCTTTGACCAAAGCAGGTCACATGACCAGCCTAAACTCCAGGAGTAGAGAGAGAAACATCTGCTATGTCACTAGATGCATAAGTGTGTGGGTTCTGTCATTCATAAAATCTACCACACCTGTTTGGTTTTGTATTTTCATTTTCTTTTGATTTGAGATCTGCAGATTGACACTCTTCTCTCACTTGCCAGAGAATGTGTTTGGTTCAACAGCTGTTCTAGCATCTAGAGAATATCATTTATTTTGAGATGAATACTTTTGCCCCGAGAGTCATTAAACTCTAGCTCTTTCTCTTGAAGGGAAAAAATTTTCTTTTTTACCCTAATTGGCTATGATTACCATGGAGATAGTCCCAGAATCTGGTTACAAGCCAAATACAGGATGCCATTTCAAGGGACCTATTGACAGCATAAACTTAGCTCACAGACTATGATAGTCTTGAAGTAAAGAAAATGGCAGTGCCAACTTCATGAAAGAGTAGAGAGTAAACACTGAGTGGAGAAAGGACTCGGCTAATGAGCTGACATTCGTGTCATCAGAGAGGAACACCCAAGCACATGCTGCTCAGCACCTGAGGGAATTTGTAGCCTGGAGACGTTAGCTTCATCTTCTTAAAGATGATTCAACTACATATGGAACAAAGTTTGACTAATCGCAGTGGAGGGGAAAAGCCCTGCATTCAATTACATACTGTCATAGCCAGTCAACACTACTGGGATCTGTGAAGGAAGAGAGGAGGGGGAAATGTTGGATAAAAGTGGTGAATGGGAAAGGGCACATCTGGTCAGGGAGAATTTTCCAGGAAAGGACAGAGACTAGAGACTTTAATGTCACCTCCCCACTAGGAGGTAAATACATGGGGGAAGAAACAACATCCCTCAACGCACTCCCCTCCTGCTGGACCCTGCTTCTGAAACAAATTCAGTCCTTGCCTATCATGACATCAGGCAAGAGTTCGAGAGTGGTAAATAATCCTCGTGCCCAAATCCAATCAAATCACAGTATGAGAATACATACACAGGAAAGAACTAGGACAAGTCAAAGGGGAAGCAAAGCCCAGGACATCTGAAGAACACTGTGTGACCCTCAAAGTATGAACAAAATGGTCCACTAGCAGTCTCCCCGGTGATTTGAAGCTTTCCTCATCAGGGCAAATACAACTACTCACTCACTGTGATCCACTCTTCCTTCTTCCTGAGAAGACAACTAAACTTCATTTCATAGTCCTCTTTGTGAAGAGGCTTAGTCAGATGGTTGAATTCTAACCAATGGAATGCAAAGGGATATGGTTAGGTCACTGCCAGAACCAGTGTTTAAGGCACGCTTCATCCATAGCAACATTCTCCTTCATACCATGTAAAACCCACAGCAACCCACCTACAGGAGAACTGACAATAGAAGGACTTTGGGTTTCTGATTAACTATGGAGCAGAGCTGCTTTTCCAGTCTGGACCATATTCCTGAAAAACAAAATCCTCCTTCCATAGTGAACTGTACCATTAGATGTCTTTGTTACAGCGACTTGTTTTTGTTATCGTTGTTGTTATTATTTACCCTGTCTAATGCTTTCATTAATTCATTCATCCATTCAACCTAAATGTTGCAGGGTTGCTTTGGGAGAATCTCCTCTGGTTTTGAAATCAGTATAGTTTCTGTGTTCAGCCCTGAAATTGCTGTGGCCTGATGGGTGTTTTTCCTGTAATTCCTTGGTGACAGAGAACAGAACTGTTAACATGACACATGACTCAGCGATGCTGCTTCAAAGCATCTGTGCTCTCTCCAAGTTTATTCCCTGTGGCAATTGTCATCCTCGTTTTCCATTACTTTTTTTGTTTTCTCCTCTCCTCATCCCTCCCCTCCCTGCCCGTCCCCTCTGCTCTTCTCTCCTTTTCTCTGTCTTTTTGTCTCGCTTCTCTCTCTCTCTTTCTCTCTCTCTCTCTCTCTCTCTCTCTCTCTCTCTCTCTCTCTCTCTCTCTCTCTCACACACACACACACACACACACACACACACACACACACACACACACACACATACACACCTCTTGCAATCTCCTCTTCCTTCTAATGTTATCACTATCTACCATTCAGGTCACCAAAACAAAACATCTTTAGCAGCCACCTTCATTAAGAGGCAGGAAAAGTGAAATAACAACTGTTTCAATGTTTTTGAAGCCAAGAGAAATGTACATAATTTACTCTAAGATGTGTCTATTATGAACCCACAAGACAGACACAGAACATCTAAAAGGAATCTTGGAAAATAACAAATGGGAAAAAAATTGGCTTCAGAATTATTAAAGGAAAAACCAAGACTACACCCTGTTCTTTCACTCATGGATGCCCAACTTGGTGTCCCATGTTCTTTCCAGAACCTCTTCCCACTCCCTGTTCTGAAACTTTCAGGAAAATACATGAGAACCATCTACACAATTCCTTCTGGAATCTCAGGAAGGCAGTCAGGCAGAAGGCTGGGGGACCGAATAAGCCAAAGAGGCGAAGCTCCACAACTATTCTGGAATCCAACAGTTTCATTCCTAGGTATGTACTGGACAGAAATGAAAACAAATACCCATGGGAAGATGTATACAGCAATGTTCATAGTGGCTTTCTCCAGAATAGACAAAAGCAGGAAATGACACAAACGCCTAACTTGATGACAATTTATAAAGTATGCTATAATTATATAATGGAACACAATACAACAATAAAATGAAATGAACTACTGACATACTCAACAACATAGATTATCTAGAAAACTATTCTGAGGGAAAAGAAGCAAGAGTACATGTTGAATGTTTTCATTTTCATGAAATTCTAGGGCATCTGAGTCTAATATATTATGATAAGAAAGCATACCAATGATTGCCTCAAAGAAGGTGAGAGTTGACTTCAGAGGGTCCAAGGAACTATTTTAGGGGTGATTGATATTCTCCATACCTTGATTTGTAAGATGGTTACAAAATGGCTACATGAGTATATACAATTTATCATATAAATGAGTTCATTGAAGACCTTTGTATCTTAACACATGTAAACTGTATCATCAACAAATACATACATAAAATACAATAATTTGAAGAAATAATCCATTACTACTACTATTAGAAGAAAAATAAACATATTAAACTTGATGCTCTCATTCCTTGTACAGAGAGCAGACATCTCCAGGTCTCCTTCCTGTCTCTTGCCTCTTACCTTCATCTTGGTCTTGACCTTCATTCCATCCCTGATTACTACATCAAAGGCTTTCTTCTGTCCCCATCAATGCTTTCTGCCATATTTGTAGATGTGAATGTCCTGTGACACAGACTATGAGAGGTCTAGGCTCATCCCTGAGCTATGTGGCTCCCTCAGGCAGCAGATGGAAGAGACAAGGATTTTAATTTGCATTTTTCTAATGGCTAAGGGTGTTGGACATTTTAAAAGAGTTTCTCGGCCATTTGTATTTCATTGTTTAAAAAAGTCTCTGCTTAGTTCTGTAACCCATTTTAATTGAGTTACTTATGCTCTTGATGTTCAGGGTTTTTTTATTTTTTGTTTTGTATTTTTGTTATTTTGTTTTTAGTTCTTTATGTATTCCAGATAATAAACCTCTGTCAGATGTATAATTGGCAAAGGCTTTCCCCCCATTCTATAGGCTGCCGCTTTGCTCAAATGATGGTGTCCTTTGATTTACAAAGCTTTTTAGCTTCATGTGATCCTATTTACTAATTGTTGTTCTCAATACCTGTGCTATTAGGATCCTGTGTAGAAAGTCCTTTCCTGTTCCAGAGTTCAAGCCTATTCTTTACTGTTGAGTCTACCAGATCCAGGCTATCAGATTTTATGCTGAGATTCTTCATCCATTTGGACTTGGGTTTTGTACAAGGTGGTAAATATAGAACTATTTGCATTCTTCTACAAGTAGCCATCCAGTTTGACCAGCGCCATTCATTAGAGATACTGTCTTTACTTCAGTATTCCATGGGTTTATGGACTTATGTCTGAGTCTTCAATTAGATTCCATTGATCAATGTGTCTGTTTTTATGCCAATACAGTGCTGTTTTTATTACTATAGCTCTGTAGTACTATGTGAAATCTGGGATAGTGATACCTCTAGCAGTTCTTTTATTATTCAGGATTGTCCTAGCCATCCTGGCATTTTTTCATTTTTGTTTTGGCGTGTGTATGTGTGTGTGTGTGTGTGTGTGTGTGTGTGTGTGTGTGTGTGTGTGTGTTTCCATATGAAATTGAAAGTTGTTCTTTCAAGGTCTGTGAAGAATTGTGTTATAATTTTGGTAGGGATTTCATTGAATCTGTAAATTGCTCTTGGTGGGGTGGGCATTTTCACAATATTAATCCTACTGACCTAAGAACATGGGAGATCTTTCCACCTTCTAGTGTCTTCTTCATTTTCTTTCTTCAGGGTCTTAAAGTTTTTGGTTTTGGTTTTGGTTTTTGGTTTTGGGTTTTGTTTTGTTTTGTTTTCATTTTTGTTTTTGTTTTTGTTTTTTTGAGACACAGTTTCTCTGTGTAGCTTTGCGCCTTTCCTGGAACTCACTTGGTAGCCCAGGCTGGCCTCAAACTCACAGAGATCCACCTGCCTCTGCCTTCCAAGTGCTGGGATTAAAGGCGTGTGCCACCACTGCCTGGCCTAAAGTTTTTATTATACAAATTTTTTGTTTGCTTGATTAGATTTAATCCAAGGTATTTTTTAGGTTATGTGAAAGGTACTGTTTCCCTGACTTCATTCACAGTATATAGAAAGGTTACTAATTTCTGTGTGTTAATAAGATTTCATCTTACATCAGCCAGAGTGCCTATGAGTAATAAAACAAATGACAGCAGGGGCTGGGGGAGATGTGGGAAAATGGGAACACTTATTTGTTGCTAGTGAGAGTACAAACTGGTGTAGCCACTATGGAAATTAGTGAGAAATTTTCTCAAAAAACTTAATATTGATGAACCACAAGATCCATCTGTACCACTCTTGATCATATACTCAAAAGACTCTAAATCTTACAACAGAGATACTTACTCATCCTCTTCATCGCTATTTTATTTATAAAATTGGAAACAGACTAGATGTCTGTTGTTGCATGAATCCTAATTGATCTTATTAATAAAAACCCAGAGTCAGATATCAGGGTGAAAGCTGAAAGATCAGAGAAGCAAAACAGCCAGCCACTAGTTCTTACCTCTACAAAATCCTTAGCCTGAAGGGGGGAGCAAATGTCTGTCTCCTCCCTCCTTATATTCCTTTCTCCTCCCAGTCATATCACTTCCTGTTTCAACCTCCCTAGTGCTGGGATTAAAGGTGTGTGTGCCACCCAAGTACTGGAAGCAAAGGCATGAGATTCCAAGTGCGGAGATTAAAGGTGTGTGCTACTGCTGCCTGGCCTCTATGCCTAACTAGTGGCTGGCTTTGTCCTCTAATCTTCAGGTAAGCTTTGTTAGAACATACACAAAATATGACCACAGTCTATCAACTGATGAATGGATAATGAAAATGTAATATATCTACATATTGGGATATTATTCAGTTGCTAAGAAAAGTAAAATTATGTAATTTGTGGGTAAATGGATGGATATAGAAACAATCATCCTAAATGAGGAAACTCAGACCCAGAAAGATGAACTTTGTCTTAAAGGTAGATTTTAGCTTTTATGCATTCCATATGCATGTTTCATTCAGAATAGTCACAGATGTTAAGTGTCTAGTAAAGAATTGGATGAGGAGGGGATCTTCCAAGAAAGAGGATATAGAATAAAAGGCTAAAAGAAAAATTTAAAAAAGGAGGATTAAAGGGGTGGAATATGGGAGAATAGAGTAGAGGAGGGAATATGGGGAGAGAAAACTAACACTAAAGGCCTTTTGAAAAGCCATATTGAAACCTACTAGTGTAGAAGCTTCCTAAAATATATATGTGTATAAAAGGAGTTTAAATGGAGTTACCATATAATGAAGGAGACAATACCCCAAATGGAAGTCATATGCTACCAAATAAAATTCCAAGTACCAGGAATGGGTTACATATTTTTGAATAGTTCATGAAAAGAGTCCTCTAGACACCCCCTCTAAACATTATAGGCTATCACCAATGTCACTGATTACCCTTCACAGCATGACCGTAAAATCCTATTTGGTTGAGATACCATATACTCATGTCACCAAACATGGAGAAATCAAGCTGGTGCTCAACTACAAGCTTCATCCCTACTGACTAGCATTTACAGTGCTGGAAGGGACTGTAAATTCTACTGTAGGAGAAAAGTAATCATCAGTATCACCCAGCTACCAACCGTGTGATACACAACAGTAACCATCTGCAAGATATATTGGTATAATAGTGGTATAAATATTAAGGGAGTAACCAACCATTATTTTTAATTGGATTTAAGACTCACTTCATGAGATGGAATGTGTACCTGACACTGCTAAAATGGCCAAAAACCTAAGACTAGCTAGGTCATGGGCCCTAGGGGGTAAACCTACTGTTTTCTGCTAAAGAAACATAGCAATAAAATGACTCCTAAAGACATATTGCTGTACTCATAATTTAGAACAGCAGTCGGCCCTCATCAGAGAAGCTTGCTCTTATAGTAGCTGGTTATAAGTAATTAACAGAGACCCACAACTGGACAATGTACAGAGAGTGAGAGACTTTGGAGTACTCATCCCTAAATGAGATGTCTTTACCAAACCCTTTCCCTCAGTACTCAGGGATCTAGGCAGAAAAGGAGGCAGAAAGGTTATAGGAGCTAAAGGTGATAGATATCTCCTAGGAAACAGCATGTTCCAGACACAACAGAACTGACAAGCATATGAACTCATAGAGACTGTTACAGCACACACAAGACCTGCACAGGTTCAAGTTAGACAAAATCTTAAGCACTTACTTACAAGGGAAGTAGACAAAAGTTCCACCCCTAGCCAAGAAGCTCTTTGCAACTGATAACTGCTATGAAAGGGAAAAATCCATTTTCTCCAGTGGAGTCTCACTGGGTATATCAACCACACTCTGGAGAAGGCCCCAGGAATAAGAGCAGTTAGCCAATACAAAATGGACTCTGTGGTGTTTTAGTGCACTTTTTGTTTTAGCATTTTTTGTCTTGTTGGTTTTTTTTTTAAAATAACTTGTTTGTTTTGGTTTTCAATTTTTGTTGTTTTTTTTTTTAGAAAGAGGAAGAAATAACATGAATTTGGGTGGATATGGAGGTGGGAAGGATCTTGGAGGAGTGGGGACAGGAGGAAGAATATGATCAATATGTTGAATGGAAAAAATTTTACAAAAAAAATAAAAATTTAAAAATGCTAGGGAGACTACTACGATTTGGATCTGACATGTTTGAGGCTCACATTTTGAATGCTTGTTCCTCAGTGGTTAGTGACATTTTGGGAAGCTTTAGAACCTTTCAGACATAAGGCCTAGCTGGCAGAAATTGGTCACAAGAGATGGACCTTTGAAAGTTCTAGCTTGGCCCCTGTTTTCAGCCTTATTGTTGGCTTCCTGCTCCACCACCATGTAAAAGGCCTCTATGCATGCTCCCACCACCACAGACTGAGCTTTGCTGCCTGTTTCCCTATCAGCTGTGCACTGAAACCTTCTAGAGGTGTGAAACAGAGTAAATCTGTCCTTTCTGAAGCTCTTCCTGCCAGCAATCCCAGAGGAACTACTACAGAAAGGCCAGTGTAGAGACAAGAGAGCATCCAGAAGAGCAAATGAGATGGGAAAAGCTTTGATGGCTTGAAGGATTTGAAATATGATCAAGAAGAACTGCTGCTAGGTTGGAAGGAAAGTGAAAGAAAGAAATTGAGAGTTGTAAGCCAAATATTTTCATACTCTTGATTCATAAGTGGAATGGAGTTTTAGCGTATGCCCTTTCTTAGTATCCTTCATTAATGTAGTCCTATTCACAACTACATTCTGAATATACACACATCATTTTGTTATATTATAATAGACACATTGTTAATAAAAGTTATTTATATTTATATAATCTTTTCATGTTCTTTATTCTCCCCAGATTCAACTGTAGTGACAAGAAACTAGGGCAAAGGCAAATTCAATATTCCTTAAAAATGAAGGCAAAATGAAAACCCATCAACTGAACAAAGGAATTCACAAAAGCAAGACTGTGCTGTGTGGTTGCCATTCAGCAAATTGACCATTTTGCATATTGGATTCTGGAAAATTGCTTTCCAGTTCTGTAAACTCTGAAATAGTCTAACTCTGCCTCTCTGAACCTTAGTCCCCCTCAGAGGACAAACGGGGTGGAGCCTAAGTCCACCCCAACTCTAGTAAACAGTGTTTATAGGAGTCGTAAGGTTCATGAATTGGAAGGGCTGGGTTGTTTATATGAGTAAGCAAAAGT
The DNA here is from genome assembly GCF_903995425.1 of Onychomys torridus. Taxonomy (NCBI): domain Eukaryota; kingdom Metazoa; phylum Chordata; class Mammalia; order Rodentia; family Cricetidae; genus Onychomys; species Onychomys torridus. Next base: position 61,530,281 of record NC_050466.1, on the reverse strand, counting down.
TAATAAATCTCAGATTCCCGAAAAACATTAAAATAGAAAAGGACCATGTACATTAAATACATGAATGAAATACAAAGTGAAAACTACTATTTTGTATACTCTATATATGTAAATAAAATGAATGGAAAAAAACAAAATAAGGACTGAGGTTGAAGAAGGAAAGAATAAGAAAGGAAGGCTTTCGCCTGGTTTTGAATTGCCCCAGGCTTGACTTCACAGTGAATTTCCAAGTCTGATGCTTGGGTACAGTTGTTCTGTAACTGGAGAGTGGACATACAGACAGAGCAAAATTGAGATGCTTATCTCAGTAGCTAATTAAATTTGCCAGAAAAATCCAAAAATAAGCTTTGTTTAATTTTTATGTCTTAAAGAAGGAAACCAAACTGTGTCTGACAAACACAGAAGCAGATTTTCAGAAGAAAAAGAGCAGGAGGAAATGTGGAAAGAAAACTGAAACCTTTATCATGCCTGGGTTTAAATGGTAAGATAAATTTCCATAACTGGGTTAGTGTCATGGAAAACGCATTATTGGGAGCTCGGGGATGGAGACCTGTTCCTGCCATTAACTAAGTGTGGAGCTGGGAGAAACACATGCCATCTTTTACAACCTCTTAAAAACATGTGACTGGATCAGGGCTAGCAGGCACTTAGCACACATGCTCTAAAGTTCTGGGAAGTCTAACCTCAACCTCGTCAAAAGATAGATGGAATGAAGACTGAGTCTAGTGAACACAGTTTTTCTCTCAATTAGTTAATCTTATTCTTCTGACAATTTCATACACTCACATAATGACATTTAAAATATTATTATTTAATTTTCCTCATGTATATATTCATTATGCTACATAAGGACATTTTCATACAAATATATGTTGTATGGTGAACATATTCCCTACCATGTACTCTTGCCTCCCCTTTCTCTCTCCTCCCACTTCTGCTTGGACCCTTGGAACAGAGGTTTTGTATGAACCACAAGTTTCATGGGTTTACAGGTGGTGGGGCTGCATATGTGTACACAGAAACTCAACTCAGAGGCCCAAAAAACACTCAAATAGAAAGGAGTTTGTCCAGACCAGTGGACACTGTCAATCATCACTCACAGCTATCTTTGCTATAACATCTAGTCACATCCTGAGAATCTATATCGGCACAGGGCTTTCAGCACATCCACTGCTGTTAAATTAATAGAGTTTCCTTTCAAAATTACATCTATCTCCTCTTCTGTGTTAGGCTAGTGCTTCCAACCTGGGGGCCACAGACTGCTAAGAGCCAGTACAGACTGCTGGAAATGTTTGTTAACTGTATGCTTGACAAGCCTTATCTGTGAGCTGGGTAAAGTGCTATCTTATCTGGGACCTCATTCCTAAGAAAGGCTGGAAATATCTGGCTAGGAGATTTCAGAAGCCTTTTCTGCTCTGGTATTTTCTACTGCGAGGCTGGATGTTTCTGTCATCTCACTTCTCTTCTAGCTCCTTCCTCTTACCCAAGATCCTCTAACACTGACAAGGACTCTGGTCAAAAGCAGGAATTTCTCCATCCCCTATGCAGTGGGCGAGAAGCAAGCAGCACATTTCATAAGCTGGCTTACTATGATCATCATTGCTTTGTTTTTGAGATGGTCTGTGTCAACTTGAGGGTCATCCGCCAAAACTAGTTCCAGGCTTCATCCTCATCTTTCAGGTCAGAAAGCTAGAATCACTTGCCAAATCATTACTCTGACTTCCCTAAATGCTTAATGCAGTCCTCTAAATTTCTAAACATTTTGGGGGGTTTCCTTTCTCCTTAGGCAGCTCAAGCTTAGCCAACATCTTACCTTGACACCATAGCTTACTAGTTAAATGGCGTTGAGTAATTTTCCTCCCTCATCTCCTTCACTCTGCTTCCCTTGTCCACCTAATAGGTGAGTTGTGGTGGTTAAATAAGATGAAATATGTAAATTGCCTGGTACAGAGTCTGCTACATAATAAGTATTCAACAAATTATAATGTATCACAACAGATAAGTCTGTTGGGGATTTGCTGATACCAAGTGTCTGTTAAGAGTGTTACAGGCCAGGAGGGATGTGGCTTGGTGATAGAGTATTTGCTTAGCATACACAAGACCCTAGGGCAGGGGAGAGGAAAGGAAAGGAGGGGAGGAGAAGGGAGGGAAAGGAAAAAGGAGAAGGTAAGAGAGTAAAGGAGATAGAGAAGTGGGGAAGGGAGAGAGGGAGCATTTATGGTCGTAAAAATACCATAACTCTTTGCATCTTCTTGTTTTCTTTTGGTTTTCAAGACAGGGTTTCTCCGTGTAACAGCTCTGATGGTCCTGGAACTCGCTCTATAAACCAGACTGACCTCAAACTCACAGAGATCCTCCTGCCTCTACCTCCTGAGTGCTGGGATTAAAGGTGCGTGCCACCACCATTGGGCTGTCTTTGCATCTTCTATTTATCCTCTCTATTTCATCCCTGTTTCTGTACACTGGCCACCTATGTGATCACAGCTTTATGAGCTCTCAACCCAGGTCTCAACAGACTTTGCTGACTTCTATTGCTCTTGGGAACCTGCTTGGCTGCCATGCAAACAAACCTGTCTTGATCTGTTAAGGAGAAAGGCACAGATTAAAAAGAAAAAGACATGTGTTCTCAGCTCAGGCTATCTTACACCTTGTGCTCACCAGCCAATGTGGTAGTTGACCACATAGCAAGAATGAGCCCAGCTGAGTTCAGATAAACCTGACTTAGAGTAATATAACTGCCTAGCTGATCCTAGCCTCCAAATTCTGCCCCATAGAACTATGAGCATAACAAATGGCAATTGTTTGAAATCACCAACTTTTGTGTTGGCTTTTAAGAATATAATGAGTCACACACATGTTCTCTTGCATTTAGATAGGCCATGTAAATAGCCAACAAAATGTGAGTGGAAAGTGTCACTTATATGCCACAGGGGTTCAGCAATTGCTATTCTGTCTCACTTCCTCTTTCTTGGATGTAGAGGATCTAGAAGAGCTGTCTCTAATGTGGAAAGGCCTGAGTTCCTGAATCATCACATGGGAGAGAGCCACTCACCAAACGCAGTCCCTTAGAGCTTTCTGTAAGCCGGTAGTAAACTTCACTTGTAGTAAGCCACTGACATTTAATGATGTCTCTGGCATGGTAGTTGGTTTTACCTTAACCAGCATGAAGAAATCAGATGAATTATCCCCATTTAAAACTAAGGGTGAAAGCCAAAGGCAGAGATAGATATTGATAGAGGCTAGTGTGTATTTCGATGCAAATGAATATCCAGAACAGCTTGATTATGGTATATTTGGTGATATCTTGCTAAAAACTAGGCTCCTTCATTTTATCTTCTATAAGAATTATCCAAAGAGGACATTTGAAATGCACACCATGTAGTTTGAAAGCAGAAGGTGGACTATTTGAGGGATGGAAGGCGAGCAGATCGAGGAGGGAAACAGGAAGGAATTGAGAGGGATGAGTAAGAACAAATAACAGTGTCACAAATATATGAAAATGTTATATGGAAACCCACTACTGTGCCTGCTATTTTAAAGCATCTCATTTTTAAAAACATAACAAATAACTAAATAAATTGATTGGAGGTCTGATCCTCAAAGGTTCTAATCTGGACAATCAAGTATAGAAGCCCAAACTATGTTGTTGTTGTTTTCAACTAACTCCCTGGGAAATTCTCATTTTTTGTTTTTTTTAGAAACTCCGGTCTGTAGTAAAGAGTAACACTCCCAGAGAACTCTGTATAAATGGTGCCGGATTCCTGGGAAGATGGAAGCCAAGTCTGGGGCTAGGGCTAGTGAAGAGTGCACTCCAAGCAGCTAGCAAGTGAGTCCTGTGCAGCTCAACCCACTAAGCCCACGTGAAAAGGTTACCTGGCATCACCATGGAACAAATGTGCTGAATATGACTAGTTTGCTTGCATCGTGGTAGCAGAATGTTTTCGGGTAAATAGATTGCGGGAGCAGAACACAGCAGCAAACCAAACGGAGACACTTCAGGGGATACTCCGGCTGTTCTTGCTTTCTCGCCACCTTACTGTTCCTATTCCAAATATTTAGAGAAAGGAATAGTCCATACCCAGCTCCAAAAACAGCACAGAATTGTTGCAAAACGAGCCATCAGTGACAGCTGCATCCTTTGTCAAAGATCGGCTCAACGAACAGACTGCTGCTCTCTTCTAACATACTTCATTCCTAGGGAGAGAACAAGGACGAGTGGGCAGAAACCACACGAAGGCATAAATCAGCCCCGCAAGAAGAAAGAACATTTGAAAACTGAGAAAATGGAATAGGCTGCCTTTAAGACAGTCAAAACTATTTGAAGAATTTAAGTCAAGGCTGGATGTACTTCTGTGTACTTACCAAGCTCTGTTTGTACCTACAGAGACAAATAATAAGATGAAGACAGAATCCTTGGCCTAATCATATTGAGCAGATGAGATGAACAAATATACCCACGGTTAGAACATGATACAATAAGCCCATGATTATAGTGCACCTGGGTACTGCAAGAACCCAAAAGATGTTCTGACTTGGACAAAAACATGGGACAAGGCTTCCTAGAGGAAATGGTATAAAATTTGAATGGCATTCTGAGAACTGCATTCTGGGCAAATGCAATAGCACAAATAAGGGCCTGGGGGCATGGACCAGGATAGAGAGGAGGAGATGAGGCTGTACGTTCCTTAGACGGCAGTGCAAAATGCTGGAGGAGGAAGGAGGCAAGACAGAGGCAGACAGAACAAGTAAGAGGCAGGCGTGGTTTGGGTTATGAGTAACTTTTTCCACTAAGGGGAGAAGGTTTAGCTTTCTCTTGAAAAAGAAGAAGATGCTGTTGGAGGTAGAGTTCTCAAATCCTTTACAATGATAAATTACTTGAGTCTAGAAAACAATTTGTTTCCTCCCAAATTACTTTCTAAATTGGTCATGCATAAATAAAATCAGGGCAGCTTTAGCCACAATCAAGTGTTTATAGCATCATGGTATGTGAATGAGATGCTAACTGGCTAGGGCTCCAAGAGAACTATATTAATCCCTTCCAAAAGCAACAGCCCCAAATGACTAAACTCTACCTCATAAACATCCCATCACCTCTTAGCACATGAGCTTTTAGGAGACATATTCAAACCATACACAACCATAGCCACGGTTATTAGGAGGCTTCAATGAGACAGCTGCAGAGAAGGCACTTTAGTAAGAGAATGCCAGTTAAAGTAAGGAAAGCTGTTTGGTATAGAGGTCTGTGGGGTTGGGGAAGAGATATAATCAGTACTAGGGTGACAATCTCTGGATAGGTCATCAAAAAAGGTAAATCATAGTCCCATCTCCATAGAAGTGGCTATCATAGGTTTCAATTCATTTATTATCTTCCAACTCCCCTCTTTCCTCCCATTTTCTTTTTTTTTCTTGTGTTTATACACTTTTATTGCTTTGGTATACATGTATTATATATATATATGTATATATATGTTGTTGTTGTTATTATTATTATTATTATTATTATTATTATTATTATTATTATTATGTGTTTTAATTTTACACATCAGCAATGGGTTCCCCTGTCCTCCCACCTCCCGCCCCACCCCACCTTCCCCCCAACCCCTCCCCTCCATTCCCATGTCCTCCAGGGTCAAGACTCCCCTGGGGACTCATTTAAACCTGGTGGATTTAGTACAGGCAGGTCCTGTCCCCTCCTTCCAGGCTGAGCAAAGTATCCCTGAATAAGCCCAAGTTTCCAAACAGCCAGCTCATGCACCAAGGACAGGTCCTGGTCCCACTGCCTGGATGTCTCCCAAGCAGTTCAAGCTATTCAACTGTCTCACTTATCCAGAGGGCCTGATCCAGCTGGGGGCTCTACAGCTGTTGGTTCATAATTCATGTGCTTCCATTCATTTGGCTATTTGTCCTTGTGTGTTTTGCAATCTTGGTCTCAACAATTCACACTCTTACAGTCCCTCCTCTGTCTCGACAGTTGTACACCTGGAGCTCCACCTGGGGGCCTGGCTGAGGATCTCTGCATCCACTTACATCAGTTACTGGATGGGAGTTCCAGCACGACAGTTAGGGTGTTTAGCCATCTGATCACCAGACTAGGTCAGATCAGGCTTTCTCTCAACCATTGCCAGCAGTCTACAGAGGATGTATCATTGTGGATTTCTGTGGACCTCTCCAGCACTCTGCCTATTCCTGTTCTCATGTGGTCTTCATTTATCACGGTCTGTTATTCCTCGTTCTCCCTTTCTGTTCTTGATCCAGGTGGGATTTCCTGCTCCCCTAAGCTTTCTTTCCCTCAAATCTTGCCCTTCATTACTCCCACTGTTGTCCAGGTTGTTCATGTAGATCTCATCCATTTCTCTGTCATTAGGTGATCCCTCTGTCTTTCCTAGGGTCCCCTTTTCTAGGTAGCCTCCCTTGAGTTGTGTAGCAGTCTAGTCATCTTTGTTTTACATCTAGTATCCTCCTATGAGTGAGTACATACCATGTTTGTCCTTCTGAGTCTGGTTACCTCACTCAGGATGATTTTTTCTAGATCCATCCATTTGCCTGCAAACCTCATGATGTCATTGTTTTCTCTGCTGAGTAGTACTCCATTGTGTATATGTACCATATTTTCTTTATCCATTCTTCAGTTGAAAGGCATCTAGGTTGTTTCCAGGTTCTGGCTATTACAAACAATGCTGATATGAACATAGCTGAGCAAATGCCCTTGTGGTATGATTGAGCATTCCTTGGGTATATGCCCAAGAGTGCTACAGCTGGGTCTTGGGGGAGATGGATTCCCAATTTTCTAAGGAAGCACCATATTGATTTCCAAAGTAGCTGTACAAGCTTGCATTCCCACCAGCAGTGGAGGAGAGTTCCCCTTGCTTCACATCCTCTCCAGCATAAGCTGTCTTCTGTGTTTTTGATGTTAGCCATTCTGACAGGTGTAAGGTGGTATCTCAGAGTCGCTTTGATTTGCATTTCCAGATAATTAGGGATGTTGAGCAATTCCTTAAATGTCTTTCAGCCATTTGAACTTCCTCTGTTGAGAATTCTGTTTAGTTCTATAGTCCATTACTTAATTGGAATGTTGGGCATTTTGATATCTAATTTCTTGAGTTCTTTATGTATTATGGATATCAGCCCTCTGTCAGATGTGGGGTTGGTGAAGACCTTTTCCCATTCTGTAGGCTGTAGCTTTGTCTTGTTGACCATGTCCTTTGCTCTACAAAAGCTTCTCAGTTTCAACAGGTCCCATTGATTGATTGTTTCTCTCAGTGTCTGTGCTACTGGTGTTATATTTAGAAAGTGATCTCTGGTGCCAATGCGTTCAAGAGTACTTCCTACTTTTCTCTTCTATCAGGTTCAGAGTAACTGGGTTTATGTTGAGGTCTTTGAGCCACTTGGACTTAAGTTTTGTGCACGGTGACAGATATGGATCTATTTGCAGCCTTCTACACATTAACATCCAGTTATGCCAGCACCATTTGTTGAAGATGCTTTCTTTTTTCCATTGTACATTTTTGGCTTCTTTGTCAAAAATTATATGTTCATAGGTGTGCGGGTTAATGTCAGCATTTTCAATTCAATTCCATTGGTCCACATGTCAGTTTTTATGCCAGTACCAAGCTGTTTTTATTATGGTAGCTCTATAGTGGAGCTTGAGCTCGGGGATTGTGATGCCTCCAGAGGTTGTTTTATTGTACAGGATTCTTTTGGCTATCCTGGGTTTTTTGTTTTTCCATATGAAGTTGAGTATTATTCTTTCCAGATCTGTGAAGAATTGTGTTGGTAATTTGATGGGGATTGCATTGAATCTGTAAATTGTTTTAGGTAAGATCGCCATTTTTACTATGTTAATCCTGCCTATCCATGAGCATGGGAGATCTTTCCATTTTCTGACATCTTCTTCAATTTCTTTTTTCAGGGACTTAAAGTTCTTGTCATATAGGTCCTTCACATGCTTAGTTAGAGTAACCCCAAGATATTTCATATCATTTTTGGCTATTGTAAAGGGTGATGTATCTCTGATTTCCTTCTAAGCCTGTTTGTCTATTATATATAGGAGGGCTACTGATTTTTTTTTTTTTGAGTTGGTCTTGTATCCTGCTATGTTGCTGAAGGTTTTTATTAGCTGTATCAGTTCCTTGGTTGAATTTTTGAGGTCACTCATGTATACTATCATGTCATCTGCAAATAGGGAAAGCTTGACTTCTTCCTTTCCAATTTGTATCCCCTTAATCTCCTTATGTTGTCTTACAGCTCTAACTAGAACTTCAAGTACTATATTGAATAAGTATGGGGAGAGGGGACAGCCTTGCCTTGTTCCTGATTTTAGTGGTATTGCTTGAGTTTCTCTCCATTTAATTTGATGTTGGCTGTTGGCTTGCTGTAGATTGCCTTTATTATGTTTAGGTATGTTCCCTGTATTCCTGATCGCTCCAAGACCTTTATCATGAAGGGGTGTTGGATTTTGTCAAATGTCTTTTCTGCATCTAGTGAGATGATCATGTGGTTTTTTTCCTTTGAGCTTGTTTATATGGTGTATTACACTGACGGAATTTCGTATGTTGAACCACCCTTACATCCCTGGGATGAAGCCTACTTGATCCTGGTGGATAATTGTTTTGATGTGTTCTTGGAGTCTGTTTGCCAGAATTTTATTGAGTATTTTTGCATCAATGTTCATGAGGGAGATTGGTCTATAGTTCTCTTTCTTTGTTGCATCTTTGTTTGGTTTAGGAATCAGGGTAATTGTAGCCTCATAGAAGGAGTTTGGTAATATACCTTCTGCTTCTATTGTGTGGAACAATTTAAAGAGTATTGGTATTAAGTCCTCTTTGAAGATCTGGTAGAATTCTGCAGTGAAACCATCTGGTCCTGGGCTTTTTTTGGCTGGGAGACTTTTAATGACTGATTCTATTTCCTTAGGGGTTATTGGACTAGTTAAATGGTTTATCTGGTCTTGATTTAACTTAGGTATGTGTTACCTATTCAGAAAATTATCCATTTCTTTTAGATTTTCCAGTTTTGTGGAGTAGAGGTTTTTGAAGTATGACCTGATGATTCTCTGGATTTCCTCATTGTCTGTTGTTATGTCCCCATTTTCATTTCTGATTTTGTTAATTTGGATGCTCTCTCTCTGTCTTTTGGTTAGTTTGGATAAGAGCTTGTCTATCTTGTTGATCTTCTCAAAGAACCAACTCTTTGTTTCATTAATCCTTTGTATTGTTCTCTTTATTTCTATTTTATTGATTTCAGCTCTCAATTTGATAACTTCCTGTTCCTCCTGGGAGACTTTGCTCCTTCCTGTTCAAGGGCTTTCAGGTATGCTGTCAAGTCACTAGCGTGAGATTTCTCCAGCTTCTTTATGTGGGCATTCAGTGCTATGAATTTCCCTCTTAGCACTGCTTTTGTAGTATCCCATAAGTTTGGGTATGTGGTGTATTCATTTTCATTGATCTCTAGGAAGTCTTTAATTTCTTTCTTTATTTCTTCCTTAACCCATTGGTGATTCAGTTGACCATTGTTCAGTTTCCATGAGATTGTAGGATTTCTGTAGTTTTTTCTGTTGTTGAAATCTAACTTTAAACCATGGTGGTCTGATAGAACACAGGAGGTTATTCCAATTGTTTTGTATCTGTTGAGATTTGCTTTGTGGCCAAGTCGATTTTAGAGAAGGTTCCATGGGGTGCTGAGAAGGTATATTCTTTTTTGTTTGGGTGGAATGTTCTGTAGATATTGATTAAGTCCATTTGAGCCATAATATCAGTTAAGTCCATTATGTCTCTGTTAAGTTTCAATTTGGCCAATCTGTCCAGAGGTGAAAGAGGGGTGTTGAAATCTCCCACTATTAATGTGTGTGGTTTTATATGTGATTTGAGCTTTAGTAATGTTTCTTTACATATGTGGGTACCCTTGTGTTTGGGGCATAAATGTTCAGAATTGAGAATTCATCTTGGTGGATCTTTCCTGTGATGAGTATGTAATGTCCTTCATCATCTCTTTTGATTGATTTTAGTTTGAAGTCTATTTTGCTGGATATTAGGATGGCTACACCAGCTTGCTTCTTAAGACCATTTGATTGGAAAGTCTTTTCCCAGCCTTTTATTCTTAGGAGGTGTCTGTCTTTGAATTTGAGGTGTGCTTCTTGTATGCAGCAGAAAGATGGGTCCTGTTTTCGTATCCATTCTGTTAGTCTGTGTCTTTTTATAGGTGAATTAAGTCCATTGATATTAAGGGATATTAATGACCAGTGATTGTTCGTTCCTGTTGTTATTTTTATTTTTTAGTGGTAGTGTGTGTGTGTACTTCTCTTCTTTGGGATTTACTGCTGTGGTGTTTTCTATTGCCTGTGTTTTCATGGGTGTATCTGCCTTCCTTAGGTTGGAATTTTCCTTCTAGTGCTTTCTGTAGGGCTGGGTTTGTGGATAAGTATTGTTTAAATCTAGTTTTGTCTTGGAAGGTCTTGTTCACTCCATCTATGATGATTGGAAGTTTTGCTGGGTATATTAGTCTAGGCTGGCATCCATGGTCTCTTAGTGTCTGCATTATATCTGTCCAGATATTTTTGGCTTTCAAAGTCTCCATTGAGAAATCGGGTGTTATTCTGATGGGTTAGCCTTTATAAGTCACTTAGCCTTTTTCCTTTCCTGACCTTAATATTCTTTCTTTAGTCTGTACATTTAGTTGTTTAATTATTATGTGGCGAGGGCACTTTTTTGGGGGGTCTGGTCTGTTTGGTGTTATATAGGCTCCTTGTATCTTCATAGGCATTTCCTTCTTTAAGTTGGGAAAGTTTTCTTCTATGATCTTGTTAAATATATTTTCTGTGCCTTTGAGTTGGGATTCTTCTCCTTCCTCTATCCCTATTATTCATAGGTTTTGTTTTTTCATGGTGTCCCAAATTTCTTGGACATTTTGGGTCATGACTTTGTTGGTTTCAGTGTTTTCTTTGACTGATGAATCTGTTTCTTCTACAGTATCTTCAACACCAGAGATCCTCTCTTCCATTTCTTGCATTCTGTTGGTTATACTTGCCTCTGAAGTTCCTGTTTGTTTACTCAGATTTTCTATTTCCAGCATTCCTTCTGCTAGTGTCTTCTTCATTTTTTCTATTTACCTCTTGGTCTTGGACTGTTTCCCTTGCTTTTTCATGATTTTCTTTCTGGGACTTATTGTTTTCTTCTGCTTTAATTGTCATTTCCTCTAGTTTTTTATGGCATTCTTCCCAGTTTTTCTTTGTCTGTTCCTCCACTTTATTTTTGATTTCTTCTATATAAGGCTCTAGCCTCTTCATGATGTTACTTATAAGGTTGTTTTCTTCTTCTTCTTCCATTCCGTGGTGTTCAGGTCTAGCTGTTGGTGAAGGGCTAGGTTCTGGTGATGCTGTATTGCTCTTTATTTTGTTGTATGTACTTCTGCCTTGACGTCTGCCCATCTCCTCTTGGGTTTGTTCTTGGTCTTATCAGTGTACTTAGTCCAGACAGAGCTGACAGATTTAGGGAGCCTCTCTCTGGTCCAGATGGAAGCTCTGGGCTGGATGGGAGTTCTGGTCCAGATGAGAGTGTTGGCTGGATAGGAGCTGGGGGACTGGACTCTGAGTCTCAGGAATTCCCTAGGGTCTCCTTATCTTGTCCAGATGGGAGTTCCCCTTGTCCAGATGGGAGTTCCTCTGGTCCAGATGGGAGTTCTGGGGCAGGATGGAAGCTGGGGGCTGGTTTCTAAGTCTCAGGAAGTGGATGGGGTCTCAGGTAGATGGGTGTGGGGGCAGGGCGTGGAGGTTGTAGGGTTCACCAGAGGATCTTGGAGAGGGGGAACCTTCCCGTTGGGGATGGGGGGTCCTGCCCTATGGCCAGAACCTGGTGCCCAGTTGGGCAGGTCTTCCCCGGAGTGGCTGGTGCCCTGGGCTGTGACCCAGGTGCGGGCCTCTCTGGGTGTGACCCAGGCACTCACCTCTGGTCCAGGTGGGAGTTCCAGGGCAGAATGGAATCTGGGGGCTGGTCTCTGATTCTCAGGAAGTGGCTGGGGTCTCGGGCAAATGGGTGTGGTGGCAGGTTATGGAGACTGCAGTGTCTGCCTGCAGTCTTGGAAAAGGGGAGCCTTCCCACAGGGCCTGCCGATTGTCCTCCCATTTTTCATATTGCAATCAATATCTATTTATGTAAAAGGAAATCCAAGTATACTTTTAAAAGTTTATTCATGTTTATATGCATGAATGTTTTGCCTGCATGTACGTATGTATGTATTATGTACACCACATGCATGCAATGCCTGTGGAAGCCAGGAGGGGGCACTGGATCTCCTGGAATTGGAGTCATAGATGGTGGTGAGCTGCCATATGGGTGCTAGGAACTGAGCCCAAAGCCTTTGCAAAAACAACAAATGTTCTTTTCTGCTGAGGCATCAGAAGTACATTTAATCATGTGATATTATAAACAATTACATTGCCACTCAAGAGAAAACCTTTGAAACAAGAGAGAATACCTCTTCTCCACAATAAATGGTTTTAAAGGAGGTATTTCAGTAAATGGAATTTTATAAGGCATTTATTCTGTGACAATCAGTACATTAATGTTGCATAAAACTGGGAATATTACACATTTAGCTGGCAGGCCCTCCTTAATCCCATTTCACCTGTTTGTTGCCCCTATAATCATGTTGGTTTCTGAAATTATCTGTCTTTCTTCAAGACCATAGGTTTCCCTTGTCTTATTTATCTGTGTATCTCCAGTGCCAAGACAACAAGTAAGCATTCAACTTTTTTGAATTGGCTAGAATTGATATTACAAAGGAATATATCAGTATGACACGCATCAATGGCTGTCTTCTAATCACTTGTCTTTCCTTCAGGCTCAACAAGGCATTTTCAATCTGCAATCCACAGGCCAAATGCATCCCAGGATACCTATAGATGTGGACCAATGCATTTGTAGATGAAAATATCATGTCCTAAAATCAATAGGCTGGACACCTCTGAAAGAATGCACTCTGCCCCCCACTCCCATCAGGACTGAAGTATTCCTTCCTTCGGCTGCCTGGAATGTTGGCAGCTGAGCATCTTTCAGATAGCAGAAGAGCTCTGCTTCCCCTCCCAAAGCCCAGGCTTTTTCCCTGAGGCATCAAGGAATAATGACTGCTTGCTGCTCCAGAATCCTCCATCAGAACAACAAAGGCCTTTGTTGCCACTGCACTGAAGCTCAAATCCTTCCCCCACCTAATCCTACTTCTTTATCTTCTTTCACAGGTGTTGGTCCTAAGAGCACCCCTAATTGTCTCTGCTCAAGATTTTCCCTACCAGTCTGCTTTGTGGGCAACCTGGTGGGCAGCACTCTCTGAACTTCATTTCATCTGTGCCCTTCTCAGACTTGACCCATAAAACATCAATATCTGCCAGAGCCCAGATGCACTACAGATCTGATGTTTCACTAATGAAGGTCACAGGATGGGGGGAGGGCACAGTCTCACACACAGGCCATGTTTCTATCACTGTGTTTCCTCCTTCCCACACCTCTCCAAATGTCTATGTACTCCCATTCAGATCTCGTTACAGCCCAGGCTGACCAAAATTCTCACTTTGGGTCCAAAGAAACTGTAAACTGAACACCATTTTGTTGAAACTGAATCCCTCCACAGAAAGTGCCCACTTCCAAAGCCTTTCAACAACTGAGCATGTGGCATCCAATCCAAGTTCAAATCCCATACTCCCTGCTGAGAAATTGTCCTGCTTCACACAGAAGACAGTAAGTCCCCTGGGTTCAGCCAAATAGCTTCATAGGCTAAGCTGCTTTCAGCCACTGGTGGCTTCTGCACTCTGAAGCTGCCTGCACTGTCCTTCAGTGGAGTACAACTGGAGTCTTCCAGTTAACCAGGGATGAACACACATGCAAGTGTGTCCAACCCACAGACCAGCAGCCATATGTACCCCAAGGTAAATAAGAACAGATCCCAACAGCAAAATCTTAAACCTCCTTAAAATATTGTAATAATAATTTTTGCAATTTTTGTGTAGCTCTTTTGTGAGTCAGGATTCTACAGTAGACACCAGACTTCAGTCACATAATTTTCTGGGCATCATTAACTTCCTTACAGGATAGGCCTTTTCATCTCCTTCTCCATCTGTCTGTGGGACATTTTCTCATGCCCACAAAAAAGAAAGCCTCTCAGGAACACCTAACATTCCTTTCCACCACACCTCCCTAGTGAGACAGGTTTTTCTTTGTATTTGGTAGACTCAAAATCAGATGTGTTGTCATCGAGTGTATAGTCTAAACTGTGTTATCATAACAGTAGGTTCGGGACCAAAGCCAAACAGTGGCAATTTCTTCCCTTCAAAGAAAATTTGCTTTTAAGAATTAAATAAAATCCTCCCTCTTTTCACTATCCCCAACACATTTTTCCTAGACCTATGATACACTATTTTGAGGAAGATCTTTTAGTAGAATATTCAGAATACTTACATGCTTTGAAGTAATTTATTTAATGCCTTCAGAAAAAAATAAGTAAGTGAAGTAAAAGCTTCATTAAATGTGAAATGAGTCAGAGGCCAGACAAAATGAAGGTGCAATTTGGCCTTAAAGAATAAAGATTCTTACCTCTACACACACACACACACACACACAGAGAGAGAGAGAGAGAGAGAGAGACAGACAGACAGACAGACAGAGACAGAGAGACAGAGAGAGAGAGAGAAAGAGAGAGAGAGAGAGAGAGAGAGTATAGCTAAAAGAAAGACTATATTGCCTTTCTGTACATGTAGAGAATTGATGTGGAGTGGCTATTTGAAGGAGCACCAACATATTTTTGTCAGCCAGTGTTTACAAAGAACTGGATAAGAAGCAGCAATTCAGGAATAGCTTTTGTTTCAAGATGGAAAAAGATCAAGAACATGGTCCACTATTATTCAACAAGAAATGGACCTTCAGTGGCAAAGAAATGACTAAGTAAACAACTTTACTTTTCCTTCCAAAAGAATAAAGAATAAAAGTGGAGGAAACTATTCCAGTGCCACCTAGAAGGTGGGATTTGGATGTCTGATAATCTCTGTAGACCTCCAAAAGGGTGGGTTGAATTTCTGAAGCTATAGTACATGCTTATAACACAAATCTTAACAGGTCTTATTAATAAGAACAAATCTGGAGCCAGGTATTGGGATGAACACTGAAAGATCAGAGAAGCAAAACAAGCCACAGCCACCTTACCTTGCCAATTCCTCAGCTGATCCTGTTTCCTCAGACTGGAAGCTTCTGAGTCCTCATCCAAATGGATCTCAGCTGAACTGTGCTGCTGAAAGCCTGAAAGCTTAACCAGCCTCTAGTTCCTGGTCCTCACGCCTTATATACCTTTCTGCTTCCTGCCATCACTTCATGGGATTAAAGGCGTGAGTCACTATACCTGGCTGTTTCCAGTGTGGCTTTAAACTCCCAAGTGATAAAATTAAAGGCGTGTGTGCCACCATTTTCTGGCCTCTATATCTAGTGGCTGTTCTGTTCCCTGACTCCAGATAAGTTTATTAGGGTACACAATATTTTGGGGAACACAATATCACCACACATGTTGCTTACATAATAGTTATAGATTTGCTCTGGGGAGCTTAAGAGAAATCATTTTATTGGACTGATGTTTTTAACATTGCAGTTAGTCTACTAGGACAGAAGTTTCCTTTCTTCTGCTTCCTGTGCAATTAGTTTGTTGAGAGCTGTATGGAATTGTCTCTGCTGTCAAGTGTGACTATCTAGTGGAGACAGCGTTAACAGTGATGGTTGTGGTGATGGAAGTGGGAGTGATGAGTGTGACCGTGATAGACATGGGATGGCAATGGTCATGGTAATAATGATATGGTAGAGATGGACATTTTAATGACAGCACTGGTAGTATTGGTGATGCTAGAAACATATCAATAATTGTGTAGATGATGATGGTAGTGACTGTGGTGATGCTATTGGTAATGTGGTGCTCTTGATGTTAATAATGGTGACAGTGGTAGTGGTGGTGATGATGATGATGACAATGATGCTGATAAAATGGCAGTGGTGGTGGAGATGGTAATGATAATGGTGGTAGTAATCTTGATGATGGTTGTAGCAGTGGTAATGGTGTAGATCAGATCAGTGTTTTGAAGAAATCATACACCTATTCATAAGGTTCCAAGATCCTAGAACCCATTTTTTATTGTCTGAGAATCTGACATAAGCATATAACATATTTTGAACAAATCCACCCCCTAATCCCTCTCTTCAAATTTCTCTTATATCCCCCCCAACTATTTTTCCTTCCCATCTACATGAGCTCTTTTTTAAAACTCACTGAGTCCACTTAGTGCTGCCATCATGTAAATGCATTTAGGCCAATCTATTGGAGCATAGGTAGCCTCTCAGGAACCACATCTCTGAAGAAGACTGATTCTCCCTCTCCCAGCAGCCATAAATTGCCAATAGCTCCACAGCTATGAGTGGGACTTCATGACAACCTCCCCCACCAATACTTGGATTTTTGTCTGGTTTGACCTTGTGCAGGAGTAGTACATGCATCCACAGCCATTATGGCGTCAGCCTAGGAATGGCCAGAAAACAGTTTCACTGTGGGCATCCATTACCACTCGCTTTTTAAATCTTCTTTCTGCCTTTTATGATTAACCCCATGCCTTGTAGAGGGAAGGAAGAGTGGTTTGTGATATAGATATACCATTTAGAGGTGAGAACTCCACAATCTCTTATTCTCTGCATGTTCACCAGTTGTGAGTCTTTGTATTAATAGTCATCTACTGACAAAAAAAGCTTCTCTGATGAAGGCTGAGAGATGCACTAACCTGTGAGTATAAATGTAAGAACCTAGTGTGGAGCTTATCACTATATCCATTCAGAAAAACAATAGTATTAGAGTCTTCCCTGGGACTTATGACCTAGATAGCCTTCACTTTGGGGCCCAGCTAACAGTACCAGGCTTTAAATCCAATCAGAAAGTGGTTGGTAACTCCTATAACATTCATGCCATTGTTACACCAGTGGGTATATCTTGGCAAGCCAGTCATTATCATAGCTTGCAGAGTTCAGGTGGATAAAGTTGATGATTACTTTTCTCCTGTGGTACAGTGCATGGCAACTCTCATTACTATGAAAGCTAACCAGGAAAAATGAAGCTTCCAGGTTGGTACCAGCTTCATTTCTCCATATCCTATAAGTCAAGTATTTGGGGTCTTCAACAATAGGGTCTTTCCCCTTCCCTTTGTAACAAGAGTCATGTTTTTATATCAACAGTTAAAAATGTTTTTTTTCTTTTTATTTATTGATTTATTTTTCTATTATCAGCTTGGCTCAAAGGCATGAGATTCCAAGTTCTGGTATTAAAGGTGTGTCCCACCATTGCCTGGCCTCCATGGTTAACTAGTGGCTAGCTCCGCACTCTGATCTCCAGGCAAGCTTTATTTGTTAGAGCAAAAACAAAATATCACCACATAAGAAGAGTCTCTGTAAGGGATCAGCCTTCAGACCATAAATACATCAGGGATGAGGGAAGAAAGCTATAATGGACATTTTCTGCAGATATTATCAACATTTGAACTTAGACCAGGAGGGACGGCTTTGTCGTTTTTCCTGTGGGTCTAAGGCTATAGTGCCTTTGACATGGTCATTCCCATGTCAACAACACACATTCACTCAGGATTTTACTCAGTTGGGGCTTCTTCTGCTTCCCATAGTTTCCTTTGACAAACAGAATGTGATAGGAGTAAAAACCTTAAATTGCAGCTATGCCTTGGCTTTCCTCTTGTGTGCTGATGGTACCCACTAGAATATGCTCCCAATAACTACTACCCTTCATCCTGGGCCTCCATATAAACTCTCATTGAACAGACTTGTCCCCAGCTCCCAGCCTAAATAGCAGCTAAACACAAGCTGAGTTCACCACAGTTCAATAAAGTCTCAACTAAACTCACACACCTCAAAATTAATGCGTATTGTTTGTTACTTATAGGGGGGGCTGTTATGTACCCAGGTTCTATTGTAGCTAACAAACACAGAGGAGTAAATGAGTGAGTGAGTGAGTGAGTGAGTGAGTGAGTGAGTGAATGAGTGATTTGGGGGACAGAGTCTCATTATCTGTAGCCTAGAGTAGCCTGGAACTCATAATGTAGCCCAAGCTGTTCTCAAATTCACAACCTTTCCGTCTTAGCTTTCTGAAGGTTGAGATTACAGGTGTGTGTTCACCATGTCAGGCAACAATAATTAGTTGCAATTTGAAATAACTTGGTCAGGAAAGCTTTCATTGGGAAGATGGAATGTGAAGAAAGATATGAAGGAGGTAATGTAACACAAGAAGTAATAAGTAATAATAAATGATTATTCCAGGCAGATGGATCAACATGTGCAGAAACACTGAGATGTGACTAGAAATGACATGCTTAAGCAATGGGACTAGTATGTCTAGAAGAAAGTAAAAAGAGGGTAAAAGTGATCGTTGATGAAGTTGAAGAAGTAAAGGGGTATGAGGCAGATGGTTTAGTACCTTTATATCATAATGACATTATTGGGATGAGGTTGGGTGTTTGTTCTGTTTCTCTCATCATTCAACATTCACCCCAATACCCCAATACCTGGATCTGGGTTTGTTTTTATTAATAAGGCCTTTTAAAAGTCGTGTTATATTTGGACATCATTAGAGGGTTTGAAAGAGACTATGACAGATAATTTGACTTGTTTTGGAAAGCTGCCCTTGGCCTTAATGTAGGTAAGCTTTAAAAAGAGTAGAAAGAAACCTAGCATGGAAGGCATGTGGGGTGAGGTTTCAGCAGTAACTTATTGTCTTGGACTATCTCCATCTACCATGGGATGGCTAGACTCCTCATCATAATCACCTAGTAACAAAGGAAGCTGAGGCCGTCAAGACAAGGAACAGCGGTGGTGCTCTAGCTATCAGTAACAATGAAGATGAAGGTTTCTGGTCCCACATCTTCGATCTGTTGCTCAGAACAGAGAGTGCTGCCACTCCATCCCATTATTGTCTGGGGTAGGAGTGATTCAAGAGAAGAGGATCTTTTCAGAGCAGCTCAGGCAGACACAAATACAGCCTGACAGCCCAGACAGTTTCTTGTGTGTGTGTGTCCGTCTTTCTTTGTCTCAGCAGGCAATACAGCTTTTATTCCCAAGCCTCAGATGAAGCTTGCCTGTATGGGGAGGGGGCAGCTGCTCTTAATGTTTCCTGGTAGTACCTAAAGGCCTGGGATTCCCACATTGTAAGCCTTCTTATTTTCAATTATTGTAGGCTCCACTTGAAAAGAATGATACCACATTGTCCTTAACCTACTGCTTCTCTACTTGGCCTTGGACTTCTATGGAGTAATAAAAAAAATCAAATTTAGTCTAGAATTTTCTAAATTCTTTAGAAAACATTACTGTTTTTCAACTTTCATTTAACTACTTAAAAAGTCAGATAAGGAGAGGATGTGTAGGTACACACACATATATGCTGGGAGAGAATACTGCTCTGAATATTTATTTATTGTCATCAAAGAATATCCAATGATTGTTATTTCAATATTATTAGCCATTTAAGCTTGTGTTCCTTGCCTTATTTCCCTCTTGGCTCAAGTTCAAGGACTCAAACAACATGTCTTAAAAGAGAATATAATATTTTCAAAGTCAAAAGATGGCCTAAGATAAATGGATCTATCTGTAAAAATATTAGAAAAGACTAGCAAATTGAACTAAGTTGTCCTTAGTTCTCTCTTTACTCCTTAAAGTGACCCATAAGACAAAAAGGGATCATTATGACAAGATATCAGAACAACAAAATATTTTGTTTCCTATTATAACAAATTGCCAGGTTTAGAGAGATACTATGTCCTGACCTTCCGTGGCCACCCATGTGAGTGGATTTGGCTGGCTTCAGTGCTGACCTCAGAGCTTCTAATGGAAGGTTACTATGACAACAGGCTCCACCCCAACAGAGAGAGCCTGAGAAGGCTTTCTGCAAAAGAACTCCAGATGAGAGTGTTCTTCTATGGTAGGGAAGAAAGGGGGAAAGGCAAAAATATACCTGAGGAAGCTAGAGAGAAAGGGCTTTGAGAAGACAAAAATGGTCTAGACTGTGATGACAAAGATTCCTAGCCTCCTGTGAACTCATGAAGGAGGTCCTGTGTGTGGCCAAGTTGTCTAAACCATTACTCAATATACCAAAAGTCATCATAGAGGGCTTATTAGTCAAAACAGAAGACAGAGGAGATGAATCTAACTCCATTAGAAATCTAAGCAGACACTCAAAATTCAAAAAGTCATTTGGGGGCATCATGTCAGGCTGGGACTGGAGAGAGGACTCTGGGGGAGTCAGCTGAGACATCTTATAGCACGAATCTTAAAAGGTCTTATTAGTAAAAACAAACCTGGAGCCAGGTATTGGGGTGAACACTGAAAGATCAGAGAAACAGAACAAGCCACATCCAACCTCACCTTACTAACTTCTCAGCTGATCCTGTTTCCTCAGACTGGAAGCCTCTAATTCCTCTTCCAAACGGATCTCAGCTGAACTGCTGCTCAAAAGCCTAAAAGCCCTCAGTTCCTGGTCCTCAGGTCTTACATACCTTTCTGCTTCCTGCCATCACTTCCCAAGCAAAGACAAGAGATCTCAAGTGCTGGGATTAAAGGTGTATGCCACGACACCTGGCTCTGTTCCTAGTGTAGTCTTGAACTCATAGAGATCCAGACAGATCTCTGCCACCCAAGTGACAGGATTAAAGGCGTGTATGCGACCACTGCCTAACCTCTATGTTTAATAAAGTGGCTGCTCTGTTCTCTGACCCCCAGGTAAGTTTATTGGGGTGTACCATATATCAAACACAACACCCCATTTTACAGATAAGAAAACTGAGACCCAGTGTTGGAGGCTGTCAAATCTAGCCCCCAGGACAGACCTTGAGAGATGGAATTGAGTTCCTAAAGCAGTGAAGAGCCAAACACAAATGACTAATAAGAGGCAGTGTAGAATTCTTCTCTCAAAATTAAGTTGAGTCATGTAAAGGGCCACTGCGGCATCTCAAATGTCTTGTGTACACAGTATGTGACAGTTGAGTAAGACACTGAAGCAGTGCATTGTTCCGTTAGGATTCATTTCAAGCGTGGTATTTAAAGATAAACGGAAAGCATAAAGCCATTTGGCTGGACCTGGTGGCACTTGGGGGGCAGAGGCAGGAAGATTGCCACAGGTTCAAGGTCAGCCTGGGATCTACATAGTAAAAATGTGTCTTCTTGGTTGTTGTTGTATGTATAAAGCCAGGGAGAAAAGGAGAAAAGGACTGTATAGCTCTCATTAGCTAATGGAAGACTGTGTTCTCACAGCTCAATTTCCAGGAGATGCCATACATTTTAATACATAATTTTAATTACTTATTTGAAAATTTCATAAAATGTATTTTGCTCCCATTGATACCAACTCCCCCAAATTCATCCCCTCCTCCCCACTCCCTCCCAACTTCATGTACTCTTTTTAAAATAAAAATTAAATAATGCACCAAGTCTGATTAGTGCTTCCAATAAACTCAGATTAAAGGCCATCCACTAGAGCATAGTAGACCTACCAAGGGCCACACCACTAAAGAAAACTGACCTCCCCTCCCCCCAGAAGCCATCAGCAGTCAGTAGCTCCCCAGGAGTGAGGGCTCCTAAGCCCCTCCCTACTCTATGCTAGAATGTTGATTAGCTTGATCTTGTGTGGGTCTTGCGCAGACAAATGCAGCTATTGCAAGTTCATTATTTCAACCATCTTGTTATATCCAGAAAACACTGTTTGACTCTGGTTCTCAGGGACCTCCCTAACCTCTTCTGCAATGTTCCCTGGGCCTTGTGGGGTAGTGATATAGATGTATATGTTTAACTTGGAATATCTGTATAATCCAAGAAATTAGAAAGGGTCCATTAGCAGGAAGGAGAAAGATTTTAAGGGAGGGGGTAGTGCAATACAGATGCCATGAATGGGACTAATGAAAGAGAGGTTTAGGTGAGGAAAAGGGTGGGAGGACAGGGCAGAGGGGGTGTGGGAAAAACAGATAAATGACACCAAGGCTATTTGAAATGCCATATGGAAACCTACTAGTTTATAAATGATAGATAGATAGATAGATAGATGAGTTGAATTGGAGTTACCCTATACAGGAGATAATGTTCCTTTCAAAAGCTGTAGGTTGCCAAATAAAAAGCTCAATACCAGGAGTGGAACACCTACCTTTGAGTTACTGGTCAGAGGTATTGCAGAAAAGTCCTAAAACAATATAGGCTCTTGCCATTGCTCTTGGCTGCCCACCATTACCATCCTATTGATGAAGAAAACACCACACACTTTGGTCATAGGACATAGATAAAACAAGTTGGAACTGGTCAGGAGGCATCCTACCTGACGGTCAGCTACCATAGTGCCAGAAGGTACTATTTAGGCTGCTGGGAGAAACAGCTATCAACAGTTTTGCTCAGCTATGAACCCTATAAACTACAATAATGACCAGCATGGCAAGATATGTCCATGGGTGCATTAGAGCCACGATGTTTGGGGGGACAAAAAACCACGTTCTGATTGTCTTTAAGGGCCAATCCACAAGAGGAAATGCATGCCTGCAACACCGTAAATATAGTCAAGAATCCATGGTTGGGGAGCTCACAGGCCCCAAGGCTGAGCCTACTACTGCTATTCTGCTGAATGGACAAAATACCAAACTCAAATAGATAGATAGATAGATAGATAGATAGATAGATAGATAGATAGATAGATAGATACAGCTCTAAAACCTCTTCAGAGGAGCTTCTTTGTGCAGTGGACAGTGATAGATGCAGAAACAAACAAGGGATAAAGTGCAGAGAGTAAGTGTCAGGGAGTGCTCAACCATGTGGCTCTTTAGTTAGCTGCTGCCCATTGGAATTGACCCTGAGATTTTCATGGTCTTTTTTTTTTATTCTAATCACTTTGCAAAACTATACTTGGGGAAAATTAAAAAATCAATCCAAGGTTACACATCTTTGTAACAAAAGTAGATCTCTGAGACAGTGGGTCTCATGCTCTTCTCAAATCATAAAAAGTTACAGATTGACAATTAGATAGCACAAATAATAGAAATGGTTTGCAAGTATAAATGAAACAAAATGCATGCCTGAGGACAATTAGTAAGTAAAACACAAGATGAAAATAACTGCTGACAACCAGGAGAGAGAGAAAGAGAAAGAGAGAATACAAACCAACAACAAAAGAAAGAAAGAAAGAAAGAAAGAAAGAAAGAAAGAAAGAAAGAAAGAAAGAAAGAAAGAAAGAAATGCCTGATTATCTGGACAAGAAGTCAATAAGAAGAGGAAATTGAGTAGTTCCCACCTCAAATGCTGTAATATCATAAATCTAAGATAATAGGACAGAATCAAAGATAAATACAGAAGTGCATATGGGAAAGTCTACAAACATTAAAATGCCACCAAAGGATTGCAGGTAAGAGGAGGATAGTGCTGATTGCCATAGGCAAAGGGAGAATGAATGAGCAAGCTATGAGAGGCTAAGAGAATTTATCAGAAGCTGGCAAACAAGACTTGGAGGACATCAGCAGGCCCCAGGTGTTCATGAAGCGACAGAAAGCACAGCCAAGCTTTAGCACGGATCTGCCCAGATTCCTGTTAACACTACTCTCCACTTCATTCAGAACTTTCCCTTTGTAGCCCTCATTTAAGATCCAGCATCCCACCACAGGCGTCTGCCTGTCCATCCTAACCATGGCTGTACCACCTTTCAGATGCGAAGTCTAAATATAAATTCATATAGATGTGTGGATGTGTGTGTGTCTATGTAAGACATGAAAGTGGAAAGGAGGCTGTGAGATGAGAGGAAAAGTCTCCAGTGGGGAGAGGTGGACAAGAGATGATAAGGAGGTAGACATGATATGAAAGTAGAATGGGGTTCTATTTGGGAGAAAGGAGGAGACCAAGAAGAGGAAGGGCAGTTGTGGGAGCAAATGTGAACAAAACACAATGACATATTACGCTGAAGATGGTATGATACACCTATTATTTAGTGTGCTAAATAAATAATATAAAATCAAATAAATCTTGGCTGTACCCAGAAGTAGATAGAAGTAGGGATCTTGACCCTTCTGGAAGACCATTACCAGGCAACAAAGGTGGCTATTGTCTTCCTCCCAAGATTATTCATAATGCATTTGTATTAGTGCAGTGCTACCCTCAATAACAAACAAGTCTAGGGTTTAATGAAGTAAACACAATAAAAGTGTACCTTTCAGTCACACAACTGTTCAGCCCAGGCATTCCTGGTTGATGGCCAGCCTTCCTCGACATAATTTGCATCCCAAACTTTTCCCATGTTATAGCTCCACCCTTTCTTTGGGCATTGCAATCCTTTGCATCCAGCTAGAAGATAAATGTTACTTAAGCTCCTTGACCCAGACATGACATATGGCATGATTGTTCCCATGCCATGGACAGTAACAAACCTGTACAGATCCTGCTATTTGTGAGAAGGGAAATGTAATTCCCAGAAGGCAGATGCTTCCATCAACACTCCTGTAATCTGCAAGAAAGAACCTGAATATTCAGTGAACAGTAAGTTGTCTCTGCTGTGGGAGACTGCTTACAAACAGAAATGGGAGCAGGTCAGCTGTGTGCCAGCCAAAAGCTAACATATGCTCACTACAAAAGGTATTCCCAGACACTTGTAATGAAGCCGGGGTTTTAAGTAAAATGAACTTAGCTGTACCTCCTTCAATTCCATGTGCTAAAGGGTTCAGAGTCACCAGTACCCAACTCTGTTCCCATAATCATATGAGGATGAAATATCAGTTAATTTGAGATTCTATAGTCAGAGGAGAAGGGAAAATGAATGCTGACTGGTCACTCAATAGCATCCACTGAAGATGGAGAAGATATTAAGAAGGCCCCTTCTATTTTTAGGAAGTGCTAGTTATTATGGAAGTTTCTTTGGGCTGGGGTGGGGCTAAGTTATTAGAGTGCTTGCCCAGAATTCACAAAGCCATCTCCAGCACCACATAAGCTGCTGTGGTGGTACACTCCTGTAACCACAGTGTAGCTAAAGTCCTGCCCAGCCCCACAGACCCCACAACCACTAATAAAATAATCGCTCAGAAGCTTATATTAATTAAACTGCTCAGCCATTAGCTCAGGCCTTCCACTGACTAGCTCTTACACTTAAACTCAGCCCATTTCTATTAATCTATATGTCGCCATGTGTTCTTTACCTGTTGCCTTTACATGCTGCTCCTTGGCGGCAGGCTGGTGTCTCCTGACTCAGCCTTCCTGTTCCCAGAATTCTCTTCTCTGCTTGTCTCGCCTGTGCTTCCTGCCTGGCTACTGGCCAATCAGCATTTTATTTATACAGAGCAACATACAGCACCATAGCACTAGGGAGAAGGAAGCAGGAGGATCAGAAGTTTGAAGTCATCCTCAACTACATAGTGATTTCAAGGACATCTTGGGATAGACCAAACAAGTTTTCCTTAATCTCAAGGCTAAATCTTCTGCCTAGGTCTGCTTTCTTGAGTTCTGTAGTATAAACCTAAACTTTATTCCTTGTAACATACTGTGATGGTTAGTGTTGTGTAGTCTAAAATAACCAAGAGATTATCCTGTGGACATAACTGTGAGAAATTGTCTTGATTCATTGAGATTTGAAGACCGGTCTACTGTGGGTGGCACTATTTCCTGGCTGGGATCCTGGACTATACAAATGGAGAATGGGAACTGGGCAACAGCATGCATTCATAGTTCTTTACTTCCTGGTTATAGGTGTGATGTAGCCAGCTGTTTCAGTCTCCTGCTGCCTTGACTTCCACACTAAGAACTGTGAGCCAAAATAAACCCTTCTTCCTCTCATTTGCTTCTGTCAAGGTATTTTAAAACAGAAGCAGGAAAAGAAACTATCATATGCCGGGTGTTGGTGGCACATGCCTGTAATCCCAGCACTCGGGTGGCAGAGGCAGGCGGATCTCTGTGAGTTCAAGGCCAGCCTAGTCTACAGAGCTAGTCCGGGACAGGCTCCAAAGCTACAGAGAAACCCTGTCTTGAAAAACAAAACAAAACAAAACAAAAAAACTAAAATACATGTTTTCAAGACAGCTATATGCTGTGGATATCACTCTGTATAAATAAAATGCTGATTGGTCAGTAGCCAGGCAGGAAGTATAGGCAGGACAAGCAGAGAAGAGAATTCTGGGAAGTGGAAGGCGGAGAGGGAGACACGGCCAGCCGCCTCCATGACAAGAAAGATGTAAGGTATTGGTAAACCACAAGCCATGTGGCAATTTATAGATTAATAGAAATGGGTTAATTTAAGATAGAAGAAACAGATAACAAGAAGCCTGCCACGGCCATACAGTTTGTAAACAATGTAAGTTTCTGTGTGTTTACTTGGTTGGGTCTGAGCGACTGTGGGACTGGCGGGTAAGAGAGATTTGTCCTGACTGTGGGCCAGGCAGCAAAACTCTAACTACAGTTATATGTTTTTCTTTCAACCCCCAATTTTCCCCTCTGTAGGCTAAGCTCCCTCACTTAGAGCTTCTCCCCATGAATTGCTTCTCACTGCTTTATCACTCTTACCTTTCACATTTGTTTGTGTTCCAGTTTGACAACCCCTTTCTACAAATCAGAAAATGAACACATTTTTTCTTCCTACAATCCATCTGTTATCACAGCCAATGACAATATAGTTAACCAATGAAAGCTTCTATGACAGATTAACCCTGATATCTTCCTACCTTTACACAATGAAGGTTTATTTCTTGGTCATATGAAATCCTAATTTTCCAGGGCTCTCCTCTGTGATGTCAGTCAGTGATGCAGTCTTCTTCCATCCTGTGGCTGTGTTGTCCTTCACACACAGCTCTCAAAGCCACTCTTGCTGTGTGTTTGTGGCAGTCCAGAATATGAGGAAATACGGAAAACCATGCATGGATAGGTGGCACTTGGAGGCCAGACCTAGAAACAGATTATTTCACTTCTGTTCATATTCTGTTGGCTAGAACTCAGTCACGTGACCATTCCAAACTGCAAGGGAGGCTGAAAAAGTAGTCCAAGTGTTTCTATCACCTATCTCTTGAGCCTGCCAGAATTCTACTAGATTTTCATCTTAATGGAGTGCTCCTAAGCTGACCTTCCCTTCCTGTAATTGTGGAATAATGAGTTACAGAATTCATCTTTTGAACCGCAGAGCAGGCTCCTCTTG
Organism: Onychomys torridus; assembly: GCF_903995425.1. Lineage (NCBI taxonomy): Eukaryota > Metazoa > Chordata > Mammalia > Rodentia > Cricetidae > Onychomys > Onychomys torridus. The sequence continues at coordinate 61,503,092 of NC_050466.1, read as the reverse complement.
GATCTTGTACATTTGGGCCTATCACTAGCCCCACTGAGTCTACCTCTTCCTCGTCTTTTAGGAAAGTCTCTGTGAGTGACATGTACCTGGAAAAGAATATTTTTTACTAAATGCAATCTAACTTATGTATGGTCAAGCAATGGTGGCGACCTGTTACAAGGTGACCCAAACCCAAGGAGATTACTAATTAATATTTCCAATAAAATCTAAGTGTTAACATGATCATTTTCTATATATCTTCCCACTGGCTTTTTTTCCTGAATTTGCAAGTAGACTTACAGATACTCCATTTGTGTGTGGTTTTGTGTTTTAGGTACCATTTGGAGAAAACGAGGGGGGGACAACTCAATTGTATCGCTGGATCTGCACTGCCACACTGGGAATTTTGAAAATGAATTTACGTCTATGTTGCTTTCATTACATTTGGGCGCTTTGTGGGCCAGAGCATTTTCTCTGTGTATCTATTTCCAACCTATAATGTGAGACATGTAATTAGTGGTGCCTCTGCCTCTTCCTGGCAAGCTCAATCAGGCAGAGCCCATCCAAGTGTACTCCACAGACTCTCCTTCCATAGCAAACCAAGGCAGATGTTTCTCATACAAAAGCACCACTTTCAAGCATTTCCTTTGCCAAACAACTGTCAGTGGAACATTAGCAAATGGTATCTGCTCAGGAGCACCTCTCATTAAATACTGGACATAGAGTTGTATGTGGTTAGAATTATGTTACAATAAAACTTCCAAGATGCTTGTACCATATAAGCAAAATAAAACCTTAAAAGAGCCTTTCCAAAGAGCCAGTATATTTCGAATAGTTATTATTAATAAACATAAAACAAAACAGCTAGCATGTAACTCAACCTCATGGTGTCAAATTACTTTTAGAGCTGCAAAAAGTGCCCAAGGAGTCACTAAGCGTATACTGTTTGCCAGGTACTGCAGTAATAGAGTCAAAGATGAATTCTTACCTTTATAAAGAAGCTCCTAGGTCAGGAGGAAAGACAAGTACATGGACATTCTGATATAATAATATAATAATCTATCCATGTAAAATGCAGAGGGGAAACAGCAGATCTGGACAAGGTCTTACAAATCATCAAACACAGACATTTTCCTCGACCTTTTAGAACCAGCATGTTCCTCCACATAAAAATGACCATCTTGGGATGAGGAGGTAGCTCAAAGAGTAAAGTACTTGCTGTATAAGCCTTGGAACCTGAGTTCAGATCTTCAGCATCCCATGTAAAAGCCAGGTGTGGGGCTTGGGAGATGGCTCACTTGGGATTGCAAGCCTGGGAACCCGAGTTCAGATCTTCAATATCCACAAAACAACAACAACAAAATAATAGTGGTATGTGCCTTTAATCCCAGTGCTGAAGAACAGAGACAGACAGACCCTGGGGGCTCCATGGAGAACCAATGTAGCCAAAACTATGAGCTTCAAATTAAGTGAATAAATAAGGTAAAGGACAACAGAGAAAAATACTCAAATTCAATCTCTGGCATCTAGACATGGAGGCACAGAAAGAACATCCGCATACATGTACATGTGTATACACACCCACACACCACATACATTCAAGTAACACACACACACACACACACACACACACACACACACACACACACACACACACACACACACACACACACACACACACATACACATATCTAGGCCACCCCTCTGGAAACTATAATACCATCTGCCACTCCTAGGAGATGTTACTCTTTCAGCAGTTAGAGTAGCTTGCTTTGAATCTTGGCCAGCTCAGAAGATTTGTTCACACTTTGTATTTTTGTGGTTTTATTTCTTTTTATTTATTTTCGAGATTATAGTTTAATTGCAACATCTTTCCCTTTCTTTTTCTCCCTCCAAACCCTCCCATATGGCCCTCCCCACTCTCCTTCAAAGTCACAGCCTCTTTGTTTTTTTTAACTTTTTGTTACTGTATACTTATGTGTATTTTCACACACTCACATACATGTATATTTATATATCCTAAATTTTGAGTCCATATGATGTACCTTGTATGCATGTTTTCAAGGCTGACCTTTTGGCACTGAACAACCAATACCCATGATTTCACTAGCACCTAGAATCTAGTTAGGTTTCCACTAGCAGGCATGGTATTCCTCTTGTTGAGCAGATCTTACATTCAGTTAGCTGTTGGTTAACACCAAGGTATGCATACTACTACTGCAGTCTTAGAGTTATCATGTTGGTCATTGATATGGTTCATAGTATCATAGCTGGGTAGAATGGTTGGTTGCCTCCATCCTTTGAAAGCTTGAATTAGCCCTCTGGCATGAAAGATTCAAATCAGTTCCAGCTCAGGGCTCTCTGGATTCTGTTTCTGAAGTGCATGCTGTCTTTAGCGATAGAGATTTACCTTCTGCCTCTGGGGAGGTAACCAAGGGCAACAGTAATAGTCTGTATGCTTGGAGAGTCTTTTGTACAACCCTGAACAACAACAAATCATATCTGGTATTGGATTATTTTAGATGGTCTCTGGCTCTTGGAGGCAGCACCAATAACTCTTAGGGAAAAAGTTCTTTAAAATTATATATGCATATTTATACACTGAATTACATGCACTGTGGTGTTTTTATGTAAATAGTTAATAGTATGATTCCTTGTGGCTTTTCCAGACATCCTTATTGTTATTTTACTCACTTCCCCCTTCTCCTGTATTCCCCCCTTCCCCTTCCTGAAGGAGCACTCCCCTTCCCATTTCCCCTATCAGATGTCTGGTACCCTGCTAGTCCCCTTACCTTCCTCTCACCTTCTTCTGTATTTACCTTCTTCCCCCTCCCTAAGGAGTCCCCCCTTTCCCATTTCCCTGTGAATTCTACTTGTACCCGGCCATTTCCCTCTCAATTTCTCCCCAGTACCCTGGCAATAGCCCCATTTTACTTCCCCAGTTTCTGTATTACTACAGATTATGTACTCACATCTGAAGATTTGAAGCTAGGAACTTCTAATAAGAGAGAACATGCAACATTTGTCTCTCTGGTCTGGGTTATCCCACTCAATATGATCATTCCTAGTACCATCCATTTACCTGTAAAGTTTATGATTTCATTTTTCCTTATAGCTGAATAATATTCTATAGTGTAAATGTACCACACTTTCACCACCCATTCACCAGTGCAGGACACGTAGGTCATTTCCATTTCCTAGCTTTTATGAACAGAGCAATAATGAACATGGCTGAGCAAGTTCTGTGGAGAAAGATGTCAAGTACTTTGGGCATATGTTAAGGAGTGATATAGCTTGATAGTATGGTAAATTTATTTAACTCTCGGTATTTTATAAACATTGAAACACCATTTTTTAAAAATCTGTTCACAGAGGCTGGAGACATAGCTCAACAGTTAAGAGCACCTATTGCCCTTTTAGAGGACCATTGCTCTGTTCCCATAACCCACATTAAGAGGTTCACAGCCACCTGTAACTCCAGCTTTGAGGGACCTGGAATGTTCTTCTGGCCTCTGTGGGTGCCGCCATACACAAGCGTCACACACATACACATAAATAAAGACAAAATAAATCTTTTTTAAAGTCCCCCTACATTCTCTCCGCTTCATAGCAGCTCGTCTAACACAAGCCCCTCATTTTGGAGATAAAGACATCAAGGACCACAGAAGAGAACACCAAAGTTCAGGGACTCGCAGTGTCTCCAGTGTTGTTTAGGGTTGATAATGGTGTGGGATGACAGAAGCTATAGCAGAACTGATACAAAGAGTAGCATGGCTTGCACTTGTTCAAAAGTAGCCTATGGATCAGTAGCAGTCACCTCATCTGAGCACTCATTCAAAATTCTCAATCTCAATTACCATTGGAGACTTAGACAACAAAGTGGGTCTGCATTTGAACCAGATCCACAGGCTATGTATATAGCCTGAAGTCTCAGAAGCACTGCTGTAGCATCCACTGTGAATGTCCCCATCTGCCTACCTGAGCTCATCTGCAAAAGTGCAAAAGTTCTCAAACATGCCAAAAGCTTTCTACCTGAGACATCTGCCCCTCACTTCTATATGTGTTGTATGATTAATGCCCCAGGCAAATGCTCAAGTAGTTAAGGATAGAAGCAGTGGCTAAATATCCCCATCATTCTCATCTTTTAAACATGAAGTTGATAAATATTTAGCTGGTATTGTTTGTCCAATGACACAAACATTTTAGCAAAAGAAATACTAAACAATCCTGGAAGATTTTTTTCTTTTTTCTTTTTTGGTCCAAAGCTGCCTGCCAGATCGTACTGGCTCTTATCAAATTCTACTTTGTTTAGACGATTGTTTAGATTTTCTCTGGCACTTTGCCATTCCTCTACCCTCTAGCCATCTCCTATGACTTAGTAATCGCCCCAGCATGGGAAAATGGCGCCCACTAACTTCTTGCAAACAGACAGACTCCTGCTTCTCCCATATAGGTCCCCGTGTTGCTTTGGGAATTCATCCAACAATCTCTACCTTTCAAAGCCTCAAATCAGACACTGATCTGACTGAGGCTGAAATTTCAGGGCACCACTTTCTTTATTTGGGTTAGTTTTTAATCATAGGCTGCCCTTCTCGTGTCACACTGACCATAGTCCCTTAGGGTCTCTAACTTACTTATTTTCTTTTCTCTTAAGAGACATGCCTTCCATGAATGATGAATGTTGATACTCTGCCACCTAGTGGAAGAACTGGGAATGCAGGATGAAGTTTAAAGACCAAAAACAAAGGCTTGATGCAGTAACCACCATATTCTCATGTGAATGCTCATTATTTGCAGACCACTCTATACAGAGGAGTTCTTTTAATCCTCCTGCCAAGTGTATGCTGAAGGTATGATTTCAATTTCAGAGTCTTAAGAAAATTAAGCAACTAGGTAATAATGACACAGGGATGAGGCAATAGCCAATAAATGAGTGTGTGAATCAGTGTTGTACATCTCTGGGCTCTGGAGCCTTTGAGAATACCATGTGTGATAGACTTTGCATTCATTCTCTTGGTGAATGGAGAAGCTGCATTGTTTAATCTACTGATTCCCATTCCTGAATGGCAGAGGGTTTCCCAGGGGGTGCTAACTCACACAAGGATTTGTATCCAGTGATGTTATGCAGGCTCCAATGGTGTGAGAAGATACCCTCAAGAAAGAAACAGAGATCCTGTTGTCTTAGTCATGTAGATAAAGAAAGGTCCTGAGAAGGACAACGTCAAATGCAGTGACAGAGTAAGTTTCTCCTCTTGCTATATTTAACTCCAAAATCCATCTCCCAAGCCATCCATCCTGCTGTCTCAGTAGCTTAGCCACATACAAAAGAGGTCACTTGCTCAGTTCTTGCCCAAGAAGTTCATCCACATAGAGAGCAGCCTAGACAATAGCTAGACTCTAGTTCTCATAGAATTTCTGGTTCAAATTGAATTCGAGTTCAGAGTCATCTGGTTGCTGTAGGGTTTCCACCCATTATCTGCTGAAGCTCAAGAAACTGGTGCAATGTATCTGCTTGTGGGCATGGTGAGATGAAGTAAACCAAGGTGACGGCCACCTGTGGTAAATCAGATGATGCTCCAGATAAGTTGTGGACATGTGCTATAGCAGTTCTACGGATCTTGGCTTTGTTTAAGTCCTCCAGTCCTTGTATTAGTGTCTTGTTCAATACCACAAAGATACAAAGTGTTATTAGAGGGATAGCATAGGCTTCTACCAGACAGACCCAGATTTTGATTTGAGCTCCTTTACTTACCAGTTGAATGAACTTGAGAGGGTCACTTGACTTATGAATCATAGTCTTTTGTCCATTGCTCTAACAAAATACCTGAAACTAAATAACTTACTTTAAAATTGATTTATTTAACTGATAGTTTTGAAGGTTGAAAAAAAATCTAAACAACATGGCCCTACTTCTTATGTCATGGTAGATGGCATCATAATTAGAGTGCATGTGCGATAAGATCATGTGACAAGACCAAAAGGCAAAGACTGGGGAAGAGCCAGTGTTGTATTTTTGTAGCTACCTACTCCCATGAAGACTCACTGGGGTACCATAAAAATTATGCTAATCACAGTGGGCAGCAATCCAAATGACCTAACCACATCCCATTCCACCACCACTCAACACTGTCACAAGGAAGACCAAGCTTATACCACATCAACCATTTGAGGACACCCTCAACATAGCACAACCATAGCAATTTGCCTACTCTGTTATTTTATCCATCAGTTGGATCTCTCAATACATAGTATATTAGGAACCTACCTATACTAGGTAGGTGGCGGAATAAAATAATGCGCATAGAACACACCAAGAGAACAGGCTTTGTGTTTAGCTAGTTTATTTAGGAGCTGCAGAGAAGACCAGTGGGAAGCAACAAAGGTCAGATGTTATGCAGCTGGCTACTGTGATGAGTAACTGAGTTGATCCTGCAGGAAAATCCCTGGAGAACAGAGTCAAACTCCTAATGTGGAATTAGCCCCCAAAAAAGTTAAGAACTGAAACTTCCAATGTTTTTATTTGCTTTTGGGTTTTCATGTTTTTGTTTTATTTTTGAGGCAGTCCTCTGTAGCCCAGGCTGGCATCAAACCCATGATCCTCCTGCCTGAGCCTACTGAGAGCTGGGATTATAGGCAAGCACTACCACACCTAGCAAGAATTGGAGTATGTATGTACAGATCTTAAGCCTCCTTAATTGAGGGCTACCCCAAAAGGATCTTAATTCTTCTATCATTACATACCATATAGGTGGGAGGTGTCAGGAATGAATCCGTAGGCACACAAGTTACCAACAATGCCAGATGAATATACACCAAATTATTGTAAAAGGACCATGACATCAATCAGGGCAGCACACTCTCCTGATCTGTCTAGCCTGTGCCGTGCACAGAGCAGCTCAATAAGTTGGACCCACTCTCTTGCCTTCCCTGTATCACAGCACTTCAATGTCTCTCTTCTGTCATGTTGCTTAGTACAATGTGGGAGACACTCACAATTCTCCTATGTAGCCAGGACCCGGGAACCAAGAGAGCTGGAACATCCGGATCTCAGGTCTTTAGGGCTCCAGTCTTGGTCTCTTGGTCCCACCTTGTAGGCATGACAGTTACCGGAAGCCTCAATGTGGGTAGTACTTCCAGGTCAAAGCTGGAACAGCTACCCACTACATCCATGTTCTTAATCAGTTCTCTTTCCTTGGCCCTGCTCCTCCCAACACCATATTCACCTTCACCCACAGCCTACACTGTTACTCTCTGGTGCACTGTCTTTTGCTCAGCTCCCTCCCCTTTGAGCCATTGTCCTTCACTTTTCTATTTGTGTTGACCATCAACTCCACTGCCAGATGTTAAGAAGTCAGCCTTTGTGATACTTCAGAAGTCAATTCTCTCATGACTTATGTTTGCAAAAGCTTTGCTTCTCTTTTGCTTCACAAAAGGTCAAGTTAACCGCTCAAAATGAGTCTAAGCTTGAAGAACTCTGCAACAGACACTATGGATTGCCCAGCCTATGGCCATTTCCCCTCCTTTTTTCTACATGCATGCTGGAGTTTTTTCCACACTGAATTTTTTAACCCCTCAAGGTAAAGGCAGGTCCTTCTAAGGAGACTCAATCTCTCCACAGAATGAAGAGAAATGTGCTTTGTGTTTTAACTGAATGAGGATGCAAAGGCCGAGTTTACATGTCATCAGGTTAGGCAACTCTGGCTGATGGAATTTAAGTAATGTATGTCCAGTGGAGGTCTCTGGGAAGATCTCATGAAAAAGGGGCTTTTTCTTTCTGCCTCTGGATATTGTATTCTACAAATAACATTCCAAACCGTGATAATCGTATCAAAAGCATGAAGGAAACACAGGAGAAAATGAAAACTATAGAATTACACCCACTATAGTGTTGAGCCACTCCATCCTCGAGCCATCCAACCTAATTGTTTAATATCATTTTATTATGTGCCTACTTTAAAATTGATTATTAGTGTGTGCATTTATGGAGTTCCTGTGGACATGCACATGCCATGGCTTATCTGTAGAGAGCAAAGGACAACCTCTGGGTCTCTCCTTCCACTCTATGGGCTCCCGGGATTAAACTCAGGTCACCAGGCCTGTGTGATAACTTCCTCAGCAGCCTTCTTATTTTATATTTCTTTTTCTTTCTTTTAAAATTTTCAAAATTTTATTTTGTTATTTTCAATTATGTGCATTTGTATATATAGGCACTTGAATGCAGGTGTCTACGGAGGTCATAGATATTCAATCTCCTGGAGCTGAAGTTACAGGGGGTAGTGGGTCACCTGATATGGGTGCTGGGACCCTCATTACCACCGAGCAATCTCTCTAGTCTCTTATTTTATATTTATTTCTTAGACATAGTCTTGCTATATAGCACAGGCTGGTCTTGATCTTGTGATCCTCCTGCTTGGCTTCCTAAGCATTGGAATTACCCTCATGTACCACCATGGGCCCAATTTAAAGCCCATTTTAATGGGATCTTCTGTGATTCACAATCAAAAGCATCCTTAAATGGTATAACAAAGCCTGTAGACTTTGGAGCTTAGTATGTTTAAACAGCTGAAAGAATGAGTTGACTGCACTGGTAGGCTGCACACAAGTGTTCTTAATCACTCACATTTTTACTGGCTTTGGCCACATTCTCTGGTGTTCACATCATGATGTGTATGACTGTAGCAAACAGCCTGAAGAGATACAGAGGAGAGGCACACCTAAATGAGCCCATCTGGCCTCTGATTAATGAAATACAGGAGAGCTGGGTGGACACCGAAGTTTTCCTATGTTGAAGAGCAAGCAAGCCAAACTATATTTTTGGACGTGTTTTGGATAAAGCTGAAGAAGTGGTAGTTTATATGTCACTTCAAACATGATTCCCTTTAAATGAACAAGCCTATGGCAAACACATTTGGGTTCAAAGGAATTCTTTTATAGAAGCTTCTATTCTACCTCTGATGAAAGAGTCATTTGTTGAGTTTCTTTAAGTCATCTGTGAATCTCATGCAGGTTTAAGCAACATACTGCAGCTGAGTACAAATGTGAATTTCTCTGTCGAAAAGTCACTCAACTTCCACTAGGTTCTGGAAGGAATTTGGGACATCTCCAAAACTGAAGTTAAGAGCCACCACTCAGGCTGAGGGGATGGCCGGATAGGTGGAGGCCACCTGTAGCCAAGCCTAACGACCCGAGTTTGGTCCCTGGGACCCATATGGTGGAAAGAGAGAACCAACTTCCACCGGTTTTCCTCTGACCTTCACACATAGGCCATGGCACACCCCCCACACACATACACATACAAAATAAACAAAGAAAATGTACAAAGAAAATGAAGAGACACTGCTAATGTAGTTGTTTTTAGAGCCTGAATTTTCTTAAAGCAACCTTACAGAAGGCTAATGTATCTTTTTTTTTAAGCTTTTAAAAATTATCATATGAAGTAATTGATTTCATTATGGCATCATCGTGGCAACTTTATTAACATACAAATAAAACCACATTTCAATACAAATAAAATATCACTACATTTCCCCTTTTCTATTTTAATAAAAAGAAAAAAGGAAAAAAGCTATAACTAATATAAGAAAAAGCTATTTTGGCCTATGGCAAGGAAGCTTAGAGGCAGGCAGGAAATCCAAGCAGAGATACAGAGAGAAGGGCAGAGTTGGGAGAGACACCAGCCCACTGCCCAAGGAGCAATAAGATGCCAACAGACCTGTAATGCCACGGCCATGTGGCAACATATAGATTAATAGGAATCAGTTAATCTAAGATGAAAGAGCTAGCTAGCAAGAAACTGAAGCCATAAACCAAACAGTTTGTAATTAAAAAGCAAGGAATTTCAGAGAATGCTAAGAATTGAGTCCCAAAGGAAGAAGGGAATCAAAGAATGGAGAAAAAAGCAAGGTGATAAATACAGACTTGAACACAAAGAACAAAAAGAAAACATATATTGTTCATTTTCAGATTCCCATGTATACAATGTTCCCTTTCTTAATACCTTGGACACTTGCATCCCACTTTAGTTTGTGTATACAAGATAGGGACGAGCTGAGAGCCTGTAATATGTGGGTTACTCAAAGATTATACTAATACTTGTTCCAGCAAGAGAAGAAGCATTGATGTTGATAATATTAGACAATATTTGGAGATCCTACCACACACTATTCTAAGCATTTCTCATGATTAATTTTGTACTCATAACAGCCCAGCATGATTACTACAATCACCCTCAACTTATGGAGATGAAACAAAAATAAAGAGAGGCTAAGTACTTTGCCCAAGAAAACTTAGCTAAGAAGGAAAAAGGAAGGACATGACCCCATGAGGCTGGCTTTAGCATCTACACTTATAGGAACTATAATTACCAACACAGAGCTAGATGGTAACCCCACCACTGCTGCTGCCTCTCTGATGGCTCCCGAGTGGTCTAGGAATGGGCTTGTGCTATCAGGCCAGGCCTTAAATGAGGACTGATCACAATTTTTAAAAGTAGGAAACTCCACAAAGGAGATTTAAGGGAATCTCTGGAATTTTATATAGTCCAGTGGCATGGTCTGTCCATTATATTTTGAGGAGTCAAGCACACCTCTAGTGGACTGGATCTAAAGAACAGCCCGGTACACCAAACTCTGGGGAACCAATCAAGCATGTTCTCTTTTAATCTTGTTGTTGGGACTTTTAGAAGCTGGGAAAAGATTTTGCTAAAAACTTGTTAGAGAAAGAACCAGGGGGTTCATGGAGAGAATGGGATGCAGAGAAAAGACTGGGTATAGAGGCAGGGTGGGGTTACAAAGGAACAGACGTTCCCCAGGAGCATTTTTTGTATTACTGAGTGCATGACTTATAAATCTACTTTGAGTTCATTGGGAGCTCTGAGTGCACCCCAGAGGTACCTGACCTGAGTCTGAGAGTGGATTCTCAATTCTCTGGAAGTTTCTCAGTGTTGACAGACATTAGGTCATAAGTAAAAATAACAACAAGTGGAAGATCTCAGAAAGTTATATAACTCAAGGGTCAGTTCAGTTTTGAAGTTACTCTAAAAACAATGCCATTTTCACCTTCCAATGTTCACTAGCTCTATGCTTTTCTGATTTCCTTCTCTGCTACTCACATACTTAAGAGGCTTCAAGGCAAGACATATCAGTAAGGTTAGCATGAAAGTTCAATAAAAATAAAATATGAATAAAGGAAAGGCTTTGATATTGGTCTCAATGCCTAGTTTTGTGATAATGAATATACCTGGAGTAGGGAAAGCAGCTTTGGCAATCTGCTGGCAGGGTGTGGAGGAAGTATTTCTGAATCTTATTCTCCCTCAGAGGGTTTCAGTATCATATCATCTGTTCCCACTCTGCACATATCAAAAGAAAAGGAATATGAAGTCCTTGATTTCTCTTCTCTGTGGTTTGAAGTGTTTCTGGGGAATGCTAACACACACACACACACACACACACACACACACACACAAACCCTAAGGTGTATATTTAAATATCTGAGATAGAAGTTAAAGTTCAGGAAAAAACACAAGATTTCCAAAGGGAGAATTCCAGAAGATGTAACCATGGAAACCATTCCAAGGTCTTCTGGGTAGTGTCACATTGAGCTGAGAGACAGTGAACCCCATTACTGGGAAATGAAACCCAAAAGCAGAAAAGTTTAGTAAATGACTGAAATGAATTGAAAATACATGAAGCGATTTTTTAAATACCAGGTGGATAAGACTCAGTGAGCAGTGAAAATCAAGGCAGCCAAATTCTTCTACATTTATAAATGAAAGATGCAAACACAGGCATGTCTCTGGAGCCTTTCTTCATATGAACTGCACTCCAGTCACATGTATAACTATAGGCTCTCCAAGCAGACTAGCACCAGATTTCAAGACTGTATCTACTCTCATACATTTATTCATCAGCTCGCTCTTTCATTCAACAGCTGTTATAAGGTATCTGATGCCCCATTTATTCACTCATTCATTCAATATTTATTGAGTACTTACCATGTGCCAGATACTCTCCAAGGTACTAAAGAGATTACAGTAAGAAAGATGGTATATTACTTGTCATTACACAGCTTGCTGTCTAATTTATGTGGTACTAAGCAATATGGAAGGTTCAGAAAAGCAAAAAAAAAAAAAAATCTGGGTTTCCTAATTTTAAGGAACCACAGCTTCCATAAGATAATAAAAATATATGCATAGTAAGAATTGATTACTCACACAAAACCTGTGTCAGAATTCCAAGAAAGATAATATGAACAATGTCACAAAGCAATATAAAATGTCCCCATTTTATCTCTGTTTAATATCACTCCCAACATTGTCTCTAGCCCTTTACCTTATTGCTAAGTCCCTTTGTAAGGGTAATCCTTAAAAGAAACGAGTATCTTGGAATAAATTCACCCAGTGCCTGTCTCCACTTAACTCCTCCCTTAACCCATCCCTCCAAGAACAAATTTAATTTTAGGTTAATTTCAAACTGTACTCAATGGAGTGGGAGGTGAGAAGGAAAATAATTTGAAGTCTAATTATTTAGAGGTCACCATGAAGGAGTGGTCTGCTTTGCAACATGTCTCTGGGCCAACTCTCACTGTGTAAAATCATCTCCACTGCTTCAGGGTTGAACCAGTACTAAACAGCTCTACAGAACTTAGACTAAACCTTAATCTCCTGCCTTCTAGAAGACCATGAAAATATACAGGTAGAAAAAGAAAGACAAACAATGTAATGTGAATATCAACTTTGACTATAGATCTTGCATTGATAACCACGTGAAAAGGCGGGGCCAAGTCAGGCCAGGTCAGAGAGAATAATGAAACTCATCATTTTGTATGCTAACTCTAAAAATTAATTTTAAAAAATACTTTTTAAAAATGATGAGCTAGTAGAAAAGCCATATGAAAGATGAAGGGAAAATTATTGGTAGCAGGTAGATATGTTCATAGAGTTTATTTCTTTTCTATGTTGTCTGTAGCTTAATTTGCCACTGCCACACATACACAAACAAACATTCAAAACCCCCCTCAGAGTTTAATGAACAGAACATGAAGCCAACAATGGCTAAACCTGAAGAAAGCATGATGGATAACCTTGAGAAGAATGTTTAGAAGCAAGCAACAAGCTCTGGAAGTCCAAGGCAAGACCTGTTGACAAAGCTGTGGCAGTCTTGAGGAAGAGAGAATTTAGACTCTAGTCCATTCCAATTTTCTTAAATTTCTCAGTAAATCAAAATCATTTTCACTTCATTGAGTTTTGATGGTAATTGGGTGATGAGCTACTCATTTGACAGAATTTTCTAATTAGTAAGGAAAGAAAAGGAGTCTTCAACATTGCTTTTCTTGTTTGCATTCCTCTGAGTCATAGATTATATATTGTAATTAACTACCTTCACCATCATTTTCAAGGTTTCTTTTTCTTTTTCTAATTGAAAGGCAGAGAACATAGTCTCCATTTCTGGCCCAGGCTCACGGCTCTATACCCAGTCTATTTCTTACCACTGTAAAACTCAGTGACTTAAAACAATAATCACTTAATAGTCTATAATTGTATGGGTCAGCAGAATGGTCTGGGAAGAGCTGGGTGGCTTTTCTGGTGGACTTGCCTAGAATTATATGTATAAGTACAGCCCGATGGAAAAGTTTAGTTAGTTTGGGTTGCCTTTGCTGACATGCTTTGGTGCTAGCTGTCACATGATGTTGGACAGTGGGGAAATGCGGGTAACTGGATCACTGTCACCTTAGGTAGGTTCAAGTTTATTAAGGTAGAAGGCTTTTCAAGGTTACTGAAACATCAAAAAGGAGTGAGGCCAGTGAAAAGGCTCTTCTCAAATTTCCACTCCCACGTTTTTATTTAAACTCCATTGGTCATAAACAAGCCACATGAAGCTGGGCGGTGGTGATGCACGCCTTTATCCCAACACTCAGAAGGCAGAGTCAGGAGGATCTCTGTGACTTCGAGGCCAGCCTGGGCTATGAAGTAAGTTCCACGAAAGGCACATAGCTACACAGAGAAACCCTGTCTTGAAAGAAAAAAAAAGCCACATGGTCAAGCCTAGTTTCAAAGAAGTCATGAAAGAGATTCCATATCTTGATGAGGAACATTGCAAAGTGACATTGCAAATATCTCTGCGTAGAGGAAAGGTATTTGTAAGTGAAAGGTCCATGGAAAGACCCTGACTGCCATCAGACCCCATAGCTCATGAGGAAACGAAGCAGAGATGTGAAGTGATTCAAGTTGTTTGAAGGATACTTTTCAGTTACATTTCCATATTGCTGCAGGAACAAAAACCACACATGTATGTGCCTTCAGTGTATGTATATGCACTTACAAATTATGTGAACAAATATACTATGTTCTTTTAGTAACTAGGCATGCTAGTACAGAGTCTGGGCACTTTTTGTCCAAAACAATGTAGTTTATGTCTAGATAAACAAATAGACTCAATTTTGACTTATTCATGTGATAGTGTTTTCATACTTTTTGTAAGCTGACCCTTGTAGTCCCCTATAACACATATGTGCTATTATTTTCAAGCTAAGTCTAGTGATCTACTCTGGGAATCATTTTATGTAAGGAGTATATGCTAGAGATTATGAAGACAGTTGGTGACAGCTTGTAAAACATTGCATAATTTTCCTAGGTAAGAATACTATAATGACATATTTTTTGAATATATTTAACCTACATGGACACAAAAATAGTTGAATTATGTTTCACCAATTTAGTCAGTTTATAATGGAAAGCAAATATAGTGATGGCGAAGATACTGTATCACTCACAGTTTGGCTGGAAGCTTAGAAATTACTTTAGGTAGAAGAAAAATATTTTAACTCAGAGAATGAAATGCTTACAATACCATTAGAGGCCTAAAAACTGGAGGTCAAGGGAAGCTGTACCTAGCTCTCCAGTAATGGTCTGCAGCACGTAAATACGTGACATGCAAGTAGCTAAGTACAGAGGGGTGGAAATGTTCACATCTTCCTCACTGTCTGAGGAAGTCAACCCCCCTCTCATTGCTGTTATAATGGGTTCAGCTTCTCTCCTCCCTTCCAAGTCTTAAAAGGGAGCATCTAACTGGTATACTCTATCCTGGAAGTTGGCTGGCAAGGGCTTCTGGGAAATACAGCTCTTTGGTTTCTAGCCTGCCAATTGTATAGACATCATATAAAGAAATGGTGTTGAACACTTGTTTCCAAAATAAAACTGCTCAGCTCAAATACCCCCACTCCCAAGTTTTCTAATGTTATACTATCCACTATTCTTTAGACTGACCCAGTATTGTACCAATAAATCTTCAATGAAATAGAAAAATCAATGGTTTTTGCTTTTTATCTGAACATAAATTGATTGTTTTATCCATGTAACTATCAAGTCTATAAATTAACACCTTTCATGGTAATAATACATTTCCTTCTTTTGATGTATTTAAGTATATCACTTCTTATACAAGTTGGTTTCCAACATTTTTTTTCTGTTATAAAAAATAGTTTGTATAACTAGCTACTTTTTCTCTTTTTAAGTGAATTTCTTAAGCATTATTTCCCAAATGAATTAATGGGTCAAAATGCATAATTAGTTCCTTAAAAATTACTGTCTCGTTAAAGCTAATGCAGAATAGTAAAATGTTCTAATAAACATTATGCAGTGTAATCTTACACCATATGGCATTAATCAGTCTGTTACTAGCTTTTGCTTTCCTCTAGATATGTAAGGGATTAAGAGCTACAGTTTCACACTAAGACATCTGGCTGCCAAACAACTTAAGTCACAAAGCAATATATAATGGGCTTATTTATTTATTTATTGCTTTCTCATCCTTCTCTCATAAGTCTTATAATCCCACTCTCTGAATTTTTGGCTAATCCTTTCCCCTGGAAGTCCATCTGTCTAAGTTTTGATTACTCCGTCCTTGCATAATTTATCCAGTGTAACCCCATGTTGAACTCCCTATCACAGAAAAGAGAAGGTCACTGGACAGCACAGGCCACAACCCAGGAGTTTCCAAGAGGCTTTGGGAGTTGGCCTACACTGCTATACTGCTGTTTTCTTGAAAGAGGCCCAGATCTCTCTGTATCAAGATTTCTGGGAAGAGTAATCCCACAGCAGCTTCAACACGAAACATTCCCCTTGAACTCTGAACATCTTCAACCATTACCTTCTCTTAGTCCCCTCAGGTCAAGGTTTTGGCTATGATTTGAAGTTATGCTAAAAAGCTACCTCCTCTAAGAGACCATTCTAATTGTTTTCAAATGAACCTTATGGACCTAGGGATGTAGCTAGGTTGAAAGAGTGTTTACCTAACATGCATGAAGCCCTGGGCTTGATTTCCAGTACTGCATGAACCAGGCATGGTGGTGGACAGCTATGACAGCACTCAGAAATGAGAAGCAGGAGGACCAGAAGTTTAAGGTCATCATAAACTACACAAAGAGTTTTAGAACAGCCTGAGAAATATGAAGCTCTATCAATCAAATCAAATAAAAATTTAAATGAAGTATCTCACTGCATGTTGTCATGATATTTCTACTAGTTCTCATGCAACATTAACATTTGCCCAATTTTGAAGTGATCCATACTCATTGAAGAAATGTTGAGAATTATAGAAAAGATTAAAGAAATAAAATCATTCTGAATCCCATAATACACCAAGATAATCATTGTCAACATTTTCTTGTGCTATCCCCTTGGACTTTTCAATGATGTTATAATTGAGTACAAACCATGGATACAATTGTACTACACATTTATCATGAACATATTTTCATGTCATTAACTTTTTGATGTCTCATTTCAATAGGAGTATAAATCCCATTGTGTAGATGTACTACAATTAACTAATTCTCAGTTGTTTGATATTTGAGTTCTTTCTAGTTTATACTATTGCTCATGATGCTATAGTGAGACAATTAAATAGCTTGAACTGTTTGGGAGGCACCCAGGCAGTGGGACCCAGACCTGTCCTTAGTGCATGAGCTGGCTGTTTGAAACCTTGGGCTTACACAGGGACACTTTGCTCAGCCTGGAAGGAGGGGACTGGAGCTGCCTGTACTGAATCCACCATGTTTAAATAAATCCTCAGGGGAGTCTTGGCCCTGGAGGAGATGGGAATGGAGGGGAGGAGCTGGGGGAAGGTGGGGCGGGGGCGGGATGGGTGAGGACAAGGGAACCCATGGCTGATGTGTAAAATTAAAACACAAATATAATAAATTAAATAAATTACGGTTGAGGATTTAGCTCAGTGGTAGAGCGCTCGCCTAGCAAGCACAAGGCCCTGGGTTCGATCCTCAGCTCAAAAAAATTTTAAATAGATAGATAGATAGATAGATAGATAAAATAAACATTCTTAATAAATCTGTGTCTACATGTCTGATCATTTTCTTATAGATTTCCAAAAAAGATACATTTTCAGAAGTGGGAGTATTGTAGTGAATTAAACAATGTTTTCTTTTAAGAATCACAAAAATTTAAGGATGCTCTCCTAGGAATAAAGCAATTGAATATAAACACAGTTTTGCATATACTTTAAGGGAATTCACCTGAAATCAATGTGTAGATTTTCTAGAGACTCAAGGATCCCTAGAATAGGTATCTTAAATGCTAGCTTAAAGGAGATGGACGTTTTATAGATAGTATTACATATTTTCCTGAAATAGCCATTTGTCCCATTTTTTACAGTACAGATTCTACATTCTATCAGAACTGTTATGTATGTCTTATTACATGTTAGACTGTGAGCTCCTTAAGGGAAAGAAATGTCCTTTCTAATTTGACCTAGGTTTTTTTTCCACAAAACTAAGCAAAGTACTTAACATGCAGTCAGTACCTGACAAAGGACCAATGAATCAATCGCTCAGTACCATTATAAGTAAGTCCAAGGGGAAAAGGTACTAAGTTGAACTGTCTAAAAAGTAACTGGAGTTATGCCTCATACTAATGATGGATGGCATTGAGAGATGATCATGATAGCCTTTGCAAGGCTGGAGAACAAAATGAAGCATGCCGGTTTGGATAACTAAAGGGGACAATTATGTGAATGCATCTTTAATTTTAATGCAACAGTTCCATTTTCTGTGATGTGGAGGGTTACCTGTCTCTCAGATACTGAAGAATACAGTACAGTATTTATAGGAACCACAATGACTCTGTGAGTAAAATTATATGTACTGGTTGGGGATTTAGCTCAGTGGTAGAGCACTTGCCTAGCAAGCGCAAGGTCCTGGGTTTGATCCTCAGCTCCAAAAAAAAAAATTATATGTACATCCTATTAACGCCCTCCTGGTTAAATATTTGCATTTTTCCAAGAAATTTGGAAGAGAACAGATACCTCATGGCAGACATGTGTAGTAGCCTACACAAAAGCCACCACCACCCCACCCTTCTCCATGAGAATAGACTCATTTGACCTTGGTTGGCAATGTAGCTACTCTCAATGGGTGACTGTAATTAATGAAAAACCAATCAAGTCCACTCAATCCTCCCTTTCCAGGTACATAGATATGTCATGTAACAACTCTTCAGTTAGTGACTTTTTGTTATAAATACTCTGGAGAAGTTGTATCAACTATGAACTGACTCCCTCTTCCTCCCAATCTATTGTCTTTCTCACTCCCCAGACACAACAAACAAATATTCTGCAAGAAGTGATACAGCTTTACCAATTGCACTCAACATTCATTTACTAGTGAGAGCATGTCATATGGAACAAATTTGAATTGAATATCATGTCTGAATGAGCCCCAAATGTTCTGCTCTGCATATAGAGCCAAGTGAGGGGGTAGAAGGTTACCATTTGAATTCCTTTAGCATTTATGCACTGAACATACAACTTCACTTGTTCCAAAGCACTCTCATATCCATCTTTCTTTTTACCCTGAAAGTGATTTCTAGGCTATTTAAATGTAGTTAGAATAAAAAACAGCCACAAATCCCTCCTCCCCCAAACTGAAAAATTTGCAGATAATGTAAGCCAAAGAATTTGCCTTCTGAAAAATGACCCCTTTTCCTTCTCCTTTACCATCCCTACCAGTACTAATTTCCTTTGTGATACTGCATTCTATGAACAAAATAAACTGCATGCATTTACTTTCCCTAAGTCTTAGAGAAAATTATCCTCACCATTGACTTGATATATTTTTTCTGATCTGTAAAAGCAGTTTGAAAAATCTTAGATATGGACAGACTGCATTATACGTTTCTTTTTAAAATTAATTGGATTTTTAAAAAGAGCAGCAGCTTTCCACTTCATGGCAAGGTTTCTAAGACTAAATTAAGGTAAGCCAGGCATGGTGGTATAGACTTGTAATCTCAGCACTGAAGAGGCAGGGGCATGAAGAGTACCATTAATTCAAGTCCTTGTGCAGCTACCATCAGAGAAGTTTCTTCCTGCAGCAAATGGGAACAAATATAGAGACCCACAGCTAGACATTGTGCAAAGCATCAGAGACCTTGAACACTCTGACCTAACAGGGTAGGAAGATATTCAACACCAAACTTTGGCCTCTACATACATGCACAGACTCAAATGTGTGTGCATCTGTACCCACACACATCAACATATATGTATACATACACATACATATGCAAGAAGAGGAGGAGGACACATGGATGTCCTAACCTCATATATTAGTGATGGAATGAGAGACATAGCTGGACAGAAATAAAGTCTCCTAGGTGATCCTCGGAGTATTATTTCTCCCAATACAAGAATACTTTTCTTCCTTGTTTCCCTAGATTGTACTTTAGAGATTGGCTTGCATAGGACTGTAAAAGCCACTCTATACATTCAAGGGAGAAAATGTCAGAGAATCACACCATGTCAACAAAATTCAAAACACAAGGTGAAGTTGAAGAAATAATCCCAGAATTTCTGCTCTTGTTACATGAAGTTTTTGTTTAATACAATGTTAGTTGTGGTTCCTATTATATGAACTAAAACATTCCTAAATGACTCCCCACTTTGTTGTGGACTCACTAACACCAGAAAGACATTAGAAAGCAGTAGCAATGCCTTTTATGTCACTGTGAGAATTTTAGGATCTATGTACTTTGCTGTTTGATAGAAGTCCTTCCTTTCATCCCGATCAACTCTGCCTTCCAGCTTCTGTTCCTACAAGTGTTCGTATCTTTTGTATTATCTTTTCTCCCATGGTTGTTCTTGAATAGCTGCTCTGCTCTCGAACACACTCTCATTCTTTCCTTCTTGCTCATTCGCCTCACCCCTGCTCTCTCTCCATAAGCCTAAAATCTCTATTCCCTGAAGACATTTGTATATGCGTATATCAAGCTGACTTCACCTAAGTTTTGTGTTTATGCCACAGCAAGGCCTAAATGTGAGTCTCAGCCATTTTATCTTTATAAAATACACAGGACACCCCTTCAGTTTTTCTTTAGAGACAGGCTCTCATGTAGCTCAGGTTGGCTTCAAACGTGTTGTATAATCAGAAATGGCCTTCAATCTTCTTGCCTCTAATCTTCTTGCCTTTGCCTCCCATGTAGTGACGTTGCATGTGTACACCACACCCGGTTTGCACAGTGCTCGGAGACTGAACCAGAGCCTCATGTGTGCTAGACAAGCACTCTTCCAGCTGGGGCACACCACTAGATCTGTCCGCATGGTTTCTAACTATGCTGTTCTAAAGCATCCTGATTATTCAGTTTGTTGTCTCAGAGTTCTGTCACAATATTATACAATGTCTTTCAGCCATGTGCATCTCTGCCTGAGAGAGCAGCCACCCCCACATATTATTAGTCTATGTTTTGTTAAAGAATGGGCCAAATCCTCCCTTGGCTGAGCTTTAGAAATATCCATCTCTGCCTTTCCCTCACACCACAATCTCTATAATAGAAATAGACCACAAATTCAGTTTCTTCATTGCTCTGAATTATGCCACCAATTTGGAAGGCAGAGCTGAGTACCACCGGTTTGGATTTTAAATACATTTCCTTAAAAATATTAGGGTTAGGAAAAATATTGTGAGTGTGTATTGGAAAAAGCATAGAATTAAAACTTAAAAGATGAAGATTTTCTTTTTGTTTGAAAAAATTGTTTTTATTATGTGCATGTACATCTGTGTCTGCATGGGTTTTCATGTACCACATATATGCATGTGTGCCTGTGGAGGCCAGAAGAGGGTGTCAGATTTCCTGGAACTGGAGTTATAGCTAATTGCAAGCCACCTGTGTGGGTGGGACCTGAACCAGGGTCCCCTCCCAGAGCAGAAAGTTATCCTAACTGCTAATCGATCTCTTCAACCCCCCAATAGATATGTTCAATCTGAGTTCTGCTTCTCAGAGGCATCTCAGGATTCTAATTCACTCATATGTAAAACACAGAGAGGGGATCCACAAAAAAAAAAAACAAAAAAACCCACCTGAGATCCCATCTAATTGTAGAAGGTTTTAGATAAGGAATCTGAGATCTAGTAAGTCAAATCATGTGATATTTAACTTACTACTTTTGACCTTTCTACTTTCCTTCTGGGTTAATTGTATACTTGAAATTTTGTTCTGATGTTCTGTTCCTTTACCTTACTCCCAAAGTTACACCAATCTTAGTATTGACAGTGCAACATAAAAGAGGAGACAAAAAGAAATGAAATTCAAATTGGACAAATATATATGCTTGAACATGCAGGAGAAAACGTGTACAGGACTGCTTTTTGAAGCTTCGTTTGTAAAGCAATGAAGTAGAAACCATCTACATACTAGAACAGCTTCCCAACTTACACAATGATCCTACTATGGAATGCTAGGCCATCATTAAAAAACAGATCCTAGACATGCCTATAATCCTAGCACTTGGGAGGCTAAGACTGAAGGATCACAAATTCAGGGCTAGCCTGGGCATACGATTCTGCCTTAAAATATAAGCAGAAAGAAATATAATTACATGTCCCCATTAAAAAATATATGTATATGATTTCAGAACACTCTTCTTATTATATGTGTACAAACATATTTTGCATGTATATAAAAATATACATTTGCATGCCTGAGTGCCTGAGTGCATATAACTCTGTGCAGTTATGATACCCAACACTATATAAATTATTTTACTACTGATGAAAAAAGTATATACTTTGGTTGAGTATATATAGAAAAATCTCCAGAAGGCTACATTGAACAGCAGTAGTTGTCATCTGAGATAGGAAATAAAGATCTGGAAAGTTAAATGGGAAATGGAATCTTTGTTGTTTATTCTTTTATATCTTTAAATTTTTGTATTATATATGTATATTATATATAGAGACATGAATTATCTGGGATTTTCATTTGTTTGAGATACTAGAAATCAAACCAGGGCCTTGTGCATATTAAGTGAGCATTCTACCAACTAAGCTGCATCTCCAGACCATTTCCCCATTGTCCATTCAATTTTTAAAACTGAATTTTTTTTAAGTTTGAAATTTTTCTTACATTCTAAATTTTTTATTTTATGTGTATGAGTATTTTTGACTACATATATGTCTGTGCATCACATGGGAGCCTGGTGCCCACAGAGGCTAGAAGAGGGTTTCAGATCCCCTAAAAATGGAGTCACAGACACTTGTGAGCCACTATGTGGGATCTGGGAATTGAACCCAGGTCCTCTGGAAGAGCATCCAGTACTAATAACCACTGAGCCATCTTTCCAGTCCCTTAAAAATCATTTTAAAAATAAATATCCAGCCGGGAAGTGGTGACACACACCTTTAATCCCACCACTTGTGAAGCAGAGGCAGGTGGATCTCCATGTTCAAGCCCAGCCTGGTCTAGAGAGCGAGTTCCAGGATAACCATGGCTACACAGAGAAACCCTGTCTTGAAAAACCAATACATACATACATACATACATACATACATACATACATACATACACACCCTATTGCTGAAGGAGTGAATATACCCATACACTCTGTTTAAAAGACATAGAGAAATCAAGCTGGAATTTGGCTAGGTGCTTTCTCCCTTCTGGCTAGCTCTTACTGTTCTGGACTATAAGGAGAATTGTCTGGAGGAGAATTGTCATTAATGATTTTTCTCAGCTCTGTATCCTGCATACAATATCCCTAGCCAGACAAGATATTCCCACCAAGATAATGGTGTTAAGTCTGTTAGAGTTGTTACCAACTACTCTCTCTTTTAATTTTAATTATTTGTTATTTAATTTTTTGTATACATGTGTGTCATATGTATGCACATGTGAATACAGGTATTTGCACCAGTGCATACATGCATTCACCCCAATACCTGGCTTCAGGTTTGTTTTTATTAATAAGAACTTTCAAGATTCATGCTACAATTGTTCACCTCAATTCCTAGTTCTTTTGGTCCATCCTCCACACCCAATAACAAAATTATCTCCTTGGGTATAAGTATGAACATAGAAAACCGCCTATTTAAACCCCACAGATGTTTTTCCATGGCTTTGGGGACCAATGAAAAATTATTTGACACATTCTGGAAGAT
The DNA here is from genome assembly GCF_903995425.1 of Onychomys torridus. Classification (NCBI taxonomy): domain Eukaryota; kingdom Metazoa; phylum Chordata; class Mammalia; order Rodentia; family Cricetidae; genus Onychomys; species Onychomys torridus. Next base: position 61,479,677 of record NC_050466.1, on the reverse strand, counting down.
CCTTATGATCTATTGCCAGCCCATTTATGTTCCATGCTCTCTCTAATTCTGGGCCCATAGCACACAGACCTACTTTGACTCTTTTCATTTTGAGATGCTCTATTGAATACCATGGATTTAGCATATATTGGTCTTTTAGAATGATAGATTTTTATGTATAAGTATATATGTGTGTCTGTACAATGGTTTGACTTGTGTCTGCCCAAGGTACCCATGGATACCAGAGACCAGAAGTCAAATCCTCTGGAGCTGGAGTTACAGATAGGTGTGAGCTGCCCAACATAGGTGCTGGGAACCAAACTATGGTCCTCTGACACAACAGTAATCATCTTAACAACTGAGTAATCTCTCCAGTCCCAGCACATGTACTATCACCTAAAATGCTCTTTATTTTTGTGGTAGACAGAAAAACAGCCTCACATCAAAGGTATTCACCATAATACATTATCTTGAGAGCTTGTTTGGAGGTTCTAGCAGGGAAGAACATCTACTCATATGCCCTCAATTGAAGACTGGTCTTACTCTATTTAGGAAAGTTTGTCCAAAGGTGAGGGAGGAAGGGGACATCTGTGTGGCCCGCCAGATCAGCCAAATCAACCCTGGTGATCAACCACTGAGAGATGTCTTACATCCATAACACATTATTGTATATGGCAAAAAGAAATGTTGATGGATTTGATTACGTTGATATGAGGATATTCTAGATTGTCTAGCAGAATTACTATAATCACAATCATCTTTATAAGAGATAGAGACAGAACAGTCAGAGTCAGAGAGAAACATATGATGATGTCATCAGAGGTGAGAGATCAGAGAGATTTCAAAATAGTGTGTTGCTGATTCTGAACGGGAAAAAAGGAACTATGAATAAAATATGGTTTCCAGAAGCTGCAAAAATCAAAGAAGTGTATTCTTCCATAGACCTTCCAAAAGGAATGTAGCTCTGTCAACACCATGATTGAGAATTTCTGACCTTCAGGACTATAAGATCATAAACCCATGTGATTTCAAGCAATTAAAATTGTTGTAATTTGTTACAGCAGCAGTGAGAAACGCATACATCTCTCTTCCCTATCCAACTGATGGTCACCTTCCTTCTGCTCCCAGCTCCTTAGGCTGGTCTTCTCTATAGACTAACCAGGTCAAAGCTACCTAGCACAGGCCCTCCCAGACTATGTCTTATTCTCAGCTCTTTTTACAGTCTAGCCTAAACCAGTTAAAAACACCACGAGGTTAAAAACTATTCATTTTCCCCATTGGCACTTCAGCATACTGTGTGGTATGTGATAACCCTTTGTATTCCTATTACACCTTTTGAAAGCTCTGGAAGTCCTTGTAGTCCTGACATGAAGCCAAAGTGGCAGAAGTGAACACAAGGAACAGGCGTGAGCATGCATCAGCACGAAACAGCCTCTTACAGTCAGACCCTCCTGACCAAACTTTCAAGTCCACCTGCATTTCTTCTAAAATCAGTCAAAGTTTTGCTAAAATCATGTTTCGTATGACACTGTTCAGATCAAAATCTGGCATCTTACAGTTTGAAGATAAACATCACATGTGTTATCTCATTTAATTCTCCAAGAGTCCTGTAATAACAACACATATGTATGGAAATACTATCATGAATCCTGTTACTTGGTATGCAAACCCAATAAAAAAAAGATGAAATAAAATTCAAAAATCAAAATAAATCCAATGAGACAGACTCAGCTGAACGGCTTCATTTGTTTTATACAAGTAAAGTAATGGTCAGAGAAGCCATGTGAACTTCCCCATGACCCACAATGACCAACATACAAAGTAAATCTCCCAGTGAGCCCTTTGGGCCCTAAATGCAGCATGACTCCTCTGTATTGTGCGCCACACTATGCTACACCTCAGTACATTGAGTAGCTGGTGGGAAGCTTGCCGTGCTTTTTAAGCAGCTCTTCAATGAACTGGCTAAAACATCCTGTTATTAATCCAGAAGGTATTAAAGTATTCCCAGAAATTTCATCATCCCACTGCTCTCCCTTTCACAAAACCCAAACAAGTACTTGGATTTGATATCTCAGATGAACAGAGATTTTGAAAGAAGTAAAGAATCTGGTAATAATTCCAGAGTGTGGCTGTGGGAGGATGCAGGTGAGGTGTAGAAAAAACTACTGAAGGGGCAGCAGAGAGGCATTGTGTGGAAGTTCCCAAGAAGCCTGACAGGAGCAGTATTACAGTGACTGTGAAGGAGACCTACAATCTTAGAGAAAGGAGGGAGGGTGACATGATTAGCAGAGGTGGAAGTGAGTGTCAGAGTCTAATGGGCCATGATTTAAAGTTGGACAAACATGTGGTATTCATAGGAGAAAGAAAGAGTGGGATTAGAAATTAAAAATGCATAGCAGTAAAGGCACCCTTTCACCAGTCAAGGGACATGAGGAGCAAAGGAATAATAGTATCCAGCACCTCAGAAAGAAACATGCAAAACTGTGTCCTCTGGAGAAACCATGGTTCATGCACACCCAAATAAGATGAAAAGGAACACTTCCAAGAATACATTTAGGCTAGAAAGAATTTTGTTAATGGCTGAATAAAATTTCCAAATGGCGTAAGTAGAAAAGGATTTGAGAAAAGGTGGACAAAAAAAGGTCAACGAAGGGGTCTTATGATTAATCTTGGTCATGGACTAAGTATACTGAGAAACATCTTGAAGAATGGCAAAGTACATCTTCAGGCATGTCTGTGAGGGTATTTCCAAAGACACTGCATTTGTATCAATGAACTAGGAGGAAAGACCCACCCTGAAAGTGGGCAGTGCCCAGCCAGTACAATGGGGGTGGGAATGAACAAAACATCTGCAAAGGGCAAGTTCAATCCACTTGAGCAAGTACATATTTTCCTGCTGCCATCAAACGTGGATCTCAAGCCCCAGCTTCTTCAGCCTTTGAACCTGCACTCACATCAACGACTCTCCAGAAAACTTTCAGGCCTTTAATGTGGACTAGGGCTGCAACACTGGTCAACCTTCTCCAGAGGCAACCAGCTTCTTAGCGCAGAAACTGGTTTGCCCATTTCATCTAAATGTAGGTAACCCATAGGAGTAAGTCCCTTCAACATCACATATGTATTCTATTGGTTCTGCTTTCTGTGTAGGTTCCTCAAGCAGAGATGAATCTGTATTTTCTCCCTTGAATCACTTCTTTCTTTTAACTGATACATTGTCTTTGCTAGGAATGTTCCCTTTTGAAACTCAGTCAACATGCTGTGAGAGAGCAAAGTCATGCAGAGAGACCACATGGATAGAGAATCCAAAAGTTCTGGTTAACTTCTCACTCAAGGTTTCTACCATCAATCACTAGCCATGTGGCCATGTCATCTTGTTTATTCTAGTGTGCTCAGGCATCCAAGTAACTGTTGCCCCAGCTGACATCATAAACAAAAGAATCATCCAGCTGAATTCATTCACCCATTGTGAATCATGACCAATAAAATGGTGTTTGGAGTCATTCTGTTCTTGAGTGGTTCATGACTATAGGTGACTGGAACAAGAATGCACAAAGTCATATGCAAATAAGGTAGGTAATTGAGAAATGAGCAAAGAGGTTGCATTTCTTTTTGACTTATTCATCATCAGAGATGAAGATTTAATGAGTAAACTTTTTCCCCGGGATCTGTTGGAAGAATGGAATTGCCTTGGAGGAATGTACTTTTTCCCTACACTCTCTGCACTGAGTCACATTACAATAATGACTTGCTTTCTGCCTCAGAACACATTTGCTACCACTGAGACATGCACATACTCAAGATGCACAGTTCCACCCCAGGATCTGAGGAGGAGGCCTCCTGATGAATTGTGGCTTCAGGCTGAGCCTTAAAAATCATTTCTACTTTAGAGGGGCCATCATCTAAAAACCCTGACACTCAGGAATTAGAATTCTCCCTCACCTTTCATGCACGATTTTTTTTCCTCCTTGAAGTAGATGCTGTGCATGACTTTCAGGTTAATATGAAAGAAGCTTGAAGATGCAAATGAATTGAGTAACCATGACAACAAAGAAAGGGAGAAAACAAAACAATTATGCCTATGCAAATTCCTTCCTGAGCTAGAATGGTGAGAAGGAGCATGGCTGTCAGCAATAATACCCAGTGGCCAATGACAAATGCAGAATGAGTTAAGGCCCATGCAGTCTGTTGGGGTAGCTATGATGGGGAGGGGGGCATCTAGAGCCTACACAGGTATACAAGCTCTGTTCCTGATCACAATTGGTGTGTGTGTGTGTGTGTGTGTGTGTGTGTGTGTGTGTGTGTGTGATATTTTACTGAATTCTCTTTGGTCCAGGCCTTCTGGGACCTTAGAAAATAGCTATATTGAAGCCCCTACTCTTCAAATTTCTAACTGTAATGTGAAAGTAATTCCCTTGGACAGCTCACTGAAATGCAGATTCTGACTCAGTAGGTCTAGAGTAGGCCCACCAGAGCCTCTGCATTTCTAACAAGCTCCAACATGGACCATGCCTTGAAAAGGCAAATCATAATGTTTAAGACCATGGATTCTTCATTCATACCACCTAGGTTCAAATCCTGGCTCCATATAGTAACCCTGCGACCTTTGTCAAGTTATCTGGCCTTTCTGTACTCTTTACTCATAAAATAAAAATGAGGAGAATAGCAAAGTGACTACATCTAAGATTTCTCAGTTGGCCTAAATAAGCTTATACACTTAAAATGTTTTAAGTAGCATCTGACATGTCATAAAGCGCTCAGTATTAACCACTGTAATCTTCTTATATTTTACCTGCCTCTTGAACATTTCTGTATAGTTGTAACTGTGTTATTATGTGCTTAACCTTGATCATAGATATGAATTCTCATGTAAAGGTCCCCCTCTTACAGTGAAAAGAAAACAATGAGATTTTGTACAGTCACAGACTTAGCGAAAGTAGGTGTCTAATTCCAGATCCCAGATATCTGCTGTGACTGTCAAAAGGGGAGAAAATACAACAAATCAGGACTCTATTCCCAGAGGGCTAGTACATAAACAGTACATGTAAGTGTTTAAAATTTTTACATTGAATGACCTGATCTAATCAGCATTTCACCCAGAATTTACAGACAAATGAACTGAACTTCATAAGAATTTTTAAGCTGGCCCAATTGCACCCAAAATGGAAAAGTTGGAATGGAAACCCAGATCTTTCTTGTGTATGTGCTGTTTTCATTACAAAACTCATCTTCCCTTTACCTACCAAGAGATAATGTAGGCACAAGCAAACATTTGAAAAACTACAAACAGAAACCAAAATTAATGCATTTTTTCATGCCAAACTTATGTGTGAAAATCTCCCTCCTCTCTCTGGGACTCTGAGACTCCCAATCATCTCTCCATGCTTCTTTGTACTTTCAGCCAGTGAGTTAATTGAAACTACTCCAATGTTCCTATTCAATCTTTGATAGATAGCTTGAGTTTTCCCCAAAAGTAGTGTGCTGTGGGATGTCTTTCTGTACACTGTGAATATGTGTTGCTCTGATTGGTTGATAAATAAAGCTGCATTGGCCTATGGCAGGGTAGGATGGAGCCTGGTGGGAAAATCCAAGAGGGAGAGTGAAAGGAGAATGGAGAGTAAGGAGAGACACCAAACCACCATCCAAGGAGCAACATGTAATGGGGACACAGGTAAAGCCATGGAACATGTGGGATACATAGATTAATAATTATGGGTTGAGTTAAGTTGTAACAGCTAGCTAGCAGGAAGCCTGAGTCATAGATCATATAATGTGCAATTAATATTAAGCCTCTGAATGATTATTTTATAAGCAGCTGCGGGACTGCAGGGCTGGGTAGGACCAGAGAAACTTATGGCTACAGTAGAGTATTTGGGAGATGCTGAAGTAAGTGTGCAGCTCTGAAAGGAAAGGTATCCTGGCAGTTGGGAGCCAAGAAATACCACAAAGTCACACTGCACAACAAACCTCACACAAGAGATTACTGGAAGAGACACAGAGGGTGGCTGCCTCTGCTTGGATGGGAAGCAGCAGGGCACTGAGCAGGAGGCTTTTATAGTGTTTCTTAGGGCAGGGATTTCCAGGGTAGCCTGGGATTGGTGGTACTTTGTGGCCTGATCTTGCAGCAGCTCAGAGATAGGTGGCAGTTTTTATCCTAATCCTAGGACAAACTCAAGGACTGATGGAATTTTGAGCTCAGGGATTAATGGGATTTTGAGCTCAGGGGTTGATGGGATTCTGTTGCCTGATCTTGGGTTTTCTTTTCTCTAAGGTGGAACTTGGCTGTCTGTATCTTGTTGGACTGGAAATGGCCACTCTTGCACCTCAAGGGGCTTACACTAATAAGGAGAGTAGGAAAGAGGAAATGCAATTCAGTAAAAGGAAAGCATCCAATAGTGTGGTGATATTTTATTTGTGATGAAATGTGATATTTTATTTGTATGTTAATAAATAAAGTTTTCCTGGAGATCAGAAGTCATAGTCAGCCATAAATAGAAGCTGGGCAGTGGTAGTACACACCCTTAATCCGATCACATGGCAGGCAGAGTCTCTGTGTGTTCAAGGACACAGCCAAGCATGGTGACACACGCCTTTAATCCCAGTACCAACCATGGAAACCTGGAGGTCTGTATAGACAGGACGTGAGGTGGCTAGACTTAGAACCAATGAGAAGGCAGAACAGCAAGGCAAAAAAGACACAGGTTAGACAAGAAGAAGATCTCTTGGAAAGCTATGGTGAGGTGGTGAGCTAAGGTTAGTTGGCGGCTATTACTCTGATCTGTATGGCTTGCACCTCTGTATTTGGCTCTGTGTTTCTTATTTAATAAGACTGTTTAGAAATTCGTCTACACAATAGGGCATATATTATTTAGCATTCTGCCTACAATAGGCCATTGGGAATTAATCTAGTGGGGAAAACAGGGTGTGGTAAAAAACACTGTCTGAGATGGTTGAGTTCCACAGATATGGACATGGAACCAGTAGAGTCCACTAAAAAGTGAGATCTCTTTTCTAGTTCCCATGATACCAGCTCACTAAGATGGCAATTACATGGGCAAAAGTATTTCATAATTGGACTGGAGAGTTGGTTCAGTGATTAAAAGCACTTCTTTCTCTTGCAGAGGACCCAGGTTCTATTCCTAGCACCCACATGGCAGCTTACATCCAACTGTAGTGCCTGTCCCAGGGGATCCAGCTCCTCTTCTGACATATATAGGTACCTGGTACATATATATATACATTCAGGCATGTAAGACAAATTACCAAACGTTCTTATTACTGAAAAAAAAATGGAGCCAGATATTGGAGTAAAGACTGAGAGATCAGAAAAGCAGAAAGAAGTCAGCCACGTTCTTGCCACTTGGAAATCTTCAGCCAAAGAGACCTACTTCCTGTATAGACACACCTATATGCCTTTCTGTTCTGCATCTCACTTCCTCTCCACCCAGCTATATCGCTTCCTGTCTGTCTGTACAGACCTCTACGGTTAATACTGGGATTAAAAATGTGTGTCACCATGCCTGGCTCTGTTCCCTAGTGTGGCCTTGAACTCACAGAGATCCAGATGGATCTCTGCCTCCCAAATGCTAGGATTAAAGGCATATGCTACCATTGCCTGACTTCTATGTTTCAGATAAGCTTTATTATGGTGCACAATATTTTGGGGGACACAATATATCACCACACAGGCAAAATACTCTACACAGAAAATAAAAATAAGTAAGTAATTTTTTTTAATATTTTATATTTGTCCAACTGAGATTATTAGGGGAAGGCTATGCAAATACTGTGCATTTGACATTAGGCACTATGCAGTCATTTCCAAAAAGGTATCCAGGAGGAAATGAAACATATCTATTGGCTTAGTGTAGCAAAATGGTTGTCTGTATCGGTTAAACCCTGAATCCATTAAAATGGATTGCTGAATTTGGTGCTGGGAAAAGAGATAAGGGAATCTGCATTTGGTGCTAAGAGAAGGCTCAGGGGAGGCATTCTAGATGTGTGATTAGATTTGTACATAATCCCAGAAAGAAAAAAAAAGACATATATTTTTCTGTTATTTCAGTGTGTTTTCCAGAATCAGTGAGGTCATGGAAACTGTAATATTTGCCATGTGCTTTTGCAGCCACAATTTTAAACTAATTAAACCAGGGTGAGGGCAAAGTCTCTGCTGAGCATTGTGAGCATGTGAACATGTGAAATCATACTCAAGTCTAAGAAGCGGGGAGCGGGGTGGGGGGTGGCGGTGGGGAGGTCCAGAGCATGTGAAAGCTTTGGAGGTTGTTTTTGCATTCAAGACTTAGGTCTGAAGAAAACAGTCCTCTAACATCCCTTTTATTTTTTACCATACCTGGGCTTTAGAAACCATTCATACCCCAGACTATGGAGTTACAGTAAAGAGCAAGATATGTTCCCACTATGAATCTGGTCTATCATCCTCAACAACTAGAGGAAAATCATTCTAAGAGGTTTTTAAAATTGGAATTTGGAGTCTACAGGACTTCTGGTATTACAGCTATTGTCATTCATGTTCTTAAACTAAGGGACAGTGATACTTTCATGGAATTACATTACCAGAATTCCTAAAGAAACCACAATAGACATTCATCAGCATTTGGTACTCTATCTCCATAGGTAAAATTAAAATATGAAACATGTTTTCAAGCCATTGCAGAACTGTTTGTTTGTTTGTTTGTTTGTTTGATTGATTGATTGATTGATTGATTTTTCAAGACGGGTTTCTCTATGTAGTCCTGGCTGTCCTGGAACTCTCTGTAGCCCAGGCTGGCCTTGAACTCACAGAGATCTGTTTGTCTCTGCCTCCTGAGTGCTGGGATTAAAGGCATATGCCACTACTGCCTGGCCTCCAAAGACATTTAAAGAGCTTAGATCCAGAGTAGTCTTGGCCTCCTCCAAGCCACATGTGGCCAGGAAAGCTATGAATGTGGATCAGCACAAAGCTGTAAACTTACTTAAAACATTGAGATATTTTTGGCGATTTCTTTTGTAACTCAATTGTGTCATTCTTGAGTTTAACAACCTCATGCTGCAATGTCAACAGGTTGGAAACACCTGGTAGAGAGAGTTGATTTGTCCCATTATGTCTATGAAATCCTCAGTTGCTTTCTCTGTGTTCCTTCTTCCCAACCCTGGTTCTCCATATAGAAAATGCCTTTAAAACACTGAGTGGTTCTGTGTATATTTGCATAACAGCAGTCCTTGCTATAAAAATAAATCCTGAATAGATTGCTCTATTGTATATACATGTGGGCATACATGTCACATACACTGATTTATTTTTCCAAGAACAAATGTCTTAATGTTTCTTTTCCTTGAGAAAAATCACCGACTGCCAAAAATCTCAAATTCCATGTAGAGCTTTGCAATAACAGAGAAATGAAATATAGTGAGGTGTCAGATATTTGTTTCAAATAGCCCCAAATCTCCAAGATGTCACAAGCCAAGTAGAAGGCTATTCTTGGAATGGCTTTGTTCTCTACAGGGGAACAATCATTAGGACACCAATCAGTGATTTAGCAACCTAGGCTTATTCTTTCTCTGAAGCAAAGGGCTATGGCCACTGGGATACAGGACTGGGAAGAAATAGAGACTGAGAACCCATTGCCATGAGTTCAAATCCAAGCTCTGCTCCTTATTTGAGTATTTTCTAAATGTTTCAGTCTGTTTCCTCCTCTAGAACATGTAGTTACCAGTCCTTCCATGACATCATCATGAAGATGGGGTGTACTGTATATGAAAATGCTTAATACAAAATAGATGCCAAGAATTGAAAGGTATCTAAGATTACACCCTACATGCAAACAAACCATTTTAATGGTCAGTTTTGTATACAGCCCAGAAAACTAAGAGACCAATGAATAATAAATGGACACCACTTTAATACTCACAAGAATAGTCACAGCCATATTCTTAGCAATTTTTGCATGTTTTCTTGGTCCCAGTTTAGACAGGGTGATGCGTAGAGGGCCAGGAAGGACCTCTGATATTAAGACAATGAGCAGAAATAAATGTTCCAGAGAAGTGTTGCTTTTATGAGAGTAAACAGTTAAACCAACTAGCCTTTTGCTCTGGAGGCAGGCACTAATGCCTACTTCCCATGTCTGTTTGCTACATAAGCATCCTTGGAAAAGCAGCCCAGAATAAAGGCAGTTGGGTGCTTCTGCTTGAAAGGGCCAAGAAATATGAAAGATCTCTGGAGAATAATCTTTCAATAGTAGTGTACTGGTTTGAATGAGAATGTGTCCCAGAGGCTCCTTTGTTTGAATGTTTGGTTCCCATTTGATGGGCAATTTAGATTAGGAGGTGTGGCCTTGTTGTTGGAAGATCTCTCTCTCTCTCTCTCTCTCTCTCTCTCTCTCTCTCTCTCTCTCTCTGCCTCTTGTCTTCAGATCAAGATGTAAGCTCTCAGCTACTACTCCAACACCATGATAACCTGCCTACTACTACATTCCCTGCCATAATGGTCATGGACTAACCCTCTGAAATGGTGAGCAAGCCCCAAATTAAATGCTTCTTTTATAAGAGTTGTCTTGGTCATGGTGTCTCTTCACAGCACTAGAACAGAGACTAAGATAAGTAGGTTTTCAATGAATGGGAGTTGTCAATAGAGAGGAAGGAAAGGAATGCTGAAAAATGATAGCCATTTGCCTGGCCCATTTTTTCAGGGCTTCAAGAACTAAATCTACACAAATACTCCTTATAAATGAAACTCAGTATGATGTTGTGGAAGAAAAGGCCTTTAGAGTAAAAAAGACATGAGTTTGGACATTGACTTAGCCATTCTCCATCTGAGCAACTTTACTTGTTTCTTAACTCTTACAATCTTCTGTTTCATATCTATAAAAAGGTTATCATAGTGCAAACTACTAAGAACTGCACTAGGAACTAACAGATATAAATGTACACAGCACATAAAGAACCCAGTAAATGGTAACTGTTGCCATTCTTAGATAAAACATGCATTTATTGAATATCTACTATATGTCCACCATTTATACATTGGACAAATTATTATTATGCATGTACTATATGCCAGGCGCTGAGATAGGCAGTTATAATACAAAGATACACATATAGTGAGCATTGACTTTGAGGATAACACCGTTCAGATGTGGAAGCAACTCAGTTCTTGCAATAGGAGGCAAGATAGAGGTCACAACCAAGTACTTTGAGGAATGAACTCAGAGAAAAGAAACCCAAATCCAGAAGAGATTGAAAAGGCTTCACCAAGGATGGCTTAGTTCTAACCACTTCAACTTCAACTGGAAGAGGGAAAGAGAGGTCCTGAGATTTGATGTTCCTAGAGCCCTAGATACACAGAGCATTAGAATTAACTTAGCCATACCCATCAGTTAGATTTAGAGGAAGGGGGTGTCATAGACAACCTTCATTGTCAACCTAGAGACACATATGTGGATGGTGGGTGGATCTGTGGGGGTGTTTCTAGAAAGTATTGACTGAGAGGAGAAGGTCCTCCCTTCAGAGCAGGCAAATACTTTCCAAAAGCAAAGCTGCCCTAGTTTGTTTTCTGCTGCCTTGATAAATACTGTGACCAAAAGCAACCTGAGGAGGAAAGGGTTGATTTCATCATACAGGTTACAGACCACAATGGAGGAAGGTAGGGCAGTAACCTGAAGCAGAAACCATTGAGAAATGCTGTTTACTAACATTAGCTTTCTCTCTTTTCCCCTGTCACTACTCCTTCATACACACACACACACTCTTTCTCCCCTCTCCTGCTCAGGACTACCTGTCTAGGGATGGTACCACCCATAGTGGGCTGGGCCCTCTTACATCAATAAGCAATTAAGAAAATTCCTCACAGATATGGCTGCAGGCCAGTTTCATGTAGCATATTCTTCAATTAAAGTTTCCTCTTCCCAGGTGACTCTGGCAAGTGGACAGCTGAAGCTAACTATGAGAGTAGTCCAGATATTAAAAGGTCCAAAGAAAAAACTCTTAATTACCTGCCCACCTTCACTTATTTCTGGTGACTGCATCTATCCTTATTGCTACCACCATCTTCCACTCTCATCAGACTCTCTAGCCTTTTCAGCACTCCAGTGTGGACTCAATACCAGCACATCTCCAGAATCTTCCAGGCCTTTAGTGTCTGGCTGTGACTTCTGAGGCATCCAGTTTTGTGTACTGAGAAGCTACAGGTAGCTTCTGAGCCTCCCCAGCAAGTGGATGGCCATTGTTGAACTACCTAGCTGTCAGGTAAGCCAATTTAATAAATCCCCCTTTATCATATATGTTAATATTGTATTGTACATTATATATTATATATTGCACACATATACATTCTGTCAGTACTGTTCCTCTAGATAACTGGGCCTACCTAACACAAGAAGTGAGAAGGAAATGGGAGGTGGGGGAGGAAAGGCATACCACTTGGAATGAGTGTTGAGCATGTCACTGGAGAGAGCAATAAATAATACCCTTTCCTCTCTCTGAGATCTGAATCAAATAAAATAGCCAGCATATAGAGGCCACAATACCATTCATATTACTTATTAGTGATAAAATTTGTGTTAGCCATCATTTAGGAAACTAAGTTCCTTCAGTCTGTGGCTAGGTCATTTAGGGTTTTGTTCTTCTCTGCAGGATTTCAAGAAGAAGGGAAGTCCCAGGGCTAGAGGCATTGTCTTTAAGGAGATGACTCAGAGGCTTGGAGCGTTACTCCAATCATGTCCCATTGAAGCAGACTTAATTACATAAGCCTATTTAGCTGCTAGATACTTGCGAAGTCATGATGGTGCTGAATAAACATGTAAAACTGTTAGCGGTCTTCATGACAGGCTCTGACAGGAAGTAAAGAAAGGAAGGCAGCTTTGACGGAAGCTTCAGAAAATGGTTGACAAGGAACAAAGGTTGAGGGGGCTGGGCTAAAAACAAAACGGAATGCCTTCCTCACAATGGGGAGATGGTTGTCTTGAAACTATGAAAACTCTGAGGGCAACTCACAGGTGCCTCAAAAAACGTCTAAGAGAAATGATCGCTGAGCACCTGCCTTATGTGTTAGAAGACAAAGAAGAGGAGAGAATAGAGAGAAAATTAGTGGAGAAACAGGAGGAGGTTTGGTGGCTTTTCTATCATAGGAAAATAAAGGAGAAAAACTTGTGAGGCAAAGGTAAGTTTCCAGAGCACAGAGGAAGGAGGGAGATTCAAGAGCACCAGTTGTCCAGTATATTGGAGCTTGCAGTAGGAGGTCTAATTGAGGTGTGGAATAGAAGAGCCCTGGGAAGCAGAGCACTCTTTGAAAGAATACGGAAAGGGTAGGAAGGACAACTAAGACCCCATCAAATGAGAGAGCAGGATGGAAATAGACAGCAGAATGTCCATTACTGTTAGTCTTGAGTATCAAATTGGCAGGATTTGGTGTGTGTCTATAAGAGTGTTTCCAGAAATGTTTAACTGAAGAGGGCCGATTACTCTGAACGTGGTGGCGCCAGGCCACAGGCTAGGATTCTAAGCTGACTAAAAAGGAGAAAGTGAGCCGAGCACCAGCATTCATCTCTCTCTGCTTCCTGATTGCAGACACAGTGTAGGTAACTGCCCCAAAACCCTGCCCCCATGCCTTCTCCACCATGATGGAGTATAGCCTCCAAAGGCGAGCCAAAATGAACACGTGTCTCTTTAAGTTGCCACTGTCCAGTGCTTTGACACAGTAATGTGGAAAATGACTAATACAGTGTCTGATGGCTTCTAGTCTTCGTCTCTAAGATGGACATATTTTCCACAAATGATCTTGGCTGTCTGTTCCTGAGACCTGGAGGGCTCATTGATTATTAGGCTGGGCTGGCTGGCCAGTGCACCTCAGGGACCCTCCAGTCTCTGCCTCCTCAGTTCTGGGATTATAAGCACTTGTCATTACCTACTGAACTATCACCCCAGGCACAGTAAAGCTTTCTTAAATTGAGCCATGGTAAATTGACAGGGTATCTTTTATAGAAAAAGGAAAGAAAAGCTTTCAGTGGAGTGCTGACCACTCAAGGAATGTGGGGCACATTGTTAGGGGGAATAGATCCAGTGTGTTAACAATCTTGTTCTGAGCTCAGAGATCATAGAGAGTGAAATATACATATAATTGTGGCAGAAGGAAAGACGATCTCAGCTTCTTCCACATCTTTTTTTTTTAATTAAGAAAATGTTTTTATTTATTTTACATACCAATCGAAGATCCCCCTCTTTCCTCCTCCCGCCCCTCTAGCCTCCCTCTCCCAACCCACCCTCCAATCCCTTCTACAAGAAGGTAAGGCCTCCCATGGGGAGGTACATTTAATAGCGGCAGGTCCAAGTCCCTCTCCCTGCCTCAAGGCTGTGCGAGGTGTCCCATCATAGAAGTGGACTCCATAAAGCCTGCTCATGCATCAGGGATAGATCCTGATCCTACTACCAGGGGGCCCCTTAAGCAGATAAAGCTACACAACTGTCTCGCTATGCAGACGGCCTAGTCCAGTTCCATGCAGGTTCCCTAGTGTTGATCTAAATTTCATGAGTTCCCACTAGGTTTGGTTTGGTTGTCTCTGTAGGTTTCCCCATCATCTTCTTCCACATTTGAACTCACTATCTCAGCTGCATTGGCAGTACCTTCTCCCCCTACCAATCTGTATCCTTCTTCTTTATTTCTTGTCTTGAGTTGACAGAACTAGCTGGCTACTCAAGCTGGAAAATGGGAACCATCCTTTGATATTGAAGCACCATTATTCCCTATCCTGAATGCCTTAAGCATCTTCAATCTACAATTCATAGGCTGCTTTGTGAAATTGGGCACAATTATTTGCCTCTCTATAGACATGTTTTTTGCAAGGTGACTTCAAGTTACTCCATTAACAGATCAAATCCATGTCCTTTATCTTGACTCAGAGCTGGGTCACAAACTGTGTTAGCAAAAGAAGGTCGTGCCAGTTCTGGGTAGAAGCCTTAAGAAAACTGGTACATTTTTGCCTACCCACTTACCACCCTGCTTAGCTGCCATGTGAATAAGCCCAGGCTAGTCTTCTAGAGGATGAGAGACCAAGTAGAACAGAAAAAGCCATCATGCTTGACATCATCATGGCTGGGGAATCCAGCTTAGTGGTAGAGTCCTTGCCTAATATGCCCAAGACTCTGGGTTCATTCTCCATCACAGAGAAAAGAGATTCTTGTTTGACACCATCAAAGACCAGATAGCTCCTAAACAATGCAGCCACTACCTTTATTACAAATGCATGAGTGATCCTAGTGGAAACTGGAAGAGACACACGACTGAGCCAGCTCAGACTGCCAAAACAGAATCATAAGCAAAGCAAATGGTTGTTACTTGAAGCATTATGCTTTGAGGTTGTTTGCTATGCAGCAGAGCTAAGTGATATGTAAGACAAAGGCTTCCTAAGCAGTCTCCCCAATCCAAGGTCACCTGTGTCCCTGGACAACAGCCAATACAGCATCCATTCTGTTAGACACATACAAATTCAGTTTGACTTTTTTTTTTAGTTCCCTATTTACATTCTACTGGTGACTTCCTATCAAGCACAAGATAAACTCAATCCTATCAGACTTCGAAATAATTAGTAATTCCTCGCCTCCTACCCTTCCCCACTTTGTAACATCTGATCATATTCTACTTCTGTCAATTCAGTGAAAATGCCCCATGCTTATATTTCTCCAGGGTTTTACTCTTAAAGATCTTTCTCCTAAAATATCCCTTCTCCTTATTCTTTATACTCATGCACTCTTGAACAAAGCATATTTCCTGTTATATAATAGATGTTCAGAATATTCTGACACCAGAAACTAAATTATGTTCAATGATGATGGTATGATCCAATTATAACTGCCATTTAAGATGTGCCTACTATGTGGAGGCAAGTGTCACAGCAACCTTCTTAGGTATATATCACTCTCATCATTGGCTTTCATATTCTTATTTTTTAGATGAAGAAACTGAGGTTCAGATAGGTCAGATAACTTTCCAAAAGTTACTCTGTTTTACAAAGGGGCAGAGCTGGTGCCAAGACCTGGAGAATCTGATACATCTCCTAGTGTCAGCACTAACAGCCCCACACCTACAAACATCACTAACAGCCCCACACCTACAAACATCACTAACAGCCCCACACCTATAAACAACTCTGTACATGGCTGTGTTCTTTACCAGCTTTTCTTTCTGGGTATCCAGTCTTGAACTCAAAGTGTTTGTTTGTTTGTGTGTGTGTGTGTGTGTGTGTGTGTGTGTGTGTGTGTGTGTGTGTGAAAGCCAGCAGTCAATGTCGTGTCTTCTTCAGTCACTAATTTATTTGGGATATGGTCTGTCACCAAATCTGGAGCTCCAGCTTACTGACTCTGCTAGAGCAGCTGGTCAGCAAGCCACAGGGATCCCCACCCCTCAATCCTCAATCCCCCACCCCATCTCTGCCTCCCAAGTACTGAAATTATAGGCATGTGCCACCCTGCTGGAGTCCAAATTCATGTCTTCGTGTTTGCCCAGCAAGTACTTTTCCACCTGAGCCATCTCTCCGGCTCTGTGACTGTTAATCTTGATTGTCAACTTACTAAATATTGACACCATAGAAATTCTCTAAACTTTGCTTTCTCCTATGAAAGAACTCCACTTGGGGAAGTCCTATGGAAAAAGATGAAACCTTTGTTTCCATTTACTAGTCTGGCAATTAATACTATTATAAAGGAGTTTTTTAAACCAGTTTAAATTTAAGGTTGAGCAATGACTATTTCATCCTATGCCATATCCTTGCTTCTTCCAGGACAATAAGCCTCCATCTCGGCAAAATCTTAATAGCAAAAGTAGGTAATCCTCCTCCCTCCCCATCTTCCTCCTCCACTTCTTCTCCCCCTTTTCCTTCAATAAGGTTATCTACCAAAAGGGGAAGCCATATTGGGGTATTATTTTGAAACATTACCCCAATATTTACTCTAAACTGAACAATAAAGTCATGGAAGATGTGGAGTATTGCCCTCTATTTTTAATCCTGTCTGCTCCAAGATATGAAAATTAGTTTGCCTATAATTAAACTATTGAGTTCACTTTATTGCATTTTAAGTAAATCTGAATTCAAGTTAATGATTACTATTCAGAGGGGCATCTGGAGCCAGAGGAGGAAATCCTTAACTATTATCTCACCACACCGGTAAAATATTTTGAAGGAGTTTCTCAGGATAGAAAAGAGAAGATCATGAATTGAAGAGACAAAAATTCCCACCATCAACCAGAAGCTGAGGTTGCATCTTGTTCAGAAAAATTTCACTTGTATATACAATTGCGTATATACACTTAGAACTGTAGGCTTAACTTTGTAAAACATGTAACATACATTTGGGAAGGGATGAGCTTTGTGTATGGATCTGATTAGAGTGGGTGGGGTGGGGCTCTATTGAGCTACAAGAACAGGACCAAGAACGATTCATATCTCTAATCACCAAGGTGCTGGACATTTCGCCATTAGAGAGTCATTCTTTTAACATGAATTCATCATTACTCTAACCAGCTATCCTCTTTCAAAATCCTTTCATTAGCTTTGATGTACATGTTTACTCTCCAGTGGTTTTCAGCCTTCCTAATGCTGCAACCCTTTAATATAGTTGTGGTGACCTCCAACCGTAAAATGATTTCATTGCTACTTCATAACTGTAATTTTGCTCCTGTTAATGAGTCGTAATGTAAATGTCTATGTTTTCAGATGGTCTTCGGTGCCCCCTGTGAAGGAGTCATTCAGCTCCAAAGGGGTCATGACCTGCAGGTTGAGAATTACTGTTCTACCCACAAACCACTCTGCTAGGGCTCAACTGTAAGTGAGAGACAGGAAATAGCAGAGGCTGCAAAGAAGCGATTAATGAAATACATGAACTGATCAGGTCAGCAACAACTGAGTGTGACTTGGTTTCCTCCTGGGTTTCCTTCCCTTGGGAATTAGAGTTTCTAAGAGTCTTGAGTATCTAAAGAGGGAGCAGGAAACCAGAGGAATGATAGAAGATGCAAAGTCAAAGGAGACAACTGCTACAAACTATGGTATTTCCTTCATTTAACCTGCAATTTCTCCTTCCCTCATCCCCACATTTTAATATTGCTCAAGTCAAGATTTATCCAAAGATCTATAAATAGATTTAATAAGACAGTACATTTCTCCTTTGTTTGCAATCATTAAACTGAACCTGCTATTAAAAACTGCTTCTTACAACCTTTCATAATGCCATGTAATACATGGATACTTTAAACTGAAATTTTTTTAGGTAATTGTATATTTATTTGAAGTAAGACAGAGAGATTGATTCCATCTACCCTACATCCAGATTTTCCCCAAAGGTAACATTTTACAAAACCTGTATAATACAACCACAACCAGACTCTTAGCAGCTCATAGATCTTAATGGGACTTCACTAATGTTCTTAGTATTCTCATGTGCGTTGTTTATTTCTATGCAATTATATTACATGTATAGGTCTGTCTATCCAGCATTATAGTCACAACACCAAACATTTCACTCACCATAGAATCCTTCATATTTCATTTTTATAAACATGCCCATCTTTTTCTCACCCATCTTTCTATCCCTAAACCCTGAAAATCTTCAATTTGTTCTTCATTTCTAAAATTCTGACAATACTAAGATGTTACATAAATGCAATCCTTTTAGGATTTTACATTTGCCATAGTTCTCCTTAGAATAATCAAAGTTATGTGTTCTGTATCAGTAATTCCTTCCTTTATATTGTTATATTGTGGAGTAGTTATCCACAGGGCAGACAAACCATTCACTCACTTGAAGGGATTCTAACCATTTCTGCCATTTGAATATTAGGTCTACAACAGTCACTGAGTACCTACCACTTGTTAGGTACCTTTATATTTTTTATCTAAACTAATCTTTACCATATCAGGTCTTTGGGAAGTTATACAGTTCATTGATGAAGAAATTGAGGATACATAATACCAATTTGCATGTCACGACTGTACAATTGGCAAGTGGTACAGTCCCCACTCATACTGCAATAGTTAGTTTTCAAGCCCCTAGGTGCTAGCTGTCAGTTCTAGTCATGATTTTTCTCCTGGGCTATCAGGGGTATCTGATCTGGGTAGGGCTGCTCAAAATGAACCCAGAATAAGAATAAGACTTCAGTTGGTACCTAAACTCAGGATTCTCTATTCTTTTCCTAGCACAAATCAGGACATAACTAAGGAACTACACTGAAAATGCTTGGTAGCACACTTGCTTAATATATTGGAGTTTTTGGAGATACCTGTGCTTAAATAATGTTTTAAGAATCCCTTCCCTGGGGAGGCATAAACAACATCTCATCCCTCTTCACAAGTCCCAGTAATAAACAAAAGTACAATTCTATCAAAGTTCATCCAGAGGAATCAATGAGTTTATTGGGCTTTCTTACAGAGTAGGCGTGTCGAGTAACCAACCAGAGTATGAGGGACCCCACAGCCACTGCACTAGAATGTCTTCACCCAGCAGAGATGATGGCTTCCCTGTAGCCAGTTATGTGGGCCCTCCTTCAGTTAACCTTCCCCAGCCTTGGTACTTCAGTAGCAATTGCAATTAGGGCAAAGTAGCATACACATGTCTGGGAAGAGAGGCTGGAATCTCTAGTGAGCATCCAATGGCCCTCCCTACCCCCTCCTTCTATGAGGAAATGCCAAGAGTGAACTAGCTAGATCGTGGTCATCTGCAAGTGGGCATAGCTGATGTAGTGAGGACGGGAGCTGTTGTGCTGGGAGAGCAGGCTCTTTAACAAAGGGTCATCCACAAGCCAAACTAAGAGTCAACCGTGTAACTTGGGTTCCCTCATCGAGATAAACAAACCCTTTTTTGGTCATTTTCCCCAACTTTCTCTTTCAACTGGCAAATACATCAGGGGAGCAGCAGTTACACCAACATGTTATCACTTGGAAAGCAAATGACTGAAAATGCCATCACAGCTCAGACCCAGAAAAAGCTTCAGAGTTGCCTATGTATCCAGGAGAGGGACACATTCTGTCTATAACTCAAGTACAGTCGGCTGGAGGAATGAGTGTGCCTGTCAATAGAAACCATCCTCTGTGGACGCAGCCTTCAGGAAAACCCAAGCTCCTTCTTTGGGGATTGCAATACTGGAACAATTGCTAAGTGCTCTCCCCTAATGAAAGTGCTTATTCCACCAGCCCACCACCTACAACTGCCACTCCCACCCACACCCCTCAGACCAAGCAGAACTTCTCCGCCTTGGAGCACAGGGGCCATGTACATCTGAAGGGGGGAATTAAAACCATGCTGTGATGCAAACATATAGCTAGCACAGTGTCAGAACTAAAGCACTGATAATACCAGTAATGGCAAGTACAGAGCCACAGCAACTCCCACAAATTGCTGATATATATGGACAGGGCATGATGTGATCCCTTTAGAAAGCTTGTTGGCAATCTCTACTAAAGCCAAAGAGATACATCTCCTATAGTCCATCAATCCTACCCCTGGGAATAAATGCAAAAGAAAGGAATGTTCATGTTTACCAAAAGATGCATACATAGCAGCCTCATTTAAAACAACCAAAAGGTGTAAAACCTCATTGTTCATGAATGGAACAATGGGTAAATGAGCTATGCAATAGTCCAACAACAGTATACGGCACAGCTAAAACAAAAACAAAAACAAAAACACCTGGTATATGCAATAGATGAGTCCTACAGATACCAAATGGAGAAAAAAAAAAGCCAAATTCAAGAGTATGCACTGTGATACCATTTGTGCAAGGTTTAATAGCAGGCCAAGTATCTGTGACCACAATCAGAATAATGGCTACCTTGAAGGAAGAGTGGGAGGTGGTTACTGAGTGAGCAGTGCAGCAGGATGCTCTAGGATGTCAAACATTCTTCTGTGTCTTGAGCTGGTTAGTGGTTCCTTGAGTATACACATTGCTCAAAGTTCCTCAAGGAAAGCAGAAACGATCTGCATAATTTATGCCCTTTCCTATAAACAGTAGGCCAGAATTCTTAGTTTAAAAGTTACAAGAGGGAGGCTGGGAGGAGAGCTCAGCCAGGGAAGTGCTTGCCAAAGTAAAAACACGCCAGGTATGGTGGCTCCTGCTGGTGATCACAGCACTGGGTAGAAACAAGTGTATCCCAGGGGCTCACTGATAAGTCAGCCTAGCCTATATGCCAATTTCTAGTGAGAGAGAGAGAGAGAGAGACAGTCAGACAGACAGACAGACAGACAGAGACAGAAAGACAGAGAGAGAGACAGAGACAGAGACAGAGAGAATTGCTATCCCATTCACCTCTGTATCAGACCACCCACTTTTCCCATCCTCCCCCTCATCTGTGGATCTGTGGACACCAGGACATATGACAGAGTCAGTTGATTGCTTCACCCAGATGATTATCTGGGGAGTTAGACTAATGCTATAGTATGTATAATTAGTGGGAACCAGATGAGAGATCGGCACTGCAGTCTGAGGCAGGATAAGCACTTCATGCCAAAAAGCCTTCTGAGACATTTCCTGTCTCCTGCTAACAAAAGGGTGACTCCTGCTGAGGCGGAGATGGAGGAATTATCTGAACACAGATGACTGGCCCTTTTTTGGAAAGGAGTTCAGTAGACAGAAACAGACTCATGCATATGTGAGTGCACTAGAGTGTGTGAGTGCACACAGAGAGAGAGAGAGAAAGAGAGAGAGAGAGAGAGAGAGAGAGAGAGCTCTGACAAGCACAGATTCCTAGAGAGTTTAGTCAAAATCAGAGAAAGAGAGATTAAGAAAAATCAGGTATACCAAGCTCACAAAATAAACACATTTATTGTTTTTACCTATCTATTGTCCAATTTGCATTTAGTAAAACCCACTCTTCATAACATACAATCCCATAAGCTTGAATATGCAGATAGGTATGTAGCTCCCATCACACTCAGGACACAGAACACTTCTGTGACACCACCCAGTTTTATGAGGGGATTCCCTGTAATCAGTTCTGTGTCGTCCCGTCGTCCTCCCCCCCCCCCCCCCCCGTGAACCATGCAGCTGCTTATCTGTTCTCCATCAGTTCAGCTTACCCTTTGCCCACAATGTCACATCAGTAGAACCATAAAACATGTGGTTTTGGGGTCTGACTTCTTTCACTTAGCATAAGGTCTGAGATGATCACCGGTGTTATTGTCTGTATTAGCATTTGATTTCTTTGTATTGCTGAGTAGTAGTCTATGATGTTACAAATATTACTAATTTTTAATTCCAGGTGTTTGATGCTGATATCTAGAAATACAGTTTATAAGGCTTGTGCCCTGAAAATTGTAAAACTGACTTACATGTTCTAGTCACCTTATAGATTCATTGGGATTTATCCCATAGGTAATTATGTCTTCTATAAATAAAAAACATTTTCCTTACCAATCTGGATGCCTTTAAGATAGTGACTGGCCCATCTGCCCTTTGTAGACCAGGGACCAAGACAGATAGACCAGCTAGGTTTTAAATATTACCTATGGTTATCCCAGATCAAAGAACTGAAGAAAATCTTCACAGAAAAACTCAATTGTCAGGCCCAGAAGTAATTCACAGACATTATCCTCACAAATCGTTGACCAGGATAAATCCTATGACCCCATAACAATGTGGCTGGAGTGTCTAATATGTGACTGGAAGTGGAAAGCCAGAAATCTTTGGTAAAGAGTATTTATTATAAAGAAACACATGTATGCATACACACAAACACACATACACACATACACACAAACACACATACACACATACACACACACACATACACACACATACATACATACACACACACACACACACACACACACACACACACACACACACACCCCACAAACGAACACTGAGGAAAATAAGGTGTACAGTGTCATCCTAACGTCAGCTTAATAAGTTGAATGTGGAGAGAGAGAGAGAGAGAGAGAGAGAGAGAGAGAGAGAGAGAGAAAGCACAATTGTATTTCAGAGGTTTCCTTTGGAAGAACTGAGGAGGCTCCAGGAGGCAGGAACTCTTGACACTACACCCTTGCAAGTGGTGCCATCTGGACAGCCAAATACTCTACTGAAATACATCATATCGTAGTTAACATCAAGGGTCCTGGAGCCGTATTACCTGAGTTCAAATTCAATCTCTACTGAAAACTAGCTGTGTGACTTTGAACAAGCCTGTTTTCCTTCTGCTGGTGTCCATAAAACACAGCCACTAAGTACCTGCTCCACAGGTTGGTGGGACTAGTCAATAGCAGTAAAGTTCTAAAATTGTGCCTGTATATTAGTACTGTTAAGAACACCACACATCCATAGGCACACATAGATACACACATGCAGAGACCCAGACACACACACAGGTGCAGGTGCACAGGGCACACTCATGTGCACTAAATAATACCTCTCCTTGATATTTTTACAGACTTATTTTTATTTATGGGTTTATGTGTATATGTGAATTCACAGGTGAGTGTGTAGGGGGGAGTACTTGTAAGTTCAGGTTCCTACAGAAGCCAGAAGAGGGTTGGGGTTCCCTGGAGCTGAAGTTACAGGTGGTTGTGAGCCACCCATCCATGCTAGGAACCAAATTCCAGTCCTCTGAAAGAGGAGTATGTATGTATTCTTAACTGATGAGCTATCTCTTCGGCCTCTCCTTGACATATTTAAATGCAGAGACTAGATAAAGGGGAAAAAACAGAAAAAGAGTACTAAGTTATATATAGCAAAAAAATTTATTCCTGTTTCATGTAAGCAAGGTCTACAAACTAATAAAACTATCCATTTAATACTTCCTTAACCCTAAAGGCAAGCATGTGAAAATCAGGGATTTGATCAGAGACACTGTCAGGAAAGGAGTTAGACCAACACCCAGGAGACCCCTAGATCTCTCAGAAGATGAGCAACTGAAGAAATATTGTCTCCGAGCATGAGAATATAATAATATTCATAAGGGAGCAATAACAAACACAGCTTGCTTTAGCTCGTTTGAATGAATAAAGCTCTTTCAAGTATATTCCCGTGGTTGGTTCTTCTGACAACCCTATAAGGAATGCAGGGGGTGGGGTTCATTTCCATTTCACAGCTGAGGAAGAGGAAAGAACTCATGCATGACGTCATAGTTGGCAGGTACCAGAGGAGAAACTTGAACTCAGAGTTCTTCCTCCCATATATTAGCTCCTCCTTTCTTGTTGACAAAAGCAACTCAAGGAAAGAAGGGTTGGTTTTGCCTAACCTACCATGGGGACGAAGGCACAGCAGCCAGGCTTTGGGACATCCTGGGCATTGCATCTGCAGTCAGGAAACAAAGAAAGTGGTGAATGTAAGTGGTCAGCTCACTTCTCTTTTCTATTCCGTCTAGGACTGCAGCCTATGGAATGCTACCACTCACCTTTACAGTGGGTCTTACCACTTCAATTAACCCAGTTTAGAAACTCCTTTACAGATGTGCCCAGAGGTGTGTCTTGTAGGTGATTTTAAATACTGTCAGGTTTACAACATTAACCATCACAGACACCCATCATGGTTCACCTTAAGGCCTTGTTTCCAAGAAGGTGGAAGGCACTCTGCCAGTGGAGTGTAAAATGATATAAGCTCACTTTTTGTTTATTAGAAAAATGGAAAACCAGGTGGAGCTGGTAATTTATGAGATGTTCTTGTCAATCAGTTTTGTTGCAAATATTTGTCCATTTCAGGAAACTCGTAAGCAATTAATGACACAGAAGGTGTGGCAAACATGTAAAAGAATGCTCCCCAAGGGACTGAAGATAGGAAACTCTGCTGTATATGAGTTGAAAAGGACATTTTCTTGTGTATGACTGTCGTAGGCCTGGACCTGTCACTAAAGGACAGTATGACCTTGTAGCAGTGTCTAGCCAGGCCGAGCTTAGGTAGAACAAGGCTGTGAGTTGAGGTCATCTATGGAGCCTCTCCAGCTGGAAGCTGCTCAGATGGAAGCTACATGTTATGTCCAAGAAAGCTTAAGGGTGGGGCTTTTTTGTCCTGCTCTCCTTCTGCAGTCAGCTTTAATTTGTCTGAAATAAAGCTGATTGGGGGCTGCTGGATCCAGGGCACATTCCTATGTGTCAGTTGCCCAGGATCTCTTTTCTCAGGAGCCTTTACCAAAGGCGCCTACGGCAGCTTGGATTCTGGAGTCTCCCTCCCTCTCCTTGGCTCTGTGCCCTGAACCCTGCAGCCTGTTTGGGGAGGGGGGGGATTATGTCAGACAGAGAGGAGAGGAAAGGTTTCTGTAGGACTGTTCTTATCTAAGGACAGAACAAAAGGAAAGATGGCTTGTCAGGATTTCAACAAGGAGGGGCTTTAGGGCAATAAGAGGAATGGAATTCTTGACAGATCGACTCTGCATGGGATCAGGGTCAGTGTGGAAAGGTTTGTGGAAACAGCACGGCTCGCATTTGAACATGTCTTGGATATACTTTTGGTTGGATGTGTCAAGAACAAGCCTCCTTCCCCTGAAGCAGGTCAGCAACCCAGAACAAAAAGATACAAGGTACACCACAGGCAACTGAAATTATGAGGAAATCTAGGGACACTTCGACCTGCTCTGTAATCTTGGGTAACGAAATACTCTCCTCATGCCTCAGTTTCCCAATATGTGAATATAGATGTAACTATAGCTACCTCCTAAGTTTAGAGTAAGGTCTGAACAAAATAATACATGTAAACCCTGGCATGTGGTAAAAGCATGGGTAATGCTAATTGCTGTTGAGAATCTTGGACTTAGACATTTCTCAGAATCCTGCTGTAGTCACATATGAGTCCTAGAACTTTGAGCTTCAGTGATATTAACAGTCCATATTTCAAGAGGGGCTCACATAAAGATCCCATCACATACTAACACAAACAGGGTGTGGAGGTGCATGCCTGCAATTCCAGCACTTAGGAGAGACAGAGGCAGGAGGATTCTAGAAAGTTCCAGGTCAGTCTGACCTACAAAATGAAACCAGAGAGAAAGAGAACGAGCCCCAAGCCCAGAGGGCTGTGGAGATGGTCCATGGGTAAACTGCTATACAAGAGTGTGAACCTGACTATGGGTTCTCAGCACTCATGTAGAAGCTGACTGAAACAGCTTGTATCTGTCACCCAGTGTAACCCCAGGGGAGTAGTGTTATGATAGGTGGATTCCAAGAGTTCTCCGACAGCCAGTCTAGCTGAATTGGAGTTCAGTGAGAGACCTTGTCTCATTAAAAGAAGGTAGACATCAATAGAGTAAGATACCTGTCATCTACTTCTGGCTTCCATATATTTACATACACGTATGCGTTTAAAATCTGTCTCTCTGTCTCTCTGTCCCTCTGTCTCTCTTTCTGTGTCTCTGTCTCTGTGTCTCTGTCTCTCTCTCTCTCTCTCTCTCTCTCTCTCTCTCTCTCTCTCTCTCTCTCACACACACACACACACACACATACACACACCAAAAGAAAGCACTGAGCAGAATGTCACCATATTTGACTTGCTCAATAAGGGTTAGTTGTGATAGACATGGACTGATACTCCTCAAACCCTCTCTCAAGATAAGATCCATGGCTGCAGCTGTGGGAGAACACTGCCAGCAGACAGCATTTGCTGGCAGCACCCTTGGGGACTGTATGTCCCTTAGAAGTTTTCTGAAACAGTCTTCTGCTTTTTGGTATCCCCAAGCTGTCTAGCACGCAACACTGAAAATATAGCAGATTGGCTCTAAATGCTTGTTGAAGGACAGGCTAATTTAGTGACTTACTTCTGAACCACGGAGCAAACCTCAGTGGAGTAGACTTTGAAGCAGCCAAGGCAAGAGGAGAGGAATCACTCCACACAGCCTAATTCAAGTCCACAGAAGGGATGAGGCTGTTCTTGCCAAAATTGCTCGCCATCTTAACAGAGGTTTTTTGGGTTTGGGGTTTTTTTTTTAATCTTTTTTTTTTTAAGATAGGATGTAGAGCCCCAGCTTTTTGGGATCCAATTTAGTTCTCGTCAAAGTCCCTCCACTGTCTCCCCAGGCCTGGCTGGGAGTGAGAACAACAGCATTCTGCTGACCTCGTTTCCAGTCAGGACTGCCTGTGAAAATGTAGTCTTGGCAGATGTGCCCTTTCGAGGAGATTTTTATCTTACAGAACTTGACAGATTTTCGGCCTCACTCTTTAATTTGAACTTTCTCATATTACCCCTTCCCCTGCTGCCATTCCAACTTGGGTAATTTTTCTCTAAAGCGACAGTTTCTCAGTTGGTGGTTGCATTCCAGAGTAGGTTAATGTGAAAGGCAGAATTACCACATCTTGAATAACTTAAACCAAAGTGAGGATTGAATATGAGCTTGACCAGAATGTAGCCCAGTCCCGGCCTTGGAGTAGTAGTTTCCAAACACCAGTCCACGGAGCAGGGCCAAGGCCCTGTCCCCATGGAGTTATGATCTGGAGAGAGAGTGCTACCATGCAGTGACGGCCACCAACATGCTAACTCCTCCAATGGTAGGAGAGTCTATTTCTGTACCCTTCAAGTTTGGCTGGTGTTGGGACTTGTTTGGCCAATGGAATGCAGCAGAACTGACACTGTAATTCCTTGCTTAGAGCTCAAGAAGCCTTCAGACTTCTTTCCTCAAGCTCTGGGAACACAATAGCTACCATGTGACTACCCCTGGGTGAATCTACTGGAGGGCCAGAGAACATGCAGAGAAGCCCCCATGATCCAAACCACCCCTCAGAGGCCATTAGAAGGCAGCCAGTCACAGCTGACCCAGGCTGATAGCACATGCATGCATAGACCCCACCACAGCAGTCAAGAATTACTCAGTGGAGCCTAGGCCAAATGGACAACTCACAAAGGCATGAATAATTAAATAAGTGATGGTAAGACCTCTAAAAGATCATTACATACTCCAACTAATGCCAGGGAGACTATGTATTTAGGAGGAGACATAAAGTAAAGAAGACACCAAACAAATGACTGTGACATGTTCCATTCAGGACACAAAGAGGCTAAGGTGATAAACAAGGACTATGGGTCGCAAAATGTCTCTGGGGTCGTGATACTTTTGCTGGGATCCAAAGGATGGGAAGAAGCCAGTTAGGTGAACACTCAAGATGAAAGAAACTACAAGTCACAGACAGTGAAAGTGGACCCATTTTTAAAAGACACGGAATGAAGGCCGGAGCTCAGTGAGCGGTGGCTTGGTGCATGAAGAAACTCCTAGAGGGTTGCATGTGGAGCACAGGCTGTATCCGGTGTCCACTTTGTAAGCTCACTCCAGCTGCAGGAAGGAGGAGAGATGGCCAGAGTCTGGAATTAGTTTAGAGGAAAAGCCTCCTTACAACAGGTATGCTGGCCTAAACCCAAATTTTGTTATTTTATCCATGTATCTAATGAACTTTATTTAGGTCATTGGTATTGCTTTAAAATGCTGACTCTAGCCGGGCGGTGGCTGTGCACGCCTTTAATCCCAGCACTCGGGAGGCAGAGGAGGCAGATCTCTGTGAGTTCGAGGCCAGCCTGGGCTACCAAGTGAGTTCCAGGAAAAAGGCACAAAGCTACACAGAGAAACCCTGTCTCGAAAAACCAAAAAAAAATTAAAAATTAAAAAAAAAGCTGACTCTAAAATTTTCATTGAGGTTTTTTAAAAGTTTTGTTGTATTTTTATTGGCAAACTGTAGTTGTATATATTTATGAGGTATCATGGAGTGGATGGAATATAATTGCCTCAGATTTTTACAGAAGTTTTACTGGTAATAGGTGCACAGGTTTTTCTCACACTTATACAATCAGCTAAAGCATCTGATTGCATGTACAATAAAGTATTTGACTAACAATTCTTTTTTAAAATTCACAATTCTTTTTTCTTCCTTCCTTTCTTCCTTCCTTCCTTCCTTCCTTCCTTCCTTCCTTCCTTCCTCCCTTCCTTCCTTTCTTTCTTTCTTTCTTTTTTCTTTCTTTGGGTTTGGGTTTGGGTTTGGTGTTTGGTTTTTCGAGACAGGGTTTCTCTGTGTAGCCTTGGCTGTCCTGGAACTCACTCTGTAGATCAGCCTGGCCAAACTCACAGAGATCCACCTGCCTCTGCCTCCCGAGTGCTGTGTCTAAAGGCATGCACCACCACTGCCTGGCTGGTCCACAACTCTTAATCTCACAATTTTGTGAAAATTTCCTTAGTACGTTTTCCCAAATCAGGCTCTACTTTGAATATTTTTAACTCAAATTTTCATAATAGTGTTCCCAGACATCCACAGTTTGCTTATAAATCTTCTACTACTTGATGGTATTTTTCTTACACTTGAAAATATTTGTATGGAAATGATTGTTAAGGAGCAGCTCAGGATGATTGCAGCTCGGTGGTAAAGTACTGCTCTTGCACACATGAATCCCTGGTCTCCATTCCCAGCAACACAAAAGGAAGAAGGGAGGAAGAGAGGGAGGAAAGAAGGACAAAGAGAAGGTAAGAAAGAAGAAAGGCGGTCAAAAGTATAATGTCAGCCTGAGATCTTGCTATTTAAAAAAAAAAACCTGAGTGAGACCCTGCCTTTAAAAAATCAGAATAAGGGCTGGTGACATGGCTCAGCCAGCAAAGAATTCAGCTGCCAAGCCTGAACAATTCAATTCGATCCCCAAGACCCACATGATAGAAAGGCATACCCTACTTCTACAAGGTGTCCTCTGACCTCCACACATACACTGTGGCATACACACACACACACACACACACACACACACACACACACACACACAAATAAATTATATGTAATAAAATGAAAATAAATAAATAACCATGGCTTGGGAGGTAGTCTGCTAGGTCTAATTCACTTGTGTGGCTTTTGACACAGTATTTTTTTAATGGATAATAACACATTTCCCACATGATAGTACAATAATTAACTTACTCAGCCCATGGTACACAGTAGGTGTCCAGCATTAGCTATTATTAATTAATATCTAATGTGCTTAGGATGCCTGTTAGTCTCTGGGCTATAGTTCTTTGCTTATATGACTATTTGAAATGTGGAAAATAATCATTTCATTTAAAATTTAATCTAAAACTTAGGACCTCAGATTTTTACTGATACAGAATTTTCTTCCTAATTTTCTGTCTCCTTGAGTTTTGACTATGTTTTTTTCTGGTCACCAGTGACTGCCTCTTAAGTTCACTGTCCCTTTGGCCAGCACAGTTTTGAGTTTCTCAGCTCAAGGCTTATGTAAGGGGGAAAAACATGTTTGCTGCATGTCTGCTACTGAAGTGGAAAATTGCCTGTTGCTTCCTAAAAGGTTGCAACCTAGTGACTGGGATGGCTGCAATCAGATAGGACATGGGGCTGAAGCCATTTGGCTGCCTTATTCCTTCACAGGTCTTGTATCTCAGCTGGGAAGGTGTGAACAGTTTCAGACAAACAGCTAGGACTCCCCGGGCACCTCCGTGTGTTCTCTCTATGTGGTGTCTCCAACACGGCAGCCATGGGGTAGCCAAACTTCTTATCTGACAGTAACAGACCCTGTCCTTTTAGTGGAAGCAAGGAGCTGCAAGCTTCCTCTTCCTATCATCAACTGAAGCGACATAAGTAATATTGCGAACTAATAAGACTTTCACAAAGGCTAACCCAATGTTCTCAAGGAAGCAATGTGAAGGTTCTTAAGAAGCATGTGGACTTAGAAATGACTTAGATAGATTTTGAAAGATATACTTGGCCACAAATGGAAAGAACCAGTTCAGGCAAAGTGTGAAATGTGCTGGTCAGGGAGATGATACATGAATAAAATAACAGCAGTCTTGGTTTAATTTGTAGCTTTTCCAAATGGCTATATTTTTTTATCAGTTTAAAGAAAAGTTTGTGCTTGTGTAGCAAGGGAATGAGGAAGACAGAAACTCACATACGCTGAGCACCAATTAGACCCTGTATACTTTACAAAAAGCTACTATCTTAATTAGGGTTTCTATTGCTGTGAAGAGACACCATGACCATGACAACCCTTATAAAGGGGAACATTTAGTTGGGGGATGTTTCAGGGGTTTAGTCCATTATCATCAAGGCAGGGCATGGTGGCATGAAGGCAGACATGGTGCTGGAGAAGGAGCTGAGAGTTCTACATCTTGATCTGCAGGCAGCAGAAGGAGACTGTATAACACACTGGGTATATCTTAAGCATAGGTAACCTCAAAGCCCACCTCCACAGTGACACACTTCCTCCAACAAAGCCACACCTACTCCAACAAGGCCACACCTCCTAATAGTGCCACTCTCTGTAGGCCAAGCATTCAAACACATGAGTCTATGGGGGGGCATACCTATTCAAATCACCATAGCTACCTTCAGATCAACAACTATTGGGCACCTGATTCTTAGGGATGGCAATCTGATGGCAATCAGCTCTCCAGTCTTTTCTGATGCATGTTTAGTTTAACTGGTTAATGGGCTTAATTTACATAATAAGTAGCAAGCAGGTAAGTCAGAGGTTGGCTGGCAGTCTGCTGAAGCTTCTCAGTTCTCTTCTACCTGTTTTCTCATCCACCATCAGGCTATCCCAGGCTTCCCAGAATGAAGGGGTCCTAGAGTACCAAGCCTCCATTATGCACATCTCTTCTTAAGTCATGATTGCCATTACCCCACTGGCTGAATTAAGTCACATGACCATATTATATACACAAATACTGCAAGAATGTAAATACAGGCAACAGAGGAAACTGTGGCCACAGTTTGACTCACCATAGTATAATCTGTCAATTTTTTTTTTTGCTAACCAGCTTATCCACAAGAATGTCTTAGAGTCCAAATAGAAGACCATACTGAAGACTAAGGACTCCCTGTTCTCCCTGTAGTTGAGCAAGACACAAGGAATGTAGAGTCTTGGTGTCTTCTAATCATACCAGAGCAGGCCATATGGTACAAAATCAGGAAGAGATGCCCAGGAGTCACATCCACCCTTTAGTGAAATCAGGAGAGTTTGAGGCAAGCAAGAATTGAACACAAAATGGGCAAGGTAAAACCTTAAGATAGTGTGGAGCTGAGAGGCAGAAAAAGATTAAATTTTGGGGAGACACCGAAAGACAGTGCTACTGAATCTGGATTACTTCACCTGCCACTCTAATTAAACCAGGACCATTGGCGTCATTCCCACAGCCAGAATATGCCACACCTTGACTGACTGTCTCTTACCATTTGTGATTAGTCACTGAAAGGATGGGCTCTACAGAAGAGTTGATTTACAAGGTGGCCAGAGGCTAGGGTTTGAGGAGATTACTGGCTAAGGCATGGTGGAATATGATTGGAAGTTAACTAAGAGCACATGTAGCAGGATAAGTTTGTAATGGGTAGGTTTAAAGGGATCATTCAGTTTTCCCCTGCTTTCAACCGTATGGTTAAGAAGGCTGGTTTTAGCCCAGGATAATGATGCAAGACTTTATACAGTCCCTGTTACTCAGGAGACTGAGGCAGGGGGATCATTGTAGCTCAGGAGCTATACAGCTGGTCTGGACATAAAGTTCCTGGTATAGAATCAAGGATCAACAAACCATCATTACTCAGCAGCAGCAGCAGCAGTAGCAGTAGCAGTATCACCTTTTTCATTTCGGCAATGAGAGGAAATAGCAGGAGAGAGGATTTTAATAAAGTTTTATGACAATTCATTTGCAGAAAGAGAGAGAGAGAGCACCTGATGGACTGCACATGTGGACCTGAAGTTTCTAATGAGGCCATTCACACAAAATGATGATCCTACTTAATCCTAGCAATCAATCTGTAGTATAAGCATCACCAAAGTTCCCCTTTGCAGATGAGGAACAAAGGCCCAGAAAGCTCAGATAGCTTGCTTAATATCATTGAGTATGTGGCATGTCCAGGATTCAAATCTCCATCTGTTAAACTCTGAGTTCCATGCCCTTTATGTAGAGAGTGAATGAAGAATGAAGTCAATGTTTTCTTGACATGGCATGGCCATGTTAAGGACCCCATGACTCAGCCCCATGGGAGTAGCAAAGCCTTCCCTGGATGAACCTCAGAAGGATGGTAGAGCCTTCCTAGGGTCCAAGTGTGAATATAAACAGTACAGAGAATGTTCAGCATACTTTGCCCCACCCCAACCCCCACTATATTTATGGCCTGAAGACTTCTCCCCTATAGAAACGATTCTTGCTCAGATGAGCTAATACTGCCTCCTTGTTCAGCTTGTGTATAATAACCCCAACTCTTGTTCAACTGTACAAAATAAGCATGCTGAGCTTCTGGATTGCTTTGACTTCTCCATCTGAGAGCCCAGCCCGTCCAGCCCAGCTTTGTCCTGGTCTTTGTCTTTCCTTCATTCTCTGGCCACCTCAATCAGGTCAATCCCTGGAGCTGTGCAGGACATGGTAACATCATTTCTTCAATTTAGCAAGCTATTTTCTTTTCATTTATGGCATTGTTTTTATTTCAAAGACATGCTCATTGTACCCAGTGAAACCACCCAAATGTGGTGATATTGTGTTCCGCAATATATTGTGCACCCTAATAAACTTATCTGGGGTCAGAGAACAGAACAGTCTCTAGATATAGAGGCCAGAAAATGGTAGCACACACACCTTTAATCCTATCACTTGGAGGGCAGAGATCCATCTGGATCTCTGTGAGTTCAAAGCCACATTGGAAACAGCCAGGCATGGTGACACATGCCTTTAATCCTAGGAAGTGATGGCAGGAAGCAAAAAGGTATATAAGGCATGAGGATGAGGAACTAGATGCTGGTTAAGCTTTCAGGTTTTTGAGCAGCAGTTCAGCTGAGATCCATTCAGATGAAGATACAGAGGCTTCCAGTTTGAGGAAACAAGATCAGCTGAGGAATTGATGATCTGTGAATGTGCCCTGTTCTGTCTCTCTGGTCTTTCAGTGTTCATCCCAATACCTGGCTCTGGGTTTCTTTTTGTTAATAAGACCTTATAATGATTCATGCTACACCCAAATATGTTCAAAGTTGCAATTCTCCCTCAAGAGCGTCCTTAATATGGCAACTGTGAGCTTGACTCCATCATCTTGCTAAGTTATCCAGTGTCATCAGCATGGCATCTATCTTCTCACATAATTCCCCAGACTCCTATAAACATAAATATGTAAGTTTAGAGGCTATTGATTATTATTATTCTCTTTTAAATGGATTATATTATAAATTACTTGGCAACTCATTTATTCTACCTTAACAATAAATGATAGACTTCCTTTAAGGTAATCAATATACTTCTAGTTCATACAGAAAAAGACACAAAGACATCCTTGTAATATACTTGCATATTCACCAGTGATTTTATTCCTATAGAGTATATTCTGGAATGTGAAACTTCCGTGCTCTGTTATTATGCAATAAAACAAAACTTAGTGACTTTTAAGAATAATAGTTTATTGTTGTCTCCAAGTCTCCAGTTCAAGGACTCAGGTGGGATGTGTCAACCCTCTTCTTAGTGGGGTCATTTTTGGCAGCTCCACCAGAGGTGGAACATTTTATCTTCAAGATATATGGTGGTATTTTATTTGTGCTGAAATGTGATATTATTTGTATGTTAATAAATAAAGTTGTGTAAGGGTCAGAGCTAATAGCAAGCCATAGCAGAAGCTATGGTGGTGGCACACGCCTTTAATCTGATCACATGGCAGGCAGAGTCTGTGTGTTCAAGGACACAGCCAGCATGGGGATACATGCCTTTAATCTCAATACTAACCATAGAAGACCTGGAGGTCTATATAGACAGGCAGTGACGAGGAGATCATCTGGTTGGGTTTACAACCAATGAGAAGGCAGAACAGAACGTCAATAAAAAGACAGACACACAGGAAGTAGGTCTCTTTCTCAGGGGAAGGACAGCAGCAGCAGCGAGGGGTAAGAAAGGGTTTTAGTCTCACCTCTCAGCTACTGCTCTGACCTCTTGGGCTTCTGACTCTGCATTTGGCTCTGTGTTTCTTGTTTAGTAAGACTGTTCATCTACAAAGATATTGACCCACATTGTTAATGTCAGCTGATGACTGGGAACTCAGTGGGACTCGTGGGTAGTAGCCTTGGTCCCCTTCTGCTTGGGCCACTCTAAAGAGTTACTAGAGCTTCCTCACAGCTTGGAGCTGGAACCTATCAGTGAATATTTCAAAATAATCAAGCAGAAGTTGCCTGGTTTCATTATCAGCTAACTTCAGAAGTCATGAAGTATTACTCTCCTCACATTCTACTTATAATAGTCACAAATTCACCCACCAAGATCCAAGAAGAGGAGAATTATATTCTACTTTCTGAGAGTACAGGTTCTAGAAGAATACTCAAAATGGAAGATACTACTATAACTACCTTTGGAAAATACAGTCTTGTTATGCAAAGGTCATGTAGCTAGTAAGCAATAAAATTACATCTCAACCTTTTGCCTTATTGCTCAATTCATAATGAGATACTGTTTTATTGGTGCATGAGTGGAGTCATTTGGGGGGGGGTATTTGGCTTTGGGGTATCCAAATCAACTCAAAGAAATACTGAACAGGAAGCCAACTGTGCACTAAACCATATGGAACTCAACATATCAGGCAGTGAGTCACCTCTCTGGTCTTAAGAACAAGGAGACTAGGGAGTCTCTGAAACTTTTTGATAGCCTTGGCAACCAATTCCCTTCCAAAGGAAGTCCATCTGACTCTTCTGCTCCTGTTTATCATTTATAACCTACCCCCAAAAGAGCCATTCATTATTCAGCCTCATCACAGTCATATTATCATGGTGGGGAGTGAAGACATTTCAGTTCTGTCTTTTGTTCCATGCTTTTCTTCTTTTTGCCTTTTTGTTTCGACAGAATGGAACAGTTCAATCTAGAGCCTGGAAGAATGAAAGTTTGTCTTAGCAGAAAAACCATCAGTCATATAAATGAACAAGGTTATATGGTCAGACAAAGCCTCAGAGTTAAGTATGTTACTGTACAAAATGGGCACATTCACCATTTCAGAATATTACATTTTTAGAATTTGTCCTTGAGTTTTTCCTTGCTTATTTCTTCCACTTAAATCACTGATTCTCAACCTTCCTAATACTGCAACCTTTTAATACAGTTCCTCATGTTGTGGTGACCCCCAACCATAAAATTATTTTCATAGCTACTTCATAACTGTAATTTTGCTACTGTTATGAATGGCAATGTAAATATTTTTGGAAATAGAAGTTTGCACAGGTTGAGAACTGCTGAGTTAGATGCTTAGTGTATATACCAACATAAGCCATCACATTTCTCTATGGATGTATCTAAGGGGTTAGTACTTATCTAAGATGTGCACAATATATCTCTAAAGAATAATTCCCAGGCTGGGTGTGGTGGCACATGCCTTTAATCCCCACACTTAGGAGGCAGAGGTAAGCAGACCACTGTGAGTTCAAGACCAGCCTGGTCTACAGAGTGAGTTCCAAGACAGGCTCCAAAACTACACAAAGAAACCCTGTCTCAGAAAAAGAAGAAGAAGCATAATTCCCATAATTCCCATCTCCACCTTCCATCCTGCAGTCCATCCATCACCCACAACTGGTAGTGCACTCCTGAATGGAATTCCATGTACCCCTTCTTCATCATCCAACAAAATTATGCTCATGGAACCAGAGAGAAGGAATTCTCATTAAGGAGAAGGAGAAGGAAAGCCCAGCCCCTTTTTACCCAAGATATTACGGGTGGGAGAAGAGAGGATGGGATGGAGAAGCAATAGTATTCATGTGTCCCACCCCCACTTTCTGGGCTAAGTGCAAGCCATGCAGAGAAAGAAGAGGGACCCCAGCAAACCTGAAGCAGTCAGTTTGAACTCAACTGGGTGGCACTGTGGGACCAAGCAGAGCAGTCTCTGTCCTTTCCAAGCTTCCTTTAGTCCCTGCAGGGACATAGGGATTAAGAGCTATAGGGCCTGCTACAGGCACACTTCAGGATGACATTATCACTTTCAATAGACACCAAGAGGTATTAGACACATAAGGAGTCCAAGAAAGGTATGACAATTCTGAGATGGCCACAAGATAAATAGATAAATAGAAAGGCCTCATCCCAGGCGATAGCAGCCAAAGACATGAGCATGGCACCTACACAGGGCTAGGAAACCTAAGTCCTTTTCATTGTGGAATCCAGGAAGTGCTGAAAGACAAGTATTCATCAAATGAGAGTCTGACTGTTGCTGTGGATATCGCTCTGTGTAAATAAAGTTCTGATTGACTGCGGGCCAGGAAATGCTGTTTGGCCAGTGGCTAGGCAGGAAGTATAGGCGGGACAAGAGAGAAGAGAATTCTGGGAGGTGGAAGGCTGGGTGGGAGGAGACAACGCCAGCCGCCGCCATGAAAAGCAACATGTAAAGACACTGGTAAGCCACAAGCCATGTGACAAAGTATAAATTAATAGAAATGGGTTAATTTAAGAGAGAAGAAGTAGATAACAAGCAGCCTGCCATGGCCATACAATAATGTTTATAAACAATATAAGTTTCTGTGTGTTTACTTGGTTGGGTCTGAGCATCTATGGGCCTGGTGGGTGAGAGAGATTTGTCCTGACTCTGGGCCAGGCAGGAAAACTCTAGCTACAGACTGTCTTCTAAAATATTCCTTTATATCATCATAAATGACATTACATTTCATTTCATTTTACTCCAGCAATAAACAGGTAAGGGCTTAGCAGACTCATTAGCAGAACTGGCAGGTGTGAAAACTCTCAGCCATCATCACTGTAAAACCCAGCTCCTCCCTGGGGCCTGACACAGAGCTGATGAAACAGGAAATACACCGAGGAGGAGCAAATGCACACAAAGCAGCCAAGTCTTTCGGACTCTGAGACACAGACCTTTATCATCATTAGGGAAATACAGAGCCGAGCCAAAGGCCAGCCACCTCTGCATTAGTGACTCCCTGTTCTGAAGGGCTGGCATCAGATACCAGATGATACCTTTTGAGAGGCCCATGATGTGTGACCACTGTATCGCTTGAGTGGAAGATGGTTCCATGAGAACTCCCAGGTATGCCTGATGCTCCTGTTACAGCCATGGCACAATGGCCAGAAATTTGTTAAAAGATCATTGTTAATCATAGGAGAATAGGAACAAATCATAAAGTAGCTTTCTGGAAAGGATGTGGGTAGGGTCAAGAAGATGAGGCCTCATAAATGAAGAGATCTTATGGGCATGTACGGTTGTGGGCACAACTAATAATATAGGTTCACCCAAATTCAGTTTTGTCTCCCTTTGCCCAGAGTTTCCAGCATGCCTTATCATAGGTGTTCATATCACTGAGATGTACTTACAGAGATCTGGATAGAAGTATAGGCACCTGGGCTGTGGAACCTCCTCTAGAAACTTCCACACTCCTTTCCCCCACACACCTTATAGAGGCACAGGCCCTGGTGAACAACACTGAAGCCCTAGAAGGTGGAACCTTGGGTAGAAAGAACCCAGGCCCCTGCATGATGAAATTCTCATCCCTACACCGACATGGACTTTATGTGGACAAGAATTAGATGTCTATTGTGTTAGGCTTCTGAGAGTGGGGGGGGGGTCGGTTATAGCCTTAATATTACTAAGTTAATTCAGTGAGAGGAAGATGGGCCATTACAAAAGCAATCTTCAGTGTTTCACAATATGCCAAAGACAGGTCACGATGGCAACAATCGTAATGAGAAGGAAGACAACTAACATAAAATTAGTTACTGGGATCAAACTTTCCCTTTCCAACTTAAAAAGCAAGAACAGTACTTTTGCAGGCTGAACATTTACTGGGTATGTGACCTCAAAAGGCCCCTTTCTCAATTTCTTCATCTGGGAAGGGGCAACAACCACATGTAATTCTTGTGCTGTTGTCATGCTCCACTTCAGTGAGATTACATACATATGAAGCATAAACTCAACATTTGGTGCATTTCTTCTCTGCCCTTACTAGGATCTTCTCTACATCACCATTTTCCCCATAATCACTAGGTAGTGGCTGACCTTGGGAAAATGACAAACATACATACTCTTCCAAGTTTACCAGTTGCAATGAGAAGACTGAAGTTGGTGTTGGCTTTTTCTGTCACACTGGGGCAACTTGACTGACATTTTCATTCCATTGATTGATCACATTCATTTTGAGCTACATTTAGCTGCTTAGAAAAATTCATCCCCAGCCTTCATGGTGAGCTGAAAGGCTGGACTGGCCCCAAAGACATCTCAGCAAATCTGCTACACAGCTCCAGTGGCAGGCAGCCATGTGTCTGATCCCTCATCTCAGTGAAGCCGACTGACAGACAGCAGGATGCTGAGGCTGTGATGTGAGGGAAATCAGCAGCAGCAGCAGCAGCAGCAGCAGCCATGCTGGCTGGCAGGGCTGCTTTCCAAAGGGACGTGCTGCTGCTGCCACTGCTGCCGCCGCCACCACTACCACCATCATCACCCTGCTACGAGGGACCCACACAGGAAGGCAACGCAGCAGGTAATTTATGGTTTCCCAAACTAACTTTGCAGACTGAGTTGACTCTGGAGTTGAAGGCAGAGGTTTGACTTCAGCCTGAGCCTAGCAGGCCACTTCCTGGCAGCTCAGAGCAGACATCAACAACCAATGCTGCTTCCTCAGCTCTATGCAAAAATAACCCCTCACACATGTGGGCAGTTTGGGTTGTGGGCAGTTCTGGCTGTGGGTAGTTCTGATTGTAGGGAATCTCCCTGGTTGTTCATTAGACTCCCCATGGGAGCCTTAAAACTTTCTGATGCCCACCCTACAGCACAAAGCAATTATATCACAAATAACCAGAGCTAGGATCTAGGCGTTTTTCATTTCTAAAGCTCCCAAAATGATTCTACTGCACAGCCAAAAGAAAGAATCACTGCTCTCCCATTTCCAAGGCCTTGCCTCAGTGCTTAACTCCCTTGACATGAGCTGAGTGGTAGAATAGAAGACAGTAAACCCTGACAGGACCCATAAGTTGCTTATAGCATTTTGCTTGATGAAGGGAAAGGCTAATCCATGGCCCAGATCATCCTCTTCACTAGGAGAATCTTTCTCCTTACTTTCTGGCCTCAGTTTCTATAAACTTGGAAGAATGTTTGCACTTACTACACAGATTGGTTGGAAGGATAGAGCAACTCACTTTTTAACTTCATTGTTATTTTACATGTATAAGTGTTTTGCCTGCATGAATTTCTGTGTGCCATGTGTGTGCCTGGTACCCAAAAAAGCCAGAAGAGGGCATAATATTCAGTGGGATTACAGTTACAGACAATTGTGAGCAGCCACATGG
Organism: Onychomys torridus; assembly: GCF_903995425.1. NCBI lineage: Eukaryota > Metazoa > Chordata > Mammalia > Rodentia > Cricetidae > Onychomys > Onychomys torridus. Next base: position 61,439,538 of record NC_050466.1, on the reverse strand, counting down.
GTCCTAGAAACCGAACCTGGATCCTCTGCAAGAGCTCTTAACCACCAAGCCTCTCTCCAGCTTCCAACTTACTTTTATTTTCATTCATTTTACCTACTATATATATTATATAATATATTATTGTAATTATAAATAAATATATAATATATAATATGCAATAATCATATGTTAATATAATATCTGTGCAATAATTATATATTACATTATAATAGATAACAATTATATATTAATATAATATATCTTTGAAGCATTTGGCAAATATTAACTGAGTTCAATTCATTAAAAACCTTCCTGTGTCGCATATACCATTGCCCCTACTTGCCTGTAAAATACATGAACTTTTGGCCCAGCAACTGTTTCTTATCATTGATGAAAGTGAAGCAGGGGGCCTGGGAGAAGATTAGAGCACAAGGTCACAGCTGTGGTTCGGATGCTGAATGTCCACCATATGCTCACGTGATTGGAGAGGCCTCATCCCTGGGGCAGCACTGTTGGGAGGTAGCAAAGCCTTCAGGAAGTGGGGCTTAGCGGAGCTCCCTAAGTCACTATGGAGCTCCCTTGAAAGGGATTGTGGGATCCTAGCTCCTCCTCTCTTTCTGTTTCCTGGCCATGAAATGAGCAGGTTTGCTCTGGCAGAAGTTCCTGCCTTACCACAGGCCTAACCCAACATGGGCAACTGATCATGGACAAGGCTCTGAAAGGTTACTCAAAATAAAGTTTAAAAAAATAAAAAAGAAAAGAAAAATTTGAACTATTAAAACAAACAAACATATTTTGCTACTGCAAAAAGGGGAAACCACAGGCTCATCATTCCTCTCCACATTCTATTCTTTCCCTTGTATTATATATTTTAAATTTTTATCGGTGGATTCTGCTGGAGTATCCACTGCAGATAAGCACTGGAGGGCTCCTGTTGTAAATCACCCTCTGGAGCGATGGAAGGACCTTTCTACTTACACTTGGAAGGGACCCAATCTGGTGTTGGTGTGGGCCCAAGGTTCTGTTTATGTCTTTCCTCAGGACAATAAAATTCCTCATTGGGTTTCTGAGCACTGAGGGTGCCCTGTGGCTGCAGCTGAAGCCCAACATGGCAGAGACCTATTGGGCCTTTGTGAAAAACTCTCCCCTTCCAATGCCAATGGGGATTGAAAGCCCAATATGGCCAGCTTTGGCAAGCATTAACATAAGCTTAGGAACTGCAGCCATGTGGTTGGAATTTCCAGAAGGTAATGTATGGTAACTGCTTTTTCAAGTATGTTTGAGAACGTGTCACCCAGACACCTAGGAGATTAAGGATAACACTGAAGATCACTGACCTCCATTTAGTAACAGTAGCATGCCAGCTAAGCATTTTCATTCTCACAATCTTATTCAAGCTAGAGTAGTACCTACTTCTCAGGAGTAGCTCTGTGCAACATTTTTTTGGCCTCCTGAAATTCATTTAGCCCCCTTTGAAGATACCATAAAATTTGTGAGTCTGAATGTAGCCATTATGAGACCATTAGTTCTGTTCCTTGTGAGCTGCCTGTTTTTTCTTTGTGGTTCTTAGTTGTTCTTTTGCAGAGCTGCCAGCTTAAGTCGTGCTGAGATCAAGAATAATAGGCCTTGGCGGTTCGTGTTCCTGGAGTTGTGTCCATGCCAATGGATACCCACATGCTCCAGAAGAGAATTTGACATCGCTGCTGCTGTTGTTGCTGTTATAACAGCAGTGACCACTGCTACTACTGTTTCTGGGATTGCCATTTCATAACTGGTTACTACAGCTAGCACAGTGGAGACCCTGGCAGCAAAAGTAGCTACCACAGTTAATTAATCTTTCATTCTATTGGGCATGACAAATTTAAATAAATAGTTATATACATTTCAATTGGCTTTGAAAGTTATAAATTTACAAACTCAAGTTCCATTTGCTCTTGGGATACCATCTTACAAGGTCTCCAATTTGCAAGGCTCGTTAAGGAAGGGAATGGCTCAGTCGCTTTAACCTACTGGCTATGGGTGGGTTAAGACTTCTGTTGGTCTTTTCTGTGTCAAACACACAGATTGCAAGCCCAGCACCACTTAGAGATCTTTGGCAACAGTTAACTCTGCAGCTCTCACAAGATTGATCCTGTATGAAAATGAGTATTCAGAGACAGGTAATACGGGGGTGGGGGTGCTCACCAACCTAAGACAGAACACCTGTGTAGCCTGGACAGATGTCTCCATGACAGGTAAGGTGACCTGCTGATGTCCCATGCAACCTAAGTCGGAAACTCATTTTTTTATTAAAAGTGGGTGACCTGTAGGGCCCTGGCCCCTGTTTTGGGTAACTGTTGCATTGCTTGCAGACCTTGACCTCCCTATGCTAATTCCCTGCTAGATTCCACCCTCCTGAATGCTTAAGGGAAGCTCCTTGTCTGTGTATCCAGCATATTGGGCATTAACAGCTTAGATGCAAGATTGTAAAACAACAGAAGCAGGGTTGGGGACTTAGCTCAGTGGTAGAGTGCTTGCCTAGCAAGCACAAGGCCCAGGGTTGGATCCTCAGCTCAAAAAAAAAAAAAACAGAAGCAAACTTCTGCCATCTGGGGTTCTGCGATTGTGCTGTAAACCTGTATTTAAGACCTCCTCCCTCCATCAATAAACGGCATTCAGCATTCAAAAAGAAGGAGGAGGAGGAGGAGGAGGAGGAGGAGGAGGAGGAGGAGTCAAGATCATGATGGGGAAACACACAGAGACAGCTGACCGGTGCTAGTTGGAGCTCACTGACTCTGGACTCTGAGGAGTGGATGGGGGTAGAGTGGGAGGGAGGTTAGGAGGTGGGAGAAGGGGAGGGAGGGGGAACTGGGGTTGGTATGGAAAATGGAAAAAATTTTAATAAATAATTATGTTTTTTAAAAAATAAATAAAGTTTAATCTTTCTAAGATTTTCTCAAGTATTTTATTATATTGGCAGAAATCTTTCCAATACAGTGATCACTGTTATCTTATTAATAAATACAAAAACATGGAAAGGCTAAGGTTCAAACACAAAGTATTCTTTAGAGAAGTAATAGCATGATTTTTTTTTAAAAGCCAAAAAGGTACATTTCCGTTTAAAACTGTGTATGTAAAATAGACCTTAAAGTTACCCTACCTGTATAATAATCTCCTTTTCTTGAGTGTGAGTGGGACCTGGCACTTGATTCTAACAAACAGAATATAGCAAAGTTATTAGAGCATCATTCCTATACCAAATGGTACTAAAGATAGAATACTTTAATCTGGCATACTGTCATACTGTGAACCATACATGGAAAGGGGTTCATGACAGTGAATTATAGGTAACCTCTAGGGCAGTGATTATCACTTCCTAATGCTGAGAACCTTTAATACAGTTCCTCATGTTGTGGTAACCCCCAACCACAAAATGATTTTCGTTACAACTTTATAACCGTAATTTTACCACTGTTATGAATCACACTATACATATTTTTGGAGATAGAGGTTTATCAAAGGGGTTGCAATGCACAGGTTGAGAGCCACTGCTCTAGGGTCTCATGATAGCTGTCAGTCTCAAAAACTATATTTTGTCAATAACCTGGGTGAGCTTAAACATGACTTAAACCTTCAGCTAGAGCAGACCCTAATTGACATCATGAGGACATCCTTGTGAGACCCTGTGCAGAAAATTAAGCTAAAGTGGTCCCTCCTGACCCTCCTGACCTATGGAAACTGTGAGCTAATGAATATGTGTCATTTTAAGCTGCTGAATATTTTTAGTAATTTGCTACACTGAAATAGAAAACTAACAGACATATCATGGAAGGGTATGCTTTTAGATGAAAGGCATTTATAAAATAATATTAAGTAATAAAAGCTCAGATTATAAAGTAATATGACATACATACAAACACACATGAAGAGACTATTGGAAATCCAATAATGACTAGAATTGAGAATGACATTTGTTTCTTCTTCTCATTTTCTGTGCTTCCTAAAATCATTTTTGTTGCTAATGAAATGTTCAATGTGAAAAATACTAAATAAAATATTCAAGTGTTAACAATGGTTATCCCTGGGTGGTAAAATTATGGTTGAATTTGTATTCTAGAAGTCTAGAAGGTTATTTTAATTATTCTTTTTTTGAAGAATTGACACAGACTGCTATAATTAAAAAGAATAAATAAGTAGTTTCCAGTGGTATTTTTCAATTATCAAAGAAAATTCTGCCACCGTTTCTCCCAGATTGAATTAAGGTAGGGGGAGGAACCCCTGTCTTCCACACACTGAGATACAAAATGAAAACATACAGGAAACAGCACAAACATGTGCTCTGGATTCTAAAGTGGTCTACCCTATTATATTTTCTGAAATTTAGAAAATTATCTTACCTTTGTAACTCTGTTTCCTTGCCTATAAAATGGGACAATATAAGCCTTACAGGGCAAAGGTATGATAAGGACTCAACAAGCTCCTGCATCATTTATTTTTAAATGAGCCCAAACATATAAGCAGTATTCACTCAATAAATGTTGGTTAGTGTTGCTATCATCATCACTATCATTACCACCACAACCACCATCATTATCAACCAAGTCCCATTATAACAGTGGCCAATATTTCAGGCTTGGTGTTGTTCTTAGATTCAGCCCTTTAAGCACATACTTAAGAAAATGTAAGAATTTTAAATATGCCACATTAACTCAGCTATTAGGAGGAATCTCACATCACTTAAAAGAATTCATGTGAATTCTGTGGGATACTGAAGACACAGGTCTCCCTTTTACATGCTAGAAAGATGCTCATAAAATTAACACTATGCTTGCTAGGGAGCTATGGGTTGATTAGAACTGGCCCTTTAAGGATCTGAGTCAAGCTGCTTTGAGGTTTATTGCATGCTATAATAAGCGTGTTAGTTATGGTGTGAGGTGAGGTAGGTCTAGGTCAAAGCTCTCTCTCTCCATTCCAGGGCCTCCAGGAGCTGGGCGGGGGATGGAAGCACTCCAAGGCCACCATGAAGCACGGCTGAAGAAGTACAGCTGTCCTTAATCGGGGCTTCAGGGTCAAGGGCACTTGAAAAACCAGACTGGAGCAAGGGAGGAGCCAATACTAGAGGAACTCTTGGCTGAGTGTTTGCTGGTGTGGCCACAGGCAATAAGCAAATACCCAGACAGGCAGGCAGCTGGGGTCAGAGGTGTACAAGAAATCTTTCACTGTCTTGGACTGAAATAGTCTTGGAGTCTGGCTTGTGGTGGAAAGAGACATGGCTACGGCAATTAATGATACAAAGAAACAAAGCTACTGATATCAGTGTCACAACTGTGAGATGCCAAGGATGGCTTAGTGTCCCAAGACTCAGTTCTAAGTTACAAGTCTCTCTCGGGAGCATGTATAATCAAAACACTGTCATAGACATCTTTAGAATTACTCACAGAGTAAAAAGAAATTAAATCCACCTAAACCTTCCCCAAGAAAAGTTCCTAAAAGATCTTGCTTGTTTCCTCAGGAAGACCCATGTCCACACAAAGAAGAATAAAGCAGTGGGATGACAGCATCTATTTTGTTGCAGTTAGGGTCTCAGTGGTGCACAGGAGAAAGAAACAAGTGTATCAAACTCAGGGAAGGGTCAATACCCATCTCATTGGTCAGATATCATCATCGTTGCTGTTGTTATCATTATCCACTAAAAATCTAACTGTTTGGGGGCTGGTGAGATAACCCAGCAATGCAAAGCGCTTGCTACCAAGCCTGATGGCTTGAGTTCAATCCCCAAGTCCTACATGATGGAAGGAGGAAATGATTCCTGCAAGCTGACCTCCACATATGCACCAAAGCATGCGTTTACCCACATGTATACATGCATAAACACAAGTCAGTAAGTGCAATAATTTTAAAAATGAAACTATCACTTGGAGATGTGCTTGAAGAACTAACTAGGTTTTTAAGATTCAAATCCTGATAGAGGCAAAAGGGTAGAGAAAAAGAGGGATAAGAGAAGGGTTATGAAACTCCACTGGTTTGTAATACAATTAAAAATACAATTAAGATAGGGTAGTTGTGGCACACACCTTTAATCCAAGTACCCAGGATGCAGAGGCAGGGGGATATCTCTGTGAGTTGGAGGCCAGCTTGGTCTACAGAGAGAATTCCAAGACAACCAGAGCTACACAGAGAAACCCTGTCTAAAACAACAACAACAAAACACAATTCAAAGAAAAGGGGAGTTTGAACAGAAGTACTCCTGAATGGTAGCATTCAGGGAGAATGCTGCTCCCTGAAGACATTAAACAAAAATCTCAGTGGCAGGCACAGGTTACCTCCATACTGGTCAGGAAGGTCCCAGAGGCACCTCAAACAATACAGGTTATTGCTATTGGTTGCCCACTATAGATATCACACACTTGAGTTACATAAAGAAGATAACCAGGAAACTCTAACCTAGCTAGTCAGCTTTCACAGTGCTGTAAGGTGCTTTGAAGACTGATGAGGGAAAAAAAAAGCCATCAATAGTTGTACTCAGCACTGCAGCTTGAATGCTACAATAGCAACCAACAAGCAAGACATGCCCACTGGTGCAATTATGGCAAGACAGTTTCTGAGGGAAACCAACCAGTCTCTTCATTGATTTTTGAGGTTTGCTCCACAGGAGGGAATTCATGACTGGTACTATAAACATGGTCAAAACTCAAGACTGGGGATATTCTAGGCACAAGGAGAGAACTTATTGATAGTGTTCTACTAAATTGCTATGTTGCTAAACTGATTTCTAAATGTTCATTCTTATATTCACAGATTGGGGCTATTTTCAGTCTTGATCAGAGCAGCTACTTACTGCAGTGGGTAGAGGTTAATGCAGAGATCCATTATTGTTCAAAATGATAAGAATACATTACTGAGAATGTTCAGCTATAGATTGGACATCTACATCAACTCTTTCCTCCCTTGGGGCTCAGAGAACATTGCAGAAGATGGGGCAGAAAGAATGTAAGAACCAAAGGATGAGGAGTGCTGTGAAATACTGTCCTCTGGACATGACATGGCTATTACATACATGAACTCACAACAGCTGAGGTGACTTGCACAAGACATGTACAAGACCAAGCCAGTTAAAATTCTAGCATGGGTCATGGAACAGATGGAGATAGAAAGCCACACATGTGTATCTTCCCATTCTGGGATCCCAATCATGGTATACCAGATGTCTCTGAGGCTGGTGTGCTTTAAAGACATTGAAGATGTTCTCATGTTTTACTCTGCTTTCTAATACTGTAGTTGGCAATGGAGAAAAATCATGAAGCTTTTTTTTTTTCAGATCAAACGTGTCTGTTGACACATTTACTACCTTGAAAATGGATTGTAAAAGAAAAAAAGAAAAAATTGTTAACCAATCATGATTAAGAGATAATAAAATAGGACAATATCACTAACAGGAAAATAACAAAAATTTTATGATTGTGCTACTGGCAGTGGTGAAAATAGTAATAATTGCATAAAACTTAATTGTGTTTGACATAGGTTCTAGAAATTGTGTTCAATACTTTATTATATCAGATAAAACTGAAAATCTATGGTAGGCTTTTTTATCATGTAGTTCCTTTCTCTGATCATTTCTAATGGTGTATCACAATTCTCTTTTCTGGAGTTTTAGAAATGTAATCAGAATATTCTTATAGCCTTTTGGTTGTTCATGTAGATCTCATCCATTTCTCTGTCATTGGGTGATCCCTGTGTCTTTCCTAGGGACCAATTTTCTAGGTAGTCTCCCTGGAGTTGTGTAGCAGTCTAGTCATCTTTGTTTTACATCTGGTATCATCCTATGAGTGAGTACATACCAGGTTTGTCCTTCTGAGTCTGGGTTACCTCACTCAGGATGATTTTTTCTAGATCCATCCTTTTGCCTGCAAACCTCATGATGTCATTGTTTTTCTCTGCTGAGTAGTACTCCATTGTGTATATGTACCATATTTTCTTTATCCATTCTTCAGTTGAAGGGCATCTAGGTTGTTTCCAGGTTCTGGCTGTTACAAACAATGCTGATATGAACATAGCTGAGCAAATGCCTTTGACCTAGACTACTGAATTAGTGATAAATGTTGCCTCTATACTTTAACATCAAACCTCTCATTAAAGAATTTGCTTTTTTGTTTCATTAGCAACCTATTTGGAAGGAAGAGAAATAAGAATATAGGTAGTCTTTGCTTTGAATAATGCTGTATTAGTTGTGATTTTACAACAATGCTCTTATCTTTCATGATGGACATCTGCATGTGGTTCATGTAGACTGGTACTAGCAATGTTGAAACTCAGTAGCCTTATTCTTCTTTCTTCAAACCTCATGTTTATACCATACACCTTGACTTCTTTCTCCCCTTTGCCTTCTATTTTGTGTTTATATTTTAAGGTTGATTGTATAATCTTATAAGTCTTATATTTGATAATTGCACAATATTTCCTTGCTATTAGTAGTATTATCACTATCATTAATCAGCATGTCATCCTCATTGTTGTATTGAAAATAAGAGTTAAAATAAATATACTAAACCATAAAAAAATCTAGCATAGGTAAGGGAGGGAATACTGAAGCCACAGTTCTTTATTATTATTGTTATTATTATTTTTTTATTTTATTTTATTTTATAATTTAATTTAATTTTACATATCAGCCACAGATTCCCCTGTCCTCCCTCCTCTGCCCTCCCACCATCCTCCCAGACCACCCCCCATTCCCATCTCTTCCAGGGCAAGGACTCTCCTGGGGATTCAGCTCAGCCTGGTAGATTCAGTCCAGGCAGGTCCAGTCCCCTCCTCCCTTCACCCAGGCTGAGAAAAGAGTCCCGGCATAGGCCCAAGGTTCCAAACAGCCAGCTCATGCACTAAGGACAGGTCTGGGTCCGACTGCCTGGGTGCCTCCCAAACAGTTTAAGCTATTCAATTACATGGTTTAAAGTTAGATTTTAGCAACAACAAAAACTACAGAAAACCTACAATCTCATGGAAACTGAATAATGCTCAACTGAATCACCAATGGGTTAAGGAAGAAATAAAGAAATTAAAGACTTCCTAGAGATCAATGAAAATGAATACACCACATACCCATACTTATGGGACACTATGAAAGCAATGCTAAGAGGGAAATTCATAGCACTAAATGACCACATAAAGAAGTTGGAGAAATCTTACACTAGTGACTTAACAACATACCTGAAAGCTCTAGAACAAGAAGAAGCAAAGTCTCCCAGGAAGAACAGACGCCAGGAAATTATCAAATTGAGAGATGAAATCAATAAAATAGCAACAAAGAGAACAATACAATAATTAATGAAACAAAGAGTTGGTTCTTTGAGAAAATCAACAAGATAGACAAGCCCTTATCCCAATTAACCAAAGGACACAGAGAGAGCATCCAAATTAATAAAATCAGAAATGAAAAAGGGGACATAACAACAGACAATGAGGAAATCCAGAGAATCACCAGGTCATACTTCAAAAACCTCTACTCCACAAAACTGGAAAATCTAAAAGAAATGGATAATTTTCTGAATAGGTACCACATACCTAAGTTAAATCAAGACCAGGTAAACCATTTAAATAGTCTAATAACCCCTAAGGAAATAGAATCAGTCATTAAAAGTCTCCCAGCCAAAAAAAGCCCAGGACCAGATGGTTTCAGTGCAGAATTCTACCAGATCTTCAAAGAAAACTTAATACCAATACTCTTTAAATTGTTCCACACAATAGAAGCAGAAGGAATATTACCAAACTCCTTCTATGAGGCTACAATTACCCTGATTCCTAAACCAAACAAAGATGCAACAAAGAAAGAGAACAACAGACCGATCTCCCTCATGAACATTGATGCAAAAATACTCAATAAAATACTGGCAAACAGACTCCAAGAACACATCAAAACAATTATCCACCATGACCAAGTAGGCTTCATCCCAGGGATGCAAGGGTGGTTCAACATACGAAAGTCCGTCAATGTAATACACCATATAAACAATTCTCAATCATACAATCCCTCCTTTTTCTCGCCAATTGGACTCCTGGAGCTCCACCTGGGGCCTGGCTGTGGATCTCTGCATCCGCTTCAATCAGTCATTGGATGAGAGTTCTAGAACAACAGTTAGGATGTTTGGCCATCCAGATCACCAGAGTAGGTCAGTTCAGGCTTTCTCTTGACCATTGCCAGTAAGTAGTCTATCGTGAAGGTATCTTTGTGGATTTCTGGGGATCTCTCTAGCACTTTGCTGAAGCCACAGTTCTAACTGATGAAGATTTGGAAGTAGATGGCTGCTGGGAAAGGGAGAGCCCATTTTCAAGGAGTGGATACTGGGTTGCACATGCCCCAGTGGCTAACTCCACATTCATGGGCATATGGATAGCAGAAGTGAACTACATGTTGTTGTTGTTTTTTTCTTTAAAGAGGACATGAAGTTGGAAGGGAGATCTATTAGGAGGGCCCAAGGGAGTTGGAAAGGGGAAGTAGGGAGTGAGTGCATCATGTATACGACTAATATACATGTATGAAATTCTCAAAGAGTGAAAATCCAAGTCCTGAAAGTTTGGGAGCCATTTTCTAATTCAAAATCAAACAGGTGTAAGTAAATAAAACCAGAAATAAATACATTCTTCATTAATTTTCTAAGTCAGGATACCAAGTAATGAGATTCACTGTGACATTTTTCATACATATTTGTCATTATACTTTGCTCTTATTTGCTCCATCCTGCCTGTCTTAGTTAGGATTTCTATTGGTGTGATGAAACACAATGACCAAATCAATCCAAATCAATCTGGGGAGAAAAGGGTTTGTTTATTCAACTTACACTTCCACATCACAGTTCATCATCAAAGGAAGTCAGGTCAGAAACTCCAACAGGGCAGGATCCTGGAGACAGGAGCTGATACAGAGGCCATGGAGGAGTGCTGCTTACTGGCTTGCTTCTCATGGTTTGCTCAGCCTGCTTTCTTATAGAACCCAGGACCACCAGCCCAGGGATGGTACCACCCACAATGGTTTGGGCCCTCCCCCATCAATCACTAATTAAGAAAATGTTCTATATACTTGTCTACAGCCTGATCTTTTTTTAACTAAGAAATTTTTTATACATTTTGCATACCAATCACTGATCCCCCTCTTCCCTCCATGTGCCCCTCCAGCCTTTCCCCCCAACCTATCCCCATTCCCTCCTACACAAAAGTAAGTCTTCCCATGGGGAGTCAGCAGAGCCTGGTACATTCAGTACTACAGCCTGATCTTATGGACACATTTTCTTAATTGAAGTTCCCTCCTCTCAGACGACTCTAGCTTATGTCCAGTTGACATAAAACTAATCAGTTCTAGTTGAGAGCATTTAGTTGGGGGCTGGATGACAGTTTCATATTAGCGTCATGGTGGGAAGTACAGTAGCAGGCAGGCAGACTACTTCAGGTACTGGAGTAGTAGCTGAGAGCTTTGATTCCTGATCCTTAAGCAGCAAGCAGAGAGCAAAAGCTTTTCCTCCTTGTCCTTTAGATAGGCTGCCATCAGAATGTATGGCAAAAATTAAAAGTGGGTCTTACGACCTCAAGTGATATGGACTTAAGGTGGGTTCAAATACATGAGCCTATGGGGGCCATTCTCATTCAAAGCACCACAAATTGTTTAAAATAGACAACAAAAAGCAGAAGACCCATACTTCTCAATCTTGAGAAGTTTTTAATCCAATTGTATATATATAAACCACACACACACACACACACACACACACACACACACACACACACACACAATCTCATGCACACCAAAATGTTTCAAAAGACCCAATGCAAATAAGCATATTTAAATCAGATTCACAGGAGTGGTCACAGAAGTCAGTAGTCAAATAGAGAACATTTCATAGAGATGTTATATTGGTCCAGCTACCACATGGTTCTACCTAAAGAAGGAGACAATGTAGGGTTGTATTATTTTTATTTCTGTTACTATGACAAAACACCATGAGGAAAAAGCATCCCCAAAAGAAAGCAAATAATGTATAAGAACCTCAGAGCTGAAACCACAGTGGAGGTCTCCTATCCTCAATCCAGTCTATGAAGCTGCTGCCTCTATTTACCTTACTTAAATCTCTTCTTACTCAATGGATAATTGTGAACCCAGACTTCAGAAACTTAATTTGGTGCTTAAACCTTCCTATTTGAGGAGGCACACCTTAACTTGTCTACCTCCCTGTGGTGGTTTGAGTGAAAATGGCCCCCATAGGCTCATATGTTTGAATGCTTGGTCCCTCATTGGTGGAACTGTGTTGGGTAATGGTTAGAAGGTGTGGCTTTGCTGGATAAGGTGTGTCACTGGAGGTGGGCTTTGAGGTTTCAAAACACCAAACTCAGTCTCCTGCTTCTGCCTCTAACTTTGGGATCAGATGTAAGCTCCCACTACTACTCCAGCAATATGCCTGTCTGCCTGGTGTCATGCTTCCCACAGTGATGATCATGGACTCACCCTCTGAAACAATAAGCAAACCCCCAATTAAATGCTTTCCTTTATAAGTTGCCTTGGTCCAGTGGTCCAGAGGGTGCCTGGACCAGTCTACTCTGGTGACCAGCCTAGCAAATAACCTAGCTGTCATCATAAAGCCTTTGTCCAGTGACTGATGGAGGCAGATGCAGAGATCCACAGCCAGGCACCAGGCTGATGTCCAGGAATCCAACTGATAAGAGAGAGGAGGGAATCTGCAGGCGAGGGACGTCGAGACCATGATGGGAGGACATGCAGAGATGACTGGCCACACTAGTGGAAGCCCATGAACTGTGGACTGTGGCTGTGGAGCCCCCATGGGACTGGACTAGGCCCTCTGGATATGGAAGACGGTTGTTTGGCTCGAACTGTTTGGGGAAGCACCCAGGCAGGGGGATCAGGATCTGTCCCTGGTCTATGGGCAGGCTTCTGGAATCCAATGCCTGTGGTGTGACACCTTGCACAGCCTTGGTGCAGTGGGAAGGGGCTTGGACCTGCTCAGTATGCCAGGCTCTGCTGACTCCCCATGGGAGACCTCGATTTGGTGGATGTGGGGATGCAGGGTGGCTTGGGAAAGAGGACTGGGGGGTAGGAGGAGGGAGGAGGGGGATCTGTGGACAGTATGTGGAGTTAGTAGAAAATTTCTTAATAAAGAAAAATGTGAAAAAATTTTTAAAGTATAAAATTTAATATGTATAACATTTAAAATTCAAATATAAGCATATTGAAGGTATATTTTAAAAAAAATAAAAAATAAGTTGCCTTGGTCATGATGTCCTTTCAGAGCAATAGAACAGTGACTAAGACACTACCTGCGTAGTTAACGACTACCAGTGGCTAGTGGCCCTGGGAGAGTTAAAGAAGGCGATAGAGATGTCTCTACGTGACTAGAGTGCATATTTGTGTGTACAGAAGGTCAAAGGAGAAATCTTAGCATGGTTTCCTCCATATGTCCTCAAGTATAGGCATAGCAGCTCAAGCTGAAACAAAACAACCAACTTCTTAGCCAGGACACTGGTTCTGCCAGGTTGCCTCTGTGTCTGGGTGGGTTCCTTTTTCTATAAACTTTATGGTCCTTTGCAAAAAATGACTACAAATGCTGCAGATGTTGCAGGCTCCAATGAGCAGATGTTCGTGACTGTAAAAACAACTCAGGGAAATTATACCTCAGCCTTTTAAGTCAATGAGCTAAAGCCTAACATAACATTCTGGGCTCATTTATTATTTTCACCTATACCTGCAGGCTGTGGATTAGTAGAAATGAAGCAACTATGATTCCTGTGAAACAGCCTGTGAACACTGAAGTCCCAGATGCATCCAACTCTCCCTGTGTTAGCCACGATGATGAGATTTTTTCCTAGGCTCAACTGACAACACAGCCCTGCTCCATTGCTAGAGAAGAGAGGTCTGACTCCAGGGACTCTGTTAGTAGCAACAAGAGCAACATTTCTCCCATCTTCTTCCCAAGCAACTTCCAACCCTCTACCACCATCGTCACCCATGACAGCAAGAGCATCAGGACGTCGAAAAACAGGCTTAGAGTTAATTCATCTTCCCTCCTGTATTACATCCAGGAAAGTTTTATACAAAGCATGTATAGTAGCCATGAAGGCCTAAAAGAATTTGAGAAACAGCGCTTTTGGAAGAGTCACAGCTTGCCTCTCTTCCCCCATCTTCTCTCTCTGTGCCCTCTTTCCTTGCTCCCTTTTTCAGCTCTCCCTCTCTTCTCTCACTCTCTTTCTGCTCTCTCCCTCTCTCTCTCCTCTCTCTCCCCCTCTTCTTTCCTCAACTCTTCACTCTCCTCCCTTCCTCCTTCCCTCTCTTCCTGTAAATGCAAGAATAGCTCTTATGTTCACATATATCTCAGCATCTAGCATTCTATTGGAGGGTGGAATCGGGTTATTTGTATAAAGATACACACACACACACACACACACACACACACACACACACACACACACACACACTTACCCTTCAAGAATAAGGAGAGGAAGATAGCTCAGTGGATAAAATGCTTCCTGCATAAGCATGAGGATCTGGATTTGGATCCCCAGAAACTGTAAAAGCCGAGTGTCTATAATTCCACCACAGGGGACAGAGACAAGGGAACCCCTGGGACTTAGCAGCCAGCCACTAGAGCTGAAATGAGAGCTCCAGCTTCAGTGAGAGTCCTTGTATCAAAAGCACTAGGTGGAGTGATAGAAAGATCTGATGTTCATCTTTGACTTTCTCCACGTGTGTGCACATGTATGTGAACAGTGAGAGAGGGAGATGGAGGGAGGGGGAAGGGAAGGGGAGAGGAGACTAGGAAGATGTGAAGACGGGACCTAACAGATGCTGTGGGCCAACCAGGCTGTCCTTTTTCTTGTCCTTCCCTCGGTCCCTCCTCCCTTCATTGTTCTCAAACATCTCATGCGTAGAAATGAGCAGTGAATAACAACCGGCTTGACAGGGTACGTCAACATTAGGCCAGGACATTCCAAAACCCAGACTCCAAGTCACTTTCAAAAGCAGTCTGCTCAACAACAGCCTGGTCCTCCCTCAAACAGCTAGCTGGAATGAAGACTACTTCACCATCAGATTCCTCACAAGTGCCCCTTAAAACAGAACCAAAGGGACACCACATGAAAATGCCAGATCTCAGGAGGTCTGGGGGAAGAAAGGGAAGAGGGAAAGTAATGTAATTCTATTTTACTTAAAATATATTAAAAGAAAAACAGCTGGATCCAGTTTAAATGCCCAAGGGAAGAACAAGGGTCTGGGAAAATCAGCATCGAGAGCAATCTCTTACCAGCTTTATCACCAAGTGCATGCTAAGAAATGCAACCAGAAGGTTGTGGTAATGGGAAAAGATCCATGTTCCCTTACTTTCTCTAAAAAGGTTTGCCCATCACTCACTCAAATGTGCAGTTTGTCTCTAAAACTTAGATCTCAAAGTCTTATTCCCCAGATGTGGAATAAACTACAACTGTTTGGTAAGTGTGGTGGCCATAGGTCGAAGAATTTCCTATATAATGGGTTCTGCTTTCTCTATGAAAATGACATGCCCATTTCCTATGCATTCAGAACAAAGGGGTGTGTGAGAGAGAGGGTTGGCAGGGGGTCTCATGTAGACACACCCTTGTATGGGGGATAAAGTAGGGGGCAAAGTTAAAGAGCGTAGAGTTTAGAAACACCTCCTCCAGAAAATTGGAGAAAGAAAGCTAAGGATGTAAAAACTAACCAACTGTTTAAAACACACTGCAGAATTGGTTCAATAAAGGCTTGTCAAATTTTTGAAATCTTTTCTAAGACCCAGATGTTGATTTCATTGATATTTGTTTATTTTCTATTTTCTTAATTACCATTCTATTCTTTATATTTTTGCTATTTTCCTAGTTCCTTTTATCATACTGTAGTTAGTTTGATGGGTTTTTTCGCATTGTGACTTTTATTTTTAACATGCTTTTAATTGAACTAGAATTACATTACTTTCCCCCTCCTTTCTTCCCTCCAGTCCTTTCCAGCTATCCTTCCTTTAGTCCCCCCATTCAAATCAATAGTATCTTTTTCTTTATTATTGTTACATACATATGTATATATGAGTGTGCATATATATAGTTATATATTTACATGTATATATGCACAACTATACACACACAAATTGCTGCATCTTTCTTGTTTGTGAGTATATGGTTTCAATGCTGAAGGGGGCTGGTCCCTGGGAGAGGCTAATTCCCTTTCTCCAAACTCTCATTAATTGCCTACAGTTTGTTGACTATGGGTGAAACTCTGAAACAAATCTCCCCCTTCCATGTTAATGTGTCCATTGATAATGTCATTGCTCCCTGATGATACCGTTATGCAGCCATTTCTATTAGAGACTGCTTCCCCAAAGACTTCCTGATAGTCTCGCTCTTACAATCTTTCCAGCCCTCTTCTGTGATCTTCCCTGACCCACAGATGCAGGAGCTGTGATACAGATGTATCTGTTGAGGATGAGCTCATCACAATCTATCGGTCTCCGCATGGTGTCTGTCCAGTTGTGGTTTCCTGTGGTGGTCTCCATTTGCTGTAAAGAGAGGTTTCTTTGATGAGGGGTGGTGGTGACACTTAACTGTGGCTGTAAGTATAGATTTGGAATATTGGAATAAGGAATTATGCTGGTCTAGCAAAGTAGTCATAGTAGATCCTCTCCTAAAGTTCATGGCCTCCTTAGCCTCAGAAAGCTGGCTAGGTTTGCAATACCAGGCATGATTCCCTTCCTGTTGAGTGAGCCTTAAGCCAACTGGACAGCTGATGGTTGCCACCAACACGTGAGCGCCACTTATTGCACCTTTATGTATATCTTCCCATGCTAGTCACTGTTGTGCTTCATAGGCACTACATCCAAGTAGGACTGGTTAATTGCTTCCCTCCTTTGGCAGCTTGCATAGCATTTTCTGGAATCATAAGCTACATCACAGGAAGGAGGCTTTCAGGTCAGATCCAGGTCAAATCCTCTGAGTCCTGTATCCTAACTGTGTGGCTTCTCCAGCAATAGGAGCCTACCCTCCACCCCTGAGAGAACCAAATACTGTATCAATAATCTATATTGTTTTGGGAGTCACTTGGGCTACCTTGACCTATCATTTAAAAGGAAGTTTCTTGTGCCTGGTGCAGGCATTTTTGTTATGTTAGTCTGTGGTTCTTGTGGTGTGAGCATTGTCAGGCCAAGGGGAGTGTGTGTGTGTGTGTGTGTGTGTGTGTGTGTGTGTGTGTGTGTGTGTTTGTGTGTGTGTGTACATATATGCATTATTATAATTTTAGGTAAATATAAAATAATATGATTCCTTGAGTATCAAACAACTTGACAACAAATGCTAGTGAGGTTGTGGAAAAAGAGGAACCCTCATTCACTGTTGGTGGGAATGCAAACTGGTAAAGCCACTCTGGAAAATCCGTATAGAAACTCAATAAACTACAAAGAAATCCACCACATAACTCAGCTTTACCACTCCTTGGCATATGCCCAAAGGAATTGACATCCCAATCCACAGACAACTGCCCAGCAGTGTTCATATCTGCCCTATTTACAATTTCCAGGAAATGAGAACAACTTAAATTTATTTCAGTGGTTGAATGTATAATGTAAATATGGTGTGCATACACTATGGAATACTATTCAGCTGTAAAGAAAAGTGAAATCATAAAACTTGCAGGTAAATGGATGGACCTAGAAAAGATTATACTGAATGAAGTAACCCAGACCCAGAAAGACCAACACTGCATGTTCTCTCTTATCTGTGGTTCCTACTTCCAAATCCTCAGATGTGGGTATACAACATGGAGTAACTACAGAAACCAAGTGGAATTTTTGTTTTGGTTTGGTTTAGCTTTCTTCAAACTCTTAATTCTCCTGCTTCAGCCTCCAGGGTTCTGAGATTTCAGGTGTGCGTCACCATACCTTGGCTCTGTTACTTCCTAACTTCTCGCTATAATTTAGCTTCCTCTTGCTTTCCTAAATTTATTAAGGTGGAAATTTAGGCTATGAACAAGAAAGCTTTGTAATGAAGGGACTTTCAACTATAATTTGCACTGTAAGCACTACCTTAATGTGGGGGACCTGCCCCCACTTTACGCTGGATACTCTTGAGGAGAGAGGGATAAGAAAATATCAGGTGGAAAGACCTAGTTGAGGAGAAGAAAGACAGAAACACAGGATAGCTTCAGAAGGGCCTGGGTCAATACCCAATGGCCTTTTCTGTATATTCAAAAGGGCTTTTCATAACAATGCCAAGAGGAGGGGCAAAAGACTCAGTGCTAGATCAAAGAACACTGCACAGCCAAGTGTAGATCCTTCCAAACACCTAGTAACCAGCCTGTGGTTCATCCCCTTATGCAGCCCTGCTGTGTAAAGCAAGCTCAGATTCTCAGACCCTGAGTAATTTGGGCCTCCACACTTTAACTATATTCTATAAATTTTACCCATGCCTTCCTTCAATGGTGTTAGTTTTTGCTTTATATATTTTTTGGATTGTTTTATTAAGTAAACACATTATATGGTTATATTTTCCTAAAGAAATGATTGTTTTAACACTGTAAAATGCCCTTTTGTCTCTAGTAACAATTTCTGTTTTAGAGTCCATTTTGTTAAATATTAGTAGTACAGTCACATTTAAATTCTTTTCGTGTGTATGTAGAAGTATCTGTGTTTATGTGTGCATATTATATGTGCACATGTGTGTATGGGGGTGTTGGAAGCCATAGAAGGGTATCAAGTGTCCTCTAGCACTCTCCTCTCATTCCTTTGAGGCAAGGTCTCTCCCCAAACCGGGAGCTCATGTGTGCTTTCATTTTCTCCAGCAAACACTCGTTATCCTATTGTCCCTGCCCCTCTCTCCCTTGGTGCTAGGATCACTTACACAAGTGTGAGGGATGCTCAGCTTGATATGTGGGTACTCCAGTTCTCAGTCCTTCCTCTTTTTTCTGAGACAGGTTCTCACAAGATAGCCCAGTCTGGCCTCAAACTCTGATTATTACTGTTTTCTATTTGATGATACATATTCTCCTTTGGTCCTGAAGATGTGATTTCTTTAGCTCTTTGAATGTATGTAAAAGAGCTGATTTAAATTATTTGTCCAATAAGTCCAACATCTCGGTTGGCTTCCTTGGGAACTTTTTCTATTTATCACTTTTGCTCTTATATATGTGCTATACATTGGTGGCTTTGCATGTTGTATATATTTTCTTTTACACTAGACATTTCCATGGTGCTGGGATTGAACCTAAAACTTCCTATATCCCAGGCAAGTACTCTACCACTGAGCTACACTCCTTAGCCCTTGAACTGAACACTTTAGAAGTCTTGAACACACTCTAGAAGTCTAGAAACTGGATTTCTCATCATGGACTTTTTTTGCCTTTGTTACTATTGCCCATTGCTTAACGACATTCCTAAACTAATTAGGTAAAGTCAGTATTTTTTGTAGCCACTGAAGTCTCTACTCAGCAAAATTAGTAGTCCACTAATAATCTAACAGACATTTCCTTCCATGACCCGAACCATTAAGATGCCAAGTCTTGCAGAGGGCTTCAGTGTGCATGTTGGACTACTCATTAACACCCAGTCAATCTGAATTGCCTCACTGCTTTCTCGTCTACATTCAGCCATTTCTTTTTTATGTAATTTTCCCTTTTTTAAATTAAATTTGTTCACTTATTTTACATCCTGACCACAGTTTCCCCTCCCGCCTCTCCTCTTATTCTCTCCCCCATCTTGCTCCACACAACCAACTCCTCCTCTGTTTCTGTTCAGAAAGGGGCAGACCTCCCATGGGTGTCAACAAAGCATGGCATACCAAGTTGAGGTAAGACTAAGCTCCTCCCCTCATATTAAGGCTTGATAAGGCAATCCAGTATGAGGAATAGGTTCCCCAAAGCCTGCCAAGGCCTCAAGGACAGGCCCCACTCCCACTGGTAGGAATCCTTCAAGCACACCAAGCTATACAATTGTCTCACATATGTAGAGGTCGGTGTCTGTGGGCTCCTACAAATCCAGGTTAGCTGTCTCTGTGGGTTCCCTTGTGATGACCTTGATGCCCCACCCCACCCCCGACCCCCAGCCATGTCTTTTGAGTTGTTATAAACTGTTGGTTAATTTACAGAACAAGATTAGAATTCTGCCTCAGCCTTCCCTTTATGCTTGTGCAGAAACCTAACACTGGCCAGAAGAGCAAGTTTAGGGCATTCTTGGTTCTTTTTTGAGTATGTATTCACCCCTGATGATGAACTCAGCCCTTCTTGGGCAGCCTTCTAGAACTCTAAGAATATGCCACATTTTTTCCAAAACATCTATGAACATCTCATACTTGTGAGTTTTTCCCACTCAAGTTTTGTACTTAGCATGTTGTTTGTCCCAGCCTTTACCACTGCCTCGGGCAGCTGGGATATTAAACAATTGCTCCTGATTGGTTTTGACAAAGGCCCTTGAGGAGAAGGTTTTTCACACGGGTTGAGCTCTGAGTCAAGTCAAATAAAGACAAGTGTTGTGAGAGGGATTTTGTAAGGAACTGTAAAATAGGTCAAATAATGACAGTTTTCTGAGGATAGGGTTTGGAAAGAGCCCCGGCTCTCTTCAGACCCACTCCACAGCTGCTGTGCTGCTGGCTGTCACTGCAATTGCAAGTAGTTTTCCAGGCACAGAATTGAAAAGAGGAAAATGGGACCAGGGGAAGATAAAAGGCTGGAAAAGGCTGTTATTACTGATATTTAGTCATTAACGAACATCCCTCCAGATTGTTGTAAGCTTTGGGTTGATTTCTAGAGCTCTAGTTTGTTTGGGCCATAGTTGCCAAGGCTTTTTCACTTGTATTGCAAAGGGGATTTCTGGCTCTCCCAATGACATTCCTCCCATACAGTTTGTGCCTTGACTTGGGCAGGAAGATGAACTAGCTGCTACTGTAGGCACATGGCATTTGCTTCTCAGTAGGTAGTGAACTATTGTTTCCAATTAAACACCCATTCTTTTAGCTGTGCCTTCTGTCTGTGGTATCAGAGTTCTTCCCTACAGAAGTGAAGTACATTTCCCTAGTTCACTGAAGATGTTTCTTGGCAAAGTGACTTTCTTTGACCAAGTAGAGTGTGGAAAAAATGGGTGTGTCAGTTCTGAATTTGGGCTTTTTTTTTTTTTTTGCCAGAGCTGAGGACTGAACCCAGGGCTTTGCGCTTGCTAGGCAAGCACTCTACCACTGAGCTAAATCCCCAACCTTAAAGCAGTTGGTATTTCCACAAATCCCCTTTGTCTTTATGCCATTGACATGAGAACATGGCTATCTAGTCTACAGTTCCAAAAATGGAGGGAGTCACAAGGGGCCAATCTAGTCCCAACCTACTACAGTTTACAGCCAAGTTGAGCTAACTTCAAGTTGTAGCATCCAAATGTCAGCCAATTCCTGGATAGGGAAGGTGTATAAAAATGATTTAAGCAACTGGGTTTTGGGATTTTGTGTGTGTGTGTGTGCTGATAGATGAATGATACAACACATGCTATTTGATTACTCTTACAGAATCTGCCTTTTCTAAAACCCAACCCTCAAATGATTGTACCAGGCATTTGTGGTATAGTTACTTCCTTCTCTCCCTCTGGGCTTTAGAATGTCACCTTGGAATTTCATCAGTAATAGAATGGGTAACAAATATACAAAATAACAAACTATACTATTAACCTGAACACACTCAAGCCAGTATCTCCCTTTTGAGCAAGTGTCTGAGCAAATTATAATTCAGACAGCAAAAATTCAAGGTCAAATGACCAGGTGCTTTTTCTTAAAAAAAATGATCTGTCTTCTCCTGGATGAAATAATTTACAACATGGAAAGCTGTAATGGAAATTGTGATTTTCATCATAAGGATTCTCCTCCAGAAAACGAAGTGTTTCTTCCCAGGAAGTTTAAAATGACATCTCACTCTTCTGATTTTATGACTTGATTTGTAGGGAATATTTATGCCTCAATATCTTTCTGGTCAAGGTTCTCTCAACTGTTTGTAGGTTCTTGGAACTGAAAACTGGTAGACTCCTCCAAACAGAGGGTTTTATGGCTATTTTGTAGTCAACTGGTATTGTATTTTCCCAGTAGGCTTACTGCTGGGCAATGACTATAGTTGTAGACAGTCTTTCATTTGCAGTGGATGCCTGAAGATAGAAGCTGGTGCCCTGAACAGCAGTCTAAAAGAGGAAAACATCACCTCAACTCTATGCAAGCTAGTCTTTCCTGAACACTCCAGATACTTCCACTAAAAGTACAAAGGTGACCTGAATTCTAAAAACTACAAAAACCTTCATCAACAATCTAATCCCAATACAGTGGTTCCCAGTACAGAACCACCAGGAGCATGCAAAACAAAGACAATTTATCTCCTCCCAAAATTACCAATTCTACAGTAATGGCTCCCAGTGAAAATCACCCAAACAAAATTCCAGGCACACAACTCAAAAGAATAATTATAAATATGCTTAAAGAACTTAAGAGGACACAAATACATTAGAAGGAAACACAAACATCTGGAGGAAATAAGGAAGTTGGTTTAAAATATGAAAATCAAGTTCAGTAAGAAGAAATACTGAAGAAAAATCCCACCGAAAAGGTTCCATGCAAAGTCCCACCTTGCTTCAGTAAATAACCTCCAACTGATACTTGGGCCATACACCAAAAGAAGACATGCCAGTATGAGGGGGAATTTACTGAGGTTTCCAGTAGGAGGGTGACAGGGGAAAATGGGGATGAAGACATGAAAATTCATTCTCCAAATATATCAAACTGTCAAACTGTTTTTCACTGTACTTTACTGCTGACTATTGTTTTGCTAGGTTAACTCTTATTTACTGGTGATGTTAATCATGCTTTATGGTAATTTACTGATCACTGGGCTGAAGTCAGCATTTTAGGATTATTTCATTCTTTTCTAGGCATAAGGGTTGTGCTGTGAAGTGTTGAAGAAATGCACATGTGTGGGAAGTACAAACCTACAACTTCCCTGTTTGATGCTCAGGTCCTTAATCTTGAAACATGTGTTATTTCTACATGCCCTTTCAAATGAGGCTTATGCACATCAAAGAGTTGCTGATTCCCTAGTGAAAGAGAAGCGTACCTTTTTGAGAACTAAAGAGCAAAGCAAGCACAAATATTTGCTTGGCAGGCAGAATTAGACGGCCCAACTTCGTTCAGATGCCAACTGTACTTGCCTGAAGGATTTCTCTAACTGCTAAAGCCCATGCTGCACATCTATTTTTCAGGCAACAAGTACCAGAGGATTGACGCCCCCAGAAGAACTGCTATCAACAAGGAGCTGCTGGAGGTTGACTGGTGAATAAATACCCCAGGTTCTTCCCACTTTTATTTGAGTAACTATGAAACACATGATCTATAATCTTTCCAACAGCATTGTGCCCTTCAGTTGTCCTCTGAGCTAACTAGGCTGATAATGTGCTCATTATTGGTTTCTTTTACATCATCCACTTCTCACAGCTTCACTGGTATTTCCAGTATTTCCATTACTTCAAAATACACTACTTGCACTTGACTCCTTGGCTCAGAGTTGGCTTCTGGGGATCCCTAAGACAAATACAAGTGGGCACCTTTGGTGAATAAAATGAGCATCTCTAGGAAAATTGCTGTTAAGAAACATACTCCCCTCAAATCGAAAATGACTGAGAATTGCAAGAACCTAATTATCTGTTTCTTTTCTTTTTTTTTTTTTTTTTTTTTTTTTTGAAACACAGTTTCTCTGTGTAGCTTTACGCCTTTCCTGGAACTCACTTGGTAGACCAGGCTGGCCTCCAACTCACAAACATCCATCTGCCTCTGCCTCCCAAGTGCTGGGATTAAAGGCGTGCGCCACCACACCTGGCTCATCTGTTTCTTAACCCTCTATTCTGTAACACTACTGTCTATAAAACCAGTAGCACTTACAAACAAGCAAGAGAAGCTGGAGAGAGTGCTCAGTGGCTAAGAGTGTTTCCTTCTCTTCCAAGTAACCCACATCTTGAGGCTCACATCTGCCTGTAACTCCAGATCGAAGGGATCTGCTGTGCTTTCTGGACTCTGCAGGCACCTGCATACACATGGCATATACACAGAGACACCCACACCTACACATACATAAAAATAAATTTGGCTCAGAGTTAAGAGCACTTGTTGCTCTTGCGGAGGACCTGGGTTTGGTTCCCAACACTCACAGCCATCAGAAACTCCAGTTCTGGGGGATCTAATGCCTTCTGACCTTCATGGGAATCAGGCACACAAAAGTTGCAGACATACATGCAGACCCAACATTCACACACATAAAATTTTTAAATCTAAAAGAATATAAAAGTAAGCAACAATACATGCGACTGACTTGGAATTTATTTGTATTTCAACATTTCTGATGGGTAATCCAGACAATCTTTGTCCTGACTCAGTTCAGTCTATTTGTCAGTGTTCAGCAACTCCCCATCCCCTGGAGTTTTGGTTTCTGCTACCCCTTCTTTGTTTTCATATCTGAAAAGAAAGGAGAATGGCAAGCTCATCGCACAAAATTGCAGCTTTATTAGGTAATTATTTGTTCTAATGAGAGGGGATGCTGAGCTCGAGACTTGAACACAATAAGTTGACAATGAACGATTTGGGTCACACAGACATGGCAATTAAAAGCTAAAGGAAATCTAGATATTGGGAATGAAATGACTCTGAAAATAGCATCCGTTGACACGGCTACTTATCACCTCTGTGAAAAGTGTTAGTGTGATAGATTGCAAAAACGGCCCCAGGTCTTTGCTTCTCCTGGAACCACAACCCACTTACCATGGAACTTTGGCTTGTTTAGGACAGGAAGTGACAGAAGATAACAGAGGTTTAAAAGGTGCTTATATGATTACATTAGATCACTCTCACCCTCCACTGTCCTCAGAACAACAAGTTTAAGATGGTCTGATAGAGAGAAAAAAAAAAAAAAGACTCGTGAGGCAGAACCAAGTCACCTCACTCATGTTAGCCAACAATATCCTAGATCAGCTGCCATGGATAGCCGACTCCCAGATGTGTGAATGGTCCTGGGAGAGTGGGGACTGCTTCCATTACTGTCCAGCTGAGCTCAGCTTGAATCATCACCCTCCAGACACATTGGCTAAATTTATAGTTACTATCTTAAGCCGCCGAGTTTTTCAGTTGTTGGTTACACAGCATTCTGCTAGAGTCAAATAGAATCATTGGGAATGCTGTAGAATAGAACACAGCTAAAGATAGGGATTTAACCTCCAGAAATGACAGAGACTGGTAAGTGCAGTTGTTTAGTCTTGGTTTGGTTGTTTCTTCAGTGTCCGGTGCTGAGTCTGAGGTCAGATAGGCATGGAGTGGATGAGAATTCGGGAACAACTGGAACCTGGTACAAGCTGCAACTTGAATTGGCTGCCTATCTCCCAGCCTCCAGCCCTGCTGCTTTGGAGGATTTGCAAGAGATGCAACTTCTGTCATAAAGCCGCATTCACACTTGGTCTAGGATTTGCAGGTCAAGAGAGAAATCTTGCATGAACTCAAACTGTAAGCCTGTCTGGTGGTCCTCCAAAAGAATTACCAGCAGACCCTTAAAATATACACAAGCTCTAACCAGGATTGATCTACCCTGACCTCCTGAGAGCAAAGTGACTCCTCACTGCTTTACTCCTAATTCAACCCTATGGTCATCTCTCCTGTGACCAGTCTAAACTAAAATATAGACAGGAAATGTACCAGCTGACACACTACAAATCACTTTTCTTGCACCCACTTGAATGACTGAAAACTCAGGTGGAAATTAGAAAGTAGCTCTCATATACCAAACTTTATACTTCCTTGTAAGACAGCAGTGCAAAAAGATGGAAGTCACCTAGATTCTAGACAGGTTGTCAAACCATTTCATTTAATTGAATACAAGCCACTCTTCATAAGCCTCTTTGTGGTAAGGAGTAAGCCTAGGGCCTTGCACATGCTAAGCCACTCTACCATTGAGCTACCCCACCTCCAGCCCTGTTTGTTTTGTGGGATAATATCTTATTAAGAAGTCTTAGAGAAGGGTGGTTTGCCAAATGCTTTTCTATTTTCTTTTTATTTATTTTTACTTCTTGGAAGCTTTTGGGCTTCTGCAAGTTTCTCTCAATGATTTCAGATAGTTTTCTAAAAAATTTCAGGTATAGCCTTTAAAAAACACTCCTATCAGTCAGAGGGAATGGAGGACGCCAAGAAAACATGGCCCACCAAATCAACTAAGCAGGTCTCATAGGTGCTCACAGACACTGATATGGCAATCATGGAGCCTGCATGGGTCTGACCTATGTCCTCTGCATGTATGTTATGGTTCTTAGCTTGGTGTTTTTGTGAGGTTCCTAACAGTGGGACTGGGAGTGTCTCTGATTTTTTCGCCCGTTCTTGGGACTCTTTTCCTCTTATTGGGTTGCCTTGTCCAGCTTCAGTGTGAGAGCTTTAGCTTTGTCTTATTATGTACCTTGTTTTGCCCTGTTTGGTTGTCATCTCTTGGAATACTGCTCTTTTTTGAAGAGGAAAATGAGGGGGAGTATATCTGGGGCAGAGGGGAGGTGGGAGGAACTAGGAGGAGTAGAGGGAGTGGTAACTGTGGTTGGGATTATTATATGAGAGAAGAATCTGTTTTCAATAAAAATGTAAATAAATAAATAAAAATTAAAATACAAAACAAAACAAAAAAACCTACCGACTTGGCAGAGAGCAGACAAGTATCACTCTTGATGTTATAAAAGCCAGACCCTGTGAATCTTTTTATTTGCAGGACCTAAATATTCCAGATCTTCCATAAATGAACAGGAGAGAAAAGAGCTACATTCTCTCCACATCTTATTTATGACCCATATGTATTTGAGAATCTTTTTTTATATTAGTTTTCTTTATTTTTTTCATAATTTTTTTAAATTTTATAATTTAATTTAATTTTACATATCAGCCATGGATTCCCCTGTCCTCCCTCCTCCTGCCCCCCTCTCCCCAGCCCACCCTCCATTCCCATCTCCTCCAGGGCAAGGACTCCCCTGGGGATTCAGCTCAACCTGGTGGATTCAGTACAGGCAGGTCCAGTCCCCTCCTCCCTTCACCCAGGCTGAGCAAAGTGTCCCTGCATAGGCCTCAGGTTCCAAACAGCCAGCTCATGCAGTAAGGACAGGTCCTGGTCCCACATACTAGGTGCCTCCCAAACAGTTCAAGCTATTCAATTGTCTCACTTATCCAGAGGGCCTGATCCAGCTGGGGGGCTCCACAGCCTTTGGTTCATAATTCATGTGCTTCCATTCATTTGGCCATTTGTCCCTGTGCTTTTTCCAATCATGTTTTCAACAATTCTCAATCATACAATCCCTCCTCTTTCTCTCCAATTGGACTCCTGGACCTCCACCTGGGGCCTGGCTGAGGATCTCTGCATCCACTTCCATCAGTTATTGGATGAGAGTTCTAGCACGACAGTTAGGGTGTTTGGCCATCTGATCATCAGAGTAGGTCAGTTTGGGCTTTCTCTCGACCATTGCCAGTAGTCTATTGTGGAGGTATCTTTGTGGA
The DNA here is from genome assembly GCF_903995425.1 of Onychomys torridus. Taxonomy (NCBI): domain Eukaryota; kingdom Metazoa; phylum Chordata; class Mammalia; order Rodentia; family Cricetidae; genus Onychomys; species Onychomys torridus. Next base: position 61,412,022 of record NC_050466.1, on the reverse strand, counting down.
TTTCTGTGGACCTCTCTAGCACTTTGCTTCTTCCTATTCCCATGAGATTCTGCAAACAAGAAGGACCTGAGTCTCAAGGGAATAGAGTACTGTAGTTAATTTTAATGTTTCTCTATATGTTATTGGAAGCCTTTTCCCACCCTACCACCAAATGTAGGGTATATGAAGATGTGTACTCACACACATGCACATATACATGTGCAAACCTTGCAACATGTTCTTAAACAGCCTGTTTCTTTTAATAGTAAAAATCATTTGCAAGTCTTAATGCCCCAAATTACTCAACATAATTGTACCTCAGCCTTCTCTGATACATCTTCCAGGAAAACTACCTTGATGGACATGGGAAGGAGGCATACAAGCAGTGTGCCACATCCAGCTCCTCCTGAATGCTATAGTCATGAAGGTGGTAGAAATCCCTGGGAACACTTGATCCATGGTTGAGAGCTAGGGGTCCCAAGTGAGCAACCACAACCTGCTGTCCAGCAGGAGCCAGGACAAGGGCTATCTTTTGTTTGCATTCTCGAAGTATTTTGTATGAAGAATTTAGTCAATATTGGCTGATTTAATTTGCACTAGGCATAACAAATTCCAGCTATGGCTTAATGGATGCTGCACAGTCGGCAAGATGCCTCCATGTACAGCCTATTATTGAATTAGAGCTGCATTTCCTCAATATGGGTCTTCTCCTTATCCACCCTTCATGATAGAGTATCAAGGAGAAGTTATGAGGAATGATGTTTACAGAGCCACAGCTTAGAAAGCAGCACCCAGGACTGAAGTCCAGGCCTTCTCAACCCAGATCGACTGCTCTTATCTTTCTGTTCTGTTGTGGACATCTGGGACCCAGCTGTCAGCAGTTAGCCTCCCTGCTCCTCCTCTGCAGGACTCTCTACTCCACCCCCACACTCACAGTCCAGGCTGGCTCTCTCCTTTTCCTAACCTCATCAGTATAGCATCTCTCTGTAGCTGTTCTACAAAGGTCGCTTTCATGACTAGGCTCATAAACTGGGGAGGAAATAATTGCCTTGCAGGATGAATATGGCAAAGAACAGAATGTCCTCTACAAACCCACCAGAAACACTCATTGTACTTCTTTGACTTTTTTCATTTTCCAAAAGACAATCTTTCATGAAAACCACGCATGCTCATAGGGGTCAAAAAGGCCTTTTATCTTTTCTTGTCCCCCCCCCCCCGCCCGCCCCCTCCAGCCCCAGCAAATTCTTGGTAGACACAACGTTGGAAACTAAAACTGAAACTTTCTATTAGCTGATTAGTTTTCTATTGCTGGTATAACAAACTACCAAAACAGAGATTAAGCAATAGAAATTTAGTCTTAATAGTTTCACATGTGAAACATGGCTCAATTGAGTCCCTTTGGGGGTTTCTCAAAAAAAAAAAAGCAAACAAAAACAAAGATCAAGGTGCTGACAAGGACACAATCCTTTCTGGAGGCTTTGGGGTGAACCTGCTTCCATGCAGTCAACAGTCAGGTGATTGACAGAACTCAGTTCTTTGTGGCTATGGGGCTCAGGTCCCCCTTCCTTTCTTGCTGTCAGATAGAGAGTCTCTGTTCTTTTTGTCTGCCTTGCATCCCTCATCACACTGCTTCCCTGTCTTCTCAGGCTTCCATCCTTCCCATCTCTCTCCTTTAAAGGCTCATGTGATTGTACTACTAACCTAGGATAATCTCCCAATTTTAAGATCTCTGACTTCAATTATATCTGTGAAGTCCCTTTGCCATAAGAACACAATATAAGAGTAGAGATTAGGAGCACAAATTCTGCTCACCACAGTCTGTCCACTGGAGCACCCTATGATTCCAATCCATTCCCTACGTACAACATATTTACCCCAGCCTAAGGTTCCCAGAGACCTCATTCCCTTTAATACCAAAAATTCCAGAAATCTCTTTTGAATCTTACTAGTTCAAAAGTACCACGTCTCCTCATTTGTATCATCTGAATCAGGTACAGCTAAGGCTCAACTTCAGGATGTAATTCCTCTCCATCTGTGGATCTGGAGAACTAAAGAAACACACCCCCTGTTTCCAATACATGAAGGAAGGTTGGGCAACATATAAAATCTGTGGACAATTATGCTTCAAAAATGGAGACGTGAACAGTGAAAAGGGAATCATCGTTCCAAAACATTTTAAAATCCAGCCAGATTCCATTATGTTTCAAGGATTTAGAGGAGGCCTCAGTTGGTGTTGGCTTTCATCTTACCTTCCAGGCTCTCTCTGGACTCATGGTTCCCTTCTGATGTCATCCTTCCATGTTTATGCCTGAGCATCAGCTTGATTCTTGCCCACGGAACTTGAAGATTCTAACAGCCATATTCACTTCAGTGTCTCTACTCATGTGAAATTGTCTAGAACTCTGTGAAATCTCCTGAGAATATCATGGGCCACTCTACTAGAAGCTGAGTCCACAAACATTTTTTATCTAGTTTGTTTTCCATTTTTAGCTTCTGCTAAATGGCTGAAGAACAGTATCCTTCCTCTTTCTGAAAGGTCCCTGTGAATCATGCCCTTCATCTCTTCAGAGCCTTTGAGTGAGGGTACTAACCTCTGTAGTCTAGAAGGGGTTAGAATTTCCCACATCATTGGGTTCCTTTTTGCTTAATGATTATTCCCTCAATTTCCACTGGTCCTCTCACCTTTTCTACTAAGAGGAAGAAATCAAGTTGGACTTTCAATATTGTATTTGGCAATCTCCTCATCTAAGCATTCCAGCTTTCCCCAGCACCCACCACAGTTCTTCCAGGCTGTCCACCATCCCTTCACTCCTTTCTAAAAAGAGGTTTCATACTTCCCAGCAGCACTTCCCAAACATCTCTGCCGTTTCTTTGTCAGACTTTTCTCTGATCTGATTTATAATTCTCCTCAGGCTTTATGAGCCCTCATTTAATGACTTTTTTAGCATACTGCCATGTCATGAATAAAGTAGTTCACTTCTTGGGTATCAAGGTTTCCTCACCAACACTGTAATTCTAGTTTCAACTTTTAAGAGAATATATACTCCCCAAATGATTTTAATCTTCTGAGTGGCTTTGGATTTTAGCCATGACCATGTTCTATAAGAGAAGAATGCCATCAATGTAGCCAGCAGGCCCATGTTAGCCCGTTCAAGGAAGGAGAAGGGTTATTTTGGTCAAGTTGTTCGCCTCTCTTGAAATCAAGAGTGGGCTGGTGGTCTCTGAGACAAAGGCCCCTTTGTATTCTGTTTCCCAAGGCTTGGCACAATAACAAGACCTGACAGACAACCAGCCAACAGTCAGTTTTCACTTTAGTGAACACGTTTAGCAATTGCTTGGCACCATTGCAACTGATACACATACACTATTATTAGTGACTTATAGATGAAGGATTGAAGCAGAGAGTAGAAAAGAATTTGCCCAAGACTGCAAAAGATTAAAGGCAGGATTTAAATCCATGAATTCTAAGTTGGGCTCCTATACTTTTAACTAAGATGCAATGCTAGGAGCGTACCATCCATCAAACCACCTCCCCTTACTCAATGATGCTGGAAGATGATGGCAAGAGAAAGCTTCCCCCTCCAACCTCCAATTGAATTAAGGAAGAGTAGTGTTGGAAAGAAGAAAGGAGGAAATGAAAATCGTGATTTGGAAGGTAGAAAGTAAAGAAGTCGGACAGCAATGGGCTCAGAGCACTGTACATTTAACCTCAGTCTCTCGCATCTTTTCTGTCTCAGTGCAGCATGAAGCTGACTTGCCAGTTCTCCAAACTATCATGCATGGATATGGATACTGAGAATTCTAGAGTCCCAGAAAGTAAGGAGACAAGGAAATCAGCTGTAGCTTCCATCAAGCTAATGAAGAAAAGTTGATTAAAGTCATGTTTTCATTCATCTCTGTGTCTATCAGCAGGAAGGTGCTATTTATTTACAACCTATACTCACTACCTATATTAGCCATTGTGCCATCCAATGGTAAAGAGACTCTTGCTGCTGAGAACTAGATGTCTTCCTTGTTTCTTCCTCTTTAGAGAGGCTGCTCAAAAGAATAAGAAAATATGGAAAAAGTAAAACATCTACATTCTCCAGCGCTACTCAAGGTGAGACTGCAAACTGGCAATGTGTGAGCCAGAGCTGGCTCATGGACTTGTTTTGTTTGGCCTGCAGAATGTCAGCCTGCACAGAGGTTTCTCTCCCTTCAATGCTTTAAATTAGAAATAGTTGCCAACACAGAAAAAAATAAGCAAGTATCCTTTGACAGATGTATTGTGAAGACAGTCTTCTGTTTTGAAGCTTACCAAAATGCTCTTTGTCATCAGTTCTGATAAACAAAATCCTTAGCTTTAATGAAGTCCAATTTATCAATCTTTTCCTTCACAGGTAGTACACTTTGCAAACTCTGTTTTTAAAGTCCTTTTACAAAATCCATGAAGATATTATCATACACTTTCTTATAGAGATTTGTTTGGCCTTTTATATTCAGACCCATACTACATATTGAATTAAATTGTGAGCATGCACAGGGCCTGCACTGGTCTGCACCACGTCCACTAAGCTTATATTATGGCTTCCAGGTTAGTGTTTTTATGGGATTCCTGAGTGTGTGAATGAGTGGGTCTCTGATTCTTGTTTCTTCCCTTGGGCTCTTTTTTTATGTTGGTTTGTCTTGTCCAACTTTGATGTGATAGGATTTATTTTATCTTATATGTATTTATATATATATATATATATATATATTGAGCTGAGGATCGAACCCAGGGCCTTGGGCTTGCTAGGCAAGCGCTCTACCACTGAGCTAAATCCCCAGCCCTTATTTAGTTATATTTTTAAATGAATAAATGAATGAATGAATAAAAAACCTAGTGACTAGAGTAAAGGTTAACAACTGAACTGTCATTTATACCTGCTGGGAGAGTGTAAATCAGTTTTCTCCAATCTCTGGAGTGATACTAGGTATATCAACCACTCTAGGACAGGCCTCATGTCCAGGAGTAGTTGTCCAATATATAATGAACTCCATGGTTCTTTTGTTTGTCTGTCTCTGAGTGTGAATGTGTGTGTGTGTGAGAGTGTGTGTGTGTGTGTATGTGAGAGAGAGCGCACGCGCGTTCATACACACTCATTTGGTTACAGTTTCATGGGGGCTTTTTGTTGTTTTGTTCTGTTTTTTGTGGGGTGTTTTATTTTGGTTTCTTGGTTTGAGGGGGCTGATGTTGTACTGGGTTTTTGTTTGTTGAGAAGAGAAAAAGTTGTGTGGGTAGGGTGGGGAGAGAATCTGGAATATCTTGGGGAAGGGTAAGAATATAATCAAAATATATTTAAATTTAAAAATTATTTTAAAGCATAAAAGATATAATAAATTGTGTGCATGGTGGGGATTCATTTCTTCTCATCTGGATATTCAACTGTTCCACTACCATTTATTGAAAAGAAACTCTTTTCCATCACTGAATTACGATGGCTTTTAAAATTATACATGAAGGGACTGTACTGTGTGGAGGTCTGTATTCTTTCCACGAGTCCGCTTATCATTTCCACCCACGTGTGGATCAATGCCTGCCTTGCTGTAGTTTAGAGTAAATGTTAAAATCAGATGGTCTAAGTTCTCCAGCAGCCAGCCTCCATGATTATTACTCTCTTCATTGGGCTGAACACTTCAAATTTGTGCCTATAAGTTAGAACTCATCAAAAGATTGAATTATCATAAGAGGACTTGCTAGGGGATGAAGGAGATGAGATGTAGTGGCATGACAACCTGTATGGCAGTAAATACCATTGGTACTGTCCATGGACAGGGTAGACAGCTGCACTGCCATTGCCCACCACAGATGGACCAGTGCGGCTTCTCATTTCATCCGATTCATTTCACTCCTTTATGTTTGAATTAATGACCTACCTTAACATAGATAGCCTTTTAATGTAACTTGGGCTGTTTGAGGAAGTATCCACAGCAGTGGTGAAGATGGGTCTAATTTGTTCTAGATAATAGTAGGAAATGGAGAGAACCTCAATGGGCTCCTCTAAACAGGATTTCCCAATTTCAGCACTGGTCATATTTGAGGCCAGGTCACTCTTTGTTGTTGAGGAGGGCAGGGTATCCTGTACATTATAGGATGTTTAACAAATCCCCACACTATATCCACTATATGCCAGTAGCATCCCTCAGTTATGACAACTAAAACCATCTCTAGACATTGCCAAATTGTCCCCCTGGGGAGCCAGAGGCAGAATTACATCAAGCTGAGAGCTATTAGACCAGATGTACAAACAGGGTGGTAAAGAAGATCTGTTCAGAGGTAGAGGCACTGGTTTAGAAGTGCTGGCACGCCCCCCACACACACACCTTCCCTCAGCCAGCAATATCAGAAGAGCAGATCTACAGAAAGGGAAAGGGTTTGGTGCAGTTTGGTAAGGGTAAGAGTGAACTGTGCAGCATAGACATGTGGAGAGGCCTGTAGGGACCTTGAAGTCAGCAAAAGACACTCTAAGATCAAGTTCTCAGTACAAAGGAGATTTATTTGTCCCAGAGGGACAAAGGGCAGGGAATAAGAGACAAAGACAGGAGATAGAGGATGAGGGAGAAAGAGAAAGGAACAGGAGGGATATTAGTCCCAAAGGGACAAAGGACTGCCTCTGGATAAAGAGGAGCCAGATGTGGCCCATAGGCAAGTGGCAGTTTATAAAGGTAAAAGGGGAAACCCCTTGTTAGGAAATGGTAGTATATTATGATTGGACATGTTAATTAGGGCAGACAAAGGGGGACTTTTGATTGCTGGACTTCAATACTATGGTAACTGGACCTTGGTGGTCAGTCTCAGGAGGAGGAAATGTCCAAATAAGGGAACAGACCTTGGCAGCTAGCTTCAGGAATGTAATCTAAGGTTTTTAGCAAGGCAGAGGGAACGGGGGAGAAGGACAAAGCCCACCAGAGCCATGTTTGCCATACTCAGACCTACTAGAGTCTCTTCAAAGCCCAGTGCATCTCAAACTCTAAGGGGTATCTTTCATATAGACAAAAACATGAACAATATGTGCTGGAGTTGTACAGTATGATCAGCCTGTATGTTATGACCCTAAATATTCTATAAATGCTGCCTCTTTTCTATTTTGCTTCATCCTCCACATACATACTAATGCCCAGTGTATATGATGTGTGAGGTGGGCATAGATAATATATGAAACTAATTTCTAGGATGCCACTAAGAGCCAGAAGCAACAGGGAGAAAAACAGTAATCTCTCCACCATCACCTGTGTCTCAGAAACTCCAGGGAGACCAGTATACAGGCTCTCAACACACGTGGGGTGAAGTTCAAGCCAATTTCATTTGAATATCAAAGAGTCTGCATCACAGTTCTCTGTGTCTGCATTTAATTTGTTTGCTTTCTTTTATTCCATTCCATGAGCATTATCTTTCTTCCCCTTGGCTTTCCTGCAGCCTTGTAGTTTTGATTAAGTCCAATACAAGAGTGAAGGCATGTAGTCTGTTCTCTAATGCTGTACCAAAGATGGAAGCAGTCAGCCCAAGATATAGGAATATGAGGCAATTCTCTTTAGAAAACTTAAAAGTAATGAAACAGACTAAAAGCCAGCTGTTCTTATCAACATGAAGTCTTTCATGATTCCAAACATCAATGATCACATACCCATCCGTCTCTCCCAAACATTCTTGCTGGTCTATGCTGTAGACAACCACTCTACTGATGATGCCACAGAAGCCTCACAGCTGAATCTTTAAATTTTTCCAGTTTCTGTGCCAATTTCTTCTACATAATCTGCTAAGAGAACTTTAGGGAAAGCAAAGGAAGGTCTGTATGGGGTATGGTTTAATACCTTTCCTTCTGAGTTTAAAAGGAAAATGCTATGAGGGAGACATCCCTCAGATGCCTGTAAATACCACTGTCCCCACTCCTAGAACATCTCACAGTTGGAAAACAATATGACAGGATGCTTGGACCATGGAGACAGTCTACTTGGAGCATTTTCTGGGACAGGCTTGAGGATTTCTTTAAATTGTTAAATAAACTTACTAAGCACTCTTATTCAAAAGTAACAATATTTCAACTTCATTTCCCAACACTTTATTTCTGCACATTGGTAATCTTCTTGTCAAAAAGAGAGCTCTATAGTCCTCAACTATCACAGGCCCCTAATAGCACCACATTCATAAAGGGGCTGAGGATGGAACAAAACCAACCTCATATTGTCCCATAGGATTTCTGCCTACAAAAGGTTCTCTTGTGTCTTGGACTCTGGTACTTTTCCGGAACACAGACCAGACTATATATAATGAAGTAAACTAGCAGGTTGGGTCATGTTAGAAATATTAGTTTGCAGCCTTGAAGTAAAGTACTTTCTTTATAGAGAGCAGAAAATGGAGGAATCACAAATCACTCCCTGAATATGAGCACTCTGCTCATCTTTAGTTCTCCATCCTAGTGATCTGTGAGCTTCTTGAAACAGCAAGCTTGTCATATTGGTCTCATTTCCAGCTCCTGAGCCAGCACTTGGTTGTACAATAAGGGCACAGTAAATGATCTAGAGAAGGCAGGTCAGCACACAAAACAAATTCATGGACAGTGTGGTAGACTTTTGTCACTGTGACAAAAATCACCTTATATAAACAGAAGAAAGATTTTTACTTATGGTTACAGACATTTTCAGTGCTTCATGGAAAGGGGGATGTGATAAAAAAAAAATAGCTCACATTATGGCAAGTAGAAAACAGGGAGACAGAGAACTGCCTGGGACAGATTACAGCTCTGTGGTGGTTTGAATAATACCTGTCCCCACAGGCTCAAAGTGACTGGTACTATTGGGATGTGTGGCCTTGGAGTAGGTGTGGAGTTGTTAGAGGAAGTGTGTCACTGCGGGTGGGCTTTGAGGTATCAGTCTCTTCCTGCTGCCTGTGGATCCAGATGTAGAACTCTCAGCTCCTTCTCTAACACCATGTCTGCCTGCACACCACCATGCTTCCTGCCATAATGATAATGGACTAAACCTCTGAACTGTAAGTCAGCCCCAATTAAATGCTTTCTTTTTTATAAGAGTTGTTGTGGTCATGGTGTCTCTTCACAGCAACATAAACCATAACTAAGACAAGCCTTCAAGGACATACCCCTTCCTAAAGTCCTCCGAATCTTCCAAAAATGATACCAATGGCCTGGGATCAAGCCTTTAATACATGCCCAAATCATAATAGATGGCTACTACAACACAGCAGAAAATCCAGACAATAGGAGACTTGTGTCTCCTAAAATTATACACATTTTAAAGGTGAGAAGCTGCAACTGAGAATTTGGTCAGGATTTGGGAACAACTGTTCTTCATTATTCTTCATCACTCCTGTGATGGTTAGTATTGTTAACTTGGCAAAACCTAGAATCAACCAGGAGACGGGTCTCTGGACATATCTGGGGAATTATCTTGATTACATTAATTGCAGTGGGAATAACCCTCCTCTGTGGATGGTACCATTCCCTTAATGGGATCCCGAACTGTGGTGGTATTGCTCCCAAAAGTATTGTGCACCCTAATAAACTTATCTGGGGCCAGAGAACAGAACAGCCACTAGATATAGAGGCCAGAAAATAGTGGCACACACGTCTTTAATCCTAGAATTCCAGGGGCAGAGATCTCCCTGGATCTCTGTGAGTTCAAGGCCACACTGGAAACAGCTAGGCAGGATGGCTCACGCCTTTAATCCCAGGAAATGATGGCAGAAAGCAGAAAGGTATTTAAAGCATGAAGATGAGGAACTAGAGCTGATTAAGCTTTCAGGCTTTTGAGTAGCAGTTCAGCTGAGATCCATTTGGATGAGGACTCAGAGGCTTCCAGTCTGAGGAAACAGGATCAGCTGAGGAATTGGCGAGGTGAGGAAGCTGTGGCTTGTTCTGCTTCTCTGATCTTCCAGCGTTCACCCTAATACCTGGCTCCAGGTTTGTTTTTATTAATAAGACCTGATAAGATTCCTGCTACACTGAACTGTATGAACAGAGAAAGGGAAGTGAGCAACAAAATGCATTCATCTGTGGATACAGTGTGACCAATAGCTCCAAGTGCCTGCCACTCTGATTTCTCTGCCATGAAGGGCAGTGAGCAAGGAACAGACCCTTTCTCTCTTATTGCTTTTGTCAAGGTTTCTTTTCTCTCTCTCTCTCTCTCTCTCTCTCTCTCTCTCTCTCTCTCTCTCTCTCTCCATATATATATATATATATATATATATATATATATATATATATATATATAATATAATATATATTATATATTATATACACATATCTCCCTCTCTCTCTTTTCGAGACGGGGTTTCTCTGTGTGGCTTTGGAGCCTTTCCTGGAACTCATTTTGTAGACCAGACTGGCCTTGAACTCACAGAGATCCACCTGCCTCTATCTCCTTAGTGCTGGGATTAAAAGTTTGCACTATTACCACCCGGTGCTTTGTCAAGGAATTTTATCACGCAAAAATGAAAAGACAATTTCCTTTCTAGCTAAGGTCATCACTGTTGTTATTGTTCTATTGTTTTGTTTTGGGTTGGATTTTGAGACATAGCTTCACTATATAGCCTACCTACACTGGCCTTTAACCCGTGTAGCTCAGGCTGGTCAATAACTTGTGATCCTCCTGCTTCAGTCTCTAGAGTGGTGGGATTACAGGAATATACCCAGTTTAGGAATACTCGCAAACTAAAAGAACACTAGGAGATAAAGCAAGTATCCTGGCCCCACATTAAGTCCAGTTTCCAGTCCATAGATCTTTAAAGTCCACATTGAGTCTATCCTGATGTCCCATGACTGCTAGGAGCTTACTGTTTACAGATACTGAAGAGCCTCTCTTAAATTACCAGGAAATAAAACAACTAAACCTCCAACTTTGATTTCAATGAAAGGACCTCCCACTTCTTTCACATTGCCAGATTTAAGTGCACACAAGACCAAAGGGAAGCCAGAAATACTGACACTAAGACACCATAAAAACAACTTAGTTATCAGACATTTATTTTTAACATAGCACCCCAGTTTCACATCATGTACATTTTCCAAGTTGGAAATCCTTAACTTACTATGTTCGTCACAGATTTTCAACAAGTGTGAAAAAGAGGCAGTAAAGTTAGCATGAGTCTACAAATCACAATCCAAATATAGGACAGTCTCGGGGATTTATTTATGTTTAAGGTAAATACATAGAATGTTCCCAATGCTTAGCAAACGAATGAGACTCTGGTTGAGTTACATATTAGCACAACTTGTTAGCACAATATCATGAAAAGACAGAAAGCATCAAATATATACTTTGCTGTTACATTTTTTACTGTTACATGTACCTAAAGTGAAAAAATATACTATACGTTTTTACCTTCGAGGTTAAAATAGACAGTCAGCTCATTATCTCTCTTAGCCAATAACTATGAAGACTAAAATGGCTCTTTTTGCCTCTGGCTCACTTAAATGCCTTACTTGTGCTGAAGATGAAAAGAATGGCAGTTCTAGTTCTAAAGAAGAAGGTATCCCTGCTTCCCAAGATAGGTGCAGTGGAAGCTGGCACACCAGGTGACTTGAAACAGAAACTACAATTTATTAATCAAAGCGGCATGTGATGGGTGCTGTGTTCAGTCTCATGACAGAGCTCCCTGAAAGAACTTTAGGATCTAGTCTTATCATTCCAGACTGCTATGAACCTGGTACCTGAGGGTGTCCTTCCTGTAGTCCTCAAATTCCAATTTAAGCCCTCTTTAAAGCCTGCTGTTCTCTGCTCTTCAGAGTCATAAACCTAGTGTCGCTAACATCCCACAGCCATGGTATTAGCTAGGAGCAAGACAGGAGAAATCACAAGACATGCAAACTAAGCATTCTCCAACAGCTGTCAGCAAAGCTAGGCTTCTGCAGACAGAGCAGGTACCAACAACTGCAACATGTAGTGTTTTCTATGTGTCCTTTACCACCAGAGTCAAAGTAGGAAGTAATCCTACAAGCCTAAACCTAACTGTACCTGGGCTGCCCAGCTCATAATCACACAGTGGCTGCTTCAAACATATTTATAAGACTTCCTCTGAAAGTCTGTTTGGGGCTGAGCAGTAGCTCTCAAAATCTGCATGCTTTGTGTTTCAAGTCTGGTCCTCCTTGTCTGCTATTCTTGAGAGGTTCATATAATTAAGATGCATTTCTCTTCACAAACAAGCAAAGCAGAATGGCCCACAGTAATATTTATTCAAATTGCCATCAGTGATCAACCTGTCTGTGCTAGTGGAATGTTTTCATCAGCCCATGCTGAAAGAGAAGCAAGATGTGCAGGCTGAGAACTGTACACATCCAGACCATCCCTTCTTACTAGAAACTTGAATCACACTGAGTCATGATACAAAAAAGCTATAATACCTATAACTAGAGTGGAAAGTCAACTGTCCGTTGAAGTCTGCATTTTAAGGGAACACACGAAACAGAAGTAATCAGCTGGAAAGAGCAAAGCCACTCGTGTTATATTTAGTGGGGGATTCCTTTAGCCACTCCTCCTTTTTCTTCACACCATAACCCAGTGAGCTTGCTTGGTGGTCACATGGGGTGGTCTGCTTGTGATGAGACAGCAAGCTGTTTTTACATTTCTAAGGCCTCATTCCCCTGATGATATCTAGTTGGAGGTGTGATTGTATATGTGTTGAACAAATGCCTTAGCTTTAAGGTGTTAATACTCTAATTGAGCTCTTTCTAACTGCTGCTTAGAAAAAGACATTTGCAAATGTCTTTTTTGATTGCAAGAATCACATCAATTCCAGATATTGTCTAAGTGATATTCTAATTATGTATCTATTATGTCCATGTATCTATTATGAATGAGACCATTTAAGACACAGACAAATGTTTAGAAACACTATACAGTCAACCACAGTTTAAAAAAATATTTTACAATAGTTCAGACATCAGTAGGAAGTCAAAAGAAAAGTTCATGTGTTTAGATTACTTATCTATCCCTAAAATGTGCTAAAATGGACCATTTGTGACCCAAGTGACCAAAGATATACTGGAGAAAACTATAAGCTACTACATATTGAGTTCATTTTTATCACAGTAGTCTATTTGAGAAAGCAAGTGCCCACAGGAATATGGGACTGGAATCTATTCAAAGCAATAGCTGTCCAAAGTTCTGCCAAGATTTAAAGTAATGTACTGCATCATCAAAGGTGAGGCATTAGAACAGTTTAATGATATTATTTTCCCTCAAGTTTTATTTTTTACTTAAATTTGAAAGAAATGTCTAGACCTAAAACTCCTTAGAAGATGTTTTCATATTTAAAGACCAATTAAGTCAATAAATTTCAACATGATAAATAGAACAGGCTTTCTAATCTATTTTTAGGATTGACAGAGGACTAAGTTGGAATCTATAAAGTCAGGCTAGCATCCCAACTCTACCACTAGCTATCTATTTTTGTGGACTCCTGGGCAGAGAGCACCCAGTTCTTAGGGTTGTAATCTTCCCATGCTAGCTATAGGAGAGAAACACTGGCCCTGCCTAGCCCTAATATTTATATGGGCACAGCTTCCAGCTAAGCTGACTCCTTTCTCAATTAGTCCCAAACACTTGTCTGATACTTATAAAGTGCTTAGATCTTTCCAACTAGAGCAAATATCTGCCTTGATTATCACATCACACATCCATTTTTTCTATTTACTATTTGAGTTTTGCTTTAGGTCTATGGATATAAAGGAGGCCACATGCTGTATGCCACTTACAAGAGATGCTAAAGACCCCAATAAGCCCAAGATCAGTTCCTACTGTGCTTTCATCTGTAGGACTGGAGGATCCCCATGAAGTAAGACAACTGAGCAACAAGGCAATTAACCCCCTATGAATGGAGACAGTGTTAAGCTTCAATTCTGTAGAATTCCGTCCAAGTAGCAAATCTGCATCTCTCATGCCTCGTCAGAGAAACTTCTTTTTACAACAGATGGCGATTAATTCCGGAACAGTTTTATAGGTGATTTCAGTGTGCTTGCCTTCCTATATCATATTAAAGACTCTAAAAAACAGTATCAGGTATTGTAACCCTAAAAGTGCACATTCTAAGAAAACACAGAAATAAAGGATGAATACTAGTCATATAATAATATATACTTAGATAGAAACACAAATATTTCCTTTCAAAAATCCATTTTTAAGCAACTTGCAAATTGATCAAAATTAGGTCCAGCTAAGAATATTCATTCATTCTCTCTCTCTCTCTCTCTCTCTCTCTCTCTCTCTCTCTCTCTCTCTCTCTCTCTCTCTCTGTGTGTGTGTGTGTGTGTATTATTGGTAGGTGTTTTAATGCAATGTCTAAATTAAAATATGGGTTTCATCCCCAGCTCCACAAGAAATATATTGATGAGGCTGTGATGTGACACTCAGAGGGCCTTGATTGTCCAATGCAAGTTTTATCCTTTAAAAAACTAAAATTCCAATCTCTACCCAGTTCCCTGTGTCATTTACTTCACAGGGAAATAGCAAGTCAGTGTTGTTAAATGCACAGTTAGACTAACATTCCTTAGGTTGTGTCTGGTTGGTCGATTTGAAGCGCTACCCCGAGTGAGGCATATGCACTGGACGATTTTGAGAAAAAGTGCATATGTTGGTCTCTCCTGTATTGAACATACCAAACACCAAACATGCTGTGAAACAGCTGCAATCAGAACACTGCTAAAAATTTGTCACAGCCCCCACATCCCAGCATAAGGAAAAAAAGAAGTCACCTACGAATTATGAATTTGCACTGACCCATTCATAATCTTAGGAGGGCTTAAACTCATTCCCGAGCCCTCCGCACAAGAACAGCAACAAAAAGGCAGCCAAGGAGAAAAGGAAATGCAGAAATAGTTCAAGTTTCCTGACTTTCCAAATCAAATCAGTTTCAAATCCTTAAATATGCATGGAAGAGATTCAACAATTTGTTTTTCTTTGGAAAAACGTCATCTGTTTGAACCCTTCTCTTCTGTTATTAAGCTACTGATAAAGCTTGCCAAAGGAACAGGGAAGTATTAAATAAACGCCTATTTTTACTCAACGCTCTCAGCTCTATTGAAGTCAACAGCCTAATCTTACATATTATAAATCTATCCAAAACCATTTCAAAAAGTACCCTGTGCACACCACATCCCACTATGCAAAGAATGAGTAGGTTTGCAAAATGCACAAAAGACAATATGTCATGCTATAAGTCTCTCAAAGTAATGTTAACATTGGAATGCCCAGCTGTGGATTGGTGAACTAGGGACCCTGTGACCCTATAGGTCAGTCATTTCCTACTTTCAATTGGGCTATACTACTAAATTTCTACAGGTTACTGGCTTTCTGCAATTGGAGCTTGCTTTATATCACTTCCACGAGAGTTAGCTTAGATCCTCTGAACTGTATATAAAGTCAATACTTCCCAAGGGCACACTTTAGAGAGAACAAATAGTCATAAAGCTAGTGTGAAGATTACATTCTTTCATTATGTCTTCAGACCCAACACATTTGAAATCCAGACTAAAATAAAGACAACAACCAGGTATTGTTGGAGAGTTGGTAGCCATTACCCTTCCCTTCTTAGCCTGGAAACCTGGGTCCAACAACAAATAGGTAGCTACCTAGCTACTCATATTTGATGGGTAGTTTCCAAGATCATGCATTTACAGAGATGTTATCCTCATGCAGGATAAAAGTAGTGATCTGGAAACTATTTAATTTGATTAGGCAAGGCAATTAAAGTAGATTGTGCTTGCCCAAAAACTTACATGAAAAGGATTGAGTTATCTAGGTTGATGGCTGAGATTGGCCAAGTTGAACAGTTCATTGCCAAAATCTCTATTTCACATAGATGGAAAGACCCATTCTGATATTTAATAGAAAACAATAGTCATGTATTATTTATAGCTGATATAATATCAAAATAGCACTAGAGAAGCGTTTTTGGCATATAGTGGTAGAGGGCACAGTGCCAGTGTAAATCTGCTGCTTTAATTGTATTTCAGCTTTTGTTTTTATTGTAATCATGCCTAAGACTATCCAGTTGGAATCCACATTATTCAGGAAACCAACCTACTGTATGAAACACACAAGAATAAAATGAGCATCCTGGTAGTACTCCATTATTCGGTTCTGTAAAAATTATAAATTCTTTAAATAAATAATGCTCTGAGTTATCTGATAGAAGACTAATTTTAATAAGGAGAAATATTTAAAAGTGGTTAAAATAGGAGATAAATTCCAGTGATAAGTAAAGTTTTTAAATGGTACTTAGGATTAAACTTGGGGTTTTCTGCATATCAGGCAAGCACTCTACCACTGAGCTATATCTTTAGCTCTCTTTTTACATTTTATTTCAGACAGTGTCTCAATAAGCTTCTTAAGATGGCCTTGAACTTGTGACCCTCCTGCTTCAGCCTCCCAAGTAGCTGATAATTAAGATTTTAAGTGCAATAATCAGTTGAAGACATTTTTACCACCACTGTAAAATATACAAGAGAAGTGCAAAAGAGAAAATCACACAGAATATATTGTGCTGCTCACAGCTTTTGACATTCAGACATCTATGACAAGTAGTTGGGCTCAAACAAAAGAAAGATCTTGGCAGACAAGGTCACCCACTGTCAGTCGAGACTTGAGGATGTCACAACACTGTGACTGGACGAAGTTGTTCCAATTGGTTTTCCAATGCAATCCGTTCTTGATGAACCTCCTAAAATGTACAAAACAGGGGAAAGAAAAGGAAAAGGCATCATTTCTCAGGTCCATTCCTATTTCTTTATACAGTCAAAGGAAATGCAGAACTGGACCAACAAACACTCAGGGACATGTGGTCTGGAAGGCACCATTTTCAATGCTGGTGATTAGACAAGAGATTCGCCATCACTAACCTTTCAATGCCTTTCTGAAGATGATGAAATGCAACTGATCACTTTTCTTTGCAAGCCTGTCTTAGCCTCACTCTGTGTTGATGGGCTCAGAAGGCAGCAGAGAATGACAGGAAATATTAAAAAGCCAATGGGGAAAAACTAAAGGAGAAAGCAGACTCCCGGTACAGAACTATGAGTCACTTCAACTTAATTTCTAGTTGCAATCTCTGGTTTATTTTCTGGCACAATACTTATCTAGGGATAAAGAATAAAAAGATACACTGGCCATCCTTCCATCAAATCTCTTTTCCAGGCTCTTGCACATAATTCAACTAGCTTAAAGTAACTTCTGGGTAAAGGGAAGAAGAGACAGACAGTAATCTGCTGTTCAGAAACTCAAACTATGTCTTTTTTCTTTTACTAAATTTATTTATTTTACATCCTGACTGAAGCTTCCCTTCCCTCCTCTCCTCTCACTCCCTCTGCGCCCCCCCATCCACTCCTCCCCTGTTTCTGTTCAGAAAGGGGAAGACCTCCCATGGGTGAAAACAAAGCATGGCATACCAAGTTGAGATAGGACTAAGCTCTCCCCCCTCTTATTAAGTCCTGATAAGGCAACTCAGTATGAGGAATAGGTTCCCAAAAGGAGTCAAAATGTTAGGGACAGACCCTGCTCCCAACAAACTTTCAGTCTTAAAACAGATTTTTCAGAAAGAAAAAGGATACATAAACACGCTCAAGTAGAATTGGCCAAGGTGGGAAAGAATTCTTATGTAAAGGCTCAATTCTGAGATGTTCCAGAAAACCAACAAATATTGGAAAACCAATGTAGAGAACTCAACAAGTGTTCATTCATTCATACTCCTAGCAACCCATCTTCTATATCTATCAGCTCTAAGTCACATGCTGTTCTAGCTATAATGGTATCAGCAAAACCCAAGAAAGAGCAGGCCAGTGCCCTTATAGGGCTTCTATTCAAATGGAAGGCAAGACAATACAATGAGTGAAGAAGACAGATTTCAGAGAAAATAAATAAGACGATGCACTGGAGAGCAACAGATAGGGGGGAGAAAGAAGAAAGTATGACTATGGAAGGTTGCTTAGAGGTAATGCAACTTGAGCAGAGACATGAATGAAGCTGGAAGGAAGCTACTTAAACATGTAGGGTGAAGATATACAGGGTGACTAAATGACAACTTCAAAGGCTCCAAGGGAGCAAATGAGTTTTGTGAATGTGATATACAAAAAGAATGGAGTTCAGTTGGTATAATGCTTGCCTTAAAGAGTTCTATCCCCAGAACCACATGCACAGGCCACAGTGGCATGTGCCTGGAATTCCAGCACTTAAGATGTAAAGGAAGAATAATTAAAAGGAGTTCAAGGCCAACCTGGGATCCATTAGTGATTCTAATGTCAGCCTGAGCTACATGAGATCCTCTCTCAATAAAACAAAACTGAAAAGAAACAAAGAGAACAATGGATGAAGCTGGTCTACCCAAAAAAAGAAGGAGAGATGAGCGGATAAAGCCAAATGAAATAAAAATGAAGTTAATGAAGTAAAAATGAGATAAAAATACAAATCACTTCAAAAGAGTACTGAATGACTTTCCAGGGTGAGGGTACCATTTTGCAGTCCAACCACCAATGCATGAGGTTCCAGTCACCTTCCTCTGATGGTGTCATGTTCTGTTTCAACAGTTCTAGTAAGTGTATAGTAGTATGTAACCCTAGCATAAATTGTCATTTTCCAAGTGGCTAATGATGTAGGATTCCATCTCCTGTGTATTTATATCATCCTACATGCTCCTTGGTGAAATATCTGTTCCAGTCCTTTGCCAATTTTTAAATTGAAATGTTTGGTCTTTTTAGAATTCTTACTCTTTTTAAAAGTTTTATTTAAAATTTTTTCATATAATATATTTTGATCATATTCCTTACACTCCCCCAACTCATTTCAGATCCTCCCTATTTCCCTACCCACCCACTTCATGTTCTTTCTCACTCTCTCAAAAAAAGGAAAAAGACCAAAAAAAATGAAAGTCAAAACAGACAAACAAGCTGAAAGAAAGAAAATCAATAAGACAAAAATACCAAAACAAAACAAAACGCATAGAGAGTAGGGAGGGAGTAGGGAGGAAGTGGGGAGGAAGCGGGGAAGAAGTGGAGAGGAAGCGGGGAAGGTAGGATATTCATTTTGTATTGGGCAACTAATCCTGGGTATGGGGCCTTCCCTGGAGTGTGGTCAATATACCAGTGAGGTTCCATTGGAGAAAGCTGATTTTCACTTTCCCAGCAGGCATCAATTGCAAACTGCTTCTTAATTAGAGGTGGGAGTTTGTGTCCACTTCCTCCTTCTCCAAGCTGAAAGTTTATTCTAGCTTGGACATGCGCAGGCCCTGTGTATGCTATCATAGTCTCTGTGAGTTCATGTGTGTATCAGTCTTGTTACATCTAGAAAATGCTATTTCCTTGGAGTTATCTACCACCTCTAGCTCTTATAATCTTCCCACCTCCCCTTCTACATTGATTCCTGAGCCCTGGAGGGGAGGAGCTTGATGAAGACATCCTGTTTAAGATCGAGTGCTCCAAAGCTTCTCACTTTCTGTACATTGTCTAGTTGTGGGTCTCTGTTAGTTTCCATCTGCTGCAAGAAGAAGCTTCTCTGACGAGGGATGAGTGAGACACTGATCCATAGGTATGATAAAATGTCATTTCTGTGTTCCTTTAGCAGAATGATAGTTGTCCGTTTTCCCCCTAGACTTACTTTTGAGTTTAAAAAGTTATTTTTTAATCAGAACACAAGTTCTCTGTCAAATTTGTAGTTTGAAAATATTTATTCCCCATCTGTAACTTGTATCTTCGTTCTCTAGTGTTTTGGCAGAACAAAGGTGTTTAACTTTAATGAAGGCCAATACACTAATTATTTCTTAGAGATTATGCTTTTAGTCATTTTTTTTTATACTAAGGTCATGTCTAACCTCAAATCATGAGGGGTTTTTCCTTTGCTTCCTCCTAAACATCTTCTAGTTCTGCTTTCCATTTACATGGGGAGCCATTTCCAGTTCATCTTTGTAGGAGTGAGACTTCAATGAACAGTCCCTACCTGTTACATACAGATGACCAACTGTTAAATATGGTGGGAGACCAGCTTTCTGTTGGGTTTATTTTGCATCATTGTCTTTCATGAAATGGCTTTATTTATGTGATCTATTTCAGGATTCTGATCTATACACTGCTCTCAGCACCATACTGTCTTGATGACAGCAGCTTGACAATGATTTCTTCATTTGCTCTTCCTTTTCACACTGCTTTAGCAATTCCAAGTTCCTCAGCCCTCACATACAAATTTTTGGATCAGCTTGTTTGTATTCATAAAAAATTCCTGCTGGGATCTTAATTGGTATTGTCATGAATCTAAAGATCACTGGAGAGAAATATGACAGCTCTATTCTATTGAATCTTCCAAATATACAAAGAAAGCATATCTGGACCTTTAGGTCTCCCTGGATTTCTCTCAGAAGCATTTTTTTTAGTTTCCAGCATACAAATCTTATGTGTGTTCTGATAGATTTGTACATAACAATTTCATTTGGGGGAGGAGGCCAGCTACTGTGAAGTGGTACTTTAAGAAAATTCCACTACCAATTATTTATAACTTATATACAAGACTATGACTAATTATTTTGTGTATTGATCCTGTATCCTGGGACCTTCACAAATTCAACTGAACAATGGAATGATTTTTAAAATCCAATTTGCAATAATGTCACAAAAATTTTGGACAATTTGTCAAAAGATATGCAAGACTTATATACTCAAATCTCAGAAGCCCTCAGGAGAAATTTAGAAGAGAAATAGTTGTAGAGACTCCTCTACTTTCAGATTAGCAAAATCAACATGGTTTACATGCCAGCTCTCCTTAAATTGATTGATAGATTCAATGCAAATCTAACCGTACTGCTAACAAGTTTTTATTTTGGGGTACTTTCCTACCCATTCTCAAATTTGCATGAAACAAAAGGCTTACAATATCCAATGGAATCATGGAAAAGGACATGTTGAAATTTTTATATTCCAAGACAGTATAAGGCAACAGCAATCAAGACTGTGTGATAGTAGCATAAAGATCCACAGAAAGACTAATGGAACAGAGTAAGAAGCCAGAACTGAACCTCCAGTTATAGGTCATTAGAGTTAGGATAATGACACCAAAGTGAGCCAAGGGAGGAAAAGTCTTTACATCAAATGGTACTGGATTAAGGAAATAGTAAATGGGGGAAGTGAACCTTAACCCTAATGCCACATCACATACAAATTTAATTTAAAAATGTAAAAGAAGCAACAGAGGCTGGAGAGATGGATCAGCGGTTAAGAGCACTGGCTGTTCTTCCATAGGTTGTAAGTTCAGTTCCCAGCATCCACATGGTGGCTCACAACCATCTGTAATGAAATCTGGCACCCTCTTCTGGCATGCAGGCAGAACACTGTATACATAGTAAATAAATACATCTTAAAAAAAAACAAATAATAAAAAAGTCCTCTAGTCAACACACTTGAAAATACACTTCATAAAATATATTAAAGGCTAATAGTCACATTAAAAAGTAAATGACATAATTAGTCATCAAGGACATAATTAGTCATCAAGGAAATAGAAAAAATTACCTTATCCCAGGCCAGGCTAAAATCAACAAAAATAAAACCAAATGTTGGCAAAAATTTAAAATTCTCATACATTAATGGGCAGATTATAAAACACACTTTGAAAAGGTACAATTTCTACTAAAATCAGCTACATATACTTACTATGGTAGCTTGAACAGGAATAGCCCTCTAGAGATTCATATATTTGATTCTCCAGTTGGTGGAACTATTTGGGGAGGAGCAGGAGATATGGCCTTGTTGGAGGAGGTGTGTCACTGGGGTGGAGGCTCTGAGCTTTCAAAAGTCCCCCAGACCCAATCCCTCTCTCTGCCTGAAACGCAGATAAAATGTAGGCTCTCAGCTACTGCTCCAGCACCATGTCTTTCTGCCTGCTGCCATGATCCCCACCATAGACACATCCTCTGAAACTGCAGTAAGCTCATGCAATTAAATGCTTTCTTTTATAAGTTTCCTTGGCCGTGTTGTTTCTTCACAGAAATAGAAAAGTAACTAAAACACTTATCAACTAATCCTGTTAGTTGATATCAACTTATTCTGTTAGGATAAATGAGAATGCATTTCCACACAAAAACATGTCCAAAGTTTCTATGGAGTGCTCTGTCACAAACGGAACATATACATCACTCCTCACTGCAAGTTTCATGGAACATTTTTGGAGAGGAGGCATAAAGAATATAAGAGCCACAGGTTGTAAAGAGGACTAGGGCAAAATAGTGTTTTCTGAACATGACAAACCCACTGCACTCGTGAACTCACAGAAGATCAAGTCAGTGAACACTCAAGCATGGATGGGGAGAACCCAGAAGCCCACAGGCAGAGGAACTATTGGTAATTTATGGTTGCTACCCAAGGGAGAGTCAGTTTTCTTTAGGGGTATGGTCCCTTTTAGGTTGACCAGCTAGCTGCAGTGCATGACCCCACACCCACAAATATAGGGACAGCACAAGTCTGGCTCAGTGGGTTATTAAAAATAGATATGAGGGAGGAAAAGGGTGAATATGATCCAAACACATTGCATGAAATTCTCAGAATAAGAAGAAGTATGTTATTAAAGAAACATGTTCAATGATGCGGTTTTACTCACAATGTTCTAAAACTGTTAACAGCTCAAGTGTCCATCAAGAGGCCTGATAATGGAACTGTGGCATATTCACTCAGTGCGGTATTAGTAGCAATGAAAGGAACAAATTCTTCATGCACTCAACAAAATAAATGAATCTCAAAAACTTTATGCAAAAGTATTGGCTTTAGAATACCATCATATACAGTTACAGAACAGGCAAAACTACAGTATAAAATAATCCGAATGGTGGCTGCCCTGTGGTGGGGTAGAAGTGAAATGGGAGAGAAAATAAGGAAGCTTCCTATGGTGATAGCAATGGGTCTCTAAATCCATGGAGTTTGCCTTCTATAAGTATATACATTTGTTACAATATCACCAAGTATACAGTTAAGATTTGTATATGTTAAATTTCACATCACAAGAAAAACCCATTTAAAAAATGAACTCTACAAGGCTAGCCTGTTCTGCATACATAGTGAGTTCCAGGACAGAAGGGATGATGTAGAGAGACCCTATCTCAAATAAAAACTTCAACACTAGCTAACAATATGCATGCTGAAGTATTTAGAGAACGTATACAGATGTTGGTAATTTATTTGAATATGTGTCAAAAAATTAAATAAACTGGTGAGTAGAGGAGATAGACAAACTGATACATGCATAACAAAACAAGTATAATAAATTTTTAGTAACAGAACTAAAGCAGTGGTTGTACACATATTCACTGTACGATTCTTCCAAACTTTCTATGTCTTTAGAAGTTCAGTAATAAAATATCTTGGCAGAGGTGGGAGGTACACAAAAGTCAGGGATGGGAGGGACAAAGAACGTTAAAGCAGCATCTGTGCAGCAGAAGGCAAAGGAGAAAAGCACAGTATCTCAGATGGGCACAGTGCTGCATACCTGTCATCCCAGAGCTCAGGAGGTTGAGGCAGGAGGATTCTCAGTTCTAGGACAGCCTGAGCTGCATATCAAGGACCCATCTTTAAAAAAAAAAAAAATGAAAAGCAAGCCACGCGGCAGTGGTGGCACACTCCTTTAACCCCAGCACTTGGGAGACAGAGCCAGGTAGATGTCTGTGAGTTTGAGGCCTGCCTGATCTACAAAGTGAGTTCCAGGACATCCAAAGCTACACAGAGAAACCCTGTCTTGAGAAAACCAAAAAATAAAAGTAAAAAAGGAAGGAAGGGAGGGAGGGAGGGAGGGAGAGAGAGAGAAGTAATTTTAGAGGAAAGCATGGCCATTTATGTTGATTCTTCTAAAACATTAATCAATTAATTAATTAATTAAACAAACCAAAGCCCATTGGATTTGGCCATAAGTGGAATGTGGGAAGACAGCAAGACCATACTAAGGTGGGAGAGAGAGAAAACAGAAAGTAAAAACAGTGAGTGAGAATAATTTCTTTTCTTTTTTTTATTTTTATTTTTTAATTAATTAATTATTATTATTATTATTTTTGCTGGAGCTGAGGAATGAACCCAGGGCCTTGCACTTGCTAGGCAAGCGCTCTACCACTGAGCTAAATCCCCAACCCTGTGAATAGTTTCTAAGAAAATTCACATGATGGAGACCAGAGAAGCAGAGCAGTAATTACCCAATGAGAATTGCTAATGCTGGAGTTGTTTATGTATGGGTTAAGAATGACCCAGGAAAATCATGTCCCACCAAAACATGCTCAAGGCCTAACTCCCAGGACCTATAACCATGATTTTACATGCAAACAGAATCATGTGAAGATGACCCTAATCAAGTCACTGGTGCTCTTAATCAAAAGTACAATAAAAACAGATAACAGGCAAGACACCAGAAAAATGCCATGTGACAATGGAGACAATTGGACCTTTTTATGTACAGGTCAAGGAATGCAAAGGATTGCCAGAAACTACCTGGAATTGCGAAGCAAAAAAGGACTCATCTCTAAAGCCTTCAAAGATAGCATGGCTCTGATGACACCTTGATTTCAAACTCCAGAGCCATGAAAGAATAAAGTACTATTGCATTGAGTCACCTAATTTATGGTACATAGTTAGAGCAGCCTGTGAAACTGATGTAGAGGAGAAGTGATGGAGAGAAATAAGTGAGAAAAACAGGGCTAATGTCCTTGAGAAC
The DNA here is from genome assembly GCF_903995425.1 of Onychomys torridus. Taxonomy (NCBI): domain Eukaryota; kingdom Metazoa; phylum Chordata; class Mammalia; order Rodentia; family Cricetidae; genus Onychomys; species Onychomys torridus. The sequence continues at coordinate 61,387,356 of NC_050466.1, read as the reverse complement.
ATGAAATGGAGCCATTTCCAAGGTACCAGAAAAGGGGTTAACTAAGGCTGTCTACCTCCAGAAAAGTATAGAATCATTCATAGAAGATCTAAACAATTATGATCTTCCTCAGAAGCTTTGGACAACAAAGAATACAGTTTGTAAATGGCTTTATTTACTACACAATATATAGCATCCATATTGAAGTTACTAATCTTAGTCTAAGCATTCAAGAGCCAACCCTTGAAACTAAATACACTCATTCTCTACCAACTAAAAGAGCTTTGAGAACAAAGGTGGGTCTTGCGAAAGGAATGGAGAGCTGATGATCAAAACACAAAGCCAGACTGAAGGGAAGGAATCCAAATGGGGAACCACTCTTACCTTCAGCTGCTGCTGAAGCTCACTGTTCAAGCGGGCCAGCACTGCATTGGCCTCTTTATTTTTGCGGATGGCAGTCTGGATTGCCTTCTTCTGTTTGGAAGACTGCCTGTAAAATGTAGTAACATCTTGATGAAAAGAGACCTAGAGGTCTGGAGCCTTCCTTACAAGGCAGAACTCAGATTCATGAGACGTGCCTAACTGACAAAGGTTAACATCCAAGGGCTCCAAAAATCGTATTCCCAGGCCAGCAAGCCAGCAGGCAGGCCCACACCAAAATGAAACAAATTGGTCAGGATGAATGATTCACACCCCATTTTACAACTCGAATAAAGGCTGTGATTGGGCCTTTTCAAACATTTGTGTTCCAGTTATTCCAAGACATTTTAATAAGCATTTTTCTAGTAATTCCTTTTGTGGATGCATTAGTGGAATCTACTTCAGTGGACAAGACTGGTGGGAAAAAACAGAACATTCTCCTAAGAAAAAAGTCTACATTAATTTAGCAAAACTACCTAATTCTCCTTTATTTCTTTAGAAGGGAGGGAGGAAAGTAGGGAAGGAAGGAGGGGGAGGAAGAGAGAGAACATGAATTTTAATATGTACCAGAATATATCTGAGGCACCTGAGGAAAATGGAGAATGCTTTTGTACCAGCATACCTTAGCAGAGTCAGTACTAAATTCAAAGAATAGGTGTAACTAGAGAGATCATGTGTAACTGAGGTGACCATGTGTAACTAGGGCGATCATGTGTAACTAGGGCAATCATGTGTAACTAGGGAGATCATGTGTAACTAGGGAGATCATGTGTAATTAGGGAGATCATGTGTAACTAGGGCAATCATGTGTAACCAGGGCAATCATGCATTACACTTGGGTCTATTAAAGTCTTCACTTACACTGTTTGGCCATAAGTCTTAGAACCCACTTAATTTTCTAAACTCTGTGGTGGGAATGATAAATCAACATGGTCACCACAAGTATAACTTACAAACTCTTATCCCATAGCAAGAAACACATTAAAAAGGTGATTCATACTCTCCTAGAAAAACGACCATATTTTCAATCACTGGGAAGTGGGTCCTAGTCCAGATCTACCATATACATATGATGACTATTTCCTGAAGGGGTACACTATGCTAACCACCCTGCTAATCTGCAGAAGACATAGTCCCTACTGCAGTAAGTTTAAAGGCTAGTTGTTTCAGTCATATAGAAGCAAGAAAGTCTGCTATTTTTAAAACACAGTGGTTGTACTTACAGTTTTAATTCTGGGATTCAAATCTGGTAAAGCCAAGCGCTTTACCTACTGACCAATCTCCTCTACTTTTTAAGAAAATAATTTCATTAGCATGTATTCATTGTGCAAAGTAAAAGGTTTCATAATGACATTTTCATTCAAATATATCATGCACTCTGGCCAGTATTCACTATTCAATACCCTTTTCTGTCTTTCCTCTACCACTAGGTTCCATCCTCTTCACAAATGCCCTGTTTTTATTCTAGTGTTGCACATATAGGAGTGTGTGTGTGTGTGTGTGTGTGTGTGTGTGAGTGTGTGTGTGTGTGTAAAGAGAGGGAGAGAGGGAGAGAGAGTTATCTAAGTTCCACATATAAGAGTAAATATTTTAATTCATAACACCTTTACTGAATGAATAATATATGCCAGAATACAATAAAAGTAAACTAATACGACAAAGTACAATTTTGAAAATAAAACCAATATAACAAATATACATAAGAATGTTTGAATTTTGATACATGAGGCATTCCTTTGCATTACAACAAACTTAAATTTAAATGTCTATTAGAAAAGAACTGTACCTTGGTCCAATTTTAGTGCTTTTTCCAAAAGCAACAACATTCTAGAAGACTTTTTCTTTGACTTTGAGATATTTGATATTCAGACATTTGTTCAAGTACATAGATTTGGTTTCAATGGCACATCTACAGATCTTGCTATTATGGCAACATCTTGAGTAGCATCTACTTCTGAGCAAGTACTATCTCAGGTTCTAAAACTGTTAATCCTTGAAATGAAATTTATTTCAATTGTGGGTTTTTAATAAACTGGGATGAAGTAAATCTAACCCTTCTTCCCTGCAGGAACACAGAGTTATTGTTGAAGTACACAAACTCAAAACTGTCTTTCTACTTGAAAGAACATTAGTTACTAACATTTCTGGTAAGGCAATAAATGCTCTAGGATAATAGTCAATATATGTACAAAGATTACACTTAATAGCAACAAGTAAAAGAACACAACAAAAAAGAAAGAGAAATAGAAAAACACAATGACCTGTAAAGAAGACAAGTTTCAGATCTATGAAAACAACAAATCTAACCATGGATTTCTACTCAGAGCACAGAAAGCTCTCAAATCTCAGAGCACTAGCATTTGTCTCTCTGCTTTCTGACTGTGTATCTGCCAAGGCAGCCTTATGTGCTTGCTACAATGCCTCTCTACCATGTTACACTGTAGCTCTTCAAACTGTGAGCCAACATGAACCCTTCTTCCCTTAAAAAAAAAAAAAACTCAAAATGCAACAGTTAAAAAAAATAATTAGAAAATCATCAAAAGAGAAGAAGAGATGGATCACCAAAGAGTGTGTGTGTGTGTATGATGCCAAATACACAGAAGAGAAGTTTTTCCAACATCACTGGCTTTTAGAGAAATACAAACTAAGATCAAAATGACATGGAGTTACATACCCACTAAAGTTACAAAAGGAACAGCACCAAACACTTGCAAGGGCATGAAGAAATTTAGTGTCTTGATATATTGCTGGTGGGAATATGCCATGGTACCTCCATTCTGGAAGATAACTTAATAGTTTCTTTTCAAACTACACATATATATATACTTAGCAGACAATCCAAAAAAAAAAAAAAATCACAGGCTGGAGAGATGGCTCAGAGGTTAAGATCATTGACTGCTCTTCCAGAGGTCCTGAGTTCAATTCCCGGCACCCACATGGTGGCTCTCAACCACCTATAATGAGATCTGGCGCCCTCTTATGGCATGTAGGTGCACATGCAAGCAGAACACTGCATAATAAGTAAAACTTTAAAAAAAGAATATTTAAAAAAAAAATCACAATTCAGGATGCTTATCCCAAACAAAGGAAAATATATTTACAGATAAAAACCTGTGCAGAGATGATTACAGCAACTTTATTTGTGATCTTCAACAACTACACGCAGCCAAAATATTGCTTAATAGGAGAATGTCTAAACAAATTTATATAGGATTCTGCTTCACAGTGTTGGATGATACACATATCTGTCCACTTAGATGTTAAAGGATGAAAGTGCTCCTTTCTTTGGGATAAGAGTCCTGGAATGTGATTTTTTTTTTCATTATGTACTAAATGTATGCTGAGAAAAAAAAATGTCAAATCCAAAAGGTCGCGTGCTACGATTCCGTTTATATAGCATTCTTAAAGTGACAAAATTATAGGAAAGGAAAATTACACAAATGTTTGCTAGGGGTTATGAATGTCAGAAAATAGGAGGTAGTTATGACTCCAGAATGTTGATTATAATGATGACTACACAAATCTATACACTATGACAACATGTGATAAAATGGTATAGAATTATTCTGACTCTAGTTAGGTAAAATGTAATCATTGGGACAAACTACATGAAAGATAAACAAGCTTGCTTGGTATTATTTTTTGTTAGTTTCTGTGATCTATATAGTTCAAAATTTAAAGTTTACAGGAAGAAGTCAATCAGAACTAGATGCCTCTTTATTCTTAAACTACCACTATGCTATGTGAGTCAGCTTAGAACAGCTTCTCCTTCTCCAAGAACTGTCTCCATAACCTCCCTCCACCTATGTGGGTAGATAGATGCCTTGCAGTCATGTTTGTTTGATGAAACCCTCACTTCCACTCTCAGACTTGAATGGATGCTGGGACACACTGACCTAAGCAGCTTCTCTCTCTCAAGTATGTGGGGTGAGAGTTATGAGTCCAGTTCAGCCTTGGCGCTGCAGAACAAGTCAATCAATCTACAGAGCTGAAGGTAGATTTCTTCACAGAGAAAACTAACAAATATCCTTTATGATCTGTTTCTATCACTATTTTCTACAAGCCGACCCCTACATCTTCACAATGAATGAATATGGTTCCTTAAAGAAAGAATATGCTAAGATATTCTAAGTACTCTCACTCCCCCACTCCCCCACTCCCCCTTCCCCGCCACCCCCGCCACCACCACCACCACCACCACCCCCCACCCCACCCCACCCCCGTGCATTTGCAACCAAAGGAGTTCTAGGTAGAGCAAAGATTAGGTCCCAAATCAGACACAATGTTGGGCCAGGTCACCTGTTAACAGTTCAGGAAAGGTGTTTATCTTGCCTCTTAATTGCTTCTGAAGTTTGCACTTACAAACTCCCCTAGCCTTTTACTCCATGTTCCAATCTGGGCTACAACTGGCCCAGTTTCAGTGGAGGAAGACGTGCAACTAACTGTTCAGCAAATAATTGTTTCTCTGTTGCCTTGGTGAGTAAAAACATGTGACTAAGTTTTGAGCCAGTAAGACCAGAAAGATCTTAGCAATAAGCTGCCTTTTCCCCATTTGTTCTTTCCCTCTTTCTATGTGACCTGAAAAATAAATATGTTGGTGACAAGTTGCCATTGTCTATATGGATAAAGGCAAATCCCAAAGAAATCCAGAACAGGAAGACAATATGCCCAGCTTCCAGGATCGAGCAATCCTACCCTTCTGAATTTTATTTTCTGTTCAAGTGGCAAACTCAAATTTTGAATAAATTTTACTTATTCTTTGATAATCTCATATATGTATACAATATATTTGTATTATGTTTTAAAGGACATAAGCTAGGCATAGTGGTTCATGCCTATGATACCAGCACTCAGAAGGCTGAGTCAAGAGGATTTTCATGAGTTTGAAGCCACCCTAGGCTACAGGGTGAGTTCCTGGCAAGCCTGCGCTACAGTGTGAGATCCTATCTCAAAAAAAAAAAATCCTTCCCAAAAAGAGTATCAATGAGATTCTCTAAATGAGAAAATATTAGGCTGGGTATGGTGGCTTGTATCTATCATCCCAACATTTGGGTGGTGAAACAGTTGAATCAGGAGTTCATCATCCTCAGCTACATAGAGAGCCAACCATCATGACATGAGATCCTACCTTTTTTGCTCAGCCTTGGTGTAGGGAGGAAGGGACTGGACCTGCCTCAACTGAACCTACCAGGCTGGGCTGACTCCCCAGGGGAGACCTTGCCTTGGAGGAGGTGGGAATGGGGGAGTGGATTGGGCAGGAAGGCTGGGGGTGGGAGGAGGGAGGACAGGGGAATCCATGGCTGATATGTAAAATTAAATTAATTATAAAATAAAAATATTTTTTTAAAAAGGACAAATCTTTGTAGCCATTCCCCAGGCCTTGATTTCTCCCAAGGAAACTGGGTGCACCTTCTTCTAAGTCCCAAACTTGTATTGCCTTTTCTACAGTTAGAAATGGAAGACTTCCATCAGGGATTCAAACCATTAATCCCACAGACAATCCCAATACATCAAGCATGAGGAGGGAAAGAAAAACTTAGAGCCACATTGGGAACATCATGAAGGTAAGCAAATAGTCTATACTAGAGCTAGAATACTCTGGAGTTATGGGGAATAATAGAAGTTATAGAGGTTGGCACAGAGCCATGGTGCTGTCATATGGTATCCTCTGTCTCTATAATGCATGAAGAATCCTATTTTCCAAAGGTTCATATTTAATAGACAAGGAAGATGTAGCAAAGAAACAACTAAACCAAAGTGTTTCTAAGCCAAATTCACATCTGTCCTTATTAACAATGACACATTTTGAAATGTTTACTGCACAAAACCTGGCTCAGCAGTTGACTTGGGCAAACTTACTAATTTCTTTTTGTGGACAATGGCAATATCAAAAGCTGAATTTGTTTCTGACAATGGTTTATTTTTTATGTTAATTTCTATAAAAGCTGATGACAGTTTTACAGCTAGTCTACTTTATTTTTAGCCTTTCTCAGTGTTCTGTTGGAGAATTAAGGCTTACAGAAAATGATTGTGACTCTTTTTCTCATTTTTCCCAAAGATAGTACATAGCAACTAACACTGTAAATGAGAGAGAAGTAGGGGAGGGAGTAACAACTCTATATAACACATGTCTAAAGGAATCTGAGCTTCTCTCTCTCTCAAAACTCTGGCTGGGAAAGAACTGTAGGCCAACCATTTTGTATTTTCTATCTTTTGCTCCCTGCCTTGAAAAATTATGAATGCTAAATTCCTTCCTATCATGCCAAAATAAACTAGTCTTGGAACTAAAACAAGAAGTTGTATAAAATACTCTGATGTGAAAGCTTAGGCCCTGACTATTCACATTGTGATCTGTGCATTAGTCTCTCAGCTAAATATCACATGGTCACCTCACTAATCTCAGAGTAGCATGCTGAAGGACATTCACAGAACAAATGAAAGGTAGAAAATACTATTTCAATAAACACTGTAGGGACAACTGTATAATTGCCATGTCAAAGAATGAAGTTGAACCACATCTTCCTATGATGCACAAAATGAGTTCAAAATAGACCATAGATGCCAACACCAGGTATAAAATGACAAGACTTTTACAAGTAAACAATCTTTGTGAACTTGGAGTAGGCAATAGTTTCTTAAATATGACACTAAAAATATAAGTGACAAGCTAGACATGGAGGCGCACACTTTCAATCCCAGAATTCAGGAGGCAGAGGCAGGTGGATCTTTGTGAGTTCAAAGCTAGCCTGGTCTACAAATAAAGTCACAAGTCATTAAGGGCCACACACATGCACACACACACACACACACACACACACACACACACACAATTTAAACTTGGTACTTCTGGCCGAGCAGTGGTGGTGCACGCCTTTAATCCCAGCACCTCGGGAGGCAGAGGCAGGTGGATCTCTGTGAGTTCGAGGCCAGCCTGGGCTACAAAGCTACACAGAGAAACCCTGTCTCGAAAAACCAAAAAAAAAAAAAAAAGAAAACTTGGTACTTCAAAGTACACCAACAAAAAAAGTAAAAACACAACCAACAGAATAGGAGAAAATATTTGAAAATCATGTATCTAGCAAGGGAGCTGTATGCAGACTAGATAAAGAACCCATAACTCAATTATAAGTAGGCAAAGAATGAGTAGATATTTATCCAAAAGTGTATTTAAATGACCAATAAGCACAATAAAAGATGCTCAACACTATTAATCATTAAGGAAATGAAAACCAAAACCACAACAAGATACCACATTATAGTCACTAGGACTGTCTAAACATGACCTGAAAAAAAAGATATCAATAGGCATGCTAACATGGCCAGGGAAAAGATCACAAGGCCTCAACCCTACAAAAAGAACTACGAGAAATTAAGAAATGCAAACAGCAAGAGAAACAATCTTCCCTAGGGAAGAGCATATCAATTGATTATCCAATACCAAATTGTCAGCTCTGAAAACATAAACGTTTAAAAGTAACATTATATAGATTGAACATGTTCTATTTAAGAATTCTATATATATGTAACAATTAATGTAAAATGAGGCTATGAATTTGAAAGAGAGCAAGGGAGGGTACATGGAAAGGTTTGGAAGGAGGAAAGGAGGGGAGGAATGATGTAATTATATTATAATCTCAAATAATAAAAAATATTTTTCCATATTACTATGTAATTGTAGTTACTACATAATTACTATATAATACATAGTATTATCTAATACTAGGTAAGTATTGATGAAGAAATGGAGAACTAGAACCCTCATACATTGTTAAAGATGTAAAGTGGAGTGGTCACTGTGCAAGACAATTTGGCAATTCTTCAATGTGTTAAACACAGCATTACCACGTAACTCCAATTTTACCCATGTGTGTATTCCCAAGAGAAACAAAAACACAGTCCACACAGAAACATGAACACAGATAACTCTACAGCATTATTATTAATATACAAAAGTTCAAATAATCCCAAAGTCTAATGAATCACTGAATATCATATGGAACATTAATAGAACAGAATAGTATTCCACATAAAAAATTAGGTTCTAATTCATGCTACAACATGGATGAACCTTGCAAACACTAAAAAAGTAAAAGGTAGCCAAGCACAAAGAGCCACATGACACATGACTATATCTATGTAAAAATGTAAGCCAAGTAGGGGCAGAGAGTAAATTAGTGGTTTCCAGGAGCTAGGAAGGGAAGGGAAAATCAGAAGCCACTTCCACTGGGCATGGAGATTCTTTTGGAGATAATAAAATGTTGCAATGATCACATGGCTTTGTGAATACTAAAAGCCACTGAAGTATGTGCCATGCAAATTATATTTCAACAGGGCTCATTTCAAAACAAAACAAAAATGGAAAGCAACAGCAAAAATGGAAAGCAACAGTTCCCCGTGTGAAGTTCACCAGGTGCCCTGACATCTACTTTGGAGGGCAAGGTGGCCACCACTGACTGACTAGAATTAACATGAAGGTGAAATTAAGGAGGAAAAAAACCAACCATCTTTGTGCCTGACAGAAACCTATCCCTTGGGTTAGAAAGGTGATGATGATGCAGAAAATCCCTTTCTGTAGTAGCTGATGCCTTCAGGGAACTATTTGGGGAAAGAAAAATCCTCTGAAGAAGGATACAAAGAATTCAAATGGGACCCAGCTTCCAGGCAAAATGGTGACATCACCCACCGAACCTGTTGCTGTTCTTTCCACAGTACTGTAGCAGACGGCAAGCTACCTACCAAGCTCCTGAGACCTGAAGGGCCTCTATAGAAATATCACAAGGGATCTTAAGTATCTGCAACACTGGCCAGCTGAGGTTCACTTCAAGTCAAGTGACAGTAGCAGGATTTTGCCCTCAATATCTCACTTAATGTTACTACAGAAAGACTGAGTCGAGTAACAATCTTCTCAAAGACAGTCTTCTAAATAAGGATGGTTTGTTCAGAGCACCATTATCCCCATCCTCGGCCCTGTCCACTGTGTCTCAAGCCCTCCAGTATCTGTTCCAGACAGTAAAGATGGTATTACAGAGGATCAGCCTATGCCATTCAGTACTGAGGTGACCAATATCAAGGACTCTACATGTTTTCTAAATCATACCCCACTTCTACTGAAAGTTGGGTCTATGATCACGGAGCTAGCCATGTGCACTAAAGGAACTTGACATCAGACAGGAAATGAGGGGAAAATGCCCTCACCATATTGTTTCCTTCATAGCAAAATCTGGACCAACACAAGAAAGGAAAGAAAGAAAAGAGAGAACAGCAAGAAACCACACCAAACAATGGTCTAGGACTTGCCTGCTCCTTTGGGTCATGCTAAGTCCTATTGATTATAAAGCGTCCTATCAGATTGGGAGGCTTTAATGCCACCACCGTCACCATGGCAGAGATGACTATGACAACTATAAAATCCTGAGCCTAGGAAAATAAATGTAGACACATAAACAAATACATATCCATGCAGATGTAAGAGGAAGTTCACTGCCATCTTTTCACTAGTCTGGGCCACTTACTTTTGTACTGTAGGATGGGGTTTCACCATTGCTGCAGAAGCTGCCCCTCCAGCAGCAGCAACAGCAGCAGCAGCAGCAGCAGCAGGCTCTTGGTTTTCTGTAGTTTGATTTTCAGGTCTGAATTTCCTGCGAATAGGTTTTGATGGAGGTTGACCATGTGGTGCATCCTGTGGATTAAAAAATAAATCCAAAGTGCTCAAAAAGGTGTTTTAATCATCCCTCTGCATCTATGTTACAGTTGTGTAGCTTAGTCCACTTGTGGGACTCCTAACAGTGGGAGCAGGAGCTGTCTCTGACTCTGTTTCCTGCTTTGGGGACCCTTTTCCTCCTACTGGATTGCCTAATCCAGCCTTAATAGGAGAGGAGGTGCCTAGTCTTACTGCAACTTGATATAGCATGGCTAGCTGATACCCATGGGAGCCCTGCCCTTTTCTGAAAAGAAAGAAGTAGTGGATGGGGGGGGCAGAGTAGAGGTGGGGGAGGAACTTGGAGGAGATGAGGGAGGAAAAACTGTGGTCAAGATGTAAAATAAATAAATAAACAAATAAATAAAAAGCTGGGAATCTACTACCCTTTTCTATCATCAAGAAGGACATCAAGGGCTGGAAAGATGGCTCAGAGGTTAAGAGCACCAACTATTCTTCCAGAGGTCCTGAGTTCAATTCCCAGCACCCACATGGTCACTCACAACCATCTGTAATGAGATCTGGCACCCTCTTCTGTGTACATAATAAATAAATAAACCTTTTAAAAAGGAAGGACATCAAAATAAGATTCTAGTCTAGTGGCCTTACTATTTTCCTTTTTTAATGTTGTAAACCATCTATACTTTCTTGTCATTTAAACTCACATAGACTTTATACAACCATGAGGTCTTTTCTAATTGAAGACAAAACTGACTCCTGCCTCACTCTGGGGCTTTTTGGAGAATAAGTTTCAAAGTCTATAATGGTCTTAGTCATGTGTTCATCATTCTCCTATTCCTGATTCCTGTATGAAGTCAAACAAAAAAGCCAATGTGCTCAAGGAAACAGTTGGCCTGCTCATGTTACCTTCCAAGCCCAGGGTTCACGCTCTTTGCTATGAGATAGCCTAGGAGACAATGATGAAGAACAGGAAGAGGATGAGAAAGTAAGTGGGAACATGATACTTAGTGAGTAGTGCTAGCTGTGCAAAGAACAGGGACCTATGGCATGGCCAAGCAAAAAGAAAGGTGCCAAGATGCTAGAAAAAAATCCTGACATCAGCAGGTGGGGAACAAGGAGAGAAGAACCAAGAGAGACATATGGAAATGTGATAGAGAAACTTTCTGCTCTGCATGATAATTTTAAAAGCTAATAAAACAACAACAACAACAAAAACAAGAAAAGAAAGAGAACATGGTACCAAGAAGGGAAGACTGTCCCATCCACAGGAGGTGCTAACTGGATCTTTAATGTTACTAGGATCACTGTTTGAACTAGATGGCCCCAGATTCCTGGTTTCTTATTCAAAGAAATTGAATGTCAAAGCAGTGAAAATCTTGATTTAAAGAGATTTAAAGCACAGTAGGCAACAAATCAGTCTCATAAATGGAAAATATGAGAATCACTGAAGAAATCACTGTGCTACTTGAGCTAGAGTGCCCAGGAACAGCAGGCTGTTGTTTGGGGCTTTCTTTAATGGGGTTCAAGAGAAGGAGAACTTGGTTGTTAAGGGATGTAATATGGAGGATTCTATTTGATTGGCAGGCTTGAGTTATATTAGCCTTTTTTCTCACTGTGCATGCCTTTTCCTATGATGCATCTGATTTGAATTGTATGCATGCCCAATCATGCATAGACATAAGATAGTAAATAGGAGGTTTTCCTTTAAAGTTCATGCTGAAGACACAGTCTGCCTTAATGCACACGCATCCAATACTATTTCAAGCCAAATGTGCTCTGGGGCATTTTTCAAAGGAAATTGACCACAAAAAGAGTAACAACTAAGTAGATGACAAGGCAGGGGTAATTTATGCTATTGTTTGAAGTGGGGTATGTATGAAACTTGATGCAAGTAAGAGCCCTAGGTTGCTAGGTGCACTGTTAGGAAAGTGGTATGTGCATATCCAAAACCAAGTGGAGTCCAAAGTTGCTAGGCTATTCCTATATTCACCTGATTCATTAGCAGATGTATGAAGAAGTCTTACTAAAGCCATTTAGCTCTTCTCACATTTTAAAAGTATTTACTTATTTTTATATTTTATATGTATATGCCCAAGTATATGTATATGCATCATATGTGTGCAGTGCCCACAGAGGTCAGAAAGTAGTGAGCCACCACCATATGGGTGCTGAGAACTGAATCCAGGTCCTATACAAGACCAGTAAGCACTCTTAACCTCTGAGGCATCTCTCCTGCCTCTCCACAACATTTTTTTGATCTTGCCAAAAACAAGGCAGCCATGTTCTGCTAGAAGATTCCAAACTGCCAGGGACATCCACAGTCCAGCTCCAGAATCTCCGGGATCCTAATTTTCAGAAAGAGTTCACACTTGAGAGCCATGGATCAGTCACAGTCATCTTGGTGGAAACCTGAAAATGGTAGAGTTGTAAGAAGGCCAGGGGTCTTTCTGCTGCTCTTACCTTCTTTGCTGGACTGCTTTCTGCAGCTTGAGCAGGAGCTCTGTTCAGCTGAGGGTGTAAGTCAGCTTCAGATACTGGTTCAGACTGCAGCAAGATCAAAGAGAAGGTATAAATGCAAAGAACCCAACCATGTAAACATAGGACAAAGAACACTCTGGAAAAGAGTCACTCAAGGAGACCAAGTCACACTGGCCTAGACTAAGCTGCAGGCAAGCACAAGTCTGTTGATGCTTGGGGAAAACCCTCCACCATAGGCCTTGCTATTCCCTTCCATGTCTCCTACCAGTGTCATTCAAGAAAAGGAACCATGGCTATCTCACATATTTTCACATACAGATTTCTTAAAAACTAACACTTTACAAAAACTATAAAAAAATATCAGAGGAGAAAGGGATAAGAAAGGGCTTAACAAGCACTAAGAAAAACCATCAGCACCATAAAGGACTCATATTTTTTAATATTCAATTCCTAAAAAAGAAACACTGCATGGGCCAGAGAGATGGCTCAGCAGTTAAGAGCTACATTTCCAGAGGACTGAAGTTAGATTCTCAGCACCCACACCAGGTAGCTCACAACCATCTATAACTCCATCTCCAGGAGAGTAGATGTCCTCTTCTGGCCTCTGCAGGCGTGCGCGCACATGCACACACACACACACACACACACACACACACACACACACACACAAATAAATCTTTAGAAAACGAAATACTCTAGGAAACATAGTCATTTGCCTTTAAAAGGGAAGGAGGTATGTAATGGGTGCAGTAATCAGAAAGGCTGGCTATTGACTGCACAAAGACTGATGAGGGCTACCCCAAGCATTTCAGGACACAGAACATAGACAAATGGAACATGGGGTAAATAGGCCTTATATAAGTCCCCTGTGTCCCCAAGGCTTGCTATCTTCAGCTGTGGTAGAGTACTTTGCTTTTGGCTGTTATTAACCAGTACAGTAAAATATTATGATGAGAAAACCCGCTACTTAGGAGCAAAGTGACTTTTACATTTCAGTGGTATCCGTACTTCATTTACTCCAAAACTAATTCACACCACAAAAACAGATTGTAGCACAACCAACTGCCACTGCCCCTTACATGGCTGTCTCTAGCCTCCTACAGTGTGCCTTCTTTCCTGTGGCACTACTGAACAGGCTGGCTCCCAGGGAGCTAACATTAGCAGATTCTGGCCACTTCTTGTATTCTCCTCATCCTCCTTCCTTCTAAAATAGCATCCTTGGTGATTTTAGGGGGCTGAGAAGTGACAATCTCCTAACTGTAATTACTCTCTCTCCTTTTTTTTTTCTGCTCTGACTGCTCTTTGCCCTGAAATACGGACTTTCTTGGGGTTCTCTGTCTTCTGTTTCCCTGTGCCAGTTTCCTTCCCTTGTGCATTCTTTCCCAGGATCATCCCATCTACTCCTGAATTTTATTTATTTATTTTTCATTCATTAATTTATTGTGTGTGCATTCACATGTACTTGTGTGCCAAGGTACACATGTGGAGGTCATAGAGGACCTCTTGTGGGAATCAGTTCTTTCCTTCCAAGATGTGAATCCCAGGGATTCTGCTCAGGCTGCAATGCTCGGCAGCGACCACCTTTACCCGCGGCAGCACCTCACTAGCCTATTTATTTATTTTGCTTGTTTGTTGATTTATTTATTTATTTAGCAGTACTGGAGATTGAACCTAAGGCTTCACACGTAGGAGGCAAGTACTCTTTTACCCAATATCTCCAGCTCTTGTTCCTGCATGTTATCCTAAAGAACTCTCTACCTCTTTTAAATCTATATACAAGCATTCAAGCTGCCTGGTTTCGAATCCCATGTATTTGTGACAGCTTCTCCTTCCATTAGGGATGGCTGTGTTATTCATGCTGCTGCTGTTGCTCTGATTAGACTCTGACAAACTGAACTCTATGGATGCATCATACATTGCTCCAGTGTTCTGCATGAATTATGTCACATCACCACAGCCTTAAGAAGTGGTTAGCATTTCCAACTATTGATGACAAAATTCAAGATAAAGAAGTCAAGAAACTCACCCAAAGATCATACAAATAGCAGGGTCTGAGGCCAGTTTCAAGGTCCAAAGCTAGACTTGTTACCATGGTTCTAAAGCTAGGCTTGTTACCATGGTGCAATACAGCCTCAGGCTCTTGTAGGCCTCAATGTCATTCATGCAAGACATTATTTATCAGACAGCTACTGCTGGCTGGCTATGCTGGCATTCAAGGATGAACAAGGCACCACCTCTACTTACAACCATCTGGGAGTCCAGTGGAAGAATCAAATATATAATCAAAGATGCATGTTTCAATGCAGTGTGGTAGAGAAGAAGAATGGGGATAATAGAAGCACTCATTCTTGTAGGACAGCTAAGACCTAGTATGTGACAGTTCAGCTGAGGTCTGAGTGACATGTAGTATATGCAGTCAGCTACAAGAGCTATATGTGTGGATGATGACAGAGGTAGACCCAAAGCAAACTCACAAAGGCCTATATATACTCAGACAGCCAGAATATTAGCTTGGAATACCACAGAAGGTTGAGGTCAGTCTCTCAGACAGGAAGTTTAGAAGGAGCAGTATCGTAGTTAGGGTTTCTATTGCTGTGAAGAGACACCATGACCACAGCAACTCTTACAAAAGACAAACATTTAGTTGGGGCTCGCTTACAGTTTCAGAGGTTTAGTCCATTATCACCATGGCAGGAAGTATGGAGGTGCACAGGCAGACATGGTATTAGAGAAGGAGCCTAGAGTGCTGTATCTGGATCAGTAGGCAGCAGAGAGAGAGAGAGCCACTGGGCTTGGCTTGGTCATTTGAAACTCCAAAGCCCACCCCCAGAGACATACTTCCTCCAGCAAGACCACACCTACTCCAACAAGGCCACACCTCCTAATGCCACTGCCTAAACATTCAAATATATGAGTCTATGGGGACCATTCTTATTCAAACTACCACAAGCAGGAATGGGGATAGCTTGTTTTCATGTATTTCAATTTCACGTGAAGCTTCCCAGGAGCTATACATTTTCAGCAGTCTGTAGAGTGTAGCATTCACCTCCTTGTCCCTGGGAGTTTTGAGTCACAATGTGCTCCAAGATCCATGAGTCAAATGTCAGTTTTCTGAGCAGCTGAGCTCACCACCCACTCAAATACAGGGCTTCTGGTGAAGAATCCATCTAGAACCTGAGGTCCCTTCCTGCCTGTCACTTGCAATTTATTACTTAGAAGGTATATGCTCTGGCCCCAAGTCTATGCATGCATGCCCCTGCAGGGACCCCAGGTGTGCAGGGAAAATCCCAGCAGGCAGGCAGAGGGGGAGTAACAGGCCCAGGTATGCAGCCTTTTGATTTGCCAGTTCTCTCCTATTACACAGCAGGTGGAGAACTATGTCTTCCACCAAATCCCTGTGGAATTACTGAGGAAGACGACAAACTGACCTTTTCAACATAAATGAGGATTATGAGCACAGCCAAAGTACTAGACCGTCTTTGTCACTGCCACCTAAAAATAAGCAGCAATCAGGGAGAGAGCTGAGGAGGCAGTGGAAAGACTTGCTTGAGGTGGTACTTTTCCATTTACAAGTATACCTTCCTGAAATTGTATGCAGTGGCCTGGGTGTTCTCGCTCTGTGACTGAGAACAAACAACTGCATAATATTAGGTCAGGACCTCCCTGCCACCTTCTGTTACCCCACAACTGATCTAAAATGGGTTCATCCACTGAGCAGCCAAAGGAATGACTCTCATAAAGGATACAACATAGGAATCGGGGAGGGGGTGCCAGAAGGCGGCACAGGGAAAGAAAACTAGCTCTGTGGTAAGAAAATTTGAAGATGGGGCTAGAGAGATGGCTCAGCGGTAACCAGAGGTCCTGAGTTCTATTCCCAGCATCCACATGGTAGCTCACAGCCATCTACAGTGGGATCTGATGCCTTCTTCTAGCCTGCAGGCATACATTCAGGTAGAGAACTCATATACATAAAATAGATAAATAAATCTTTTTTAAAAAGAAAAAAACTGAAAATGAGATTTAGTCATACAAAACTGCCTCATCTCAATAAGCTATCGTACCTTCCTTCATGAAAATGGCATGAGCCTCCCATCAGACTTAGCAGCTGGGTGGCAGAATGAACTAGAGAGGTTCCTTTGCTATCTCTTCACACTGCTGTAGATGATCAGTTTTAGAAGAATGATGATTCATGAAAGCAGGAAGGCCTCAGTGGCTGGCTTCTTCCTTCATGGCTTCAAGAAAGTGGAGGTAGGAAAGGTCTACTCCCACAGCAGTATGGCCTTGTTCAAAAGTCCTGGCTGTGTGAGCTGAAATACAACTCCAATGAAAGGAGCATATATTTGATTTCTAACTGATATTACAAAAAGCAGTCTTGCTTTCATGGCTTCATGTGAAGCAATACATACTCAGGCAGGATGCAGAGAGCCAGGTCATTAAAACTCAAGCTAAGGTTCAAATACATACATACATACATACATACATACATACATACATACACACACATATACATATGTAGTGGGTAGCCATTCCAGCCTTGGCCTGGAAGTTCCAACACCCATTGAGGCTTCGATAATGGTCACGCCCACAAGGTGGGGCTGAGGGAGGACGCTGAAGACCCAGGATTGAGAGGAGAGGCTTCTCTTGGTTCCAGGACCCTGGACACTGGAGGTAGACCGAGCAGAGTTCTCCGGAGAACACCGCCAGACTGCGCCATACCTTTCCCAGACCCTGCAACCTATCCCTTCATTTGTAAGCTACCCCACAAAATAAACCTCCCTTTTAACTATGTGGAGTGGCCTTAATAAATTCACCAATATACATATATGTACATATACATATAACATGTTTTATTTCATCACTTTTTAGTTTACATTACTTGTACATAACTGGTTTCATTATGACATTTTGGTGGCCCAATGAGTTTCATTAGGATTGCTTATAAAAGCACAGGTGAAGGGGCTCTTTACAGGAATGTGGATACCTTATTAGTGGCAGCCACTGAAGAAAATCTCTCCCACCTCTAGCCACTATTAACTGCCTATAGATGCTCAATTCTAGAGGGGCTTCATGAGCTTTCCCCTCCCGTGTGAGATTTTGATGGGCTCAACTGTGTACTTATCTTGTGCAGGTAATTACAATTTTGTGAGTTCAAAAGTGCAATGACCATGTCCTGTCTGAAGTCAGCATTCCCCACCACTCCCCCACTTCCTCCAGCTCTGACATTCTTTCCACCCTCTCTCCTGTGATACTTCATTAGCCCTGTAGGGTGTGCTATAGAGGTCCCATTTAGGACTGCACATTCAACAGTCACTTATTTTCAATACTTTGACCAGTTATGAATCTCTGTATTAATCACCACTCACTGTAAAAAGTAGCTTCTTTGACCAAAGCTGACAGTAGCACTAATCTATGGCCATAAACATTTCTTATCAGGCAATACGACACGTACATCATGTCCATTAAACAAAAGAACAGCAGTAGCTTCCCTAATGGGGCTTAGTACCTTCACAGCCATTGGCTTTTGACCACATATATACAATGTTTCGATGTTACTATTCTTCTTCCTCTAATACAAATGAAAATATTTTCATTCTACTTTTTCAATGAAAAAGCCTCATTAGATACCAAGGTGATATTACTCTGGATGTGAAAAATTAACCTGGTACTTTGTGTATTACCGTGGCTGATGAGACAATATAGCCTTTGCTCAGTTGGCTTACCAGAAACAGCCATAGGCCCAGAGAGGCTGAGCATTTCCATACATTCATTTATTCAGTTACAGAGATTGTTTTCTGTCTCTGGCATGCCAAGGACAACGGTAAAAGTATGGGATACAGGAAGGAGATGAATAGCAGTCAAAGGTTCTATGGTGTCCCACTTAGATCACCTTTATGTAGATGGTACACCCATCCAACTAGCTGCTCTGAGTGCTAGCTACTAAGGTCTCACAGCTGCCTATCTTCTCAATGGAGGAAGCCTGCCTCCCGACCCCACCCTCATCAGTCTGCAGAGAAGAGCTCACTTGGAGATGGATATAAAGGCAAGGTTCTTGCCTCAAAGGGGATAAACTCTGAGATGTTACTTATGTACCATAATCCTCCCATGTAGATCAGACTTAGCTCTTTCCCCTTCATCATGCTTCCCTCCCCTCTTTCTGGTTGTTTTCCTTAAGAGCACTCCCTTAATAAATCACTTTCTAAGACTGTTCACCTCAGGCCCTGCTTCTAGGAAGCTGACTGAGAAACACACAACATGCTCCACAAGAGGGACTTCAACTGTTCTTATACACTTTCCTCTGGTGTTCATTTTTGCCTGTGTCTTTCTGTCTCTTATATTACTTGTCTTGTAGAAAGCCAGTTGTCATTTTATAAAGAAGACCCAAGCAGTCCTTTTTTAAAAAACAATGTACTTATTTGTATTTTATGTACATTGGTGTTTTGCCAGCATGTGTGTCTGTGCAGCAGTCCTAACACTAATCTAAGCCAGGAAGCGAGGCTCCTGTCAATAGCCATCTTGGCAGAGGATCTTCCAGATCTTTGGTATCTTGACAACAACTTCAAGGGAGACTGTGAGTCAGAACCATCAGCCAACTCACTCCCAAATTGCTCATCCAGACACAATTACACATTAGTTGGTCGAGTTTTCTTTTTTGAAGGTGCTCTAATGTTCCAGAGTTTGGGATCTGGTTAGGGTAGAACAAGGACAAAGTACGGGGAGAAAAACGCTAGCAGTGATGGAACAAGGACTTACACTGTCTAAAACATATTTGATACTATTTCCCACTTCTATGCTTTCCTCTACACTGCAGCAGGTAGAAAGAAGCATGGGAATGGCTAATCTTTTTGGTAAATTCTTAATTCCTTCAATTACATTTCCCCCACTAAGAAATAGCATAGCACTTCCTGTTCTCCTGGCCAGACTTAGCCCCATACATGTGAATGTTGAGAATTTGTAGCTTAGCCTGAGGGCACTGGGGCTACTGACAGACTTTATGTAGAGAGTGACCTGATTTGCTATGCATTTTCAAAAGATTATTCTCGATCCAATGAGTGGAAAGCACTGGAAGCAACCCACACTGAATGAAGGAAATGCCATTACAATTCCGAAGAAGAAAATGAGACAAGAGGTAAGTGTTATGTAAACAGAGTTACAGCCAGGCATGTAGTGCACACCTGTGATCTCAGTCCTCCAGAGACAGAGGCAGGGGAACTGCAAGGTCAAAGTCAGCCTGGGCTATCTACCAAGACCCTGTCTCAAGAAACTAAAATAAACGAATAAGTAAATAAAATAAACCAGGTTGACAAGAATGGGAACAGGCAGTTATGAGTGCAATTTAGACTAGAAACTAGATACATGCTTGGTGACTGATGAAATACGGTTAAGTGAAAGGAAAAAAAAAAACAAAGATAAGACTCTCCAGTTTTGACCTTGGAAGATGGGTAAATAGTTGAGAGAGAAAATAGCTCAAAGCAAGCAGAAAAAGTTATGGGCATACAGAAACTGAATATAATTAAGCAGGTGCATCACAACACAGTGCTAGAATAAGCCACATAATTCCCTGTGGCAATAACTCTCCAATGCAGCTACCTAGGGAAGATTAATCCATGAATTGTCTAGAGCAGGGACAGGCAAGCTTTTTCCATAAAGGGACATACAGTAAATATTTTAGGTTTGGGAGGCAGTCTCAACTGTAACTTTGTCACAGACAATACAATGAATAAGCATAGCAGTGTTCTGAGAAACCTGATCACAAAAATTGATGATGGATAGACTTGGCCATAGATTATAGTTTGTCAGCCCTTGATATAAGAGGTTGGAAAGCACCACCTTGCCTATCTCTTCTTAAAGCTCCATAGAACACATTATACATTCCATGCTCTGAAATGCTGTGAGGAAAAAGCAACCAACCATTTGCTTTTGCTTAACCACAGTACTACTTAGACTAATTGGCTTCATTTACTTCCTTTCTTGTTACTCCTATTAGCATCCAGCAGAAGCAATGATCTACAGAATACACTTTGAGAACACAGAGACTGGGTATTACTGGAAAGAAGAACATACCATTTGACTTCAATGTGATGGCCCACTGTACTGGCTAGTTTTTATGTCAACTTGACACAAGCTAGAGTCATCTAAGAGGAAGGAACCTCAATTTGGAAAATGCCTCCATAAAATTGGGCTGCAGGCAAGCCTGTAGGGAATTTTCTTAATTGATGATTGAAGTAGGAGGACCCAGCCGATTGTGAGTGGGAACACCCCTAGGGTGGTGGTCTTGGGTCTATAAGAAGGAGGCTGAGCAAGCCATAAGGAGCAAGCCAAAAAACAGCATTCCTTCATGGCTTCTGCATCAGCTCCTGCCTCCAGGTTCCTTCTCTGACTTCTTTCCATAATGAACAGTGTCTCAGTTACTACTTTTCTATTCTGTGAAGAGACACCATGACAAAGGCAACTTATTTAAAAAGCATTGAACTGGGGGTTTGCTTACAGTTTCAGAGGGTAAAACCATAACCATCATGGCAGCAAGTATGGCAACAGACAGCCAGGGAGGGTGTGAGAGCAGTAACTGAGACCTTAATTCTTATCCACAAATGGTGGACAGAGTGAGACTGAGACTCCTCATGGGCTTTTGAAACCTCAAAGTCCATCCCCAATGGCGTATGTCCTCCAACAAGGCCACACTTCCTAGTCCTTCCCAAACAGTTCTACCAACTAGGGCCCAAGCATTCAAATATATGAGCCCAGGGGAGTCATTCTCATTCAAACCACCATAAAGACAGGCAGGATGGCACACACATTTAATCCCAGCACCCAGGAGGCAGAGGCAGGCAGATCTCTGTGAGTTCAAGGCCAGCTTGGTCTACAAAGTGAGTTCCAGGAAAGGCACCAAACTACACGGAAAAACCCTGTCTCGAAAAACCAAAAGAAAAAAAAGAAAGAAAACCACCATAAAGCAAAATAAATGATTTCCTCTCCAAGTTTTAGTCATGATGTTTCATCACAGCAATAGAAATCCTAACATAGATACCTATAGTCCATCCTTAGTTAAAACATAGAGACCTTCAAGATAGCTTAGCCAGTAAAAGTTCCTGCCACCAAGCTTGATGATCTGAGTTCAATCCACAGAACCTACATGATAGAAGGAGAGAACCAACTTCCAAAAGTTGTCCCCGACCTCTATATGTACAACGTAGGGCATACATGTACATGCATATACATGCACTCACACTCATGGACATAAATGGAAAAAAATAAACTTTAAAACAGAGCAGTAATCTATGGCATTATAAATTATGGATTTTAAAATATCAATACAACACAATCAAATTCTTGTCCCACTGAGACAAGCTAGCTTAACAAAAGTCCTAGTCCCAGATCTGAACCTAGATGTTCATCACATTTCCCACTTGGGATACTGCAAATCTTGAGCAGATTTTGCCCCAGCCTTTAATTTTTGTCCAGACCAATGCACCCTGCATGGAGTAATTCATCTTATAGCCCATCCTAACTCAAAGCCATACAGTGGGACCCCAAGGTTTGCTACACACAACACAACTCCTCTACCAGGCAGAGGTGTTTCCATCATCTGACTCATAACCAGTTTCATTCAACCATAAAGAGCCTGCTTTGGGTATAGTTACATTCCAAATCTTCCAGCCCAGTGGTTCCCAAATATAGCTGGCAGAAGAGAATTATCTAGGGAAGTTTAATAAACTACAGATATCAAGACAGTTCTGCAGACTTTCCTCGTTGGAATTCTCCTAGGAGTACAGCATTAGAAAGTGAGATTTTTAACAAGCCCCTGTGTGATTTTTATGCAGCCAGCCCAGACCAACTAGGGGGCACTGATGGACCAAATTCTTCACTTAAGAGATGAATAAATCAAGTCTCCAAGATGCTAGTCAGGACCAGGCCACAAGTGCTCTTGCAATGACTGACTAGGCTTCTGAATTGTTTGCTCAGCTACTATGTATGGAATGGGAAAGTGAGTCATAAAACTCTATAAATGCAATTAGCAGTAAGATTTGGTTTAAAAATCGATTTTGGAACAAAAAAAATCATCCCATTTTATTTTTTGAGTTTAACTGCAGAACTCTGCCAAGGTATAGATAATTGGTGACTTTTAAAATTCTGCAATATCCATGCTATTGGTGGGTTAGAAAAAGAATCTCAAGCTTTGTTTAATACTGAAGAGCCCAGAAGCAAGAACTAAGTTCCAGAGAGATAACTGGACAACCCTGCAGCAGCCTTCTGGTGATTTTCAGCATCCTAAATGTCAGTGAGTGCCTGATTTTCACCTGGCCACATCTTTGCTCAGCAAGGCCCCACCAGAAAGCCATGTGATGAAACCTAGACACAGAAGATAAAAATCAACAGTCAGCAGCACCCTAGCCAGAGCAAACCCTGTCATTCCAATACCAGTTTCCAGAGCATCCTAAGCACTCAATTCTCTGCAACAATGTTTACTAGAATCCACAACCCAAGTCACCTACAAAATAGAGAAACAGAACCGAACTGTAAGCCCCTGGAAAGCACAACATGTGCCTTGCTTTGTTATCATTTTTCCAGTGCCTAATCTACTTGCCATCAAACAGGGAGTGTTATAATCAACAAGAGAACGAGACAGCAACAAACTCAACACTATTTTTTGTGCATCTGAACAAGAGGCCACTGGAATAGCAGAATGCAGCAGGTACTGGGTACACACTCTAGAGTCCAATCCAGTCTGTGCCCTTACTAGGTGCATAAGCTGGTCACATACTTGACCTCTCTAAGCTGTAATTTCTCCATCAGCCAAATGAGGAAAATCTATCTAATTCACAGCACTGTGGGGATTAAGCAGAATATCTTGTCCAGAATGCTAAGCACAATTACATAATAACTGTTCAATAATGGCAGCTACTATTAAAATAAATCTAAAAGTACAATTGATTTCTCAGGCATAGTTTCTGTTATTTACAGTAACAGCCAGTTGGATGTAAGGGACATTTTCTCCCTTACTGAACAGATGAAAACCTATAGCAAGAACATGCTGGCTCCAGTTGAGAGTAAAAGTGGCAAACTATCCACAGCCGAATCTGTGTCCCTGGATATTATTCCTGTCAGTACCGGAGGGGAGAAGCTAAAAACGACAATTGCTATAAACCTTCAGACTTCATGGCTACCTCCACCACAGTCATCGCAGGCAGTTTGCACCCCTTCCTCATGGCAGACCAATCCAACATGGGGGACACCACGGAAAACGCTGCCAAGGTCCCCCGACACACTTCAATGACAGCTAAAATCAACAACTATAAACTAAACCCTGGGTCCAGCAGTCACATGGTCAGACCTCTTGGGGACTGTGGAAACCCACTGGATTGTAGACAATATCCATGAAACACACTTGTTCTTACAACTAAGAGGGGGAGCTTTACTTGGGGATTTTAAAAAAAGCCAACGTTTTTACCATGACTGAGGTTTGGTTTCTTCTGTTTGCAATTTCTATTGACAGAACAGAGTCTGAACTGAGTCTGCACATCATTCTCTCTATCACACACCTATAGTGGAATCCACAACACAGTCCTCACAGACACAGTTGTCCTTGGGAGAACTGAACTGCCTAAAGTTGAATAAAGATGCTTTATGCAAGCTTCTTGCCTGCCCAAACAGGCACCCAATTCAAAAGCATCTCATGATGAGACCTCGGAAAAGCCTCTTTGTTTCTCCCCCATTGCTGTCTCTGGGTGGTGGAGTATTAGAATAGTATCATCTCTAACTACTTTTAGTTCACAGTCAAGCTACTACTATGAAATGTCTATTTAGTAGCTATTAATAGTCTTTACTATTAAATGTTCATAGTTGGGCTGACACAGCCCTTTCTGGATGAGCTTTATCTGTGAGAAATATGGCTTTAAAATTTCAATTAGGAATAGCTTACCAACAAGGAACTACAAAAAAACTATGGAAGAGCTGGGAAGCAGCTATAAAATAAGTCAGCACTGATGAGAATGTGGAATCAAGGGGGCTGGAGAGAGTGCACACAGCAGGTAAAAACACTTGTTCCTCTTGCAGAGGACCTGGGTTGGAGTCCTAGCACCCACATGTGTGGCTCACAACCATCTATAACTCTAGTTCCAGGGGATCCAGCACCCTCTTCTGAAATCCACAGACACCAGGCACAAGCATGGTACAAAGACATACATGCTAGCAATACTCATATACATAAAACACATAAATCTTGTTGGGTATGGTGATGCATGCCTTTAATCTCAGGACTCAGCAGGCAGAGAGGTAGGTGGATCTCTGCGAGTTCAAGGCCAGCCTGATCTACATAGTGAGTTCCAGGCCAGCCAGGGCTACATAGTGAGATCTGTCTCCAAAAGTCAAAAAGAAATAAAGTTGAAAATAAAGAGAATGTGCCAGTGGAAATGGATGGCCACCAAGGAAGTATGCCTGAACTAACACCTTGTAAAACTGTTTTGTAGTATCTATGAAAGATAAACATATACCTAGTGTATGATGCAGAAAATTCTACTCTTTATACCCCAAAGAAATAAAAATATAACCATTCAACACCTTGGGCATGATGGTGCAGACTGACAATATTTATTGCTGTCAAAATCTGAAAACTACCCAATATCCATCAATAAGAGCAAGCTAAGATATAAGATATTGGCATATGTAGTAGAATACTATACAGCAGTGATCACATATGATATTCCAAACATCCCTTAAGCAATAGAGCAATAGAAGTCAGAAAAGTACATAGTACACAATTTAACTTATATAAAGCAGAAAAAAAACAGAGTAAATCTATATTGTTAGAAGTCACAATAGTGCTAATCCTAAAAATAGGAGATAATTATAGGAAAACAGAATGGGGTGGAGGGGACTTCAGGAGTGTTGATTATATTCTTGTTTTATGTGTATATTACATGTGTGTATTATTCATCTTTTTAAAATTCACTGAGTTGCACATTCAATGTACACCTTTCGATATTCCTACATTATACATCAATAAAAACTTTAAAACATAAATCCAGTAGAGCCAATTTCCTGCAATGTCCCTAAAGTGCCACCTAGTGGCACTAGCTAAACGTATACAAAAGGACATTTCATCTCAAGCAACTGCAAACAGAACTGCTCCGTTTCAACATATGTACAAGAATTGGGTTAAAACAGTGCCCTACAGCAAAATCACTATTGTGATCCCAAGGTGGTGGATGCTCATGTTGCCTGGTATATAGAATCCCCAAGAAGGAGTCAGAGGCAAGTCAAGCTCCAGCACACAGCATGTTGGTACCAGTGAGCTGATGATGCATACCTCTCCCCAGCTCTGCCTATGATATGCAAAGTGGAAATGCTGGAATATTATAAAACTAACAGCCAGCACTGAAGGCCAATAACTGAGGTTTCCTCTGCATCCTCCATTGAGAGTGGGGAGCAACATGCCATTAAGTTGGCAGCAGAGTGGGGCACCTCAGAGGGAGAAGAAAACCTGCTTTTTCTGTTTTCTCTGGGCAGCCTTGTTTAGCTCTTCTTCAAGACAGCAAGTCTTTGAAGATGCCAGCTGAATGAAAGATATTTATCAAGACTTTTGCTGGTTAGGTCTGAAAGATGGTGCATCTTAGTCAGACACAAGTCTTCAAGAAAAAAGAAATCTACAAATCATACACACAGGCATTACGATCCCCACCCCCCAAAGTTAGGAGACTGGAGGTCAAAGATGGATAGGATGGATGGTCTGCCCTACTTTCCACTTATGCATCTCATTTACATTAGCTTCATTTACATAAAAAATCCCTTTAGACTTGTGTTCTCCATGAGATAATGTTGAAGAAAAATGGCCTACACATGCCTCTGGCCAACAGATTCTCCCCCTTCCCATTTCTATTATGAACAGAAACTGGTGATGCTCTGGATTGGGAATGATACAGGTAGAAGACAAGCTCATAGAGGGTCACAGACATGAATAAGAAAGTGATTTTAAAGTAGGTGTGCTGATGAAAGAGACACTGTGATAGAGGGAGACATCCTGGGGATATGGAGAAACTGGGTGCTAGGGATTTTCTCGGGGATCCCCAAGGATGACCCCAGCTTAGACTACTAGCAATAGTGGAGAGGGTGCCTGAACCAGCTCACCCAGTAATCAGGTCAGTGAATACCCTAACTGTCATCATAGAGCCTTTCTCCAGTAACTGATGGAAGCAGATGCAGAGATCCACAGCCAAACACCAGACCAAGCTCCAGAAGTCCAATTGAAGAGAGAGAAGAGGGATTCTATGAGCAAGGGACATCAAGATCATGATGGGGAAACCTACAGAGACAACCAAACCAAACCTAGTGGGAACTCATGAAATTTAAACCAACACCTCTGGAGTCTCCACAGGACTGGGCTAGGCCTTCTACATAAGCGAGACAGTTGTGTAACTTGATCTGCTTAAGGGGCCCCCTGGCAGTGGGATCAGAATCCATCCCTGGTGATGAGCTGGCTTTCTGGAGCCCACTACCTATGGTGGGACACCTTGCACAGCCTTGAGGCAGGGGGAGGGACTTGGACCTGCCTCTACTGAATGTACCAGGCTCTGCTGACTCCCCATGGGAGGCCTTACCTTCTTGTAGGAGGGAATGAGGGGTGGGGTGGGCTGGGAGTTTGGAAGGGTAAGAGGAGGGAAGAGGGGGACCTATGATTGGTATGTAAAATGAATAAAAAGTTTCTTAATAAAAACAAAGTTGGTGTGCTGCCAGCACCTGTAATCCCAGCACCAGGGAGGTTGAGACAGGAGGATCACAAGTTAGAGGTTAGTCCAGGCTACATAACAAAACTCTGCCACCAAAAAAATGGTTGGTAAAGAGGCTCAAGGGCAAAACACTGGCCTAGCATATGTGAATCCCTGGGTTTGACCCTCTCCATTACCACAAAAAAAGGAAAGAAAGAAAAAAGTAACTAATTCTATTATAAGTGGTCACATGCTCTAGTCCAGCACTCATTATGGGCTTGTGGCCACTAATTTCTGGCTATCCTAAGTTTTCTGCAATTTTCAACTAGATCTCATCCCTTTTATTTCACTTGGCCTGGAGTGATAATAATTTAACAGCTCCTATTGAATGTATATGTCAGGAATGATAATAATTATAATAGCTCCTAATGAATGTATATATATTCATATATATATATATATATGAATGATTACTGAATGTATGTAAATCATATGTACATATATGTGTGTATGTGATATGTATGTATATGAATGTTTCGGTCATATTTCAGGCACTAAGTGATTTATAGATTTTCTGTCTTTTAGTTATCAAAATAGATACTCCTACTATGTTACTTATTTGGAGATGATAAAATTGAGGCATGGAGATACTAAGTACCTTGCCCAAAGTCACAAAGCCAGTAAGAGACAGATTCAAAACCCAAGCCCACGTTTTTAGTTCCTTTCTCTAGCTGCATTCCTGAGCTCAATCCCTACTGTCTACCACTGCCATTGCCATTAAGGCCAGAGTACATTTTTGTACTCTGTGTATTTAGGACTGCTTCCTGTTTTCTGTCACTATTTAGTGATGAGGAATGGGGATGAAGAAGAGAAACAAGGACTTCAGGAACCTAGAAATCAACCGTAACTCACCCGTCCTGCAGGAAAAGTGAGCTACCTTGTTACTGAAAGGGAAAAGAGTGGGTAGCTACCACCGTTAATCCTTAGCAGTGAAGCATGAGGAGATGGGCATGCATGAGACACATGGAGCAGGAGAGTTACATAAAGGTACCATGACAAACTACAAAACACATGGTTTGGGGCAGGACTACCTTCTGAGAATAAGGAAGTGTGAAGGAGCTACAGAACAGGGTTATTACCCCTACCTTTGTGCTTCCATAATTCTTAGCAAAGTGTGGCCTTATAGTCAGTCCATTCCATTAAAACATGATGAAGTTATTATACAAACAGATGGGACTGACCAGAAAAAAACATTTCAGCAAAGTAAAATTTATACAACACAACACTAACAGGAGCATAATAAAAAGGAGGGCTAACTTTTAAAAAGTCACTAATAGTGGGGTAGATGTACTTCATTTTAAAAGTTTTTAAAAATAAAATATATTTCTGATGTGTCTGGTTGGTTGTTAAGAAAATAACTATGACATGGGTTCACAATATGGTGGTTTGAATGAGAAATGTCCCACATAGGCCTATGTATTTGAACACTTAGTCCCCAGTTGGAGGTTGTTTGGGAAGGTTATAGAACCTTCAGAAGGTCTAGCCTTGCTAAAAGAAGTATGTCATGGGGGTGGGCTTTGAAATTTTACAGCCTTGCTCCCCTCCTTCTCTCCCTCCCTCTGTGTGGATTGCCACCATGCCTGTCTGTACCATGCCCTCCCCCACCATTATGGACTCTAACCCTCTGGAATCATAAGCTAATATAAACCCTTTCCTCCCCTAAGTTGCTTTTGATCGGGGTTTTATCACAGCCATGACCAGTAGGAGGACCAAATGGGTTAGCATCTATAAAGCACTTCAAAAAGCATTGCCACATAAGCACTAAGTACTTCATAAATGAATGAAGTAAAGAAGGTTCCCAGGCTCTCTATGGTTTGGAGACTTCTCAAATCAATTCTGTGAACAGGATATTTATTTATCATACAGAAGTTGTATCTCTTTTTCTCCCTTTGGAAAGCACAATAAAGGTTATACCTGGCCTTTTCTTACAATAAATATGTGTCACAGACCAGCATTAGAGGCTTAGAGGGGGCAATATGGTTTTATAAGCTCTAGAGAAGATAGTTTAGTCATTTAGATGAAGAGAGAAAAAATTTCACATTTAGAAAATGACTGGTAGCAGGGACTGGAAATTGTTGTCACATTTTGCTTAACAGACCTCTAGTTAATTAGTGGCATGCAGCAAATTATGTTATCTCCATCTAAACATTCATCATAAAATTTCTAACACTTTCTCCGGTAATTTTTTCCAGCTCTCCTTGTCTATAGGAGCAGGCTCTGTCCCTTACTAGCCAAGAGGTTGTAAGAAGCTCACTTCCAATTGCTAAACCTCAATTTCCTTTGTGGAAAAATGATATGAAATGATGCACAAAAGCATGAGCGTGAAAATGTTCACATGAAGTAGACTTGGGACATATGAAGGAGCAAGCAAAAGGCTCTTCTGGGCTAAATCACAACTTGGTAAGACAAATTGGGGTTTCTGATGTGAATAGAGGCAGCTGCACATTTGTGCATAGCACAATAACACAGATTAAAATGCCTTGTATGGACAACAAGATGATGGCTCAGTGGGTAGATGTGCTTGCTGTACAAGTCTGATGACCTGAGCTCACTTACTGGAACCAACTCCCCAAATCTTTCATCTGGCCTACATGTACACAGACACTGTGGCATATGTGTGCGCGCGCGCACACACACACACACACACACACCATACACACACACATACATCATACACACACATAAATCATACACACACAATAATAAAACATTCCATGTAAGGCAAGGAAGTGATACCAAGTCCATCCCTTGAAGCCAGAGGCTACAGCAGTGCTTTGCTACCTGTTACACTACAAAACTAGGATAGTATGCCAAAGTGCTCAGGCTGTGTGTTTAGGAATAGAATTGGTAAACAAATATATAGTCCCTGACTTAACAATGCTTTAACTTAGGAATTGTCAAGTTTACAAGTGTTCAAAAGCATCCCAGTAACCGAATTCTGCTTTTCACTTTCAGTAATCTAAACTACATGAGAAAGTTAGTACTTCATTCAAAACAGGTTTGTGCTAAATGGTTTGGGGCCCCTGTAGCCTAATAGAGGTATTCTGAATACATATGAGATAGGTTAGGCTAAGTTATAATGTTCAATAGGTCATTGTATTAAATGTATTTTGTAATTTATACTATTTTCAACTTAAAATGAGTTTGGGGAGATAAAAATCTTATCATAAATCAAAAAGCATTTGTAGAATATCACAACATGGTACTGCACTAAGCTGCCATCTGGTACCATCTTTGAGAACTCTTGATAGCCACACCAGACAGAAATGTTATCCCTCCAGTCTAAGAACTGGCTTCACATTGAAGGCCACAGGTATGGGTTTGTGATAGCCCCAACATGCTGGAAAGGAAGAGCTCAGAGAACCAAGAGTGAAATTTAAACTCAAAGCTCAAAAGAAACCCACAGGACAAAATCAAAAGCAGAGGAGACAAAACCTAATATTAATGCTAAGACGATTAGCAAAAGAAAATCATTTCACTCTCGATAAAAATTAAAACAGAACAAATTTAAAATGCACAATTATGCCCACAACTCTCCAAGATAAAAGTAGATAACTTGTGAAAGAAAAATTTAAAAAATAGGTAGATATAAAAAAAAGAATGAACTATAAAAATGAAATCAATCTGTGTGTGGCAGTACAGGCATGTAATCCCAGACTTAGAATACAGATGTTAATGGACAGAGCTTGAGTCCAGCCTAGGCTACATATCAAGTTCAAAGCCAGCTTGGACTACATAGTAAGACTCTGTTCCCTAATTCAAAACAATAAAAACCCCACAAGCATCCTAAAAATCAAAGAATACCTATAGATGTTTAAAAACAAAATCAAAACCTTTTAGGCTAGGGCTGGAAAGATGGCTCAGCAATTAAAAATGTATATTGCTCTTGCAAAAGGCCTGAATTCAGATCCCAGCACCCACATTTGGTGGGTACCTGCAGTCCCTGGAGACCAGATGCCCTCTTCTGGCCTCTAAAGGCTACTGAACACACTTAGGCATAGCCCCAAGCAGGTACTTATACACATAATTAAAAATAAAAATAAATCTTTTTAAAAATTCTATGCTGTATGAAATTATTCAGAGAATTAAATTAAAAGATAACTAGTTCATCTGGGGCCAGCATAATAGGTGTGCTGAAAGACATAGAACAATATAGCCAAGTGGCATTCAGGAAGCAATAAATAGAAGAGCAAAACCCATGGAGATATGGCTCAGAGTATTCTAAAATTAAACACATGATTTTCCAGATGGAAAATGTACACTGTCACCTGACATAAATAAATTTAAATCTTTGACTATTCCCCTAACAGTGACATTGAAACAGAACATCAAGACTACAGTTTTACAAGCTACCTCAGAGAAAAGGCAAAGTCACTCCAAAGGAACCAAAACTAGACTGGCAGCGGACTCTATAGCAGTAGCCCACTAAATGGCAGGTAAGGAGGAGGTGATGCATTCTAAACGCTGGGGGTACCCTACAGGCTAGAATTGTGAGCACAGAAAAACTAGCACTGAGGAGCGCAGGCACTGAGCTTACCTACCTAGAGACGTGGATGACAACAACTGCATGATCTGTTTCCAAAAACTGCTGATTTGAACCCAACAACTGCTACAATTACTGTAACTAGGTGATTACACAATGTCTCCTTTTCTCGGAGCATGCTCTCTAAAAGGAGCTTCCAAATGTCATTTTATTCTGGCAAAGCTCTAAATGACTTTTTTAAATTCTAGATATCCTACCAGAGGGCTTTCCCCCCTCTTCTCTTCAGTCTCTGATTAAGAAAAAAAAAAAAAGGCATTTTTCTTAAAAGTGCATTTCTCTCACCACAACAGCTACTTAAGCTTCTACCAGTTCCTCCATGCTGTGCCTCCAAATGCTTAACCAAGAACAGAAGAGCGGTTTCTGTCCAGGGCTGTAGGTGCACAGAGCAGGTGAAAGCAAGGCAAACTGGCTTAAGCCATCCTTTCCTCAACTGTGCTATGACTTTTCATCTACATTTCTTTATGCAACACAGACTCAAAGGCTTCACACTAGGATCCACCCCCCATTCAATTCTCTCATTTTGCAGAAGAAATAGATCCAAGGACGTAATTGGCAAGTCCATCCAAGGTCACAGAGTTACATAGCAGGAGAGCTAAGAATAGCCCACAGATGGATGGACCCCTCATGATAGCCCATTTGGCAGTGTTGTACAGCATCCTCCTACATAAAGATAAGCCCCTGGTTTTTATCTTCTTTCCCTAATTACTTAAATGCTCATCAACATACTGCTAGCCTACACTGTAGCACAAAATAGTCACACTTGGAAAGAAAATGAAAAGCAGCATCCTAGGTGACAAATTTTGCAAATTCACTTCAGAATAATTTAAGTCTCTCATAAATAAGAGATACCTCTTTTTAAAAATTTTCAAAGTTTCATATGTAACATTCTCCCTTGTCCTCCTTCTAACCCCTCCTAATTCTCCCTAATTGTCAAATTCGTGGCCCCTTATTCATTATTATATATGTGTGCCTGCGCGCGCATGCGCGCGTGCGCGCGCGCGCACACACACACACACACACACACACACACACACACACTTAGAAACTTATAAATACAATTTGCTGAGTCCCTTTAAGTCAAAGTCCAGCCTGTACCTGTACTTCATCTAGGGGTAGGGACATGTGAGATTTCCTCTACCCACAATGGCATGTCAACTGGTGCTGTCATTCCTCAGGTCTTGTTTAGGCAAATACATTGCTGAGATTTCAAGGATGCAGCTTCCCTCTCATATATAGAAAACACTACCATGTGGCAGATATCCTGGCCCTCTGGCTCTTACAATAGTCCTTCTCCTCCTTCCTCAATGTTCCCCCAGTCTTAAATGTGGGAAGTTGTACTGTAGGTGTATCAATTAGGATTGGATATCACACAGTCAGTCATTCTCTGCATTTCACTAGCTGTGGCTTTCCATAATGGTCTCCATCTGACGTTTAAAAATAAGGCTTCTTTGATGAGAGGTGAGAACTATACTTATCTGTGGCTAAAGGGGTAAGTATTTAGAATGCAGTTAGAAATTACACTGGTTTAGGAATGTGGCAGTAGTAAGTTCTCTAGGTTCCATAGCCTCATCAACCACAACCAGATAGTAGGCTAGATTTATAATATCAGGCATGAATTCCCTTTCACTGAGAAGGCCTTAAGTTCAATTAAACAGCTGTTGGTTACCTCCAGTAAACAATGCCACTATTGTATCTTTCAGGATATTTTGTCATTCTGGTCATTGTTGTGGTCTCTAGGCATTACAGCTAGGTAGGACTACTAATCTCTTTGCCTCCTTGGCAGTTTCTAGTACTATGAAAGCTATTCCTTAGGGAGGAGTCTTCCAGGTCAGATCCAGATCAATTTCTCTAAGTTCTGTGTCCAAAGTAAACGGTGTCTTCAGTAATAGGGTTTTGCCTTCAATTTCTGGGAGGCAACCAAGGATAATAGCAATAGCCTATATTGCTTTGAAAGTCTATAAAATATTATACTTTGTTTATATGAAAGCCAAACACTGTACATTCCCTCTTTTTTGTGGATCCTAGCTCCATATCTTTAGATGTGAGTATATAAGCTAGAGTAACTGCAAATACAAGGAAAGTAAAAGGGGCAGTGGGGTAGGGGAGAAGCTCTGCAAAGGGAATGGTAGGATACTAGTTCTAAGAAGGGAGAAATGAGAAAAAGGTAAGGGAGGGGCCTTAACTGGGTAGGGATGATGGAATACAATACATAAGGAAAGGAAGGGAGGAGAGATAAATAAAATAAAATAAAATAAAATAAAATAAAATAAAATAAAATAAAATAAAATAAGGATAGTTTTAAAAGCCTTAGGGAATCATATTATTTCACGTTTATTTAAAAATACCTATTTTAGGCCGGGCAGTAGTGGTGCACGCCTTTAATCCCAGCACTCGGGAGGCAGAGGGAGGCGGATCTCTGTGAGTTTGAGGCCAGCCTGGTCTACAGAGGACAACCAGGGATATACACAAAAAGACCCTGTCTTGAAAAAAAATACCTATTTTATTTGTAAATATATGTATACACATAGTGTGTGTGTGTGTGTGTTTTAAGTTATGCCACTTGGGATGACAATGCTCTCCTAAGAAGCCATAAACCATCTAACAAAAAACCCCAGTGACAGGCATGAAAAGCATCCTTTCAAATTGTTGAATAAAAGACACCTCTTTAAATTTATATGTTGAGGACTAAAAATTAAAAAGTGGAATGTACTTTTGAAAGCAATAAATATGTCAGTTTGAGTAGTGGTGCAAGGAAGGAGTAGGCGGGGCTGGCTTGCTGTGGATCCTTTTCTCTCTTGTTCCAGCTTCAGCAGAATTTGAATGGCTGGTGGTGAGGCTGAGAAGGGCTCTGGAAAACCCAAGACAAAGGCGATTCCTGCTTTCAACCTGCCAGCCTGAAGTTGTCTGTGGGTGGTATTCAAGGACATCTGAAGTCTCTGACAAGCAGCCATGCATGTGTGGGTGCAACTGCTGCAGTACACAGAGCAGCCATCCTGGACTAACTCTCCATAGAGGTGATCACACTGGCAGGGAATATCCCCAAAGGTAACGTGTATTACCATGCATCACTTACAACTTGCTATTTGGAGAGATGAACAATTAGGACTCTCTCATCACGATTACAATTGCTGTCACCCCACATATCCACCAATCTCTGACTCGGAAAAAAAGGCAACAGAAGATAGGCTAAGGATGCCTGGATTCCTTATACTATCTCAGGACTCCATTCATTACAACCATCCAGTGCTGGTGATTCCAGCATACTGTGTCAATATAAAACTTAGCTTTGTCTTTGGTAATTGTAGCTAAACAGGCTGAATGCTTACTTAGCTTTCTAACCAATCAAACATCTGTATTCAAATCTTAATCATACTTGATGGTTACTATACCTTCAAAGAAGCTACTCATTCTGAAATAGCAGGTTTGGATGGACCTAACTGGTTTTTAAAAACTGGGTTTTTATGGGTGGGTTGGAGAGATGGCTCAGTGGTTAAAAGTATGTATACTATTCTTGTAGAGGACCCAGGGTCAGACCCCAGCACACACACTGCAGTTCACAACTTTCTGTAGCTCCAGCTCTAGAGGATCCCACACCCTGTTCTCACCTCTGTGGGCACCTGCACTCATATGCACAAACCCACATATAGATACACATAATCATAATAATGTTTTTAACTTGATTTTCACTGTGATACAGAAGTTACAATAACATACATGCATACGTACACAGACAAATACATATACATATGTTTGATATATATGTTTGGAGTAAATATATACTGAAAAAAGGAATACTGAAAGCTCATATGTCAAACAGACACAGGCAATAGGAGTCAGTCTTCTGTGCACTGCACAAAGTTAAATACGTTATATATCTAAATAAGTAATATATCTAAATATGTTATATATCTAAATATGTTATAGCAAAAGGTCTCAAAATTTTGTTTCACTATTTTTTAATTTATAAAGAAAAAAATTCATGAAAATTTAAAATTAGCAACATTCTGTACTCCCATGTTAAAGAACTTTTCTTGTTATTTCATCACAGATATTTGAAAGTTACCAGTGAGATAATACCTCATTTTTTGTTTTTTAATGTTGTTGGGATGTTACCAAGGGCTTGGACAGATTAAACAAGTGCTCTACCACTGATCTATAACCCCAGCCCCATATTATTCCCTTTGATTCTGGCATTGCTAAAGATGGGTTCACTTAGCAAAATTACAATAGTAGGCTCTCCCCTACTGTGCCCAGAGAGAACTCTCTTCTTGGGGACTACTAATCTCACACATCTCTATAAGCACTGGGACTGCTCCTCACTGCCCCCTCATAATACTCACTTGAACTCTCTTCCCTGATGTCTAACTTCCTGAATTATGGTCCCTTGAATGTCCCAGGACCCGCTGCACAGCTGTTTCTTTGCATCAGGCTTTTCCTCTGCCGTAAAATTCTGTATCCTTCAGCCATCTTAAAAAGAAAGGTTCTTTTGTTTCTTTAAAAATCTCTTTGCTAGTCACCCTGCTCACTGCATGAGTCTTCTTAGTCTGGAGGTGATAGGTATTAAGATGGAGGTTCTTCCCTCCTGCCTTCACTTCCAGTGCTATTTTAGTAATCAAAACCCTGCCATGAGGATCACTTGCTGTGGGAAGCATGGAATAAGGATTATGAATAGGGAGATCCTGGGCACATTCATAGAGGAAGCCCCAATTCATCAACTATAATACTGATAGAAAACTTGAAAGATAATATTTTGACACACATACCAACTTTTTCCTTATTAAGCACAGTCATGTAAAAGCCATGAATCTATCACAATTTCCACAATAAATTTGGCATAAAAATCAATACTATTAAAGGTACCTAGCTAACTCAAGTATCAGACAATCTCTAAAGTTAAAAAAAATGACAATCCCTTAGCAGAGTATTGATCTATAGGGCAAATCCAAACTCTGTGGATGGAGTTTTTCTTAGTTTATATGTGAACTTACAAATTTCACTCTTACTTAACACTGATCTATATGAAATGGTTTACTCTACTTGCCTTTTGGTTGCCTGTGCTATGAATAAGTCATTTAAATAGAAAAAAAATCACCTCCTCTGGACTGAGTCATATCCTGGTTTCTGACAAATGAGGAACCAAAGCATCTGATTCTTTCTTCACTTAGTATTCCTAAATCTTACCTATACTGGGGAAAAGAGAAGATGTGTTTCTTTTCATTTACTCCCTTTCCTAACTCTGGAGCCCCATATGCATAACCTAATCCAGATGCTCATATCACCATGGTACTTGATGTAAGAGGAGCTAGATAAATTATACTTTATGCTGAAAACTGTGCCTCATCTCTCTCAAATGACAAAAGTACATTTAGTTTTTGTTTTATTTTGATTTGATGTTTGTTTTGCAGTGCTGAGGACAGACTCTATGATCTTTATATATGTTAAGCAAGTGCTCCACCACTGAGCTACATCCCCAGCCCTAGACATACTTTTGTTGTTTGTAGAACATACTGAGAACATGGAAGCACTATTGATTGGTTACATGCTTTTAAAGACAGGATTCCTTTGTAGAAAGAAAGAAATAAAACATTTTCTTATTTACTACAATCTAGTCTTACTCATTTATATTACATAACATGAACTTTTAAATCTCTTTTATCGATACTAATAAATGGAATCATTTTAATTGTATTTCATTTGTCTCTCTTCTAGGTGCCCAGTGGTGCTACTGAAATCTATACCTCATAAAAGTCTCTATGGATATATTTCCATTGTCACAGGTATATTTCCAAGGTCAGGTTGATGGTCCACATACAGCAAAGAAAAATTCAAAACCATTTAACAGAGCAAAAGAAGAATTCAGAAGTGCTTAAGTTCTCTATAATAAAATCTGCCATGAGGTGATAAAAATGATCTCATGAGACAGTGAACAAGAAGGAGCAAAGGAGTGAAGAAGGAAATGAAACAAACTGAACACCTGGACAATCTGAAGTCCAAGCCACTGCCTATGCAATCAGCTTTTACCTTCAACTCTTCAAGAAAGTCTATTACTGTAACATGTCGACTGTAACTTTAATCACATAACACAGAAATGAGGGAGCAGATGAGAGCAATTTGGTAACATTCAAAGCAGGACTTTAAGGTGGGTGTTCTAGTATTTCCTAACCACTAAGCCCTTGGAACAGTAAGTGTTTTAGAAATAAAAAGATGGCTGGACAAGCTAGGAAAGTGTCAGCTTCAAGAAAACTGACCCTTGTTTTCTGTTTTGCCATAGGACTTCAAAGCCTTTAGCGGGTTTGTGTGCACTGTCAATCTCCTAGTGGGGGTTAGGCAAAGTGGCTTGCAAATTTATCTTACCACAGAACCCTATAATAAATACCAGATTGTTTCATCCAAGTAGTTTTGGAAACACTCTGATGTCACATGCAGGTGGCTATTTAGCTGTTCCTAGTTTGGCATGGCACAAAACTAAACACAACCACATGTTTATTATATACTAAATAGATGTCTTCCATTTACAGTGAGCAAAGGAGAGCAAGAGGAGGGAAGTAGCCTGGGGATTTTCTGCCTACATTCCTTACACACCTGCTCCTGTAGTCTGAAATCTGGAAGCTGGGGCTGAATGCTGGGAAATCTGGTAGACACGGAAGTAGACTTATTCATTAGTGCTGACTTGAGAATCCCCAGTCTCCCTGACAAATCCTCCATCATTAAGTCCCAAACAGGCAAGTTGCTCCAGGCAACCAGCTCAGATAAGGACAGCTGGTAGTAGCAGTGCTTTCCAGATAAGCATCCCAGAATGCCTACTAATGTTATTGTGACCGAGTCCAGGTTTGCTGTTGGTGCAAAGTGGGACTCTCAATTCTGCAGGCCTTCTGCAGGAGGGTGTGTAGAAAGTCTCAGTTACAAATGAGCACAACAGATCTACTGTCTGTCTGTCTTGATGTAGATCTAACTTAGACTCCCAGTGTTGAGAGAATGCAAGTAAAAAGACTTCAGTTTGGGAGGGGCTCTACTATTTACTAGCAATGGCCCCTTGGTAACTTGCTTAAACCTGGAATGCTCCAGTTTCCTTGCCAATAAAAAAGAAGAATATTAGTACCTATTTCATAAGGCTTTGGGGGAAGATAAAATTGTACGTTAAAAGTGATTAGTGCAGTGTCTGGTCTGATGCTGATAACCAATTAACACAACTAATAATTTTGAAGGAGCACAAGTTCAACAAAGGAAACACTTGGGGCAGAACTAAGGTTTGATGTTAGACAAACAGCAGCGACTCAATTACCACTTCTTAACCGGTCAATTTCTCTTAAAGCTTTAAGAGTTCCCACTTGTTTATATGCAGATCAGGAAGAACTGGACTTCTGTCTAACCCTTCAGACTGAAGCAAGAAGCCAATACCTCATGGTAGTTACATCTCCTGATGTAACTGTCTGAAGAAAGGACAAGCAAATGTTACAAATGGTTCCCAAGACTGATCCTGAGATGTACCACACAAAAAGGCATGCTATGATCCACACAGAGCAGCAAAATAAAAACTGCACTCTCTGTAGAGCAAATTCCCAATATTTTCCACCAACAGCTTGAAGGGCTCTTTAAAGACAGAAGTTTCCTTGGTAGTAATAATGAGTGATCTACAGCACTATGTACCCACTCCGTGGATTTGCTGACCATTCTCATTTTCAAATCTTGGTGGGGAAGGCCATGGTAGCACAGGTAAAGGTGACAATTAGTTTACAGGTAACACACACTCTCCCTCTCCAGCTG
This sequence comes from Onychomys torridus, assembly GCF_903995425.1. Lineage (NCBI taxonomy): Eukaryota > Metazoa > Chordata > Mammalia > Rodentia > Cricetidae > Onychomys > Onychomys torridus. The sequence goes on along the minus strand of NC_050466.1, from coordinate 61,347,755 downwards.
CTTCAGTTTATTAATCTGAGTGGAAAGATCATCCTTAAGAAAGTGCTAGCCAGGTGGTGGTGGCGCACGCCTTTAATCCCAGCACTCAGGAGGCAGAGGCAGGCAGATCTCTGTGAGTTTGAGGCCAGCCTGGTCTTCAAAGTGAGTTCCAGGAAAGGCACAAAGCTACACAGAGAAACCCTGTCTCAAAAAAAAGGAAGGAAGGAAGGAAGGAAGGAAGGGAGGGAGGGAGGGAGGGAGGGAGGGAGGGAGAGAGAGAGAGAGAGAGAGAGAGAGAGAGAAAGAAAGAAAGAAAGAAAGAAAGAAAGAAAGAAAGAAAGAAAGAAAGAAAGAAAGAAAGTTCTATAGGCCCAAACCACAGCACCAATGCCATGCTAAGGGTCACTTTTCAGTATATATGGAATTAACACAGCTCCTAAACTGCTGTTGAACATTTGATTACCCAGGCGGTGAGTACTATACAGAACAACCATGTAGCCTGACCCCAATTACAATTCTACTTCTTTTTGTGTAGAAAAATCACATACAACCGTCAAGAACCGGAACTGAAAGTGTGGCTGGTAGCATACTAAAGAAACTCCACATGAGGCTGTGAAAGCTACCAGAATTAGGAGAAATTAGCTGCTCTCTATTTTCTTAATCCAGAAATTATCTGGCAGCTCCAATGTGGTGATTAATCCTTGCAAAGCAGCATAGTGGTAGGACAACAGTTTGCAGAAATCAAATATGTCACCTACCTGTGTTGGACAAGGTCTTGGAGGAAGTGCTGGTGGTGGGGGTAACAATCCTGAATTAGTAGCTGAAAGAAAGAAAAATATACTGTTAAGAACCACCTCCCCCTAAAAAAGACAAAAAGATGTACTCAACTAATAACAGTGATGGCATTTAACATGTTTAAGTTTATTAAATCCCTTTAAAGCTTAATTTTTCTAAGTATATACTATTCATAATAGCAAAATTATGTTATAACAGATAGATGGATAATGAAACTGTGGCATATATACACAATGTAGTCCTAGTCAATAATAAAGAATAAAATTATGTCATGTGCTGGAACCATCATGTGAAGTGAAATAAGTCAGACAGACAACTCAGAAAGACAAATACCATGTGATTTTTTTTCTCCTTTATGGATCCTCGATTGTATATAGCTCCATAAAGTCATGGAAGTGGAAGGGAAGCTAAAGGAAGGGAACAGACCCACCAGGAAGGGTAAAAGGGAGGGAAGGGACTAACAGGAGAGAAGAGGACAGTGAGCATGGTCAAAGGACATGATATACTTGAAAGAAAGAAATTAACATATGATGAACATACTCCAATAAAAAAAAGAGTGCATGTTATTTCCAATCCTCTTTTCATCTTACCCAGAATTCAAGAATTTACATAACTGGGAGTGATTGAGACAGGATAAAACAGTAAGGAAAACATATTTTTTTAAACAAAAGACTAGATTTAGCATGGAAAATGTGCTCAAGTCCTTATTCTGATGTTAATTACTTGGTTTTAAATAAACTGGGTTCAAATAAATGGGGCCAGGAAGAATCTTCTTTGGATTTTCCTATTTCTCACTAGCTTTCAGCCATTACTGCTCATTAGTTTAGTGCATAGACTGTGGAAATGGAAGAGAGCTTGGACTCAGCAGCTCTGCTTCCTGTGAAGAAATGAGGGTGCCCAGCAGTAGAAGAAACCAAAAACAATGGACTGACTTTACTTATTTCAAAAATTTCTCTTTCCTTTTCTCTCTGTGATTGGTACTATCAAGGATAATTAAATATGTTTCAAAATAATCTGACCACTTCTAAAGGATCTTTTGAAAGAAAGTTGAAGTCTTACATTTTCTTTAATCTTACAAGATACAAAGAATATCTGAGGAAGCCAGGAACATCTGAATTCTAACTTAACACAAATAAACAGCAGCTATGGAATTATAAATAAAATCCATGATCACACACAAGAAATAAGCTCAGAACCATACACTGACAAGTTAAACCACATTCTTTACAAACTCTTCTGAAAACATAGTTTATTCAGAAGTCTGTGGTAACTGTGCTAAATTAGACAATATTCTATGCCGTAAAAGCAAGTAGCCCCCACAAGGTCCAAGGACCATCATGGAAGAGAGGGGAGAAAAGACTGTAAGAACCAGGGGTTGGGGAGAACTGAAGCAAAACAGTGTCTTCCATCCTTGACAGGGCTGCTGCACTCATGAATGCACAGCAGCCATGGTTGCCTGCACAAGAGCTGCCAACGCCAAGCCAGTCAACATTCCAGCATGGAGGGAGAAGCAGCTCCTGAAGGTCAACTGACAGTAGATGGCTTCTGGAGGTCAGAGAGTCAGTTTCCATTTAATATGGGGCCCTTGGTAGGTCCACCATGCTCCAGTGGATGGCCCTACAGCCAGAAGTGTTGGAGAAATACAAATTAAACTCAGCAGGTTATCAAAGGGAGAGTGCATGAAGTTGGGGGAGAATGTAGGTGATAGACCAGGGAAGAGTGAGAATAAATAGGATCAAAACACACTGAATGAAATTCTCATAGAATTAATAAAAGGACTATATTTTTAAAAAACAAATAATAGTAATATATCAAGATCATGGATATTCTTGTAATTTCATAGTAATTTGGCCTTTCTGGATCAGACAAGCATAAAGATGGAGCTTGGTGCTTTCCACAGATGTAACTCAGAATCATGTCACAGAAATGTTTATTCTTGGCTAGTGTATGGATATAGTACAACCAAGTGTGTCAACCTAGGATCTGCTTTTCATTACAATTTGTAAAACACATCAGTGGCTCATAACTCCACAGGCTGAACAGGCATCAGTAATAGCATGTAGCAGAAGAGAATGTTCACAGCAGTAAGGATAACCCATCTCAGGGCCCCTAATGTACAGGTCCTCGCCGGCTAGACCTTTAAATTATTATCAGTTACTTTTAAAACCAAACAGACAGACAAGCAAAATTTGTGCACCTTTCTAAAGAAAATGACAAACAACTGCACAAGAATAAACAGGGCAGCTATAAAAAAAAATGAACTTCTCAAGAAATGATAAGCCATTTAAATAAACTGACTCAACTTCCAGCCAAGATGGAGTAATAAAGACCACATGTCCTCAACACAGCTGAAGAAATCAAACCTAGAAAAACATAAGAAACAACTATTCCCTTGATACCGGGACAAAACATGTAAGAAGAGTTTTTGAAACACAAGAAAATTAGGCAACAAAGATGGTGGGTGACCTATGAGAAACAAAAAACAAATAAAGGAGGGGGGCCTATGACTGACCCCACTCTCTCTTGAGAGCTGCTAGAGAAATAACAGAAATCCATATCCAGGTCCAATTACTATTTTTTAAAAATAATTATTCAATTTTATTGATTGATTTTACTGGGAAATTGCCCCAAATATGAAGAAACAATTTTAAGGTGTAAAACATTAAGATCATTTAAAATGGAATCCTAAAATGAACATGGATACACATTTCTAATCCTAACACTCAGGAGCTGAGGCAAGAAGTGTGCCACAGTCTGAAGCCAGCCTGGAATACTGATAATGAAAACTTGTCTCAATCAATCACACACACACACACACACACACACACACACAAGCACACATGCACACACACACACACACACACACACACACACACACACACAAGCACACATGCACACACAGAGAGACAGAGACAGAGAGACAGACAGAGACAGAGACACAGAGAGAAAGAGACAGAGAAATCCCCATCTATCCATTATAACTGTGCAGCAGGAAATTCCAGAGGCCCCAAGAGAACAGGAAGTTGCCAGCATATCTTGGGAATCTTACTTCCTGAGTACCATGGTCTCCCTAACTCTTGCCCATATGACCTATCTGATACCTTGAATGAAAATCAGTCCATGAGGAGATTCAAAAGGAGAGAGGGAGTGAGGGAGAAGGAGAGGGAGAGGGAGAGGGAGAGGGAAGGGAGAGGGAGAGGGAGAGGGAAGGGAGAGGGAGAGGGAGAGGGAAGGGAGGGGGAGAGGGAGAGGGAAGGGAGAGGGAGAGGGAGAGGGAGAGGGAGAGGGAGAGGGAGAGGGAGAGGGAGAGGGAGAGGGAGAGGGAGAGGGAGAGAGAGAGAGAGAGAGAGAGAGAGAGAGAGAGAGAGAGAGAGAGAGAGAACGCCATATTGCAGTTTCTCACAACTAAACTTAAAGCAGCAAGACAGTAGCATGGGTTTGTGGACACTCTTCATTCTGAATCTTTTAAGAGAAGGTATTAGTTATATTCTTTAGTAAATACTAAGACTAAGAGAAACCAAATATACTATATCAAAAATATTAACAGATTTGTTTCCTCTTTTTAGTACCTGTACTGAATTTTTCTAGTCATGCATATTTACCTAATACACATACTATAAAGCTGAATTTATTTTTTAATACTTATTTTTATTTTATGTGCATTGCTGTTTTTCCTACATATATGAATGCAGTGCCTATAGAAGCCAGAAGAAGGTGTCAATCCTCTGGGATTGGAGTTATATAGACTGTTGTGAGCCACCATTGAAGTTTTGGGAATTGGTCCCAGGTTCTCTGGCATAACAGCCAGTAGTACTCTTGACCACTGAGCTCTCTCTCTAACCCCAAGGCAGAATTTAAATGGTGATAATGGGAGCTGGGCAGTGCTGCCTCACACCTGTGATCCCAGCACTGGGAAGGCTTGCACAGTAGGATCTTAAGTTCAAGACCAACCTAGGTTATACAGTAAAACTCTGTCTCAAAACCAAATAAATACTTTTTTAAATGGTGATAATGGGCATATCATTCACTTTCCTTCAAAGAGAAGTATCTATGGGTTCACTCAACAGTGTTTTCCATAGGTTTACTGTAGATAACCTTTAATAGGTTATGAAAATTACCATCTATTCTTATTTTGATATTTTCCCATGATAACTTAATGGCGAATTTTAACTAGCACTGCAATTGCATCCACTCACATATGGTATGATTTCTTATGATAATGTGCTAAATGACATTATAAATTTTCTAACATGAAAGCAGACCTAATTCAAATTGCTCAGATTTTTCTATGTCCTAGGTAGAGTTGGCTAATATTTTGTTTAGAATATTTTGCAACCATATTCATATGTGACAATGACAGTCATGATTTTCCTTTTCCCATATGATCCTTGGTTATGCTTGGAACAGGTTGTATAGAGTAAGAATTTTTTTTTCTCAAATATCAAGTTAAAATTTCTAGTAGAGACACCTGAAGATTTATAGTTAATGATTCCATTGATTTGTTATAGGACTATTCAGGCTTTCTAATTTTTAAGCCATTTCTGGAAAATGGGTTTTCCTGGATATTTTTTTACAGTTTGCTTAAATTTTCATATTTATTGACATGGCAATTGATCACATTATGGTCATCTTAATCTCTGCATATGTAACTATCTTTTCCCACTCCTCATATTGTCTGTGTCACTGCCATAGTTTTCCTTCATTAATCTCTTCTGATATCTACTATTTACTATATTGCTTTTTTCAAAACACCAATTTTTAACTTTTACAATTGCAGTGGCTATTTCTGTATGTTAACTTGACTACATCTAGAATTAACTAAAATCCACAAAATGGAGGGCATACCTGTGAGGGATTTTTGCTTAATTTGAAGTAGAAAATCCACTTTTGCTGTTGTTGTTGTTGTTGTTTGGGGTGGTTTTTTGTTTTGTTTTGTTTTCTGGTTGCTTGTTTTGTTTTCTGAGACAGGGTTTCTTTGTATAACAGCCCTGGCTGTCCTGAAACTCGTTCTGCAAACGAGTCTACTCAGATATCTGCCTGCCTCTGCCTCCCAAGTGCTAGAATTAAAGGTGTTGGCCACCATCTCCAGCTGGAAGATCCACTTTTAATCCAATCTTTGAGGTAGGAAGACACATCTTTAATTCAGATCTTGAGGTGGGAAGACACACCTTTAATCTGAGCCACATGTCTGCTGGAAGCCTATGTAAGGACATAGAAGAAAGAAGCTTTTGCTCTTTGCCTGCTTGCTCTCGCCTTGCTAGAAAATCCATTCCTTCACTGGCATTAGAGCCTACTTCTTCTGGATTCCAGCATATACCGAAGACCAGCTGAAACATCCAGTCTCATAGACTAAGTAACTGCTGGACTCTTGGACTTTCTGTTCATAGGCATCCATTGTTGAATTAGCTGGACTGTAGCCTATAAGTCATTCTGATAGATCCCCCTTCCTATATATATACAGAGAGAGAGAGAAAGAGAGAGAGAGAGAGAGAGAGAGAGAGAGAGAGAGAGAGAGAGAGAGAGATTCATTCTATAAGTTGTTACTCTAGAGAACCTTGACTAATATGACAATCTTCTATATTGTATACTTCTTTTATATTTCATTAATCTTCCATTTACATGCTTTGTGCTTGTCTTGTTCTACCTTAAATTGGTTGCTTAGATTATTGGTTAGTAGCTTTTCTCCTTTTATAATGTTAGATAAGATTATAAATTTTATTTTAACTACTTTATTAAAATCTCATAAGTATGTAATGTTATCATTAGTGTTTAAAAACTTAATACCCATTCTGATTTCTTTTATGATGTTACCTTCTATCTTGACTGAGTCCTGGGTTTTCTTTATTGAATATCTATTAATAGCAAATTTGGTTATTGCCATGCTATTTTCTCATAACATGTTGAGGATAGAATTTCACTGTCTTTTGACTTCCATTATTATTGTTGAAAAGTCAACTGTCAATCAAATCATTGGTCTTCATTAGTTATTATTTTCTCTCTGGTTGTTTTGAAGAACTCTCATTTTAATACTCTAAAATATCAAAATTTCCCTGTATCTGCACATATAATACTATATCTTATTCCTTTATTACCTGAGTTTTTACGGAACTTCTGAACTATGTGGCATCCTAAATTAACTTTGGCCAATCCTCAGTGTTTCTTTGAATATTGTCTTCCTACATTTTTTTTCTTATTTCTTCAAGAGCTTTGTCTAACTGTGATGTTTGGAGAAGTTTCTGAGATTTTTTGTCCAATTATGCAATTATCTCTTCAGCTATACTTATTACTCTGTGAATCCAGTCCCTGAATTATAGATACCAAGTATTTTGTTTTGTTATATTCTTGGGTTTTTTTATTTGTTTTGATAATATTTTGAGACACAATCCTTCTATATAGTCCAAGCTGACCTTGAACACACTTTGTAGCACAAGCTAGTCTCAAATGTTCCATTTCTCATGCCTCAGTCTCCTAAGGAATTCCATGCACGTGCCATAACACCTGACTACTGCTTTTAACATACTAAATATACTTAATAATTCTGTTATCTGAATCCTTTGTATTTCCTACTATTGGTTGCTTCTTCTGGTATTCTTAGTGTATTTCATTTCCTAATGTTGCTGGCAACATTTGGAACTTTGCCTGTGGTAATATGTGAGGTCTGGGAACAAAATGGGTCCCTCATCTCTCTTTGTTTCTGCTAGATACCTAAGGGTAATACCAACCTGAGGGAGAAGTGAGATCAATGCCTAGCTTCTGCTGTCTGACCCAAACATACACTAATTTTTTAGTACAGATAGCAATTTGAATATATATAATAATCTCACTCTTAGCTCATTAATACAAAAGAGAAGGGAGTGATCTAAATGTCCTTTAAATTTGGAACTGGGAAATTAGAAAAATGATGGGTAGGTTACTGCATAAGTTTGAGAAGGTAGTTGAGTAAGAAAAAAAATGTATATGCTCTAGATGTTAATAGCCTTTCAGACTTCTTCCCTTCTATTCCCTGTGAATGATATCCAAAGACTAAAAGGATGTTTTCCAAGGAATCTGATCAGCCAAGAAAATAGATCAAAAGCTCCTGACAGAAAGGGACCACTAACAATATAACCTTGCCAGATCCCTCTACCATTATGCCCACATTTGGCAAGTCCCATCCATTTGTTCATATATTCTAAGTCAACATACCTCTCATTCTTAAATATAACCAGGTGATTAAGTATTACTAGGCATCTGCAGAAAACATTCTAACATAAGGTACTGTGAGAGCCAAAGTTACATTTTTTTAAGTTTTAATTACTATACCTATGAGATCCATGAAACAAAAATGCTTCTGATCTTCAAGCCCCTTGCCCAAGGACAGATAGTTCCTGAACTATATCAATAGCTGAAGGCTATTGATTATGGGAGCTAACAAGCCACATGTTTTCATTCCCCTAAAACAAGTTTGTTTGACCCATCTGTACCAGATGTGCTTGATCACATATGGGCGGGAGTTTCACAGGTGGGAGGTATGTCAGGATATATGCTTGTCCCTGATTGGACCTGATGGAAAATGCAATAAATTATGAGTTTTTCTTCTTAAGCCACTAAAAACTGTGATTCTGGGCCATTTTCTCTAAAACCTGGGTATGGACCTGGCACCTGGCCAGTATTTAATTAAAGCTGGCTTCAAATTTGGCTTTAAACTGCAGTAGTAGTCATATTCTCAATCGGTGGGATTAACAGTACAGAATAAATAATAATAGGAAAAATGATTTCAAAGAGACTAGACCTGTACTAAGAGAACACTTTAAATTATATGTTATTAGTATCATAATATTGGTCATTAGCTTGTTCCAGAAATATTTAAATAATTACTATGTACTAGACATTGCTTGGGGGAGCCAGGGGCTGGAGAACTTTATCCTTACAAAACTTCTATGCTACTGAGAAGACCAAGATAGAGGGTGAGAGACAAAACCTCAAGTAGAAGCATGAGGTAAAGTTGCAGTAAGAGGCACTGTTTTTAAAGATGAGACGATTGGAAGCCATTGAAGAAAGAACATTCCGAAAACTAAAAAGCACTCAAATTAAAATATGATAGCAAAAAGTGAAAGCTCAATAGACAGTTTCAAAGATAATCTCGGGAAATTTCCCAGAAAGTAGGGTAATATTCAGATAAAAGTTCCATAGAGACAGAGACAGAAAATACAAAAAAAAAATGAATCAATTAAATGGTTTGATAAAATTTTCCAGAATGAACAGTATATGCTTCTAAATTAAAAGGGCCCACTGAGCACCCAGGACAATGGAAGAAAAAAGAAGTATGGCAAGACATATCATCACAAAAATAGTGGAATTAGAAAATATCCACATGTTTTTGGCAAGGAATGAGAGAAGAGGGCAGGCCACATACAAAGTAACAGATATCTAAAAGGTTTTAGAGTTCTTGTGTACCTTTAGAGCCTAGAATTCATTGAAACAATTCTATCTGAATTCTAAAGCGAATTTAGGTGATGGCTATATACTTGCAGTTTGAATGTGAATGTCCATCCATAGGCTCCTGTGTTGGAACACTCTGTCTCAAACTGTTAAAGTCATGGTGAAGTTTGGGCAAACTGAAGCCTTGCTATAGAAAGTAGGTCACTAGGGCAGGCCTTGAGATTTTACAACCCAGCCTCACTTCCTGAACTCTGTTTGCTTCTTGGTCCATCCCCATGTGATGATAATCTTCACCATGCCTTTCCCACCATAATATTGCCTAAGCCTTCTAAAAACCATGAGCTGAAATAAACCTGTCCTCCTCCATTAAACTGCTTTTGGGAATATTTTCAGTAAGAATATGCCAAAGTCGAGTTGGGGATTTAGCTCAGTGATAGAGTGCTTGCCTAGCAAGCGCAAGGCCCTGGGTTCGGTCCTCAGCTCAAAAAAAAGGGGGGACTGGAGAGGTGGCTCAGCGGTTAAAAGCACCGGCTGCTCTTCCAGAGGTCCTGAGTTCGATTCCCAGCAACCACATGGTGGCTCACAACCATCCGTAACAAGATCTGGTGCCCTCTTCTGGCCTGCAGGCATACATGCAGACAGAACACTGTATACATAATAAATAAATCTTATTTTTTTTAAAAAAAAAGAATATGCAAAAGTCTAGAACTGTGGACTAGAGATGCTCTTGGATTGTATAGTCAAGGCTTAATGAGCCATTCTGATGGGGATCATAAGACTGGAATGCCAGTAGACATATATACTGTAATGACTAGGTTCATGAGGCTTCAGAGGGAAAGAAGAGTTCTACTGGGACCTGAGCTAGAAGCCATTCATATCATCTTATGCTAAAAAAAAAAATCTGGTTGCATTCTGGAAACTTGAGTTAGGCTGAATTAAACTGTAATGGATTAATTTATTGGATGGAGAAAATTTCAAAAGAGTTAACATTCAGGCTGTGGCATGTTTACTGCATGTTACATGGATCCAGATTTATAGTGAGAGAGAAAATAAAGTGGAGCTTAAAGAAATGGAAAATGTGCAATTTGGTGAGGAAAGAAACGTAAACCTGGTTAAAGTCATGGAAAGAAATGTGAAGTTTGGTAAGGGAAGGAACTTTAACTCAAGTAAAGCTGAGAACAGGGAGATTGAGGGGAAAGTGACTATAGTTATTCAAAAAATTAACATCATTAAAGAGAAACCTGGAGTTTGCAGTGAGATAACAGAAAAGGTAGCTGGAGAGTAAGACCCTAAAAGGCTCCAATGCAAATATGTAAACTCAGTTGAGAACTTTCACTTGAAAGGAGAATGCTAAACAGATAGAGCCTTCAAAGTTCTCTGCAGAAATACTGCCATCTAAGGACAGGTTTTCCCAGGTTCGTCCAAAAGGAGTCATGGAGGCCACTGCAACTATCATGTGTGGGAGGCAGACTACAGACTTTGGCATTATCCACATGCTCCTGGTTTGTAGGCATGTAAATGTCAAGAGACATGGAGGCTTGCACCAAGGTTCTATACTGTGACATTCCCAAGATGGCTGTGAGTGCAGCTGTGAAAGAAAAGCAAACAGAGATCCTAGGGTACTGAAGAGATGCCAGAAGAAGAAAACATGCCAAACTCAATCCCAAGACACCAAGTGTACCCTGTCCAACAGTTCCTATACTACATGTGCTGTGGGCAAAAGAACTAGAGAGGTAGGGCTATACAAACCCACTGGAGCACATATAGTGCCCTGAGGAGCCCAGGTGACCAAACATGGAGATTCTGCAGGATTGATTGCACTGCTACATTTACATCTTCTTTGGTCTGATCTTTCCTTGATGTGTCTCATTTCTCCCTTGTGGAATGGGAATATTTACTATATGTCACTGTATATTGGAAATATAGATAACATGTTCCATTTTTATTTTACAGAGGCTCAAAGTTAAGAGACTGCTTTGCATCTGAGAAGAAATTTTGAACTTTGGAACAGTGCTGAAACTGCTAAGGTCATGGAGACTCTCTAAGTTCAAATGAATGCATTTTATATTATGAAATGACCATGAAACTGTGGTATCAGGAGTGGAATATTGTGGTTTGAAAATGAAATGCTCCTCACAGGTTCATATGTTTGAACTCTTGTTCTCTGGATGGTTGCATTGTTTTAAAGATACTGTGGAAACTCTAGGAGGTAATGTCTCACTAGAAGTTGGTCACTGGGGTGCACCTCAAGATTTTATAGCTTGCCTCTACCCCTTGAACTCTGTTTCCTCATCTGGAAATGATATGAGGTGTATCAACTATATGCTCCAGTGACCACGAATTCCTCCATGCCTTCCCCACTACCACCACAATGGACCATATCCTCTGAAACTGAGAGCCAAAACAAACCTCTCCTCCCTTACATAGTTTGTCAGGTATTTGGTTCCAGTGATGAAACAAGTAAGTCATGCACGACCCAAACTAGCAGTCTGAACAACAGTATAATTAAAAAAGAGCTCTCTGTGTGTATCCTTTCCTGGGAAGCCACTTAAGGATGTGTTCTATCAAAACAAGAGAGAAAACAATGAAAGAATAAAACAAGGGATATGGGATGAAAGAAAACTAATGTGGTTGAATGAAAAAGGAAATCCTGCAATGACCATATGGAGAGATAGCATGATGAAAAAACATATAACAGGCACTTAGGACCAGAGGTTTATATTTCTCTGAAAATGTAAACTTTATAGAATATGTGATATGTGAGAAGTTCATAAGAACTATAGAAACCTGATGGAGTCTGTGGTTGAATTAGGGGAAAGTGCATTAGAAAGAAACAAGTTTTATTATTCACTCTAAGATGCATTAAAAACTGTAGAAGCATGAAAGGTAAATTTTCTACATGGTTTAATGGCCATAATATAGATACTAAATATGTATTCTAATACAAATTAGAATACAGCTACACTGAAGACTTAGAAAAGACAGGTGATGGTAACAAATACTGAAAGGTCAAGAACAGCAATACAATCAACATTAACAATCTTACAGTAGGATGTATTCCCTTAAGTTTGGAGCGGCATATCAGTGGCCTAGGAAGAATTACAGAGACTTTTTTAATCCCTTAGTTTAACATGGAACTTCTAGGCCATTCCCTCTACCGTGTCAAGATGTAAGCGTCTTCCTTCTCTTCCAAAAGTCATTTCCACTACCATCAATCAAAAGAAGGGAAAATTAAGAATATGCATTCATTTTTCTTTGTTCCAGATTTGGGATCTAAATGAGAAACCGCAAGACTTGTCTACTAGCACATATGCTTTTTGCAAGGAAGCAGACAGTCAGGAATATATGAGTATGCCCAGCTCTCTCATCTGTCCTCCCCCACCACACATAAATAACACAGGTCTTTGATTGCTGTGGGAAAAAAAACTTTTCCTTATGTTTATGGTTCTCTGTTCATTTCATTTCATGATGTGAGGTATTTATCAAGTCTCATTCTACCAATTTTTTATCTAATTCATCTGCCTCTCACAGCACCTAAGCACATTGCCATAGTTTAGCAAGCTCTCACATAATGTTTTAGTAACTAGAATTGAACTTAGTGAAGAGCCTTCTCTTATATTTGTAATCTGGTTTTGACTTAAAATTAAATTCAAGTATTTTATCCTATATGTTCCAATCAGTCAAAACGAAATATACTCCTTCACAAACAGTGCAATTTTAAAAATACATCTATTGAATAACATTTTGCACATTTGAAAATGATTAAATTTACCTACTAATAGTAATGGTGCCATCCCTAGAAGGGAAAAGGAGATAAGAAGAGAAGGGGAAAATGCTTTTCTATGTACAAGTTACCATCTTCTTGAAGCAATTGCAGGTTGCTTCCAGTTAAGGTGATACATCAACTATCAGCTAGGCTTTTTCAAGGCAAAAATCTTTGTAAGAGCAATCAGAAAAAAATAATACTCAAATCGTAAAAGCCAGATTGAAAAATTCAAGTAAAGAATTTGCCATTTAATATTAAATTCACATAACATGTTAATAAGCCTTCTTGTTTAAAATTATTTTCTTGGAGTGTTAAAGGCTAGGCTCACGACCAAAATTATTTCTCAAATTTATTAAGCCTGATCCTCTGGATTGCACCCAGAACACTAATCTCCAATGGTTTTTATCCTCTTACATCATTATACTTAGGAATTTCCAGACAAGCTGAATATAGTAGTTCATGTTTATAATCCCAGAACTCTAGAGACTAACCTGGGCTATATAATGAGCTCTGAGACACCCTGGTCTACAGGATTGAGGGCTTGCTCCAAAAGACTATTCTCAGCAAAACAGCGGTCATAAACATCACTATTGACTAATTTCCTTCAGATTTGTACAAGGTCCAAACATCAGATAAAGGAACACATGTTCTGACTTAGGGAAAATAAAGCAGCAGATGTGGCATCTGAAAGCGTCAAGAACAGAAGGACAATTCTTTAGGGGAGGGAAACTTGGAATAACTTCAGGTATGGAAAAGAGCTCTGATCCCCCTAACTAAGAATAGTTTATGAAGAGAATACAAGCATTCAAACTCCACTGGGGGGCACTTAACGAGGGGGGAATGTTAAAATTAGTCTGCCAAGAAGACCTAGACTTTTAAGCATCAATCAAGTACAGAGTCAGCCATATAAAAAGCTTCATGGGTCTCATCAGGAGGGAGCTTTTTTTTTTTCTTCTTGACAGTTTCAAAAAGTGGTTATTTTACAGTTATAGAAACTGTTCATTATTTTCTTTCTAGTCACAAAAGTATTTGTGACCTTATATCCATCCCCTGATGACTCAGTCATATACTGTGATGGCACAGCTGTACCTATGTACTTAACAAAAGGATTGCCAGGAGCGCCTTCCTAATAATCCCTACTCTATTTCTGTTGGTTGTCCATAGGCACACATCCCCCAAATACAAGCCTATTAAATTCTACATCAAAAGGTTCATAATTTTGCTATCAATTAAAAGAGATAAATTTACATGTGCTTTATTCAAAAAGGATACTATTAATAACTAAATTTGGAAAAGTAATAAGGTCAAATTCAATTCATCTACTTTGCAGATGAGAATATTAAGGCCTGGGGAAATAAAAAGGATAATGTCAAGTTTACTACCACTATGGAACAGTAATCGATTTCACATTTTGAACCTTCGAAACAGGAACACATAGAGCAGGAACGTTCAGAGAGATAAGAATAAGTAGCTAGATGGGGGTAGGGGATCTAAACCAAGGAATTAGCATTTCAAAAGGCCTCAGAGCAAGAATATGTCGTGTCATAGTAAAAGGATGCTCCTAATCATTCTATAAACCACAGACTCAAAACTGAAAACAAACTAGTGATATGGTTGAGTGGGTTAAAGTACTTGCCATATAAGTTTGGTAATCTGAGTTCAACCCCAGAATTCACATAAAGGCCGAAGGACAGACACACAAGCTACTTCATGCAAGCCCATGCACATTATACACACAGCAACAATGATTAAAATAATTCTTTTGATTTAAAGCAAACTAAGGGCCAGTGAGATGATTCAGTGGATAACCTCAGTTTGATCCCTGAGACCCACATAAAGGTGGAAGGAGAGAACTGATACCTCATCCCCCCAAGTTGTCCTCTGACCTCCATACATGTGACATAGTATACACACACCCAGAAAGAGAGAGAGAAAGAGAGAGAGAGAGAAAGAGAGAGAGAGAGAGAGAGAGAGAGAGAGAGAATGAATGAATGAATAAATATATTTAAAAGGTCTGTTTCACAAGAAGGAACCCATGCCGGGTACTACAAACCCAGCTAAAAACACATAGGGAAATCTAGGCCTGGTGTTGAGGGAGGGACTAATGTTTAGTTAAACTGACATATATGATGTCAAAATACCTTATACCTTCTAAAATTATGTTTATATTAATAGGCAAATCTTTGACCAAAGAAGCTTCTCTTTACAGTGAATGGCCATTAATATAGAGACGCATGGCTGTTCAAAGAAAAAGTTATGATTTGGCTATCCCTAAACAAGATGCTATACCATCTCCTCTCAGACTCAAGAAGCATCACAGAAGAAGGGTTGGAGAACTTAAGAGCCAAGGATAGGGAGAAGGGCTATGAAATGTCATCTTCTAGGCACAACACAGTCATTGCTGTGTGATGAACTCAGCATCTAAGTTTACCTACACTGAGCCTTTCTAAAGACTTGTCAACAATCAGCCATTGATGGAGGAGGACTCATGGAGCCTTACTTCAAGCTGAATTACTGACTACTCAAGATTCTGGAAAGAGAGAGTAATTGTCTTCAATTGTGTGCCCACTAGAGAGCCCACCAAGCTCCAATGAATAGCTCAAAAGTCCTGGTCACACAGATGGCCCTGATTAAGCTCAATGTGACACATAACAAAACAAAAGGCATAGATTTGGGAGAGGAATTTGTAGGAAAGATGTGGGGTTGACAGAAGTGGGATGGAGATGAGAAAGGGTGGGGTGAGAATGGTACATGTATGAAAATGCCGAAGAATACATTCAGTTAAAAACTTTTTTCCAGGAAAGGCGCAAAGCTGCACAGAGAACCCCTGTCTCAAAAAAAAAAAAAAAAAAAAAGAAAGAAAGAAAAAAGAAAAGAAAAGAGATTTAGGGCTGGAGAGATGGCTCAGAGGTTAAGAACACTGGTTGTTCTTCCAGAGGTCCTGAGTTCAATTCCCAGCAACCACATGGTCTCTCACAGCCATCTGTAATAAGATCTGGCGCCCTCTTCTGACCTACAGGCATATGTGCAGGCAGAACACTGTATACATAATAAAATAAATCTTTAAAATATTTAATTATAAATAAAATAAAAATGCTATTAATGCAAGCATTTCATCATGTGATTAAGTCCCAAGTTCAAGTCCCAGAACCCACATGGCAGCTCATAACTGTCTATAACTCCAGTTCCCAGGAATTAAATGCCCTCTTCTGGCCTCTGCTGGTATTTGCACGTATACAGACACATATATACATTAATAATAGAATAAATCTTTAAAAGTATATATCCAATGTATTATTGATATAAGAATAAGCATAGAGGTTAACAGAAGAGAGTCTAAAAAGAAACCCTTCGAAGTCAGGTGATACTCAACAAATATTCCAAGGCAAGGTAATAGAAAATTTTCTTTACAAATGGTTCTAGGGAAAATTTTCTTTACAAATGGTTCTAGGGAAACTGGACATCCAAATAGAAAGAGATTAACTCACTTTATGCAAAAATAAAGCCAAAATTAATTATGAATCTGAATAAAAGAGCTAAAATGATGAAACTTAGAAGGAGACAGACCAAATGTTTAAGGCCTTGGGTTAGACATGATCTATAAAAAGGAAAGACTGACAAAACTATAATTCAAACTTATGGCCAAGTGTAGTAGTACATCCTGTAATCCTTGTACATTTTTAGTCAATATTTTCATTACAGCTGAGTAACAGAGACAAACCAAAAAAAAAAAAAAAAAAAGATAGAGACAGCCTGGGAAAAGTTTCTATCATCTGGACCTCTCTTTTCTACTATAAATTTTAAAAATCTGACAGTAGTCAGACTGAGTAAGTCTTAAACATTTCAAATTGAGTTGACAACTAATCTATACCATAACTATAGACATTGGGATTAACCCTATCACTAACAGGGCTCTTCCTTTAAAACTTAGGTCCTTAGAAATGTTCCTTCCCTGATCATCTTTTTTTCTTGACCATGAAACAGACTGGAATCTTCTTATTTCTACTTCCTTCCCATAATATATTCCAGCCCAGGAATGCCAGCCCATGATATAGTTCTCTTACTGCATTTGTATATACTTGTGACTTAAATTTCAGTACTAACAGGCATTAGGTGTTGACATAACAGGTCTTGAAGGTGATAAATAGAAAAGCAACCTCATGGATACACTTGGGAAAAAATGAGTCCTGTAGCTCCAGGAGAGCAAATGAGATCAGAAACTACTTATGGTAGCCTCCCAGGCAACTAGCAATGAGAAATGAACAAATGCAGATGTTAACAAAGAATCAATAAGATTTGACTTCAAAACTACCATCTATGTTTTGACATCTACTTCAACAAGCCCTGCATTCCCTCTGCCTAAACATTACCGATCATTCTAATTAGCAAATACCTGCATTCAGTTTCCTTCTCACAGTCACAGTTTACATGAGATTAACTAGGAGAGTTTGGAGTCATGTCCATGTTCCTCTTGGGATTCTGCACAATGCCAAGCATGCAGTAAGCACTCATTAAATACTGATAGAACAGATACAACACTTGCTCTAACCACCACCACTAAAGGTTATAGCAATTTTCAACAACAAGAAAATGGCTAAATGAACAAGTCTTAATTAATAAAGGTCAAATTAATAAAATATAGTACCATAGTTTTGCAATGACCAGTGAAATAGTGGGCCTGAGCAGCAGTTTTCTGAAAAGTGCTCACACAAGCTTGTGAGAACCTGCTGTGTGCACCTATTCACAGATCCATATTCAGTGACACATCATTAGGCATGAAAGTATCCAGGGCAGGAGTGTTTACACAATAAAATTTGGCAAATGACAGGTTTTAAACCAGTATATTGCTACATGTAGACAACAATGACCATCAACTGATAAAATCATTATTTGAAAACTGTTGGGGATCTCTATCACATCACATAGATCAGGCTGATACTATAAGAACTCATTAATGAAGCCAACAATCCAAATTAGAAAGGTATTAAACATCAAGAATCTCCTGATATGGAACAGGAGAAGCACACAGCATCACTAGGAAGTATTCTTGTTAAACAAATCTGATTCTAATCGAACCTAGCTATACCTACTAGTTCATATGAAATACAGAAGATGCAAGAATAAGCAACCAGCCAAAACTCTGAAAATAGAAGTCAACAGAATGAATGATTTTCTTATGAACAAGTGAGTGTATGGATAAATGAATAAATGAACAACTATAAAGGGAAAAAATGATTGAGGAAGAAACTTACCTGTTAAGGAACAAATTATCGGGTTGGGGATTTAGCTCAGTGGTAGAGCACTTGCCTAACAAGTGCAAGGCCCTGGGTTCAATTCTCAGTCCCCCCCCCAAAAAAAGGAGAAAAAAAATTTACCATAAGGAACAAATTATCAAAGCAAGAACAAATGTGCACGTAGTCATATGTTTGAATCTTGATTTGAACAAACCAATACAAAAAGACATAGTTGGGAGAAGTCAGGATACTGGCTGAATAGTAACTGGTATTTAGGAAATATTGCTAGTTTTATTAATTAGAAAGAGAATAGAAGAGGAAGGACAACAGAGTGTAGTGAGGGAGAATATGAATAAATTACAGTGATTTGCATAGACAAAAATGTCAATGAAACACATTGATTTGCATATCACCAGAAATTTTAAAATAATTTAACAACCAACAAAAAATTAAAAATTAAAGTCTCTCTGTCTCTCTCTCACACACAGCCTTATAGGGATTAATATAATATTAAGGATTTATGCAAAATAATGTATGGAAGTGGTTCATTAAATGTGAAATTTTCCATAATACAGTTTTTAAAAAGTAGTCTGTGTACAAAAGGAAAAAAACTAACAGTATAGACATGAGTATATCTTTAGGAAATTATATTATCATGAATAAGTAATGGAGAGAACATGCATAATACGGTCTCAAGTATTTTAAAGGCGCAAAACCTGAAGTTGATTTCATATACACATATACATTCACAAATGCACTACCAAATGTCAGGAGACACTGCCTGGGGTGAGGTGGCACATGGGACTTGGTGAGCAATGAGGTCAAGAAATGGAGCTGGGTGGTGGTGGCACATCCCAGCACTTAGGAGGCAGAGGCTGGCAGATCTCTGAGTTGAGGCCAGCCTGGTCTACAAAGCAAGTTCGGGGACAGCCAGGGCTGTTATACATAGAAACTCTGTCTGGGAAAAAGAGGAGGAGAAAAGGGCTCATGTTTGAATTGTCCACACAAGAAGGACCTTGTCTACTACTGAAATGAGATTTGTATACACATTTTCAAAAGGGTGGTCACTCTAACTATTCCTACTTCATTCTCCAGAGATTATAGTCCTGTTGCTCCCCTACACGCCTTCCTAAAAGCATTCCCCAGCCAGGAATCTCCATAAAACTGGAGAGTGCACCCCGCCCAGCAGCGGCACTGGCTTAACCCCTCCTGTCTTGGCAAAAATGGTTAAATCCCCAGGCTTTTACCTTCTACAGGCCCAAACCACAGCACTTTGTTAATAGAGAAAGGTGCATAGAATTTGTTGGAAAAGGAAAGATCTTGTAAATAAAGACATATGGGAACCAGAAAAGGCAAAAGAAGCCAAGGACAGACAGTGCCCACACTTTGCAAAGACTGCTTTTCATCTCAATGTTCATGCTGAATCCTGGCACACCCCGGCTTGGAAACAACCTGGACTATTCTCATACCTCTGAAAAGTTTCATCTAAGCCAATGTCCAAGTGTACTTCTCGTTGTTTATATGAACTTCTAGACTTCAAATCTCATGCCAAAGGAACACTATGCTGCAGCCAACACTTTTTATAATCTCTCAAGAACTAAAACCCTCAAAAAGATACATTAATGCTCTGTCAACCTAAGTTCCAGTTGTGTTACTTCTTAGAGAAGACCCTCTATGGCAAGCAAGATCAGCTCTAAAATCAAGGACTCCAATCTGGAAAACTAGAAGGGGGCCCTTAGGCCTTCAAAGACAGGTGACTACTGACAGTTAAAGGCCTGAGTCTCAGTGAAGGGGCATTCTCTTCTCACCCAGCTGGCTGGAAAAGCAATGTGACGTAAATGAGTAAAAGAAGTAACAGCTTGATGTCTCCTGCTCTGTACCACTTCCATCAGAGGATGCTCAGTAGACAATCCTATGAAATATTTGATTGAGCAGATGGAATTAGAAAGGCAAATGGAAGAGACAGAAGAGAAATATTGCACCCTTTGCTATTGCAAAACGGGTTCCTAGCATTAGAACACATAATTAAGATCCTAGTTTTAGCTGCTACTGACTCAATGACTTTGGAAAAACTAACTTGCACTCATTTCTGTATCTGTAAAATGAGGAAGAGACAGTACCTACCCTGCAGGGTTACTGTGAATATTGAAGATAATGCACACAAAATGTTTTCAATTTATCTTCTGTTAAAATGAGACATAAATTCTTGTCACTTGTAGCTATTATATCTGGTGGTGGGCAGAAGTGAAGTGAAAACCCCCAAGTATAAATAGGGAAAGCTGACTTAAGGTACAGTGGCCACTTCATAGAGAAAGTATATATAGGCTTTATAAGTGGTCCTATTTCATACACAAGAGAAAAACTTAAACTGAAATAATATAGCATTCAATAATGATCCTACCAGTGTCTTCCAAACACTAAAAGGGATTTCATCTTTAATTTGTGAGTAGCTGAAGGATTATTAGCTAAGCTGTTAGAATCCCAATAATAAGCATGTGCCCCACCTCACTATGTAAACTTTATAATAAGATGTGTCCAGACAAAAATTTGATGAGGTTGAGGTTACAAAGTTCCTAGGAATATATTTAACAAGTATAAGAGCTGTATGTTTATAAAGTATAAAACACTACTGAAAGCAATTTAAAGACCTAAATGAACAAAAAGCCAGTCTGCATTTAGGCAGTAAAAGACAATATTATAAAGACAATAATACTAACTAAACTTAACCTATATATTAATGCAATCCCTACTGAAACATCAATCGGATTTTTTTTATTTTGCAGGAACTGACAAGCTAATCCTAAATTTCATATGGAAATGCTAGAGAATCCGAATAATGAAAAAATACTAAAAAAGAATAAAATAGAAGGTCTGGTAGTTCCTGAAACCAAAACATACTATAAGAGCTCTGACTCTGAAGGATAGTAGGGAAGGGTATATGGAAGGGTTTGAAGGGAGGAAAGAGAAGGGAGAGATATAATTAAATTGCAATCTTTAAAAAATGTTTCAAAAATCTGGAGAGATGGCTCAGCAGTTAAGAGCTCTGCTAAAGGACCTGGGTTTGATCCCCAACACCCACATGGTGCCTCACAACTGTCCATAACTCTAGTTCCAGTGGATATAATCACCCTTCTAAACTCACATGGTGCACAGACACACTTGCAGGCAATACATAAAAATAATTTTTAAAAACAAAAGAAGTACAAATACACAATTACAAAGACACTGATATTCACTGAGTATACACATAAAGGTTAATGGAATGGAATTAAGACTCTAGAAATAAACACAAACTTGTATGGATAATTGACTTTCTATAACATTATCCAAAAATTAATAGTCTTCAGCAAATGATACTGGGAGAACTGGATAAACGTATGTAAAAAAATAAAACTGGACTTCTGACTCATATGCAAAAATTAACTTAAAATGTACTATAGAGATAAATTTTAAAATCAAACATTAAACTTTTTGCAGAAGAGTAAGTTTTTGTAGCCTTGAGCTAGGCAATGATTTCTTAGGATACTGAAAGTGCAAGCAACAAAAACTGGTAAACTGAACCCTGGAAAGCTTTAAAAGGTTGTGATTCAAAGGATACCTTCAAAAATGCAAAAGACATGGAGATAAAGGTTTGTTGATTCTGCTCAAATTTGAAAATTTTCCAATGAAACAATTCTTAGCTGATTTTCCTCATTTTTGAAATCCTCTGGCTGTTTTGTATAGGTTCTGCTCTTTGTTATTGCTCTAAGCAAGATCTGGATTACTGTTGTTTTAGTGTTGTTTTTTGAGTGGCTCCTTGAATTGCAATACTAGACTATTATTCCAAATCTTTTCTTTTCCTTTTGAACATTTTTTTAATATTGCATACTTTTTTACATGCCAAAAGATTGTGTGGTTTTATTTTTTATTCATCTACTTATTTTACATCCCAGCCTCAGCTCCCAGTCCCTCCCCCAGGTCCCCTGTCCCCAACCCCACTCCCCTCCTCTTCCGTCTCCATCCAGAAAAAGACAGGCCTCCCATGGCTATCAATAAAACATGGCATATCAAGTTGCAGTAAGCCTAAGCACCTACCCTTGTATTAAGGTTGAGCAAGGCAATCCAGTATAAGGAATAGGATCCTAAAAACCAGTAAAAGAGTTGGAGACAGCCCCTGTTCCTACTATTAGGAATCCCACAAGAGGACCAAGCTACACAACCATAACATATATGCATCAGAAATGAGAACACTGAAGGCTACTGAAAAAAAAAATCTGGAAACTAAACCAGCCACAAAACCTTTGACCAACAATCTTTCCTGCTTACAAGATGTGCCGGCACAATGGTGGCTCAGAACTTGTGGGAATGTCCAACCAAGTCTGGTTTAACATGAGGCCCACACCACAATGAGCCCATGCCTGATACAGGTTGGATGGCCAGGAACCCCAGACTGGATAGCCCAGAGACCTATGGTAGAACCAAACACTACTGGCAAAAAAAAAAAAAAAAAAAAAAATTCAATGAAATGATTCCTACTGATATTCTGCTCTACTCATACATCAGTGTCCTGTCCAGTTGTCATCAGAGAGGCTTCCTCCAGCAGCAGATGGGATCAAGTGCAGAGACCCACAGTTAGACATTATGCAGAGAGAATGTCTAAATTGTAGGTCTCCATCTGAACCCCCAACCCACCGCCAGCTCGAGGAATTCCATGGAAGAGTGGGAAGACAGACTGTGGGGGTTAGAGGGGATGGAGGACACCAGGAGAACATGGCCCACTGAATCAACTAGATAGGGCTCATATGGGCTCACAGAGCAGCACACACTGGGCCTGCAGGGGTCTGCACCAGGTACTCTGTGTGTATGTTATGACTATTGGTGTTTTTGTGGGATTCCTAACAGTGGGAGCAGGTTATCTGAGTATTTTGCATGCTCTTAAGATTCTTCCTTCTATTGGGTTGCCCTGTCCAGCCTCAATAAGGCCTTTTGCTTTATCTTACTGAATCTTGTTCTGCCATGTGTGGTTGTTGTCTCTTGGAGGCTTGCTCATTTCTGAAGGAAAACGGATGGGACACGGATCTGGATGGGGGGGTACTGGGAGGAGTTAAAGGAGGGGGGACTGGTCTGGATGTATTGTTTGAGAGAAGAATCTATTTTCAATTAAAAGAAGAAAAGAAAACTGCAAAAGACAAACACACAGAATAAGAGAAAATATCTGTATATGAAAGATCAGAAAGTAAAATTGTATCTACAATACATTTATAAAAAACTTACAAATCAATAATAAAAGATACCAAAATTTAAATGGGGAGAGGATTCTTATGGATATTTCTTCCAACATGACATATAATAGATTCACGCTTGTTAGGAAGCTAAAATAAAAAAGCTATACCAAATATGTCAAGGATGTAAATGGATTGGAATTCTTATGCATTACTAGTGAAGTGGTAAATTGGTACAGCTGCTTTGGAAAACAGTTCAAAAAACTCTCAAAATATTCAGTATAATGTTGTCATATGATGTAGCATGAATCTTAAAAGGTCTTATTAATGAAATCAAACCTGAGGCAGGTTACTGGGATGAATGCTGGAAGATCAGAGACACAGAACAAGCCACAGCTATCTCACCTTGCTAGTTCCTCAGGTGATCCTGTTTCCTCAGGCTGGAAGCTTCTGAGTCCTCCTCCACATGAATCTCAGCTGAACTGTGTTGTTCCAAAGCCTGAACCCTTAACCAACCAAATGCTTAACTAACTGCATGTTTTACTCCTTACACTTAGTTCCTGGTCCTCACGCCTTACATACCTTTCTCTTTCTGCCCCCACTACCTGGGATTAAAGGTTGGGTTTCTGGGATTAAAAGCGTGGGTTACCATGTTTACCTGTTTCTAAAGTGGCCTTGAACACACAGAGATCCACCTGGCTCTGCTTCCCAAGTGCTGGGATTAAAGGCGTGCACCACCACCACCACCACCACCCAACTTCTGCTATAGCTTGCTCTGACCCATTTTCTAGCCACCATTTCTGGCTCTGTTCTAGTGGCTGTTTGTTCTCTGACCCCAGATATGTTTATTTTGGGGAGCACACAATATTTTGGGGAACACAATACCACCACAATATGAACCAGATATTCTACTCCTGTGTATATATCCAAGGCAAGCAAAATCATGTTTTCATGAAAACTTGGACATGAATGATCAAAGAACTATCCAGAATTGTCAAAAGTAGAAACAACCCAAACTCCCATCAAGAGATAAACAATGAAAATAGATGGGGTATATCTATCATGCTACAATGTGGATGAGCATTGAAAACTATAAGTTAAATGAAAGAAACCAGTCTCAAAAGAGCATGTTTTATATTAATACAGAATGTTCAGAACACACATATCCATAGAAATAGAAATATAAAGTAGGTTGGTGGTTACCAGGGATTAGACGGAGGAAAGAGTAGAATGAGAAATGGCTGGGAATGGATAAATATTTCTTCTGGGGGGTGTTAAAAGTGTTCTGAAATTAGAGAGTGTAGATGTATATTTATAGTATATTACTATAAATACACAAAAGCCACTGAACTGTATACTTTTCAAAGGTAAGAGACAGTGTGTGTGTTATATCTTAATAATACTTCAACTTATAAAAATAAAACTGCTCAGACTGAATTTGTACCATGAACCTCAAATACTAGATGTGGAGCAGAAATTCCATACTCCTACTAAAATTTTAAATTCTACTAAATTTCAAAGAGAAACAACTAGCTCTTACAGGAAAGAGACTGAAGCAATCTACAAATCAGAGCTGACCAAATGTAGCCTTCAGAGAACTTGAGAGAAAAGTCTAGCCTTGAAAGCATTTTTTACTTCCAAGGAGTTTCTTATTTCTCAAGTTACAGAGAGAAATAGTCATATTACAAAATCCCTGACAGATTTCTCCCAGCTCACCACTGAGTAGACAACACTCACCTCCCAAGTTAAGCCAGAGCCCTGATCTGAGCACACAACTCACAATGGAGGCTCTGGGAAGTCCTCCATTACCCTGTACTGAAGGGGAAGAGAAAAGTAATCTGAAGACTACAGCAGCACCTGGAAGAATGCTCCAGAATGTTTCTGTCATTTCAGCTGCATTCCAGGAGGTGGTAGCAGATGGTTATAAAGATACTCCGGAATGGTAGGTAAGTCTGAGATGGATGAATTGAGCCAGAAAAAAATACCTGTGGATTTTCATGTACCATTGCTATGCCTTACAGCATAATAGATAATATATGTATATGAGGCAATATTTAAAAGAATGAATGAAAGTAGGACTGTCTTTCATTCCTGTCCCTGATCATAATGTTCCTTTCCCCAGAGGCAACCATCATTTATCAGTCATCCTGAGCCAGGCATAATAATCTTAGTATTTGGAAGGTGGAAGCAGGTAAAACTGGGTTACAGGATTTGAGACCTTATCTCAAAAATAAATAAAAGTATTCTTCTGGGAATTTTCTATACATTAACAAGTACAAATATTCTGTGATGTGTCTTTTTCACTTAATTTATCTCAGATGTTTTCTAAGAAGTATGCAGACATCATTCTTTTGAACAGATTCATAAGATCTTATGGTATGGATGCATTGTAATTTTAATTATGGAATGAATTTGATTATCAATATTTTCGAAGCAAGGTATTAGTTTCTTTTCTGTTGCTGTGATTAAAAAAAAAAAACATTCTAACAAAAGCAACTTAAGGGAGAAAGGGTTTATCTTAGCTCACAGTTCCAGGTTATAGTCCATCATAAAAGAGAAGTCACAACAGCAACAGAAGTTTAAAGCAACTGGTCACATCACATCCCCAGTCAAGAAGTGGAGAGCTACAAATGTCTACCTCTGCTCAGTTCCCCCCTTCATTCACACAGTCCAGGATCCCAATCAGGAAATGGTACCTCCATAGTAGAGAGGACCTTCCACCTCATGCCTACAAGCCAACCTAATCTAGACAATCCCTGAGACTCCCTTCCACAGTAGTTCCAGATTTTGTCTAGTTGGCACATAACAGGAACCATCACTGGTGGGAAATTTGCTACTCACAGGAAGCCATTACCTATGAAAGTATTTTGTTCAGCCATCACAATGGTTTTAATGTGTGGCTCTTAATGGATGTCATAGGAAGTATGGTAGAAAAAGCAGTCAATCAATATCTACCCTTCTCTTTTAAAGCAAAAAGGTGCCATTAGAAACCAGCTACCCTGTTTCACAGATATATCCCCGGGACTGGTAGAAGTCACTAGTCTAAATCTTTAAAAGAATAGCTTTAACTCCTCACAATCTCTGTGCTCTGCCAGGAGTCTCAATAATAGGAATAGATAGGGCCATTGTGGCAAAGCAGAACTAAAGCTTTTTACCATCACCATAGAAACCTCATGCTGCAAACCTTAGACATGGCTTTGGATGAAGAGGTCAAGAATGGAAGGAGGGGAAGTTCCATCCAATAGAAGAGGGAAAAAAACATTTTATGGAGAAAATGTATCATTGCAATGAGAAAAAGCAAGTTCAATTATAAAAAGGACTGGCCTCACTGTATGATTTCTCTTACAGGAATTTCAGTAATAGATGTTTCATGACTACAATAATAGACCTACAAAACCAAATCATCATCCAGCAGGCCCCAGGCTTGACTACCTCTAGGTTTTGTAGATCTGTAGCACACCTGACTTAGACTTCCTCTCATAATTACTACATGTATTTATATATTTGTGCCTGCATGTATGTGGGCCCACTCTCACACATTTCTATCATGTTTCAAACATAGCAGCTGTGTAAGACTGGTGAGTAGATGGCTTCACGACAAGGATTAGCTATAACAAATTATATGATCAGATTATGACACCTTCTCTAATGAAAGCCCACACTTTGTTTGATGCCTGTTCCTAGTGGCCTCCTATAAATTACACATCCTCAGCTCTCAAAGTTGAAGCCTATTGTCCTACATTCCCAAACTTGCCCTTGTTCATTTTTTTTGTTTTGTTTTGTTTTTTTGAGACAGGGTTTCTCTGTGTAGCTTTGGTGCCTTTCCTGGAACTCACTCTGTAGCCTAAACTGGCCTTGAACTCACCTGCCTCTGCCTTCTGAGTGCTGGGATTAAAGGCATGTGCTGCCACCACCCAGTGCCCTTATTAACTTTTACTGATTGTTGCTTCTTTTGGTGAGTGGAAGTTTCAAGACAGGGTTTCTCTGTGTAACAGCCCTGGCTGTCCTGGAACTACACTATAGACTAGGCTAGCCTTGAACTCACAGAGATCCGCCTGCCTCTGCCTCCTGAGTGCTGGGATTAAAGACGTGTGCGACCTCGCCTGGTGTGTGCGACCTCGCCTGGTGATTGTTGCTTCTTGTTGCAAAAACTGTTACTCTTACTGTCTCATCTTTCTCTTTATTTCCTCTCTCACACTCTCAATTCTTTACTCTCTTCTCCATCCAACTTCTTTCTACATTCTTTTTTCCTTTTGGTGGTTGATATTAGAGAAATGTTCTCACTGTAACCCTGGATGGGCTTGAACTCACTTTGTAGACCATCTACTATGCCATCTCTCTAGCCCCTCCATCCAATTTCTTTTCCATATTATCATACATTTTAAGCTACTGTCTCTCAGCACCTTGGCAGCACACACTGCTTTCTACCATCCTGTGGGTCCCATTTTTTAAAAAGGAAGGCTTTGTTTTAGCTTTGCTTTTCAACTCAAGTCAATATTTTGCTTCATCTCAAGCCATCTTCCCCACTTTCCCATACCTTCCCTTAGTCTTGATTTTATAAACAGAGCAGCCCAGATAGACAAAATTAGCAGAAGGAGAGACTGGAGGCACAAGGACCTAGCAGAGCAGCAAATCATATAGGCTGCTGATGCTGACATTCTTACATGCCTTGGATAAGAGAAGTACAGAAGTTCTCAGGCAAGATAGAAAGACAAAATAAGCAGTATCTGTGATTAGTCAATAAAATCTGGGTGAATCTTGTGAGCAGATGAGTCACAAAAGAAGAAATAATGAACAATATTAGTATGAAAGGATACTTGACCTTACAAAGAATCGGGAAAGTTTTGCCTATATCCAAACAAATGAAGACTGAGCCATGACGGTGACGGTTTAAGGGAATACAGGCAGTGCTAGAAATGAAGTAAGTTTTCTGCAGCTGTCTAGCAACATACATCTACACTTTAAGCATCTACAGCTAGCTGGGTGGTGGTGACAAATGCCTTTAATCCCAGCACTCAAGAGGCAAAGGCAGATGGATCTCTGTGAGTTTGAGGTCAGCATGGTCTACAGAGTGAGTTCTAGGACAACCAGGGCAACATAGAGAACCCCTGTCTCAAAAAACAAAAAAGGAAACATCTACAGTTTTTTATCTCAAAACTTCCACATTTAGGATTTAGCATAAAAATTAATCAGATGAGTGAACAAAAAATAGTGTGGACTTGAAATCGCTGATAACTTTTTTTTTTGCCTTGTTTGTAACCTAAGAGCAAGGTAGGCTTATGGAAGAGGAAAAGGATATTTTTGTCTGTTGGTAGGAAATTCTCTACCAAGACATAATCAACTACGGTACATCTATATCATGCATGCATTAAAAAGAATGATACAGTTCTTCACTATGAAATAAAAAATGGCTAACTGGAAAGGACAAAACACAGAACAGCATGTGCAGTCTGATCCTGTTTACCTAAAATGATGTCTAAAGACAAATGCAATGAAAAAGGTCACAGAAGTTCTCTTAGGTGGACTCCTCTGGGAGGTTTGGTCTCCACTTTAGGCCTTTCTGGTTTGTCACTTTTTAATTATTTTCTAGAAATATGGGACATAATAAAAATTGTGCATCATTCAGAAAAACTTGTGTACTTTTCTGTAAGAAGGAACATAGAAACAAATGAAGTAGATGCAATGTGCAGCGGGTTGAATGAGATGTCCCCCACATTCTCGGGCACTTGAATACTTAATCCTCAATTGGTAGCCCTGTTGAGGAAGTGTGGCCTTGCTGGAAGACATGTATCATTGAGGACAGTCTTTAAGAGCTTAAGCACTTGGTCCATTTCAGTTTGTCTGTTTCCTGCTTGTGCTTTAAGTGGTGAGCTGCCAGCTCTCAGCTAGCTGCCCCAGTTGCCTGCCCACTGCCATATTCTTCCACCACCACGGTAATGGCCTCTTCTTATTCCTCTGGAATTACAAGCCCTCGCTAAGCTGCCTTGGTCACCGTGCTATACCACAGCGATAGAAACTGAAAACACAGTGATCCCACCTGATTTTTAGACTACAGAGACATTCTGTTCTTCATGAGATAAATTTAAACTGCTTGTTAAAAGTTCATTTCTGTAAGCCTTTTGTGTAGGTTTGGGATAGTGGCTCACACCTGTAACTCCAGCACTTGAGAGACTGGTGCAGGAGGATTCCCCCACAAATTCAAGACCAGCCTGGGACTACATAGTGATTTCGAGGCCAATATGGGCTAAATAGTAAGATCCTGTATGGAAACAAAAAAAATCAGTTGTGTAAACCTATTATTCTCAAAAGACAGTGGAATTAAACTATGAATGCATATCTCTCTGCCAAGCTATTTTTTTAATCTTTAGATTTATTGATTATTTGACATGTAGGTGTGTTTTGGCTGCATGTGGGTCTGTGAACCACACACATGCAGTGTCCACAGATGCTCGAAGAGGGTGTTGGATCCTCTGGAGCTAGAGTTGCACCAGGTTATGAGCATCCATGTGGGTGCTGGGAATTGAATCTAGGTCCTCTGGAACAGCAGCCAGTGCTCTTAACCGTTGGGTCATCTCTCCAGCACCCCCTTAGCTATTTTTTTTGATACAACTATTAGATTTATCTAAACATATCACAAAGGTTTTCTCCAAGACATTTGTCAAACCAAAATATTTTTCATCAAGAAATACATGTCAACATTGAAGGTATTAAAAGATTACTGCCTAAATTCAGGGTCTCCCTAAAGCAGCCTGGAAATGGGAACTTGAGAATATATTTTATCTGGCTGTGGGCAAAGTGAGACAGAGCAGGAGGAAAGAAAAATATAAGGTTTGCTAACAAATGGGTACTATGACAGACTAAACTAGAGTCTGGTCCCTCTGGAAGCCTTCTGAAAAACATTCTAGAAAGGATTATAGAACTGTTCACTGACATCAAGGAGTCATGGGGCTTTATCCTCATCACTCAAGAATAAAGTATCAGGGCTGCTCCTGGAACTTTCCAGCCATGAAAATATGAGCCTTGGGTGCATATTAAGGTGTCTGCGGCAGATGGGGTGATATTTGCAGTATGTTTATCAACTAACCAAAGCTTTACAATCCCATGAGGTATATATTGGCCTTACTTTAAAGATAAAGAGTCTGAGGCACACAAAGATTACTCAGTCTCTGAAAAACAAACAGGTAAAAAGCAGCAACGCTAAGCTCCAAATACACTGAAAGATGCACATACATTTCCATTCTCAGTCCTTGAAAGGGAAATACTGACACAGCTACCCAGATTATTTTAATCTTCTTGCATCCATAGTAGAGTCTTCTAGTTCCTAATCCTATAACCAAGGGAAATTTTCATAACATCATCACTCATGGCTACTCTTACCCTAGAGACAAGTCACTATAAAATTATGTCAGAATTTGGATCAAAGTATGGGGGAAAATTTTTATCTGATGAACTCATTACAGAGAATCAGTTTCATAGAGAGTTCCAGATTCGAGTATATTAAAATATAATCTATAACTTTACTATGAGGAGAATACTTTATTAGAATAAGTGAAACATCCTGAGCACTGCCAGGACACTGAGATCATGCTAATGTTCGAGCCAATGAGACTCTTGGCTTTAGTAGAAAGGGTAATAACCTACACATCACTAGCAGCCAAGTCTGCCTTCATTTAAACTGCACACAGATTGGGAAAACATTTCAGGAAATCATATTGATAGTTCACCTACACATATGTCAGTGGGAAGGCCCTTGAAGCTCCCCAAATGACATCTGTACTGAAGCAAAGGTATGTCTCTTATGTTTTGTTCCTTAGCTTACCTAAGACATAGCCTGCCACACAGGAAGCAGGGAGAAAGGCAGTCCTCTCTGACACCCATCAGCCCTGGTGCAGCTTTTAGCTTAAAAAAAAAAAAACCAGAACCCCAGAGCAGCCCACCCACAAGGCCCCTAGTCCTAGACCCTCCACTCAACCATTAGTCAGATTCAGAGTCTCCTGCATTAACCCTAAGAACACAAGGATAAACTGCCATAGACAGTTCTGGCTAGGTGCTGATCACTGAGCTCTGACCTAAAGAACCACACAGTGTCTCAGGAAAATGCCAGTGATCTTATTTACAAATTACCATAATATAGAGGACAAGACTGCAGCCAAGCACACCGTGGGATACCTGGAGTTGAAGCATTTTTATTCTGTTAGTAAAGAAGAACTTCATAATTCTTCATCCTCAGCAGTGTGGGCAAGTCTCCAGATTCATATGCTATGTATTGGTCTGGGATGTTTTCTGCACAAGAATATCACAGCAACATAAAGAGTTGCTCTTTTCCCTGACACAGAGGCCTTTGCAAACAGAGACATGTACCAGCTCCAACAGGAAAGGGAAGAGCTTGGGTGGGAAGGCAGCACTTCACCTGGCACACTGGGCTGCTGGAAGACTTTATTCAGATCCAAGGAGGAAGCTCTGGAATGGGTTTTCTGTGGCCGCGGTGGCGGGGTGGGAGGGTCCTCACCCCTTTTCATGGTCTCTTCTATGGAGGTGCTAGAGTAAGATCTGTAGCAAAATAAGGGAAGGTCAGAGGGGAAAGAGTAGAGCTGTATTCCCTCAAGCTGGGTTGAAATAGAAAATACCCCCAAAGTCAAAATGACTGCAGAGAACAGACAAGCTGCCAAAAAGCAGCTAGAAATCCTACCATCCCTTAAATGGCACTGTGTGCAATAATTGTCCAAACACAGCCATGGTTGGGATCTTTAGCCCTTTCTATGCCATAGGCCTAAATTTATACTCTCTCCAAAAATGTTTTGCATTAATTCCAATCAGTTTCTGTCATAGTTGTTAATAAGAATGGTGTGTAAGCCTTTCAGCATTCATACTTCTGGGTTTTAGGGAAAGGACTTCATGGTATTAACTGATTTAAAAACTGGTTTACTTGCAAAGCGGTAGCAAGCACATATAGAATGGGGACAGCCATGCTGTGACTAAGAACTCAAACGACACTTAGGAAAAAGAAGCACATCAATCAGCTTCAGGGGGTAGCTAGTCTTGCCTGCAAAACAAGGGTTTAATGGAAATTTTCAAAGCAAAGGTTTAATTTTAACCTTCTTTAAAGTGTAACAAGGCACAGCTAACTTGGTGGCTTCAGATATTAAAATAACTACATTTAAAGAAAATGGAAGAAAAAATAGAATGTTGCAAACTCCAGTCTGTTTCTGTTTCATTTTTTAAGATGTTGTTTCAGTGCTCATGATATCTTCCTGCAGTAGCAGCTAGGATATTTTTTGCAACCTACTTATTTTCTGTATTAATTTAACTTCATACTTTGGTATCATGATAAGGAAAAGTTCCCAATATGATGACAAGGAAAAGCATGAAGGAAGTGGATCTCTTCTATTCAGGTTCTCAGCTGATTTCATGTCAAAGGAGAAAATGACCTCTGAATCACAGACACATCTGAGAAAGAAATTATCTTCAGGAAACTGGCTTCTGTGTTTAGCTATTACAACAGTTCTTCCTGAATTAGAGTTGATCAATGGCTATTAAACCCCTTTAGTTTGGGTAAAGTTGTTTTTGGCAAAGCAAAGTTTTGTTCTTAATTGTTAAGATTGTTCTTTGACCACTTCACACATGTATAAAGTGCATCTGATTATTACAAGCCCCTCTCTAATTTCCCTCCATTTCCTATTATCCTCTCTTCCTCTCAAGTCTCCTCCCCACACTCATGAGGTTTAGGGGGCTTGTTATTTTGTTTGCTTCTTTGTTTATAAGAACCACTGTGGTTTATATGTGTGACTATAGGCTTGGAACCATGCATTGGTGTCTAGTGAATTCTTCAGTGGGTACACAACCACAATGACTGCTCCTTCTCCAGAATCCATCAGTAACCAATAGTTCAGCAGGGAAGGGCAGGATCCCATAAGGTCCAATTCATAATTAACTGTTACTAGGCAAGGTTTTTATTTTCCAAAAACTAAAAGTTTTCCAAGGGTCTCTCTGTGGAGGCTGAAGCCTTTGTTTGTCTTGTAAGGACACAGTCTTTAAGACGACCATAATAATGGTATGGGGCATGCTCTTGGATTGGTCCTAGTACCGTATCTGGCCAGAGAGATGAGGCAAACAAAGGGAAAAATTCTCTAACAATGTCAAACAGAACCAAAGGGAATCAACATAATAAGACAACCAAGTTTTTAAAGAACTATTGCTCTGTAAAGAAAACTGGAATCCCCAACTAAAAATTTAAGAAAAAAAAACCTTTCTATGCCACATACAGCTTTGGTGACATCTTCTACTCAAGG
The DNA here is from genome assembly GCF_903995425.1 of Onychomys torridus. Lineage (NCBI taxonomy): Eukaryota > Metazoa > Chordata > Mammalia > Rodentia > Cricetidae > Onychomys > Onychomys torridus. The sequence goes on along the minus strand of NC_050466.1, from coordinate 61,314,070 downwards.
AAGAAAGACTAACATAGGTGAAATAGTTTGTGTGTACTTGCACATGTGTATGCACATACTTGTACATACATATGCACACTTTCCCATACCATATACCTCCTTTCTATATATGATCTTTATGTTTATATTTTCACATGGAAAAGTCTTGAATATCAAATAAGTGAGACTGTATGGCAGGACTGTGACCAAGTAAAACAGACTGTACAAGCAATTGGCATAATGATGGACCACATAATATCAGAATGTTAATTTTTCCTCTTTCCCTTATACCTCTACAAGTCCTTACCATTTGAAGACACTTTTCATCTCAGTAAATAGCCAGTTTGAAATAATGAAAATAAAATTATCCAAATTGGACTAGGAGACCAACTTCTAAAATTATAATATATAAAATTTATCCAGACCATTACTAATGGAGCATGTGCCTTTGAGATTTTATAATTTCATTCATTTTGAGGAGATAAGAACTCAGCAGAAGCTATATTTACAAAGCTCAGTTTATGGCTAATATCAGCTCATTTCTGCAATTTATGGAAGGCTTTTCTTATTATAAAAGTAGATAAATATTATCACTTCTATATCTCAAAGCTAGGACAGACGAATACATAAAACATCTTCCAATCCTTAAAAAAAAAAGCAGATAGTAAATATGGTCACCATAGAAAAAGTAACTATACTTTTCCTCCTACTCAAATGAATTATTGTTCAAAAATATATATATGAATGTAGGTATCTGTGGTTTATATGAACAAGAAAACAAAACCTCAATTATTTGATTTACATTAAGACAGTATGTCCTTAAATTTCAAGAGCATAAAATGTGATAAGGTTTAAAACCACTTTTAGGGTGTGGGAGTAGAGAAGCTGAAGCTGAAGAAGGAAAAAAGTCCCAAAGAGTTAAAGCAAAACAGGAAAAGCCCACAAGGTAGTCTATCTTCCACTGCAGTTCTACTGCCTAAAAGTGGCAGCAACAGTTCTTGTCTTTGGTGGACTAACTGTGTGTCCCTGTATTTCCCCTCTGCTCCTTTCCCAGGCCTGATCCCAGCCACAGCTCTGCTTTCTTGGTTCTCCTTCCTTCATTGATGGCTATTTTAAAAATGTGAAGCTGAGAAGAGGCACTAGGAATGGCTCAGACAGACCCTTTAGTTGTTACCTTTGAACAAAGCTAAGCCCCTATTACTTATCATCCTACCCCAACTCAGTCATTTTACACAAACTACTTCCTGTCAGGGGTCCAGATAACAATAGCCACCATCTTGTAGCACTAATGTCCACAAAGACTAAGAGGGTTTCCAGTATCACTATATAATCAAGGCAGGTCCCTCACAAGGAGTGAAATGGCCTGTGTCTTTAGATTCAAGTCTAAAGGCAAAGCAGACAGTGATTTGGGTGTGGGTGTGGGGTTCAGGATTGATTTCTAGGCAGGGACAGGGCACAAAAGGCATCAAAGGATAAATTAAATAAACACTACCTGGATCTTGGTCTTGCTTTGAGACTGTTGCAGTCCTTAGAAGTTGCTGAAACAAAAGATTATTTGTTGGTTGCTTGGGTTTTCATTTCTCAGTTAATCAGGGTGGTAAGTAGCACCTGGCTAGTACAGAACACAGCAACAAGTAAAACTGAGGTTGACGTATCCATGTGGAAAACTCAAGGGCTTTTACACTTTGATAATTCTCTGATTTTAGGCGCAATGAAAAGGAGAGAAATCCAGCATATTTTCTTTCACTGAGATATTGAGAGGCCATTCTCAAGTCTAAATGGATTAATGGAGACATTCCAAGATAAAAAGACAACTTAAGAGGTTATCTTTTTATATAATGATAGATTCCCACCTGAGGGCTTCTTGGTACCTCTTGATAGTCTAATAATAGACTTAAAACCAGTTTCCCATGAAGGTTGGGAAGTAATATATCTAGCTGCATATGTTCTTTAAATACATAATATTGCCAGAGTTAGATGTAGTGGCTAATACCTGGTATTTGGATTCTAGAAACAGATGCAGGAGGATTGCCACAAATTCAAGGCCAGTATTGTCTACATATTGAATTCTAGGCCAACCAAGCTAATTAATGAAACTCTATCTCAAAAAAAAATTGTGTGTGTGTGTATGTGTGTGTGTGTGTGTGTGTGTGTGTGTGTGTGTGTGTGTGTACAGCACCATGGTCACAAGAAAGCTGAGCTCTTACAAAATAGTTAAAAGAAGTTGTGATGCTTTCCTATAAGAAAATATCCCGGGGTTGGGGATTTAGCTAAGTGGTAGAGCACTTGCCTAGCAAGCACAAGGCCTGGGGTTCAATCCTCAGCTCCAAAAAAAAAAGAAAAAGAAAAGAAAGACAGAAAAAGAAAAAGAAAATATCCCTAGCCAGGTGTGGTTGCCGAGGCTCCTAATCCCAGCACTCAGGAAGCTGAGTCAGAGAGATCACCATGGGTTTGAGAGCAGCCTGGGCTACACAGCAAGTTCCAGAATAGCCTGGCTAAGCTACAGAGTAGGACCCTATCTCAAAAACCTCCCTCCATAAAAAAAAAGGAGAAAACATTTCTTGTTTCCCTGTCTCTGTGTCCAAATCAGACAAATACTATGGAATGAAATCATTAAGACCTGTTTCAACCACACTTTTCCTCATCAAAGCTAACTCAGAAGCTAATGTGCTCACTACCAACCCCCACGGAGCCCACGTTCCCATCAGAAGTCATGAGGAGTAATTAGAAACACTTACAGAAACATCAGTCCTCTTTTTGTGTTTCCACTCATTTGTGGAAAGTGCCTTTAGAAGCTCATAGCTCTGCTATGGCTTTGCAAACACTGCAAGTTTTCATTATAAGAAGCCACAGAAAGAGCACTGCTTATGGGGAGAATATAATTTGTTTCTTTGTCTCACATATTTATCCAAAAGGAAGTGTCTTACTGCCTTACTGCACTATCCCACCCTCATTTACACTGCTCCAAAGATAAAAGGCTCCTCTCATAGAAAGCAGCCCAGATTGATGATGACCATTAAAACCCTTGGGTTAGACAAGCAAGGCAGAGAGGGGAGCTGAAAATTCTCATAAATGCCAGCAAGGCACAAAGCAAACTCCCAGGAGAGTGAGGCTCTCCTTCCATGTGGTCAGTTGCATAAAAAAAAGAGCCGTTTCTCCTGACCTAAGCATTTCGGCTTGCTGTAGGGAGAAAAAGCATGTTTGTTTCAGCTTCCAGCTGAAATGCTGCCATATCCCCCTCCCCACCAACGAAAAGATGAAAAAGCCAGAGAGACTGAGGCTCTCCTTGTTCATACCATGCACCCACACCTGGTCAAAGAAGGACCAATACCTCCCTACCTCCTACCAACTCCAGGCAGCAAAGAAAGGCAACCTATACGGGGCCTCCCCACGTTCTCAGCCTAAGAGACTGCCCTAGACTAGGAAGCCAACGTGTGGCCAGACTCACAGCAGCACTGGAGGCAGGCCTCTGAGTCAGCCCACCACTGCTCCTCTGTGTTCTTCTTCTCCTTCAGGCCTCACTGCTTTCCAGAAATATTTGGGTAGCAAAAGTCCTAGCCATGTTAAAACACTGTTTCCCACGTGGTCAGACCATGGTAACCGTTAATCCCTTTGTCATTTGTCTTTATCTTTATCTTTGTGCTGGTGCAGGGATGGGTGTGGAAGGAAGGGTGAGCTCTGCTAATGAGAGATAGACAGACAGACAATGGATGGAGTAGGGGTGTGGAGGAGCAACAGAGAAGGGAACAGGGAGCAAGTTGGGGTGCTCCTCCTAGCCATGTTACTAAACAGTTGAGCTTGCCTTTCCTCACCTATTAAGCAAGTCCCTCTCTCACGGGGACAAATAAGAAGCCTGGGGTCCTAGGAAAAGTGAATGTCCTGCAGACATAAATTAAAGACATAAATTAAGGCTCCTAATATTCTCGGCCTGAAAGTCTGGATTTTGAATGTAGTCCCTGCAGGTAGTAGAAGGGGAAAGTGCTCTACTGCAGAAGGACCATGAGGTGGTCGCTAGCAATGGAGACCACACTGAGGAGGTACACCTTGTCAGGACCCAAAAGCAAGATGAAAACTACCACTGTGCACTGTGTGGTTGAATTAGGCTACAATGGAACATGGGGCATGAAACCTCTTAGACTCCACTAATACATATCCATTCAACAACTACAAGGTAAGAGTAAGAGGGAAATGTTTGACAAGGACTCTCCACTCCCCGATAACTTAGTGCCCCTCATCTGTCATCCACCATATCACCCTCACTGTTATCATTATTATCACCATCATGCATACTAATCAGAGCAGAGACATGCTTTCCCCTCTGCCTGCAAAGATGTATCCAAGGCTCAGCTTAGCAGTAGACTCAGGCTTCAGACTACAAAGGCCTCAACAGTACTAGGGTAGTTAAGTCTTCCATCTACCACCCTGACAGCCAGCCTCAGCTCCCCGATGATACTCATACCTCATATGAGTATCTGCAAAACTGGCAAGGGCACACTGCGTTGCAAGCTCAAGCAAAAGCCAGCGGATGGATCACAGCTTCTCATTTAGCTCGAGAGAGGGGAAAATGACAACTTCCTGGAACACTCCAGGCATGTCATTTTTCATCATCTTTCCAGGAAATGAAAAGGGAAGAGGACGTAGACCTAATGACTGACCTTCTAAAAGGCTGCAACAGAACTGAGAGGAACTGTCTCCAGTACACTGACTATCAATCAGAAATCTAATTACCCGCCCTTGTGATTCTCCTATCTCCCAGGGGAAGACTAGGGTCTTCCCAGGAAACAGGCTGTTAAGTATGTTTGAGATGAGTTGATGGAGTCACATCCAGAAGGGGGCAGCAGTGCGAAGACGAAATCAAAAACCACACAGCATGTTCCCAGGCAGTGTGAAACAAATTTTGATATACTTCTTGTGATGTGGCACACCTGTTAGGTTTTATCTGGTGATGCCAAATCCTGGTCAAAGAATGTTAAAAATGAGAACCGAGGCTCATGCCTCAGAGAACACTTGATCTCATGCTGAAATCTCTGGAACAAATAGAAAGAGTTAGGATTCTCAAAGCCTATAGGAGAAGCATTAATTTAACACTCCAAATTGAAATAGCTTTTACTAATACCAGAATGTCATAAAATTTACAAAAACTGCAAAGCATCCACCTTAACATCCAAAATCAGAGCAGCTAAGAATTGGTCACAGATGTTTGGCCTATACAAATGGAGTATTTCCCCTATGATGAATGGATCTAAATATTTCAAAAGCCAAAACCGAGCTTGAGAATTCCCACGGATTTTGGAGTCATGATTGATTTACCATCTTGACTTCTTATTTTATAGCATCATTTTTTTGAAGGTAGTGGTTTCCAGACAGGCTGCATACCAGAATCACCTTGGGGGCTGGTAATTTCTCCTGTCCAGTCCGCCCTATCTCCTCTCCCTCACCTTTCTCCATCCTGCTCTTGCTTTTGAACTTCAAATGGCCTTAGTGTTTGGGAAACATTTGTAGCAGCATAAGTTTCAGCAGTCTACTGATTCCTCTGTTGCAATTTTAAACAAATAAGTTCAAGATGGTAGGTAGCCAGTCATAAGAAACATTATTTACATTCTAAATAAGCCAGAGCAATAATAATAAGGAAAAAAACCCAGAAACTTCATTCAAATCCTCATAATGGAAGATCTAAATAAAAATGCTTTCTGGAGCCACTTGATTTTTAACATGGTTCATCTTGCTTCAATGACAGCTCCATTCAGAGAGTTAAAGGAGGCTGGAAAGATGGCTCAGCAGTTAGGAGGGCCTACTGTTCTTACACAGGCCCTAGGTTTAGTTCCCAGCGCCCACATGGCAGCTCACAACCATATGTAATTCCAAATCCAGGGGATCCAACACCTCTTATTGACTTCCATGGGCACTGCACACACATCAGGCATGTACATTTACCCAGGCGCACACACACACACACACATATAAATAAATAAATAAATAAATAAATAAATAAATAAATAAATAAATAAATATAAACGGACAAATAAATAAATAAATAAATAAATAGGTTTTTAAAGAAAGAGCTGAAAACAGGCCCAGACATTCTCTATGGTTTCTCTGACACATTTCTACTTCTCCAAGAAACTGCTGACCAGCATAACTTCTCTCTTTTTTTTTTTCTCCTTGGAATCTACTCCATGTTTAAGCAGTACCTTCTTGGTAGGGAAGAATTATAAAGATATTTAAGATTGACACTTGGGCAATGGATAATACAAACTCTGGGCCTCAGGTTAATCCACCTTCTGAGTTCCTTACTTTACAAAGAAAGCACATGAGTTTATCTAAATCACTGAAATTCTATGTTGTCCTGATTTTACACTTCTAAATTCAAACTGAGTGAAATCTCAAGTCACATTCTTCTGAAGAGAGAGAAAGGGTAGGATATCTAAGGCTTCTTGCAACAAAACACAGGCCAAAGATTGTGGTGGTTTTGTATCCCCCAAAATATTGTGCACCTTAATAAACTTATCTGGGGTCAGAGAACAGAACAGCCACTAGATACAGAGGCTAGAAAATGGTGGCACTCACACCTTTAATCCTAGCATTCCAGAGACAGAAATCCCTCTTGATCTCTGTGAGTTCAAGGCCACATAGGAAACAGCCAGGTATGGTGACTCATGCCTTTAATCCCAAGAAGTGATGGCAGAAAACAGAAAGATATATAAGGCGTGAAGACCAGAAACTAGAAGCATTTGGCTGGTTAAGCTTTTAGGCTTTCGAGAAGCAGTTCAGCTGAGATTCATTGTGGATGAGGACTCAGAGGCTTCCAGCCTGAGGAAACAGGATCAGCTGAGGAACTGGCCAGGTGAGGTGGCTGTGGCTTGTTCTGCTTCTCTGATCTTCCAGCATTCACCCCAATACCCTGCTCCAGGTTTGTTAAGATTCCTGCTACAAAAGATCTAGAGACAAACAGACACACTACCACAGACACAACAATCTTCAAGTCACCAAACAGTTGAGGCTTTTTAATGTAGAAATTATTAGACAGAGAATACAATAAAATGGTTTTCTCCTACCTGTATCCTCAGACACGTCCTTTGGTAAAGGTTCACTAACAGTACTTTTCAAAGCTAGTAGTATTTTGTTTCATGTTTAAGAGAAAGAGAAAGGAGAAGAAAAAGAAAACAAAAGCCTTGTGAAATTTTATTTCTGAGATACATGACATTAAAACAAATAACTCCTATCCATGAGTTATAAAAGTCTTACAACCCTCTAGAAGCTGCTCTAGCATTTCTAGAACAATAGAAACCTCATAAAGCATGAAACCAGGGTCTCCACCCACAGAAGAAAGGCCTATTTTCAACTTTCTAGAGAGACAGCCACTAGTGGTTAGGAGGCATATTACCAAAAAGCATCCCACATTTCTCCCAATTTCCTTCCTAACAGCCAGATCCATGACAGGAGAATGGGATTTAAACCCAAAGTTCAATGTTTTTAGAGCTTTGCAGTCAAGGCAAATACTCACAAGTTACAAGATTGATCAACTGCAGATAATGTCTAGTTCCACTTGAATCTCATAAACAAACATTTAAATAGAAAGCCTGAAACCACCATTGCTTAATGGAAGCCTTCTTTTTCATGTTTAATGTCTCTGTGAGGCAGAATTAATGGCAGGGCTCAACAATAAAACCTGAAATGGCTTCCCTTCAGACAGGCTTCTCCTACTTGTGAGTGGTGGATTGATATAACAGATGGAGTACTGGCTTAAGACAGACAATCTTGGTTCCTGTCCCAGTTCTTTTTCTTCTTGTACAAAATGATTCATACTGGCTGCCTGAGCTCAGTTGCTTATTTCTAAATGTTAAGTCATTTCAAAAGAACTAGTTTTTGTGAGGTCTGTATAAAAGACAGTATATGAGGAAGAACCTGGTAAATTATTAAAAGGATCATACAAAGTGCAGGGTTTAGAGGAGAGGGTCTTGCCTGTACTTCTGGATATTGCAAGTCAAGTAATCCTTATGCCTAAGGGTATCTCTAGCACTGGACACTATTCTGCATGCCTTCTCAGCTACCCAATAAAACAAGGACATTGAAATCAGCCTCTATATCACACCTCCATAACCACTGGGCCAATGGGAAATACATAAAGCTTTAGAATTGACACACTGTCTGAAAGAACTTCTTCATGGATTAGACCTGTATACAAGTGTATATTAATGGTGGTTTATTTTTCAAATTGTTTATGGCAACACTAGAAATTAATCTTCCAATTCTTTCCATTTCCCAACTATGGGATCAGAATCCAATGTACGTGTCAAAGTACCCTAAGATTAACAATAACCAATGAATTAAGGCGATTCAGAAACTGAAGGTCATACTGCAACTTTGTGAACTATAGGCGTCTGACAATTGAAACTATCTATCCAAATGAGTGCACATTCTGAGCACTGTCCTCATATGATCTGGAAGCTCTTCCAGGAGAAATAGATGAGGAAACAAGGTGTCCTTATAAGACTAAAACTAATTCTTTTCATACCTTGTTTGTCATCACCAGTAGACACATCTTGCGTAGGAACAGGAAAGTCAGCCATGTCTTTAACAGTTGTCTTCTTGGAAAAGAAAATTATATGAGTTGAAATAAAAATTAAGTGTTAAGCATACATGAATATATGTTTTAAAGGTTATAGTTCATGTCAAAATTCATGTCTTCAGTAAGTTCTAACATTTAATACTATTTTATTAATTTGGTTTTTTAATGAGGTATAAGTAAATTTGCACTAAAATATTTATATACATAGAGTAAAGAAATAAATTTGGGAAACATAAAGATTCAAATTAAGGCATATTAGTGAATCTTACATTAAATTAGAATCCTGAGTGGGATTCAACCAGAGATTTTTTTTTTTTTTAACATTCGTCCAGTCTTCCAGGCACCAACCTGGCCTTTATAAACTTTTTCACAAACAGGGAGAAGATATGATAATGGCCCTATAGTGGGAGTATTTGCCAGGATCAACTTCCTTATGGTAGAGTAAAAAAATTGCTGATGAGCAAATCAAAAATTTTCCCTAAAGCTAGGCATAGTGGCATGTACCTTTAATGCCAGCACTCAGGAGGCAGAGACAGGCAGATCTCTGTGAGTTTAAGGACAGTCTGATTTACAGAGTGAGTTCCAGGACAGCAAGAGCAATACAAAAAAAAAAAAAATCCATTCGTTTGGCTATTTGTCCCTGTGCTTTTTGCAATCTTGGATTCAACAATTCACACTCTTGCAGACCCTCCTCTTTCTCGACAGTTGGACATCTGCTTGGGAGGCACCCAGTCTGTGGGACCAGGATCTGTCCTTAGTGCATGAGCTGGCTGTTTGAAACCTTGGGCTTACACAGGGACACTTTGCTCAGTCTGAAAGGAGGTGACAGGACCTACCTGTACTGAATCCACCAGGTTTAAATGAATCCCCAGGGGTGCCTTGATCCTGGAGGATATGGGAATGGAGGGGAGGGGCTGGGGGAAGGTGGAGGTGGGGGCGAGAGGGGGGAGGACAGGGGAACCCATGGCTGATGTATAAAATTTAAAACACATAATAATAAAAAAAAATAAAAAAATAAAAATAAAAAACCCTATCTCAAAAAATATACCCCCAACTCATAGATGAGAAAAGTTCTCAGAATACTAATAAGTTGAATATCCAAACTGATCACATATGAATTGTTTTAACATAGTTTAAAGTTAACTAACTATGAATTTCTTTCCAATAAGCTCCTCCAATATGTACTCTAACTATAGTATTAGAAATATAGTATGCTAAAAAATTGCCTAGGGGGCAGATCTTAAATCTCTGCTGAAATCAAGCCATTTTGGGGGGAACTACGTGGCTTTGACTATGGTAAATGTTTCACAATGTGTGTATGTCTCTATACATGTATCAAAACACCATAAACATGTGCTATTATATTGGTCTACCTCAAAGCTGGAAAATATGTACTCTAAGGCCTCTGCTGTGATTAGAGGATAATATATTTATATTTGCTTTATCTTTATGTGCAAGGTCTGTAAAGGTATCTAACAGTGGAAGAATGGCTAAGTAGGCAGACACAGAAGTGACAAGATGATTTGTCGTTCAATGCACTTTGGTACTACATACATTTTAAACATATTTGAAGCTCTGAGATCAATTTAAAAATGCAAATGAAGGTGATTAAATTCATAGAGGCATTTGATGTCCAATGGCTAACTTGAGTTTGCAGCTCAAAGTAATCCTTATGCCTAAGGGTATCTCTAGCACTGGACACTATGCTGCATGCCTTCTCAGCTACCCAGTAAAACAAGGACATTGAAATCAGCCTCCATATCACACCTCCATAACCATTGTGCCAATGAGAAATACATAAAGCTTTAGAATTGACACACTGTCTGAAAGAACTTCTTCATGGATTAGACCTGTATACAAGTGTATATTAATGGTGGTTATTTTTCAAATTGTTTATGGCAACACTAGAAATTAATCTTCCAATTCTTTCCATTTCCCAACTATGGGATCAGAATCCAAAGTATGTGTCAAAGAGATAACCCATGTTTCTGGTTTTCAATTGTTCCAAAATAAAAGATTGCAGTACTACTTGGTGGGAACCTAATCAAAGGTCTAATAATCCACATCTAGGTGATTCTTTAAGTGTTAATATTGCTTTTATGGCCAGGTGGTGGTGGTGCACGCCTTTAATCCCAGTACTCTGGAAGCAGAGGCAGGTGGATCTCTGTGAGTTTGAAGCCAGCCTAGTCTACAGAGTGAGTTCCAGGATAGCAAAGGCTACACAGTGAAACCTTGTCTTTAAAAAAAAATAATAATTGCTTTTTTTACTACATTGGAATTTTTTATTATTATATTTGTGGTTTAATTTTACACATCAGCCATGGGTTCCACTGTCCTCCCCCTCCCGCCCCCACCTCCACCTTCCCCACAGCCCCTCCCCTCCATTCCCATCTCCTCCAGGGCCAAGACTTCCCTGGGGATTCATTTAAACCTGGTGGATTCAGTACAGGCAGGTCCAGTCCCCTACTTCCAGGCTGAGCAAGCCATGATTTTCTTTGTGTGCATGAAGTTCCAAGTAATCTTTCCCTTCATTTGTAATTTATTTTGAGAATTTCACATATAAGTGCTGTGTTTCTATCATTTCTACTGCATGCTCTCCTCCTCCAATTCCTCCTCTGTCCTCCCCACTCCCTCTCAAGTTCATGACCTCTTCTTCTTTTATAATTATCTTATGAACACATGGATATATGGATATATGACCCAGTCTGCTAAGTCAGCTAGTGTCGCTTGTATGTACATGTGGTTAGGGCTGAGTACTTGGTACTGGATAACCTATCAGGGATCTTGTCCCCAGAGAAGACTGATTCTCCATCTCTTAGCAGTCATTCATTTCCTGTAGTTCTTCATCTAGAGGTAAGCCAATGACAACACCAGTTGACATTCCAATGTGGAAGGAGGAAATTTCACAAGGCCCTCTCACTTTTTGATTTATGTGGTATCATTTTTCTGTAGGCTAATCCATAGTCCACATCTCCATTTTAGCCATTCCTTCTGAAAGGGCAGCTAACATGTCCTTCAATGTGCTTGACATGGCATGCATTCCTATCCTAATAAGTGATTCTCCACACTACAATAAAACCCCCTGAAAGAATTTCCTATTTGTCATCTAGTATCTCCAGTAAATTATGGAATGAGTCTTTTTCTTTTTTACAGTGCTGGGGATTGAACCTAGAGTCTCACAGCCTTCTAGTGTGGCTATACCACCAAACCATATCCCCAATCTGCTTTTCTGTTTTTTAATCAGTTCCCCAGGTCAACCTTAAAAGTCACTCCCTAGCTCAGAATGGTCTTGGGCTTATAACCCTCAAGTTTTAACACAGCAAGCAGCTGGCAATACGAGTGTGGCCAGACAATAGTGAATTTCTTTTATTGTCCTCTCCTACCTGGACCACATTAGAGAAGAAAATGGTCTAGGAACAAAACAAATGCAGATAAAAAGAAATCACTGAAAATCTTGCTGACGATATAGCTCAGTGGTAAAGCACTTGCTCAAAACACCAAAAACAAACAAAAGGGAAAATAATAATGGACATAAGATTTTAATAGCTATTTCACCAAAGAAAATATATAAATGACTAACAAGACTATGAAGAAAGAAATGTTCGACATCACTGATCATTTTCAAACTGAAACCATAAGAAGATATACCTGCATACCACTAGGATGGTTAAAATGAGAATTCAGGAACAAGGGTTAGCAGGGATATGAAGAACCTGGTGCCTTCAGACATTTCTGGATGGAAAATTGAAATAATGCAGTTGCTTTGAAGCAGTTTTGGAATTCCTCAAAAGTTTAACACAGCTATGGTATAATCCAACAATTCCACTAGTCAATATATTGAAAAGAGAACCAATCATATTTGTCTACACAAAACCTTACACATATAGGTTCATAATAGCCAAAACACAACAAGGAGAAAGAACTAAACAAAACGCAGCCTAACCATACAATGAATGAACTACCTTCAAAACACTATACTAAGTGAAAAATACACTCACAAACCACAATACACTATTATCCTATTTATATGAAATGTTCAGAAAAACTAGCCCAGAAACAGAAAGGTTAATAGGAGCCAGAGAGACGGATCAGTGGGTAAAATCACTTGTTGTCAAGTCTGGAGACCCAAATTCAATCCCCAGACCCCACACTGTAAAGAGAAAGAATTGACTCTGCAAGCTGTCCTCTGACCTCCATGCATGTCATGGCATGTGCACTCACCCCCAAATAAATAAATGAATATAATAAGAAATTTGACTAGTGATCATCAGAGGGTGGTAGTGGGGAGTGTGGTAAATGGGTGCTAATGAAAATGGTCTTAATTCAGAGTGATAAAAATGTTTTATGCTACACTTTAGGGATGCAGCTATCATGAGTCATTGCCCATGCTGTGTTGGGCTTGTTAATGATATAGCTGCCTTTGAACCATCCATACTCTGTAACTCCCCACCTAGATTCCTGTAAGGAACCCCAACAAACTCACTGCTTCACTAAAAAGTTCTACGACTAGACTATGTTGATGGTTGAACAACTCTATCAGTGTAGTAAAAACAACCGAACTGTGTGCTTTAAATTGGCATGGTATGGTAGTTCTCAATAAAGATATTTTTAAAAATCCAGTCATCTAACATACTAACATGGAATATACCTGAAATTATAATCCATAGTTTTTTAAATTTTATTTATTTTATGTGGATTGGTGTTTTGCCTGTATGCATGTCTGTGTGAGGGTGTTTGGATCCTGGAGTTATAGACAGCTGTGAGCTGCCATGTGGGTGCTGGGAATCAAACCCAGGTCCTCTGGAAGAACAGCCTCTTAAGCACTGAGCCATCTCTCCAGCTCAGTAACCCATGATTATTGATAAGAGTCAAAACAAAGTTACAGCCCTGCTGTCTTTGGAAAAGTATATTATTCAGACAATTTCTTGTTATCTGAAGCTTCAATCAGCTACAGGTTTATTTATAACACAAACACCGATATTGCCCACATTCCATGTGTTTGAGAAAGATTAAAAGACTCACAGACTGAACAATGAGTAATAGTTTAGAAGAACATCAAATATTTAATTACTAGCCATTAAAATATGATGTAAACTTTTTTGTTGATTTTGTTGCTGTATACCAATTCTACAAAGCCTTGGGTTTCATTATTTCCACCCATGTATGATAACGTGCTTTGAACTTATTCACCCCCTTCATTACTCTTTCTTATCGTCTCTCCTCCACCCCTTTTCCCTTCCACATTCCTAATAGTCTTCCTTTTTACAAAAAAAAAAAAAAACCATGTGATATTTGTTTTTTGAAGGCTGATTTCATTTAACAATATGATCTCTAGTTACATTCATTTTCCTGCAGTGGCACAATTTCATTCATTCATTCTTTTTGGGGACTGTGAGTGGAGTATCTCACTATGTCACCTTGACCGGCCTGGGACTCCCTAGATCTAGCTAGTAAGGAACTCACAAATATCCTTCTGCCTCTGCCTGAGTGCTGAGATTAAAGGCATGCACCACTACACCCAGATTTTATTCAACTTTATGCTGAATTAAAACCACTTCATTGTATGTATGTCACATTTTCTTTATCCATTCATGAGTATCTATGCTAATTCTATAACTTAGCTACTGTGAGTAGTGCTGTGATAAATGTGTTTTCAGGAATCTCCACAGTAAGCTGACTTTGATCCTTTTGAGTGTTTATCCTTTGATCCTTTTGAGTGCTATAAATGTATCACATGGTAGCTCTATTTTTCAGGTTTTGAGAAACCAGTATACTGATTTCCATAGTGGCTGGAGTAATTTACATTCCCAACAACCTAATTTGGGGTTCCTTTTTCCCTACCTCCTTGACAACATGTGTTATTTGTTTTCTTGATGACAGTCATTCTGACTGTGGTGAGATAGAATATCAATGCAATGCTTTTTGCTTGGCTTGTTTTGTGACAGGGTCTTATGCAGCCCAGCCTGGCCACAGACTCACTATGTAGCAGAAGCAGGCCTTGAAGTCCTGGTCATATTGCCTCTACCTCTCAAGTGCTAGCACTGCATGTATGTGCTACCATGTACATATACCATCCAGTTTATGCATACTGAGGATCAAACCCAGGACCTTGTGCATGCCAGGAAAACACTCTACCAATTCAGGTACATCCTAGACTTCAATATAGTTTTGATTTGTATTTCCTTAATGGATACAGAGGTTGACATGTTTTTATATAGCAGCCATCAATATTTCATATTCAATTCAGTCCCCATAAAAATCCCAATGATATTCTTCACAAAAGCAGAAGAAAATACTAAAATTCACATGGAAGCATGTAAGAGCCCCCAGTTAGCCAAAAAGCTACCCTAAGCAAAAAGATTTATATGAGAGGCACTACAAAAGCTTAGAGCCAGCTGGGTGGTGGCGGCACACACGTTTAATCCCAGCACTCGGGAGGCAGAACCAGGCAGATCTCTGTGAGTTTAAGTCCAGCCTGGTCTACAGAGCAAGATCCAGGACAGCCACCAAAATAACACAGAGAAATCCTGTCTCAGGGAAAAAAAAATAGGCTTAGAACCATAGTATAAAACAGCATGGCACTGACACAAAAGCAGACATGGAGAGCAATAGACTGCATAGAGCATCCAGACATAAAGCCAGACAGTTACAACCTCCTACTCTTTGGCAAAGGTGTCAAAAACATATATTGTATAAAAGTTAGCATCTTCAATAAATGGTACTGGAAAAACTGGGTATCCACATAAAGAAAAATGAAACTAGATCCCCATCTCTCACCTGTCCAAAATCAATTCAAAATGGATCAAGGACCTTAATATAAGGTTTGAAACTGCTAGAGAAAAACATATAATAACACAGGAACTAATCCCAAGAGCTGACACATGGGGACTGGAATAGAGCTCAGGGGTAGAGTGCTTGCCTAGCATGGACAGGGTCCTGAGTTCAATATCCAGCATCACAAAAAAACAATTGACAAGTAGAATTATGTGAAATTAAAAAGCTTCTGTACAACAAAGGAGAATTATCAAAATGAAGAGACAGCCAACAGATTGGAAAAATATTTACCAACTATATATCAGACAAGGACCTAATATCTAAAATCTATTTAAATTTTTTCAAAAATTAAACATCAGGGTTGGGGAATTTAGCTCAGTGGTAGAGCGCTTGCCTAGCAAGCACATGGTCCTAGGTTCGGTCCTCAGCTTAAAAAAAAAAAAATTAAATATCAAAAAATAATTTAATCAAAAAGTGGACTAATGAGCTGAACAGCCCTCAAAAGAACAAACACAAAGTTGGGTGTTGTGGGAGGTGGAGGTAGGAAGATCAATAATTCAATGTTATCCTTAGCTATATCATAGCAAGTTTAAGGCCAATGCACGGGACATTAGACTTTGCATCAAAAAAAAGTACAAATGGCCAATAAACGTTTGGAAAAGTGTTCAATCTCCTTAGCCACAAGAGAAATGCAAATTAAAATTGCTTTGGGAGTCTATGTCACCCCAGTCAGAATGACTATCTTCAAGGAAAACAGATGACAAAAATAATTCTGGCAAGAAAGAACATGAGGAAGAAGTTCCCTTATACATGACTGATGGGAATGTAAACCTAATAAGCCACTATGGAAAGCAGTGTGGGGGTTTCCCTACCACATGACCCAGCTCTACCACTCCTGGGCATATATCCAAGCATTCCCAGCCATGTTTATTGATAGAATAGCAAGGGCATGGATGGAATCAGCCCAGAGATCCACCAATACTTGGATGAATAATGAAAATGCAGTGCATATACACAATGAAGTTTCAAGTCATAACAAAGTGAAATCCTGGCAACTTTCAGGAAAATCGATGCCACTAGAGATCATTATATTAAGTGAAGAGGCATTTATGTATGAAAATATGATGAATCCTATTATTGTGCATGTTGTAGCTGTTGGTAAGGTGCTCATGAGCTTGTAAATAACTCCTTACCCATGCTTGTATAAGCAACCCTAGTTAAGCTTATTGGATCACCAAGAAAAGACATGGAAGTAGAAAAGGGACCAGCTGAGAAGACAACAGAAATCAGCAAAAGAGGGTAACAGTGGTGAATATGATCCGAAATACATCATATAATATACGAAATATGCATAATGAAACCTATTATACTATAATTATAGTATAATTACTATATGGTAATAAAAATGTTTAATTAAGAAGAAATAAAAATTTTAAAGTGAAAAATTGCCATCATAGCAATCATAACAGTGATAATGATAATGATTGTGGTGATAACAATGACAATAACCATACCAATTCATATATATTAAACCAAAGCTAGAGATCACTGAGTACAGGGATAAGCCTTCTAGTAACAGTCCAATATCACGGGAATTTGCCAAATTTCTTTGGGAGAATCATCCTCATTTAGTTTAAAGCTTTAAAACCCTGGGGTATCTTTAAATGTGATTTAGGGCCCCTCACATAATTCTCAAACCTCTTTTCAAATTTTTTCCAGGTTCATTATACCTTGCTAAAGCCCATCAATTAAAACTCCAACTTAAGTTATTGACTCAGTGCTAGAGGACCGGCTCAGAGGTCAAGAGCACTGTCTGTTATTCCAGAAGACCTAGGTTGAACTCAGCACCCCCATGGCAGCTTGAAGCTGTATGTAACTCGAGTCCAGGGAGCTACAGATCCTCTTCTGGCCTTTGTAGGCACCAGGCACGCACATGGTGCACAGACATGCATGCAGATAAAACACCTACACACACAAAAATAAATCATTTTTAAAATTATTTACTAAGGACTTAAAGCCTACTTAAAGTAAACAACTTACCCAGCATTATCTGCCTTTGTTTGGCTATACATAATTTAACATCCAGAAGGTCAAGAGATAATGGGATTATTTCACATACTCTACTTTTATGAAGAAAAAGAATTATACACATTATTCAGTGTGTATATTTGAAAGGCCAGTCCTCAAATGAAGCATAAAAGAAAACACTATAAAAGCTCATTTTCCAGCATTCGTGAAGACATAAACTATGATTTACTTCTACATACATCCTGATTAACATAGGAAGGTTTGGGGGTTTTTTGTTTTGTTTTGTTTTGTTTTGTTTTGTTTTGTTTTGTTTTTTGCGGGGGAGGGTGTTTCTGTTTTTTACCTCCATCCGATTCAAGTCACAGGGTTGTTGGTTCCCTGGCATTGACTCAGAATAAGAATCAAATATTGCACACTCCCACTTGGATTTCGGGAAAGCTAGTAAGGAAGAAAAAAGAATATGTAAGAATGTTTACTATAGCCATAGTGGAATTTCTTAGCTATTAAATATAACAACAAAGTCAGCTCACTCATATACACTACCTACGTCACTAGTTGTGGTGAGAGCATTTGAAGGTCCTTACAAGCACAATCTAATACTGCCATTCCCATTTCCTACATGCAGAAACTGAGGAACAGGGAAGGTAAACAAATTACTCAAGGGCATACTGCCAGTTAGTGACCGGCAGAGACTAGAACACCTGGCAGTCCAACTGAAGAGTTCTTGCTCTGAATGAATGTTATAACATGGTAGCAATTTAAGTTTTAATCATACTAAACATAATTTTTAAATGAACATTAACTAAAAAATACTTCCTTTTCAATATTTCTAGAAATAAGCAAGATACTAAAATAATATATACCAAACATAATTTCATGAAATATTTATCTCTTTGGTTAGTAGGAATAACAAAAATGAAAGCATACATTCTTAGTGACTAATAATAAATAAAATAGTATTAGAGGTTTCTTGCACTGTACAACAGCATGAGGAAGAAAGCATGTTACTTGACAATCACCTAACAGCCAGGTTGCTTCTTAGGAGCAGATTCTGCTTCACTACTCTGTCATGAGGTAATTAAGAATGAAATAACCACAAGGACTTTTAGAAGTTGCTGATATTACAAAGAGGAAAAGCAGACTGGGGTAGATAATAAATAAAAGCTATAAATCAAATCTGTCAAAACAGAATTCAATTCAATTTTTAATGAAATGCTTTTTCAAACTAGACTAAATGTAAAAAACTTGATTGGTATCATTTTTGCAGGTGGGGTAATTTATGGTGATATTTTATTTGTACTGAAATGTGATTTTATTTGTATGTTAATAAATAAAGTTGCCTGGGGGTCAGAGCTAATAGCAAGCCATAGCAAGAGCCAGGCGGTGGTGGTGCACACCTTTAATCCCAATCACATGACAGACAGATCTCTGTGTGTTCAAGGATACAGCCAGCATGGAGGCACATGACTTTAATCTCAATACCAACCATAGAAGACCTGGAGATCTGTACAGACAGGCAGTGATGAGGAGGTCATGTGGTTGGGTTTACAACCAATGAGAAGGCAGAACAGAAAGTCTATAAAAAGACAGACACAGGAGAGGAAGGACGACAGCGGCAGTGAAGATTTTTTTAGTATCAGCTCTTAGCTACTTACTGCTCTGACCTCTTGGACTTTTAACTCTGCATTTGGCTCTGTGGTTCTTATTTAATAAGACTGTTACATATACAGTAGTTTCAAGACAGGATTTCTCTGTGTACCTTTGGCTGTCCTGTAACTTGCTCTGTAAACCAAGCTGGCCTCGAACTCATAGAGATCCGCCTGCCTCTGCCTCTGAGTGCTGGGATTAATGACGTGTGCCACCACGGCCCAGCTCAGTTCTATATTTTTAATTTAATTTTGATTATTTGAGTCTAAATTTGTAGCTCTGGCTAGCTTTGAATGCACTTTTTACAATAGGCTGGCCTTGAACTCACAGAGATCTGCCTGCTTCTGCCTCCAGAGTGCTGGGATTAAAGGTGTGTACCACTAACTGGCAACTGGAGTTGGTTTTTAGCCCTTACTCATCTTCCCATCACTGCTGTGCACTGGTACCATGTGGGGGCCAGTAGAAGACAGTCCTGTGTAGGAAGTTAACATCTTTGAAAGACTCCAAATGACAACAATTAACAGCCAACTCTCTCCACCCTATCTTCTATGTCTCTGTGTCCACTGTCACCTCCCCAGTCTGAGTCCTCCTCTGCTCTTGACTAGTCTTGCTCTGTGGCAGGCAACCCATAGAATCATTGCAGACAAGGAATCTAATTTTGTCACTTCCTGCCTAACACAGGCCAATGCTATTGCTCATGATATGTTTTCTGCTTTTCTCTTCAGCCTCCTCCTGGCCTCATCTTTGTTCTATATACTCCAAGCACTATGGCTTGAGGTTTCCATCCCCTGGGTATTCCAAACCCTTTCTCAATACCTCTCAGCATACCTGCTGCCTGCCTCTTCCCGGACCACAGGGAAAATACAGCTCCTCTCACATAGTAAAGACTTAAAATATTTTAACAAAATTTTCTCCAGGAATCCACCTAGTCACCCAGAAATGGAAGTGTCAAAGGGAACTAACTCATGGACAGTACACCAAACAATGACATGTAGTCTTCCAATTCTGTCCTCTAATTTGGGGAAAGGGATTAGCTCTATGATTATAAGTAAAATGGCATCTGATTTTCCTATCACCTTATTTAAAAAACAACCCTATAGTTCTGAATTACCTTACTCAAGACCACTTAGAGATACTAGGATATGTCTCAAGATGCCAAGCTTGTAATTAGAGCTATAAGTTGTACTTTCTAGTGACAGTGAGATTCAGTATTTGCTGTCCATAACTGTCATGAAAAGAGAAGTGATATTGCTTCTAAACCACCCAGAAGTTACCAGAAACAGAAGAACAGATGTCATACTTCCATAGACCATCCCTATACCTCATGTTCTAATATATGAAAGTCTGACACACGTTAAAGAAAGTATCTTCAGAGCCAGGCAGCAGTGGTGCACGCCTTTAATCCCAGCACTCAGGAGGCAGAGGCAGGCAGATCTCTGTGAGTTCCATGATAGGCTCCAAAAGCTACACAGAGAAACCCTGCCTCAAAAAAAACAAAGAAGAAGAAGAAGAAGGAGAAGAAGAAGAAGAAGAAGAAGAAGAAGAGGAGGAGGAGGAGGAGGAGGAGGAGGAGGAGGAGGAGGAGGAGGAGAAAAGAAAAGAAAGAAAGAAAGAAAGAAAGAAAGAAAGAAAGAAAGAAAAAGAAAAGAAGAGAAAGAGAAAAGAAAAGAAAGTATCTTCAGATGGCAAGGACTCCCTGATGTCCAGATATCATTTGAAGAAATAAATTTGTTATTAGGCCTTCACAAAAAACAGCTAAGGTTCATGGCATATGATGAGGCCTTACCTGCTTGCAAGTACTCTGGCTGCAGAGTAGGAGGTAGGCCCTCTGGCAGTGGGTAGCCGTTCTTCCGTGCTACAATGAGATGAAATGCAGCACAAAACTCTGGCAAGGTCAGGGCTCCATCACAGTCAGCATCACTGAGTTCCCTAAAGATAAGAGATGTCATGAGCACCTGTCATGCAGCATCAGCCTCAAGCATGCACACCCAGCTCCCAGATTCCTGCCCCTGGCCTGTAGTATCCTTAAAATCTCCTAGGCAAACCAATGTGAAATCCTGAGGGCCACTCAGAGGAAGAAAACAAGCTGATCTTTGGCAGTATCATCAGTGGCACTTTGTAAATGAAAATGGAAAGTCTTCAGGCTCTCTGATAGGTCTGCTTTTCAAGGCATAGGAAACCGCAGGGAGGAAAAAAGTGATGTCTGAGGTTCTACAGTTATCTGATAGTTACTCGGTAAGTGCAGGCTGCCCGGTGTGAAGAGTGCTGGACTTAATGCTGGAAAAGAGCCAAGGAAGTAGAGACTCAGACACTAGGGGAGTTCATTCAGAGCGTGGCCATAGGTGCTTCATTCTTTCAGTTTCAGGTTTTCCCTTGATGTTTTCAAACAGTGTACATGTTGGCAGCAAGTGAGTCTGCGTGAGACTAGAGAGCTGGGCATAATGGTACATATCTGTAAGCCCAGCTTGGGAAGCTGGGAAGTAAAGATGCCTTTACTTGGGAAGCAAAGGCAGAAGGATCAGGAGTAGCCTTGGCTACATAGTAATTTCAAAGCCAGCCTGAAGTCCATGGAACCCTGTTTGAATACAGAGAGAAGAGGCAGGATGGGGCAAGGGAAGAAGGCAGAGGAAGGAGATGGAAGGGAAGAGAGAGAGCAAGAGAGACGGTGTATAGAAATACACATAGGTTCAAGAAATATTTTATTCTAAAAGTACCAACTAGAAAAGGCTGGAACTGGAAAAGACAAACACGAAGAAAGGGAGTCTTGAAAAGGCTTGTCTTCACTTCAGTCACTGTCTGTCACTAAAAGACCCAGACTTATTCACTGAGCACAAAAGAAACCTATTTGCCTAAAGAACTAAGACCTCTTAAGCACCAGCAGCTCTGTGGTGTACAGACACAAGCATACTTGTACTAGGACAAGTATAGAGATAAGACTCGTATAAAACTGTACTAAAAAGATGATGCTATTGGAAAAAATATATATATAAAAAAACATTTCTAAGGGAAGGCCTGTAACTTTGCTTTGGACCATTTGCATCCTCTTATTCCCCTGAGACTCTTGCTCTAATTCAAAATGCACCAGCCCTGAAACAGCTGCTCCCCAGGGTGAGGCGTCTGGGAACTGCTTCAGATGCTGGATGAAGAGTATGCCATTTAGCCTTCACGCATTTATCTCAACAAAAAGACAGGAAGCCTCACAGGGTAATGTTAAGCCTGGGAGTTCTGCCAAAACAGACTATATTCTTTTCAAAATGGTCAATTTTTTCTGTCCTTAAAATCTAACATAAGGCTTGTTGCAAAAAAAAAAAAGGGGGAGGGAGTCAGACTATATGTATATGGCTAAAGAACCTAAATCCAGCTCAAAATCTTAGCTACACTGGCATGCATGGTATGACTGGACCAGTTTTTCAATAAGATTGCACAATACATAGTGTGCAATTCTAAATTCTATCATAATTTTGTAATGCCTCATGAAAAAGCTTTGCATAAATATTCCAACATTTTAATATATATTTATAACAGCATGATCCACAAAGGCAGGAGTTTATGGTCCTGAGCACTTTCATAGATACAAAGAGAACCATCTGGACCGTTGCAGCACAGCCCTCCTGGAGCTACAACTGTGGCAGGCCTCAGCAGCAAGGCAGAATGCACTGCAGCTGCACATGCTGAATTAGGACCCAGCTGTGAAACACCTGCCAAATTTACAAAGTTCACAGGCATCTAGAATAGCCAAATTTAACTCCGTTCCAAAATGTTCTTGGACCTTCTGTTCACCCTACCTTATAAAATATTATGAAGAATGGCTTTTCAAGGTACTCTGGCTCTTTGCCTCACACTAAGTAAAAAAAAAAAATTATAAAAATAAAATATATGCCATAGTGTCTCACATGTGTACAACTGCCTAGACTGAAATCAGGATGAGAAAAGAGTAATAAGTAGGAAATTAGTTTTACACGTGTGTGTGTGTGTGTGTGTGTGTGTGTGTGTGTGTGTGTGCGCGCGCGCGCGCGCGCGCGCCAGCCATATGAATACAGTGCCCTAGAAGGCCAGAAGAGAGTGTTGAATGCCCTGGAGCTGGAGTTTTAGCAGTCCAGAATACCATAGGAACCAAAATCTGCTCCTCTAGAAGAAGAGTCATCTCTCCAGCCTAAGGAAATTACTTTTAAGCTAGTAGCTAATACTTAGGGTTCACAGTGTACACCTGATACTGTTCATTGTGTTTTTCATATGATTTTATTTAATCTTCATAGCAAACCCTGAGTTCTATTCACTCTCAATGTTTTTTAAAATCATTCAAAAAATAAAATTTTCAGGGCTGGGAGAAGTACACTTACCTGACATGTGTGATGCCCTGGGTTCAAACCTTACCACCACCAAAAAAAACACTGCCAGGCGGTGGTGGCACATGCCTGTAATCCCAGCACTCAGGAGGCAGAAGCAGGTGGATCTCTGTGAGTTCGAGGCCAGCCTGTTCTACAGAGCTAGTCCAGGACAG
This sequence comes from Onychomys torridus, assembly GCF_903995425.1. Classification (NCBI taxonomy): domain Eukaryota; kingdom Metazoa; phylum Chordata; class Mammalia; order Rodentia; family Cricetidae; genus Onychomys; species Onychomys torridus. The sequence goes on along the minus strand of NC_050466.1, from coordinate 61,290,572 downwards.
GCTCCAGAGAAACCCTGCCTCGAAAAACCAAAAAATAAAAAATAAAAAATAAAAAAACTTACTTGAGAGGCTGAGGCACAGCACTTGCTGCAAGTCTGAGGTCAGTCTGGGCTACACAGTGAGTTACAGGTCAGCCTGGGCTACAGAGTGAAACTTTGTCTCAAAGCAAAAAAAAAAAGAAAAAAATCACATCTTAAATAACTAAGACTTTCAAAAGTGCTAAAAGATGAACATATGATACCACTTGGCAATAATGGTACTCACCAGATATAAGAGAGTTCTGGGATGGAGAGCTTTGATTTGGTGAAGAAGTTCTTGGCCACAGACCCTGTCAAAAGCCATTGTTTAAATAAGCCATTAGTTCCTTGTCTGCAGCAGATTTTATGTGCAAGCCAATCAGCACTTTTTCCTTCAGCACTCTCTCTAAACAAGCACAAATACATGCATTCTACAAGCAACAACAAGTCACAGGACTTTAGCAAGAGCAGCCAAAGACTGATCTGTGTTATTGCAAAAATGAGAAAAATATAAAGAAAAGGAATATAACATGTAAAAAGAGGCAATGACAATGCTCATCATAAATACTAACCATATAAATTCCTGCTTTGCTTCTACCAAAACTGCACATTTTTACTAAAAATTCCTAAGAATATTTTCAAAATTACTTAAGTAAGGAATATGTTGAGTTTTATACTTAAAGAATAGAAAAGCAATGCAGAGCATGGCAAAATGATAAGCAAAAAGAAAAAATGGTATCATTAATCCCACCAGAAACAAGAGAGACATCTTGAGAAATCCTTTTGATGAGATTTAAGATCTCTTGATGGTGCTTTGGAGAATCCATCCAGGACTCTCTTCATTGTAAATTTGTCTGTCAGTTAAATCTGAGCTATCATCCCATTGTCCTGGCTGTACTTGAAATGTTAGCCTTCACTGAGCTCTTTCATGCTTCCAGCTCTCAGCAGCTCCACAACTCAAAAGTCTCATTTCTAATACAAGAGAGCATTAAAGCACCAAGTTGTTCTAAGCTAAGGTAAAAGTCTCGAGAGCAATTACAAGTTTTCTGATTGGCCTTAAACAATAGGAATAGGTGGAAAGGCAGTTGGTGGCAGAGTACTTAACTGCCATATGCAAAGCTCTGGAATCCATGCCACAGCGCTACAAAAACAAACAAGAAGCAAGCCTGGCATGACCTTTAATCCCAGCACTCGGTAGACAGAGGCAGGTAGGTCTCTGTGAGTTCGAGGCCAGCCTGGTCTACATAGCAAATTCCAGAACAGCAAGGGTTACACAGTAAGACACTGTCTCAAAAATAAACAAAATAAAATAAATTTTAAAAAGGATTATAATAGATCCTAAAGCAATATTTACTTTCTTCTAATAAATTATGAAGGATCAAAAGCAAAGAAAGTATCAATAAACCAATGAGCCTTCTCCCCAAAAGCACCCTGTCAATAATGCTAACACATGACTCTTGGCTACCAATGCAACCTGTGCCACTTGACAGACAGAACTTGTCAGCCTATTTACCAACTAGTCTTTATTAACCAAGATATAAAGACATTCTCCTCTCCTCCAAGTCTTTTTCTGCTGGATCGCCTCTCTTCAAAGCACAGTAGATCCCACCCACTAGCTAGTGCTGACTTTCACATAGGAGACTTGTACCAGAGTCTCGAAAACATTAGGTGGAAGGCGCTGGGAAGCTGACAGCTATCAAGTTCAGCTATGTCCCAGATGCCACCAGCTAAAGAAGGGAGCTAAGGAGACAGCCTGAGTGCTCTCCTTTGAGTACTTTCACCCCAGCTCCACCATCAAGTTACCAGAAAAAGAGACTCCATTTCTATAAAAAGCCAGAATACACAAATCTAGAGAGAGAGAGAAAAGGGTGTTAATAGTGTCCTAAGACCAGGGGGTGGAGAAAACAGGAGTAGGGAGTAACTGCTACTAAGTGGGTGGATTATAGAGGGGTGATGGAAAGGTTCTAAATTCAGGTTATGAATCTAGTCTGAGAATGAACTAAAACCACTGAACTACACAGTTTAAATGGTAAGTTTTATGGTATATGAATTATATCTCAATTAAGATGTTTATTTTTAAAGACAATGATTAACTGTCATTTATTAACCCCTTCATTGTGATCAAACTAAATATTTTAAAGGACCTTAGGGGGATGGAGATTTAGCTCAGTGGTAAAGCATTTGCCTAGCAAGTGCAAGGCCCTGGGTTCAGTCCTCAGCTCCAAAAAAATAAATAAATAAAAGAACTTAGAAAACAATCAGAAAAATTTGAACAATGAAGTCTTGATTGTACTAAAGAATCTGTGCTTTTTTCTCACATATACCAATGAGTTCTGTTATGTTTTTTTTAAAGACCCAAAGATATATCCTGTAATATTTTTCAAATCAAATGGTCTGACAATTATATTTCAAAATCATCTTGGCTAAGAAGGAATAAAGATTGATGACACTTGTCCATGGGGATTTGTTATAGTGGCAAGTTAAGTTGTATCTATGCTTGAAATTTTCAAAAATAAAAAGGCTGAAAGAAAGTAAAAACACTTCTAACAACTACTTATTCATATTTAGCTAAATATCTGCATGTGTTGTAAAAAGGCTTAGTTGAGCAAGAGGTAAGGTTACCCCATTGTCAATATATATTATCTAGATTTCTGCTTGTCTTTTCTAAATCATGATAGTAAAATTCATTCATTATTTTTATACTCTTCTACCTTCCATAACACCATTACCACCAATCACCAAAATGATGTTTGCCTTTACATATACAAGACTATACCAATTATATACCTTATTTCATAGAAAATTAGTCTTAATCCATGCTTCACTGTTAGTTTAGAATGATCCAAAACACACTGCTATTCTTGGAAATTGAAGTGTAAGATGAAAGTTTTATCAAGTTTTCTTCCAGACTCTACTCCTCACTGCTTGTTTAGTCTTCAGCCTGGTAAAATGTAGGCACATGGGAATTAAACCAACCCCTCTCAGCTTTAATTTTACATAAGGGTACAACAGGAATGCAGCTATCTGAAGATAATCCAGAAGAACTGACATTGAGAAAATGCTGGCCAGTTTTCCTCTCATATCCTAATTTCAAAAACCAGGGAAGAAAGATTTGAGCCAAAGAAATGACTACAACCTGAAACTTCTAGGGAGCATAAAACACGAGGAGACCTGTGCTGGAAGGCTTATTTGTCTTTGCTCTGACTCTAATACAATGAGTAAGCAATTTAAGGTGTCCCTAGGCACTATAATGTACTATTCCAAGTGGTTTGGCTGAGAAGGTGCAGATTCTGGACCAAGTTCCCCCAAATTCCCATTTAAGCCCTCTGCAATGGCAGTATAATTCTCCCAGGATCTTTACCATTTCTTTTCTGCATGACTTACATTTGATAAGAAATTCCACCTTAGAAGATTATAAATTGGAATCAGAGAAGGCTGTGATATTCATTTTGTAACAACTGGTTCTCAAGATGTTCCCCATTATTCACATGGGCACCATGTTCTCTCACCTGAAATGAAGGAACTCGGGTCTGGCTGGAGGGACCGAAACTGATTGACATAGTACTCCCGCTGTTCTTCTGTTATCCTCCAGGGCTCATCTGGGTAATTACTGTTGTTATCCTGCAGTTCTCTCTCCACTGAAAAGGACTTTAAAAACAGTGCTCACAGAACCTTCCTTTCATGAGATGATGTAGAGTTAAATAGCAATGAAAGTTAGTTTATATTTCTCTTCACTTTTCCTCAAGGGAATAAACATAACTGCCTCGTAATAAGAATTGAACCAAAACATAAACTATTATATGAAGTAGATATCAAGCTTTATGCTTTCTCGTATCTTTAAAGTTAACATGACTAAACATGAAATACTGAACAGTTAAAGAATGATGAAAATTTTCCAATGTGTTAAAAGACAGGTTTTAAAAGACAACCATTCTTATCTTTAGCTAGTCATCATATTTTGATCCTTTTAGATTAACTAAGTAGATAACAAAATAATATGCTTTTTCACAAGTATGTGTGGTGGCACCTGTATGTGGCAGCCCAAAGCTGCTATCAGGTATCTTCCTCAATTGGTTACCACCTCATGTATTGAGACAGGGTCTCTCAACTGAACCTTGAGCTCTCTGCTAAGGCTAGGCTACCTAGCCAGCTTGATTTAGGTCTCCACATTCCAAGCACTAGAACTGCAGGCAAGCTACCATGCCCAGCAGACATTAACTGGGTTCTGGGATCTGAATTCTGGTCCTCATGTTTGCATAGCAAGTGCTTTATCTACTGAGCATCTCCCTAGCTTCAGATTCTCATCTGCTCTGCACAGATCATACAGCTGCAACAATTACCACATAATCTTTTTGGTTTTTTTTCTTTTCTTTGTTCTTTCTTTCTTTCTTTCTTTCTTTCTTTTTTGAGACTGGATCTCATATTGGAACCTATGATTGCCTATAACTTAATATGTAGCCAAAGTTGGGGCTGGATTTAATGTATTCCTGCCTCATACTCCTGGGTGCTGTGGTTATAGGCGTGAGCTATAATAAATGGGTTAATCTTTTCTTTATACCTGTTGCATTTGCATTATATAAATCCAGGAGTCAAAATTTCCAAGTCAACCCTATGTCTCTGGGTCCCACTTGTGTGGCAAGTCAGTGTCACTGAATCTGTCCTTCACATGTGTGAGTTGGGAATATTTACTAAATACAAAGCGAGTAGTGAGAACTATCATGGTATTGCCATCAGCAGGGTAACAAGAGGGTTCATCAAACCTGCCACTAGAGGGCAGGCATGCCAAATTTGAAGATTTAAGAGCTCAGAAGTCCGGAGACCTAGTACAGAAGAAAACAAAAGCTATACTAGGCTTTGGGGACTGAAGCAAAATGGAAGTGCAGAGAGAAACATCTGGGGCTTTGCTCCATCCTTCCCATCTACAGCAAAAACACATTTTTACCAAAAGCCACATCCATGGAACCAAGACATGGCCACAGGGAAGGCAAAAGGAAACTAGGGGAAATAGAGGCTATCACTGCACAGACAGCTCCATGCTCATTGTCAAACCGCTGCCTGGTACTAAACGGAAGCTCCTGCTCCCCTGGAGTGTGTTCCTTCTCTCCTCAGAATGAAGCCACCCTAGCTAATAGCTGCTCATGCTAGCCATGGTTGCTCTCTCTCTAATCTCATAAGCAGCTACTTTATTTCCTATCTGGGTAGTGTTAGGAGTGTTTGTTTGTTTGTTTGTTTGTTTGTTTGTTTGTTTGTTGAGACTGGGTTTCTCTGTGTAGGCAGGAGAAGGTGTTTGATCCCTCAGCGTAAAAGTCTACAAATACTCAGCATGATGGTAATCCTCCTGCTAAGGTAAAACACTTATCCATCATGTATATGACCCTGGAATTAATCTTCAGGACCAAAAAACAAGCCTATGACATCATCTATTGCTTATCAAAATAGTCCATGTCTTCTACCCAGCCCTCGGGACTCTTAAAATCCAAGCTACTCTTTGCTCACTTGGCAGGTTTCCAACTGCCCATGTGTTCACATGTTTGATGGACCAAACTTAGCTCTTCTTCCTCTGGTGCCAGCCTGATCAGATCCTCCCTTTTTGCACAGCCTTCTGCTCCAAAGGGCCATCTCTATATCTCTACCATGCCCACACCCATAACAGAGGTCATTTCCTGCCCCAACACAGTCTATTACAAAGGTAAAGTCAGCAGCCATGTGTGGATGAATGATCTGACTTATACCTGGTATCATGTGGCTAAGTTGGAATAACAGTGGGGGGCATACAACACGTTGGCCTCTGAGATGCTTTGGCATAGAAAGTTCTTTTCTTGAAAGAACCACTTTTGTAAGATGTTTCATTCTTAAAGATATAAATAATAAATATACAGACCAACAAGCAGAGAAAGCAAAACCTGTACATACATATAGCCAGGCCATGATCCAGAGCAAAGGCCAGGTGCAATTTAAAGCTATGAAAAGGCCATAAGAATCTTGAGATTGGGACAGAAGATATAGAGAAAGGAGTGAGTGCACGCCTATAGTCCCTGCAAACCAGGAGGCTGACGCAGGGGATCATGAGTCCAAGGCCAAGCTTGGCTGCAGAGAGAATTCAAGTTCTACATGGTAATACTGTATCTCAGAAAATAAGAGTAAACTATAAAAGAGTAACGAGGTTGTTAGGAACTGAAAGACAAGTGAGCAGTGGGACAAAAAAGGGTCTAGAGGACCCGTAATGGAAGAAGGAGTATGAAGAGCTGTGTCTGCAAAGGCTAACTGATTAGAAGTGCAGGACTGTGGAGAGACTGGAATGGTACAGGTCCAGAGGCTAGTTACCTTATCTTGGGCTAAGTTCTTGCCCTCCAGAACAGGCAGCCATCCCTTGCTCACCACCTTTGTGTCAGAACTGACATCTCGTGACTAATAGTTAAAACCCTTTTGGGATCTATTAACTTAGCAGACCACTAGTTTCTACCAATCCAAAAGCTAAGACTGTCAACAGATAGCATCTTGAGCCTATAGAAAAGCTTCCTCCATCTTGCTGAAACTGCCTCTAGGATGTACCCACTAATGTATTTTAAACTTACTTCTTTATTTATGGCTTTCTTTATTCTGTAAAACTATAAAAACACCATGAAATTGTTTCACTGGTAGAACATGGAATTTGGGGTAACATAAATCTGTACTCCATATTCCCAGGCCATGGCCATTCAAAATGACTACAGAATAAACTATCTCTTATTCTCATTTAAAAAAACAAAAACAAAACAAAAACTGGCAAGGTTCTTCCGCAAGTAAGAGCTGACAACCTCAGTTTGGTCCCCAGAGCCCAAATGGCAGAAGGACAGGACTGATGCCCAGAAGTTGTCCTCTGACTCCACACACATGCCCTCACACATGCACACATACTTAAATAGATGTTAAAAAGGAACTCCAGGGCTGTCAAGATGGCTTGGTGTGGTAAAGGTGCATGCTGTTATTCCTGACAATCAGAGTTTGATCCTCAGGAGAAATATGGTAAAAGAAAGGAAGCAAACTAACGGTTTCAGGTTGTCCTCCGACCTCTATAGATGCACTGTGATATGGGCACACACAAACACACACACACACACACACACACACACACACACACACACACTTAAATTTTCTTAAAGAAAAAAACACTGGGCTACTCTACTCCCGATCTCTCTTTTTTTCTTCCCATGAGAACCCAAACCTCTCATTTCTAAGAAAGCATAAAGTGGCAAGGAACATTCTTAGTTCCTACAACCCAAAAGGTCTTAGAACAGAGGGAGGGTATCTGAACACTATGGTCTTTCAGTCACCTGCGTTAAGCCTGCTCACCTGTGCCCATCATTTTCCCCTTGTTTACCAATGTATACTCCAATTGACTTAACAAATGAGTTGACTTGAAGATTTTTTTTTAAAAAAAATACTATTTGATGATAACCATGGTGAATCCTACATAGTTTGGGCATTTCAAATAATTTTAAGTATCTTTGCAAGATTTCAAGAGCTAGAACTCTGCCAAATCATGCTTTATTTAAACCATGTACAGTGCCTTGCAGATTTATATAAATTTACATACACTGCAACAGATATGGAGACACTCACAGCTCTATATTATTGTCTTTTTTATTTATTTTCCATTTATGAGTATGGGTGCTTTGCCTGCATGTACATCTATGCATGTGTGTGCAGTGTCCTCAGAGGCCAAAAAAAGGTGCTGGATCCCCTGAGACTGCAGTTACTGATGGTTGTAAGCATCCATGTAGGTGCTGGGAATCAAACTTGTGTCATCTGAAAGATCAGCCAGTGCTCTTAAATCCTGAGCCATCTGTCTAATCCCTCTATACAATTTTTAATGGCAAAAAACCCTTTCCTCCTATTGGATTGCCTCTCCCAGCCCTGATATGAGGGTTTGTACCTGCTAGTCTTACTGTATCTTGATATGCCATATTTGGTTGATATCCCTGGGAGGCCTGCTCTTTTCTGAAGGGAAACAGGAGGAGTGGATCTGGGGGAGAGGGGGGCTGGGAGGAGTGGAAGGGGGAAAACTGAGGTCAGGGTGTATTTATGAGAAAAGAATAAAAAAACCCTTATAATATTCTCTCTCTCTCTCTCTCTCTCTCTCTCTCTCTCTCTCTCTCTCTCTCTCTCTCTGTGTGTGTGTGTGTGTGTGTGTGTGTGTGTGTGTGTGTGTGTGTGTATTTTTAATGAAGTTACACCACTTGGGCTGATAATGTTCCTCCCAATAGCCATATCAGGCATGGAAATTGTTTGTCAGGGGAGTTTAGGAGTACCTCTCAAACAAAACAGACTATTGCCATTGCTCTTGGTTGCCTCCCAGAATTCGAAGGTAAGACCCTATTGCTGAAGACATCACACATTTGAGATGGAGGATTTGGAGAAATAAAGCTGTAACTGATTTAGAAGCCCCACCCCCACAGACTATCTCTCATAGTACCAAAAGATGATATGCAAACTGCCAAAGGAGAAAAGCAACCTACCCAGTTGTGATGCCTATGAACCATGACAATGACCAGACTGGCAAGGTATCCTGAAAGATGTAATAGTGGGATAGCAACAGCTGTCTAATTGAACTTAAATCCCACTCAATAGGAGGGAATTAATGCCTGGTACTACAAACCTAGACAACTACCCATGGCTGGTGAGGCAACGACACCTGAAGGAAAACCTACTACTGCCATGTTCCTAAACAAGTAGAATTCTTTTTCTTTCTTGGTTTTTCAAGACAGGGTTTCTCTGTGTAATAATCCTGCCTATCCTAGAACTCACTCTGTAGACTAGGCTGGCCTTGAACCCACAGAGATTCACTTGCCTCTGCCTCCTGAGTGCTGGGATGAAAGGTGTGTGTGCACCACCAACGCCCAGCACAAGTATAAATCTTAACTTCATTGTAAATACTTCTCCTTATTATCCCCACAAATAAGTAGCTCTCACCCTTCATCAAAAAGCTTCTTTTTGAAGCAGATGGAGACCATTACAGAAAGCCACACCTAGTCAAAATGCAAAGAACAACTTACTATGTGGTGTCCAGACTCAGTTGATAAATCTTTTCCAGGCCCAGGAAACATCAAGGATTATAGAGCAGAAAGATTTTAAAAGCCAGAGGACTAGGGCACCTACTGACAGATTGTCTCTTCTAAAAATGGGAGTGAATATGCACCCATGAAATCTCAACAATATGGTGGTACAAAGAAGACCTGAACAATGACAACACCATTTGGCATTGCCAGTGTGAACTAGGGAGATCTCATAAGCCCTCATCCCTAGATAAAGAGCTATAAATAATGAATGACTGGTAAGAGAGTTGGAATCAGTGTTCCCCAGGGAGAAGCTTCCTCATTGGCTATCCAACCCAAATGGTCATGCACAAAAACACACATATTAGGGCAACACTACATGAATTAAACAGGTTATGATTATATATATATATATATATATATATATATATATATATATGTATATGTGTGTGTGTGTGTGTGTGTGTAACAATAAAAATTAAAGAAAAAGAGGCTTATTTTGAGAGAGAGTGGGGGGACATGAGAAGAGATGGAGAGAGGTGGGAAGAAATGACATAAATACAGTACTCCTATGAAATTCTCAAAAAAATAAAAATTACACTAAAATGAACTGCAGGGAGTGTGAGGGGACTTCAGGAAGAAATGGGAGGTAGTTGTGATCATTTGTTGTATGTATGTATGAAATCCTCAAAAATAAAGAAAAGTTTAAAATAAAAAAGGAAAATCTCTGAGTCTATTTGATCTTTTCAAGTTTGAGCTCTACAACTGTGAGCTCTGTCTTTCTGTTCTTCACGTGCAGTCTAATCTTTGTGGGAGTTTATGTGCCTTGTATCTACTGAGTTACTTCAAGAACAGATAGATAATGGCATGTGGAGGAAGAAATGACTTCCCACACTTCATGAAGAGAAAAATAGTCCCCAAAAGTGACCCATTAGAAGAAGCAAAATAAGTTAAACTTCATTGTATAAACAGTGACATGTTCATTCTCATATCAATGGACACTTATTGAATACCAACAAACCCAGCCCTTGATTGCTAGAAACATACTGATAGACAGACCAATTCTTTTTCTCAGAAAGCTTAGTGCCCAATAAGAAAGAAAGGCACACAGGCAATCTTAAAACTGTAAGGGAAGTGTTTTAATAATATGAGGTAGCCTGGTCTTTCCTACTCAAACTCTGGTCCCCACACTTATCAGCATGAGTAGGGGACTTGTTAGAAATGCAAGTTCTAAGTTCTAACCACAATCTCCTAATGAACCAGTCAGTCTGTGAATAGGACTCAGGACTAGATTTAACCCTCTGGAGATTCAAAGTGACTTCAAGTATAAGAGACAAAGCCACAGTACATTCAGCAAAGAGAGTGGCATTCACAAAGACATCAAAACAGAGAAAATGGTCATATCCTAGAAGCAGCTCCATTTTGAGTCACATAAATACTTCTAGTTCAACAGAGACATGGGTGGAGATGCCTCAAAATGGTCCACGAAGAAAGCAGAGCTCATAGTTAACAGACTTAGAGTGTATCTAGAAAATAGTAAGGAGCCACAGATAATATTCAACAGGACAATGAGATAATCAGATTCAAGCATAAAAGGATCCTTTCATTGAAAATTACTCAGGGTAGCCAGGCGGTGGTGGCGCACGACTTTAATCCCAGCACTCAGGAGGCAGACGCAGGTAGATCTCTGTGAGTTTGAGGCCAGCCTGGTCTACAGAGCGAGTTCCAGGACAGCCAGGGCTGAGTGAAACTCAGTCTCAGGGGAAAAAAAAGAAAAAAAGAAAAAGAAAAAAAAAGAAAGAAAGAAGGGGAGGGAGGGAGGGAGGGAGGGAGGGAGGGAGGGAGGGAAGGAGGGAGGGAGGGAGGGAGGAAGAAGAAAATGACTCAGGGAAGACTGAAGACAGGAAGAACATTTACAACTATTTAAGCAACTGAAGCCAGAGACAAATGTGGTTTACAAAAGGTCCACTCCAGAACTGAAATGGCAAATCTGCGCCTCTTTATCAGTGACTAAGGGACATCTCACTGCAGGACTCAGGCACACAGAACCATCACCTCTGAGGTAACCCCAATCAGACACAGCAATCAACAGAGTGTTATGAATAAAGAGCTGGAAAGAGACTAGCAAAGACCGAGAGCACTGGGGGTGGGAGTGAATGTTCTGTGGAGACCCAGCCACCCAAACAGAAGCCAGAACCAGGGGAGGCGCTGCCTTCCAACACATCCTGACAAGCCTGCCTACTTCAACCCTAGCTCTACTGGTTTTATTGGCTGGGCAGAGATATTGGCTACTTGACGCCAATTTTGAGCTCTGCCAGTAATTTTAAGAAAAAATATCTATGAGTTAGCCAGGTGTGGTGGTACATGTCTATAATCCCAGCACTCCAAAGGTAGATGCAAAGCCGACCAGAAGTTTAAAGCAAGCCTTGGCTACATAGTTTGAGGTCAGACTGAGCTACATGAGACCTTGTCTAAAAGGAAAACAAAAAAGAACATGAGGAGAAAGAATTCTTCCACATCTGTCTACATAATCTACAAACATATGGCTCATTATACAGTTTCTCTAGACATAGGAGAATTAGATTTGCTTGTATTTAAAACATTCAACTCCTTGAATCTGTTTCAAATGAAATGCAAATATTTGGTGCTGCAAGTTATTATCTCTAGGGAAAATGTGCTGTTTGTAATGAAAGAGACATCAAAAGACTCATTAACAAGTAATAATATTAATAAAATCCCCAAAGGTGAAGTTCACCCTCAAAGTACCTTAAAAATCACACAAAGGTGAACAATACGAATTACAAGGAAGTACTGTCCAACAGAATGTCTAAAGGGCATGTATACTCTTTCATCAATAGAACAGTTCCGCTTAAACAACAAGACTACCCTGAAGGCACCTATAAATGCTGCTGCCTTAGAGTTCAGCCATTTCACCCATGAAAGTAGAATGATTTTAGACTAAAGTCCTTTTCAAGTTTTAACAAAAACTTCTTTTAGCCATAGTTTTCCAAAGCAATTTAGGGCTCTAATTTCACCATCTCAGGTCAATGTTAAACTGTAGAAATCTCTCTGAGCCTAATGTGCCGCACACAGTTGCTATCTCTAAAGATAATCTAAATTTTCACAGCAATGACTAGTCTGGAAAGATATGCCCACTGGTGTAATAGAGGCAAGAATGTTATAGGAGTAGCCAACCAATTTCTGGTTGGATTTAAAGGCCACTCCATAAGACAGAGCTCATGCATGGTACAGTTAACTGGACCAAAAACCCATGGCTAGCTAGGTCATATTCCCTAAGAGAGAACCTAAAACTATTATTTTTACGCTAAATGAATACAGTAGTAAACTACCCCCTGTTGTTGTTTGTATTTTGGTTCTTTTGGGGGACCTGCCACCCATCTCCCAAATAAATCACACACAGAGGCTTACTCTTACTTATGAATGCCCAGCCTTAGCTTGACTTCTTTCTTGCCAGCTTTCCTTACCTTAAATTATCAGGTCTACCTTTTGCCTCTGGGCTTTTTCCTGTTCTCTTGCTTCTGTAAATCTTACTCCGTGGCTTGTGGTGTAGCTGGGTGGCTGGCCCCTGGAATCCTCCTCCTTCTCTGGCTGCTAGATCCTCTCCTCCCAGATTTCTCCTATGTATTCTCTCTGCCAGCCCCGCCTATCTTTTCTCCTGCCTTGCTATTGGCAGTTCAGTTCTTTATTAGACCATCAGGTGTTTTAGACAGGCACAATTACACAGCTTCAGAGTTAAACAAATGCAGCATAAACAAAAGTAAAACACCTTAAAAATATTCTACTATAACCCCCTAGATTAGTCTATCTCTAAACTTTCATCAGAGAAGCTCCTTGCTGCAGTAGACAGTGATTAGTACAGAGGCTCACAATGGACAATGTATAAAAAAATAAGAGTATGAAGTGCTCAGCTCTAGACAGCTAACTACAGCATACCCCCTGTTCCCAAGGCTCAAAGACCATCATGGAAGAGAGTAGTAGAAAGGATGTAGTAACTATCTGAAATGAAATTATGTTTGACATGGCATGACAGTGTCATTGCACACATGTAATCATAGCAACTGTGACTACATGAAGACCTACACAAAATTGAGCTAGCTAAAATCCCAGCATATTGGGGGAGAGGCTCATGAAATCCCACCTCTAGCCAAGGAGCTATTGGCAAGTGATGGCTGCTGTGGAAGGGAGAGTCGGTTTTCTTGGATACCCATGCTTCAGTAGACTGTCCTTCACCCATGCATATATGTGAATTCAATGGAATTTTTAAAAGTATATGGAGCTGGTAAGAAATAGTGGTAGGGACATAGGGAGAAGCTGGAGGAGAAGGAAAGGGGATGATTTTATCAAAGTATATTATATGCATATATGAAATTCTCAGATTAAAGAAAGCTATCCCCACAAACATAAATGAATGTTTGGTAACATGTATCCACTACTCTACTAAATGACAGGTACTATAAGTATCTAATATGTCAATTTTCATCCTTGTAATAACTTTACAAAGTATGTCCCATTGTTTCCAATTGGCAAAACAAGAAACTGATAAGGTAATGTAAGTAATATACCAAGACCACATGCCCAGAAAATAAAAGAGGCAGAACATGAACTTTTTGTCATTAAGCTCTATGGTTATCTCTTTCTACCTATCCATCCATTCTGTAATAAAGAATTGTTTCATTTTCAGAAAGGACCTAATGGCAATACCTAAATCAATTTTGTGGGTCAAGGATCTTCTCTTGAAATGTGAATGAGTATGTTAGAATTATATCCTCCAACATCATCTGATACAGCTTCAGATTACAACTGGTAGACTATTAGATTATCCAGAAAACCGCTTTTTAAGCACATAGTTATTGTATGCAAGCAGCATTTGGCATGTTTTCACTGTTTAAAGAATTGAGGTTAGGCTATAACTCATATAGTCAATTAGTCATTAGTTTTTACTGTTATTTTCATATGTAACACTGACACTATTTTGATGAACATAAACATTTCTTTAATAACCACTGTCTCCAATTCTTCCATAAGAAGCCAACGTCTTCTACTCCAGAAGGAGAGGTATCTTTTGCATTGTCAGGTTTTCTCTTGTTGCTTAGAAGAGAAGCAGGAAAAAATAAGAAGTCAGCAGTAAGAAGAGATTTTGTTAAGGCTACAGACTTTCAAAAATACTGTAACAATGTTCCACCCCTATCCTTGAAGCCTTGTAGGACAGGTCAAGGCTGCCTGTCTTTGCCAGGATGTTCTCCCTTTCACACTCAAGATAGCCCAAGGCCAGATGGGAAACAGATGCTCCAAGAATCCGGGCTGAAAACAAGAAATACTTCTGAGATTTAGGCTACAGACTGAAAGTACCAATAAAGTGCAGGTTCCAGAAACTGGCGTTCAAATTTGGGGTGGCCCCTTCTTAGCAAGTTAACTTCTAAGCCACCTGCTTCCCACACCTAAAAAGCAATCCAAAAGCCCACAGGGTCCTATCTTGATCTCCAGCCTCATTTCTCTCCCACTTCAGGCTCTAGTCACGGCAGCTTTCCTTTAGTTCAAGTGTGCCTGTTCTCTATGTGATATGTGGCAGGCTGGCTCACTCAAAATATATTTTACCCCATCTTAGCATAACTCCTGGTGCTGCATGAGCTGCCTGGTGAAACAATTGCACTGCCCAAACATTTAGTGCTCAAATCCCGGATGGGACATGAGTTCCACTAAACAAATACAGCCATGGAAGCCAGATTCAGATCCAAGTTACAGGGTGAAAGGAGCAGTGAACAAGGCCTTCAAGTGCCTTCATGAGGGCGTACACAGTGCGGAAGTAGAGCTGAAACAATGGCAGCATTTCCCAATCCTGTAGCTTTCTGACTGTGGCGGAGGCAAGGTTCCCTTTGAAGTCAGGCTTATCTCTGAGATTTGAGGTGTTGTTCCTATAGGCTTGGGATTTTTTCAGGTCTTTTGAAGATTTATTAAGTTATCCATACTATATAGCACTACTATAAAGCACTTTTGCTAAATTAGTCAAAGGAGTTCCTGCTGTCCACAATTAAGAACCTGCCCAGTGGGGCTGGAGAGATGGCTCAGAGGTTAAGAGCACTGACTGTTCTTCCAGAGGTCCTGAGTTCAATTCCAGTTCACAACCATCTGTAATGAGATCTGGTGCCCCTTCTGGCCTGCAGACATACATGCAGACAAAACACTGTACATAATAAATTAATTAATTAAATAAATAAATGAATAGATAGATAGATAAATAAATAAATAGATAAATAAATAAATCTTAAAAAAAAAAAAGAACCTGCCTAGTGAATGCCTCGTCAAGGCTCTTGCCACAACATCAAAGATTCCTGTCCCCACCTTGCAGCTCCATCCTTGCCTGGTCAACTTAAGTCCTACCTCAGGCTTTTCACAGCTCAGCTTGAGCATCACTTCTTTGGGGAAGTCTTCCCTCACTTTGTAGCCACTTTGCAGCCCTATGTTGGATTTTTCTGTTTCATGCCACTAAAACACTCCCTTATCTTTGCAGTGCTTCTCAGTTTTCAATTCTACATACATAAATGAGACTGTATGACTTGAACTCATCTCCACAACTTGGCTACAAGTACCTTGAGAACAAGTTTGCAGTCCTCAGTGTAACACTGGAATGGTTGTTGACTCATGAAAGCTACTTACTACAATTCCCAAATGGATGGATGTAATACCTACTGAGCAAGACTGTTGGAAAGACTGAAAGGGCCAATCACAGCATTGAGACTAAATATACAATCAATCACAAGTCACTACTCTTGTTGGAAAAAAGCCATGATACTACTGCTCACCTCACATCAAAAATAATACTGATAAGCCCAGGGCTAAAATAGTGTCCTTAGAAAGGCAGCTTACACGTTAACAGCTTAGTCTATAACTAAGACCAAAGAGTCCTGGAGAGTAAATCAGAAACAAACACCACTCTTAGTTCTACTTTTACAAAGTGTTGTCTAAGATCCTGTATTCAGGCAGGTGTTTTCAGCTACATCTAAATCACCAAATCAAAGAAGCTTCTATCTATCATATCAATGTGTACCCTAACTATACCTCAAAAAGTTCTGGCTACAATAAGCCTTCATTCAGTGCAATGCCTCACACCTTGTGTGAGAGTACTAATGCCAGAAATAGAATGCATTCATTTGCATTTATTTGTAGTCTAACTACCCAGTTGTAATGCCATTAAATCTATGGCTATTTATCACCATTCTCTCAATACCCACTACCTCTAAATATAAATGCTTTCAGGCCTTAAGGCAACACTCTGACCAGTTATGATAATTGCTGAATTAATGTCTTATTCCTACAAATATCCTTCACCTTCTCTCCCAGATATGTACTTCCCTAGAGTTTTCATTCAGGAAACCAATATTTCTTCAGTATTAGCATCGTAGAATTAAAATAAAACTTTTTGCTTTTTATTTTAGAGATAACTACCAGCAAAGAAACAAAGCAAATAGCCTTTCTAATTTTCAAGAAGTATGGCCACATAGTGAGCACTTACTGAGGAATACAGTCAGTGATTTTTTAAAAAGCTTTCACCTGAGAAAACATAAACTTCAATATCACTTGAAGTAAAAATAATTTATAATTGAAGTAAAAAAATATTTCTTTCCCCAAGAATAATATCTAGAAAAATAGAAAAAGAACTATAAACAAGCAAAGGCAACAAGAAGACAGGAGGCTTGATACTACAAAAAAACAGGTCCTACTTGTGGTCAAAGCACCATTCAACTACCTATGGGTTTTACAGTGACACTGCTGTGGAATAATCCACTGTGAATATGTATTACTCTCATTGGTTAATAAAAAGCTGACAGGCCAGTAGTCAGGCAGGAAAACCAAACTGAGAATGATGGAAAGGAGGGTGAAATCAGAGAGTTGCCAGCCAGCTTCCCAGGAAACAAGACATGCTAGAGGACAGGTAAAGCCATGAGCCACATAGCAATACATAGATTAATAGAAATGGGTTGATTTAAATGTAAGAGTTAGCTAGTAACAAGCCTAAGCTATTGACTGAGCATTTACAAATAATATTAAGTCTGTGTGGTAATTTGGAAGCAGCTACCAGGATGAGGAGTGGGCGGTTAGAACAGGAAAACTATTGCCTACAAGACACAGTTGGGTAAAATAAACATTAGATAGTCTACATAAACCTCTTTATTCATTAGGAAAAGGTATAAAAATCCAAATAGGGTTTGAAGTAAAATGGAGAATGGATCTGGTAAACATTATCTCAAGTCAAAAATGGGCATATATATAAAACTATAAAAAGAATCAAGACAGTTCTACCTCTTTACCAAATAAACAAAACAGAGAGGCTACACCTACTATCTCTAAGAACAAATTACCTTTTACCTAATCTATACCCATAAACTAAAAGTGATGATTTGAATAAGCATGTTTGCTTGTTCGCAAATCTGAATACTTAGTCCCCAGAGAGTGGCACAATTTGAAAGGCTTAGGAGGTGTGCCTTGTTGGAGGGAGTGTGTCACCAGGGGTGGACTCTGAGGTTTCAACAAGCCCATTCCAAGTCCAGAGTCTGGCCTTCCTGCTGCCTGTGGATCCTAGTACTCTCAGCTACTTCTCCAGCACATGTCTGCCTGTATGCCACCTTGCTTCCCATGGACTAAACCTTGATTAAATGCTTTCCTTTATAAGAGCTGCCATGGTCATGGTGTCTCTCTACAGCAATAGAACACTGACTAAGACACTAAGTGATTCAACTTTGTTGTCATAATCATATAAACAAAAGATTCTCATTCCCCATAGACATGATGTTCTATGGAGCAGAAAAGAAACTTGGGTCCCTGATCTTTAAGTGCCTCAAGTGCCCACAATCTATATTTAAACACATAAGGAGCAGTTTTACACACACCTTGCAGAATCTCATGAGTCTAAAATGTCAGTTATGGTTTTAGGCTTAAGAACATCAAATCAGTACAAATCCATAAATAGATCAGATAAAATTTTAAAAAGGTCTAGGATATGAAGAAACAATCCACAGTAAAGGACACATAGGGAAGAACTTCATAACATTAAAATATTCCAAGTCACATATATATGCTAATTAATATACAAAGGTTAGCATTTTCCACATAGGAGGATGACAAAGGTCCATAAGTTTGTTAACATGTTTATTTACAAAGGTACCAAGATAGATACATTTTCTACATTATGGCAAATGTGTTAATTGGTGTAGCTTACAATCTGAAAATTTCTATAAAAATTACCAAAGTGTAGACATTTTCACTAAAGAGATCTATGCCTAGGAATTGAACCCATACAACTGTAAACAATGCTATGCTTGCAAGAGCTAGATGTCATCAAGAAGGGGCTGCTTAAATGGCTTACAGAAAATGCATACAACAAAATCCTAAGAATTATGTAAGAAAAACACAAAAAGATAGAGTCTTTGTGTATTGCCACAGAATGTCAGAATGCTCAAGAAAAATGCTGAGTATATAACAGATGTACAATAGGTTACTTACCACATGGGTAAAAGGCTGAACTACAAACTTTGATTATACTACATATAATTATATATGTATTTGAATTAGAGTCATATATAATAAGTATTTTGTATACAGTTATACAAAAGACATGCATCGTAGTTGTTTCTGTGATGGGTGCTTACAAGGTAGGAGTGAGAGGGCCACTTTTTACTCAGCATCCTTTTCAATATTTGACTTTGTAAAAATGTTTAGGCTCCAAGGAATAAGCATCTTAAGAGCTCACAATGCAGAGCCACAAAATAACATCTGCAGTGTACTGCTCACTGTGTAATATGAAACAATCCAAACTGCAGACTTCCCTCCCCATGGCTCTGTTAGGAGTAAACTAATCATGGAGTAGTTCATTTGTCCCCACATAAGTTTAACTTCAGTCATTCATAAGCAAGCACATCATCCTGACTTAATGGAAAGTGCAAGAAAACACAAGAACTAAATGTAGAGATAACACTATACTGAAGTAGCCACTGGGGCTCTTCAATAGTCAGGACGAGTGTTCTTAGACAAGGGGGAGGAGGAAAGATTCAAAGGAAAGGTCTAAGTCAACATGTGTGGGGGACACACACACACACACAGAGAGAGAGAGAGAGAGAGAGAGAGAGAGAGAGAGAGAGAGAGAGAGACCGACCTAATGGTGCCTCAAAATGAGTTCCTGAAACCCTGGGTGAGCACTGGTGGTCCTAAGCTGCCTTGTAGGCCACTTCCGAAGCTAACCAGTGGCCGAGACAGTGCTTATCTTGTTGTCTTTATTTGATGACTTGCTTTGCTTTTTCCCAGCTCATAGCACCAGCTCTCTCATGAGGCCACTGTAATCACTCCGGCTGGCCCCATCCTAATCTTTCAGCCGTTTTCTATGCTCTGCTCTACTTAGTTTGCCAGAATCCTGATCCAATCTACCCACAAATAACTTTCATAGCACACAAGAAAAGAAAAAACGATTATCTCAGTGCCACATTGGCCTCCCCAAAAGACTATTTCTTTTTGTTCCCATCAAAAGTATTACAGGAACAATTTACCTGTGACACAAGCAATTCTCTCCTGACCTACAACAACATTCTAACAGAGATTCATGAGTGTTTCTTTCTTTTATCATCCTTACGTTTGCTTTTTCTCATGAGAACTATTCCCAAAGGGTTCAAGGACTAGGCAGAATTTGTTTCTGGCCCTGAGTATCTAAAGTGAACTCTCAGGGTGTTGGGGAGGAACATGGTAAAAAAAAAAAAAATTGAGACTGAGTGGGAAACAAATATACAGCTACATGTAATAAATGCTTTTCAGTTCACAAACTTACATGAGCATGCTGCTAATATTTGCTTCTGTACCAGTTTTACACAAAATTTGCAACAAAAATATAGCTCCAAAACCCAAATGCAACGGCAGAGTTCTAAAGGACTCCAAGTTCTGTTGCCATCATTTATCTAAGAAGAATGGTGATCAGAATGTGCTCCACAACACTGTTATGCTCATCCCTCCAGAAAAAGATACTGTACAGCAAGCTTGGTTTGGGTTTCAAAGGGGGTGTGTGTTTCAAATAGAAGATCATTGTGTTTTCATCAGATGTAGTTGCAAGGAAATTTCATTTGCCAAATCAGCATCCCTAAAGTTAGGTTTAAAAAAATAAAATGCGAGAGGGGTATTATGAATGAATGAATTCAAGTGCATGCGCAAACACACACACACACACACACACACACACACACACACACACACACACACACACATATTCTATTTGTCTATTTGTCTGGGTCTGCATAAAATGTCCTGGAAACATTATTTAAAAAAATCTCTAGTTGCCTTGAAGATGGAAATACATAATGATCAGATTCCCATTTGTCTGATTAAGTTTCACTAATAAATATACAATTGAGCAATAACCTGTTTTTTTAAGTATGGAAAACTGCAAGTATCACATATACATGAACACAGTAGGAAAACTCTCATACTTCATGCTGTCCCTGGAGGGAGAAAGCAGAGATGAATTCAGACAAAGGTAGAGATCAAGAGTTCCACTAGAGAATGCTGACCACCTGAGAAAGGACCAGTGTGCGAGAGTGAAGCAGTGAGCTGTTATGGCCGAACAGGAAAGCAGAGTCCAAATGACAAGAGAGCCCAGGAGCCATGTTCAAGAATGTGCATGATTTATATGGTAAGAACGAGGAGCAGAGTGACAAATTCAAAGTCAGTACAGGATGAGCAGCTAGGGGAGAGATAACTATTTATTTTTAACTGAACTTAAAAACATACAATTTGTACATAATAATGAGTGCTATGTGGCGTTTCAACACATGTACACACTGCATAATATTTAAATCTCTTGCCTGTTAGTGTTTTTAAAATCTCTTTTGTTGCCAAGCATGGCATCAGTGCCTTTAATCTCAATACTCAGGAGACAGGGGCAAGCAGATCACTGAGTCCTTGGCCAGCCTGGCCTATATAGCAAATTCTAGCCCAGCCATGGCTATATGGTGAGAGCCTGTCTCGGAAAAAAAAAAAAACCACTTTTGTCTACAAGAGGATGTCGGCTAGAAGAAGGCATATTTGGGGTTAATATCACAGATTCAATGACAGGATATAATTGCCTGAACTGAGAAGTAAGGCAGAACAGACAGACAAGAGTCTGGCACATAAAATGGTCAGAACTTGTTAACTGAATGGACATACAGGATAAAGGAAGAGTCAAAGACAATGAGCAACATTCCTGTTCATGGTAATGGGTGATGGACCCAGGAGAGCTGGTACTGTGATAAAGAACCATCAATTCAAAGTGACAGTGAGTCATCAAAGTAAGACTGTCTGGCAGATAGAGACACATCACCCCCAGATGAGCTAAAGAAGAATAGTGTGAGAAATGATTTCAAGGACCAGGCAGAAGGAAGACTGCAAAGAAATCTCAGCAAAGGTAGCCACAGAACCAGGAGGGTAGGGTATCACGCACACAGATAATAACAACATTCCAGTGACAAAAATGGCCAAGAAATTCAGTAAGATCAGGACTTGACCCAACATAGCTTTCAACAGTCCTGGTGAGACACAGACTGCAGAGACACATGGGAGCAGAAGCTGTCGCTCTAAATGCTATGCACACAGAATCAGACTCTACATGCAAGCTGTCCAGAATGGCTTATGAAAAATGAAAACCACAAATGGCCTCTGAAGACCTGATAACAGGTAAAACAGAAAAGAAGACTTTCAATTTCCTTGAAAACTCCCATCAACCATCCACCAAAATAAGTATCTGAAATTTTAATGAGGTAAAAAAATCTATTATTTGAACAAAAATATTAAGGAAAAATACTGACCATTCCAAAGTTTGGAACGTTAATTTGACATAAACACCTCCAAAATGCCAAGCCATGGGCTACAATAGCACAGGCCATGGGTCTCTAAGGGCCTCCCCTAGAACCCAGAATTCATATCCCTTCTAACTTTTCCATGGTGGTGGCAGTGATTTGGAGTCAGGGTCTCGTGATGGAGTTCAGGTGTGCTGGCTAAGGCCGGGATCCCCCGGAACTCCCAATCTTCCTGCTTTCTGCTACTGTTCCCAGTTTAGTAACTGCTGTGGACTCAAGCACCGGTTCTTGCTATGCTAGTCTGGCACTTTACCCCCTGAGCTACAGCTTCAACACCCCACTGTAATTAAGCAGGAAAGAAAGATCTGAATAGAAGGCCACAAATGAAGTTAGAACAAAGAGGATAGACTGCCATCAGCACAGGAACATGGCACAATGAGGAGAATTAGTCACTCCAACAAGCTTAGCACTGTACCAAAAAATACTAATCCCCCACCACCAAGAACCTTCACTTCCAATCCCCTAATCTCCATGACTAATTCAAATTGGCATTTTGCTTTCTGTAACATGGAATCCAGCCAAAGCAAGCTGACAGGAATAAGAAGAAAACCTAGGAGCTGAAGAAAGGAAAACACACCAGCCACGAAGAGCACAGACTGCCATCCTGGCCAAGAAAGGCCCCTTGCTGTCATCCTGAACAGAAGGCCATGCTTCACACAGGTGCTAGGAGAACAAACAAGCATTAAGAAAGTCAGACTGGCACACTGCTGGGATATACTGCTAAGTCCACACCAAGATGTTAATGCACCAAAAAAGAGAAAGAACTTGCTCCAGGCCATGTGGAGTCAAGCTGGACCTGGGCAGAACCTGTTTTTTCCCTGTGCTTCCAATAGTCAATTGTTGCCAAACACCCATACCCAGCCTCCGCTCTTCCCAAAACTTCAAACCCATACAAACATAGAACTCTAGTTCATCTCCTCTGGGCTGTCTCAAAAGCTCCGTTCCTGGTATTCAACACCAAACTTACAGCACCAGGATTTTTCCTCAGCACCACTTTTTGTCTAGTGCTTCCTTGCTTAAGATGACATCATCATCTTCCATCCAGTTCCCAAGCCAGTAGCTGGAGGAATATGTCCAGTGCTTGAATTCTAGTCCATTCCATTTCCAGCTGTGATCTTGGGAAAACTCAATAAAGTATATACACCTCAGGCTTTGTCATCTAAAATGGAGGTTATAGTGTTACCCCCAAAGGCCGTTGTGAGCACTGAGTTAATATGCACAAAACACTAAGTACATGAATGTTTTTGTACATGTAGCTCTGTCTGCTTTCTTACCTGCTCCCCATACTTACCCCTTTACCTGGCTAACATCTCCATCCCTTCACACTTCAAATGTTATGTTACTCCCCAGAGAAGCCTTCCTTAACTAACCTCTAAAGTACAGCATAATTTTCACTCACATCATATACTATACCATATGTTGATTTTGGGATGGCTTGGTTAATAGTCATCTCCTAAAATAGTATGAAAGTTCCATGAGGGTGGGACCTAGTTATGGCATATCTCATTTACATAATATCTGGTACTTTACAGGTATTCATTCACTAAGTATTTGTCAAATGAAGGGTTCAAGAAGCATGCTTCTCAGCAGAAAGGGGCCTAGAGGTTAGAAGAAAAATTACAGGACACCAATACAAGTGAGGGTTCATGGCCTTGCTTCCAGGGAGCTTGGTAGAAGGGGTCCCATAGCCTCATCCTACCCCTCGTAAGTCAAAGATTCACTGCTAATTTGACCAGTGTTTCTACCCATTCAAGGTTTCATCTCTACAGAAACAGAACATACTCTGCAGGAACCTGCAGTCCACACCTTAGAGAACTTTGAGAGGAATCCCTTCAATCCCTCCCTTAATGCAAACATGCCTCCCAAATTTGTGTGATTCTAGTGTTTAAAGACACATATTTTTATACCATGGGATCTCTAAAACACAGCCAAGTACTACATCTGGGGCTCAGCTGAAGAAACAATCTTCCATTCCAACTTGAGAGTAAAACTGATCTGTACTGGCCGTAAAAGAGTCTTTGTTTTTCTTTTTTCCTTTTTTTTTTTTTTGAGTTAGGGTCTTGAGTTTTAGAAGTTGACCTTGAACTCACTATGTATGCAAAAATGACCTTGAACTCTTGATACTCCTGCCAGGTATGCTCCACAAATAACAGACTTTCAAGAATAGTTTTGGGATGAGTATGTAGTGGAGTAGTAGAGTCCTTGCCTGACATGGGCAAGGTCATGGAGTCCATCCCCCAAGCACCAAATATGCACTCAAATACACACACACACACACACACACACACACACACACACACACACACAGGAGGGAGGGTTATAACATCTAATGTTCATGATACGATCTAGCCTTCTTGTAATGTGGGACTCTAACGTTGAGCTAAGTGTTTAATATGCAGACTCTGACACTGAACTTTACTAGACTCAAATTCAGGTTCTGCCACATACTAAGTATGAATGAAATCTTAAACTTGCTGCTTGACCTCAGCAGCGCCTAGAGCCATCCATCTATATTAATAGAGACAGCAGTGCCTAGAGCTTATGGTTATAGAAAATATTACATATATCATATATGGTTTAATTACTACCTTTTAGAGTTCTTTGTAAACAGAGCACTGCTTTAAGATCAAGTTCTGTGCCATGTCTAACAGTGCCCTATGCCCAAAAGGCATCCACTGAATGAACTGCAAGATCTACTTTAGACTGTTTATTCTCTTCCAAACTAGCAGCCCACTTCTTTGTGGGAGTGTCTGAGTCCAATCTTCTATTTTGAGTAGATCTGCCTGTGCAGAAATGGTCCCTCTTCCTGAGTTCCACAATTGAAATGTTATACAAACCCCCACCCACTTCCTTTAGTCTTTCATGTTAAAGAATAAACCTAACTTTTTGATAGTTTCTCTCATGTACACACACACACACACACACACACACACACATACACACACACATACACACACACACATACACACACACACACACACACACACACACACACACACACCTGTCTTTTTAATAATATACTTTCCCAACAAAGGAACTTAGAGATACTATACAAGACAACAGCTATGAACAGAGGAAAAAATCAGAGTTCTTTATCCAAAGGAAAACACTGGAGAATTAGAAGCTGAAACTAACTAAGCTGTGATGTGACCAGAAGAAACTGAATATCATTATACCTGTGCCATAATATTTTGTATCTATTACATGCCAAAAGTAGTAGTTGCTTATAGTTTCAGACCAATTGCTATCCATATGGCATTGTCTGAGGCACTGAGAGAATCCAGAACAAGTGCAGCCTTCCAAACGCTTACCACATAATTGGAGACACACAGCAAATGGAGAACAGTTAATTAGGCATTAAACGAGTAATAATAAAGAGGAAGGCAAACATGAGACAAGCTGCTTTAGGAAATGTGAACGTCTCCTGAAAAAGGTGCTCCATGATTAGACACACTGAAGATCAAGCGCCAACCTCTGCTTTATTCTAGAGACTGAAAGGAGAGAGAAACAGGGAAGATTTAAGAAAATATACAAGGCAAAAGAGAAAAGTGTAATGTTTGAATGATGAGGTAGTTTTATTCCTTTCTTGGAACAAAATAGAGAGTGATCAAAAAGCCATGCTCCTCAATAGAAAACAACGAAATACATCTCACAGGAAAGCAGAAGGATGGATGATATAGGAGGAAGAAGGCAATCAGGATGTAAGGATGTGGGTGACAGGAAAGGGTCATGGAGGAGATACAAAGTACAATAGCTATAGATATAGGTATAGATATATATAGATATATAGATATAGATATAGATGTGTGTATATGTATGTATGAAATGTTAACAGTGAAGCCAGGCATCATGACCCATGCCTGCAATCTTAGCTCTTAGAAGGTGGAGACAAAAGGATCAGCCTCAGGTACACAGGGAGTTTGACATCATTTTGGTGAGACCCTGTCTCACCCAACCAAAAAAAAAAAAAAAGAAAAAATGTTAAAATTAAGCCCATTAATTTTGCCCATACTTTGTATGCTAGCTGTAAAATAATAATTTTAAATGTCATATTTCTTTCAGGATTTTCTTTATAAGAGTTGTTTTTATTTTTAAGTATGTGTATTGCATGTGTGTCTGTGTGTGGGTATATGAACATGCATGCAGGTACCTATGGAAGCCATAAGAGGAGCTGGAGTTACAGGTGGTTGTGTGCTGCCTAATGTGGATACTAGGATAGGAACACTAATCCTCTGCAAGAGCAGTAAATGCTCTTAACTGCTGAGCCATATCTTCATCCCTAAATGCCATATTTCTACAGTACAAATTTTCTCCAAATTCTCTCACTGACATAGGCCCACATCATCACTTACCCGAATAAGAGATGCCTGACGACGAAGGGGTTTGGATATTGGAGCCTCTGATGAGGATCCTTCAGGCTGGCCAATGGGCTGCCTAGTTTCATAAGGACCTGAAAAACAAGAGAGAATGCTAGCAGGGTATACAAATATTCTACTCCAAAATTATTTCACACTTAAACTGATGTAGCATGTGGTTTTCAAGGAAAAGGTAAAAAAGGAACTAGAGTGTATACTCCAATAGCTACCTGAGACTCACAAATCCTGATCCGCTTGTCTCCATAATTTCACTAAACAATCTAAAGACATCTAGCCAATATCATGATAAGGCTAAAAAAAAAAAAAAACTCAAATCAGGTTAAGAGTATGAATAAAATGAGAGAGTAAAACAGTGAGAGCCTCAATGAAATTAGAAAGAATGAATGAATCAACAGCTAGAAATGTGCCACATTACAAGTATTCATTTTTACTCCTGCTTCTTGTGCTATCTTGGACCATGCTCTCAAGTAGTGGGGCTCATTTTTGTGTTCCTTCATGGTTTCGAAAGATATGACTTTAGCCTAGAATCAATAATGGCTGTAGGTCAGAATTAAACAAAGGCCTATTTTGAATAATCAGCAACTCTAGCCATATAAAGTGCATCTAGGAAATGGCGGTACTTTGCCTGGATGCCTGGTGGGCTCTTTTGACTTCCTTCATCTTTTCTTTAGTGGGATCAAAACTGAAGCATGCTGTGCATTATTCCCATTGAAACTTCTATCACTTAAAAAGCAATGAATTCAAATAGCAGTTTCTCCTTACTAATTTCATGCTACATTCAAACCAAATTTACATTCAGTTGGGGAGAGAAATGTAAAAGGGAACCATAACCTTGGATTAAAAAAAAATGAATTAGCAAAGGAAAAATTCAACTGTGCATCAAGTAGAAAACTCAGATATCCAGAATAGTTTTTCCCCCTGGTTGAATGTGTGCATTTCATCCCTCCCAACTAAGTACAGGAACTACACTATACATTTTGGAAGGGCTGAAGAGTGCACTGCCTATTTGAGGTTGGCCTAATGCTTATATATATATCATCTATACCTATTAAAAAGTATCATTTTATTTTAAATGTTTGGATGTTTTACCTGCCTGTTTGTCTCTATAAAGTGTGTGTGCATGGTAGCCATTGAGACCAGAAAAGGACATTGGATGCCCCAGAACTGGAGTTATAGACAGTTGTAAGCTGCAGTGTGGGTACTGGGAACTGAACCTAGGCCTGCTAGAACAACAGTCAGTACTCTAAACCAATGTGTAATCTCTCCAAACCCAAAAGGTATCATGTTTGTTTGTTTGTTTTTCGAGACAGGGTTTTTCTGTGTAGCTTTGCGCCTTTCTTGGATCTCGCTCTGTAGACCAGGCTGGCCTCGAACTCACAGAGATCCACCTGCCTCTGTCTTCCAAGTGCTGGGATTAAAGGCATATGCCACCACTGCCCAGCAAGAGGTACCATTTTAAACAAAAATCTTTCTCTGCAGTCCATATTTATGAACTCTTTCAGCAGGAAAAGGGAAAAAGTTTCCTCAAATTTTTATTTTGCATTGAAGATTTTTAAAAACTTAAGTTTTCTGAAGGCTGGAGAGGTGACTTAGTGGTTAAGAGTACTGGTTCCTTTTTAAGATGACACAGGTTCAATTCTGTGGGAGCCCAAATTACTCAGGGTCAGAGAATCTGAACTTGCTTTACCCAGCAGGGCTGCATAATGAGATGATTTGGCCATGGGTGCGGTTACCAGGTGTTTGGAAGGGTCTACACTTGGCTGTGTGGTGTGCTTTGATCTTGCAGGGAGGGGGGTCTTTTGCCCCGCTCCCCTTGGCATATTACAAACAGCCCTTTTGAATAAAGTACTGGGCTGGGTATTGACTGAGGGCCCTCCCAAAGCCATCCTGTGTCTCTGTCTTCCTCCTCGTAGTCTAGGTCTTTCTATCTAATATTTCCTCATTCCTCTCTCCTCCATAGGTGGGAACAGGTCAGAGCTGGACTGCAGCAGACTCCCACACAATTCCCAGCACACACATGGTAGATCACAACCACCTATAACTCCAGACCGGAGAACTGATGCTCTCTTCTGGCCTCCAACCTCCACCCACACTGCATATATTTGGTGTACAGACATACCTGCAGGCAAAACACTTACACACATAAACTAAAAATAAACGTTAAAATTTTTCAATAAAAAAAAATCTGTATTCGGGCTAGAGAGATGGCTCAGAGGTTAATAGCACTGGCTGTTCTTCCAGAGGTCTTGAGTTCAATTCCCAGCACCCACATGGTGGCTCACAACCATCTGTAATGAGATCTGGTGCCCTCTTCTGGTATGCAGGGATACATGCAAGCAGAACACTGTACATAATAAATAAATCTTTTTTTAAAAAAATCTAGAGCCAGGCGGATATCTGTGACTTCGAGGCCAGCCTGGTCTACCAAGTGAGTTCCAGGAAAGGCACAAAGCTACACAGAGAAACCCTGTCTCGAAAAGCCAAAAAAAAAAAAAAACCACACTAATTCGGCCGGGCACATGCCTGTAATCCCAGCACTGGAAAGGCAGAGGCACATGGATCTCTGTGAGTTCGAGGCCAGCCTGTTCTACAGAGCTAGTCCAGGACAGACTCCAAAGCTACAGAGAAACCTTGTCTCGAAAAACCAAAACATCTAATTCTTTTAGATGATAAATCTAGTTATAATTTATATATGCTTCCCTATTTAAATGTATTCAATTTACAATATAACCCCAAAGAAAATTAATATGAACTTTGAACACTAAAATTCAACATTATTTATTATAAAAATAAATTATCTTCTTTATGTACAGAATGCCAAAATGAGTATATAAAAATGAGTAAATGTATTGCATGTTTATTATTCTATTAATCAATAACCAAAATATTTTTAAATGATTTTACTACCTGTAAAATAAGTTTCCAAGACACAAAAATGGGAATGCTATTCTTCACTCCTTCTATTTCCAGAACACATAATAATGACCTTACCAATATGGTAGCAAGATAGTTAAATAAGACAATTAAATATAACCAGCTCCAATAGAAAGGAGAAATTATCACCCAAAATGAAACCACGTCTCATCTCTGTGGACTAACACTTTGAGGATTTAAAATATATAAATATATAAACTGCTTCTTTCTGTAGCTTACTTCTAAATCAAATAGGATAGAGTGCTGAGGTGACTGTTATGGTGCCATCTTTAGCATAGTTATTCTTTTTTTCCAAATAGAGAGGTACAGCAATAGCATGTCAAGAACTCCAAACTGGCTGGACATTGTGGCACACACCTGTAAGCTTAGCAGGCAGGCGGCCATACTGCTGCTCATGAGACCCTGAGAGAGAGAGAAAGAGAGGGAGGAGGAAGGAAGGAAGGAAGGAAGGAAGAAAGGAAGGAAGGAAGGAAGGAAGGAAGGAAGGAAGGAAGGAAGGGAGGGAGGGAGGGAGGAAGGGAGGGAGGGAGGGAAGGAGGGAAGGAGGGAAGGAGAGAGGGAGGGAGAGAGGGAGGGAGAGAGGGAGGGAGAGAGGGAGGGAAAGAGGGAGGGAGGGAGGGAAGCAAGCAAGCATTCAGGCTCACATCTATTTTACATTTCTTCCTAGCAACTAGAACACAAAATTATAACACATTAAAATATCTAAAAGATTGCCTAGCAACACATTTAGTGCATTTCAGAACCTACTAGGAGTAGATACAAATGTAAATACCACAAAAGAAAAATTCATAGAGAGCATGTAACCCAAGTCTTCAAAAGTAATTTTTCAAATTGTGGGCAGGCATTGTCCTCTGATATGATTTTTTAAAAGTCATTCCATGTTGATGTTAAACTCTCTATACCAACTGAAGCTTACCAAAAGGTTTTAAGCACAGTAAACTGAAGCATGGCTAGGATCCTAGTGAGCTTCATGAGCTCTAATGAAACCCATGGACTTGGGCTTCCTGTAAGAGAGGGGTGTGTCTACCACCCAGAGGAGACCCTCCAGGGAGGAGGGTACCATGTGACCCTCAGCTCAAATCCCTCACCTACAGGAGTCTTAACATGGAGAGACAGATGTATTTCACCAGCCAGGCTTCAATGGAAACTCAGCTACACAGGAGCTTACTTTGGAGAAGCAGATTTTCCTCTCCTACTATGGGGAAAGGCTGGGCTGGCCAAGGCTGCCTGTGAGTGAATAAGTGGGTATCTAAATCAGCCATATATCTAAGGGGTGTGCCCAATTTAGCTACACAAGCACCAGCTGATAATTAGGCTAGCATCAATTTGATTTCTAGCTTGCTCATCAACTGAATCTACACTCAGAAAAAGGGTACATTACTTAGCGCTTAACTCTCTTCCTTGCCAAATAAAACCCAAAACACACAACTCAAAGGCAAACCAAAGAACCCTTCAATTCCTTACAAGAGGTTTCATATGGAAGCAGAAACATCATCTTTTTCCAAGGAGAAGATTAATTTTTAAAATCCTAAAGTTCAGTATCAAAGTAGAACTGTGACTGTTTTTACATACCTGCCCAAAAATTCTACCCTAAGTGTCAGAGAAATGACACCTAAGTCACAAAATATTCGTGAACAAATATTTATGGTATCTTTATGCATAATAGCCAAACACTACACATTAGCCAAATGTTCATCAACAGAAGAACCATTAATCCACGATTATTTGTGCAATGAAACCTACTGAATAATAAAATAAAAGGAACTACCAATACAATGATAGGAATTTTGACTGTTGTATTGAGGGGAAGACAGCAGATACAAGTAGAATTATTCTGCATGTTTCCTTTTGCATGAAGTTCTAGAAGAAATAAACTGATCAACAATGATGAAAATCATTACAGTGCTACATTTCAGGGCACGAAGTAGCTGGGAAGAGGCATCTGCAGTACAATGGGAATGTTTTTTTTATCTCAGTGATAGCTAATTGAGTATATCCATTTGTTAAAATTCGAAATTACTTAAAATATGTGCATTTCATCATACATAGATTTTTGCCACTTTAAAACAAGTATAAAAAGGAATGAGGGTATACAGAGCCTAGGCATCGACTCCTCAGAGTCCAGAAAAGAGGGAAATGGGCAGTCTCTTCAGTGCTGCAGGGATGGCAGCCCACTTAGGATAGGATGAGAGGGTGGGGCAAGAAACAGAGGACACAAACAAGGACTATCAAAGGTAGAACTTAATTATAGGCTGACTTAATAGACCACAAATACATTTACCTATGAACTAAGCATTAATTTCCAAGCCCAAATTAGATTTGAAATAGAAGAAACAATTCCCCTTCTTTTAAAAAAGCAAATTATATTTTTGGTTGTGAGCCTAGCCTTTAATGGCTGAGCTATCCCTCCAGCCCACATGAATTATGAACCAAAGGCTGTGGAGCCCCCAGCTGGATCAGGCCCTCTGGATAAGTGAGACAATTGAATAGCTTGAACTGTTTGGGAGGCACTCAGGCTGTGGGACCGGGATCTGTCCTTAGTGCCTGAGCTGGCTGTTTGGAACCTGGGGCTTACACAGGGACACTTTGCTCAGCCTGGAAGGAGGGGACTGGAGCTGCCTGCACTGAATCCACCAGGTTTAAATGAATCCCCAGGGAAGTCTTGGCCCTGGAGGAGATGGGAATGGAGGGGAGGGGCTGGGGGGAAGGTGGGGGGGGGGGTGGGAGTGGGGAGGACAGGGGAACCCATGGCTGATGTGTAAAATTAAAACACAAATATGAAAAAAAAGGCAAATTATACAATGGAAACTACAAGAGGAGAGTGAAGCCTTCTCAACCCTGTGTAGTTTCAGACAGCAATGAGACGGACAATTTTCCGAATGATCTTTTTTTAACTCTCCATTAGGAACACCAGTTTGCACTGCATAGAACGTAATTTCCAAATGAGTTTACACTCCTATTCCCACTAAATCCTTCTAAAACCCTCATCATTGCTTTAAAGGAAAAAGAATATGGTTCAGAGAAGCTCAATGGCTTCCCTAAGGTCATGCAGGGTCCTCCCAAAGCCAGCCTCTGGTTCTAACCCAAAGCTCTTTTCTTCTCCACAGAAGGACAGCCCTCTGTAGTTCAGCCTAGCATATCTTTGTATTTCTGTGACCCTCTAGAAGTCACCATCTTTTTTTCAATGCAGCAAAATCCTGCAGAAACTGGGTTCCACCACATCCCACAAAATGGGCAGGGGGCTAGAGGCCATTCCACTCTAGAATCCATTAGACTGGTCATATCTGAAACTAGAAATGGGGAGCACAGAAGGACAAGATGCTGCAGTGGATTTATGGAGCTTCACCATTGCAGTCTGGGCAGGCAACTCTGCAAGCCATCCTGAGAACCAACTCTCATATTTTACCCCTGAAATGATCAGAAGAGCATAAGTATGAACAAGCAGACAGCCCCAGAACTGTGCACGTGGCATGATTCTCAGCAAAACGCTACCCTAGCATTGCCCTTAGCCTCCTCCGAAAACATAAAAGCTTGATATTTTCATTTCTGTCCCTGGCCTGTAAAGAGTGGATCAACTCTCTTGCTTTTGCATAGTTATATTTTAAAGAATTTTCATAAAAGCAATTATTGAGTAAATATGTTTAGTGCTCTTGCAGAAGGGAATAACAATTCTCAAAAAATGCAAACCCTTAGCATGCTATACTCCTTTAATGAAATATTAAATCATCTAAATAGTTGTTTACAAGTCTAAAGACCAACCAATTTCCAGGCTAAGAAATAAAGCATTGCTGAGATATGCCTAATTTCATTTAAAAAAAAAAACTTTGATTGAGAATATAAAAAGAAATTGAGCCATGTTTCTAAAGACAAGAGTAATTAAATCAGGAAATTAAGCAGCTGGTGGCACTGCGCCTGGTAGATTAAGGAGACTCTGAGACATTGCCTGTGACAGCTGGCCCCTGGTCGCCTCTTACCTGAATGCATCTGTTCTGTGCCACTCCGCAGTTTGCTGTAGCCATGGCTCAAGGACACCCTCTGGTAATGAGGCGGGGAAGAAGGAGGGGAGGCAAGGGGTGACATCGTGGGAGACTGTGTTTCCTGCTTCAAAGAACCAGAGCAGAGTTCAGAGGCAACCACTGGAGAAACCTGGCATTCTGAGCTGCAGTTTAAGAAGCAAAATGTGACTCTATGGCTGGTGACCTGGCTGATTTAACAACAGGGTAGAAAGGTTTCCTCAAAAATGCAGCATAGCAAAAAGGTAGTATTGAGGATTCAAAATCACTAGCTCTGTGCTACCTAAATTACTAATACCAGCCTAAAATGCTTTCAGTTAGTCCAATAATATTTTCCTTTGAGAAATGAAAGGCACTGATCACATAAGAGAATATTTATAGCCCTCAAATGTGGACAGATTCTGTCTTGATTCAATTAATGAATTAATGAGTCTTCCTTTTTAAGACTCCTATTTATTGAATTTATATTCACAAAGTATAAATACAGAATATGCAATAAAATGTATATTTTCAATGTTTAATAGTGGGTATTCTTCGAACTTACTATATAAAATTAAATGTTGGGGAAGTTGTTTCATATGCAAAGACTTCAGAACATAGCCATCCCATCTAGTTAGTATACTACGAAATACTAAGATGAAGTCTTCATAGGTAAAACTATGAACCTGATACAGGACTCTAGGCCAAATAACAGCCTGAGCCTGCTACTGCCTTTTGTCCTTTTTTCACTACCAAGAGACTGTAAGCCTAGGGGACCCAAAAAAAACAGAGAAATGGTGCTTTTTCTAACACAGAGACTATTTTGGCTTCTTTAATTTAAAAATAAATATGCAATCTGAGATAAGAGACTAGACTTGGAAACTTCCAGGATATCTGCCACTGTGGGACAGTGAATCCTCAGTCCTCTCTAAATGCTTGTGTAAACACATACCAAAGTATACTTAGTACAAATTCCTATGTCTCTCTAACACACCACTTAAATGACTAAAGCAACATTACATGGAGTTAACAAAATGAGCTATGCCTCTTTTAACTATAAACATACAACTCAGGCCAGGCATAATGAAGCTATAATCCTATAATCCCAGCATTCAGAAGGCAGGAAAATGATGTAAGTCTGATGCCAGCCTGAGCTTTATAGAGAAACCCTGTGTCAAAAAATAAAAATAAAAATAAACCTGCAATCTTGAATATCCAAGACCATCAAAGCAAACCATGTAAGTTATTTTCTAGTATAACCCTTTAATATTTACTACATTTTCAAAACATCTTGTTCGATTCTTCCTAAAATATAGCATGTTCCTTTACCTTACAGAAGACAGTACTGAATATAATCCAACTTCTCTGCAAGGCTCATTATCAGAAGCATGAGTTATACCATGATGTCCTTGGGATTTCCTAATATGAAAACTGTCTCTTCCTAAAAG
This sequence comes from Onychomys torridus, assembly GCF_903995425.1. NCBI lineage: Eukaryota > Metazoa > Chordata > Mammalia > Rodentia > Cricetidae > Onychomys > Onychomys torridus. Next base: position 61,255,880 of record NC_050466.1, on the reverse strand, counting down.
GCCCACTCTAATGGCATCCTTTTGTCTTTATTAATCACCACCTCATGACTGCAATCAGTGGCCTGATTTTAAAAGTCCACCCTCCATATTCTGGTTCCAAGCCTGCTAAGTGGGTAATAGCATTTACTGAGATGCCATTCCACATGTTTCCCAAGAAAGGATTCCCTGGTAAAAAGAGTCTGGTGAACAGATCTCCAGGTCTCTTTACAATAGAACCTGCCTGTCAATGTGCACTCTTAATTTCCAAGGCTGATGACTTAGTCTTTCCCCTCTGAATGGGACATGATGACATACTTTCCAAACACATTGTTTGGGGATTCTTTTTGGAAGGGAGCACTTGCTAACTTCTAGAAGTTATGTTTCTTCTCTTTGGTTTTAGCTTTGTTGTTTGTTTTCCATGTTGTTTTAGAAGTTACATGCCAACGAACCTATTTAGAAAACCACTGACCTAGAGAAATCAAATAAGTGTATTAAATCAACAGCATTGTTTGAGGCACAATTCTATTCGAAGGCAGATTCTAAAGGGCCAGTGGGTGGCTAGCAGTAATTCCTATGTGTCAGCTTCTTCTTGCTACAAGAAAACTTTCCTGGCTCACTTCCAAATTTGTAATTGTGCTCCAGATGGCAAGATTTGCTGGGAGTTTGGCAACAGACCAGAGGCTGTACTCCATGAGGCTTCACGGTGAGAAATGACTGAACATGCCCAATCACACTCTCACCTGTTTATCCTCGTCGTCCATTCTTTTGAGGGAATTTTTCTCGGTGGGTAAGTATGGAATCTGAACCTTCTTTCCGTGCAGCTCAGCTGGGTTCCCAAACCGTATCTCACCATCACTCTTTGCCATCACAAAGCGAGGCAGAGGCAGTTCTTTAGAGGCAAGGCAGAAAGGCTTAAGTGAGGTTATATCTTAAAACTGCAAAAAGGAGAGCTCAATGGCCAAAAAGAAATTAGTTCTTGAGGGAAATTTTCAGAGCACTAAATATAGTTTAAATTTTAGTTCAGGCACAATGTAGACTCCTATAATAATGTCATGAGAAAAAAAAAATGTAATGTTTAACCAAGGTATTCCAGCTTAACATTTTCCAAACTGAACAATCATCACAGAACAAATTCAGGTTTGGGACTATCTCCCACTTGATCCTGCAGAAAAAGGATGTGAATTTTATCAAAACAAGAGGCAATGATACCAGCAAAGCTTACAAATGTTTAAATACAGCAGATGCAGGGTTAGGGGCCTGCAAATACCAACCCATCTATCTTCTCGGCCATTCTGTAAGATAAACTAGCATTAGCATCTCCCTTTACAGCTGTGGAAACTGGTGTGAGGAAACTACACAATGTCCCCCAGGACCACACAACTAATCTCTGGGCAAGCTAGTTCTCAAGAGCACCCTACATTGATGTCCACCCCCTTCCTGGGGCAACTTCCTGGGTTGAATAGTTTCCCACTCAATATAATTCTTTTAAGAGTTTTCCCACTCAATCTCTGGTTGCCTGTTGATAACATAATGAGGAAAGTGTTATGAAGTCAGATCAATTGCTCTACCATTTACACAGATTCTAAAGACAAAACCATTGGCCACTCACGGTGCGACAAAGAGCTGTCTGGCATACTTCCTTATCTTTCAAATTCTGACAGAACTATTCTGGAAATGGTGCTTTGGCATGCTTCTGATTCTCAGCACAGCAAGTCACACATAAGCACATGACACAAAGATCCACACAAATAAGGATAATATTGTGCATTAGGCATAATGATTTGCATCTGGAGCCATTGTTCAGGATAATTCCCAGTGTGTCTTTGCACTTCTGTCATCCCTCCACTCCAAAAACACAGCTGTGCTTCCAATGATGGATGCTGTGCTAAAGCCAGGAAACATCTTAGCAACAGCAAGTATGCTACTCCTGGGGCAAAGAAGGCTCCTGGTTCTCTAATATCCACATGTTTATTTTTAGTTGCTATGTGCACATTTGATTCAAAGAAGGTGCAATTATGACAAATCCCTGTGGGGTCAATCAGCTAAGGGCTCAAGAGTCATAAAGAGATAAATCAATCTGAAAACTTAAATCGAGATTCCTCTCTAAAGAAAGACGGCCACCATTTTTAATGTTTTAATGTTTCCCAGCCATGGGCAGCTCTCCAGCACTGAAGGCGGAAATGGATTTCAAAAGGAAAAAGGTAAAAGAAACTCCAGAGTCTTAGTGAGTCACACAGAAGCCATTCCTGTGGCGCTGTTCACAGAAATAGCTCTTTCAATGGGGTCTGACAAATAGATCTAGAAATACAGAACAAGAGCATACAAAATAATTTTCCTACTCTGGCCTGACCATGTGACTATTAGTCTACTTCAAGTACTTCTTCAAGAAAAAAAAATCAGTTTCTAATCTCCCCAGCCAGTGCTTTGCTGGCATTTGGTCCAGAGAACAATGGAATACAAGTGTAGCATTAGGAATGTTAACAGCTGTACCCGGACTCCCAGATACCAGTAAGGATCCTGTCAGTCCACACAGTCTCCAGAATCATCTGCCTAGGAAACAAGCATTTGCCTCCAGATGGACACCAAACAGTGAAAGACAAAATACAGCTGAATTCTTCCTGTGCTTTCTTCAGTCCTATGATTTTTAAACAACTCGCACTTAGAATTGTAACTATCTCTTATCATGACAGTATCATCTCCCTGAAGCTGCTACAAGCTATTAAAAAAGTAAAACTCTTTAAGTCTTTGACCTCGATAATTTTCTTTTGTTATCTGTACACAGAATTCGATGGTGAAATTTTATTAGAAAATAAAATAAATGAAGCACCTACTATACAGTGATGTATGCCAGGTATACTGGCTGGTTTTATATCAACTTGACACAAGCTAGAGTCTTCAGAGAGGAGGGAGCCTCAGCTGAGAAAATGCCTCCATGAGATCCAGCTTTACAGCATTTTCTTAGTGACCATCCTGGGCTGGTCTTATAGAACATAAGAAGGTTAGCAGAGGCCTGGCAGTGGTGGTGCACGCCTTTAATCCCAGCACTCAGGAGGCAGAGGCAGGCAGATCTCTGTGAGTTCCAGGCCAGCCTGGTCTACAAAGTGAGTTCCAGGAAAGGCACAAAGCTACACAGAGAAACCCTGTCTCGAAAAAAAAAAAAAAAAAAAAAAAGGTTAGCAGAGCAAGCCATGAGGAGCAAGCTGCTCCATTCTATGGCCTCTGTCATCAGCTCCTGCCTCCAGGTTCCTGCCCTGCTTGAGTTCCTGTCCTGACTTCCTTTGATGATGAACTATGATGTGGAAGTGTAAAATAAATAAACCCTTTCCTCCCCCAACTTGTTTTCTGGTCATTGTTTTGTCGAAGCAACAGAAACCCTAGGACACAGTGATTTCTGTTAGGTCTCAAACCCATGACAAATGGCTGAGGTGCCTATTTAACATATCAAAGCAGATGATGGCCTTCAGGTCCTCCCTGCACACCTCAGCCCCTATCTATTACAGGATGAGACTGGCATACCCCACCCCCTACCCTAATCTTCTCCAGCTTGTGGGGTGGGGGGAAGGCTGGCCTACCCATCCCCCAGCTGCCCTTCCCTAACAATCAGAAGGTCCTTTTGTAGTAGCTGCTTAGAAGCTTGTCTCCAAAACTTAATTAAATTAACACATGGGAAACAAATTAAGAGCAGAAAATGTTCTTAACTGCTGAGTCATCTCTCCAGCCCCCTAGAATTTTTTTAAGTGATAAACTGGGGACATTGCTCAATGGGTTAAGGGCACTTTCTCTGCAATCAATGAGGACCTGAGCAAAAATGTAAAGAACTCCAGGGCTAAAGCTCTGTCTTTCAACTCAGTCTGCAAAATGGGTCTAAAACATAGGACAAGAATATACAAAATACTTTCTACCTTGGTCCAACCATAAAAACATAACTCTACTTCAAGGATTTCTTCAGGAAAAAAAAAAGTCAAGAGATTCTTGGTATTTCTAATCTCCCTGGCCAGTGCTTTGCTGGCATTTGGTCCAGAGAACAACAGAATACGAGTGTAACATTACAAATGTTAACAGCTGTACCAGGACTCCCAGATACCCATAAGTATCCAGTCACTTCACACATTCCCCAAACCTTGGTTAGGGGCACTTCGCTAGAATCATTTCTAATCCCCAGAACCTATGTAAAATCCTGGGCATGGCTTTGTGTGCCTGTAACTCCAGCACTATGGAAGGAGACAGACAGAAGTATCCTAATAAATTGCTGGCCTGCCTATCAAGCTGAAAGAGCAAGCATTCTCCAGTTCAATGAGAGACCCTGTCTCAGATCAATAAAGTGGACAGCGATAAAGAATGACAGATGGCATGGACCTCCACTTACACATGTATAAGTGTGTACACACAGACACTTCATACATGCAACACACATACACAGGAAGAGAGAGCACAAAAAAGAAAAACATTAAAGTGAAATAAGTTGGTCACAGAAAACAAATTTCATATGATTCCACTTACATCAAGAGTAGTAAAATGCATACAAGTAGAAAGATAAAGAGGGATTGCCAGAGATAAGGAATGAGGGAAAATGGTAGTTGTTTAATCAGACTTTCAATTTTACAAGGTGAAGTTCAAATTACTAGAAAATGCATCTATACCAAAATGAATAGACCTAACACTACTGAACTTCACACATAAAATGGTTAAGATGGGAACTTGTGTGTTACATGAATTTTATAACAAGAATTTTTAATTTAGTTGAAATTTTAAGAGGTCAAATTAATCTGGGCATTGGTGGTACACGCCTTTAATCCTAGAACTTGGGAGGCAAAAGTAGGCAAATCTCTGTGACTTTGAGGCCAGCCTATCTACAGATCTATAGACCAACTTCTAGGACAGCCAGGGCGAGAGAGAAACCTTGTCTTGAAAAAAAAAAGTCAAATTAGTTTTAACTATTTTAACCCCATATCATTTCAACATATGACATAAAATTATGAAGGATGTTGAGGTAACACAGCAGGGGCATAAGCATTCTGCCTAGCATGCTCAAATCCCTAGGTTTGATTCCAAACACAGCCAAAATATAAACATATATGAATGAAATAGTTTACACTTGTTTTTAGTGAAAACTCTTGGAACTCACATGTATATTTTACTCTCAATGCATACCTCAATGCTTATCATATTTTAAGTGTTCAGGAGACACACATAGCTATTGGACACCATACTGGAATAGATAAGTCACAAGGAAATATGGGTCACTGTGTTCAGAAATCTGTATCTTACTAAGAACTGCTATAATGTTAAATGGCAGCAAGTGATTCTTCCTTAAATAATCAAATGATATTTTGTATGTAGGTATACTTTATACAGATCATTTTTAGAGTATTGACTTGCATGTATGTGTGTGTATATCAGAGATAGGGTGGGGAGGGAAAAGCAATATATAAATTAAAATACCAAATTTTCTTTCATGTTCTTTTCCATTCCCCTTCCTCCTTTTCCCCACTGTCAATGTGTAGTCTCCTGGTAAGATCAGGAGCTTTTGCTAGATAAAAGAATCAAAGATGGGCCAGCAAGATGGCTCAGTGTATAAAGATGCTTGTCATCAACCCTGTGACAACCTGAGTTTGACCCATGGGATCCATGTGGTAGAAGGAAAGAACCAACTCCCAAAAGTTGTTCTCTGACCTCTATACAAATACTGTGGCATGTATGCACAAGCACCTGCATGCACGTGCGCGTGCATACACACACACACACACACACACACACACACACACACACACACACACACGATTAAATGTAATTTTATTTTTTAAAAAGATCAAAGATTCTGTTAAAGAATCCTATAACAAGCATAAATGAATGAATGAATGAATGAGAAGAGCACTGCTCATAAGGTTGAAGACAACCTTGGGGATGAGGAAGTAACACAGAGCTGAGGACCACAAGTATGTGGGGAGAGGTGGAATGCCTAGAAAACAGAACTGGTCAGCCATACAGTGGGGCATCACTATGCATAGGGGAATTCATCCAAAGCAGCTCTAGCTCCCCACAGGAAGGCTGAGAAGGGGAGAAGGTATGAAGGAAGCTGCTAAAAGGGCCACTGAATTTTTGTTTTGTTTTGTTTTGTTTATTGAGACAGGGTTTCTGCATGTAGTTTTTTGGTGCCTGTCCTGGAGCTCGCTCTGTAGACCAGGCTGGCCTCAAACTCACAGAAATCCACCTGGCTCTGCCTCCCGAGTGCTGGGATTAAAGGTATGTGCCACCACCGCCCAGCAGGGCCACTGAATTTTAAAAAGGAAAAGAAATGAGATGAATATTAGGTAGAAAGTCTTAATGGGAAATCCCAACATAACATTCAGTATTCAAATGTCCATCTCTGCCCCCGGAAGGAATTACACACACACACTAGGCTCACTTGGCCATATCTGTACCTCCTGGGATCCTTACTCTACCCGTGGCCATCCTATCCCACCCACCCTAAGGAGTTGTCTTTTCTACCAGGCACCAAGCTGCTTGTCCCACTCAGAAGATTTATCTTCTAGTTTTCAAAGATAAATGTAGCATGAATTTTTAGAAGGCCTTATTAATAAAATCAAACCTGAATCCAGGTATTGGGGTGAAAGCTGGAAGGTCAGAGAAGCAGAACAAGCCACAGCTAACCTCACCTTGCCAGCTTCTCAGCTGATCCTGTTTCCTCAGACTGGAAGCCTCTGTGTCCTCATCCGAATGAATCTCAGCTGAACTGCTGCTCAAAAGCCTAAAAGCTTAACCAGCTCTAGTTCCTCATCTTCATGCTTTAAATACCTTTCTGCTTTCTGCCATCACTTCCTGGGATCAAAGGCGTGAGTCACCACGCCTGGCTGTTTCCAGTGTGGTTTTAAACTCATAGAGATCCAGATGGATCTCTGCCTCCAGAATACTAGGATTAAAGGTGTGTGTGCCACCATTTTCTGGTCACTATGTCTGTCTAGTGGCTGTTCTGTTCTCTGACCCCAGATAATTTTATTAGGGTGCACAATATATTGGGGGACACAATATATCACCACAGATAAAGGTTTGCCAAATAAGCAGGGCACAGAGACCACGCCTCCCCAACCCTTTCAGTCTGACCAGAGAATCTCTGCTTCTATTTTTCTTGGATAAGATAATTCTTGTTTGAGGAGGGGAAAGGCACTGAAATGCTCAGGATCTAGGGAGGCAGCAGGGTTAGCTTGATTTTCATTCTACAGGCAGCACAGCTCTCTCAGTGTCAGCACTTCATCGCATAGTTGACTGGACAGTTTTTTGTTGTGGGGGAAGGGCCCCGTTCCATACAGTGTAGGACATTTAATACCATCTCTGCTCTCTACCCACTAGATGCCTATAGCACCCCCTCTACAGTTATGACAACCAAAAATGTTGGCATACACTGGCTAATATCTCCTGAAGGTACAAAGTCCCTGGGTTGAGAATGGTCATTTTCCAGCAAGGAACCAGGGAGTAAAATGGTTTGCCTAAGGACCTGTGCAGTGGTAGGCTGGAAATTATAACATGGCTCACACATCTTGTGATTTCACAGAACAGTAAAAATACCATTTCACCACGGATCAACATAAAGTTGCCAAATTTTTACTTTGCCAAGAATTTTAAGTCTGGTGTCATTTGGGAGTCTGAAACAGTTGGCTAGCCATGAGTTCAAGGCCGGTTTGGGATACAATGTGAGAACCAGCCTCAAAATACAACAATAAAGAATTTTACTCAAAACCATAATTCATTATAAGTTTTCTAAAAGGACACCTAACAATAGGGGAGAAACATTTAGAATTAAACACATTAATGCTATAAATAACTCCTCTTTCCTCCTAGTTCTCTCTCCATCCATTGCCAATAGTGCCAGACTACCAACAGAACATGAGCCATTTTGGAGAAACTATCCTGAAGACAGCAGGAACCACACCATTGTACTATTGGAGCGCAGAAATCTCAAGGGGCCTGTAGAAAAGAAATCAAGAGGTCTGTTGCCCACAACTGTGTTTCCTTCCCCTAACTGAAGTTAAAGGCTTTCTTTCCATTAAGTATGGAGGCAGCCAGCCCTGATGGCATCATTCTAGTACTTGCAACTTTCCAGCTGTTTATGTCATTATACTTGTAAACAGCTTGGTGTATTTATTATACATGCTCATTACTGCTCTACAGGTATGGCAGCTGTTTCAACCACTGTGGGATCTTTTATTTAATGCATTTAATAAAGAAGTATGTATACGGTTATGAATATGCTAATATAATTGGTTTCCTTTATAATCCTATGCCTTTGTACACATTTGAAACATTGTTCTGGGCTCAGGTAGAGCTCAGTAGAAAAGCATATGCTTAATATGCCCAAGGCCCTGGGTTTGATTTCGAGGACCCTAAAAGAAAAATAAATAAGCCCAAGAAGGATTCAATTTGCCAAAGTGTTCATGGCATTCACACAAAGGTTAAGAACCCAACCCTGCATCCTGTCTAACTCTCCCTGGGTGCTCAAGTTCAGAAGGAAAGACAGCAGGAATTCTCTCTGTTATGTTCTGCCACCCCTTAAACTGTTCAGCTACTCATTTACCTCTAGTTGCAACCAGGGGGAGGATACCAAAAAGCTTAGTACCAACATTAGGGAGGCATTATCTGGTAGGGTCATGTAAATGCATATTTAGCACTTAAACAATACTGATATTAAGTGTTCCCTTAAATGTTGTGCCCTATGTGCCAATATAGTGAAACATATATTTGTATTGTAAGCAAAGTTCTTGGAAATATTTCACATGACTTCCATGAGAAGTTATCACCTTGGCTTCATGTAAGAATCACACAAAGCTCTCAAAAATCCTACTGCTCTGGATGGACACCAAGCTAATTAAATACAAAGTTCCCATATTTTCACTTTGTGTTTAACGTCCTCCAGGTGATTCTCAAGGGAACTGAGATGGGTGATAAGCAACCCAGAAGGACTTCTGCAAAATTTCCTCAGGAGTTTCCAGAGAATCTGGATTCTGATTGATTTAGTTTAGAATGACAACTGATGAAGATGAGTTCAATTCCCAGCAACTACATGGTGGCTCACAACCATCTGAAATGAGATCTGGTGCCCTCTTCTGGCCTGCAGGGATACATGCAGACATGTAGGCAGAACACTGTATACATAATAAATAAATAAATAAATCTTTAAAAAAAAAAAAGATGCCTTCCCCATGTGCCACCACCTGAATCTTCAGAACTCCATCCAGGAAGGCTAATGATACAGCTCAGTGGTAGAAGCCTTGTCTAATATGCACAGGATGCCCTGGGTTCCATCCCAACATGAGAAAGGACAAAAAAAAAAAAACAAAAAAAAAAACAGGGCAGAACTCTTGAAAAGATCCATTCATTCTGGCAGAATCTTGGTAAGCCCCAAGTGATCAGAACAGTTCATTCAGGAACAGGGAATTAAAAGATGAGCAGGAATGGGAGAGAAGGGACAACCAGTCCCATGGGACTCTTTCATTGAGCCATCCTAATCCCTAAAGGAGACTTAAATGACATTCCTGCTACTTCAGTGGAAAATGAAACTGAATGGTATTATTTTGCCACAGGCTAGAGAATTCCTGCCCCAGTCTCATCTCACTAAAGAACAAAAGCTATCTCAACCACCAGTTAAAGGGAACTAATCCTAGTTCACTCTAGGAATTTCTCCCCATTTGAAAAAGAAAAAAAAGAAACCAAAGCTACCTGATGAGTTTTCTTTTTTTTTCCATTTTCTTTATAATTTTTTAAAAACAAAATCTCAAGCCTAGTTAGAAAAGCTGAACTTTTCTGTTTAAACAGTTCCATTTGGTTTTTTTTTTCCTTTTTTAAATTTATTATATTTGAGTTTTAATTTTACGCATCAGCCATGGGTTCCCTTGTCCTGCCCCTCCTGCCCCCTTATTTTCCTGACCACGAAGGTAGAGAAAGCTAGGAGATATTCCACAAAAGCTTACAGAAAAGGCCTTAGACACACCCGAAAGAGTTCACATGAAAAAGAAACCTGTTACAGACAATAAAACATATAAATGTGAGCTACTCACCACATTTAATGCTCTCTGTCCGAACAGGGAGGCCGGACTGTGCTGCAGCAATCAATTTCAGGGCAACGTAAAACTGTGTTGGACCAAAATAACCAACCCGCTTTGCACCACACAGTTCTGTGATCTGAAAGAGACAAGAAAATGATACTGAAAACCCAATCCATAACAGAAAAAAAATGAGACAAAGCTACGTAATGAAACCTTGAGGATTTCACAGGATAACTAACCAAAAATTCCCTTGGGAACCTACATGTATGCAATGGTTGAGTGTTCCCCCTTCCTCTGATTTAAAGAGAGGATTTTTATTCAAATCATTAATTTCTACCTACTCACAATGTTCCAGAACTGATTATTCTTCCTCCTTTAAAGACAAAAATAAAGATGACAAACGATGGCTGTTACTCTTCTTATAAAAGAAAGGATGACTTTTTGGGGGGTAGATTCTAATGTACAAAGTCTAGAAAGTCATTGGCGTGAAAAGAGAACAGATTAGTCATTACACTATTTATGCATTATCCTGGTTTACCAAACTTGAATGTGGATTAGTCAGGAGCTAGGGATGAACTCAGTGGTAGCACACTTGCCCAGCATGCACAAAGCCCTAAAGTTCTCAGGCAAAGTCACTTTCTAGTAAATATACTTCAGGTGCCCACTACAGAGTTGTTCAGAGAAACAACAAGAACACACTGCATAAGTACTTAATACTGCAGTAACTGTTGGTCCCATTCTGTCACCTGTAATTAGAACATATTCCTCCACATCTAGACTGAACTCAACTGTTTCTCTTCTACAGATCCTTCCTAAAATCTTGGAATAATAGTTTATTTTCACAGTGCATTCTGAAAGCAGTCTATTCAAATATCTAAAAATCCCTATCCCATGATACATTATCTTGGATGTGCTTCAGAAAAGAAAGGGAGAGGATACCAAGCATGTGGGGGAAATCAGGCATAACCGAGAGTTAATAATTGTTGAAGTGAGTGAGGGTCAGAGTGGTTCATTCTCCAAATTCAAATTTCTATACTGTCCATTGCAGCATTTACCACATTCTACCTTAGTTCTCTGGTTTGCTCGGCTTCCCATTAACAAAAACTCTCCTCAAGACCAGAGGCAACTTTCTTTTCCCTTCTAACACAAAATAGACACCCAATTCTCAATCAAGTGAATGAAACTTACACTCAAAATAAAATGCAACTGAGTTTTCTAGTACGTCCACTACTATGAATATGTAAATCACACATCCTAAGTTATAGATAAGGCTGTACATGGAGAACATGGCCAACAGCATCTGTGTTGTTTCAGTATGAAGATAGTTGTCTTATAGGATAATTCCTAATATAAAGAAATTATAGACCTTGGCAAGTGAACAAATTAACTATACTTCATAAAGTAAACAATAACGTTTGAAAAAGTGTGAATTTAGGGTTTCAGCAGAGAGGGATGCCTGCTGCAAAGCCTGACCACCACAGTCTTATCTCCAGGCCCTACATGAAGAAATGAGAGAAGTAACCTCTACAGGCTGTTCTCTGGTCACCACACTTGCACACCATGACACAGGCATATGCATCCACACATGAAACAAATAAATAAAATGCATTAAAAAACTGTTTAAAAAGTGTGAATTTACTACCAAATTGACTTTGAATTATTCCTTTATTGTAACTACTACCTCAAACTGGGAAGTGTTTTACATCAGGTAACTGAAGTTATTGGGAAAACATTCATCATGGTACTTTAAGACTCACCCTATCTGACATCAGAAAACCAACTTGTTTACATTTGTTTCTATATTTTTATGTATAGTGCTAGAATCTCTGCATTTTAGCCAAAGAAGAATAGACACATATAAACACAGTAAGCCCTTATGTCATATGTCTTTGTGCACCAAACCTCTCAGCGATATGCCAAGAACTTTCTGAAATAATTAAGACTCAAGGAAGAGAAAATAATTCAAAACCTTTGGATTTTACCTATGGAGCAGTGCCCATCAGCCTGAGATTTCTCAATCCAAAAGGCAGGCTATTTTTAGTTTTTGTTCATTTGTTGGTTGATTGGTTGGGTTTTTTGTTTGTTTGTTTTTGTTTTCATTCATTAAAGCTCAAAGTATTTTCTGGTTAAATTCTCCATGAAAGCCAGGAGGTGGTAGTGCATGCCTTTAATCCCAACACTCATAGGCAGAGGCAGGGGGATCTCTGTGAGTTTGAGGCCAGCCTGGTCTCTAAAGCAAGTCTTGGGACAGCCAGGAATATTACAGAGAGAAACCTTGTCTCGAAAAGAACCCCCCACAAAAAAATCTCCATGGAAAAGTTCTAAGGTGTGGGTAGAAATATTGTAATGACATCTAAAGAAGAAAGTGATGCACCCAGCTCCTCAGTTAGCAGGAGGTATTTCCTCAGCTGCCTCTTTCACTCCTCTTCGTTAGTTTACTCCCAATGTGTAACACGCCGCTCTGTTGGCTCCATCTTCAATTACATACTCTGCAGACTTCCAGTATAGAATGAGAACCTATGGACTAGGGTTTGTTTTTTCAGGTGGGAAGCAGGAGATGGGAAAATGGAATGGATGAAATCAATTTCTTACAACTTACAGATGTGCACTAAACTGGACGTTGGCTACAAGTCACAAAAATTCCCTGGCCTTTTGGGAAGAATCTGACAGGGTTCCAGAAGGAGGTTGAAGGCCACTAAAAAGCTTCCCTCCTACCTAATTCTGTAAGATTAAGTGACTGTGCTAAGTAACCAGTCATACATGCTCCAGTTTGCCTGAAATAATACTTTCTCTCCTAGCTGAAAGGTAATAAATTGTTAAATTAGTTCAAAGGTTTGGATATACTTTTCTCTTTCAAGTATTTTTAAAAGCCTCCACAGAATTGTCTAAACAATTTAAACTCTTAGTAGGAAGGTCTAGAAGAATTCTCCAAGAAATTCCTCCCTCCCTCCTCCTCCCCGCTCTCTCGTGCCGCTGGTAAGTTCAGACTCTGCTCTCCCTTACCAGGTTCAAGTCCTGCTCTAGACTGTGCCTCAGCCTCGCTCCCACAGTCTCTTATTACAACCAGGCCCCTTTTCAGTTCCAAAGTGCTTCCCAGGTTCCTCATGTCCTTCCAGTAAAACTCAGTCCTGAGGATGGCTTTTGAGGCCCTTCTAGCTGATCCACCCTTCCAACAATCCCCACCCAGAAGCTAACTAAGACTCTAGGCATAGCAGACACCAGGCTCTTTCTCAATACCCATTCCGGAGTCCTCTACACAGAAGCCAGATGTGTGCCCTTGTTTCTTTGCCTGACAGGCTTGTTCTTCACGTTATCCAATGATTGATGCTATCTCCGAAACCTCATGCAATTCCATGACACTATGCTAGACTTGTCATCGGTGTGACAAATACCTGACATGGACAACTTGGGTGGCGGGGGAAAGACTTCTTTCACTCAGCTTCAGTGATTTCAATCCAATTTGGGAAGTATGTCAGGGCAAGAGTTCTATCAGGCAGGCAGAGCATCTCACTTCCTGGCAAGGAAGAAGCAAAGGGGGGACCTGCACAACTGGTACTATCAACTATTTCCATTGGATCCCATCTCATCTCATCCTCCATGTCCTCAGTGCCCAGCACAAGTCAATGGCATGGTTTTTTTCATGACTGTTCACTAGGAGTCATACTTCATGATGGTTCATCTACACTTTTACTGTTCAATGAACGTCTACTGAGTTAGTTTTCACAGCCTGTAGAGTTCTTTCTCATGTTGTAATTACTTTTATGAGTAGCTTCTAAATTAGCTTTAGCCTTATCACACCATATAGCCAAAAGTTCCTATAGGAATATAAGAGATTGTAAACTCTTCCATTCCCCCCTATTCAGCCAGGAGAATACTGGTTCAAACCTAACTGTTCACCATTATTCGTCCTAGCCCTGAGATTCAGAATGCAGAGTAACTTGGTGATGCCTTGCCACTCTACAGACCTGCCTTCTTGTGTTCAGCATATCCCAGCTGATGTCAATTGGCACACTCAACAATAACAATATGGAAGAGAATTTGAAAGACACACTCATACTCTGTACCCCAACCCCTTAAGAAACAAATGAAGAGGCAAGTCAACTACATGCTGGCTTTCCCTTTTCCATTCATTTAAACTTTCTAATGTCATTTCAGCAAGCCACTCAAGAAAAGATAAACACCTATTATTGTATTGCTCAATATGTCTGTCATACTGTAGTATAAACCTAAGCCAAACCACCTCACTAAAGAGAAAGCAGACATGCAGGGCTTGGGTGTGATACCAGACAGCAGATCTTTTTCTATACTTTATGCACAGCAATAAAATGTACACTAAGTAACACTATACTAGAATGTTCCCTAGTTATACACAAATAGAGCTCCCAGGTCAAAAAGTTAATTGCGTTGGGGATTCCATTGCTTTTGGTAAGATGGCAGCAGTAGAAGCACAGCTCAAACTGGCTATCCCCCATGACTACCCCAGGTTGTCATCAGAGAATCTTCATCCTGTGACTAATAAAGGTACATTCAGAGACCCATGGCCAAACATTGGGCCAAGCTCAGGGAGTCCTGCTGAGGAAAGAGAGGAGAGATTGTAGGAGCCAGGGGGTCGGGGACATCAGAGGAAAACTCACAGAAATGGCTAGTCTGGCTCATGGGAACTCACATAGTGTGGATCAACAACAAGGGAGCTGCATGGGACTGACCTAGGCCCTCTGCATAAATGTGACAGTTGTGTAGCTTGGTCTATTTGTGGGACTCCTGGAAATGGGAGCAGAAGCTGTCCCCAGTGCTTTGGCTGGCTCTTGGGAACCTATTCCTTATGCTAGATTGCCTTGCCCAGCCTGAATACAGGGAGAGGTGCTTGGTCTTACGGCAGCTTGGTTTGCCATGCTTTGCTGATGCCCACTGGAGGCCTGCCCCTTTCTGAATGAACACAGAGGAGGGGTGGATTCGGGTGGGAGAGGAAAAGGGAATGGGAGGAGAGGAGGGAAGGGAGGTTGTGGTCAATAAATCAATTAATAAAAAAGTTAATTAATATATTCCAGGTTCCAAAATCAAAGACAGTATCAAACTGCATGTGATAAGGCTCAAAGTTCATCTTCTGTCCATTATATCAGAGGCTGGAAAACTACTGCCCACAGGTCAACACTAGCCACTGCCTGGTTGTCTATGGCCCAGAAGCTGAAAATGGTCTTTACAGATGAACATTTTGCAATCCATTTGATGAAAGAAAATACTAACTTAGAAAATTGTAAGGAAAATGTTATCCCTGAAACATTAATTCTATTCTTCTTAGAAGTAGATGCAAATTATTTTTCTGAAGTAGTTTTGGCTGAGGATGCAGCTTTATGGGTAGAGTTGGCAGTCTGCATGAAAAAGTCCTGGATTAGATACCCAGTACCACATAAAACTGTGTATGGTAGCCAGGCATGGTAGTCCATGCTTTTAATCCCAGCACTCAGGAGGCAGGGCAAGCAGATTTCTGTGAGTTTGAGGCCAGCCTGGTCTACAGAGTGAGTTTCAGGACAGCTAGGGCTGTTGCACAGAGAAATCCTGTCTTGAAAAAAATAAACAAATAAACAAACCTCTGTGTGTGTTAGCATATGCCTATAATCCTAGCATTCATGAGATGGAGGCAAAGGCAAAGAATTGAAAGCTCAAAGTCATCTTGGTATACACAGTGAATTCAAGGCTAGTCTGTGCTATATGAGATCCTGTCACAAAACTAAAAAAAAAACCTTTCATATTTTAAAATTTATCAATAGACACTTTTTGGAAGTTTGATTTCTCTCTTGTTATACAAGCACCTGTATAATAGCCTTATTTTGCCACTTAGTCCAAAAATGCCAAAATACTTACCATCTGGTCCTTTACAGAAAGGAATATCAAGCCCATACATAACAACACAGTGCCTCAATCAGCTATATTTTACATCCTTTCATGTACTCTCAATAGCCATATAGAGAGAGGATTTTCTTGAATTAATCAGTTACACTAGGTGAATGCCACTCAAATTGTGAACACTTCCATTCATAGAAAATACATGCATTTACCCTCTTCTTCAGACCCCAATTTTATCCACTCATTCATTCATTCATTCATTCATTCATTCATTATATATTTGCTTTACATTTTCATAAGTTTTTAAGTAGATTTCTATATGCTATTAACTTCCACAGAAACCAACTGGAACAAGTGCATGTCCTACTTCAAATGTGAATGAAACCTATTCAATAGGTAGGGAGATAGGACCCATGTAAATGACCTGCCTGTAATTCCAGTGCTCAGACAGCAGAGACAGAGGGTTCTCAAGCCAATATAGTTAGCTAGACTAGCCAAATGGCGAACTTCAAATTCAGGGGAGATCTGGACTCAGTAAATAAATAGACAGTGATCAAGGAAGACATCCCAACGAGAAGACACACAGACATTAACCTCTGGACTCCACATGCACACAGGTACATGCACACCCCACACACAGTTTGAGGGAAATTCACAAATTACAAGTTCCACTTCCCAGCTCAAAAGTTGAAAATCAAATGTTCTGGTTCCCATGTAGCTGAGATAATAAACAGACCACCTAGGCTCCATTAGTGACACATTTCCACAATAGCCTGCTTTGAAGAGAGACATGGAAGGAAAGGGACTCTGCTTAGAGCTTCTACTTTGCCTTTCTGGTAGAAGAGTGGAGAAAGAAACAGTTATCATCAGTCAGATACCTGGGGTATGCAGGTCATCAAGGCATCAGTACATATGGTTTCTACTTGGCATGAGTAGTATATGTGGCTCCCAGCTTTGCTTCCAATGAGTCAGAACCCACCCACCCTGTAGGTGGGTCTCTAAATGATCCTGTGACTTATCTTAAACCCTCAACCCCTTTTGGCTCGCCCTAGAGTGATTCTGTTGTTTTCTGTAAAAGATCACCAATTAACAAGGAATGAGGAAGTACTCAGGATCCTCAGTTTACCTCAGGATGAACTGAGAAAAAGAAAAAAAACATAGTGTTGAGCAGGTGATATTCCCGTGCAGTGGGTATCATTCCCTTGCAGGGTGTGAATACACATAGTTTAGAGAGAAGCCATCTCTAGAAGTTGAAGCTCACACACCTGCTGACTGCCTCCAGAAACAAGAGCACAGGAGGAAACAGTAGTTTACTGTGTTGTTTCATATCTTATACAGTTCTGGGTCGCATTTTCAAAACTTAGTCAAGTATAAAGAGCAAGAGACACAGCTACACATCATGTCAGCAAGAAATGGTATAGATGTACACCAGAAACATTGCCATTCCATCCAGTATTAAGTGCAATTTCAGAACCAAGTGTCCAACAGGACAAAGCTTCAAGGGTTCCCACTCACCAAGCCCAGACTTAACTCACAAACATGGGGCTCTTTTCTCTGAACTACCAACACAGAGCAAAGCAACAGCCTTTACGAAAGACTGACTATCCAGGTGACTGTAGAGGAGGCATCTGATGTCCTGTGGGTTCAGATCTCATCTATTGGAACAAAGCATTCACACTAGATGGATTGATTGTAAAGCTTTGTCAAGTTCCCCAAACATTCTATGCCTATGAGTATAATCTAAAAGAATGGTTTCAACCTTTTGTTCTGGTACTTACTGCCTCCACCTTGTGTTGTGCTTCTCAGTACATCTGTTACAAGGATGGAAGTCTCTCAAGTCCTATATTTTAAGTTGGTTTTATTTGTGTATAAACGTGCATCATGCAGAGGTAAGAGAACAACTTTCAGGAGTTGATTCTCACCTCCACTTGATTCTGAGGCAGAGTCTCTCTTGTTGCTTCTGCATTGCACTGGATCCTCCAGACTAGCTGGCCTTCTGGCCAGTTCTCCTGTCACTACCTGCCATCTCAATTTAAGAATGCTGGGAATATAGATGCTTGGCACTGCATCCAGCCCCTTCTGAGGGTTCTGGAAACTGAATTCAGGTCATCAGTCTTATTCATTAAGTGCCTTTATCCAATGAAACACCTTCCTGTCCCCATGTCTTACATTTTAAAATAATCTTTCCCTTCCCCAAAGTATTCATACCATTAATTTGTCTGGCTCACCAAATAAATATACTAACTGCATTTTTAATTATTCATTGCATAATGAAAAATGGTGTTTTGAATCTCTGGATAGTGAACTGTATGACTATCGACCTAATCAAATACATAAATTTTCCTTTTTGTAACTTATATAAATAGAAGTTATATTTTATTAAGATTTTTACTTAGTATACAAAAGAATAGCTTTTGATTATCATATTTCCATACATCTATATCATTGTATCTTGTTCTTACTTGCCCTCAACTGCCCTCCTCCATTCCTCCTCCCTCCACCTTGCTGGTGTCCTACCACCTCCAAAATGGTCCCTCCTGTTTTATTGTGTGTGTGTGTGTGTGTGTGTGTGTGTGTGTGTGTGTGTGTTTAAATCAAGATAATGTATATGAAAAAAAGCATATTGTCTTTCTAAGTTTGGCTTGTGTCACTTAACATGATTGCCAGTTCCATCCTACAAATGTCATAATTTATGGCTAAGAAAATTTTCTTAGCTGATGGTTCATATACATTTGGGCTGATTACATATCTTGGCTCTTGTGAAAAGTGAAGCAATAAACACTGACTTAGATTCCTTGGAGTGTGTAGTTTTCTTTCAGTTCCTATTGTTTCATTAACTCATACCCAATTATTTGTCTTCCAGTTTGTTGAAGCAGTAAGTTAAACAACACTTGCCACAGTAATGTCTATTAAAGTGGCTGGCTATGAAAACTCCAGCACCACATTCACCAGAAGGACACTCTCGACAAAGGCAACTCATTTTGCCATTTTTATCCACCTTATAGTATTTCAGAACAGCCAACTTAACTTCTCTTCTGCTCATTCTTCTTAGGAGTGGTATGAGACTTCTTCCTCTCCTCAGCACCATGAAGTCTCGACACAGGATGAAGGGTAGACTCCTTTTGAGTATTGTAGTCAGACAAAGTGCAACATCTTCCAGCTGCTGGCCAGCAAATACCAACCTTAGCTGATAAGGAGGAATACATTCCTCATCATGAACCTTGGCCTTTACATTGTCTATAGTGTCTGGGGGTTCAACCTTGAGCATTACAGTCTTCCCCCATGAGGATCTTTATGAAATCCACTGCAGATAGCAGATTGGAAAGCACGTCTAGCTTTTTAAGGAACCTCCACACTGACTTCCACAGTGGTGGCACCACCAGTTTACACTCCTTTCAGTAGTAAATAAGAGTTCCTCTTACCACATCCTTTCCAGGATTTATTATCATTTTTTTTATTACCTCCTCTGACTGCTGTGAGATGGAATCTCAGTGTTTCCATTTGAATACTTTTTTATTTTATTCACTTGTGTTTCTTCCTTTGATAACTGCCTATTTACTTGCCTATTTGCTGATTCAATGATTTGGGTAGTTTGGTGTTTCATTTTTGGAAGTGTTTACAGATTCTAGAAATTAATCTCCTGTCAGGTGTATAGTTGGAAAAGATTGTTTTCCGTTCTGTAGGCTGTCTCTTCATTCTGCTGATTATTTTCTTTGCTTTGCAGAAGCTTTTTAATTTCATACAATCCCTTTGTCAACTCTTGCTCTTATACCCTGGGCTACTGAAGTGCTTTTCAGAAAACATATGTGTCTGCCTCTGTCTTCAAATGTTTGCTTCTAGCATTTTCAGAGTTTCGGGGTTGTTCATT
The DNA here is from genome assembly GCF_903995425.1 of Onychomys torridus. Lineage (NCBI taxonomy): Eukaryota > Metazoa > Chordata > Mammalia > Rodentia > Cricetidae > Onychomys > Onychomys torridus. The sequence continues at coordinate 61,236,152 of NC_050466.1, read as the reverse complement.
TGTTTGTTTGTTTGTTTGTTTGGTTGGTTGGTTGGTTGGTTGGTTAATTTTTTGGGATATATAGGGGGGTTGTTTGTTTGTTTGTTTGTTGATACAGGATCTCTATATATAGCCATGGCTATCCTGGAACTCACTTGGTAACCCAGGTTGGCCTCAAATTCACAGAGATCTGCCTGCCTCTACCTCCCAAGTGCTGGAATTAAAGGTGTGCACCACAAAGCCCAACCACAATTTCAGGTCTTACACATTAAAGTCTTTAACAAATTTTGAGCCAGGCAGTGGTGGCACAAGCCTTTAATCCCAGCACTCGGGAGGCAAAGCCAGAGAGATCTCTGTGAGTTCGAGACTAGCCTGGTCTATAAAGTGAGATGCAGAACAGGCACCAAAACTACACAAAGAAACCCTGTCTTGAAAAAAAAAAACTTTAACAAATTTTGAATTGATTTACAAACAAGTTTTCTAAAGGCTAAAGGACCTGAAATCCTGCCTGATCATAGATTATAAAGAAAATATAAACTCTATTTTAAAAGGAAACTTTAAAGAGCTATAGAAATTCACAAAGGCAGTGCTAGAATAACTGCAAAGTACAAAAGCAAGATAGTACAAAAAAGTACAAAGATAGGCAAACCGAGAGGTAGTATATCCCTTTAATCCCAGCACTCAGGAGGTGGAGACGGGAGGATCAGGAGTTCAAGGTTATTCTTAGCTATCTGGATAGGAAAGGTAAACAATGCAAATAACATAACCCCTTGCTTTGTATACCAGGATGTACCACAGATCCAATCAAATGGCTCCCATGTCAGGGAATGGGAAGCAGAAGCCTCATCCATAAGTAAGTCAGGCGGAGGTGCCCTTGGGGAAAAGAAATAGGCAGTCCTACCCATAGGACAAGTGACAAGCCTCAAGTCAAGTTGTAGGTTTTAATGAAACTGGTTCCTTCAGCAGATGGGTCAGTGACAGAGAGGAATCCGATTTTGTACCCCATGGGATTTGTACTCTATCCTATTTTGTGATTTGAAAGGCAATGTAGCCACGTGCCATCTTGAGAGAGAACCTTCTGATTAAAACTGAGCTACCCTGGAGGGATGTAAAAAAAAAAAAAGGAAAATAACAAGTCAGACCACTCAAATTTAACCTATCACATCCCTGGGGTAAGAGATAGAGCCCACAGGTGGTTGTAGAGAGTTAGAGGACCACATGGCAACAAGCTAAAAGTCCAGGCTGCATGAGGGTTAGCTCAGCAGTGAAGTGCACAACCCTCACCTTCAGTAGCCAAGAGCAGATTTCATCAACTGAGAATAATACTGCAGTTTCATACTCGTGAGTCTGAGGTCAGCTAGTGGATCAAGCTCTGGAGGCAAGTATCTGCTACTCGCTGCTGTAGAACCTCAAAACTCTGAACTGCATCCACCAGCAGGTTGGCTAATACTAGGAGTTCTTGAAAGTAAGAAGACAGCTCCCCTTCTCTGTAGATCTTATTGCAGTGATTACCCCGCCACACACACACTCCCACAGCAAGATACTAGCTACTTCAGGGAGGTACTAGCTCGGGGCTTGTGGAAGGATGGAGAGAACCTGCACAGCTAATAGACTAAAAGCTAAGCAAGGCCAGCAAACGTCCCTGGTATACAAAACAAGGAAGTTACTAAAGTGAAGACACCAGGCACTTATCCAATACAGTCTTTGAGACAGTCACATGGTCTCATGTAGCCAAGGCTAGGCTTGAATATCTGAAACTCCTCCCTTCATCTCCCTCTCGTGTTCTGGGGTTGCAGATGTGAGCTACCATGCTTGACTCCATGGTAATTTTTTTTATTATGCACCTAAATTTGAGGAGAATTGGTACTGGTATGACGATTTCATTGATGATGCTGATCTCTTGTGACTTTTTTCAACTAGGCCTTCTTTGACAAGCCAATGTCATGGCTTTCCAAGCTGCCCAGATGGCTGCAATCATGTGGGTATTCATCACCACAGGTTCAAGGGTTCCTCAGAGCTGGCACATGCCTGAGAAGAAATAGGGATCCAACAACACAAAGGTCAGCAGAGGAGAGGTAGGCCATGAAGTGAACTGCCAAGTCACAAAGGGCCCTCTCTATCCATTTAGAAGAAAAGAAGAGCAGGCTCCACAGTCAGAAGTCAAATTTACTAAGGATAGACTGTGCCAGGCACTAGCCTAAATAGCAGAAACTAATGAAATGAAGGAAACACGAGACATACACACAAGCAGTCTTGACACTAGAACTGAATTAAAATGCAATTATAGCACAGATTATAAGAGAAAATTACTTTCAGGATTTTGGCCCAAGGTTTAGGGCTTTGTAAATCACAGAAGTTCTGTGCAGCTGGAAGCAGAGAAACCTCAGGTGAACACAAATGAACTGCCAGAATTATATAAAGTTTCTGCTGGTTCTGGCAACTCAGATTTAACTCACAAGCCAAAATATTCGCTTTGCTGATAATTCGTTTTCTGACATTTTTAGTGCTTTTTGAAAGCAAAAGCCAGGCCTGTGGTGCATGCCTTTAGTTAGCACTCAGGAAGCTAAGATGGGAGGCCAGCTTGGGCTACAAAGTAAATTTCAGGGTAGCCTGAGCTACAGAATGAGATTCTATCTCAAAAGATAAACAAAAAAGAGCCAGGCATGGTGGCACATGCCTTTAATTTCCAGCACTGGAGGCAGAGGCAGATGGAGCTCTGTGAGTTCAAGGCCAGCCTAGTCTACAGAATGAGTTCTAGGACAGCCAGAGCCACATAATGGGACCCTGTCTTGAAAAAATAACCAAAAGGGGTATAATTATAGTTTCAGGTTATTTACAATTTTCCTGAGTTGATTTCAGTATGTTCTATATTTGTGCAGAGTATTTTAGGCACACATTTCTTTTATAAAGAAACTAATACCTTTATAACAATAAGGCAAACCAGCGCATTTCTACTAAGTGGACCACTAGTATTATACAAAATCTTTGGTATGCTGGAGGAATGAATAAATGAAAGTTCAGCCTAGATCATACTGGAGTTCTACTCTTGACTCAAAATCCAAATAGACTGGAGGCTTCTAGAATGGAGCTAAACTTATTCCAGAATCAACCACCTTGGGTGAACTAAGCAATCTGACTTTGAATATTTGGTTTCTTTGTCAAGTTCCAATGAAGACCTTATCTAGTAGTTAAAATAACAGACACAACTCTCAAACTTCCTGCCATCCTGGCAACCTCCCCTTTGAAGAGCCCAGTGGCACCCAAAGCTACCTACTCCAGGGCACTGAATCTGGATAAGAACCCTTCCAGATTCAGGGTCATTCTCCCCAACAGCAGGGTCTCTTTCATGACAAGCAGTATACTCCAGTCCTCTATAGCACCATGACATAGCCACATGGATTTGTGTAGCTCAGTGACATGAGATCTAATCTTAGGGAGTTGGTCACCAGGGAAGTGTCAGCTAAGTGTGAGGTGCAGGACAGATAGACAAAGGAGAGCAAAGCCACAGGAGATTTGGTTATGGAATTGGCTTGGTTATTGACTGAGAGATTAGTCAGTGAAATGTGGCCATTAAATTCATCTATTATTTGTCTCATTGCTATGACAAAATACTCTGACAAAAGCAACTTCAGGAAGAGTTTCTTGGAGCTTGAATTTGAGGGTGCAATCCATTGTGGCAGGGAGTCCATTTCTTTCTTTTTTTTTCTTTTTTTCATTTTTTTATTATATTTATGTTTTAATTTTACACATCAGCCATGGGTTCCCCTGTCCTCCCCTCCTCCCGCTCCCCCTTCCCCGCATCCGCTCCTCTCCATTCCCATGTCCTCCAGGGCCAAGACTCCCCTGGGGATTCATTTCAACCTGGTGGATCCAGTACAGGCGGGAGTCCATTTCTGAAGGAATGTGAGGCAACTGGCCACACTGCCTCCACGGTCAGGAAGCAGGGCAAGATGAAAGCAGGAATTGCCTGGGCGGTTCTAAATTCCATCAAGCTGAGAGTCAAGACTGACCACCACAGTGGCAGAGTGCTTCCCTAGAAGGCATAAGGCCCTAGGCCCTATCCTCCCAGCACCACAAACCAAACAGAAAAGAAAAACAAGTGTCATATGGACCAAGTCAACCTATAGGCTCACTAAGGTATCAATCATTCAATTCCCATGGGTAGGACACTATGGAATGAATGGAGCATCTTTGGGCCCAAGAACTGAAAGATGTACTGTTCATACCTCAGTAGCCAGAGGTATATGCAAGTTTGGCTGGGGTAAAGCCTTAGAACTATTTCCTCTCAACACAATATGGAAACAAACTACAAATCTGGCTTTATCCTGTGTGGTAAGGAATTGAGTTGATCAGCATACAGGACAAAACTAACGAACATTTGCCATTTTTCTTTTCACTTGCCAGCATCAGAATCCTATCAATATTCATGAAGTCCACCTACTTTCAATTAAATAAGCTACAAATATCAGATAATTTCTTTTGTGTGTGTGGTGCTAGAGAATAGAATCCACAGCCCTCTGCATGCTAGGCAAGCACTCTACCACCAAGCCACATCCTCAATCCAAATACTTTCCTGATTTCTGCAAAGTCAAGGTCTGGGCACAGGACTAACCTTGGCCAGATATCACCCATACCTTAGTGAACCTATAGGTTGACTAGCTGTATAATGAACTTGGTCCATATGACACTTATGCCTTATGCCTTCTAGAAAAGCACTCTGCCACTGTGGTGCTCAATCTTGACTGTCAATTTGATAGGATCTGAATAGATATGAGCATTTGAATCTTTGATGCAAAGTATGTAGAGTGGATAACTGCAACACCCAGATCCAAGGACAGTCCAATACCTGTGTAATAAAGGAAATGTTTGTGTTGTAGTTGGGGCATCCAATCTTCAGTATCTAGAATACCAGTACTATGGGCCAATACTATGGCTGTCGTTCTGCCCTACTGCCCTCTGCCTGTGCATCTTTGGAATCTCCTCTGAAGCTTTCCTAGAAAGAGGTGGAACTACTGAAAATCCTGCTAATAGCATCTTTTCTCCTTCAATTAGCCACAATTATTTCTAGATGCTGTTAGTAAGAATTTTGGGAGTAACAGAAGATAGGTTACAGGTGAACCTTGATCATTCAAAAGCCTCCAAACCTGGCTATATCAATTATCAACCACTGGATAACAAACCACCCCCAAAGTTAAGTGCCTTAAAGCAATATTTCAGTTCAAAATTCTGGGGCTCAGTAATTTGGGCTGAGTTCAGCTGGGCAACTATACTGATATGGGCCAAATGCCACTGATCTCAGGTGGGCTCACTTAGACTTCTGCATTTATGCTATTGGTTGACTTGGTACCACTATTTTCCTTCAAATGGACTCCCTTCCTGCAGCCCACACCTGTGGTTTTTCCACACAGTGGCAGAGTTGCCAAAGCAGTAAACTGTAGTGATTCTTTGTGGCTGCAAAAGGTCACTTTTACTGTAGTCTATGGTCAACCCAAGTTCCAAGGCCAGTCAAGATGCTCATGATTAGGAAATGGGCTCCACCTCTTGAAGGAAAGAGTTGCAAAGCACTGGGAGACATTTTGCAATCTACCTCATCTGACTGATTTGTAAAGAAGACAATGGGGAAGTTGTCACAATAGTGATAACCCTCTAGAAAACTTTCATTTATTTGAATTGTTGATACCTAGAATTTGTGCTGTCACCAGCACTTCCACTCACCACTGCCAGCTCCAGCTACTGATTCAATAGCTAACTAAAAGCAATAAACACACATGCTCAGCCAGCCATTTCTAACAGCCTGTAAACAGTTTTATGCAGCTCTCTCATACCATAGGGAAAGTTAAAGCACATGGACTAGGTGGGCACAATGGCTAGTACATGTAAATCCTAGAACTTTTAAAGCTGAGACAGGAGGATTACTGTAAGTTTGAAGCCATATATAAAGTTCAAAGCCACTCAAGGCTAGTGTGAGACCCTGTCTCAAAAACAACCCACATAGACTAGAACCACATGGCATCCATTTTCTGGAGTTAGCTTCTCTGTCTATGAACCTCGGTTTTCTCTCCCAAAGTTCAAAAAAACATTTATTGCATATGCATAAATGAGCAGTCTGATCACTTCAGACAGAAAATTAGTTAACATCCATGGGTTGCAGGAAAATGTAATACAATTCGAAAGGAACTAAACAAATTCTGCTCCAAATTCATTAGGCTGTTGAAGAGATTTAACCAAAACCCCTTCCAAGAGCTGTGGAAATAGGTAGACCCCACAAACTGAAACTAAATGTTTCCCTGACAACTGCTGAACAAAGGATTGGAGGTCTCCATGGAAACCACCCAGGCCTTGCATCTACCACTCACTTTACACTTTGCCTGGCATTCAAGCACATCAAATCATGTATGGTAAAAGCATACATAAGCTGGAAGAGAAGACTTTAGAGCAACGAACAATTAGCAATGAACAATTTCCATGTTTGGCACAGTGATGTTTTCCTAAGAAACGCAAGGTACAGCCAGTCCAAATGTCTCAGGGCTCAAATTAAGAAATTTTTCCATGGCCAGCCCATTTTTAGATACACTCCAACTTAATCCATTTGGGCTTTAACAATAAGCTACCTTGGACTGGGTAATGCATTAAGGTTAGAAATGTATTTCTTCCAGTTCTGGAATCTAAGTAAGATCAAGATGCCAGCAGATTCAGATTGAGTATTTGGTAAGGGGTGTGAGGGACAGAGGTCTTTCTCTCTCCTCCTATACCTTCTTCACTCCTCCCCTACATAGATGGTGCTTCCTTGCTGCCACAGTAGAAAGGGCAAACAAGCTCCCTTCAGTCTCATTAATAGGGATACTAAAACCCATTCATGATGGTTGCATCCTCATGACCTAATCACCTAATAATACACACTTAAGAACAAAGCACCCCCGAAGAACTGTGAAAGCAGTGTACTTTCATAGCTCTGTTCTAACCATGCACATTACATGACTTAAGAGACCCCCTACTTATTGTCTTACAGTTCTGGAGGCTGGAGCCAAACACGGAAGTATCAGCAAGCAGGTTCCTCCCTCCAGAGGGCTCTAAGCCAGCATATGTTCCATGCCTCCTGTTAGCTTCGCTAGCCCCAGATGTTCCTTGGTGCTTAGGGCAGTGGTCCTCAACCTTCCTACTGCTGCGACCCTTTATTACAGTTCCTCATGTTATGATGACCCCCAACCATAACATTATTTCCTTGCTACTTCAGAACTGTCATTTTGCTACTGTTATGAATTATAATGTAAATATAGGATATGTAGACGGTCTTAAGCGATCTCTGTGAAAGGGTCATTCAATCCCCCTGAAGGGGTTACGACCCACAAGTTAAGAACCACTGGCTTAGATGCATCACGTGCACACTCCCTCAATCTGTCTTTGTGTGACTGTCATAGAACACCACTCACAATGGATTATACTTGTCCTACTTCAATATGAGCACATCTTAACTAGATTTTACTTCTGCAAAGACCCTATTTCCAAAGACCAAATTCTTAGACACTGGAGTTAAGATATCAGCATATCTTTTGAGAGACACAATTCAATACAGAACACACCACATTTACAGAAAGTATTTTATTGATCTATTCACTACTGTTGTTTTTAAGTAAATTGATAGCTCCATTTATTTTGGAGTCCAATCAAACTAGAATGTCTTCACTTGTTCAGAGACTCACACATAGCTACAATTACAATGAAACCTGGGCAGTGCAACCTTTACTATGGGCAGTCATAGGCCAAACTCAAAATGGGAAATTCAGTTTAAAAGGGAAGAGAATGAAAGTCGGGAGACAACCAGAAATCCCTATCACACAAGCAACAAGGAAAATCACCTCAGGAAAAATAACTCTGACTAAAGGGAAATCATAACAGTTAATCATGATATGACAGTTTCCCATACTTAGGAAAGATCCTGGAACTGAAACGAAGCAATCTGTTTTAGGTCTAACAGAAATCAAGAAGCAAGAGACAATGGTTACATAAGGAAGAGTCCCCCAAATCTGCAGTGTTTAAGGAAGTCATCTATGCACATGGAATCATATGAACCCATATGGCTCTGTCTCATAAAAATGCTGAGCCAGGGATTTGGAATATGATCATATATAAAAGTGATACCCCTTAGTATCTGCACTTCTCATACTCTAATCCTTGCAGATCCAAGGATCTTTTGTTTCTGTATATGCTTCCTTAGTTAATTTTTTCATTGTGAAGTATATGTCCACATACAGTTATAAGAGATGGTCCAGAGAGACTTTGTACTCTTTATCCCTTTTCTCTGAATGATAATTTGCTATGCTACTGTACAGTATCACAGCCACAGTACTGACACTATTACACTCATGAACAGATTATTCCCATCACATGAACACCTCAGCATGCCCATTTTTAGCTCCTCATTCCCTTCTGCCTTTGGCCATTCAGCCCCTGGCAACACTAATATGTTCACCATGCCTATAATTTTTTTTAAATTTTTTTCATTTTATATACCAACCACTGTTCCCCCATCTCCCCTTCTCCCATTCCCTCCACCTCCCCTCCATCTCATCCCCCATTCACTCCTCATAGGGGGTAAGGCCTCTCTTGGGTAGTCAACACAGGCTGGCCCCTGGCAATGAGACCAGGACCTATCCCAGGTACATGAAATGGCTTTTTGGAGCCCATTCCCTCTGGTGAGATGCCTTACTCAGCCTTGATGCAGGGCGGAGGAACTTATAGTCCTGCCCCAACTTGGTATGCCTATAGTTTTTAGAACATTAAATAGAAAACAAAAGGACATGGAAGAAGGCAACTTTGCTTTTTGCCTGCTTGCCCTCACTTTCCCTGGCAAATCCATCTATCCTGTTGCTGCTACATTCCTTCACTGGTGTCAGAATCTACTTCTTTGAGATTCCAAAGTAGACTGAAGACCAGGAGCTCTCAAGGAATCCTCCAGGCCTTCAGCACTAGATTGGGACTTCCAAGAAACAGCTAGCCTCCTGGACTAAACAACTACCAGATTCTTGGCCTTTCCAGTGTGAGATGGCCATTGTTGGACTGTACATACCATATCCTGGGGTTAGAGTTACAAGACCACATGAGTTTCCAAAGACAGTTTGGACTTTGGACTTTTAAAGAGTCTTGAGACTGTGAAAGACTACAGAGACTTTTGAAGTTGGCCTGAATGCCTTTTGCATTATGATATAGCTCCAAGCCTATCAGGGCCAGGGAGTGGAATACGGTGGTTTGAAAAATGGCCTCAATAGGCTCAAATATTTGAATGCTTGGTCCCTAGTTGGTGAAACTGTTTGGGAAGGATTAGGAGGTGTATCCTTGTTGGAAGAGGTGTGTAACTGGGGGTGGGATTTGAGGTTTCAAAAACCCATATCAGGCTCTATCTCTTTCTGCCTCCAACTTGCAGATCAATATATAACTTCTTATATACTGTTCCAGTGTTATGCTTGTCTGCTGACTGCATCCATGATTGCTGCCATGATGGTCATAGACTCACCTTCTGGAACTGTAAGCAAGTTCCCAATTAAATGATTTCTTTTATAAACAAAAATAAACAAATAAAATAAAATGTTAAATAAGCCAGGTGTGGTAGCACAAATCTAATCCTAGTACTCAGGAGGCAGAGCTGGGTAGACCTTTGTAAATTCAAGGCCAGCCTGGTCTACATAGTGAGCTCCAGGCCAGCCAGGGCTACATGGTGAGATGGCTCAGTGGTTCAGAGTGATTATTGTTCTCATAGAGGACCCACGTTCGGTTCCTGGCACCCACATGACAGTACACAATTACCTGTAACTTAAGTCCCAGGAGATCCAACATCCTCATCTGGCCTCCCTGAGTTCCTACACACATATGGTACACATATACTCATGCAGGCTCACACACATACACATAAAATAAATAAGTAAATAAAATTTTAATAAACAAAATCATTCAGAATGTAACTATTCAAATTTGGCTTTCCTTAGCATAATTCTCTGGAGATCCATCCTGGTTGTTGCATGTATTAATAGTTAATTCTATTTTTATTGTTATGTACGATTCCCTGCTATGGAAGTGCCAGTTCATCCATTCACCCATTAAAAAAAATCTGTGTTTCAAATCATGAGCTTTTTCTTAAGCTTATGTATATGGGTGTTTTATCTGCATATATGTCTGTCCACTATATGCATGCCTTGTACCTGAGGAGCAGAAAAGAACATTGGATCCCCTTGAACTAGAGTTATAGGCAGTTGTTGGTATGGAATATTACTTTAACTATGTAAAGATGTGTGGCATTTGTTTATATTGCAGAATATTACTTTAACTATGTAAAAGTATGTTGCATTTGTTTAATGATGTAAAAATGTGTTGCTTTGCCTGCCTAAGGCACCTGATTGGTCTAATAAAAAGCTGAACATCCAATAGCTAGGCAATAGAGGAATAGTTGGGGCTGGCCAGCAGAGAGAATTTTAGTTGGTTATTTTTTTACTCTTTTTGGGGTGCCACCACCCAGCTCCCAAATAAATCATACATGGAGGCTTATTCTTAATTATAAAGGCCTGGCATTAGCTTGGCTTGTTTCTAGCCAGCTTTTCTTAACAATTATGCCATCTATCTTTGGTCATGGGGCTTTTGTCTTTCTATATTCCTGTATACCTTTTCTTTCCTTCTTACTCCGTGTCTGGATGTGTAGCTGGGTAGCTGGCCCCTGATGTCCTCCTCTCCTTATTCTCTTGTTCTTTCTTCCTTTTCTCCCAGATTTCTCCTTCTATTTATTCTCTCTGCCTGCCAGCCCTGCCTATCCTTTCTCCTGCCTCACTATTGGCCATTCAGCTCTTTATTAGACCATCAGGTGTTTTAGACAGGCAAAGTAACACAGCTTTACAGAGTTAAACAAATGCAACATAAAAGAATGCAACACATCTTTGTATCATTAAACAAATGTTCCACAGCATAAACAAATGTTACAAATCTTAAAATAATATTGTACACAGAGAATAAGTAGGAGGAGAAATCTAGGCTCAGAAAGAGAAAAGAGAAGAGAGAATGAGGAAAAAGAAGAGGGAGATGCTCAGGGCAGCCAGACAGACAGCTGTCAGACATCCAGACACAGAGTAGAACATTCAGAATGAAAGAAAGGTAAAAAGCCCAAGGTAAAACATAGATGAAGAAAAACAGGTTAGCTTAAAGAAAAAAGCTAGCCAGAAATGAGCTTAAGCTAAGGATGAGTATTCATAACTAATATTAAGTCTCCATGTCATGATTTGAGAGCTGGTTGGTGGCCCAAACAAAGTCTGCTACAAGTTGTGAGCCACCGTGTGGGTGCTGGGAATTGAACCTGGTCCTGTGCAAGAGTAACAAGTACTTTTAACTGCTGAGTCATTTCTCTAGCTCCCACTTATACATTATTATAGATAAAGATTCTATAAACTATTGTGTACTGGTTTCTGTATAAACAAAAATATTACTTTCTCTGAGATAAATTCCTAGAAGTGCAACTGTTGGATTATATGCTAGTAGGATGTTTGTTTTGCAGAAATTGTTGAGCTATTTTTTTAAGATTTATTTTATTATGTATACAGTGTTCTGCTTGCTTGTATCCCTTCAGGCCAGAAGAGGGAGCCAGATCTCATTACAGATGTTTGTGAGCCACCACGTGGTTGCTGGAAATTAAACTCAGGCCCTCTGGCAGAACAGCCAGTGCTCTTAACCTCTGAGCCATCTCTCCAGCCCCTGTTGAGCTATTTTTAAAGGGGCCATATATATATATATTTTTTCATAATGTCTCTAGTTTTCATTTTAGCCATTCCCATTGGTATGTGTCAGAATATGCAACTGTATCTCATTGTGACTTGAATTTTCATTTCCTTAAATGCTAAGATGTTGAGCATCCTCCCATGTGCTTCTTTACCCTCTGTATATTGTCCTCAATGTAATATCCCTTTGTGTTTCTAGCCTATTTCCTAACTGAACTGCATCAATTTTCACCGTTGAATTTTTAAAGTTCTTTTATACCTTAGATATGTGGCTTGCAAATATTTTCTTCCACTTTGTAATTGTCTTTCATCTTCTGAGGAGGACTTTCTCAACATAAGTGGTAGTTTTTTGTTTTTGTTTTTAGTTTGAGGCCTATTTCCTCCTTTATGGAATTATAGCTTTAGCATCAGATCTAAGAGATGCCTAGTCTGATGTCCTGAGGATTTACCTTTTCCTACCTATTCTGGGGATTGAGCCACATCTCCATCCCATTTTATTTTATTAAGTTTTAAGCTTTATGTTTAAGTTTGTGACCCATTTTTAGTTGGTTTTTGATTGGGGGTTTGAGGGGTTGTTTGTTTGTGTGTTTGTTGTTTTTGCTGTAAAATATGAAGTTCAAGTCAAAGGCTTTTGGTTTTGGTTTTACTGCTGATGTTCAATTGATGAGGACCAATTGTTGAAAAGGCTATCTTCTTCTCTATTTAAAATTACTTTACAAATTTTGTCCAAAATCTTTAAAAGGTTATGAATAGCACAGAAAACCATCAAAATAGCAAAAATACAATCTACAGAATCAGAGAAAATATTTGCCAGCTATTCATCTGGTACCAAGTTAATATCCAGAGCACAAGTTGGGCACAGTGACTCACACCAACAATCTCAGCACTCAGGATCATGAGTTTTGAGGCTAGCCTGAAATACACAGTAAGTTCCAAGCCAGTCTTGACTACATTTTGAGACCCTGTCTCAAAAAAAGCACAAAATCTAGAATATATAAAGAACTCAAAGAACTAACAACAACAACAAAAAAAATACTCTAATTTAAAATGTGCAAACCATCAAAATGGCTAGGCCAGACTGGTTCATGACCATATCTGTAGGACACTGTCTTGATTAGTGATAGCACTATCCCTAGGCAAGTATGGTGGTGCATGCCTTTAATCCTCCCTGAGACGGAGGAAGGCAAATCTCTGGGTTCAAGGCCAGCCTGGTCTACAGAGTGAGTTCTAAGACAACCAGGGTTACACAGAGAAATCCTGTCTTGAAAAACAAGAGAGGGTAGAGGGAGGGGAAGGGAAGGAAGGGAGGGAGGGAGAGAGAGAGAAAGCACAAGCCAGAGAACAAGCCAGTAAGCAGCAATCCTCCATGGTTTCTGCTTCTGGTACTACTTGAGTTCCTGCCCTGATTTCTCTCTATGATATACTGTTACCTGGAATTATAAGCTGGAATAAACCCTTAACTCCCCTAAGTTGTTTTTGGTTATGGTATCTTATTACAGTGACAAAAAGTAACTGCAACAGAAATGGAGGGCCATTATAGTAAGTAAAATGAGTCAGACAGAGAAGGACAAGCATTGCATGTTTTTCCTTTAATAAATAGACAATAAAGTCAACTTGAAAATATAATAGGAATTACTATATAGTAGGAATGTGGTGGAAACGGAGTGGTTAGATTTGAGCAAATCACAGTATACACACCACACACACACACACACACACACACACACACACACACACGCACACACACACACACACACCACTGAGCTCCACTAATATATACAGTTAAATACAATTAAAATGTGTTAATAAAAAGTTAAAAGAGCCCTGTAATATGTTGTTTGCCTGTAGTCCCAGGTACTCAAAAAGCTTAGAAAGCTTAAGCCCAGGAATTCAAGACCATACTTAGCAACATGAGAATTCATTTCAAAGATAAATTAATAAATAAAGGTGGTGAGGACTCCATGGTAGAGTGCTTGTCTAGCAAGCACAAGGCAGTGGGATAACAGTCCAGTACCAGCATCCAAGAAATCAAAATAATTGGGCCTATTTCTAGGTTCTTTGTCTTGTTCCATTTATCTGTGTTCAGCCATTGCAACAGTCTTGATTGCTGTAGTTATGCAGTACATTTTGAAACCATGTGGCTAATTCCTCCTGCTTTACACTTCTTTTGTAAAATACCATTAGGTGTTCACATCCTTTGTTGTTTCATATAGATCTCATTGTTGTGACCTATATATGCTTTAAGGTAAAAAAATACTTGGTACTGGAGAGATGCCTCAGCTGAAGAACTAGCTATACTTCCAGAGGTCCTGAGTTCAATTCCCAGCAACCACATGGTGGCTCACAACCCCCAATAATGAGATCTGATGCTCTCTTCTGGCCTGCAGACATACATGCAGAGCACTCATACACAAAATATAAATAAATAAAAATTTTAAAATGATATTTACTGTAGAGACCCACAGAGGTTTTCTGATGAGAACTTACTCAGGGTCTGAAAATCTGAGCTTACTTTACCCAGCAGGGCTACAGAAGAGGATGATTTGACCATGGGCATGGTTACCAACCAGGTGTTTGGAAGGGTCTGCACTTGGCTGTGTGGTGTGCTTTGATCTAGTAAGGGGGAGGTCTTTTGCCCCACCCCTTGGCATTGTTATAAAAAGCCCTTTTGAAGAAGCAGAAGGTACTGTTCGAGTTTTGATCCAGGTCCTCTTGAAGCTATCCTGTGTTTCTGTCTTTCTCCTCTTCACTATCTTTCTATCTAAAAGTTTCTTATACCTCTCTCCTCCTCTCAGGAACCCTTTTAAAGGGTGAGAGCTGGCCTCCAACAATTTATATATATTAAAGTAATTTTGCTAGGATATTTATAATATTATCTTAAACCTGTTTCTCAATCTGTAGAGAACTGAAACTCTAATTATTCTGAGTCTTCTAATCGTTACTATGGTATGTCTTTTCATTTATTAAGATTTATTTCATCAGTGTGGTTTTTGACATATGTCCAGCAAATGCTTTGCTAGATTTACTTTTCAGTACTTTTTGACTGATGGTAAGTGGTATTATATGTATTTTGATTGTGGCACCTCGGGCATCATACACGCTAAGATAGTACTCTGACATTGAACCATACCCTCAGCCCAGGTAGTATATTTTTTTCATCTTTAGTGTTATGTGTTCATAGCTAGTATATAATATATTTATTTTGAACATTTATTTTGCATCTCACACCTTGCTGGATACACTTATTAGTTTGAGGATTTTTTTTTTTTTTTGGTTTTTTGAGACAGAGTTTCTCTGTGTAGCTTTGCACCTTTCCTGGAACTCACTCTGTAGTCCAGGCTGGCCTCAAACTCACAGAGATCCGCCTGGCTCAGCCTCCCAAGTGCTGGGATTAAAGGCGTTCACCACCACTGCCCGGCTTTTTTCCCATACACCTTTTTTTTTTGGGGGGGGGTGTTTATCCTTCTAATCTGTATGCCTTCTATTTCCCTTATTATCATACTGGCTAGGAATCACAACTCAGTAGTAAAGCATGTTCTCAGTATACGTGAGACTCTGGATTAATCCTAAGTATCAAAATAAAAGATTCTAGAAATTCAAATGTGTAGCAACAAATAAAGGACAAAAGCCATGTGTAGTGGAATGCACCTGAGAGGAAGAACAAGGAGGACAGGAGTTCAAGGACAGCTTGTACTACAGAACAAGTTCAAGGTCAGCCTAAAGGGGAGAAGGGGGAAAGGAAAGGATAAAGGGGAGAAGTAAGGGGAAGGAAGAAGGAAAAAGAAAAGGAAAGAAAAAAAGATATCAATGACTTCAAATTAGGAATTGTCCTAGGGGCAAAATCTGCCCTACCATCTGTTTGTATAAATAAGTTTCATTGAAAATTGGCACGCAAAGTCATTTGCATATTTTCCATGGCCACTTTGGCACTACAATAGTGGAGTTGAACAGTTGTGACAGACCATATGGCCTGCAGAGACTAAATATTTACCATCTGGCCTTTACAGAAAAAAAATGCTAAACTCTCATCTAAAGAAAAATGCCTACATAAAATAATAATGTCATATAATGTACTAAATATAAGACAAAAATCAAATAACTTAGGGAGAAAGGATAGGTAAAGTTAACAGTCCCTGTGAGCTGGGCGTGGTGGCCCATGCCTGTAATCCCAGCTACTTGGGAGGCAGAGACAAGGATCAGAATATTCAAACTCAGCCTAGACAACATAGTGAGGTCATCGTTTCAAAAAAGGGGAGAGCTAGGCATGATGACGCACACCTATAATCCCAGCACTTGCAATGGTAGACACAGAAGGATCAGGATTTCAAGGTCATCCTCAATTACACATTGAAAAATCTGTCTGGGCTACATGAGACCCTAATTCGGCGGAAATACAGCTCAGTGATAGAGTGCTTAGCGGCTATCATGTTGGCCTTATGCTCAATACTCAGCACTGGGGGTTGGGGGGATATCCTTGCATTCTCCAGAAAAAAGATAAACATTAGTGCTAATACTTTTATTTTTACCAAACTATCCCTAAATATATGGTCTTAGGTTTGTTTGTTTTTTTAAGTCAAATCACAACAAAATCACTTACCCACTAGCACAACTGGACAGCAAGGAACTATATATCTACGATAAATCCTTCTTCAAACCATCCATGAGGGTACTCACCAGTACAAAACCATCCACCCTTTGCTTTCCACTGCAAGTGGGGGGTCACACCATGCTAGTTTGCTTATAACTGGGGGCTAGGGTCCTAAGAGATGGAATTTGCATCGCTGAAATTATAAAAGTTTGATTTGGTCCTCTTACTTCCAAAAGGCCATACTAGTGAGATCCTATGCCATTCGCTTCTGGCGAACAGGTTAGTTCTAATGAGTAAGTCAATTCTAGCGAGCAAGTGAGCAAGTCACCAAGCAGAACTCATTCAAGTGCTGAGCCTTACACCTACCAAGTGGCGATAACAAGTTTTTCCCAAATGAGGTCTTTGAAAGCACATACATTCCTTAGCTCCTCAAAGGTGAAGTATGTCAAAAGTTAGCTGAAATAGAAGAGTGCACATATGCCTTGTCAGGCTTTGTTTTCTCATTTTTTAGATCCCAGTGTCCTACAAACTGATACCAGTATATAGCACAGAAACAAAATCTATTTTAATCTAAGAGAATTGGGAGGCTTCCAAAGAGCGCTGACCTGAAAAATCTTGACAGAGCAGAGGAAATTGATTTTCTCCCAAAGCCATTCAAAGGATTAGACTCAGATTTAGGCCAATAAAAGATTTATATTCCACCCAGGTCCCAACATAACATTACACACACACACACACACACACACACACACACACACACACACACACGCATGCACGCACGCACGCACGCACGCACACGCACACGCACACGCGCACACACACACACACACACACACACACACACGATAATGAACTGCCCTAATTGACACACAGACACACATCAGAAAGCCCAAAATAAAAGGCAGCTTTTGGCATGGGGGGTGGGGGCTTGGTTTGGTTGTTTGAAACAGGGTTTCTGTGTGTAACAGTCCTGGCTGTCCTCTGTGGATCAGGCTGGCCTCGAATTCAGAGATCTGCTTGCCTCTGCCTCCTGAGTGCTGGGATTAAAGGCATGTGCCACCCCTGCCTGGCAAAAGTCAGCTCTTAAGAATGGTACTCTACAAAGGAAAAAGACAGTATATGCAGTCAATTTTTTGGGATAGAACATTTTCAGCATTTCAAATGGATGTTCATAATTAATTTTTATTCTAATCCTAGCCCATTTTCAAAAAGACTGCCCATAAAACCTCAGTATCAGAAAATAGCATTGGCCAAGTGTTTAAGATGACCAAAAATATTCTTAAGATTGATAATAAATAATTTAAAATTATAAAAACCTCTAGCTTCCCAATTTTCAAATTTTGAGCACCAACTCTATTCCCACACCACTAATCTACATAGACAACTATGTTATTATATCTTGTTTTTACTCTAACCTATATGAATTATAGTAAGCATGTTGGACCCAGCTACACTTAAAACAAAAGAGGTATTGACATCCTGCTTGACAATGATTGCTCTGGCCACCTACACTGGAGAGTGTGAAATGAGAAAGCAGGTCTTCCCATCAGGAACTCACCTTTCTAGCTACAGGGAAAATTAAAATCAAAACTGTCTTTCACAGGGCTTATCACTTTCACAAGTTTTCTTCAATTCATGAAGTTTTTTTTTTCAATCTCCCCTATGTCTAAGCAAGGAAATATGACACACAGGGTGTCAAACAAAGAATAAAAATCAAGAAAAGCTATCACTGTGTAAATGAAAAAGAGACATTGGGACAGCAGGAGTCAAGAAAGTAAGCGAGTGAGCCAGAGCCCGGGGAAAATTGGTCACGGCCAACTGAACACAATTTGGAAAGAAAAAAGGAAAATGCTTGAAGGAAGCAAAAAGTTTTAAGCCACTGCATTGCACAGTGGTTGGAAGCAACCCGTTTATTCCTAAAGCAGAAACCTTTTTATTTTGTGGGTGCATGATCAGACACAGTAAATCCATATACCTTGCACCCTGTTAGAGCCCTCCAAATCCTGAAAGCTCAAAACCAAGTATATTGAACAAAAGTGTAGCTTAGCTGAGTCAGAAAAAGTATCAGTTGTCATTCTCAATTTTCAGAAAAACATAATTAAATCTCCAAGCTATATAGGGAAATTTTCAGTACTAATTGTTCAAAGTCCCTTTCCAAGAGCCACTTGAACTAACAGACAGCACACATTAACTATACATGGATGCCTCCCAGCCTTGCATCTACAAATCACCTCATACTTTGGTTGGCATTCATGTACGTCAAATCAGCAGTAAAAAGGGCTAGGAATATAATTCAGTTGGTAGAGTATTTGGCATGCACAAAACCTTAGGTTCAATCCCCAGACCACATAAAACTGGGCATAGTAGTAAACAACTGTAATACCAGCACCTGGGAGGCTGATGCAGGAGAAATGCCAAGAGTTTGAAATCAGTCAGGACTACACAGCAAAACCCAGCATCATTTTAAATGACTGTGCTAACACCACCTCATTGAATCCTGTACCAGAGTGGGAATGGTTGATAAGTCTGGAGATGCAGCTGCACCAAAGTCATAACTTCCAATGTTTGAAATAAAGTAGACTAACTATAACTGTTGGTAATTAAGTGTCCATCTCAAAATAGCTAGAGAGAGAATTCTGAGTGCTCCTAGCACAAAGAAATGATAAATACGACAGACCCATCAACAACTATGATCTTGTCATTACATACTATATATATGTACTGAGGTAACACTGCATAAGTATGTTTCTACTTAAAACGAATATATATTTTATTTTATTTATTTTTTGAGACAGTTCTTTATTTCTCAGCAACAATGGTGTTTACATATCAGTAAAAATGGGATACAAAATGAGAGGGACAAAATATACAGTAAATATGCATATATTATTGCTCTCAATTTAATAGTAATTTTTGGTTGCAGGCAGAATGAGAATGTGAGTGTGGCTGATCTGAATGAGTAACACTTGGACAGTTGCAAATATTCATGGATTTAATATGCTATCTTCACAGTTCTCTCAGGATACAGTAAAGGATATACCCTTTCTAAATTTACAAACTGAAACTCATGTTATGTAAATTACATGTAATAAAGAAAAGTAGATAATAACATCCCTCACAAATACAGACATGTACAGCTTATGCTAGTAATGAACTATACACAATAATACTGAAAAGTAGTATTAACGATGCTTTATTACAGAGAAATAGAATATTTTTAAAAGCTCTCAATGAATTTCATCATATTAAGATACTAAATAAAAAGTCACGTGATAATATAAATAATGTGGAACTAACCACTAGAAGAAACTCAATAACTGATCAAAGAAATCCTTACTAAGACTAACAACAACAAAAAAATCAAAACATGTACGCTGCCCTCTGTAAATCAGAATAAGGCAATTATCTTTGGTGCCATTACACTTTGTTACATAATGCAGGCATCTGTATCTTTTTTTATTTTATACTTTAATTTTATTTTACATATCAGCCACGGATTCCCTTGTCCTCCCTCCTCCCACCCACCCCCTTCCCTGCCCCCAGCCCATCCCCCATTCTGATCTCCTCCAGGGCAAGGACTCCCCTGGGGATTCAGCTCAGCCTGGTAGATTCAGTCCAGGCAGGTCCAGTCCCTCCTCCCTTCACCCAGGCTGAGCAAAGTGTCCCTGCATAGGCCCCAGGCTCCAAACAGCCAGCTCATGCACTAAGGACAGGTCCTGGTCCCACTGCCTGGGGGCCTCCCAAACAGTTCAAGCTAATCAACTGTCTCACTTATCCAGATGGCCTCGTCCAGTTCCATGGGGGCTCCTTAGCTATTGGTTCATGTGTTTCCATTAGTTGGGCTATTTGTCCCTGTGCTTTTTCCAATCATGGTCTCAACAATTCTCGCTCATACAATCCTTCCTCTTTCTCGCCCACTGGACTCCTGGAACTCCACCTGGGGCCTGGCCATGGATCTCTGCATCGGCTTCCATCAGTCATTGGATGAGAGTTCTAGCATGACAGAGTGTCTGGCCATCAGATCACCAGAGTAGGTCAGTTCTGGCTTTCTCTCGACCATTGCCAGTAGTCTATTGTGGAGGTATCTTTGTGGACTTCTGGGGACCTCTCTAGCATTTTGCTTATTCCTATTCCCATGGGGTCTTCATTTATCATGGTCTCTTTTTCCTTGTTCTCCCTCTCTGTTCTTGATCCAGCTGGGATCTCCCGCTCCCCTAAGCTCTCTTTCCCTCGACCTTCATTACCCCCACTCACGTCCAGTTTGCTCATGTAGATCTACATCCGTTTCTCTGTCATTGGGCAATCCCTGTATCTTTCTTAGGGTCCTGTTTTCTAGGTAGCCTCCCTGAAGTTGTGAGTAGCAGTCTAATCATCCTTAGTTTTACATCTAGTATCCACCTATGAGTGAGAACATACCATGTTTATCTTTCTGAGTCTGGGTTACCTCAATCAGGATGATTTTTTTCTAGATCTATCCATTTGCCTGCAAACCTCATGATGTCATTGTTTTTCTCTGCTGAGTATACTCCATTGTGTATATGTACCACATTTTATTTATCCATTCTTCAGTTGAAGGGCATCTAGGTTGTTTCCAGATTCTGGCTATTACAAATAATGCTGCTATGAACAAAGCTGAGCAAGTGCCCTTGTGGTATGATTGAGCATTCCTTGGGTATATGCCCAAGAGTGGTATGGCTGGGTCTTGGGGGAGATTGATTTCCAATTTTCTAAGAAAGCATCATATTGATTTCCAAAGTGGCTGTACAAGCTTGCATTCCTACCAACAGTGGAGGAGAGTTCCCCTTGCTCCACATCCTCTCCAGCATAAGCTGTCTTCTGTGTTTTTTATCTTAGCCACTCTGATGGGTGTAATGTGGTATCTCAGAGGCATTTTGATTTGCATTTCCCTGACGATTGGGGATGTTGAGCAATTCCTTAAATGTCTTTCAGCCATTTGAGTTTCCTCTGTTGAGAATTCTCTGTTTAGTTCTATAGCCCATTTCTTAATTGGACTATTGGGCATTTTGATGTCTAATTTCTTGAGTTCTTTATATATTCTGGGGATCAGCCTATGTCAGATGTGGGGTTGATGAAGACCTTTTCCCATTCTGTAGGCTGTCACTTTGTCTTGTTGACCGTGTCCTTTGCTCTACAAAAGCTTCTCAGTTTCAAGAGGTCCCATTGATTGATTGATTATCTTAGTATCTATGCTACTGGTGTTATATTTAGGAAGTGATCTCCTATGCCAATGCATTCAAGACTACTTCCTACTTTCTCTTCTATCAGGTTCAGAGTAACTGGATTTATGTTGAGGTCTTTGATCCACTTGGACTAAAGTTTTGTGTACAGTAATAGATATGGATCTATTTGCAGCCTTCTACATGTTGACATCCAGTTATGCCAGCACCATTTGTTAAAGATGCTTTCTTTTTTTCCATTGTACAGTTTTGGCTTCTTTGTCAAAAATTGTATGTTCATAAGTGTGTGGATTAATGTCAGGGTCTTCAATTCTATTCCATTGGTCCACATGTTGGTTTTTATGCCAGTACCAAGCTATTTTTATTACTGTAGCTCTATAGTAGAGCTTGAGGTCAGGGATCGTGATGCCTCCAGAGGTTGTTTTATTGTACAGGATTCTTTTGACTATCCTGGGTTTTTTGTTTTTCCATATGAAGTTAAGTATTATTCTTTCCAGATCTGTGAAGAATTGTGTTGGTAATTTGATGGGGATTGCACTGAATCTGTAGATTGCTTTTGGTAAGATTGCCATTTTTACTATGTTAATCCTGCCTATCCATGAGCATGGGAGATCTTTCCATTTTCTGACACCTTCTTCAATTTTTTTTTTCAGGGACTTAAAGTTCTTGTCATATAGGTCCTTCACTTGCTAGTTAGAGTTACCCCAAGGTATTTTATATCATTTAGATATATAGATATCATGTATCTATTGTAAAGGGTGATGTATCTCTGATTTCCTCCTCAGCCAAATAAATATATATTTTAAATCCCACAAATGAAGTATTTTAACCATAAGTTTTATATTAAATATTTTACTTTCCCCATTTGCTAACTATTTACAAAACTAAATTTATATTTTCACTCATATCTTAGATAATCTGAATATTTTGAAACAGTATCTCTCTATGTGGCCCTGGCTGTCCTGGAACTCTCTATGTGGACGAGGCTGGCCTCAAAGTCACAGAGATCTGCCTGCCTCTGTTTCCCAACCTCTATTGCTAGGATTAAAGGTGTATGTCACTATACCTGGCCAATCTGAATGTTTTAAAGCATAGAATAAGTGTTTAGAATTATAGAACGTAAAAATGAAATACAATTTATGTTTTTGATAATAGTGGCAAAGAGGATCTTAACATGGAGCCCAATGATCTCTATCTCCTGGTATTCATTATACATTAGGTCAGGAATGTAACCAATAGAAGAGGGCAGAAGTCATGAAATATGAGTTCTGAGGTTAAATCATAAAAGATAATTGGAACTTCTGCCCTACTATCTCAAATTCCTCACTCTGGGGGCAGACAGCAGTCATGTCATAATGACTGAATACACTCAAGCAGCCATAAAGGCCCACATGGTGATGAACTGAGGCCTGTTGCCAAGTACCATATGACTGAGTCATCATGGAAGTGGATGAAAATTCAGCCCCCAATCAGACCTTCAGATAGCTGCAGCCCTAGAACACAACTTGATTGCAACCTCAAAAAAGACCCTAAACCAGAACCCCAGATTATCTTCTCCTGTCCTGATTCACAGAAATGACGTGAGATAATAACTTTTCATTCTTTTAAGCCTATAAGCTTTAAGGTAACTTCTTACTAAGACAACATGCAACTGTTACAAATCAACGTTGCCATCATTGTTAAAACCAATGTAGTATACAGTGTGGCAAGAATAGGTATGTGGAGGCAGACAAATACACTTCAAATCCTAGGCCAACCAAACATAAGCTCTGCAAGTGTCTCCTATTTTCTTAACAAAAACAAAGTGGACATGGGAATACCCAATTTCAAAGAGCTTTGCAAAAAAAAAATTCAAGCTATACACAAAGAACATGTTACTAATACATTTCACTTTAGTGTCCCGCCCTCCCTCCTCTCTACCGCTTCTCCCCGCCCCCATGCATCCAATACACAGCACACATGCAGGCACACATACACCTCTTCCCTCCCTCCTCTCTCTCTACCGCTTCTCCCTACCCCCATGCATCCAGTACACAGCACACATGCAAGCACACATACACCTCTTCCCTCCCTCCTCTCTCTCTACTGCTTCTCCCCGCCCCCATGCATCCAATACACAGCACACATGCAGGCACACATACACCTCTTCCCTCCCTCCTCTCTCTCTACCGCTTCTCCCTACCCCCATGCATCCAGCACAAAGTACACATGCAGGCTTACATACACTTCTTCCCTCCTTACTTACTACATAGCCCAGGATGGCCCCAAACTCACTACCTGATCCTCCTGCCTAAGGGCGTAGATATAGGTAAGCATCACCATGCCCAGCAAATTCACTCAGTCTTTAAGATGGATAAATGACTTCTTTTTTTTTTGTTTAAGAGCTTCGGTTTATAAACATAAGAACTGTGTTTAAATAATATTGATCCTTAGGAACATCTAAAAAAGTCCAATTTTCCATAAAAGCAAGGAATACCTCAGAGCTGTTGCCAGGCTCTGCCACACAGTTATAAAACAAAAGGCCACCCCATGTGCTAAAGAGCTTTATTTAATTTATTCCATTTGATCTTTTCAACACCCTTGCATTATTAACTAAGTTACACTAATGCAGGGTTTCTCAACCTTACCACTACTGACATTTGGAATTAAATAATTCTTTATTTGGGGAACTAACTGCCCTGGACTTTCTGCTCATTAAGTATGTGTCACTTCCCTAATTGTGATATCCAAAAAAAATATATATCAGCAGACATTCTCAAATGTCTCAATGTATATGGGACTAACAAGCCTCTGCTTGGGGACTACCATGTTAAAACATCAAATAGTCACCAAATCTTTTATTTATTTTTTTGTCTTTTTTTTTTTCAGAGCTGAGGACCAAACCCAGAGCCTTGTGCTTGCTAGGCAAATGATCTACCACTGAGCTAAATCCCTAACCTCTAGTCACCAAATCTTAAAGGCTTAAAATAATATCATGTACTTGCTCACACTACAAAACTTACTGGGGTTCTGACTAACATCACTATCATTCTGGTACCCAAACTGATGGAGATGTGTCCACCTGCAATATCATCAGTTGTCACAGAATTCAGAGGCATGAACATTTTAAACATGAAGAAAACTGGTAAAATGTGTCACATATTATAAACCAAGAATCCAATTCCTATCTACCCAACACACACAAAACTCTCTCCACTTCAACACTAGTTTGGGTTCCATAGAAATAAGCAATTTCTAAAAGTGCTTCAGCAATTCTAAATTTTTTTAATTCAAACAATATTTTAGGCTTTAAAAATGTATTTAGGGGACTGGAAAGCGGGCTCAGAAATTAAAAGCACTTGTTAAGAACCAGGGTTCAATCATCATCATCATCTACATGGTGGCTCACAACTATCTGCAACTCCAGTTCCAGAGCATCCGATTCCCTCTTTTAGCCTCCTCTGGCAACAGGCATGCACTTGGTACATGCACACATATGCAGGCAAAACACTTATACATATAAAATAATCATTTTAAAATAACATTTAATACTGTTTCTGTGAGTGTACTCAAGAGAATGGAAAATATGTCCAGAAAAATTTATACATGAATGTTCATAGAAGCATCATTCAAGATAGCTCAAAACTGAAACAATACAAATGTCTATATTATTCATAATAGCTTCAAAGTGGGACAACTCAAATATAATAAAATATAGTATATCCAGAATGTATGATGTCATTTGGCCATGAAAATAAATAAAATATTGATACATATTGTTATATGAATGGACCTTAAAAATACTGAGGGACTACTGAGCAGTGGTGGTGCATGCCTTTAATCCCAGCACTCAGGAGGTAAAGGCAGGCAGATCTCTGAGTTTGAAGCCAGCCTGGTCAACAGAGTGAATTCAAGGACAGCCAAGGCTATACAGAGAAACCCTGTCTCAAACACACACACACACACACACACACACACACACACACACACACACACACACACACACTTTTTTGGGAGGCTAGGATTATAACTCAATAGTAGAATACATGCCTAGCATGTGGAAGATGGTAGCTTAGAATATATATTTGTGCTAAATGAAAGAAGCCAGTCAATCACACTACATATTATATTATATTTCTGTTTATATGAAATACTTAGAAGAGACAAAGCCTCATATACGGAAAATAGATTAGTGGTTGCCAGAATCTCACATTAGGGTAAAGAAAATGTTCTAAATTTGGCTGCAGTAAGTAGACTAAAAAAATCACTGAATTAATCCTTTGAACAGTTTGACTTGTATGGTGATAAAATAATTAACAGAAGAGTTGCCAAAATAGAAATAAATATGTATATCATATTGGCAGCCCAGATCTCTGTAAAATCTACAAGACATGATTCTTGACTCCCAGAAAAAACAATTAGGTTTTATCTATAATGCTTGCCCATACTTTGAAGATATACACCTCAACAGGAAGAAGAAAATATAATCAGAAACAAAAGAAAATGAAATACGTGGATTCATAAACCTGGTAAGAAACAAAACAAATTTTTAATTTCACCAAGAAATACCAGTTTATAAAATAACTTGTAACTATTGCAGAACTAAATACCAATTATGCAGTATGTACTCTTTCAGCATTCCACCAGCAAACATTAAAAGGAAGGAATGGGAAAGGTGAAAAATTATATATTATATATATATATATATATATATATATATATATATATATATATATATACACATATATATATGTAATTATATTTAAATTTCTTCTTTTTTTTCTGAGCTGAGGACTGAACCCAGGGCCTTGTGCTTGCTAGGCAAGCACTCTACCACTGAGCTAAATCCCCAACCCCTATACTTAAATTTCAAAAAATGAAAATAAAAAGGCTACTAAGAAAAAAACTCTACTAAGATTACTTTAAAATGTACTCCATTATTGAGTAACAGGCCAGAAAGATACTCTCACATCACTGCAAATTCACTTGCTGCCTTTTACAAAACAATGTGTTGGGAGAAAGCCAGATAGGACATTTCGTTTCCAGCTCTTTTTGATTATTTTGCCTGTTTTCTGCATTCTCAGTCCCTTCCATTAACACTTGAGATTTCACAGAGAAACCTCAGATGAGTTCCCATCAGGCTAAGCTAAAGTATGGCTCTATAGGAGTTGGGGATTTAGCTCAGTGGTAGAGCGCTTGCCTAGCAAGCACAAGGCCCTGGGTTCGATCCTCAGCTCTGAAAAAAAAAAAAGAATGGCTCTATAAGAAGAAGCTGGGAGTTCCAATGTCTGTGAGACAGTCAGTTCCCCACCTCTGCTCCATAGAGTAGTGTGGCAGAGGAAAGGGAGTAGCAAGTAACAGTGCCTGAAGAAATGCTGTAAGAGTGGCAGACCTCTACCACATGAAACCAAACAGAGCTTTTCTTCATCCTATGCACTTTACAGCATCTTGCTGAATGCCACCCATTATAGACTTGGATATCTTTTATCCTTAAATTTCTATTCAGGATAATAATAGTCACCTAAGACAAATTCTCAGATGAAATCAAGTGTGGAGACTGCAATGCATTTCTTGGTGGGACCCACACAGCAGAAAAGAACTCCCTTAAGCTGTTAGAGTTCTTTTAAAAAGAACATTTCCAATTTGAACTATTAAAAACAAACAAACAAACATATTTTGCTATAGCAAAAAGGGGAAACTAGGGGTTCATCATTCCTCTCCACATTCTATTCTTTCCCTTGTATTATATATTTTAAATTTTTTATCAGTGGATTCTGCTGGAATATCCACTACAGATAAGCACTGGAGGGCTCCTGTTGCAAATCACCCTCTGGAGTGATAGAAGGACCTTTCTACTGACACTTGGAGGGGACCCAATCTGGTGTTGGTGTGGGCCCGGGGTTCTGCTTATGTCTTTCCTCAGGACAATAAAATTCCTCATTGGGTTTCTGAGCGCTGAGGGCACCCTGTGGCTGCAGCTGAAGCCCAACATGACAGAGACCTATTGGGCCTTCGTGAAAAACTCTCCCCTTATGATGCCAATGTGGACTGAAAGCCCAATATGGCCAGCTTTAGCAAGCATTAACGTAAGCCTAGGAACTGCAGCCATGCGGTTGGATTCTCCAGAAGAGCTGCCAGCTTAAGTCGTGCTGGGATCAAGAATAATGGGCCTTGGCAGTTTGTGTTCCTGGAGTTGCGTCCATGCCAATGGATACCCACATGCTCCAGAAGAGAATCTGACATCACTGCTGCAGTTGTTGCTGTTATAACAGTGGCGACCACTGCTACTACTGTTTCTGGGATCGCCATTTCATAATTGGTTACTACAGCTAGCACAGTGGAGACCCTGGCAGCAAAAGTAGCTACCACAGTTAATTAATCTTTCATTCTATCGGGCATGACAAATTTAAATCAATAGTTATATACATTTCAATTGACCTTGAAAGCTATAAATTTACAAACTCAAGTTCCATTTGCTCTCGGGATACCATCTTACAAGGTCTCCAATTTACAGTAAGGCTCATTAAGGAAGGGAATGGCTCAGTTACCTTTAACCTACCGGCTATGGGTGGGTTAAGATTTCTGTTGGTCTTTTCTGTGTTGAACACACAGATTACAAGCCCAGTGCCATTTAGAGATCTTTGGCAACAGTTAACTCTGCAGCTCTCACACAATTGAGCCCATATGATAATGAGTATTCAGAGAAGGGTAATACCTAGGGGCCACTCACCAGCCTAAGACAGAATGCCTGTGTGGCCTGGAGAGGTGTCTCCATGACAGGTAAGGTGACCTGCTGACGTCCCACACAACCTAAGTCAGAAGCTCATTTTTTAGTAATAAGAGGGGACCTGTAGGGCTTGGGCTCCTTTTTGGGTAACTGCTGCATTGCTTGCCAACCTTGACCATGACATCATCCCTATGCTAATTCCCTGAGAGATTCCACCCTCCTAAATGCTTAAGGGAAGCTCTTGTCTGTGTATCCAGCATATTGGGTGTTAACAGCTTAGATGCAAGATTGTAAAACATCAGAAACGGGACTGGGGACTTAGCTCAGTGGTAGAGTGCTTGCCTAGCAAGCGCAAGGCCCAGGATTCAATCTTCAGCTCAAAAAAAAAAAAACATCAGGAGAATTTCTGCCATCCAGGGTTCTCCCATTGTGCTGTAAGCCTGTATTTAAGACCTCTTTCATCCTTCAATAAATGGCATTTGGCATTAAAAAAAAAAAAAAGAAGAGGGGGTCAAGACCATGATGGGGAAACCCACAGAGATAGCTGACCGGTGCCAGTTGGAGCTCACTGACTCTGGACTGACAGCTCAGGAACCTGCATGGGACTGAACTAGGCCCGCTGAATGTGGGTGACAGTTGTGTGGCTTGATCTGTTTGTGGGGTCCCTGGCAGCAGGACCAGGACTTATCCCAGGTTCATGAACTGGCTTTTCGGAGCCCATTCCCTTTGGTGGGATACCTTGCTCAGCCTTGATACAATGGGGAGGGGCTAGGTTCTCCTTCAACTTGGTATGCCAGACTTTGTTGACTACCATGGGAGGCCTTACCCACTCTGAGGAGAGGATGGGGGTAGAGTGTGAGGGAGGTGAGGAGGCGGGAGAAGGGAAGGGAGGGGGAACTGGGGTTGGTATGTAAAATGAAAAAAAATTTAATAAATAAATATATTTTTTTAAAAACTTTTCCAAATGCAGGGTGGCAATCAATAAAGTACTTATTTCACACACAGAAAAAAGAAAGCCAGATGTGGTGTGGCACATTTTTATAGTCCTAGTGCTGGAGAAATAGAAACAGAAGGGTCCTTAGGGCTCACTGACTAGCAATCCCAACCTAATCAGTAAGCCCCAGGTCCCAGTGAGACACCCTGTCTCAAAAACACAAGTACATGGTTCCTGAGGGACAATACTCATGACTGACCTCCAGCCCACATGTACACACAGACAAATAAATACATACCAAAAAAATTTCTGAATGTTGTCTCAAAATACAAAATACAGGATTTCAAAGAAGCAAATTATATTGACATACTCATTAAAATATTATAAAATACTAGTTGATGATACAATAATGTGTTCTTTATTATGACAATTAAAAACTATGGGAGGCAGAGACAAGAGGATCACCACAAGTCCAGAGCCAGTCAGAGATACACAGAGAGACCTTGCCTCATAAAACAAAAACAAAAAAGAATCAAGAATTACCAATAATTCTAATATAATAACTTCCAAATCTTCAAAAATGATTAGCAAAAATGATAACTGAAGGTATCTGCAGCAGAATTGGGCATGGTGGCACATGCCTATAATACATACTTGGGAAGCTGAGGAGGAGGAGGATGCAAGGTCCAAGCTAGCTTGCACTACAGAGCAAGAAAAAAAAGAATATGAATCTTAAAACCTTATCTGCAAAAACTGTGGTGCAATATGAAAATATCGGTGGTTTACTGACTTAGTGTTGTTCTATTGCTGTGAAGAGACACCGTGACCATGGCAACTCTTATTTTAAAAAAGTATTTAATTGGGGTTGGCTCACAGATTCAAAGGTTAAGTCCATTACTGTCATAGTAGAAACCATGGTGGCATACAGACAGACATGATACTAGAGAAGCTGAGAGTTTACATTGGTATACATAAACAGCAGGAAGAGAGAGTGACGTTGGACCTGGTTTGAGCATTTGAAACCTCAAAGCTCACCCCCAGTGATACACTTCCAACAAGACCAAACCTCCTAATAGTGCCACTCCCTATAGGTTTATGGGGACTATTTTCATCTGTGCACTATCCTTTGTTGACTACACTGACTGATGAAAACACTAAACAGCCACAGTTACTCAAAATGATCTATTTTTTCCCCATTCAAAGTCAGAGGCCCCTTGAACTCCATTCCATAGATCCTTAGAGAAATGAAAATTAAGGTGAAGAACTATTGTCTTTTTAAAAAAGTATTTTAAGATATAAATCTTCCCAAGACAGATATAAATGTGAAGATATCTGCTAACACTATCTAGGATGTGTTTTTCATTAAAAAAAAAATGTGCATACAAAGGGTTGCAATTCTTTTTTGTGTCATGCCTGCCATATAAGAAAGCTAATGTTAATAAATAAATGATAAATAACTAACTAAATGTTAATGAATAAAGAAGTAACTTATGTTCCATTTTCTTCTAGACTATCTCTTGATGGAAACCTGTTGTTAGACTTTGGCTGACTGCCTAGAGTATTTTTGGACCATCATTTAACCAGGGGAGAAAAGGCAAATTTTATACTATCCTCAGAATTTAGCCTCCACCTACATCCCACATTTCTTGAAATTGTTCTCAGATTTCTTAATCAATATTGAAAGATATAAAAAACCTCCCGTGGCTATGAATTTTGGCATGCTTAATGGTATCCATGGAAACGTCCTAATTGAAAACAGTCAGCTCCCATTGGATCATCGCATCCCATGAAGCACTGAGGAGAATTTATTTAAATCCTCCCACATATTTAACACCATATAAAGAATTTTGAAACACGAGATAATACAATATATGTCATGGCAGAAACCTTCTAATCTGACCATTCAAAATAATTCTAGGGAATTGCTTCCAGGCACTCAAAGCCCTGATCTGGGATGTGATTAAGCACTTTGTAAATTTAGTGGTTTGTCTGTTGTGTAAATGGTATGCTGAAGCTGGACAGAAATTTGCTCTTTCATGACAGCAAAAACTATTTATTGATTTACCCCATAGAAGAGAAGGTGCTGGAAACTATGAATCACTTGTTTCTCACCTTTCCTGATAATTTTGCCTCACATCTTAAATTCCTCATGATTTCTAATTAAAACCAGCATCACTTTTCCGATTCAAAAACCCACCACTACAAATAATAAACACACAGTCATAAAAGATCCAGCTCTACTATTTTTCTCTTGTCTTAGGAACATCTGTTTTATATTATCAATTGTTACTATGGTGGAGAAGGTAGAGAATCAGACACTGACCTTTAAGAGGCCATTTTATCTTTATGTTTTTATATTTCTGCCTTACCAGTAAAACATACATTACCAAAACCTCAGGAGGATTAGCATAATCAAATGTGACCTTACCTTTACCACTTTGCATCCAGCAATGCCACTCTTCCTGTTAGAGTGCCAAGCATCCGTCTAAAATCAGTGGGAATAGCTCAAAGAAAAAAAAAGGAAGAAAGAAAGAAAACACAAGGGCAGAAGGAACATGGAAACCAGCCAAAGCTGACAGAATTTCAATAACCTAGGATTTAAAAAGCTGTACAAATGTATTTATTATAACGATCTCTCAGCTTGTTATTATTATTAGCTTGTTTTTATTGAGTGAAAGATCTGTGTTCATGCCAGATGACTGAGAAAGCATAAGGAAATTGTTTCTGAAGAATGGTGCTCAGTAAACCAAAACAAGCCAAAAGTTGAGCCCCTGCTATTTGAACAATGCAACATCCACACAAAGAGCAGAGAAGGTAAAACACTCTTCTTTCCTTTAGGTTTTTATCCTGACTGGTTATGACAAAAGAAAATGCCAAGTGTCTATGGAGTGCTCAGCCACAAACGGGAGACCTATAGTTCCAGTTTTCATGACTGTCTCCTGCAAATTGCCTTCTGATCTACACACACACACACACACACACACACACACACACACATGCCCAGGGACCATTGATGGAAGGTGGAAAGACTATAAGAGCCAGAAACTGAGGAAGGCAGAGGTAAAACAATGTCTTCTGACCATGACAAGACTCCTGCATTCACCAATTCATAGCAG
The DNA here is from genome assembly GCF_903995425.1 of Onychomys torridus. NCBI lineage: Eukaryota > Metazoa > Chordata > Mammalia > Rodentia > Cricetidae > Onychomys > Onychomys torridus. Next base: position 61,203,881 of record NC_050466.1, on the reverse strand, counting down.
TTGTGGTTGCCTACACAAGTCCTACACAAGAGCAAGCCAGTCAACAAGCTAGCATGGAATAAGGAAGGGCTTACAAACTCCCACCCCTAACTGAGAGCTTTGGACAATTGATTACTTCTGGGAGAGGGATAGATTTCTTTAAAGCATGGATTCTGGTAGGTCAACCACACTCAAGTGGATAGCCCCACACCTATGAGTGTATGGGAAGCACAAATTGGAATTGGTGGATTATTTTTTAAATGAAATGAAGTTGGAGAGTACCCATAAATGTTAGAAAATTAGTAAGGAGCCATGGCTGGGCTTTCAAGGGAGGGGATATGTAATACAGTAACATAAAGGAAGAAAGGGACAGAAAAGGAAGGGTTAAATAGGTAGAGGAAGGAAGGGCAGGAAAGAAGAAGGAATATGGAGAGAGATAACTCACACTAAAGTTCTTCTGAAAAAGTCATGGAAACTTACTACTGTAGAAGGCCTTTGAAATGTGTATATATACACATATATAAATTTAAATGGGGTTACCATGTAACAGGGAAACAATATCCCAACTAGACACCATATGCTAGCAAACTAAAACCCCAGTACCAGAAATAGGTTACCTCTTTTTGACTTGTTGGCTAGTGGATCCAACTGACTCCCAAATATTACAGGCTATTGTCATTGTTGTTGGTTATCCTCCAGAAGTTGATAGGAGAGCCTATTGCTGAACATACTAAATACGGAGTCACAAAACAGAGAACTCAGATGAGTACTGATCTGGAAGCTTTATACCTACAGGCTAGCTTCATAGAGCTGGAAGTTCTATGCATGCTAACATATGAGAAAAATAATCATCAGTCTTACCCATCTGTGAAGCTATGAGCTACAACAATGACTGCCATGACAAGATTTGCCCACTAGAACAATGGTGGCATGCATGTTATAGGAGTAACCAACAACTTTAAAGCCTGCTGTATGAGATGGAAACCATATCTGACACCATTATCAGAACCAAGGACCCATGACTAGATAGGTCACAGGACCCATGGGAAACCTAATATTATTCTGCTAAATGGACACAGTACCAAAACAACTTCTAAAATGATGTGTTTCTATATCCATAAATTAGTGCATCTCTTAACTCTTATCAGAGAAGCTTTTTCTTGCAGCAGATAGCAATTAAAACAAAGACTCGCAACTAATCAATGTGCAAAGAATAAGAGACTATAGAGTACTCAACCCTATATAGGATATTTATATCATACTCATTTACCCCCAAGGCCCAGGGATGTTTGAAGAAGATGGGGCAGAAAAGTTGTAAGAGTTAAAAGTGATGGATGACAAAAATGAAATAGTGCTTTCTGGACACAACAGGACAGTTGCACATAAGAACTCAGAGCAATTCTGACAGCATGCACAAGCTCAGTACAGTCAAAAATGCCAGCATGGAGCCAAGGGTGGGGGTGCAAAGGATGTCCCAGCCCTATCTGAGGAGCTAATGGCAATTATTAGTTATTGGGAGAGGAAAAGTCAGTTTTCTTTAAAGGTATCACACCTGGTAGGTTGATTATACTCCAGGGAAGCCTCACACCCAAGACACCACTTACCTAAGTTAAATCAAGATCAGATAAACAATTTAAATAGACCAATAACCCCTAAGGAAATAGAATCAGTCGTTAAAAGTCTCCCAACCAAAAAAAGCCCAGGGCCAGATGGTTTCAGTGCAGAATTCTACCAGACTTTCAAAGAAGAGCCAATACCAGTGCACTTGAAATTATTCCACAAACTAGAAACAGAAGCAACATTGCCAAATTCCTTCTATTAGGCCATAGTCACCCTGATACCCAAACCACTCCAAGACCCAACAAAGAAAGAGACCAATTTCCCTCATGAACACTGACGCAAAAATACTCAATCAAATACTAGCAAACCGAATCCAAGAATACACCAAAAAGATCATCCACCATGACCAAATAGGCTTCATCCAAGAGATGCAGGGATGGTTCAATCAGTCAATGTAAACCATTGAAAGAAAAAAAAATACACATGGTCATCTAGTTAGATGCTGAAAAAGCCTTTGACAAAATCCAACACCCCTTCATGATAACATTCTTGGAGAGATTAGGGATACAAGGAACATACCTAAACATAATAAAGGCAATTTACAGAAGCCAACAACCAATATCAAATTAAATGGAGAGAAAATCAAAGCAATTCCACTAAAATCAGGAGCAAGACAAGGCTGATCACTCTCTCCATACCTATTCAATATAGTGCTTGAAGTTCTAGCTAGAGCAATAAGACAACAAAAGGAGATTAAGAGTGTGACTTGTTCTGTTTCTCTGATCTTTCAGCATTCACCCCAATGCCTGGTTCCAGGTTTGTTTTTATTAATAAGACCTTTTAAGATTCATGCTACATCTGGCGCCCAACTTTTTGGGTACAAATTCACAAAAAAGCTGCTTGCCTGTGACCTTGCAGTCCCAGCTCAATCCCAAACTGCCGGTTGTGGTGGCACACACTGGTAGGATTTGCTGAAGGGGGCCAAGGAGGATACCGAGTTCAAGGCCAGCCTAGAATGCTTGCTGAGGAGAAGCTGCAGCTGGGGCAATATACAAACAGTGGCAGCGGGCCCATGGAGGTGGTGGCTGCTGCTCTGAGTTGCCAGCTGTTTCTCATCGTGTTGATGGTGGCAGCAATGCTGTTACAGGGGATGAAAGGTTTACCATTGCTTGTTCAGAGAACCGTCATGTTACAAGAAAGCATTGGCAAAGGTCAGTTTGGAGAAGTTTGGCGAGGCACGTGGTGGGGAGAAATTGCTGTGAAGATATTCTCTTCTAGGGAAGAACGTTCATGGTTCTGAGAGACAGACATTTATTGCTCCAAACCACAGAGGAGGCAACAAAAAAATGTCTGCAGGGAACCATGACCATGCCTAACAGTGACTTTGAAATCTTCAAAAAGATGACAGGATCCCACAATAATGATTCCACATGGACTATGATAAAGCCATTAAGCTGATTAACACCACCCAAAGATCAGCTTTGGACTACAAACTGCTCAGGACAATTTCAGGATTGCTAGCTGAGATGATCCAGCCTGACAGACTACTTGAACAAGGACTTGAGACAAGCCCTGCACTTTCCCATTATGCAGAGACTGGACAAATGATACAGCTAACTCTCCCAGAACTTGGCAATTAACACAAAAATTTTCTTTGCAGGACCCATTAAGATGCTTTGCCCTCAGACAGCAAGAAGTAATTTTAAGAAAATGACGCCCACATTCTCAAGAGGTGGGGTGGGTAGTTTTTGGTCGTTTGAGGTTATGGATATTGTCATTATTTGTGATGGTTGGTTACAAGTTGTTAATTGTTAATGATCAAAAAAAGCTAAACAAAGGAGAATAGATTCAGAATTCTTTTTTTTTTTCCCAGAGCTGAGGACCGAACCCAGGGCCTTGCACTCGCTGGGCAAGCGCTCTACCACTGAGCTAAATCCCCAACCCCTAGATTCAGAATTCTTGTTTAAAAAAAAGAAAGAAAAGTAAAAGGGGATATAGGTAAAAGATAGATTTGAATCTACTCTGAAAAATAAAAGAGATATAGAAATAATAGGATAAAAGTGTAGATTATTGAATCTGCTCTAAAAAGAAAAAAGGGAAGACCTACAAATGATAAGATAAAGGTAGACTTTTGAATCTACTCAGAAAAGAAAAAAGAGAGAATATGGATATGATAAGATAAAAGGTAGATTATTGAATCTACTTTTTAAAAGGAACTACTTGTTTTAAGTAGGATAAATAATGGAGTTGTTTGTCTGAATCTGTCAAATGTTAATGGACTAGACATTGTTAATGTAATTCTTGACTCTATATATTGTATACACTTATTGGATATACTTTATCTTATATTAGTTATAAGCTTTCTTTATTATTTAGACAAAAAGGGGAAATGTGGTGATATTGTGTCCCCCAATACATTGTGCACCCTAATAAGCTTATCTAGGGTCAGAGAACAGAACAGCCACTAGATAGACATAGAGGCCAGAAAATGGTGGCACACACACCTTTAATCCTAGCCTTCTGGAGGCAGAGATCCATCTGGATCTGTGAGTTCAAAGCCACACTGGAAACAGCCAGGCATGGTGCACATACCTTTAATCCCAGGAAGTGATGGAAAGAAGCAGAAAGGTATATAAAGTGTGAGAACCAGGAACTAGAGTCCTTTTAAAACTTTAGGCTTTTTATTAGCAGTACAGCTGAGATCCATTCAGAGGCTTTCATTTTGAGGAAACAGGATCAGCTGAGAAGTTGGCGAGGTGAGGCTGTGGCTTGTGGCTTGTTCTGTTTCTCTGATGTTTCAGCATTCATCCCAATACCTGGCTCTGGGTTTGTTTTTATTAATAAGACCTTTTTTATGGTTTTTCGAGACAGGGTTTCTCTGAGTAGCTTTGAGCCTTTCCTGGAACTCACTTTGTAGCCCAGGCTGGCCTTGAACTCACAGAGATCTACCTGCCTCTGCCTCCCGAGTGCTGGGATTAAAGGCATGTGCCACCACCGCCAAGCCTTTTAAGATTCATGCTACTCAAGAGGATACAAATTGGAAAGGAAGAAGTCAAAGTATCATCGCTATTTGCAGACGACATGATAGTATATATAAGCAACCCCAAAAATTTCACCAGAGAACTCCTACAACGTCATCACTGATAAACAACTTCAGTGATGTGGTTGGATACAATATTAACTCAAAAAAAAAAATCAGTAGCCCTCCTATATACAAACAGTAAACAGGCTGAGACTGCAATCAGGGAAAAAAACACCCTTCACAATAGCCACACATAATATAAAATATCTTGGGGTAACTGACAAAGCAAGTGAAAGACCTGTATGACAAGAGCTTCACATCTTTAAAGAAAGAAATTGGAGAAGATATTAAAAGATGTAAAGATGTCCCATGCTCATGGATCATCAGTAGGCTTAACATAGTAAAAATGGCCATCTTACCAAAAGCAATCTATAGATTCAATGCAATCCCCATCAAAGTACCAACACAATTCTTTACAGACCTCAAAAGAACAATACTCAATTTCATATGGAAAAAAATGAAACCTAAAAAAAACCCCATATAATAAAGGAACTTCCAGAGGCATCACCATCCCTGACTTCAAGCTCTACTATATACAGCTACAGTAATAAAAACAGCTTGGTATTGGCATAAAAACAGACATGTGGATCAATGGAATCAAATTGAAGACCCTGACAATAATCTGCATACCTATGAACATATAATTTTTTAGAAAGAAGCCAAAATTGTACAATGGAAAAAAGAAAGCATCTTCAACAAATGGTACTGACATAACCGCATGTGAACATATAGAAGAATGCAAACAGATGCATATCTGTCGCCATGCACAAAACTCAAGTCCAAGTGGATCAAAGACCTCAACATAAATCCAGATACACTGAACTTGATAGAAAAGAAAGTGGGAAGTGTTCTAGAAAGCATTGGCACAGGAGACCACTTCCTAAATATAACACCAGTAGCACACACACTGAGAGAAACAATAAATGGGACCTCATGAAACAAAAAAGCTTCTGCCCAGCAGTGGCGGTGCATACCTTTAATCCCAGCACTCGGGAGGCAGAGGCAGGTGGATCTCTGTGAGTTCAAGGCCAGCCTGGTCTACCAAGTGAGTTCCAGGAAAGGTGCAAAGCTACACAGAGAAACCCTGTCTCAAAAAACAAAAAAACAAAACAAAAAAAAAAGCTTCTGTAAGGCAAAGACATTGCCAATAAGACAAAATGGCACCCTACAAAATGGAAAAAGATCTTCACCAACCCCACATCTGACAGAGGACTGATCTCCAAACTATATAAAGAATTCAAGAAACTAGACATTTAAAAAAATCCAATTTTTAAATGGGGTACAGATCTAAATAGAGAATTCTTAACAGAAGAATCTCAAATAGCTGAAAGACACTTAAAGAATTGTTCAACAACCTCAGTCATCAGGGAAATACAAATCCAAACAACTCTGAAATTCTATATTATACCTGTCAGAATGGCTAAGATCAAAAACACTAAAAACAATTTATGCTGGAGAGGATGTGGAGCAAGGGGAACATTCCTCCACTGCTGGTGGAAGAGCAAACTTGTGCAGCTACTTTGGAAATCAATATGGCAGTTTCTCAGAAAATTGGGAATCCACAGAACCATGGAGGTTTATATATAGCAGGGGGGACCCTAGGATGACTGTGGCTTATAATAAGTTTTGGTTTTACTCAATTACTGAGCAAGCCTCAATGAAACATTTCACTATAACGATAAGAATTTATACTGTATCAATCAAGCTGATAATAGAACAATAAATTAATTAAATAAATAAATAAAAAAGAAACAATTGAAAAAAAAAGAAAACTGGGAATCAATCTACCCCAAGACCAAGCTACACCAATTTTGGGCATATACCCAAAGGATGCTCAATCATACCACAAGGACACTTGCTCAACTATGTTCATAGCAGCTTTATTTGTAATAGCCAGAACCTGGTAACAACCTAGATGTCCCTCAGTCAAAGAATGGACAAAGAAAATGTTACTCAGCTGTCAAAAATGACATCATGAAATGTGAAGGCAAATGAATATAACTAGATAAAATCATCCTGAGTGAGGTAACCAAGATCCAGAAAGACAAACATGGCATGTACTCACTCATAAGTGGATATTAGCTGTAAAGCAAACAATAACCAGGCTACAAGCCACAGACCCAGAGAAGCTAGGTAACAAGAAGGGCCCAAGGAGGAATGCATGGATTTCCCCCAGTAAGGTGAAATAGAAGAGATCTCCTTGGTAAACTAGGGGCAAGTGGGGATATGAGGGATCAGGTTTGGGCAGGATAGAGGGGGAGATGCAGTTTTTTTTTTTGTTTTTTTTTTTACTCTTTCAGGGTCTGCTACAAATAAATACATGGAGACTTATTACTTATCCTTACTGTCCTTAGCTTGGCTTGTTCCTAGCCAACTTTTCTAACTTAAATTATCCCATTTCTCTTTAACTACATTGCCTCTGGGCTTTTTACCTTTCTTTATTTTTTTAAGATGCCTGTATGCCAGAAGAGGGCACTAGATCTCATTATTGACGGTTGTGAGCCACCATGTGGTTGCTGGGAATTGAACTTAGAACCTCTGGAAGAACAGCCAGTGCTCTTAACCTCTGAGCCATCTCTCTAGCCCACCTTTTATTATTCTATACATCTTTCTTTCCTTCTTACTCCATCGCTGGGTGGCTGGGTGGCTGGCCCTTGACATCCTCCTTCTCTTCTCCTTTTTTCACTCCTCACTCTCTTCCTTATTTTTTTCTATTTGCCTACAGCTCTGCCTATTTCTTGCTCCTGCCTAGCTATTGGCCATTCAGCTCTTTATAGGCTAATTGGGTGTTTTAGGCAGGCAAAGTAACACAGCTTTACAGAGTTAAACAAATGCAACATAAAAGAATGCAACACATCTTTGCATCATTAAATATCCCACAGCATAAATGAATGTAACATATCTTAAATTAATATTCAACAACAGGGAGAGTGATGGAAGAGATGTCTTGATGGGAGGGAATTTCAGGGTCAGGTAGAAACCTGATGCAAGAGAAAGTCCCACAAATTTACAAGAATCCCCATGCAAGACTCCTAGCAATAGTGGATAGGTAGTCTGAATTGGCCATCTCCTGTAATCAGATTGGTGACTACCCTAATTGCCATCAGAGATCCTTCAACGAACTAATGATGGAAATGGATGCAGGGATTCACAGCCAAGGATTGGGCTGAACTCTGGAAATCCTGTTGAAGAGAGGGAGGAAGGAATGTAGGAGCCAGAGGGGTCAAGGTCATCACAAGGGAACCCACAGAAACAACTAACCTGGGGTCATAGGAGCTCACAGACTCTGAACCGACAGCCAGGGAGCCAGCATGGGACTGACCTAGGTACTCTACATATGTGTGACAGTTGTATAATTGGTCTACTTGTGGGACTCCTAGCAGTGGGAGCAGGACCTGACCCTGAGACTTTGGACAGCTTTTGAGAACCTATTTCTCATACTAGGTTACCTTACTAAGCCTTAATATGAGGGGAGGAGCTTAGTCCTACCTCAGCTTAATATGCCTTGCTTTGTTGACACTCATGGAAGGCCTGCCCCTTTCTGAACAGAAACAGAGGAGGAGTGGATTGTGGAGGCAGAGGGGAGGTGGAGGAAGGGAATGGGAGGAGAGGAGGGAGGGGAAACTGTGGTCAAGCTGTAAAATAAATTAATAAATTTAATTTTAAAAAATGAATAAAAAAGAAAAAATTACATCAAAAAAAGGTATAAAAGAAAAAAGAAAATCCAGGTGCCAATAGATGCTAATGATGATAGTGTAATACTTTTAGTATGTTTAATATTGAACTGTAGGATTAAAATGGCAATTCAATATATATTTTACTATAATAAAAAGACTTATTTAAAATATTTAGTTAAGGGTTGAGGATTTTGCTCAGTGGTAGAGCACTTACCTGGCAAGCACAAGGCCCTGGGTTCGATCCTCAGCTCAAAAAAATAAAAATAAAAAATAAATAAATAGAATATTTAGTTAAGATATGAAAAAAGATCTGGAAATTTTTAAAAAATCTTTATAAAAAAAAGAACAGAGCAGAGAAAGGCTTATGGGAACTATTCCAGATCAAAGGAAATGAAAGAGCTATGACAAATAAATGCATTATGCATTATGTCATCTTGTCCACAGCCTACAACAGAGAATAACTACCCCAACAAAGAATGTTTCAGGAATAACTAATGAATTTGAAATACAGATCAGAGACTAAAGTATTGCATTAATATTAAACTTCCTCTTTTTGTTGTTTTTGTTGTTGTTTTGCAGTACTAAGGGTTGAATCTAGGGTCTCATGCATACTGGACAAGTACTCTACTACTAAGCTATACCACCACGCCAAATTTCCTATATTTGAATAACAATATACATATATAGGTTTTGAATTTAACGCTTTAGTGGAAAACTGTGAAAATCATATCTTCACTAGATATTATAGAGTTAAAGTAAAAAGAGCTGCATATAAGTGCTATAATCTAGTTTATGAACATATTTCTTGAAAAAGTCTGGGTTTGCAACTCTAAAACTACCTCATGTATATACTAGAACTGGACAAGTGAACATATTGTTAGGTTTATATATTAAGGTACAAGAAAGTATGATATATGCAACTTAATTTCTAATGCATTTGTAGAGAGAAACAGTTATATAAATACAAGTATATAAAATAAGAGAGCAGATGGCCAGACATGGTGGCACACGCCTTTAATCCCAGCACTTGGGAGGCAGAGGCAGACGGATCTCTGATTTTGAGGCCAGCTTCATCTACAGATCAAGTTCCAGGACAGCCAGAGCTACACAAAGAAACCCTGTCTCAAAAAAAAAAAAAAAACAGAGAAGGAGAGAGGGAGGACAGAGACAGAGACCAGAGACAAGAGAAGGGGCTGGGGAGAAACAGGGCCACTGTGACAAATGTTAAGTAAACATAGGTCAAAGGGCATATAAGACATCTTGGTATTATTGCTATTTCCTACAAGCTTGAAATTACTTCAAAGTAAAATGTTAGCCTGAAGTTTTTAGTCACTACATGGCAGACACCACTTATATAACCAGAAATGCTCATACTGGGGAAGAAAAAAAAGTATCTGCATTGATCCCTGAAAGTTGGAGAACACAGTGGCTAGAGTCAAGCTAATGCAATAGGATTCCAACATAATTGATCATCATTTTTAGTAGGGCATGGCTCTATTTATCTTAGTCAAATATTTATCATAAATACTCTACAAAGTGAGGTGGAGTGAACCACAAATGAACCCTAAAATGAATGAGCAAAATTTCAAGGAGAAATAGAATATGTGCATTGTCTCAAAGCATCTCTCCTGAGATACTTTAACTATAAAGGGAGAAGTGGCAATTTGACAGTAAAGAAACTGTAGATTCTGATTTAAACAAGGAATCAAGGTGTATGTCCAGTAATAAGACCTACCAAAATCATATCCCCAATAATATGCTAAAAAAATATGCATCATCATTTTTTTTTACCATTCTTGTCCCAAAATGCACAATTTTTTTGAACCACAAAAAACAAAAAAACATCAAACAAAGCCAGATATGGTGGCTTGTAACTGTAAGTCCAGCATTCAGGGGGTGGGTGTAGGAAGATCAAGAATTCAAGGTCATCCTCAACTACATAGTTAGTGAGTTTAAGGCCAGCCTGGGCTACATGAGTCAGACTATGTAAAAAAAAAATCAGACAAACTCAAAGTGAGAGACAATCTAAAAAATAAATGGCCCATATTTTTCAAAACTATCATGAAATACAAAATTAAACTGTTACTGACTAGGCAAGACTAAATACAAATTAAAACTAAGTGCAATAAGGGATTCCAGACAGGATCCTGCATCAGAAATAGACCACCAGTAGAAAAACTTGATGAAGTCAGGTGTGATGGCACATGCCTTTAGTCCCAGCACATGGGAAGAAGAGACAGAAAGAGCTCTGCTGGTCTACATTGTGGGTTCCAGGACAGGCAAGGGCTGTATAGAGAGATCCTGTTTAAAAAGAATTAAAGGAAAAAAAAAAGAAAGGAAGGAAGGAAGGAAGGAAGGAAGGAAGGAAGACAAACTGATGAAATTCAAATGCAGTTATGTAGTAATGAACCAATGACACCCCAACTGTTAATTTTTCTTCAGGTTTTGCTTTGTTTTTTGTTTGAGATAAGGTGATCTACCTGTCCTTGCACCTTACGTTGAGCTCTGCTGTAGTTTGAATAAGAATGGCCCCACAGACTCATATAGTTGAATGATTAGTCTGCAGTTGGTGGAATTGTTTGTCCAGGATTAAGAGGTGTGGCCTTATTGGAGAAAGTGTGCCGGGGGGGGGGGGGGGGGGGGGTTGGTTTAGGGGTTTTTTTTTTCAGAATAAAATTTTTTTTCACTTTTTTATTTATTTTTCTATTATCAGCTTGATACAGTATAAATTCTTATCCTAATTGTGAAATGTTTCATTGAGGCTTGCCCAGTAATTGAGTAAAACCAAAACTTACTATAAACCACATTCATCCTAGGATTCCCCCTGCTATATAGCATCCTTAATCATCAGAGAAATGCAAATCAAAACGACTCTGAGATAACACCTTACACCCGTCAGAATGGCTATGATCATAAACACTAATGACAGTCAATGTTGGAGAGGATGCAGAGCAAAGGTCAAGACATTATGATACTCAAATGGTGGCAGAAATATATCTCAATGAGATAGAACCCACAGTCAAATATATACACTTACATTTACAACTGATTGTAGACAGGATTCCAAAAGAATATGATAGAACAAGGGGTGGTGGTACATTTTCAAGTCCCAGCACTGGGGAGGTGGAAGCCAGAGGATCAGAAGTTTAAGGTCATCCTTAGCTACAAAGCAAGTTCAAGGCCAGCCTGGGATACATGAGATTCAGAATAACAAAGTTAAAAAATGGTGCTAAGACAACTACGGGCTCATGTACAAAAGAATAAATCTGAACCATTACTTCACAGAACATAGACAATTTAACTCAAAATGGATTTTAAAAAAAAAAAAAACTTCAATCAAACACACAGAAAAAAAAAAGTAAATGTAAATCTTTGTGACCACAGATTAGGCAATGATTTCTCAAACATAATACCAAAGGCCAGTGAGATGATGGCTCAGTGTGTAAAGGTGCTTTCCACCAAGCCTAAAAACCTGAGTTTGATCCCCAGGACCCACATGAGAGAAAGAGAGAGCCAATTCCTGAAAATTGTCCTCTGTTCTCTATAGCCGAAAGTTTTCCTGTGTTCCGCAGCCACTTGGTCCCAAATAAACACACAGAGGCTTAATATTAATTACGAACTGTTCGGTCTATGGCTCAGGCTTATTGCTAGCTAGCTCTGACATCTTAAATTAACCAATTTCTATTCATCTATATTTTGCCACATGGCCATGGCGTTACTGGTCTGCTAGCATCTTATTCCTTGGGCAGCTGTATTGCATCTGCCAAGACTACACCCTTCTTTTGCCCTTCTTTTCTCCCTGTCTCTCTGTTTGGATTTCCCACCTGGTTCTTATCCTGCTTTATTATAGGCCAAAGCAGCTTTATTTATTAACCAATGGAAACAACATATGTTCACAGCGTACAGAAAAACATCCCACAGCAGATCTCTGTATGTGTACCCTTCTCAACACTCAAATAAATAAATACAATTTAAATTCTTTAAGTGTTGTGGAATATTATTTTAACTAAGCAAAGATATGTTACATTTGTTTATGCTGCTGAATATTACTTTAACTATGTGAAGGTGTATTACATTTGTTTCTGCTGCCTTTGTTAATGATGTAAAGATGTGTTGCATTTGTTTAATTATGTAAAGATGTGTTGCTGTTTCACCTTGCTTGCCTAAGGCACCTGATTGGTCTAACAAAAAAGCTGAACAGCCAATAGCTAGGCAGGAGAGGGATAGGCGGGGCTGGTGGGCAGAGAGAATAAATAGGAGAAGAAATCTAGGCTCAAGAAGAATGAAGAGAACAGAGGAGAGAGAGAGATTCCCAGGGCCAGCCAGCAGACACAAAGTAAGACATACAGAAAGAAAAGGTAAAAATCCACAAGGCAAAACTTAGATAAAGGGAAACAGATTAAAACAAGAGCTAAGGCTGAGCATTCATAACTAATAAGAAGTCTCCATGTCATGATTTGAGAGCTGGTTGGTCGCCCAAAAGAATGCCTGGTACATTTAAGAGTTTAAGTGTTTTTTTTAAAAAGCTTTTAAGAACCAGGCATGGTGGTGTACACCTTTAATCTCAGCACTTGGGAGGCAGAGGCAAGCGATCTCTGTGAGCCTGGTCTACAGAGTGAAATCCAGGACAGCTAGGACTGTTACACAGAGAAACCCTGTCCCGAAAACAGAAAGAAAGAAAGGAAAGAAAGGAAGGAAGGAAAGAAAGAAAGAAAGAAAGAAAGAAAGAAAGAAAGAAAGAAAGAAAGAAAGACAGTTTTTTATTAAACATTTTAAAGATTTATTTATTATGTATACAGTATTCTGTCTGCATGTATGACTGTAGGCCAGAAGAGGGCACCAGATCTCATTACAAATGGTTGTGAGCCACCATGTGGTTGCTGGAAATTGAACTCAAGACTTCTGGAAGAGCAGTCAGTGCTCTTAACCACTGAGCCATCTCTCCAGCCTGAAAGAAAAAAAAGTTTTTAAGACACCAAAAACACAAAGAACAAGAAACAATTTTTCTTTTTTTTCCCCAGAGCTGAGGACCGAACCCAGGGCCTTGGCTTGCTAGGAAAGCACTCTACCACTGAGCTAAATCCCCAATCCCAACAAGAAACAATTTTAAGTCCTCATCAAAACTTAAAACTTTCACCGGGTGGTGCGCGGATCTCTGTGAGTTGGAGGCCAGCCTGGTCTTCAAAGTGAGTTCTAGGAAAGGTGCAAAGCTACACAGAGAAACCCTGTCTCGAAAAACAAAAACAAAACAAAAAAAAAAAAAAAAAAAAAAAAAAAAACTTAAAACTTTCTTATTTCAAAGGACAACAGAAAGAAAGAAAAGGTCAAACTAAAGAATGGGAGAAAATTTTTAGAAATCATTTATCTGAATATATTTTACAAGCCTTACAATTCAAGGAATAAAGAAAAGCAATACAATTGTTCACATGGACAAGCAATCTGAATACATATATGTCTAAAGAAGATGCATACAAGGCTGGAGATGTAGCTCAGTCAGTGCTTTCCAAGAACACACAAAGCCCTGGGTTCCATCCTCAGAACCACATAAATTGGATGTGGTGTGGTACACCAGAAATCCCAGCACTTGGGAGGTATAAGCAGGAGGATCACAAGTTTGGGATCATCTTCTACTACAGCTAGCTTTAGAGACCAGCCTGGAAGACATAAGACACTAATCTCAAAAAAAGTGAACATATGGCTGGGCAGTGGTCTGGAGACAGAGGCAGGTGGATCTCTGTGAGTTCGAGGCCAGCCTGGTCTACAGACTGAGATCCAGGAAAGGTGCAAATCAACACAGAGAAACCCTATCTTGAAAAACAAAAAACAAAAACAAAAAAGTGAACATATACAAGTAGCCAGTAAGCATATGAGGAGACTCTTAAGGCTAGGTATATAATCCCAGGACCCAGGAGGCTGAGGTAAGAGTATTACTGTGAGTTCAAGGACAGCTTAAGGTACATAGTGACTTCTAGACCAGTAAGGGCTACACTATGAAACTCCGTCTCAAAACAACTAAGTGAAAGAGGAATGGAAGCCATCTAGGGACTACCTACAGTATGAGTCAGGAATAGTGGTGCATGCTTATAATCCCACTCAGGAAGTAGAAACAAGAATATCACTGCAAATTCTAGGCTAGCCTGGTCTACAAAAGAGATACATTGTTCCAAAACCATTAAGCACGATGACCTACCATTACACACACAGTAGGCTAACTAAATTCAAAACAGACAATAACAATAACAAGGATGTGGAGAAATGAGAAGCTTCACATGAGTGGTGAGAATTAAGACACTATAGCCACTTTGCAAAAGAGTCTGGGAGTTCCTCAAAAGAGTATCCACAGAGTTAGAATGGTATATAACTCTACTCCATGTATCATTTCAAAACAATGTGTCCACACAAAAACACACACAAATGTTCACAGCAGCACTATTCACAACAACCAAAAGGTAAAACTAAAACAAATGTCCATCAATTGCTGAATCAACAAATAAAATATATCTATAACAAGAAATATGACTGGGTCATACAAAATACTAATACATGCTACACTATAAATGAACCTGCTAACTTTCTGGTCTCTGCCACAAGTTACTGAACTCCGCCACAATCATACACAAGCAGCAGTGAGCTATATGGAAACAGATGATTGTGGTTATGTTCCCATAACACTTTGCAAATAAAAGCTGAAATCTAAATTTCATCTAATTGTCACATGCCACAAATTAGTTTGCTTACAAAATTTAAGAACAATTTTAAGGGGCAGGAGAGATGGCTCAGAAATTAAGAGCACTGGCTGCTCTTCCTGAGGACCCAGGATCAATTCCCAGCCCCAACATGGCAGCTCATAAAGTCTGTAACTCCAGTTCAGGAAATCTGGCATCCTCACACAGACATCTACATGTAGGCAAAACTAAAGTATTTAAAAATATTTTAAAAAGGGGGCGGGAGGAGGGAGGGCAGGGGAATCTATTTTTAAAAAGAACCATTTTAAGATGTAAGACCCACTCAACTCACAGACCACTATGGAAAAATAAGTGGCAGATGAATTTGGTCCACAGACAGTATTTCTCCAACTCCTGATAGAAGAATATTTTTAGACTTCCAGTATAACAAACACTTCAACATATTGGTACACAAGAAGAAACAACCAAGTCTTACACTGCACAAAACTACTTACTCAAAAAAAGAAAAAAACTTACCCAAAACAGCAAGGATGTCTCCTTCAGTAAATACTGACTGAAATGTTTATAAGAATTAATGAGTTAATACAAAAGAGTCCTAAGAGTAGAATGGCATACACAGAAAGCCAGTCAACCAATTTTCTGATGTTAGTTTTGATATATATTTATTTTATTTTATGTATATGAATGTTTTGCCTGCATGTACATATGCATATCATGTGCATCCTTAGTGCCCCTGGAATAGGGATTATAGATGGTTGTGAGCCACCATGTAAGTGCTGAGAATCGAACCCAGGTCTTTTGCAGTAGCAGCAAGTGCTCTTATCCCCTAAGCCATGTCTCCAGCCCTACCCCTACCCCATGTTCTAAAGTCTTATCAACAAGGCATTATGTGTACTGGCTCTAACAGAAAAGACAAAAGCAGTGATTCTGTCTCTATAGTCATGCAGTGCATATAGGAACCAGAGCTGCTGCTTTTAGTGTAAAACTCCCATCTTTGGCATGTTCTTAAGAAGGTCTCTCAAAGTCTCAAAACTATAGTACATTTTATTTCAGTACCAGGAAGCTGTTGTTTACATATAAGACAAATTTCTGAAAGAAAGATAAGAAAATGGCAAATTGTTTGCATGGTGCTACTCTAAGAATTTGCCCAAAGGATTTTTTTTTTTAAGAAAAATAAGACTAGGATCAGATTCCAACCTTGGCTAAATGTGTGAAGCCCATACTAAAATCATCAGGGAGAGCTGACCTTTCCAAAGGAGCCGTTCCATGTCAGAAGCCACGGAAGTTACTGCTTGATAACATCTCAAAGCACATCTGTCCCACCAGAACAGTTCCTCCTTCTTGGTTTAAAGTGTAACGTGCTTAGGGAGAACCCTGTGTTCTTAGAGCAGGGCTTCTTCAACCTTTACCACTCGTGACCCTTTTGCCCAAGTATATAGGTATACTAAATAGTATTAGAATTTAAAGATTCACTGATAATAAATCACAAGTAATCTGAATTTAAAATAGTTATTTGTATGCTCATAATTCTACCATCTGTTCAAGACAAAAGCAAATTGGCAAACTAATGCAATGGATATACTTGTTTGTTTTTACATAAAAATTAATTCTGGAGGAATATTTGATACTACAGGACACAGAGCCCCCTAACACTTTACAGAGCTGATCATTGTCAATTCTGAGAATGCAGAATACATAAAAATGTAGTACAACATGGAAAAGGTATGTTAAAGACATTTCAGAAATTTTTTTAAATTTTAAATTTTTTAAAAATTCTACCCTAATCCAAGCCAAAATTCATTAGGCAAATTTTTATGCAATTCAAGGTGGCAATTCAATTTCTAAAATCAACATTATTTCGTGTGTGTGTGTGTGTGTGTGTGTGTGTGTGTGTGTGTGTGTGTGTGAGAGAGAGAGAGAGAGAGAGAGAGAGAGAGAGAGAGAGAGAGAGAGAGAGAGAGAGAGATCAATCTCATGTAGCCAGGCTGGTCTCTTAATTTGCCATGTAGCCAAGGATGACATAACATTGAATTTCCTCTATTTCCTCTACATCCCAAGTGTTATGATTGCAGGCATGAGCCACTGCTGCATGCTTAAAAATCAACCATTCGAACACAATACAACCCAAAGTTATATTATTTTGATACTTACATGCCCAATATTGGTAGTAGGAAAATATTTTTTAAAATCTTTGTTTTCCATAATTAAACTGCTGTTTCTAGAAGCACAGAGCACTTTGTTCTTACAAGGGGGAATCCACTACAATTTATAACATGCAGGTCTCAAATCTGAGCCAAAGTGCTTCAGGCAGCACTCGCTGGGGCTGTGTGATGGGCTAGAGAGTACAAGGTGCACACACTGTGTGCTCAGAACCCGGACTGCAGTGAAGGCAGTGAGTGAATGCTGGCAAAAATACCTACGATTCGCTGCATAGTTGATTCTGAATTAATTTTTGGTTACTGTACATTCAGTTACACAACCCCATACAGGGCTGCAACCTACAATCTAAGAAGCTGGCTTCTAGAGTGAAAACAATTGCCCCTACTGGCCCTCTACACCAACCTTATGTTCCACACCCTATATCACCAACAAAAGAAGGGGAAAGCTGTTACTCATCACCATGGGGTAGCTTCAATCATCATATTGACCTGACCTACAAAGGAAGGCTTGTGATTCATAATTAAACAGAGTCACAGTGCACCAGTTCCTGCATTTGCTAGATAAAGTTACATTTTGAGAGGGAAAAAATCAATACTCATTTTGACTTCACAACTTTAAACAATGGAATGTTGGGGAACTGCCCCTGACAAAGCATCCTGCTATACACTCACCCAGCCACCTGTCACTGGCATCATTCTCCAACACAAAGGGCTGTTTTTATGCAGTACACTACAGAGATAGATAAAACTTGTTGCCATGGCAACAACAAGTTTTCCAGAAGATATGTTAATCTGTAAAAAAAAATGCAAAAGCGAACAAAGCTATTTCTTTGCATTTGCTTTTAAAATATATGAAGCTGTGAGATTGGGGCCTTAGTGGGCTTAAGGGAGATAAAAAGAAATCCTCAGTATATACATAGACATTTACAGATATTTTAGTGTATAAATTAAAGGCATATGAGATGATGTTTTGGCATGCATATCCATACTGAAATTATAACTAGAGTCAAGTAACTTAACATTTCCATCAGCTTCCATTGTTAAAATTGTGTGTGACAACATATGTGCATGCTGGTATATGTGCATGCACATAGATAAGTATATACATTGGGAATGCCTAAAATCTACCCTCTCAGTAAATTTTCAATGTACAACACATTATTAACCAAAATCCTGCTGTATGTTAGACTTATAGGCTTATTTATCCTACATAAATTCAAGCTTGTGGCACCCTTTGACCTACACTCTTCCCTATTCCCTACCTTTCCCTGGCCCTGCTAGCCGTGGCTGTACTCTGTTTCTATGTACTCAACTTTTTCAGATTCTACATATAAATGAGATCATATAGTAGGTTTCTTTCTGTGTCTGGATAATTTTATTTCACTTAGCTTAATGTCCTTCTGGTTCACCAATATTGTCACAAGTAACATAACCTTTTGAAAGACTAAATTACTGTCCATTGTGTATATGTGTGTGTGTATGCCATAATTTCTTCATCTATTCATCTGACAGACACTTAAGTTGCTTCCTTATTTCAGCCATTGTGAAAAAACTGCAAGAAACATCAAACTCAGGGCCTGTATTTGCTAAGGAAGTGCTGTCCCCCTGAGCGATACCACCAGCCCCATTTTCTTATCTCCTTTCTTCTTTTCTTCAGGAATCCCCATATTCTTTGTCATAACAGCTATCATAATCTACTCTCTCAGCAACAATCTAACCAGGTTGCCTTTTCCCCACATCCTTCCCAGTGTGTTATCACTTGTCTTTTTGATAATTACCCTTCAGAACAGTTGTGAAGTGATTTCTCACAATTTTCATTTTGCTAATGATTACTGAAGCTGAATGCTTTTTCACATCCCTATGGGCCATTTGTATGTTGTCTGGGGGAAAAAACGTTTACTCAAGACCCTTGTCTGTTTTTCTAATTGGCTTGTTTTCCTGGTAGTAAGTTGTATGAGTCCTTGTTTTTTTATATGAACTTTTTATCATATAAACAGTTCATATATAAATATATTCTTCCCATTCACAGACTGTATAATGATATTTTATTTGTATTGAAATGTGATTTTATTTGTATGTTAATAAAGTTGCCTTGAGGTCAGAGCAAGCCAGAGCAGAAGCTGGTTGGTGGTGGTGCATGCCTTTAATCCCAGCACTTGGGAGGCAGAGCTAGGTGTGTTCAAGGACACAGCCAGCATGGCAGACACATGCCTTTAATCTCAATAGCAACCATAGAAGACCTGGAGGTCTGTACAAACAGGCAGTGACAAGGAGGTCATGTGGCTGGGTTTACAACCAATGAGAAAACAGAACAGAAAGTCTATAAATAGGACACACAGAAGTAGGTCTCTTGTGGAGAGGAAGGACAGCAGAAGCAGTGAAGGGTAAGGTTTTCTGCTCTTGCTCTGACCTCGTGCTTTTTAACTCTGCAATTGGTTCTGTGTTTCTTATTTAACAAGCCGGTTACATCTACAAATGGCGCCCAATGTGTTGGCATGAGTTTCCACCTAAAACCTGAGAAAAAAGATTCTAAATGGAGCTAAAAACAGCTTCCTATTTGTCTCTCTCAAGTTAGCGGCAGCCTGCCGGTTTGAGCTACTATGGTGGGTTCCTGGCGTATGCGTCTGACCTGCAGTGTGGCAGGAATGAGGAGTTTACAAGTGACACTTTACTCTGCTGCATGGTAGATTTAGCCTTTGCTAGTTTAAAAAAAAAAAAAGGGCTATGCGCTGCTTTGATAGAACTGCTTCTGATAGTTGATGGTACACATGGCTCCAGACCCAGAGCTGGCAGTAAACTGTACCACTGCCATGTTGGGAAGCAGAGGTGGGCGGAGCCAGCAGCCACAGTGGTGTTTCAGTCTTACAAAGATGGATATTACACAGAGAATCTGGTTTGTGTTGTCTTTGGGATTTTTAACTGTAGAAAAAGATTTGATCGTAAAAGCTGTTGAGTTAAATAACTATGTAAATTTTAAAGGTACCTGGACTTCAAATTTTGGATATAAGGATGTGTTGCTTTGGAAAAGAGTCTCTGCTTTTGTTTCCACAGAAAGCCAGAGGGTGTGGGTTTGTTCCAGATTAAAATACATCAGGTTTGATGAGCCAAGACCACCTGAAAGGTCTCTGATGACACCATGGCCCAGATGATCCAACATCCAGAATGCTTTCAAGGCAACTGGCTCAGAGGTTTACCCTCACAGACTACTCCATAATCCTAAAATTTTCTTTGTATCCCCATAAGATACAGGGCCCCCCTCCAGCAGGAAGTAGTAAGAGAAACTACGCCCAAATTCCCAAAATTATCAAGCTGGCTTTGGAGATGGAATTGGCTCACTCCTTCTCTAAACCCAGGCATATTGCTAAAAGAAAAGGTTAAAAGATTTTTATGTCCCAAATCAGAAGAGCCCTCTGGTGTGGGACACAAAAAAAAAAACCCAGTATTTTTATTTAAAGCAGGTTGATTTTAAATGCAATCTCTTTCTAAAGAAGAAAAGGGGATATGATATAGATATAATAGGATAAAAGGGGAGATTAATGAACTTACTTCTAAAGAGCAACAACTCGTTTAAAATGTTTTACATTGGTATAGATTTTAGTCTATTGATACAAACTTAAAGTTAATTTTGTTATACTGTGTGTATATTTCTAATCGTGTTTAAGGTATTATGTTTGTATAGCTCATTTTAAATTGAAATGGATAATTAAAAATAGATTAATAATTAGTCATCTATGATAATCATACTTGTGGCCATGTTAGTTAAGTCTTCTAGGTATACACAGAGATATTCCAGATAGATAGGTAATCTTCAAATACTTCAAAGACCTACAGAATATGGCACTTAAAATGTTTTAAAAATTTAGACTTTCTGGACAGTGAGACATGTCTGCTCCTGGCAGCACCAATTTACTTCAAAGAGGAGGATGGGCATTGAAGACACTTCATATGGAGTTTATCTTCTCCTTGGCAAAAATAGCCATTTGGGCAAGAAACTGTTCTTGCCTGTACTGCTTGATCAACTGGACATGCAGGACCCATAGAAAGGTGACCACTAAACTTTGCTTGACAAAATGGTCCTTCAGGTTCCTGCTTTGCAGAGGAAAATGCCGGACATTCTACAGGACACTGAAAAAAGTGACTGAGAGACTCTAGAACTGTGGGCTGAAGACAAATGCCCCAACTTTACAAAGGAACATTAGGTGACTGTCCAGGCTGCCAGCTGTCTCTGTCTACCCTGCAAGACTCCCAAAAGTTGCTTTCATCTTTCTCCTAGTTCTCAGGTAATATTATATCCTTCTGAGGTCTTTGATGTGGTTGAAGACTAGATAGTTATAATTTCCTCAGTTATGATAAAAGATAAGTTAGATATAAAAACCTTACACTCACAAATGTAGGATAGATAAAATATTTTGTTTAATTTTGCCAAAACAAATAGACTAGATATTTAACTATAATTCTTGCTTTATAATTGTTTTGTTATATGTAATTTTATTATATAAAAGTTAAAACCTTCCTTTAAAAAGAAAAGAAAAGAAAAGGGTAAGTGCTGTAGATATCCCTCTGTGTAAATAAAATGCTGTTTGGCCAGTAGCCAGGCAGGAAGTATAGGTGGGACAAGAGAGAAGAGAATTCTGGGAAGTGGAAGGCTGGGGGAGAGAAGCTGCCAGCCACCGCCATGACATGACAAGATGTAAGGTACTGGTAAGCCACGAGCCACATGGCAAAGTATAGATTAACAGAAATGGGTTAATTTAAGATAGAAGAAGTAAATAACAAGAAGCCTGACACGGCCATACAGTTTGTAAACAATAAAGTTTCTGTGTGTTTACTTGGTTGGGTCTGATCATCTGTGGGACTGGTGGTTGAGAGAGATTTGACCTGACTGTGGGCCAGGCAGGAAAACTCCAACAACAAATGAAGGCTAAGGAATCTGAAGAACACTGGACAAATGAGACAATTGAAGAAAAAGGACAAATCATCTGTCCCAGGAAAAAGAGTAAAATGGCCTATTGGTATATCATCTACAAAATTTCACAAATCTTCCTAAATGTTTGTTTCTGCTCTTCCCTAAAAAATTAATACTATTGGTCTTCTTGTAGTCTCAGTTCAATTAAAGTTTAAAGCTGACTTTGGAGTTGGAGAATGGCTCTCTCCTCCTTTAAACTCAAGCATGTTGTTAAAAGGAAAATTCAAATGCCCTGTATCATGCCAGAAGAAAGAGCCATCTTCTGACATGGGACAGGAGAAAAACCAAATTAATTAAGGGACTATTCTATTACTAACCTCAATTCTTTGATTCTATTCTGATTCTTTAAACTTTTCTTAAAGTATGAATTTTATATCAAAATTTACAAGATATATATGTTTTTTTAAAAAACTTTGTTAAGATAATAATGGTCATATAGAGTACTAATTAATTCTAGAGAAATGGCTTCGATTAGCTACCTATACATGTCTTTGTGTTCGAGTCTCTTTTCAGTTTTCTGCAGAAAATCACGGCCAGGCCTAACATCAAATGAAATCTCCAGGAAGAAGATGGGGCCCCACAATGACAATTCCATGTGGAAAATAATATCACTAAGCTGACAAACATCATCTACAGATAAGCTTTGGACTACAAAGTGCTTAGAGCAATTCTGAGATGGCTAGCTGAGATGATCCAGTTTCAAAGACTACTTGAATAAGGACTTGAGATAAACCCTGAACTTTGGCATTATGGATAACAAAGAATATAGTTACCTTTCCTAGAATTTGACAATTAACCCAAAATTTTTCTTTTCAGAATAAAGATAACTTCGCCCATACCCAGCAGGAAGCAATTTTAAGACTATGATGCCCACATTCCCAAAGGGGTGGTGTGGGGTGGGTGGTTTTTTGGTCTTTTTATGGGTTTTGGGTCTGGGATAGTTTTCATTGTTTAGGAGAGTTTGTTACGAGTTGTTGTTAAGGGTTAGAAAAAGGGCTAGGCAAAAGGTGCTTGTTTAAAGAAAAAAAGAAAAAGACAATTACTAGTTTTAAATACTTTACATTGGATTGGATTGTTTTATATTATATACAAATTATTATTATTATTGAGATTGAGATTGTTAGAATATACCATACACATACTTCTAATCTTGCTCAAGATATTGTATTTATACCCTTCATTTAACGATGTAATGCAATTTGCTAATCCTTGAATGTTAGTAATACCAACTATTAGGATATATAGAAATGAAAGTTAGTGGTTAGACATTACAATTGAACTTGTAGTCATATTAGGTTTGTTTTCAAGATCGAACAGATATATTTTAGATAGACAGGTCATCTTCAAACCCTTCAGAGATCTACAGAACATGGCATTTAAAATGTTTTAATAACAGGAATTTTTCTTTTTTGCTATGACTATGAGACATGTCGGCTCCTGGCAGTACCAATCTACTTCTGAGAAAATATGGGCATTGAAGAAACTGCATATGGAGTTGACTTTCATTGTGGCAAAAGTTAGCCACTGGACAACAAAGTATCCTCGAATCAACTGCTGACAAACAGGACAAATGGGACATGAAACAAAGGACTACCGATTCTTGCCAAAACAAGTGTGGTTGTGGCTTTAACAAAAGGCATCTTCTGAAGCCAGGACAATATGGCACCATCCCTGAAGCGAGTGGCCTTTGTAATCTGTAAAAGGTACCGTGCCCTTTTCTTCGAAGGCAGCTGAACAGGGAGTGGGCTGATGGCTTCTGATGTGCAATGGAACAGCAGATGAAACAGTTATTCTTGAAGAATAACTAAGCTCACCCCTCTCAATAGTAGACTGGCGTTTAATAGAGGGATGTGGAGAAGAACAGGATGCTGAGATGAAGCCACATATACACAGCCAAGAAAAATGGACAGCTGAATTGAAGAAAAAACATCAATAATTTCCAGAATTTAAAATCCTGAATCATGACATGACACTAATGGAATTCAGGTGTTTCTGGTACATGGACTGTTCTCACCAAATGTGAGGTCAAACTGTTGACCTTGTATACATCCTAGTTCACAAATGAGTCTGTCAGATACACTAAGCCTACAGGCTGAAGATGATGCCCCAACACTGTGGAGAAACCTCAGGTGACTGTCCAGGCAGCTGGCTGTTTCTGTCAACTCACATTTTTTTGGAAGCTGCTTGCATGCACTTCCTGTTTTTATTTTTTATTAGGTAGTATTTTATTTCCTTCTTGGGTCTCTGAGGGAGTTGAAGATCAGTTAGTTATAGTTATAATTATCTTTGTTAAGGATTTCAGAAAAACTCACTAAGAGCTGTAAGTGTATAAATTTGAAAGACGTTATAAGACAGTTCCGTTATCAATATAAGTTAGGATAGAAAGTGAATCAGGTACATTTTGGACTTACCAAAATAGGATAGATAATGGAATTATTTTCTCTAAATTTGTCAAATGCAAATGGACTAGACACTGTTTAGGTACTATTGTTTGTATATGTGGTATATATAGTTATTGTACTTTTGTATATAGTTTTTCTTATATTAGTTATAACTTTTTTCCTTTTTTTAATTAAAATAGAAAAAGGGAAATATAGTGATATTTTATTTGTATTGAAATGTGATTTTATTTGTATGTTAATAAAGTTGCCTTGAGGTCAGAGCAAGCCAGAGCAGAAGCTGGTTGGTGGTGGTGCATGCCTTTAATCCCAGCACTTGGGAGGCAGAGCTAGGTGTGTTCAAGGACACAGCCAGCATGGCAGACACATGCCTTTAATCTCAATAGCAACCATAGAAGACCTGGAGGTCTGTACAAACAGGCAGTGACGAGGAGGTTATGTGGCTGGGTTTACAACCAATGAGAAAACAGAACAGAAAGTCTATTAAAAAAAAAAAAGACAGGACACACAGAAGTAGCTCTTGTGGAGAGGAAGGACAGCAGAAGCAGTGAAGGGTAAGGTTTTCTGCTCTTGCTCTGACCTCGTGGTTTTTAACTCTGCAATTGGTTCTGTGTTTCTTATTTAACAATACAGTTACATCTACAAGGCTGTCTTTTTCTTTTATCTTTTCTTTTCTTTTTTTTTTTTTAGATAGCATCTCTCTACTATGTAGCTCTGGCTGTCCTAGAATTCACTATATATACTAGGCTGGCTTCAAACTCTAACTCACAGAGATCCATCTGCCTCTGCCTTCCCAGTGCCAGAATTAAAGGCATGTGCCACCATAACCAGCCTCATAAACTGTATTTTCTTGTTCTGTAGTATAGAAGTCCTTTAGGTGGAGAAGAACAACTTGTTTTTTAAAAGATTTATCTTTATTTCATATCTATGGAATTATTAATCTGCCTGTAGGTATATGCACCACATTCATGCCTGGTACCTGCAGATACCAGAAGAGGTCATCAGATCCCCTAGAACTAGAGCTACAGATTGTTGTAAGCTACCATGTAGATGCTGGAAACTGAACCTAGGTCCTTTGGAGGAGCAGCAAGTGCTCTTAACCACTGAACCATTGCTCCAGCCCCAATAAAACGTGTTATTTTTGCTTCTGTTGTATGTGCTTTGGACATGATATGCAAAAGGGTTACTGTTAGGCTGAGGATATATAGTTCAGTGGTTGAAACCTTATCTAGTATATGAGAGGTCCTTGGTTCAATCCCTGATACTACAAAAAGAAAATATTTTTATATAAAAAGGAATAGAGCCAGATGTGGTGATATACACCCATAATTTTAGTACTCCAGAGACAGAAACAGAAGGGTCTAGAGTTTGAGGCAGCCTGGATTACACAGTAACCCAGTATCAAATATCCTTGCTCCCATGTTTTCTTCTGAAAGTTTTACAGTCCCAGGCTTTATATTTGGGTCTTTTTATCCACTTTGATTGTTTTTTTTTTAATATAAAAAATGTTTTAAGTTGATTTTTATATAAGTTATAAAATGATGATCTGGTTTCCTTCTTAATAATATATATAAATATTCAGTTTTGCTGATAAATATTTCTTTTCATTATATATACATCCTTGGTGGCCTTGTCAAAACTTAATTAACCATATATACTTGAATTCATTTCTGGGCCAGCTAGTCTGCTCAGTTGGCTTACAAGTCTGTTTTTATATCATTCTGATTACCTGTTTCCTTCTAATATAATTTGAAATACATAGGTGTGGTTGCTTTTCTTTCTGAAGACTGTGTTGGCTATTCTGGGTCTTCATAAAGAGCACATGAATTTTAGAGTTGACTTTTTCTACTTCTGTGAACAAGTCTTTGAAATTTTTATAGGATTACATTAAATATATAAATCACATTGGATAATGTGGACATTTTATTTGGGTTTTCTGTTGGGGAAGGGCTCTCATGTAGCTCGGGCTAGCCCTAAACTAATTATACAATTAAGAATGCCCTTGAATTCCTGATCCTTCTGCTTCCACCTCTTGAATACTGACTGGGCTTATAGGCCCAGCTAATGTGGACATTTTAACAATAGTAATTCTCCCCATCTAAAAGCACAGAATATCTTTCTACTTACATGTCTTCTTAATTTTTCATCAATAGTTATTGTTTTCATCAGCTAGGTCTTTCACTTCCCCAGTGAAATTCATTCCTGATTTTTCTTTCTTGTTAAGATTATCATAAGTAGAACTATATATAAATCAGGCATCATGGCACACACCTTTAATCCCAGCACTAGGAAGGCAGAGACAGGGAGATCTCTGTGAGTTTGAGGCCAGCCTGGTCTACATAGTGAGTTCCAGGCCAGTCATGGTCACATAGAGAGACCCTGTCTCAAAAAAATTAGAGATATAGCTCAGTGATGAGAGAGAACTTACCCAGCATTCCTAAGGCTCTGGGCTTGATCTCTAGCACTGCTCCAAAAAAGTACAACTGAGTTTCTGGGTTAATTTGATATTTAGCAACTTTATCAGATTCATTTATTAGTTTTAGAAAACTTTAGTGTTTCTTCCAATAATGTCATCTGAAAATTGGGGCAATTTTAGTTCTTCCTCTCAGATTTACATGCCTTTTATATCTTTCTTTCCCCTTATTGTTCTTTTTCAATTTTTTTCATTTTTATTTTATGTGCATGACTGTTTTGCCTGTGGATATCTGTGCACCACATGTATGCAGTACCCAAGGAGACAAGAAGAGGGCGTTGGATCCCCTGGAAGTTACAGGTGGTTGTGAGCTGCCATTTAGGTACTAGGAATTGAACCTGGATCCTCTGGAAGAACAGCCAGTACTCTTAACTACAAAGCCATCTCCCCAGCCCACTCCTATTTTTTAATGGGATCTTATATAGCCCAGGCTAGCCTCCAACTTGCTATATAGTTGAACCATACTTTGAAATTATGATCCTACTGCCTTTACCTTCCAAGCACCAGGGTTACAGGCTTGACCATCACCCCTGGCTTGCCTGACTGTTCTTGCTAGTAATTTTCCATACTGTAGTTTTTGACAGGTTGGTTGGTTGGCTGGTTTTTGGTTTGTTTGTTTTTGTTTTGTTTTGTTTTTCAAGACAGAGTTTCTCTGTGTAGCTTTGCTTCTTTCCTGGATCTCACTCTGTAGACCAGGCTGGCCTTGAACTCACAAAGATCCGCCTGCCTCTGCCTCCTGAGTGCTGGGATTAAAGATGTGCTGCACCACCACCACCCGTCCAGTTTTTGGTTTTTCAATAGAGAGTTTCTCTATGTAACAGCCTTGACTGTCCTGGAACTCACTATGTAGACCAGGCTGGCCTCAAACTCTCAGAAATCACCTGCCTCTGCCTCTTGAGTGCTGGGATTAGAGGCATGTACTACCACTGAATGGGTATCCTTGCCTTGAATAGGATCTTAAAAGGGAAGCTTTCAGTTTTCAACACCAATTTTGATATTAGCTGTGGACATTTTTCCATCAATGTCCTTTATTATGTTGAAATTTTTTCTTCCATACTTATTTTGTTGTGAATTTTTGTTTACAGTTTATGGTCCTTTGAATATGTCATTAGGTGCATAGTGTTTCAGTGAAGATTTCTGTGTATGTGTTCATGAGAGATATTGACCTTTAGTTTACTTTTCTTGTGGTATCTGCATCTGACTTTGGTATCAGGGTGACAATGACCCAGGAAAATGAGCTTGAGAGTACTCCTTTTACTTTAAAAAGGATTAGAACATGCCTGGTGCACGCCTTTAATCCCAGCACTCAAGAGGCAAAGGCAGGTGATCTCTGTGAGTTTGAGGCCAGCCTGGTCTCCAAAGCAAATTCCAGGACAGGCTCCAAAGCTATACAGAGAAACCCTGTATCAAAAAAACAAAAACAAAAAAGAATTAGAAATAGGCATCATGGTGTTTGCCAGTAATTTCAGCTAATCAAGAGGCTGAGGCAGCAAGTTCAAGTCCAGCTTGGACTGCAACATGAGTTGAACTCCAGAGTGAACACCATGTCTCAAGCAAACAGGCAAATGAAGTAAATTGTCCAAAAGGATATGGTGGTTCATGCCTATAATCCCAACACTTGGGAGGCTGAAGTAGGAGGACTACCATGAGTTCAATCCCAGCCTGATATACACAGGGAGTTTCTAGCCAGTTGGAGCTACAGAATGAGATGCTGTCTCTAAAACCTAATAAAGGAAGGAAGAAGTGGGGGAAAGAGTGAGACAGGTCACAGCCTTTACTGACATACACACATGTAATCATACCTTTAAGCAAGAAAGCCAACATCTACAGAATCGATATGAAAACAATAACTCCTCCTCTAAGACAATATCAGGAACATCAAGTGGAAAGAAATCACAGATGCCAGACATTCTATATGCCCCCTCAACCCCTCACAACAACTTCTCAGACCAAAAGTGTCTGGAGAGCTGAGGTTTACAAACCTTGATCTTGAAACAAAGAATAATTTAAAAAGCTAAAACATCCACACACTAAAATTTACATAGAACATTCTTATTGCCATCTCTCAATATTAGAACTATGAAAGTACAAGAATATGTGTAAAGGAGAGATGATAAAACATTTCCAAGTTGAGTGTGGTGGTGCTTACATTTATAAGATAGAAGAGACTAGAAGACCAGAAACTTAAGATCATCCTCCACTCCAAGGCCAATTCAGGGTCAACATGAACTACATAAAACTCTGGAAAAAAAAAAAACTAGAATCAGGGCAAGTGGTATGGCTCAGTGGGTAAAGGAACTTACTGCAAAGCCTAACATTCAGAGTTCAATCCCCAGGACTCACATGATGGAAAGAGAGAACCAGTTCCTTAAGTTATCCTTTGACCACCCCCCCATACACTTAGATAGGTAGATAGATAGATAGATAGATATGTAGATATAGGTATGTATGTATGTGTATATATTTTTTTTCAAAAAGGAAAAATAATATAATTCCAAAGATAAACTCAAAAAACAGAGCATACCAAATGCCTCTGCAAGCAAAAAGCTGCTAGCATACTGACATCTGTTTTTTACAAGGATGACTCTGAACTAGGAGAGACAAAGAGATTACTGTGTTAAGTATGTCCTTTTGAAATCATCTGGAGCAAACATTACATATTTCAAAAAGAGTGCCTTTAAATAAAATTTTTGCAATACAGGAGATTGAACCCAGGACCTCGCACATGCTAGACAAACACTCTACCATTGAGCTATATTCCTAATATTTAAAAAAATTATTTTGAATGTTTGAGACAAAATTTCCCTAAGTTGTTCAGGCTAACTTAAACTATGTAGCCAATGGAGGCCTTGACTTTACCATCCTCCTACCTCAATGCCCCAAGTTACAAGATTATATCTGTACTACCAGGCCTTGCTTAATAAACAAATTCTTCCTGTTTGTTTCTCAAGACAGGGTTTCTCTGTGTAGCTCTGGCTGTCCTGGAACTCACACTATAGACCAGCTTGGCCTTGAACTCACACAGATCCACCTGCTTCTGCCTCCTGAGTGCTGAGGTTAAAAGTTTATGCCACTACTGCCCAGGAATAAACAAATCTTTTTGTTTGTTTGGGTTTTTTGTTTTGTTTTTTGAGACAGGGTTTCTCTGTGTAGCTTTGCGCCTTTCCTGGAACTCACTCTGTAGCCCAGGCTGGCCTCAAACTCACAGAGATCAGCCTGCCTCTGCCTCCTGAGTGCTGGGATTAAAGGCGTGCACCACCACCGCCCAGCTCATTAAACAAATCTTGATGTGTTATGGGGTTTACTTTAGTTATTCAGGAAATTCAGGCAGATGGAACCCCAAGCTGACAACCAAACTATTCCCTCCAAAACAACAGCAATCATTGCTACCAACGAATTAATTCAAAACAATCACCTCCCAATAGCTTCAAGTTAAGAGCCTCTCCTGGTCCTGAATTATAGTGATGTAGAGCAGTGGTTCTCAACCTGTGGGTCAAAACCCCTTTGGAGATAACTAGCCCTTTCACAGAGGTCACATATCAGATATGACCCTTTCACAGGGTCACCTAACACCATCCAAAACCACAGATATTTATATTACAATTCATAACAGTAGCAAAATTACAGTTATGAAGTAGTAACAAAAAGAATTTTATAGTGGGGGGTCACCACAACATGAGCAACTGTATTAAAAGATCATAGCATTAGGAAGGTTGAGAACCACTGATGTAGAGGATAGGCGAGTTTCTCAAACCTGTCAAAATGATTTTTGCCTTCCAGTCTGTTAGGGCTAAGGGCTCTCACATAGAGAGCATAAAGGAAATAAGCCCAGCAAGCAGCTGGCACTTGCTCCGGAGTGGCTCTCTGCAGTCTGTCCTAACTCTTTTGTCCTTCACCCTACACAATGAAGCCATCTGAGAGGGCTCGACAAAAGGTAAGGAGCACAACTCAGAGATGGGATTGCAGTGACTGCCAGGGACCTGAGGAAGCAGCTGAGCATCCATTCACTCCAGGCTTCCTGCAGGAGAGCCTGGAAGCAGGAGGACCACAACAGCCTTGCAGAAGCTCGCTCCCAACTTGGACAACAGTAAGCTAGGAAGAACAGATATTTCTATACCTAAAACCTTCAGAGCAAGGTTTCTTAATTTTGCACCAAAAATTTATTTATAGGCAGTATTTTTGGAATGTTTAATGTTTTCCCTAGATACTTTCATATGTGGTATGTAGATGTCTTCTAAAAATAATGTTTTAAATTCATAAAACA
The DNA here is from genome assembly GCF_903995425.1 of Onychomys torridus. Classification (NCBI taxonomy): domain Eukaryota; kingdom Metazoa; phylum Chordata; class Mammalia; order Rodentia; family Cricetidae; genus Onychomys; species Onychomys torridus. The sequence continues at coordinate 61,172,636 of NC_050466.1, read as the reverse complement.
CTTAAAATGAAACATATAAGACTATGAAAACTATATTGAAATATAAACCATCAAAATAATAAAAACCAAATATGTGGTAAGAATACATGGTTTTACCACAATGAATAAGATCAGCCAGTGTTGGGGCTGGAGAGATGGCTCAGCAGTTAAGAGCATGGGCTACTCTCCCAGAGGACCCAGGTTCAATTCCCAGCACCCACATGACAGCTCACAACTTTCTCTAACTCCAGTTCCAGGGGATCTGACACCTTCACACCAACGCACATAAAATATAAAGTTAAATAAATTATTTTTTTAAAAAGATCAGCCAATATCTATCTACTGTAATCCATTCCTGATATATCCCTGATAAATGCATAATCTAAAAATTCTTTCCATTTTCCTAAGACAGGGTCTAACTGTGTCACCCTGGCAGTTTCCAAACTCATGGCAATTCCCTGCCTCAGCCTTCTACATGCTTGTAAAATATGTAAGCCACCAAACACAGTTAAAGATCCTATTTCTATAAAAGTACTGACATTATTATGATATATTGGACATATGCATAACAAAATGCTCAATTTCCGTTGGGGAGGCTGATAAAAATAAAGATGTGGGGGAGTTGCCAGAACAGTGGTACAAATCTGAGCACTTGAGAAGTTGAGGCAGGAGAATTACCTCAACATTGGCTCCAGCTTGAGCTACAGAGACAGTATCAGGCTGGCCACGACTACATACAGCCAGTCAAGACAACACAGCAAGACCGTGTCTCAAAAAAAGTACTATTTTCAACCTCCAAATTGACAAAGTCTTGAATTGGACCCAAAGTTTTGTTTTTTAATTTTTTGCAGAGGTCAAACCTACCTCTCACACGTTTATGCAGCCATTCTCTGTACCAACATATGTTTTTCTACTTCTTCTTCCTACCTCCTTTGATTTAAAAGGAAAAACAACTGACCTAAAGAGTAAAACGGAAAATATCTAGGAATATAGATTTACCAGTTCTACTTGGGATTAAAAAAACAATTATATATGATAATCAACCCAGCACTCAGGAAGAAGAGGCCATCCTCAGTGCCACAGTGAGTTCATTAACAGCCTGAGTTACACTAGATCTTGTCAAAAAGGGTTGGGGGGGGATCAACCTTCCTCTCTTTCTCCCTTCCTTCCCTCCTTTGTTTTGTTTTGTTTTGTTTTGTTTTGTTTTGTTTTGTTTTGAGCAATTATGCCTGGCAGAGTTTTTTTAAAAATAGATAAAACCGGGTGGTGGTGGCGCACACCTTTAATACCAGCAATCGGCAGGCAGAGCCAGGCGGACCTCTGTGAGTTCGAGGCCAGCCTGGTCTACAGAGTGAGTTCTAGGAAAGGTTCCAAAACTATACAGAGAAACCCTGTCTCAAAAAAAAAAAAAAAAAACAGAAATTCTAATTTAGTTACTAAGTAGTGTGTGTGTGTGTATGTGTTGGCAAGCACGCGCACATGCTTGAGATAGGTCCAAAAAAAGCTAGCCGGGCTTAATAACTTAGAACATGCCTGAAACCCTACCATGTGGGGAGTCTAAGAGAGGACCATGAATTTGAATATAGCCAGAGCTACACAGGCCAGCCTAGGCTACACTGGAAAACCCTGATTCAAAAAGACTTTTTTAATAAAAAGCTAATCACAAGAATAGTGTTCTATTTCAGATAAAACATAGAAAGCAAGCATAGTACAAAGACCTTAAGGATGCTGGGCAGTGGTGGCGCATGCCTTTAGTCCTAGCACTAGGGAGGCAGAGGCAGGCAGATCTCTGTGAGTTTGAGGCCAGCCTGGTCTACCAAGTGAGTTCCAGGAAAGGCACAAAGCTACACAGAGAAACCCTGTCTTGAAAAACCAAAAAGAAAAAAAAAAGTCCTTAAGGTACCCCCTCCCCAATAATTCTCATTTCCTATTGGTAGTATTCTCCCCTGAGTAATGACAAAACCTGTGGCTTGCTTCTAGCCAACACAATACATCAAAGGTAATGGGACACCATTTATCCTAGCTGGTTGGGGAGAGAGAAAGTCTCCCACTAGCCTTGGAGAAGCAAACAGCTGTACTGTGAATTGCATAGAAAAAGGGCCATGACAATGTTCTTGAGGAGCAGGCTGGGATTGTGGCTCAGCGGTGGGGGCTTGCCTAGCATGGATAAGGCTCTGGGTTCCATCTCAAGTACTGAAAGTAATTTTCAAATCACAAGCAACTGCATTCTACTAACAGCTATGGAAGGTTGGATGAAGTTCCTAAGTTCCAGAAGCAGGAACCGCCCCCCCCACAAGTCCTGAGTGGCTTAGGCTGACCGGTTGCCTGCCAGTAGATGTGCAAGAATAGAATTCCATAAATAGAAAATATAGGGTACTTGACTATAGAAAACTGGGATTTGGGGGTGGTGGTGCTAGAACGGAACAAAACTAGCTTATGTTATGGAAGTTTCAATAATTATCAAACTACCCCATGATTCCCTCCTAACCAATTTCCTATGCCCTTAAAGCAGGCCAGCCCCAAATCAGGAGTGTGAAACTGGGACAGTTTCAAAGCTCTTTTATTTCTGGACTTCACTTGGTTACTTTTTCATCTCCCTGGTCCTTTTTCCAAGGTTTTCTGCTTTTTGTTAATGTTTCAAGTAACCATACAAGGTAATGGGCTTTGTTGCTGCATGTTTCCTAGATATGTATAAAAAGATACTTTGTTCTCAGTCATCCCCTTTCCCCAATGTCCTCCTCTATCACCCCTGCCCACATCCTATTGGTCTCCTTGTTCCCCACAGATTACATTTCTTCTGCTTTTGTGCCACATATATTCCATTATTTTCTTCCTAACCCTTCTCAGTACACACACACACACACACACACACACACACACACACACACACACACACACACGCAAGCATGCACACACACACCAAAAAAAAAAAAATCTAGATTCTACAGGAAAGAAAACACATGTTCTCTTTCTCAGTCTGGCATATTTCTATTACCACACTGATTTCCAGTTCCATCCATTGTGTATATATACCACACTTACTTTATCTATCCATCTGTAGGTGGGCACCTAGGCTGGTGGTTCCAGTGCCTGGCTATGGTGAACAGTACAGCAGTACACACACATGTGTAACTAGCTCTGTGGTATTCTGACTTAAGAGTTCTTTGCCTATATGTCCCCAACATATCAAATCAGTTCTCAAGCACCATTACCCCACAGCCAAAAGCTTGATGTAGAAAATCATTGTCAGTGTTACCATTTAACCACAGGCTATAGGTACATTTTCCACCTATCTTAAACCACTGTATGCTCTCATCTCCTCCTGCCCACTCCCAGGTTCATTTCTTGAAGATAAAACTTATCAAATATATGTCTGAGACTTCCTTTACAATAACAGGAAGAAGGGACCAAAGCTGAACACCTGAGCTGGATTTTACCAGAAAGCCTCCCCTCTCCCACCAAGACTAGCTTTCCAAGTATCAGAAGGTGCTAGGTAACCTGCCGAGAGAGAAAAAGCAGTCAATTGTCCTAGCCAGCTGTAAAGCCTCCGAACCACAATGACTGGCCCAGCAAGATTTCACCAAAGGTGCAATAACAGCTCTTTTAGATTGGGGGTAACAACACTGTCTAATTGGACTTAAGGGATGCTCAATATGAAGGATTTCATGCCTGGTACTGTTAACCTAGCCAACTATCCATGGCTGAAGAAGTCATAGATCCTAGGGGACAACCTACCGCTGCCATTTTTCCTAAACCAATATAATTTCTAGCTGTATTCCAAATGCTTACCACCTGCCTATAGATAAGTGTAGCTCTCACACCTCAGCAAAGTAAACTGCTTTTTGTAGGACAGAGAATATACTACAAAGATGCACAACTGGCCAAAATGCAGAGAATAAATGACCACAAGGTGCCAACTCCAACTGGTGTAACTATAACACAACTGCCACACCTAAGGCACAAGGAAAATTAAGGAAGAAGAGATGAAAAGATTGAAAGGGCCAGAGGGAAGATCAGGACACCTGCTGACACTCTCTTCTTCTAAGTGAGAGAGGAACTGCACCCATGAAATCTCAAGATTTTTGTTACATAACAAGACCTTAATAATGACACCAATTGACATTCTAATGTGGATGGCAGAAATTCCACAAGGCCCCACCTCTAGATAAAGAGCCAGTAATAGCTGCTGAGCGAGAGCAACAGTGAGGGCAGAAACAAGGAAGAGAGCTACAATCAGTCTTCTCCAGGGAGGAGCCCCCATAGGTTGGTTATTCAATCCCAAGTGGTCAGACCTAAACACATGTGAACACATGTGCGTATGGGCAACACTAATTCCACTCAGGGTGTGTGTGTGTGTGTGTGTGTGTGTGTGTGTAAAACAATAATAAAGAAGAGGTTTCATGAATTTGAAAAGAAGAGGTAATATGGAAGTAGTTGAAGAGGGGGATGGAAATGATGTAAATTTTAAAAATAAATAAAAATGCTATGTACGACAACAGTAACAGAACTGTGCTCTGTGTGTGTGTGTGTGTGGTTTGTTTTTGTTTTGTTTTTGAGACAGTGTCTTGGTGTGCAGCCTCAGATGGCCTGGAACTCACTATGTAGATCAAGCTGACTTTGAACTCAGAGATCTGCCTGCCTCTGCCTCTTGAGGACTGGGATTGAAGGCATGCGTCACTACATTTCTTTTTTCTTACTGGAATGTACTGGATGTCTCTACAATTTTGTTCAGATGACTGAATAACCTGGAAAAGGTGTTGCCACTGCTACTGATGCATGACATACTAATATTACTGGTCATATGTATGCATAAGTATGCACATGTGTGAAACTGAATTTTTAGAAACTTTAGTTGTACTATCAACTATGAAGAAAAGCACCCCAGTTTGGCATGTTGAGTTGGCATTGTACAGAAATTAATAGCCCTATTGGTCTAGAAATGTTAAACTTAGAGGTTTTTCCATTTATGTAGGTGTGGTGGGTATTGTGTTCCCTGAAATATTGTGTGTTCCCCGAAATAAACATATCTGGGGTCAGAGAACAGACAGCCACTAGAACAGAGCCAGAATTGGTGGCTAGAAAATGGGAAGAGTAAGCCATAACAGAAGTTGGGCGGTGGTGGTACACACCTTTAATCCCAGCACTTGGGAGGCAGAGCTACCCAGATCTCTGAGCTCAAGGCCACTTTAGAAACAGCTAAGCATGGTGATCCACACCTTTAATCCCAGAAACCCAACCTTTAATCCCAGGGAGTGGGGGCAGAAAGAAAAGGGTATATAAGGCGTGAAGACCAGGAACTAAAGAGGAAAAAGCATGTAGTTAGTTAAGCTTTGGAGCAGCACAGTCCAGCTCAAAGCCATTGGAAGGAGGACTCAGAAGCTTCCAGTCTGACGAAACAAAACCAGCTGAGGGACTGGCGAGGTGAGGAAACTGTGGCTTGTTCTGTGTCTCTGATCTTCCAGCAATCACCCCCAATAACTGGCCTCGGGTTTGGTTTTATTAATAAGACTCTTTAAGATTCCTACTACATGTAGGGGTAATATACTGAATTAAATATGAAAAGTCTTATCGACATGAGTTTGATCACAGAAACTAATAGAGTATTCTCTAAATAATAGAAAAAAAAAAAAAAGAAAGGCTAGTTAGATTAAAAAGCCACTGTGGCCAGGCGGTGGTGGCGCATGCCTTTAATCCCAGCACTCGAGAGGCAGAGGCAGGCGGATCTCTGTGAGTTCGAGGCCAGCCTGGTCTACAGAGTGAGTTCCAGGAAAGGCGCAAAACTACACAAAGAAACCCGGTCTCAGAAAAAAAAAGCCACTGTGACCCTCAAGAATAATGTATGTTCTACTACCTGTGGGTATTGTTAATATTCATGTGTGTTTAGAACAATCCCACAGCTATATGACATTGTGCATAAATCAGGAAGGTCACTTACTTTCCTTTGGCATAAAGAGCTCTACAACATGGCAATGATGACTCACTGTAAGAGCAGGTAATAAAGTTTTCAAAAGGAAATAAATGAACTGACGGGACATGTGTCAACAAGGACAAATTCCAAAAAACATAACAATGAGAGGAAAAACAAGTTGCAGAAGGTTGTGTAGAATGCAATATGTCTCATCTGAAACTGAAACATGAAAATATTTTATTTTACTAATTATATATATATATATATCATACCTACATATATAACAAAAATAGAAAATAATTTTAAATCATGTATACTTAAGGATAGTCTCACTATGCAGATCAAGTTGGCTTCAAACTTGCTATCCTGCCTCAGCCTCCACAGAGCTGGGATTATAGGCATGCCTCCACCTGCACCATACTTCAAATATCCTTTTAACCAGACAGTGCCTTGAATCTGGTTTTGAATCCCTGGTACTTACTGTACCTGCTGATGCAGTATTTAAAAAGTTAACTTGGCATGGTAGCATATGCTTATAATCCCAGACCCTGGGAAGTAGAGGAAGAAGGACTGGGAGTTCAAAGTTATCTTCAGCTACATAGTGAGTTTGAGACCAGCTTTGGCTACATGAGACCTTGTCTCAAAATCAAATGAACACTAGTTCAAACAGTATTCCTAAACAGTACTATAGCATTACGGTTTTAATGTGTTCCCTTCTTATTTCCCTCAAGTATATGTTACAGTGACACACAACTGTAATCCCAGAGCTCCAGAGCCTGAGACAGGAGAGTTGATGCAAGCTAAAGGCTAGCTTCTGGGCCAGTCAGGGCTAGCTACTACTAATGAAAACTTGTCTCAAAAAAAATACATGCTAGCTATAAAACAACATGATCTAAAAGAACCAAAGGTAATAAATTGTTTCATTTACATTTTAAAGATTTTATTTTAATTTAAAGTGTGAGGGTGCACATTAATATAGTACCCACAGAAGCCAGAAGAGGACATAAGATCCAACAGAGCTGTAGTTACAGGGGGTCATGAACCACCCAAAATGGGTGCTGAGAACTAAACAGTTCTTACCTGCTGAACCAGCTGTCCAGCCCCTTGTTTATATTTTTAAAAATTTGTTCTGGCTAGCTATGAACCACAACAATAACCAGCATGGCACTATGACCCCAAAGGTGCAGTAGTGATAGCCATACCTTAGAGGTAACCAAAACAAGTCTCTAATTGAACTACTCAACAAGAAGAAAATCATGCCCAGTACTGGAAACCTAACCAAAGAACTACCCTGAGTCATAGATCTTAGATGAAAGCCTACAACCCCTACTTTACTAAACTAGCATAATCCCTAACCACATTCTAAGTAATTTTCCTTAGACCCACAGATAAGTGCAGTTCTCACCCCTCATCAAAGACACTTCCCTTGCAACAGACAGAGATCATTACAGAAAACCACAAATCATTGTTCCAAGTTGTGGAGCCCAGTCCCAACAAATACATGGATAAAACACCCCAACACCTAACACTTGGGGATCATTGTGGAAGAGGGAGTGGGAAGATTCTAAGAACCAGAGATCCAGGGAGTTTACTGAGAGTGTGTCTCCTAATATTCTCCAAAGCTACATCCATAACGCCTCACCACCATCAGGAGCTGATCAAAGAAAACAGCAATATACATAGATGAGGGAAGAGTCCAAGAGACCTAAACCCTACACAAAGAACTAAAGCAACTGAGGAATGCTGAGTGGAGTCTTCCCTGGAGAAGAGCACACCAATTGTTTATCCACTACCAAATGGGCATTCCTGAAAACATACGTACAAGTAACATTATACAGACTAAGCAGGCTATATTTAGGAAGATATCTGTATATACAAATACATATACACATGTAACAACAATGAATTTAAAGAGAGGCCCTGAATTTGAAAGAGAGCAAGGAGCAGTATATGGGAGGATTTGAACAGAGGAAAAAGAAGAGGAAAATAATGTAATTATATTACCCAAAAAAAATAATTTAAAAATTAAAAGAAATTAATAGTTCTGGCTAATAATTTCACTCATAACAGGAAAATCTTCCCGATAAGGATTTTGTTGATTTCCTTAATGACTAAGCAGTTTCTTCAAAGATTTTTTTTTTAATTTTTGAATGAGTGACTTGTGGTAGCACACATCTGTAATCTCAGCACTTGGGAGGTAGTGGCAGGAGCTCAAGGTCAATTTTTGCAACATAGTGAATTTGAGGCCAGCTTGGGCTATCAGAGACCTTGAGTTGAAATTTTTAACGACCTCTCAGAGAAGAGATTGTGAACAGAGATTTTAAAAATATCCCCATTTGAGCTGGAGAGTTGGCTCAGTGTTTAAGAGCACTTGCTACTCTTGCGAAGGACCAGAGTTCAATCCCCAGCACCCATATGGCAGCTCACAACTGTCTGTAACTGCAGACGGAAGAGGATCTGATGCCCTTTTCTGACCTTGGTGGGCACCAGGAACACACATGGTACACATACTCGCATAAAGGAAAAATTCTTATACATATAAAATAATAAAATAACAAAAACAGCTTCTCACAGCCTGGACATGCTTCTTTACCATAATCTGACAATCAGATATTAATTATTAGGCTTTTCCCCAATTCAATGATTTCTCCTGATAATATAGATTGAACAGCATTTTATAACTAATATTGATATCCAAGAGTGGCCTACCATAAAACTGAAAATTATAACTATAGCCTGAAACATGCACAGCACCTCTAGAGAGTAATACCATCTAAAAAGTGGACATTATAAAGTAGTCTATATGTTTGTTAATTCATTGAGTCAAATATAAACTTTGTCATTTGGAGGCAGCTATTGTATGCTACAATTCTCCCAATGATTTAATGACCTCCTACTATGCCCACTCAAGGTTACAATCATCTCCCAGAGATGGACCTTTAAGAGACTCTTAGTCAAACCATAGCAAGTGTTACTGTTTTTATAGATAATTTATAAGTGTATAGGTATAGAAATCCCTTATATATAAGTTTATGCATACAATTTATAACTATATGCAAATACGTCTATATCAACTGGAGAAAAACCCTACAATAACTTTGTAGGCTTACTTCCAAAACTAAATAATAGATGCAGTGGTTTATTTCTGCTCCAAAAAGAAAATAAAATTATGGGTTTTGTTTGTTTGTTTCTTTCTTTTTTTTTTTTTTTTTTTGAGACAGAGTTTCTCTGTGTAACTGCCCTGGCTGTCCTATAACTCGCTCTGTAGACCAGGTTGGCCTCAAACTCAGAGATCCACCTGCCTCTGCCTCCTGGGTGCTGGGATTAAAGGCATGCACCACCATCACCCAGCAAAATTATGTATTTTTATAGGGCATTTATTCCTGGTTAAATTCTCCTCTTTCTTAATAGATAATAATAATCGTTTTTAAGAAAAGATCTCATTTATGCAGGCTGACCTCAAATTAACTATATGGCTGAGTATGACCTTTAACTTGTGACCCTTCTGCCTCTACCTCCTGAGTGCTGAGATTTTAGGTATGTTCCACCATACCTGATTTTATGCAGTGCTGGGAACTAAACCCAGTGTTTGGTGCATGCTAGGCAAGCACTCTCCCAACTGAGCTAAATCCCCAGCCCTAGATTACAATAATCTTAATCGTATGCTTATTAAGAGGGAAACCTGGCCATTAATCATAGAAACTACCAGATCTGGTTATTGTCTCAATGATTTGAGCAGTCATACCTGTTGGGCCAGTTAAATCTAAACTTACAAGTTCTTGTTTAGAAGGGAAGGGGGGTATTTTCTACATTTGCTCTTAAAAAGTTAATACACTAATGAGGTGAAACAAATGAAATCAGACTGAGCACACACATATCACCAAAGTGATGGATAAAACTTAGATGGCCACGAGATGCCAACTTTGATTACCTTTCCCAGTTCCAGGTGATTTTAAATGTTAATTTTTACCTGTACTATTCTAGTTTTACAAAGTTAATGGGAATGTTTTTTGTTTCTCTGGGTTTAGGAAGGGAGCGTAATGCTCAGACTTACTACAAGCAATCTAGGAATGGCCCCTTTTGCTAATGGCTGAAATAGTCTTTTGCATGCAGTTTTCCACTCTAAGTCCCTGTACCTTGAGTTCTTTTTAAATTATGTGTACTTCAAGGAAGCATCTGTTATCACACAGGAAAGCCCCCTCGCCAATTCCTGAGGAAACCTCAAGCAATTTTCATATGCCTCTTATCACACTTGATGTATTACTGACCACAAAATAATCCCTGCCAGATACCCAGCCCACTTATTTGGTGCATTGCCTCGGACGTTTTAGTAAATTTATTATGCTCAGGAGTATCCTGAGGTCCTTGTAATAGCTACAGTTTGTTTCAGAACACTGATTTCCTCATCACCTTGTGCAACTCAACTGCTTAGCAGCAGTGGCCAAGCTATCTTCTCATCAAGGAATTCTACAGGAACAAACAGCCATGCTAAATTCTGTGAATACTAATCATGTTCAGAAATCCTAAATTCGAAAAGGTGAACCAAATGGCTAAAATTACACTCAAATATATGAGCATATGTGTATGCTCCAGCAGTATAACACAGTCTCCAGTAACAAAAAAGAAAAAAGAAAAATCCCACAAAGGCAATGATATGGCAAGTGAACCATAAAGCCCTCAGTACTCCCTAGGAACTACATTTTAAAGCATTGATCGTCACTGTAAATATTCAGTTGGTGTTAATGACCTTCACACTGCTGCTTTTTAAGGAAAGATTCATATTTGCGGCTTTATATTAACAATTTTATCACCAGTTACTGCTGGTAACAACAAATGACAGACAAAAGGCTTAACAAGCAGTCTTTCTCCAAGCTTCAAGGAAAGCACAAAACAATAACAGCACCTGCTGCGAACCATCCCTTCCTCCTTTCCAGGTATGGGGCAGGCAGAAAGAAGCTATGACACCCTTTGTTTCATAATTCCACGTCAAAGTCAAGGAACAATAAAATAGGAAACTACAGCTGTAGACTTCTGAGTCCACCCATGGACCCAAATAGGGAACTTACTTTGGACTTGACCAATGCTCTTCTCTTGCAGCCCCGAGTCCCTGTTCTACAACTGGGCATTAAGATTTTTCCAGTTTCATACTAATAATCAGAAATATGTTAGTGAACAAATGTATGTCGCAGATTCATATCACAAATATAAAGAGAGGACAACATATAGTCCTAGGCCAAGAGCCACACAGACACACACGTACACACCCTTCAAGTTCAAATCCCAGCAAGGCACCCTGAGTGTGCACTCAACAAAGGGAGGGGCGGGAGCAAGGAACAGAGGTTAAAGCAGACAGCAGCCAAAGCAAACATCACTTCCAGAACAGGGCAAACTTTGGGTGTGAGGGCTGTAGAACCCCCAGGAACAACAGGGACGTTAGAGTCTCTCAAGGGACGAAGAGAGCACCCAAGCACTGGGCGAAGAGGAGATGAGCTGCAGAGGAGGCTGTTGTCCCTGGGGACAAGGGCGTCGCCGCCATCCTCGGCTGCACAGCCCCCCCCTTTTTTGCCGCCTTGACCGCCGCCCTCCAGATCCCCAGGAATAGTCGTTGTCGCCCCCATTCTTCCACAGACACTGTCCCCACAGACCCGCGAGGGATAAAAGAGCGCAGAGACATACCTGGTGCAACGTCTCCGGTGGCAGCTGCGACGCTCGGAACAGATCGGCCACTGGACCTGCGGCCGCAGTGGCGGTGCCGGGGGCGACCCTGGTAGCCTCGGGAGGTCCAGGTCCCGGGCCCCCGCTTGCAGCGCCTGCACAGCGCGCAAAGAGCTCAGAGTAGCACTGCTGCTCGCTATCGCTCAGCAGCAGCGGTGGTGCCGCGCCGCAGCCTCCACCCGCAGCCACCTCCATAGGGCCTTCTGTGGGGTCCCGGCCGAGCGCTTTCCCCAGTCGAGGTGCCGGTGTCTCCGCGAGGGCCACCACCACCGCCTTGGCCTCCGAAGCCGCCGCCCCCACGCCCCGCAGCTGCAGCGCCGCCGCTTCCTCCAAGCGCGCGCCAGCCCCGCCCCCTCCGGGCTTGAATGTTGTGCCTCGGCTGCGCGGCACATGGAGACAGGCGCGGCGCCGACCAATCACAGCCCGGGATCCCACCTGGGCCCCACCCCTGATGGCCGCCTCGCCCCGCCCCTTGGCCAGGTAAGGAGTGCAACTCCACCGGCTGCCCTCCCAAGCCTTTCACCTGCTCTGACCGGAGGCCAGACCTGGCTGCCAAAGCCGCTCCAAGTCCACACAGCTCCTGAGGGGTATCTCGGGCTCTCCACCCTGGCTGGCAAGGGAACATCTGGACACACACACAAGAACAAGAGGGCTTTTCAGGGGATGGGGAAAACTGAGATGTTTTCTCTTTCGGGGTCCAGAACAGAAGTGGTGTCCACTTAGAAAAGGGACCAGGCACGAAAAGTTGGGTTTCTTTTCCTCTATAATAGTATCGCCTGTGCCCTAAAAAGCTAAATAACAGAGATGTTCTTACGAATGAGGTCCCAGCGCTTCTCCACAACTTTGAAGATGGTCATGGGGTTAGGCCACTTTCTCGGGTATGGCTCGGATCTGAATTTGAGCCTTACTAAGAAATGCCAGAAGTTACTCTTAAATCCTAGAGGAAAGGGGCGGGGTGCTCATTTTGCAGATGTGAGGTTCATTCTGCTCAGTGCTCTACAGAAATCTGGGAAACAGTTGCGAGGCACTATTGTGGAAAATTTATGCTTATTAAGTCCTGAAAGTACTGACCTCTGAAACACAGAGTCCTCGCCTTCTGGAAGGGTGGGTTTTTTTGTTTGCTTGTTTTTGATTTTGATTTTGATTTTCAGACAAGCTCTTTCCTTAAGACATCAGGCTCTGAAATACTTTTGGCAGGAAAATAAGCACATTTTTATTACAAAAGTTTTCAAGTTCCTACCAAAAAAGTCAACACTAGAACCCAGAACTTTACAAAGCCCACGTGTTTTTGTTTTTGTTTTTTTTTTTTTCAAATGGGCTTCCTCCCCTAGGGCTATTGCTATTGCTCTCTAGTCAAGCCTCTATGAAGAGAAAGTCTATGCTAAGTGTGGTGGCTGCTGCTTCGCTAGGAGGCTGGGGCAGAAGAATCCCTGAAATTTTCAAGTTACTCTAGGTTACATGATGAGTTTCAAGCAAGTCTTCAAAAAGAAAAAAAAGTCTGCAAAATAATATACTAGAAGAAAAAGGTCTGCCTCACAAGAACACTGCAAATTTCAGCATCAGTATTGTATAGTTGCATTTTTTCCAAAAGAAAAATCTCTGTTTTTGAGACAGGATCTTTCTACATAGCCCTGGCTGTCTTGGAACTCACTGTGCAGACCAGGCTGGCCTCAAATTCACAGGGATCTCCCTGTCTGCCTTCCAAGTGCTGGGATAAAAGCATGTGCCACCATGCTGGCCTCCAAAAGAAAAATCGTAAGTGCCATTGTTCTTGAAAAGAGTTGCACAAATGTACCAATGTACCATTATACATACATGCCTCACTGCAAAACACTAACCCAAAAAGGGGAAAACTGTTCATGGTTAAACACTAATAAAAGGGCATGTTAGAGCTGGAACTGGTGGCACACACCTTCTTAAACCCAGAATTCAAGAGGCAGAGGCAGACAGACTTCTGTGAGTTTGAGACCAGCCTGGTCTACATAGTGAGTTTCATGGTAGCTAGTGCTACATAGTAAGACATTGTCTTAAGAAAAATACATGGGGAGAGAGAGAGAGAAATATATGTGTGTACACATAGTTTTATTTATATACATACATAGAGAGAGAGAAAGAAATATTCCATCCCAAATAGTTTGATTTTAATTAAAACATGAAGCAGCCAGATGTGGCACATGCCTGGAATCCTGGCACTCCAGAGGCAGTGGCAAGACCCACTTTCAAGAACAGTAACAACACAAAAAAGCAAAAACCAAAGACAACATGAGAAATACTATCAATGATAACAAATACACTTTGATATTATAGTCAACTAAAATAAGGCTCTTATGTAATATGCCTTCAAGATGTCCTGTCATTTTTTTTTCTTTTCAGGTTTCATGAAACATCAACATGAAATTTGAACATGCACAGAGGCATTCCTGTTATCTTTATAATGCAAACTGAGCAAGCCCACAAAGTGCTGTCCGCCTTTTGTAGCTTTTTGAACACTGGCTAAATGACACTGAGCTAAGTACACCCAGAAATGTGTCTCTTCTTCTCCTTGGACTGGCACCTTTTACTGAGCATGCTCAGGAATGTGCCTACCCCTTAAAGGGCCTTCCCATATGCATGTGTGTCTGCCCCGAGAATAAAATACCCATGCTTCCTTTGGTCCCAGAAGGTCTTGCTTTGGCCATAACTCCTGGGCTCTCCTTCCTTATCCGGTACATTATTAACATTTTGCCACTCACATGTCCTGCCCTGCACTTACTTGTCTTAGCTTTGCACTCCCCAAGAGGTGGACCCAGGTTTGGTTACAAAGGCAGAAAGTTCTCTCTTCAAAGCTTTGATTCCTTATTCCACATTTTGCTTCCTAACTGCTGGGAGGGAAGACAGCATCAGTAGAGAAAGAATGAAGAAGAGAGACAGCAGAGACTGTCCAGCTATAGAGAATTTCTACTTCAAAATCCCATCTCACTTCCCATGACTGTCAGACCTTCTCAGGAACATGGGAGCCAAAAGACACATAATTAATTCTCTTCCTACATTTCCAATTGTTCTCAGGTTTCCTGGAGAGTAGCTCTGTAGCAGAGTAGTCTGCTCTATGTGATAGGCAACAAACCCCATTTCCCCCAGGGACTCCCGTAAAAACAAATATAGGTTATCATAGCCCCTGATGGGCAAGATAAAAAGCTTTACATGATATTTTTGTACACACTATCTCATATAAGCCTCACCGTAACTCTAAGGTAGATTAGGGAGCCAGATAGATAGAGAGAAAGATAGATAGATAGATAGATAGATAGATAGATAGATACATACATACATACATACATACATACATACATACATATATACATGTTATTGTTTGTTTGTTTTAGATAGGGTCGCATGCAGCACAGGCTGGCCTTGAACTCCTGATCTCCCTGTCTCTACCTGCTCAGTTCTGGGATTACAGGCATGCAATACCACATCCAGTCAGGAAGACATTTTCTTGAGATGAAAGGTCTCACTTTGTAAACCAGGCTTTGTAGACCAAGTTTGTGATCCTCCTGCCTCTACCTCTCAAATGCTAGGATTGCAGGTATGTGCCACTGTCTCAATAAGACAGGCCTCACCGGGTGGTGGTGGCGGCAGCGGCGGCACACACCTTTGATCCCAGCACTCGGGAGGCAGAGCCAGGCGGATCTCTGTGAGTTCGAGGCTAGCCTGGGCTACAGAGTGAGTTCCAGGACAGGCCCCAAAGCTACACAGAGAAACAAACCCTGTCTTGAGAAAAAAAAAAAAGACAGGCCTCCCATAGGGTCACATATTTAAACACTTGGTTTCCTGTTGGTGGCACTATTTGGAGAGGTGGCCTTGTGGGAGGAGGTATATCACTGGGGACAGACTTTGAGAGTTTAGAGCTGCACACCACCTCTAGTTCACTATCTACTTCATGTTTGTGGTTGAAGTTGTAAGCCCTCAGCTTCCAGCTCCTACTACAATGCCTGCCATTTGCTTCCATGCCTCCCTGCCATGATGGACTCTTATCCCCTCTAGAACTGTAAGTCAAAATAAACTCTTTCCTTGGTAAGCTGCTTTGGGCCATGGTATTTTTATAACAGCTACAGAGAAATAACTAATACAGTCACTATGACCAGCAAGAAGACATTTTTAGCTTCATTTTACAGATTTAAAAAAAAATGAATGAATGTAAAGCTGGTATGATTTGCCCAACTGGATACCACATTTGGAGTTCATTTCCTTCATTATTCAAGCCAATTTAATAAAGCTGACAAACATTTATCAAGCAACAGATACTACATGATATGTCGGCAGTCTCACATCTGTGCCTATCAATCTATGAACAATCAGTAACTTTTAAGATTTATTTATTTATGCATATGAGTGCTCTATTTGCATATTCTAAATGACAGACAGGGCATCAGACAGAACAGGGCCTCAGAACCCCATTATAGATGGTTGTGAGTCACCATGTGGGTGCTGGGAATTGAACTCAGGACCTCTGGAAGAGCAGCCAGTGCTCTTAACCGCTGAGCAATCTCTCCAGCTCCAACAATCAGTATTTATTGGTAGGGCAGGAAGTGTGTGTACTGGAATGCTTCAAGGAATTTTTAAAAATACAAGATATGTTGCTTTCAAGAAGTCAACAATCTCACTAAAAAAGGCAAAAACTAGCACAACAAACAAAAATAAATAAGAGACAATATATAATTAAGAGCTAAATCATGTACCCCAGGCTAAGTGCTAAATGGAAATTAGAAAAATCCACGAACCAGCGCTAAACCAAGAAGGCTCCACAAGACGATGGGTGTTTTCTGAGACTGAGTGGAACTGGGAAGAGTAAATTGATAGGACAATGGAGGGAAGGGAGAGAAAGGGTTATCCTGAGAAAGGTAGGCACACCAGAGACTTGCCACCAAGAAAGTAATGAGTGAGAAAAGAATGGGAGAGAAACCTCTGACACAAGCCTCCAGGATACAAGAAATATCCTGGTCATCAAAGTCCAGGCGGCACAATGAGAAGGCGTCTGCGGTAGTTTGAGTAGATATAATCCCCATAAACTCATATGTTTGAATGTAGGTGTGGCCTGGTTGGAGGAAGTGTGGCTCTGTGAAGGCAAGCTTTGAGGTCTCATATATGCTCAAGCAATGCCCAGTACATACAGTCTCTCCTGCTGCTGCCCGTGGATCAAGGTGTAAGACTCTCAGCTGCTTCTCTAGCACAATGTCTACCTGCATGCCACCATATCCCTCCATGACGATAATGGACTAAACCTCTGAAACTGTAAGCCAGCCCCCATTAAATGTTTTCCTTTATAAGAGTTTCCATGGTCGGGAGAGCTGGTAGACTGCCAAATCCAGGTACCACCCAGGCCCAGAACCAGGGTTATGAGTTGGCCCACCCTAGCATCCACCCCATCTACAAATTGCTAGAGCATGTGAAGGGGCTGGTACTGAAAATCCAAAGCTGCAGGATTTCCACAACACAGGGCAACAACAGGAGATCCAAGAGGAGTCCCAGTGAGGGCCCATTATTAATGGTGTAGCAGAAGCCAGAGGCCTCAAGCCAGACCAATGACTCATTGCAATGAACACTTGCAAGTAAAGATGTATGGACTAAAGAGCGTACTGTGTGACTTGCTGTGTCACATTACAGCTTCCATAACAAGACTTCTTTTTTTCTTTTAAATTTTCTTTTATTTTATTTTGGAAGGCAAGTTTGCAAGGGCAGAGGGTGGATACCAAGGGGACAGGGAAATGAATGGGATTGGTATACATGATTAATTAATTAATAAAAAGTTTTTTAAAAAGTTTCCATGGTCATGGTGTCTCTTAACAGCAAAAGAAACTCTAAGACAGGGTCCAGCCAGATGGTGGTGGCACACACCTGTAATCCTAGCACTTGAAAGGCAGAGCCAGGTGGATCTCTGTGAGTTCGAGGCCAGCCTGGTCTACAGAGCAAGATCTAGGACAGGCACCAAAACTACACAGAAAAACCCTGTCTTGATAAACCATTTTTTAAAAAAAAGGAAAGGGTCCAACAGTAGTAATACTTAAACTGGGACACAACAGGGGGAAAGTGGCACTTTTAAAAGTGTTTTTACTAAGCCAGGCATAGTGGATCATGCCTGTAACCCCAGCACTGGAGAGGCTAAGGCAGAAAGATCGAGATTTTTAGGCCAGCCTGGGCTACATAATGAGACTTTCATGTTAAACATATTTTTCTAAGAATGTCAAGTATTGTACTGTATTTCTACAATAATTTTCTAAATAGGAGAAATAGTTATGAAATCTCAAAATAAACACAAGTAAGAACATAGAAATGCAGACATGTTTATAAGGCTGGGTAACATTAAATAAGCCCTATAGGGGTTTGATTGTGCGTGTGTGTGTGTGTGTGTGTGTGTGTGTGTGTGTGTGTGTGTGTGTTGTATATGTGTGTATGTTTCTGTATATATGTACACACATGTAGCAGCCAGGGATTGATTTCCAGTATTTCTCAAGTCACTCTTCACCTTATTTCTTTGGAGACGGGGTCTCTCAGTGAAACTGGAGATCACTGATTCAGCTAGATTCTGGCCAGCGAGCTCCAGAGATCCTCCTGTCTCCACATCCCCCATGCTGGAGTTACAGATGTGTGCCATCATGCCCAGCTTTTCTATATGAGTACATGAAGACTGGGGTCCTCACATTTGTGTGGCAAGTACTTTACCCACTCACTGAGCCATCTCCCCAGCCTTCACAAGAACTTTTGAAGATGATTTCTTTACATTTTTTGTTGTTCTGAGCTTAGAGCATATACACTTGTTTTAGCTGTATCATGACCAGGGAAACCAAAATGGTCATATTTTTAAAGAATTACCAGGAGATATTTTTTTCCTTTTTGAGACAAGACTCCGTAGCTGAAGCTGATCGTAATCCTCCTGCCAAGTACTGGAATTACAGATCTGTACCAAACAGCAGCAAGAGATATTTTAAGTTATGCTTAATTAGAGCCAGTCTCAAACAAAGAAATAAACCCAAAAGAAAATCAAAAAGAAAGCACATAGTATGACTATGTTCCAATAAAACCTTAGCCATGAATTTCATGTAATATTAATATTCATGGAATATTAAGTTCACAGAAAGCACTAAATTCTCCAGTCATTTAGAATCTGTAAAATCTGAATGGGAAAAATACCTCAGAGTACTTTCTGGGAAAGCAAGAGGACGTGAGGTCAAATCCCCAGCACTGACATGAAAACCTTGAATGGCCTGTGTGGTGGTTTAAAAGAAAATGGCCTCCATAGAGAATGGCACTCTTAGGTATGACCCAGTTGGAGTAGATTTGGACTTGTCCGAGGAAGTCTTTCACTATGGAGACAGGCTTTGAGGTCTCATATATCCTCAAGATACCACCCAGTGTCTCAGACCACTTCCTGTTGCCTGTGAGTCAAGATGTAAGAACTCTCAGCTCCTTCTCTAGCACCATCTGCCTGCATGCTGCCTTGCTTCCTGCCATGATGATAACACAATAAACCTCTGAACTGTACTCAAGAGCCACCACAATTAAATGTTATCCTTTATAAGCATTGCTGTTGTCATGGTGTCTCTTCACAACAACAAAAACTCTAAGATAACCTGTAACCCCAACATTGGGAAGTGGAGGAGAGGTAGATCCCAAGAGCTCACTGGACAATCAACATAGCAGGAACAGAGGGCTTCAGGTCCGGTGAGAGACCCTGTGTCAAAGAATAAAGTGGAGAAGAACAAGTGAGGAACACTTCCTGCCTCAGCCTCTCAAGTGTTGGGGTTACAGACATGTGCCCCCACCCCTGCTTACTTGCGTGCTTTTCATGACTGCTTTGGCAAAGGCAGTTTTGGATAATTGCAACAGAAATAACATGCCACATGAAGCCTAAAATATTAACTCTCGGGCCCTTTACAGAGTTATCGACCTCTGTCCTCAAATATGAAGCGCTTCTATTTCCTTCTACGCACAGGCGCATTATGAGTCATCTGCCTGGGGGTGGGGAAGGGCAGTAGTTAAGAGAGAATTCAGTTTGACTTCTCCCGACTGCAGTGATACCGAGATACTTCAGATAATATCTCAAAATATTGGTGAAAATTACATCTTATTGCGGAAGGGGATGGACTCATGGCCTCCCTCTCTGAGGGTTTATACACAGTTGGGGGGGCCTTTTCTTTGGCACGTATCCATGGGTAAGTTGCCTGGGCTCCTGTACATGACCCCTCACCCACACCTCTGTAGACAACTCCACTGAATGTCATCAATGCAAACAGCAAAACAGACGGGCTGCTAGAAGATGGCCTGGCTCAGAAGAGGAAATGTACCAGTGGGAGTGAGAGGGGCCAAGAGACAGTAACGGGATGAATGGGGTCAAAATATATCATGTGCTCTGTGGAAATGGCATGGTGAAACCCATTATTAGGTATGATTAGTAATATACTAAAATAAAATATTTTTTAGCCAGGCATGGCGGCACATGCCTTTAATCCCAGGACTCAGGAGGCAGAGGCAGGTGGATCTCTGAATTTGAGGCCAGCCTGGTCTACAAAGAGAGTTCCAGGACAGCCACTGCTGTTACACAGACAAACTCTGTCTTGAAAAAACAAAACAAACTTTTAAAGAAAATACTTGACTGGATGGCTCAGTGGTTAAGATCAGATATGCGGTTTATGGTTTGGATCCCATCTCCCACATTGGAAAGCTCATAATCATCAGCAACTCCAGAATATCCACTCCCTCTCCTCAACACTGTAGTCACCTATACCCACACAGATACACACATGATCTAAAAGAACAAGCAATAAGTCTTTGGGCTGGGCATGGTGCCTTTAATCTCAGCACTTGGCAGATCTTGTGAACTGGAGTTGAGGCTAGTTTGATCTACATAGAGTTCTAGGCCAGCTAGGGCTACTCAATACCAATAGTAACAATATCTTCTTAAAGGAAAAAAAAAACCTTAAAATTGGTGGAAATTAAAGGAGTGTTTTGTAGTAGGAATCTTAATGGTACTTGTTAATAAAAACAAACCTGAGGCCAGTTATTGGGGTGATTGCTGGAAGATCAGAGAAGCAGAACAAGCCACAGCTATCTCACCTTGCTAATTCCTCAGGTGATCCTGTTTCCTCAGGCTGGAAGCTTCTGAGTCCTCATCCACATGAATCTCAGCTGAACTGTGTTGCTCCAAAGCCTAAACGCTTAACCAACCAAATGCTTAACTAACTACATGCTTTACTTTACTAGTTCCTGGTCCTCACACCTTATATACCTTTCTCTTTCTGCCCCCACTCCCTGGGATTAAAGGTTGGGTTTCTGGGATTAAAGGTGTGGATCACCATGCTTAGCTGTTTCTAAAGTGGCCTTGAACTCAGAGATCCGGCTAGCTCTGCCTCCCAAGTGCTGGGATTAAAGGTGTGCACCACCACAGCCCAGCTTCTGTTATGGTTTACTCTTCCCATTTTCTAGCCACCATTTTTGGCTTTGTTCTAGTGGCTGTCTGTTCTCTGACCCCAGATATGTTTATTTCGGGGAACACACGATATTTCAGGGAACACAATGCCCACCACAGTGTTTAATTTTGACACCAAATAATCACTTGTTTGAATTTTATTCCTCTGACCGTATTTTTTTTTTCTCTCTACTACCCAAGAGGAAATACTGAAGTAATACTGGCACCTCTCCTATCTCCCAGAAGTGATAACATAAAAAAAAAATAGATCTTTCTCTATTCCATCTCTCTGTCTCTGTCTCTCTGTCTCTCTCTGTCTGTCTCTCTCTCTCTCTGTCTTTGTGCCGCCACTGTCTGTCTCTCTGTCTGCCTCTCTATTTGTCTCTCTCTCTGTGTCTTTGTCTTTCTCTCTTCCCCTCCCTCTGTCCCTCCCTCCGTCACCCCTGAATTCCGGCGTTTTCATAGGGCACCACCTCTCACTCCACCCCTTCCCCTGCCCCAGAATGCACACATCTTTGAGAGCTCTGTTCCCAACTTCAGGACTTCTTGAA
Source organism: Onychomys torridus (assembly GCF_903995425.1). Lineage (NCBI taxonomy): Eukaryota > Metazoa > Chordata > Mammalia > Rodentia > Cricetidae > Onychomys > Onychomys torridus. The sequence continues at coordinate 61,151,041 of NC_050466.1, read as the reverse complement.
ACTTCCGCGGCAGAGGAGTGTTTTGTAGACTCTCTCTGCGGTGGGAAAGGAAGTAGACAGGGAAAATAAGAAGCAGGTCCGATTGCCCCGACAGCCCTAAGTTAAGTCTTCATGTTGAAGCAGCTCTAGCAACAAGGGAGCTGAGAGAGTCCGCACAGTCCCCTCTAAATCGTTGTTTGTATGCCGTTGCTATGCCTTCCCAGTGAGAAATCCCTTCAAGTACTTAGAGATCAACAAAGAGCTCTTGAACAATAGCACACAACTGCCTTTGGCTGACGCCCCAAGGAACACACCTGTACAGAAATCCCCGTGGCTTCTATAGGTTCGAGCTATAAAGGAGCATTCGTACATATGCTTTTATCTGTGAGTTGCTTTCAGGTTTGGGGCCCCCAAGTTACACTTTGAGCAATTTAACGTGTTTTACAGAGACAGAAATTTCAGCCTTCTGTGTTTGGACAAATGGGGAGATTTACAATGAAAACATATTACCATGGTTATCTGAGATAAACCAGGGCAGCTTTTCCTGGGCAGCTATTAACCAGGGTCACTCTGCCTGTGCCTGGCTGAATGATGCTCTTCCTGACAAGAGGAACGGGCCTTAATTAGGTGCTACAGCGGGGCTGTCTTCCCTAAACTGCATGGCAGAGACAGTGCTCCTTTAGCTAAATTTGACTTCTGTGTAACTTAATGTTTTCTAAGCAGGTTTATTGGGAAACAGTTGATTACTTCCATTTCCTCTTTCACGCTAAGCTCATAAGAAAAGGGGACAGTTGGGATTCTTGGCCTCTCATATGCCCTATAAGCTAGCAATGACAATGGAATCATAAGCCACTGTCTCTCTTGCTATTATGGCTTGCCTTCCAAAAGATAGTGTGCTAAAAGCTTGGTCCCCAGCGAGGCAGTACTGAGGTAGTGAAACCTACCTGAGTAGGCCTGCTAGAAGGTCATTAGGGTCATAGGGGCGCAAGTCTCATGAACGCACTAAAGCTAGTTTTAAAGAGTGGGCTGGGTCTTTCTTACTGGTACACCTATTGACTACTAATTCCCAGGAGAGAGCATTAACAAAGAGGAAGCCTGGCCCCTTTCCCTCTCCATCATTCTCTCCCCCTTTCTCCCTTTCTCTTTTTCTCTGTCTCTCTCCCTCCCTCCCTCCCTCTCTCTCCCTCTTTCTCTCTTTCTCTCTCTCCCTCCCTCCCTCCCTCTCTCTCTCCCTCTTTCTCTCTTTCTCTGACTCTCTCCCTCTGTCCCCCTCTCTCTCCCTATGTCCCTCTCTCTCCCTCCTTCTGTCTCTGTCTCTCCCTCTCTCTCTCTCTCCCTCCTTCCCTCCCCCCTTTCTTCCCCCCTCTCTCTCTCTGTCTCTCACCATGATGTCATTCGGGCTGGAAAGATGGCTCAGCTGTTAAAGGCTAGGCTCACAACCAAAAAATATGATGTCATCCACCATGTTGTGATGTAATCAGAAGACCCTCACCTGAGGACAGAGGGGTGGATCCACCCAATCTTGGAATTTGGGCTTCCAAAACTATGAGCTAAAAAAGCCTATCTTCTGGTTTGGGCTTTGGGCTTTGGGTTTCTGCTTCTATTTTGTTATTGGTGTCCTTTGATCATTTGTTTTGCTTTACTTTGGGTTTGGTGGTCGACTTGTTTTGTTCTTGAAATAGGTTCTCAGCTGGGCGGTGGTGGCACACACCTGTAACACCAGCACTTGGGAGACAGAGGCAGCTGGATCTCTGTGAGTTCGAGGCCAGCCTGGTCTACAGAGCAAGTTCCAGGACAGCCAACACTACAGAGAAACCCTGTCTCAGAAAACCAAAAAGAAAAAGAAAAATACTTACCTATGTATTCTGCACTTTTTAGAGTTGAGCAAGGACTGTGATTGGTTAAATTGACAGAACCAAATGTTCTACAACTGTTCATGTTTCTAAAAAGGAGGACATTCACAGAATGAGTCAGGGTAAGACAACTGCTATAACAAACAACCAGAAATCTGTTGTTGTTGTTGTTGTTGTTGTTGTTGTTGTTGTTGTTTGGTTTTTTGAGACAGGATTTCTCTGTGTAACAGCCTTGGCTGTCCTGGAACTCATTTGGAAACCTGGCTGGCATCAAATTCATAGAGATCTGCCTGGCTCTGCCTCCAGAGTGCTGGGATCAAAGGCATATGCCACCATACCCAGCTCCAAATAGTCTTAATGGGATAACAAAATCATTCTTTTTTAAATCTCATCACAGCCCAACATAGGTCTTGTAAAGCTCATTCATGAATACTACTGCAACCTCCATTTCCTAGACCTCAGGGACCTGTGCTAGACCCCTTGTATCTAGTAATTATAAAAAGAAAGCACTTGGGAACTCAGCGAAGGTAGAAAGAGAAGCCATGGAAGATCTTGAACAGTGGAGTTACTGGCTAGGCCCAGAAGAGGCACAGATCACTTCTCCCTACTTTCAATTGGTTAGAAACAAGGTATACAGCCGTAACAAAGGGATTTGGGAAAATGTAGTCAGGAATCAAAACAACAGGTTGGGTACCAGCTTCTTCCCTAATTACCTTGAGAAAATTTCAGAGCTACAGTTAGCACTGTTGGTTCACTGCCAAGATTCCCTCTACTAGAACAGGACCCATTAGTGAGCGTTGTTTGCTAATGGCCCACAGCTGTTCTCGTTGCACATTTAACTTTTGCAAAACTGAAGCCACTTCAAGGTTATACTCCTACAAGTTCAAGCCTCTGCAGGAAGAACCCACAGGAAATGACTGATTTCCGTGAGTGGATATAATGCTAGCCTATTGCCTAAAAGATCAATAATGGGTGTAGCAGGGGCACATGGGGGATTATTGATGAAACAGTATGTGGAATTGATTGATTATTTGTTTGTGTTGAGACAGAGTCTCACTTTGTAACCCAGGCTGGCCTCCAAGCTGCCATGATTCTCTTGTCTTAGCATTCCAAATGGTGGGGTTACAAATGTGAGCTGCCACACACAGGTTAAAGCCATGAGTGTGGGTTGGTAGGGCTGTGGGGGATAATAGATAAAAGAGGGGTCAATCTATTAGTCTATGTATTTTGTGAATTTCTAAAATTTCACATAATAAAAAAAAATTCAAGCCAGGCACGGTGATGCATGCCTTTGATCCCAGCACTCAAGAAATAGCAGCCAGAAGACCTCTGTGAATCTAAGGCCAACCTGGTCTACACAATGAGTTCTAGACAGAAAAGACTACCTAGTGAGACCCTGTCTCAAAAGAAAAGGTTTAAAAAATTAAAATGTAACCTGTTACCTTTTAGGGAAAATTAAATATGGACCCAATATACCATGATGTTAAAGGATATTTTTGTTTGTTTATTGGAACATGGTATGATGTATCCCAGGCTGGTCTTGAACTTACCATGTAGTGGAGAAGGATCAACCTCTGATCCCCCTGCCTCTGCCTTGATATAATTTACTTTTTAAATGCAATGATAGCTTTAGGGCTAATGAAACAAATATCCCATGTGATTTACAGCTGCATTCCATATTATTTACAGGTGAGATGACATGGTATCCTGAATTTTCACTAAAATACTCAAGTACAAAAGAAAGCTCAGGAGAAGATAGTTTGAAACAAAATCTGAAAATATGGACAATTGTTGTGGTGATTTGAATAGGTATGGCTCCCATAGACTCACGTGTTTGAATGCTTGGCCCACAAGGAGTGACACTATTAGGAGTTGTGACTTTGTTGGAGGAAGTGTGTCACTGTGGAGGCGGGCTTTGAGGTTTCATAATCTCAAGCTATGCCCAGTGTGGGACACAGTCTCCTTCTGCTGCCTGTGGATCAAGATGTGGAACTCTCAGCTGCCTCTCCAGCACCATGTCTGCCTGCATGTCACCATGTCCTGCCATGATGACAATAGACTAAACCTCTGAAACTGTTAGCCAGCCTCAATTAAATGTTTTCCTTTATAAGAGTTTCCAAGGTCATGGTGTCTTTTTTCAGCAATAGAACACTGACTAAGACAATTGTTTTAGGTGAATAATGGATAGAGGAAACTCTATCCTAGTCTATACTAGTCTCTCAAATTTTTTAGATCTGCTAGGTGGTCCATACCTGTAATCCCAACACTTAGGAAGTTGAGGAAAGAGGATAGCATAAGCTACAGACTGAGACTCTCTCTCCAAAAAAAAGTTCATTTTTTTTGTATCTGAAATTTTCCATACTTATAAAAATACATTTTTTACAATCCTAGCACTTGAGAGGTAGAGACAGGAGAATCAAGAATATCAAGGCCATCCTCTACTACGTAATGATTTAGAAGCCAGACTGTACTACATAAGACTCTGTCTCAAAATGCTAAAGAAAAAAGATTTATCAACATCCCTCTTGCAGTCTCATCTGTTCTTTCCAATATGTAAGCCCTTACTGAGACTCCTGTATCTGTATGACTTTTGCTTGTTTGGTAGACTATTTTGTTTGCTTGTCTGTTTAAGACATGATCTCATTATGTAGCCTAGGCTGCTCTCAAACTCACACTGACCCTCCTGCCTCAGTCTCCCAAGTGCTCAGATTACAGATGTGTAGCACTGTACCCGGATCCCAACATGATTTTGAATTTTACTAATACCTAGAAATGGTAGACACACTGGAGAGATGGCTCAGTGGTTAAGAGCACTGGATGCTCTTCCAGAAGACCCAGGTTCAATTCCCAGCACCCACGTGGCAGCTTACAACTTACAATAGTTCCAGGGTTTCTGATACCCTCACACAGTAATACATGTAAGCAAAACACCAATGTGCATAAAATAAAAATAAAATTATTTATTTAAAAAAGAAAGAAATAGGAGACACAATAACAGTATGAAAAAAGCATGCCTTTGTCTCAGAAACTAATGAAATACCTGGCAAGTGGTCAAAATTCTTCATTGTGTTAGAGTGTTAGTGCAGAAGAAAGTTTAGCACATCTCATTGACAATGCCTGATTTCCTCTGGGACTGGGAGAAACAGGAGTGTGTGTTGAATTTGAAAAGGATGTTTATCTCATATGCCCTGCATTATCTCCACGAGACTCCAGCCACTAACTGCTGGGGGAAGAGGCCCAAGAGCAGAACCTACAAGGCTGTCCTTTTTTGTAAGCTTTAGAACCTCTTGGAACTATGTGTCTGCAAACAGTTTCCAAATCATTAGACATGCCAGTTGTGTAACTATGAAAATAATAGCACTGGATTCAAAAACTAAGAGACTTCATCACCTCCACAATTGTTTCCACTTTGGAACCAGAGTGCTATACTTGCTTTGTTGGGGGGGGGGGGGTAGCCATAATATGCAATAAGGCTTTCATTTGAAGCCTTGTGTGACAGAAAAGTTGGAGACACTTTTGAGTTCATGAAAGTCATTCTTAATTTTGACCCAAACCAGCTGTTTCATTTAAGCCAACAGAGATTATTTTAAAAACCTTTATTTCTGGAGCTAGAGCCCAGCAATGCAGATACAGATTCTAGTCCTTTAGGAGAGCTCTGTTAGAGAGAAATACTTCAAGCCTGTTATGGTACCTCTTCACAGACTGCTCTTTATTTACCTTGATTTTATGTATATGGGTGTTTTGCCTACATGTATGTCTGAGCACCACATTCATTCATGATGCCTTTGGAACCCAGATGAGGGCATCACATTCCCTGGAACTGGAGTTATAAACAGTTGTAAGTTGCTGTGTGGGTGCTGAATTGAACCCAGGTCCTCTTGAAAAGTAGCCAGCACTCTTTACCATTGAGCCCACTCTAGATCCAGATTGTTCTTTTAATATATATGTACACGTATAATTATTTATTTACATGTTTCTGTGTATGTGCACACATGAGCAGATATCCAAAGATGCCAGAAGTGGGTGGTGAGGCCTCAGAAGCTGGAGTTACAGGTGGTTGTAAGCTACTCAGTGTGGATGCTGGGAACCAAACTCAGGTCCTCTGAACCATCTTTCCATCCCCTGACAAATTATTCTTAACTATTTGCTTAAGATGTATATTTAGACAAGCATATGACAGCTGATCAAATACATATAATGAGCCACTGACAATAAGTATAACTGATAATGCAGAAAATGGGGCTCATAAACCCTACTGGAAAACGAACCAACCACTTTGGAAAGCTGTCTAGCTGTTCCTCAGATTCTTAAACCTAGGGTTACTCTATGTATCTGTTTCATTTCTGTTGCTATAATAGAATACTCTAACAAAGGGGTTGGAAATATGGCTCAGCAGTTAAGACCACTTGTTCTTGCAGAGTACCACAGGGCAGCTCACAACCATCTGTAACTCCAGTTCCATAGAATCCAGTGCATTCTTCTGGCCTCTGCATGCGTGTAGTATACTTATATATGTGCATATAAACACATATAAAATGAAACTACACTTTCTAAAAGAAAGCAATTTTGGACTGGAGAGATAGCTAACTGATTAAAGGCACTAGTGCTCTTCCAGAAGACCTGGGTTCAGTTCCCAAACTCACTTAGTGGCTTGAGTCCCAGGAGATCTGATACCCTCTTCTGTTCTCCATAGGCACCAAGCACACGTGGTACACAAACATACAGACAGAAGACAAAACACTTATACACATTAATGGATAAATAAAAATTAAAGCACAACTTAGAGGAGAAATGGTTTATTCTGGCTTATAATTCCAGAAGGATAGAGCCTTTAAAGTGGGGGAAACATCTAGCAGACAGGGAGGATTATAGTGGCAGGAGCAAGAGGCTGGTTGGTCACATTGCATCCATACTCAGAAAGCAGAGTGTGAACAGGAAGTGAGGTCAGGCTATATAACCTCAAGGCCCTGGACCAAGCATGATGGCATACACCTTTAATCCCAGCACTCAGAAGACAAAGGCAGGTGGATGTCTACACAGAGTTCCAGGCCAGCCAGGACTACATAAGGAGACTGTGTCTCAAAAGCACAAAACAAGGGGTTGGGGATTTAGCTCAGTGGTAGAACACTTGCCTAGCAAGCACAAGGCCCTGGGTTCGATCCTCAAACAAAACCAACCTCAAAGCCCACCTCCAGGGACCCATTTTCTCTAGCAAGGCTCCACCTTCTAGAGGTTTCACAACTTTCCCAAACAGTGCCACCAGCTGAGGACCAAGTGTCCAAACACATGAAACCTGTGGGAGAGATTTCACACTCAAACCACAACCCCATATAACCTAGCAATTCTGTTTCTAGGTACATACTCAGGAGTAACGAAAGTACACATCAAACACAAAACTTGTGCCCAGGGGACTGGAGAGATGGCTCAGCCACCAAGAGCACTGGCTGCTCTTCCAGATGACTTGGGTTTGATTCCTAGCACCCACACAGCAGCTCACAACCATCTGTTGCTCCAGTCCCAGGGGATTAAATGTTCTTTTCTGGTCTCCAGGAGCACCAGGCATGCACATGGTACACAGATATACATAGAGGTAAAACATTCATACATATATATAAAAAAAAAACCTGTCCCCAGATGTACATTAGAGCATGGTTAATAATAACCACAAAGTAAAAACAACCCAAATGACTAATGAGGAGATAACAAAATGTTATTATACACACAGTCATACAATGAATGAAACAGTCATACAATGAAAGCATTGTTCAATGAAGTCCTGATAGGTGCTATGCTAGAGTGAACATTATGCTAAATGATAGAAGTCAGACACACGGGCCAAATGCTGTAAGGGTTTAATTATTTGAAATATCCAAAACAGTCTCATCTAGAATGAGCCTGGTTGTCCAGTGCTAGGTAGATAGATGGGGAAGACATGAGGAAGGATTACTAGTATGCATAGGACTTCAGGATGATGAATGTGTTCTCAAATTAATAATGCTAGCTCTACAACCTTAGCAGTGGACTAAAAACTACTGACTCATGGAATTTTAAAGAGTAATTTATTGCCTGTGTATGGGTGTTTTGTCTGAATGTACATACATGCACCACTTGCATTCCTAGTGCTTGCAGAAGTCAGAAGAAGGCATTGGATCCCCTGGAACTGGAGTTACAGACTGTGAGCACCATGTGGGTATTAGGACTCAAACCCAGGTCCTCTCGAAGAGCAGCCAGTGCTCTTAATCGCTGAGCTGTCTCTCCAGACCCAAGGGTGATCATAATATTTTAGTATAACATTTTAATTAATCTTTTGAGAATTTCATACAAGCATACAATATATTTGAAAATATTCGTTCCCACTCTTCCACCAACTCTGCCCACATCCACTCCCCAGCCCCACCCCTTCTCCAACTGTGTTCTCTCTCTTTTTTAAACAACCCACTGAGTCCATATACTCATAGGTGTGGGGCCATCCCCTGGAGCACTGACTCTCCTGCCCGGAAGTCATCAGTGTAAATAGCTCCTCAGCTAGGAATGGTGTAAATAACTCCTCAGCTAGGAGCAGGACTCGTGATCTCTTCTCCCTCCAAGCTAGAATGTTGACTAAGCCAGTCTTTCGCAAGCAACCACAGCTGCTCTGGGTTCATATGTGCTGCTGTGTCCAGAAGACACTGTTATGCTGTGGGCCTTCCCAATCTCTGGTTCTCACAATCTTGTAACCCAGCATTTAGGATTCTATGACAGGAAGATTGTGATTCCATGGTTAAGGCAAGCTCGGACTACCTAGCAAGTTCCAGGCCAGCCTGAACTATCAAGTGTAGCCATGCCTCAAAAAAGTAAATTAAAATAAACTAAAATGGGGAGTTTTAAGACATGTGGATTATGTCTCCCTCCAAAATGTTCTCAAATATTTAGCATGTCTCTACCACATTCCTATCAATTTCCTTGTAGAAACAAATGGATCGAAGGGCAGTGAGTAGTGTGGCTCTTTGTTGCCTAAGCCATGTATTTGTTCCTTTTATTGAAAATATTCTTTTCTCCTTGTAATAGATCCTGATTGCTGTTTCCTCTCCCTCTCCCTCTCCCTCTCCCAGTTTCTCCCCACCTCCCCTCCCTTCTGGATCCACCCCCTTTCTGTCTCTCAGTAGAAAAGAAGAGGCTTCTAAAAGATAACAAGCAAACATAACAAAATAAAATATAATAAGATAAAACAAAACTATCACATTGAGGCTGTACAAGGCAAACCAACAGAAGGAATAAAGAAGAGCAGGCACGAGGGTCAGAGACTCGCTGGGCAGTGGTGTCGCACGCCTGTAATCCCAGCACTCGGGAGGCAGAGGCAGATGGATCTCTGTAAGTTCGAGGCCAGCCTGGGCTAAAGCGTGGGATCCAGGACAGGCTCCAAAGCTACAGAGAAACCCTGTCTCGAAAAACAAAACAAAAAAAGAGTCAGAGACCCACTCATTCATACACACAGGAATCCCATAAAAACACTAAGCTGAAAGCTATGATATATATGCAGAGGACCTGGTGCAGACCCATGCAGGCCCTGTGCATGCTGCTTCAGTCTCTGTAAGTTCATATGGACTTTGCTTACTTGATTCAGAGGGCCTTGTTCTCCTGGTGTCCTCCATCCCCTCTGGTTTTTACCTTCTTTACACCTCCTCTTCTGTAGGGTTCCCTGAGCTCTGGGGGGAGGGATTTAATGAGACCTCCCATTTGGAGAGAGAGAGCCACCACCCCACCCCACCCCACCCTGCCCTGTGTAATGTCTCTAAGCCATGTTTATAATGTAACTCTAGAGACATAGCAGTCCACAATGCTCCAAATAGACAACATACCACAGGATCCAACCAGACTTCTGACAGTTCATTACATTGTGCAAATGCTGTGATCCTCTGGCATCACATCAACTCAAAGCAAGCATAAAGACCCTGCAGGTACACAGTACAAATGGAAGTTCTCAGCTGGTGCCCTTTCTAAATCTTGCCTCCTTCTTCCTCTTTATTTCGCTGAATCAGGATATCCAACAATACTTCATGGCTCCCAAACTCTAGACAGTGTCGAAGAGACACCTCCTTCTGAATATCCAGTTGGTGAAGACACTTCTCCAACCTTTTCCCAGACTCTCTGACAGCAATGTTTCTTTCCCACGGTACAGGAGGAAAATGCTTTACTAAGACACCCAGTTATGCCTCACTTGGCACAGTGGAAGTCTCATAACCAGCTTTGAAATGGTCCATATAAAACCCAAGTGTTGTCATAATGGGTGGAATTGAAACAAATTAAGGATGAGCTGAAAGGATAATCGTTAAATGGATATCTGTTTCTTTAGCGAGAGTCATCTTTCACTTCCATATAGTTTACTTGGAGTACACCAGATACACAAAGATTCTGCATGTAGATAGACTACATACTTATTCACATCTGCACATGTGTTTGTATCTGTAATTAATCAGTGGAGGGCTTTCTGAACCCGGAAAGTGTTTTGGTTCAGATTGAAGTAGTAAGATTAAGACATTATTTTTAGCAAGTCTCAAAACCACACATTCCAAACTTTAGTAAGGGTAACTAACTAGATTTGGGTTTGGTTTATTCTTGTTGATGGAGGGCGTGGTGGTGGTGGTGGTTTGATACAGGGTCTCATATATTATAGGGGCTTTGAACTTGCTGTGTAGCCAAAAATGACCTTGCACCTCCTGACACTAAGATTACATATGTGTGCCACCATACCTCCATTTTGCTTCTTTCTTTTTTTCTTTCTTTTGTTCTTCTTTTCTTTATTTTATACAGAGGTCTCAGAATGTTGGCCCTGAATTCTTAGATTTAACCAATTCTCCTATCTCATGACCCCAAGTAGCTGGGAATACAGGTGCATGCCACCTGCAGAGACTCAAACCCAGGGCCTCATGAATGCTTGGTAAACGCTCTGCCACTAAACTATACTCTAGTGTCGGGCTTGATTTGGACAGAGGGGTGGGTGAAGATAGTGTTCCACTCTATAATATAGGCTGACTTTTAATGCCTGCTCCTCCCACCTCCTCACCTCTCAAACTCTGGCATGACATTTGTGTCCCACTGCACCTGGCTTGTTTTTAATTAAATAAATTTTATTCCTCAGCTTACATAGGAATGAAGAAGGCATAAATATGTAAAATAATAACCACATTTCCAAAGCTAATTGTGTTGGAAGATTACACACCCTGAAAGAAAAAAGTCTCACATATCCTATAATATGGATTATGCTGGGTGAAATAGAAAAATCACAGATACTCACTTTATGATTTCACTCTATGATGTATCCAACATCGATAAATTCATAGAGACAGAAATCAGAATGGCAGTTTCCAAGGGCAGGAAAGAGAAGAAAATTAATTGTGGCTTGATGTGTTGCATGAATCCTAAATGGTCTTATAATAAAAACCTGGAGCCAGATACTGGGGTAAATGCTGAAAGATCAGAGGAAACAAGCCACAGCCACTTCTCACCTCGCCAACTCCTCAACCGAAAGGAAAGATCCTGTCTCCACAAATCTTCAGACTGGAAGCCCCCGAGTCCTCAGCCAAAAGGGCCTGACTTCTGTCTCCTCACGCCTTATATTCCTTTCTCTGCCCAGCCATATCACTTCCTGTCTAAACTTTCCTAGTGCTGGGCTTAAAGGCATGTGATCCCAAGTGCTGAAATTAAAAGTGTGTGCCACCACTGCCTGTCTGTTTCTCATTTAGACTTGATTATTCTTGTGTAGCCCAGTGTGGCTTTGAGTTCACAGAAATCCAGACGGACCTCTACCTCTGCCTCCCGAATGCTAGGATTAAAGGTTTGTGCCACCACTGCCTGACCTCTATGTTTAACTCTCTGGCTGGCTCCGTCCTCTGATCTTCAGGCAAGCTTTAGTTCTTAGATTACAAATATCACACATTGATGACTATAGAATTTAAGTTTTAGGAGATAAAAAGGGTCTGGAGATCTGTAATACAGCAATGTGAAAACACAACACTACTAAATGGTACACTTTTAAATGATCGATTCAGTGCTGTGTGTATTCTACCACAATTTGAATTGTCTTGGTTAGAAAGTAAACTGTTGCACTGGAATGTGTCAGTTTTAATGTCCTAAAATCTGTGTTCAAACACACACCCTACATCAATGAACTGCTGATGCTTTGGCAAATCATACCACTGATGCTAATGATTCTCCTCCCACTGTCAAGGCCTTCCTGTCCTCAGTCACTCGCTTTGCCATTCCCTATCAAGTATCCTCTGAGAAGTATTGGCCAAGTCCAGTCCTCGGATTACTAATGATGCCTAGAGTACATAAAAGTGTCCAGAGATCTTGGGGGAAAACAAATTTGTGTCCACAAACATGTAATAAATTTGAAATATAAAAAAATAAGATTTACCAACAACAACAAAAAAAAAAACTCATCATGTTCTCAGCTATTATTTCAATCCCAAAATTTGGGATATCCTGTCTCTGCCCCCTGCATACTAAGTTATAGGCACACACCATCAGACCTTCCCTGCATTTACATAGGTGCTGAGGTCTCCATGTTTGTGGGGCAAGCATTTTACCCACGGAGCCATCTCCCAAGCCCTTTAATGAAGTTAAAATCATACCACTGACTTGTTAGTATACATGCTACACAAGCATTCTACTGATGAGCTGTATCCCTAGCCAAAATAGTAAACTCCAGGTTCAATTAGAGACCCTGCCTAGATATATAAGGTGGAGAGCAACCAAAGAAAACACCCAATGTCAATCTCAGGCCTCCAAATGTACCCAAACACAACACACATGCACCTAAAAACACTCCCGAACATGAGCACATGAGCACACACACCAAACACACATATACTAAGATAAAAAGATTTTATCAGAGCTAGGGATACAACTCATCAGTAGAATGCTTGCCTAGCATGTGTTCATAGACTCTGGTTTCAATTATCAGCACCAGAAAAAGGAAAAGAAAAAAAGTAGACTTAACCAGTCAGTTCCTTTTAGTAATATTCAATTGCTGGAATGCATTTGATCTCATCCAATATATTTTAAGCCATTCACTTACATTTGTTTGGTTTTCAATTTTTTGTGTGTGCTTCAGAAATTTGTAAAAATGAATCAATCAACACTCCATCAAAGTTGGGGGTGCTGGCCCATGTCTGTTACCCCAGCACTCAGAAGCAAGAGGACCTCAAGTGCATAGTGAGATCCTCACCAAAATAATCAAGAGAATAATTATTCCCTTGAACTAGGTGTGGTAATGCTTGTCTGTAGTCCCAGCACTTGAAAGTAGAGACAGTAAGATCAGGAATTCAAGGTCAGCCCTGGCTACAGAACCTCCTCAGTGGGGAAAAAAATACACAAAGCCAGGACACCTTTAGTCCCAGCATTCAAGAGGAAGAGGCAGACAGATCTCCAAGAGTTCGAGGGAAGCCTGGTCTACAGAGTGAGTCCAGGACAACCAGGGCTGTGTTTTGAGACCTTGTCTCAAAAAAACTAAATACTTTTTAAAAATGTCAAAGGAGAGTAAAAATTATCCCCCACACACAAACAGAAAAGGCTATTGAAGGCTGGGCATGATGGCATATACCTATAAAACCTAGCACTCAGGAAACTACGGCAGGAAGACATCTACAGGTTCAAGGCCAGCCTGGTCTACATGGCAAGTTGAAGTTCAACCTGGACTACAGAGTAAGATCTTGGCTCCAAAAAGCAAACTAGAAATTGGTCACTGAATTACTACAGTGAACAAGATTAAGCAGTCAACATTCCATCATGGATGGAGGAGAGCCCCTTGAGGCCCCAATCCTATCAAAGGCACTATTAGCAGTTGATGGCTGCTGAGGAGGGAAAATCACTCTGCCTTGGTGAACCACAGACACTGGTAGGTTGCTCATGCCCCAATGGATAGGTACATACCCATGTGCATATGGGCAGCATTAATTGGACTCATGTGGCTATTCCTAACAGCAACAACAAAAGAAAACAGGAGGGGTTGGGGATTTAGCTCAGTGGTAGAGCGCTTGCCTAGCAAGCACAAGGCCCTGGGTTCAGTCCTCAGCTCCGGCAAACAAAAAGAAAGAAAGAAAGAAAGAAAGGAAGGAAGGAAGGAAGGAAGGAAGGAAGGAAGGAAGGAAGGAAGAAAACAGGAAGCTGAGAGGGATGTGAGATGAGGACTCCAGGGGGATAAGTTAAAGGGAGATAATGGTGGATGAATATGACTTATATACAGTCTATAATGTATGGAACTTCCAAAGAATAAAAATATCATTTAAACAAAATGAAACTATCAATATGAAAAAAGAAATACTGTAACACAAAATATGTTCATAAACACAAGCAGCAAGTAGATATCATGTAGATAAGAGTTAGGCTCTATCGTCAGAATGGGAATTTATAAAAATGTTGGGGAGCCGAGCAGTGGTGGTGCACACCTGTAATCCCAGCACTCGGGAGGCAGAGGCAGGTGGATCTCTGTGAGTTTGAGGCCAGCCTGGGCTACAAAGCGAGTTCCAGGACAGCCTCCAAAGCTACAGAGAAACCTTGTCTCGAAAAACCACACCAAAAAAAAAAATGTTGGGAAAAAAAGAAGGATGGGCACATGACAAGGAATAAGAAACACAATTCTATGAAAGTCAGTCAGATGCTATTTTTCCATAGACTCCCATACTTTGCCTGTAGGAAACTGACAAACAGCATTAGGAAACCACCCACAGCCCTTGAATCCTTTTCCAAAACAAAGCACAATGACCTTTCTGGTGAACTAGCTAAGATTTTCCAGAATAAGCTAAAAATTGTGCTTCACAGGATGTTGAAGGTTCAAGTTGTTCTATTGCCAAGGACTTTATAAAACAATTCAGAGTTAATAGGCATGTGCCAAGAAGATGGCCTGGCTATTTGACACCATTTGCCTATCAACTGACTGCATGAACATCATCTCATATCAATAGCATTCTGTATAAATAAGGACTCCCCCTGGTGTTTATGCGAATAGATATATCATATTACATCTGCAGTACATTTGCCCCTGGCCTGTGCAATGAGCCACCGTGAGAAGGGCTCTGTGTTTTCTTTTGTTGATCTCTAAATGCCCACACTACAAGAACCATTTCTCCCTTCAGGTACAAATGACTTGGGGAGCAGCAGCTGTACAAGCATCATTGCAGGATTTTGCTAGGTGAGTCAAACTGGCCAAGGAACAAAAAGAGAATTACAATTGCCTCAAGCCATAGAGAAGTTAACATAATTCAGATGCAAAATTGTAGCATCACAATTGTTTGTTTCTGTTTCTGTGTGTGCTTATTTGTTTATTTGGAATTTTTTTCAGTTTTTCAAGACAGGGTTTCTTTGTGTAGCCATAGCTGTACTGAAACTTGCTCTGTTGACTAGGCTGGCTTTGAACTCAGAGAGATCCAGCTGCCTCTGCCTCCTGAATGCTGGGATTAAAGTGTGCTGCCACCACCTGGCTTAAAGAATAAATTTTTAAAAAGAAACCTGTAGCCAACATTAAACTAAATGGGGGGAAACTCAGCATTTCCTCTGAAACCTGGAATAAAGCAAAGGTGTTCTTTCTTGCTACTCTTATTCAATATACTGCTCAAAGTCTTAGCTCAAGCAATAAGACAAGAAATAACAATTGGAAATACATATGCACCAAGATGGCGGAGCTCCCGGTTTCATTTTTATATTTTTGGTTGTGAGCCTAGCTCACAGCTTTAATGGCTGAGCCAGCTCTTCAGCCCCTGATTTCATTCTTAAAAAACACACTAATGGGTATAACAGGTGTGCTGGCTAGTGTTCTGTCAACTTTACACAAGCTAGAGTAAGATGAGAGGAGAAAATCTCAACTGAAAAAAAAAAAATGCCTCCAAAAAGCTGGCCTATGGGCAAGCCTGTGGAACGTTTGCTTGATTGATCATTGATGTTATGTGGGAGGACCCAGCCCATTGCCTGTGGCGCCATCTCTGAGCTGGTGGTCCTGGGATATATAAGAAAACAGGCTGAGCAAACCATGAGGGAAAAGCCAGTAAAAAGCACCCCTCCATGATTTCTGCTTCAATTCCTGCCTCCATGTTCCTGCCCTGAGTTTCTACCCTGACTTTTTTTTTTTATGATGGACTGTCATGTTGAACTGTAAGCTGAAATAAACTCTTCCTTCCCCCTGGGTTGCTTTTGGTCATGATGTCCTATCACAGCAAATCAAATGGGTCCTGATACAATAGTGAATGATTTAATGCCCTATTCTTATCTCTAGATAAGTCATCCAAACTGGAAATTAACAAAGAAGCCTCAAAGTTAAGCTATACCATAGATCAAATGAACTTAATAGACATATACAGAATATTCCATCTGGCAGATATAAAATACAAATTCTTTTCAGGAGACCATGGAACCTTCTGTGAAATAGAGCACATTCAGGGCTGGGGAGTTAGATCAATCAGTAAAGTGCTCACAATGTAACCATGAGGGCCTGAATTCAATAACCAGCAGCCATGTAAAAAGTCAAGTGTGACAGACAGCATGTGACTGTAATCCCGGTCCTGGGAGGCAGAGACAAGGAGGACCCTTGGAGGTCACTGGCTAGCCAGTGTAGCTGAATCAGTGAGCTCCATGTACAGTGAGAGACTTGTCTCAAAAAAACAAGGTAAAAAACAATTGAGAAAGACATCCAATATCAGTTTATGGCTGCCACGTGCATACATACATGTACACACATACACAAGCCACACTGTAGGCCATAAATCTGTTTCTGACAAACACAAACGAACTGACAAATCCTCTTGTATCTTATTGGATTGTGGTACAATAAAACTAGAACATATACATAGAGACTAAACAATATGCTCTTAAATGTAGTGCTGAATAAATCAGGGAAGATATTTTGAAATGCCTTAAATCAGATGAAAATGAAAGCACAGTTTATCAGAACCTTTGAGATAGAGCTGAGGTGGTTCTAAAAGGAACAATTTGCAGCAGCTGATGGTGCTTACAATACAAAAAAATCAGAATGATCTCAAATAAGTAATCTAATGATATACCTCAAGGTCCAAGAAAAACAATAACAATTCAAATTCAAATTCAAAACCAGTATGCAGCATGAAATAATAAAAATCAGGGCTGAAATTAATTAAATGCAGACTAAAATTATAAATATCTATATCATCAATCAAATATATCAATCAAAGAGTTGATGCTTTGAAGAAATGAGTGAGATTGACCAATCCCTGGCTAAAGTAGCCACAATGAAGAGAAAGAAGACACAAATTAATAAAAGTCAAGGTGAAAGGAAAAGAGTACTGCCTATTCCAATAAAATCTAGAGAATCGTTGGGGAATAGTTTGAAAACATATATTACAGAAACTGAAAAATCTAGAAGAAATGGGTAAATTCCTGAACAGTGTATGACAGGCCAAAATTAAATGAAGATTCTAGACAACTTACATTTATTAAAAACCAACAAGATTGAAGCAGTAATAGACTGCCAAAAATGAAAAGTGTAGGACCAAATGGATTCATTGCTGAATTCTACCAAACTTTGCAAGAAAAGCAAACACCAATATTCTTCAAACTGTTCCATAAAACAGAAAACACAGGAATACTAACAAACTCATGCTTCAAAGCTAGCCTTACCCTGATACCAAAACCGGGGCAAACTAAAAAGACAACTAGACCAATAACCCCAATGAACATTTCTCAATATAATTCTGGCAAGCCAAAATCAAAAACACACTTAGAAAACCACCTACTGGGCTGGAGAGATGGCTCAGAAGTTAAGAGCACTGACTGCTCTTCCAGAAGTCCTGAGTTCAATTCCCAGCAACCACATGGTGGCTCACAACCATCTGTAATGAGATCTGGTGCCCTCTTCTGGCCTGCAGTCATACATGTTGTATACATAATAAATAAATAAATCTTTAAAAAATTTTTAAAAAGAAAAGAAAAAGAAAACCACATACCATGACCAAGTTAGCTTCATTTTATGGATGAAAGGTTAGCTCAATATGAACAAATCCATAAGTATAATTCTACACATAAATAGACTGAAAGACAGAAAACACATGATCATCTCGATTGACACACAGAAGACCTTTAGCAAATTTACACAACCATGCTAAATCCCTGAAAAAACTAGGAATACAAGTAATATACCCCAACATAATAAATGCTATATACAACAAACCTATATCCAACACTGTATTAAATAGGGGAAAACTGAGAGCATTTCTCCTGAAATTGCTAGTGAGATAAGGGTGCCTACTCTCTCCACTTATTCAATACAATGTTTAAAGTCTTAGCTCATGCAATAAAACAAGAGAAGGAAATGTAAAGGGATACAGAAAAGAAAGAAGTCAAATAATCCCTATTTGCAGATGACATGATTTTAAAATTAAAAGACCTTAATTCTATGCCAGGAAACACTTCTGATAGATAGTTTCGGTAAAGTAGCAGGACCCAAAATCAACACACAAATCAGTAGCTTTTACTGGCTGCTCTCCATAACCAACCAGATGGTAAGGTCCTATTGCTGAAGACAGAACTTACTCATATCATTGGGCATGAAGAAATGGAGCTGGTGCCCAACTAGAAGTTCACCCCTACTGACCAGCATTCATGGTGCTCATTTCATGCTACAAGAGGGGAAAAGTAACCATCAATATTTCCAAGCTACAAATCCTGTGACCTACAACACAGACCTGCCTGAAATATACACTAGTGTGATAGTGTTGCACGAACATTATAGAAGTAACCATCCACATTTCCATTGGATTTAAGGCCTATTCCATGAGGTGGAACTCATATCTAACACTGATAAAGAAGCCAAGAACCTGAGACTCAATAGGCCATGAACCTAGTGGGAAATCTATTATTGTTATTCAGCTAAAGGAACATAGCAATAAAATGACTCCTAATGACATATTGCTATGCCCATGGATTAATTCATAATTCAACCTTCATCAAAGACACTTCTTCTTATAATAGGTGATAATTAGCATAGAGCCCCAAAACTAGACAATGTGCAGAGAATGAAAGACTTTAGAGCACAGCCCTAAATGAGATATCTATGCACAAGACGAAGCAGAAAGATTTTAAGAGTCAGAGGTAGTGAATGGCTCCAAGGAAGTATCTTCTAGACACAACAAGTATCTTCCAGACACAACAGGATTGATACAGATATGAACTCACAGAGACCATGATAGGACACACAAGATCTGTACAAGTTCAAACCAAACAAAATTCAGGCACTGAGTAGAAATAAACACAAAGTTTCCGTCCTAACCAAGAAGCTATTTGCAATTGATGTCTTCTGGGAAAGGGAAAATCAGCATACTCCAGTGGAGTATTTGCTGCGCATATCAACCACACTCCAGTGCATTTTTCACAATAGCTAGCTATTCTAGTAGCTATAGTTCACAATAGCTAGGTAAAGGAACCAGCCTAGATGTCTATCAGCAGATGAATGTGCTGTGGGATAATGCTTTTGTACACTGGTATAATAAAACACTGATTGGCCAGTAGCCAGACAGGAAGTTTAGAAGAGGCAAGCAGCCAGGTGGTGGTGGCACACACCTGTAATCCCAGCACTCGGGAGGCAGAGGCAGGCAGATCTCTGCGTTCGAGGCCAGCCTGGGCTACAGAGTGAGTTCCAGGAAAGGCACAAAGCTACACGGAGAAACCTAGTCTTGGAAAAAAAAGGGGGGGGAGGGGCAAGCAGACGAGGAGAATTCTAGGAAGAGGAAGGGCTGAGTCAGGAGTCACCAGCCAGACAGAGAGGAAGCAAGATGACAAGACAGTACTAAGAAAAGGTACCATGCCGTGTGGCTAAACATATATAAGAATTATGGGTTAATTTCAGTGTAAGAGTTAGTCAATAATAAGCCTTAGCTAATGGCCGAGCAGTTATAAATAATATTAAGGCTCTGAATGATGATTTTATAAGTGGCTGTAGGTCCATGGGGGGAGGGGGAGCAGGCAGGACCCGAGAAACCTTCTGGCTACATGAATGGCTACAGAAAATGAAGTACAGGGCTGGAGAGATGCCTCAGAGGTTAAGAGTGTTTGCTGCTGCTCTTCTGCCTCACAACCCATGGTAACTCCAGTCCCAGAGAACCCAACACCCTCTTCTAACCTTCATGGGCACTGCATGCACTTGGTGCACAGACATACACACTGACAAAGCATCTATATACATGAATTTTTTTTTCATTTTCTGAGATAGGGTTTCACTGTTTAGCTCTGTGTGTCCTGGAACTCACTCTGTAGACCAGGCTGGCCTCAAACTCACACAGATCCACCTGCCTCTGCCTCTGCCTCCTGAGTGCTGAGATTAAAGGTGTGCACTGCCACCACCCGGCTAGAAATAAATATTTTTAAAAGAAAATGAGGGGTTGGAGAGATGGCTCAGAGGTTAAGAGCACTGACTGCTCTTCCAAAGGTCCTGAGCTCAATGCTCAACAACCACATGGTGGCTCACAACCATCTCTAATGAGATCTGGTGCCCTCTTCTGGCCTGCAGGCAGAACATTGTATACATACTAAATAAATAAATCTTTTTTAAAAATGAAGTATTGATACACAATGGAATATTTGGGATCCTTTAGGAAAATGAAATCGTGACATTTTTCAGAAAATGGACGCAACTGGAAATCATTACGCCAAATGAAATAAGCCAGATTTAGACAAATATAGCACAGCATGCTCATATACAAACATTATATTTAAAATTATATATGCATGTATTCTCTCTTATCTGCAGTTTCCTAGGTCCAAAGCTTCAGATGTGAATATAAAACATAAAATAACAGCAGAAATCAGTAAATTACAAAGGGACCATATATGGAGCAGTGGGGAGGGAGGGATGAGGGGTGTATTATCAGGATGCAGGTGATTTGAAGTGGGAAATGAGGATGGGGAGGGAGGTCAATACAGAAGGAGAGATGAGAGATAACATCAAAGCCTCAAGGAACCATATTATCTTATATGTACCTAAAATTATAATTAGAGACCGTACACACACACATACACATGCATACACACTAGAGCTGACAATGCTCTCATCTAAAACCATAGACTAGCTCTTTTTCCTCTTCCTTTTCTCCTCTCTCTCTCTCTCTCTCTCTCTCTCTCTCTCTCTCTCTCTCTCTCTCTCTCTGTCTCTCTCGTGCACCACTAACTGCTGTGGTCTTCACACTGCCAGGAAGCTTCACATTCCCTGACACAACCAGAAGTGGCATGGTAAACAATACAAGCAAGCCTATTTGGGCACAGTCCTGAGAACCAATTCTTCTCATGCAAAGGGGGTTGTGCTAGAAAAAATAGGGGTTGAAGCCAAACAGCCAAATTCTGCCATCAGGAAGTGTGCAGCCCACCAAGAATGGCATGGAAATCATAGCTTCTGTGCCCAATGATGACTGCTCGAACTTCATTGAGGAAAATTATGAAGTTGCTGGATTTGGTCTAAAAGGTCATGCTGTAGATCATAT
Organism: Onychomys torridus; assembly: GCF_903995425.1. NCBI lineage: Eukaryota > Metazoa > Chordata > Mammalia > Rodentia > Cricetidae > Onychomys > Onychomys torridus. Next base: position 61,129,734 of record NC_050466.1, on the reverse strand, counting down.
CCCTGGAGTCTGTTTTAAGGCTGCCCAGGGTGTCTCTTTTGGCCCTTTACAAAGGCAAGAAGGAAACTATGATCAGAAATTTTGACTATGGTGTAGGGGAGGTTGTCTGTGTTTCATTCACCCCTGAAGCACCGCCCCTAGAAGGCAGAAGGTAACTGCTAGCTACCTGCCCCTGCTCGGGGCGTGGCTGAGACAGGAACCCCTTAAGAGGGAAAATGCATTCATGATCGCTCTCTTGGCTACCTTGTGATCCTGGATGCTGGATTGTAGACCAAGTCAGAGTTCTCCAGAGAACTGAGCCGGACTGCGTCTTGTCTCTTCTAGATTCTGTAACCGATCCATTTGCTGGTTGTAAGCCACACTAAAATAAACTATTTTTGACTATCAGATAAAACTACGTGGTATTGCCTCATTCGTTGCCACTTTACTATAGAAACACAGTAATAAATTTTCATATTAAAAAATAGACTAACAGCCGTGCGGTGGTAGCACACACCTGTAATCCCAGCACTCGGGAGGCAGAGGCAGGTGGATCTCTATGAGTTCGAGGCCAGCCTGGTCTACAGAGCTAGTCCAGGACAGGCTCCAAAGCCACAGAGAAACATCTCGAAAAACAAAACAAAACAAACAAACAAAAAAAGATTAACAAAAACCCCAGTACAAGGCAGGAGAAATCTCCTTTCAAATGGTGATTCAGGGTAATCCAAGTGACTCCCCAAACCATATATTTCCTTGGTTGCCTCTCAGAGGTTAAAGGTCACCCCCTTTTGCTGAAGATACCATGCACTCAGGACACAGAACTCGGATGGTTCAAGCTTGATCGGACCTGAAAGCCTCTTTCCTGCAGTCTAGCTTCCATGGTACTAGAAAATGCTATTCAAGCTGCCAAGGGAGGGAAGTAACTAATAGTCCTATCCAGCTGTGATGCCTATGATGCACAACAATGACTAGCATGGCAAGATATATGCAAAGGTGCATTAAGTGGCGCTCACATATTGGTGGTAATCAACAGCTGTCTGGTTAGACTTAAGGCCCATTCAACAGTATGGAAGTCATGCCTGGTCCTGGAAACCTAACTTCCTGGGGCTAGTTAGGTCATAGACCTGTGAAAAGAATCCACTACCACCAGTTTGCTAGACCAGCATAATTTCTTCCTACATTCTAAATCTTATCCTTACACCCTTAAATAAGTGCAACAACCACTCCCCATATAAAAAGCCCCTCTACAGCGAATGGAGACCATCACAGGAAGCCATAACTAGAAATAATGCAGAGATTAATGGTGATGGGGAGCCCAGCCCCAGTGGGCACATCTATATCACAACGCCAGCATCTATGACTCAGGGCTGGAAAGATTGTTAGAGCAAGAATGCTGGGAAGTCTGCTGCAAGAACCTCTCCTAGAAATGTCTGCACAAACAATGGTAATATCCATAGTGATCACACTAATGCAGAGCGCAAGGGAGGGGCTTCATGGAGTCCCACCCCTCGACAAAGAACTACAGGCAACTAATGACTACGGAGAGAGGGAGAATTCGGCTCCTGAATTGGTTATTCAATACAAAGGGGCCAGCCCTCAAGCCATATATACACAAACAACAAAACGGACTCAGCATGGTGTATTTATATATTTGTGCATACACGTACAGATATGTATGTGTGTAACAATAAAAATCAAAAAAGAGGCTATCAATTTTATGGGGAGACATGGGAGGGAAGATAACCCGACACCGAGGGGAGGGGCAGAGAGTATGGGAGGGGGCGGTGGAGGGGCCATGAGTGACAACAAAGTATAATGACATGTACACATGAAAATGACACAGTGAAACTGACTATTCTGCATAAAATTTGCTGACAAAATAAGACGAGCAAACAAAATTTTAAAAATGAAAAGACTGATTCAGTCTCACCACAGAATCTGACCATATTTTAAGAAAACACACCTTAGTGCATAAATGGAACAGATGGACAGTCATAAAGTACAGGAGAGTGTCAACACCGCCTGGGTAGAGTCCAGGGAGTTGAACAAGAGAGCCATTCTGCCCAGGTGGCTCCCTGACTGCCTGAATCAGCCCTCCACACACTCCTTCACACACACCTCCAGGGCTCAAAGCCCTGCTGGCGTCCTTGCTCCCTTCTCCAACCCCTTGGCCTGTCTGACTCCCACACCCTGGTTCTGTCTAGTCCTGCTGCACATGGGGGTCACTTCTTTCTCTTGCCTCCTTCTTTGGATTAGTCTTATTCTCAACTCTCTTAAGGTTCTACCCTTTGCTTGCAAAAAGCCTTACGTGTCCTCATGTAAAGCGAAAGGCCTGGCTTGCATGTGTCTAATGTTGACTCTCCCCGAAAACCCACCAAAGTAAACTGTCACGAGCAAACCTGAGTTTACTGCTTATTTTAGTAAGGGAGACCAGGACCTTGACAGCCTTTCCAGCATCTCAGAAGGGCAACAACACAATTGGGATATTTATGAGGTCTTCTTGGCAGGTATGCACTAAATCTGGTCAATATCATTCCTCACTGCAGAGCTAGTGTCCTGAGTTCCATCATGATGAATTAGCTTTACACACTCTTGAACTTCACTTAAGTGGAAGTGCACAGTATTTCCTCTCGGGTGTCTGGCTTCTTTCACTTATGATGTCTGTGAATCATGTATGTGGTTAAGTGCAGCAGGGGGCTGTTTTTATCACATTGCTGTGTAGTGTTCTGTTTGTGTGAATATACCTTATTTATCCATTGTCCTGTCACTGAGTGCTAGAGTTATCTCTAGTTCTTGCCTATTAGGAACAAAGCTGCCTTGAACCGACTCATGAAGTCTTTTGGCAGACATGGACACTACTTTTCTTGATTCTATATGTAGCAGTGCAGTTGGTGGTTCATGGGATGCCATGTGTTTTCCTTCAGTAGATAATGCTAAGGGGATTTGACACTGTAGAAATAAATTCACATGTAGTTTAATGGATTCTAATGAGCATCCAGGGCATTTAAATGAGAGACCTCCCACTCCACTTGATTCCAAGCTCTTATAGGGTCCAAATCACATCTGTCTTCCCCATGTAGTGCAGAGCCTGCTGCAGCTGCAATAGTGTGCCTGTGTGGGGGAAATGTACGAGTAAGTTCAACACTGAGAAATATCTCTTTATGTCTGTGTTTTAGGTGAGTCAATGTAGGAAAATACACTATCCTCAATTTCCTAACATATCATAACCACTTGACTATAGGTGTATGAAGAAAGAGTCATAAACATGCTACAAGATTTCAGTATTGTAAAGACATACACAAAATAAAATGGTAACAGACTTGGGGGGTGGGAGTGAGACAGGGTTTCTCTATGTAGCCCTGGCTGTCTTGGAACTCGTTCTGTAGACAAGGTTAGCTTCAAACTCACAGAAATCTGCCTGCCTCTGCCTCCCAAATGCTGGGATGAAAGGCATGTGACACCACTGCTCAAATTTATTTTTGTAGTGCTGGTGATGGAACCCAGGGCCTCATGCATGCTAGGCAAGTGATACGCCCTGGGTTCGGTCCTCAGCTCTGAAAAAAAAGACCCCCCCCCAAAAAAAAGAAATAAAGAGGGCTGGAGAGATGGCTCAGAGGTTAAGAGCACTGACTGTTCTTCTAGAGGACCCAGCAACCACATGGTGGCTCACAACCATCTGTAATGAGATCTGGTGCCCTCTTCTGTATACTAAATAAATAAATCTTTTTTTAAAAAGTAGTTTAGGGGTTGGGGATTTAGCTCAATGGTAAAGTGCTTGCTTAGCAAGTGCAAGGTCCTCAGCTCCACAAAAAAAAAGGGAGTATTAAAAAAAGAACTTTAAAAAAAAAGAAAGAGAAAGAGAGGGGGAGGGAGGAAGGGAGAGAGGGGTGGGAGTGTAGAGTCCTGCTGAGTTAGCAAAACTAGATGTGAAGAGATGGTGCTTATTATCTATTCTCTAGCAGTCTCTGAAATGCATTTCTGAGCCAATTCTGGTCTTTAAGACTATGGTTTACCTTTCTCTCTACATTCCTACATCAATAAACTTGAAAATCATTAAGACAATGGGTACACATTTATAAAATGCCAACATGAAAAAATGCAACTACCCCTTAGATTATATATTCCTACATAAATCTGATCAAGCCATTGGCTTTTTTATTTGGGTACTTTCTTTGTTTTGTTTTTTTAATAGAGTGTCACATAGTTCAGGCAGATATGGAACTCAATATGTAGCTGAGGCTGAATTTGAATTCCTGAACCTCCTGATTCAGCTCCAAAGTACTGAGATTACAGACATGCCCCACTTCACTGGTTTTTATTTTTCAGGAATAGGGCTGGAGAGATGGCTCAGCCGTTAAAGGCTAGGCTCACAACCAAAATATTTTTTGGGAATAGATGCTTGAAACAGTATCTCACTCTGTAACCCCAGCTCACCTGAAAGTCAGTATATACGCCAGGTTAGTATGAAACGCCTTATGTAGCCAAGGCATACCCCAATCTTATGGTAATCCTTCTACCTCAACCTCCAAAGTGCTGATCTTTGACAGGCATGTAGCACCAAGCGTAGCACCTAAGGGCTTGTCTACTCTGGTTCCCCATCAACCTGGCCAGGAATTTCGCAAGCCTGAACCACTTCCTACTCAGCCTTCTTCCATTCTTCGCCCCCTTTGCACGTGTGACCTGAAACACAATTAGAAATACTTCTCAAGTTACTTCCTCTCCCTTGACCTTTTCCTCCCGCTGGCATCTCCCCTAATAGATTTCTTGCAAAACTAGATGTGGTGGTTCACCCTTGCATCATACTACTCAGAAAAGGGAGACAAGAAGATCATGAGTTTAGAAGACTGTCTCAACTAAATCCCTCAAATGATGGGTGCCACAATATCAAATTGCATTACAGAGCCACAGTAAGAAGAACAGCATGTTACTTGCAAAAATAGAGGTGTAAACCAATGGAATAGAGAACCCAGAAAGAAACACATACCATTAGAGCCACCTGAATTGTGAAAAGGGTGTCAAAAACACACTGGAGACCAAATAGCAACTTTAACAAATGGTGCTGGGCAAAGTACACTTCTACATGTAGAAGAATTCATCTACACCCAGCTCTCTCTGCACAAAAATCAGTTCAAAATGTATCAAAGAGCACAATGTAAGAACTGGAACTCTGAAATTGCTAGAGGGAAACTGTAGTAAAATATTATTTTAAGGTGTGTTTCCTTCATTTATGTTGCATTGTTTAACTCTGTGAAGCTGTGTTACTGTGCCTGTCTAAAACACCTGATGGTCTAATAAAAAGTTGAACCGGCCGGGCAGTGGTGGCACACACCTTCAATCCCAGCACTCAGGAGGCAGAGGCAGGCATATCTCTGTGAGTTCAAGGCCAGCCTGGGCTACCAAGTGAGGTCCAGGAAAGGCTCCAAAGCTACACAGAGAAACCCTGTCTCAGGGGAAAAAAAAAAAAAAAAGCTGAGCGGCCAAAAGCAAGGCAGGAGAAAGGATAGGTGGGGCAGGCAGAGAGAGAATAAATAGAGGGAGAAATCTGGGTGGAGAGGATTGAAAAGAAGCAGCCAGAGAAGGAGGAGGACACCAGGGGCCAGCTACACAGCCAGCCACAGAGTAAGATTTACAGAAGTAAGAGAATGAGAAAAGTCCAGAGGCAAAGGGTAGACAGGATCATTTAAAGTTAAAAAAAAAAAAAAAAAAAAAAGGTTGGCTAGAAACTAGGCCAAGCTAAGGCCGGGCATTCATAAGTATAATAAGTCTCCATGTGTGATTTATTTGGGAGCTGGGTGGTGGGCCCCCCAAAGGAGAAAAATAACCAACAACATGAGCGATCAGGTTGGGGGGGGGGGTCAGAGGGGGTGAGTGCTGAGGAGGACGCCTGGGGGGCATTTTGAGGTCAGGCAGAAGCCTGGCGCAGGGGAATCTCCCATTTGTCTGTGGGGAGGACCCCAGCTTAGACTCCTAGCAATAGTGGATAAGTAGCTATCTCTTGTGACCAAATTGGTGCCTGTCCCAATTATCATCAGAGGGGTGTCATCCCTCTGATGCAAATGCAGATGCAGATGCAGAGACCCACAGCCAAACATTGGGCAGAGTTCCGGAATCTTGTAGAGGAGGAGGAGGAAGAGGAGGAGGAAGAGAAAAGAATGTAGGAACCAGAGGGGTCAAGGACACCACAGAAAGGCTCACGCAACTAACTTGGGCTCACAGGGGCTCACAGAGACTGAATCAACAACCAGGGAGCCTGTATGGGACTGACCTAAGCCCTCCACATATATGTTATATCTGTGTAGCTTGGTCCTTCTGGGACTCCTAACAGTAGGAACAGGGCCTGTCTCCATCTCTTTTACTGGCATTTGGGACCCTATTTCTCACACTGGGCAGCCTTGCCGAGCCTTAATACATGAGGAGGTGCCTAGTCTTATTGCAGCTTGATATGCCATGTTTTGTTGATAGGAGACCTACCCCTTTCCTGGATAGAGAAGGAAGAGGAGAAGATTGGGGAGTTGTAGCCCAAAGTTTCTCTGGTCCTACCCGGCCCCTCAGTCCAGACAAATCTCTCCCATCCATGGTCCCACAGCCACTTATAAAATAATAATCACTCAGAGGCTTAATATTAATTACAAACTGTGTGTCCTATAGCTCAGGCTTCTTGCTAACTAGCTCTTATAACTTAACCCATTTCTATTAATCTATGTATCACCACGTGTTCCATGGCTTTATCTGTGTCCCATTTATGTTGCTCCTTGGATGATGGGCTGGTGTCTTCCCCCACTCTGCCCTTCTCTCTGTATCTCTGCTTGAACTTCCCACTTGCCTCTAAGCTGCCTTGCCATAGGCTAAAGCTGCTTCATTTATTAGCCAATGGGAGCAACACATATATTCACAGCATACAGAAAGACAGACCACAGCATGAGGTGGGAGGGGGAAATGGGAGAGAAGGACTGGGAAGAGAGGCTTCAGCAGAGATGTAAAACAAGTAGGTGAATTTTTTAAAAAGAATTACAGCCGGGCAGTGGTGGTACACGCCTTTAATCCCAGCCCTCGGGAGGCAGAGCCAGGCCGATCTCTGTGAGTTCAAGGCCAGCCTGGTCTCCAAAGCAAGTTCCAGGAAAGGCGCAAAGCTACAGAGAAACCCTGTCTTGAAAAACCAAAAATAAATAAAAAGAAAAAAGAAAAAAGAATTACCGAAAGGATGACATCATGAAATTTGTAGGCAAATGGATTGAACCAGAAAAGATCAATCTGAGTGAGGGAACCCAGACTCAGAAAGACAAACATAGTATGTACTCACTTATAGGTAGACACTAGCTATACTATAAAGGATAGCCATGCTGCAATCCACAGACACAGAGAGGCTAGGTAACAAGGAGGGCTCAAAGCAGCATTCATGAATCTCACTGTGAAGGGGAAATAGAATAGACATCACCATTATATGAGGGGAAGGGTCTAGAATGAGGGGTGGTGTGGGGATGGGAACAGGAGGGATCCGGTTGTGGGGAGGATGGAGGGAGAGAGTATGGGAGAAACAACTGGAAATCTCTGGGAAGAACTAGAAACCTAGTGCAATGGAAACTCCCAGAAATCTGTGAGGGTGACCCTAGCTAAAACTCCAAGCAATGGGGTATATGGAGCCTGAACCTGCCATCTCCTATAACCAGACAAGATTTCCAGTAGAGGGATTGAGACAGCAACCCAGCCACAAAACCTTCGACATACAATCTATCCTGCCTACAAGATGTGCTGTCGTAAAGGTGGCACAGAGATGGTGGGAGTGGCCAACCAATGACTGGTCCAGCTTGAGACCCGTGCTATGAGGGGGAGCTCACCCCTGAGGGCCAGGACCCAGAGGCTGGAGACCCCAGAGACCTAAGGTAGAACCAAACACAACTGAAAAAAAAAAACAGCCACTGAAATGATTCCTAATGATATTCTGCTACACTCATAGATTGGTGCCTAACCAGTTGTCATCAATGAGGCTTCACCCAGAAACTGATGAAAACAGATGCAGAGACCCACAGCCAAACATTAGGCTGAGCTCAGGGAATCCTGCAGAAGAGGGAGAGAAAGGATTGTAGGAGCCAGTGGAGTGAAGGACACCGCAAGAAAACCCACAGAATCAACTAACGTGGACTCACAGGAGTTCACAGAGACTGAACCAACAACCAGGGAGCATACGTTACAGTGGGTGTAACTTGGTCTTCTTGTGGGACTCCTAACATAGGGGCAGGGGCCGTCTCTGACTCTGTTTCCTGCTTTTGGGACCCTTTCCTCCTACTGGGTTGCCTCATCCAGCCTTAATAGGAGAGAGATGCCTAGCCTCACAGCAACTAGATATTTCATGGCTGGCTGGATCTATGGGAGGTCTGCCCATCTCTAAAGAGAAACAGAGGAGAAGTAGTAGATGAGGGGGGAGGGAGGAGGGGAGGGGAGGAATGGGAAGAGAGGAGAGAGGGGAAACTTTGGTCGGGATGTAAAAACAAAATAAATAAATTGAATAAAAAGAAAAGAGAAATGAATCATGACATTCATTTGCAGGAACTGCATTCAACTGATAATCATTATGCTAAGCAAAATAAGCCAGACTCAACACTAATATTCCATGTTTCCCCTCATGTGTCAAACCTAGATTTAAAGTTATATGTGTATATCTACTTGTATGTGTTTATGTATCTGTGTTTGTACATCATAACACTGGACAGGAGACCATGAGAAAGGAAGAAGGAATGAGAACAAAATATGATACACAGGTATGAAGTTGACGTAAAAAACCCCATTACTTTGCATGCTAACCTAAATAACTAAAATATCAGCGCATGCCTTCAATCCCAGCACACGGGAGGCAGAGCCAGGTGGATCTCTGTGAGTTCGAGGCCAGCCTGGGCTACAGAGTGAGTTCCAGAAAAGGCGCAAAGCTACACAGAGAAACCCTGTCTCGAAAAAAAAAAAAAACAAAAAACAAAAAACAAACAAACCTGTATGAAGACCCTTGAGAGGGGAAGAGGACAGGGCACGGTTGGAGAAGTGAGTCAGCAGTTACCAGCAATTGCTGCTCCTCCAGAAGACCAGAGTTTGGACCCTAGCACCCACTCACTACAGGAGGCTCACAACCATCCGTAACTCAGCAACCTGACATCTAACCCCATCTTCTGGCACCTTCAGGTATACACATGTATGCCACATATACACATACACAGACACATAAAAAGAAATCTTTTTTTCAAAAGGAAGGCAAAAGAATATATGGGAAAAAATTTTTTTAAAAAAAGGGCTGGGCGGTGGTGATGCACACCTTTACTCCCAACACTCAGGAGGCACAGGCAGTTGGATCTCTGTGAGTTCGAGGCCAGCCTGGTCTACAGAGCAAGTTCCAGGACAAGCACCAAAACTACACAGAGAAACCCTGTCTCGAAAAAAAACAAAAAGGAAAAAGAATATATGGGACATGAATGCAGGTGGGGGACTATCCGGGAAAGAAGGGCCCAGCTAGAGTCATACAGGAAGCACCAGGGAGGGTAGAAGAATGAATGACCACAATGTATGAACATGCCAGAATGAAACAAGGAATTAGAACACTAAACTGAAAAAAAAAAAAAGTAAGGTGTTGAAACAAGATAAATTAAAACAGCAGGTTCAGACTCACCAGAGATTCTGACTTTCTTAAGACAATAAGTCCCGGTGCATAAATGGAACAGATGGGCACTCTGTTGTCTGGATGCATAAATGGAACAGAAAAATAGACGAATGTCTAGAGCAGACAGTCAAACAAGAGAGCCATTCTGTCCGTGTGGCTCTCCGACTGCCTGAAACAACCCTCCACACACCTTCACACACACCTCCGGGGCCTCAAAGCCCTGCTGATCTCTTTGCTTTTCTCCCACCTCTTGGCCTGCCTGTTCCCACACCAGTTCTAGCCCTGTGTCATACGGGGTCACTCCTTTCCTCTGGGCTTCCCAATAGCCCTGCTAGAATGTCTTAGGCCTGCGCTGCTTCCTGCATAACCTTCTTTCTTTCCATATGAAGGTTTGGTTAGGACTGAGGAAGGATCAGATCATGACAGAAGAGAGGCGGAGGCAAGAGGATTGCAAATTCTGGGCAAGCCTGAGCTACATAACGAGATCCGGTCTCATCCTCAAAAAATGAATTTCAGGGCAGAACAGTAGAGTGACTTGCAACTTTTGTCTTCCTAAGTGAGAGTTTCTAGGCGATGTGAAGTCATGTTTATGAAATACTGGAATTCTTGGGGTGTGGGGGGTCAATTTCTATAAAATCTGTCACTTCACTGATTGCCAGGGTCGATTCCACTGATCTGGCTCGCTAGATGGCTGTCCCCTTTTTCCACTGATCTGGCTCGCTAGATGGCTGTCCCCTTTTTCCACTGATCTGGCTCGCTAGATGGCTGTCCCCTTTTTTCACTGATCTGGCTCACTAGATGGCTGTCCCCTTTTCCCTCACCACTCCATATGCAGCCTTCCCCAGTATGTGGCCTGATGCCAAGGGGTGACTTTGCCCATAGAAGAGGCCTTTTTCTGGGTCAAGGGTATATGCTTAGGTGCATTAGCATGCTAGGACCTCCACATAAGCTCTCAAAATCCACTTTTAGGAGAACGTAGGGTATTCAAGCGTCTGGGGCTCCAAACCCATCCAAATGAGGCCCTGGGTGAGGAAGTCGCTGTTTGAAAAAAGAAAGAGGGGGTGAGGGAAGGAGAAATTGAAAAAGGGGGTGTGGGAGGGAAGGAAAGTAAGTGGGGAGGGAGGGGAGGAGGGAGAGAGGGAAGTGTTGGCATTCTAGACCCATATTAATACGGGTAGTAGGATATAGATGGTTGTCAGTGTCTAGGACAGCCTCTGAAACGCGTTTCTAAGCCTGTGTTGTGCTGCTCAAAGCCTGTGGTTGCCTTTCTCTTTGTGCTCCTGCATCAATAAACTTTGAAAGTCTTCAAGGGAAGGGAGGACCCTGGATTAATGTTTTAAGGTTCATATTTAGACATTTATCATTAAAGTATATTAATACTCCCTAGATTTTACATTACTATGTAAAAGTGGCCAAAACCTTTAATTTTTGTGTTTTGGGGTGTTGTAAAGGGGTCTTATGCAGTCCAGTAGCTTTTCTACATATTAATAAAGAACTGCCAATAAATAAATTAGGGAAAATATCCCGTCCACCACAGCTCCAAAAAAAAAAAAATCTAGCTGGGGCTGGGCGGTGGTGGTGCACACCTGTAATCCCAGCACTCGGGAGGCAGAGGCAGGCAGATCCCTGTGAGTTCAAGGCCAGCCTGGTCTACAGAGTGAGATCCAGGACTGGCTCCAAAGCTACACAGAGAAACCCTGTCTTGAAAAACAAACAAACAAACAAAATCCTGAAAACATATCTACTGTATGGTATACTTAGGCCGGGCAGTGGTGGCGCATGCCTTTAATCCCAGCACTCGGAGGCAGAGGCAGGAGGATCTCTGTGAGTTTGAGGCCAGCCTGGGCTACAGAGTGAGTTCCAGGAAAGGCACCAAAACTACACGGAGAAACCCTGTCTTGCAAAACCAAAAAAAAAAAAAAAAAAAAAAATCTAGCTGGGGTGGTGGTGGTGCATGCCCTTTAATCCCAGCACTCAGAGAGGCAGAGGCAGGTGGATCTCTGTGAGTTTAAGACTAGTCTGGTCTACGGAGTGAGTTCAGGACAGCTGTGACTCAGAAAACAAAACAACAACAAATCTAAGAATAAATCTCATCAAGAAAGTGTAAATTCTGTGATGAAAACTTTGAAAAAAGCAAGTGAAGAACATACTAGGAGCCAGGAAGATTTCCAGTGCTCCTGGATTGGAATGGAGAGAGCCAAGCTACAGCTTCAATGCAGTCCTCAGCAGAATTCCAAAGACAAGGCCTTAGGATGTAGCTCTGCCAGTAGAGTCCTTCTCCAGCATGCACAGGACCCTAGGTTCATCCTCAGTTCTACACAAACTAGGAGTAATGTTGCATACGTATAATCCCAGCACTTGGGAAGTGGTAGCAGGAGGATCAGAAGGTCAGGATGATCTTTGGTGACATAGGGAGTTCCAGATCAGCCTTTGAAATATATATAGAGATATAGATAGATAGATAGATAGATAGATAGATGAAGATACAGATACAGATACAGATATAGAGATAGATATAGAGATATATTTGGTTTTTCAAGACAGGGTTTCTCTGTGTAGTTTTGTGCCTTTCCTGGAACTCACTCTGTAGCCCAGGCTGGCCTCGAACTCACAGAGATCCACCTGGCTCTGCCTCCCGAGTGCTGGGATTATAGGCATGTTCCACCACCACCCAGCAGATGTATATAAATTAAAAACTAAGATTCTGAGAAAGGCATTGGACATTTGTCTTTCTGAGTATGAACTACTTGACTTAATAGAATAATTACCAGATCCATCCATTTTTCTGCAAATTTCATTTTTCTTTGTGGTTTTATAAAATACCATTATGTATATATGCCACATTTTCATTATCCATTTATTTACCTGTTGATGGAAATCCAAGCTGATTCCCACTTCCTGATTATAGAATGCAGGTCATGTCTGTTAGGTAAGGCTGGTTCCACTGAGCTGTGTCCACAGCTCAACATAAATATTGATGCCATCTTTAGAAACTAGCTGTCGCAGCTATTATTTCAAATTTAAGTTTCTCCTTTGAAAAAAATTCTGTCATGTGGAGAAGCCTTGAAGTTTAGCTAAAGGTGCAGAGTGTACTGTGGATGTCAACAGCAGTGGGGGAGTCCTTTGGAGGATACCACCTGTGCTCCTACTGTGAGCACTAAAAGTGGGGCAGTGAACATGCTGGGGTTCCTGGTTAGCTTTATCCACAAGCTCAGCTGTGCACTTCATGTACTCCATCCATAGTTGGCAGGCCATTCACCTATCAGCTCAGCCTTCTGGTGACTGAGACAGCATACACATTCAAGGGCAGGTTAAGGAAGGAACTGGCTGAATTTCACTGATTTTACAGTGAGTCATTACCATAATTTTTTCATTTTAATCATTGAGTTTGATATAAACATTAATATGATCTAAGTAAGCAGTCACACAGCATTAGATTTGGCAATTTGAAAACTCAAACATGGGCTGGCAAGATGGCTCAGCGGGTGAAGGCACTGGCTTCCAAGTCTGACAATATGAATTTGAGCCCCAGAACCTACATGGTAGAAGGAACAAAGTGACTCACACAAGTTTTCCTCTGGTTTCCATATACATATTATGCCCCCACCACCCACACACACTACATACATACACAAATGTAAAAAACAATGACTGTGCTTTTGTAAAAGAGAGAGAGAAAGAATATGATTCAAAAGAGACAATGGGGGAGAGGGGCACTGAAGAGATGGCTCAGTGGTTAAGAACACTCGCTGCTCTTCCAGAGGACCCAGGTTCAGTTCTCAGCACCTACACGGTAGCTCACAAACATTTGTAACCCCAATCCTAAGGAATCTAATGCTGTCTTCTGGCCTCAGGGCACTGCATGTGTATGGCACACATATATACTCAGAACAAAACATCCATATACACAAAATGAAAATCAGGGAAAATTTGTTAGAAAGAGAGAGAATAGGGCCTATTGATCAGGTAAAGGCGCTTGTCAGCAAGTCTGTTGACCTGAGTCCCACAGAAAGGTAGAACGAGAAAACCGACTCCACATGTTCTCTTCTGATACACATGTACACTACGGAATATGCACACATGCACACACTTGGCATATGCATACACACACACCATACACACATATACACAATAATATGTAAAAATAAATAAATAATAGAAAGAAAGAAAAGGCCAGGCATGGTAGCACACAACTTTAACTCCAGCATTCTGGAGACAGGGGTAAGCAAATCTCTATGAGTTTCTGGTCATCCAGGGCTACAAAGTGAGATCCTGTCTCAAAAAAAAAAAGAGGAAAAACCCACAGGTTCCCATAGGATAAAGTCACGGTATAAGTCTGTAAAGTGCTAAACCTAGCAAGTCTTACCTTTCAAAAAATAAGCTTTTTATACTTCAGGACGTCTGGGAAGATGTTCTCTTGGGTAGGATGTGAAGTTTGGAAGGGCTTTTTACTTTTCAAATTTAAAATACAAATGACATTTTTAAAAGCCCAGGCCCAGATGGAGTCACAGCTGAATTCTACCAGACCTTTAAAGAAGAGCTAATGCTAATGCTCCTCAAAGTAGTCCATAACTGGAGAGGGAAGAAGAGTGCCAACTTCATTTGACAAAGCCAGCATCTCACTCCTGCCAAAACCAGACAGGAAACAACAGAAAAAGAGAAGTAAAGGCCAATCGCTCCGATGAATATGATGTACATTTTCTCAATAAACTTTACAAACTAAATTCAACTACACATCAAAAAGATCATTACCATGATCAAGTGGATTGCGTTCTAGGGTTGCAAGGATGTTTCAACATACACAAACCAGTATTTATAATACATCACATTAATAGACTGAAGGACAGAAGTCACATGATCATTTATTTTCAATAAAGGCCTTTGACAAAGTCTGACATCCTTTCGTGATAAAAGTCCTTGGAAGGACTCAACCTAATAAAGGTCACATATGATAGCCAATATTATACTAAATGCCTTGGTCATGGTAACAAGGTATGTCTTCTCACTCCTGATTTTAGTGAAGGTGCTTTCATTTTCCTCATTTAGTCTCACGGTGTTTCTTCACAGCAATAGAGCAGTAACTAAGACACCTAGCATGAACAGGGACCTGGCTTTGATCCCTAGTATCACATAAACCAATGATGGTGGCACACGCCTACAATCACAGTGATAGAGGCAGGTAAATCAGAAATTCAAGATCATCCTTGGCTACATAGTGAATTCAGACCCAGCTTGAACTACATAAGACCATTTGAAAGGAAGAAAGGACAAGGAAGGAAAGAAGGAAGGAAGGAAGGGAGGGAGGGAGGGAAGGAGGGAGGAAGGAAGGAAGGAAGAAAGAAGGAAGTCAAACTACCCCTATTTTCCAATTATATAATCATAAACATAGGGGATTCTGTAGACTACACCAGGAGACTCTTATTTTATTGTTTTGAGCCAGCATTCTATGTGGCCCAAATTTTCCTCAAGGTCCCTATGTAGGGGAGGATGGCCTTAACTCCAGATTCACCCACCTTCAGACTAAAAGTGTGCACTACTGCCCCTGCCTTGCTAAGAAAACTCTTGGGATTTATAAGTATCTTCAACAAATCAACATACAAACAGTAGTTTTTTAATACACAAATAATGAACACACTGAGAAAGAAATCAGGAGAACAAGCCCATCCACAATAGCTTTAAATTTTTTAATGTCTAGAAACTAATGTAACCAAGGAAGTGAAAGACTCTAAAATGAAAATTTCAAAATAATGAAGAGAGAAATCAAAGAAGACCCTAGAAGATGGACAGACCTCCCAGGTTTACAGAACTGAACTAATATTGTGAAAATGACCATACATATTACCAAATACAATCTACAGATTCAGTGCCATCCCCATTAAAATGCATACATGAACACACATAAATATACTGAAAAGAATATACAAATAACATAAAAACAGATTTTTCAAAACAGGGTTTCATTCAGCTCAGGTTAGCCTTGAACCTACTATATAGACAAGGATGACCCTGAACTGATTCTACTGCCTCCAGCTCCCAAGTGCTGGGATTACAAATGTGTACCACAAATATAGCCCAGAAAGCACAGATTTTGATATAGATAGATAGATAGATAGATAGGCAGATGTGGAAAATAAAATTAAATAATATACAGTTTGGTGAGTCTTTTATTTTACACTATGCTTTTATTATTATTATTATTATTATTATTATTATTATTATTATTATTATCTCATATATTCCATCCCAACTGCAGTTTCCCCTCCCTCCACTCCTCCCAGCCCGCCTCCACCTCCCCTCTCCCCCAGATCCTCTTCTCTCCCTTTCCCTTCAGTAAAGAGCAGTCCTCCCAGGAATATCAACCGAGCATGGCATAACAACCCACAACAAGTCTTGAGTGATTGTTGGTGTCGCTGCCCCCCAAATCAAGACACACAACAATTTTCACCAGAGTTCTCTCTTAACCTTTCCACTCAGTCCTACTTCCCTATACATCCCAACTCCCTCAATCCAATTTCTGATTTCATCACCATTATCTTTGCTGATTCTAGAATTTCACATAGAATCCAAAGGAATAGATTCATTCACTCAACATGGTGTTTTTGTTTTGAAACAGTCACATTCGGTAACCCAGACTGGTCTGAACTCACTATGTAGTCCTAGCTGCCTTGAATTCATAGTGCTCCTCCTGCGTCAGCCTCTCTAGTGCTGGGATTACAGGTGTGAGCCACAATGGCTAAGTGGAGGTCCACTCTATTCATTCCCTACACCCCTTCTTGGTGTTTTGAGACAAGACCTCACTTTGTAGACTTTCAGCAGTCTCAGTCTGCAAAGCATTTTGACAGCAAGCATACCTGGTCACGATGTCACATCTGTCCTATTTACCAGTTCTTTTCTTATCACTCCTCTGGATAACTGTTGGATTATTTGGTTGTTCACTCCCCTGCTGATGGATATTTGAATTATTTCCAGCTGGAGTTTTTGTGAGGAGAGTTGCTAATGAACGTTCTGGGTTCTGGGGATCAAACTCAGATGTTCATTGTTGTTGTTGTTGTTATTGTTATTGTTGTAGTTACAAGGTCTCCAACTGAATCTGGAGCTCACTGATTTGGCTAGTTTGGATGGCCATCAAACTATAGGGATCCACTTGTCTCTGCCTTGCCTTGCTTTTCATGTAAGTGCTGGGAATTCAAATCCAGGTCTTCATGCTTATACAGCAAATACTTTAACCACAGAGCCATGTCCCCAGCTCCTTTTGTATAGTCTTTCGTGGGCAAATGTTTCCATGGCTCTTTTTCAAAGATTTTTAAAAATTATATGAATGTACATATGCCTGTATAGGGATTTGTATACATGACTGCAGTGGCCAAGGAGGCCAGAAGATGGTTTGTATCCTGGAGCTTGAGTTATAGGGGGTTGTGAGCCACCTGTCATAAATGTTAGGGACTCAGGTCTTCTGAAAGATCAGCAAGCTCTCTTAACTGCTGAACTATCTCTCCAGCCCCTGTCTTTATGACTCTTAAGAAAATACCTATATATTAGATTTCTGGGTCCTCTAATTAGAGGTATGTTTAGGATCAAAAACTTGCAAAAAGTTCTCCCAAATCATACTATTTTAATTCCTACCAGCAGTTCAAGAAAATTCCCTTGGGGTGGAAAAGGTGGTTCCTCCATATTTATTATGTATACAGTATTTTGGCTGCATGTATGCCTGCAGACCAGAAAATGGCACCAGATCTCATTACCGATGGTTGAGAGCCATCATGTGGTTGCTGGGAACTGAACTCAGGACTTCTGGAAGGACAATCAGTGCTCTTAACCTCTGAGCCATCTCTCCAGCACCCGTGGCTGGCTGTTCTGCTTCTCTGATCTTTCAGCTTTCGCCCTGATATCTGACTCTGGGTTTTTTATTAAAAGACCATTGAAGATTCGAACAACAGCTTTCAATCTGTCTTTTCTAAAGCCTGACTAATACCCTTTAAATAAAGTTATCTAGGCCAGACATGGTGGTTTATGGAATCCCAGTAGTTAGGGAACAGAAATAGAAGGATCAAGGAGTTCAAGATCATCCTGGACTCTATAGGGAATTTGAAGTAGCCTGGGCTACATGAGACCCTGTCTCCAAAAAACAAAGAAGCGCTATCTTGTGGGTATGGTAACTCACATATGTACTCCCAGTGTTTGGGAAGTTTTGGCAGGAAAACTGCCCCAAGTCCAAGGTCAGTTTGGACTACATAGTGAGTTCCAGGCCAGTCTATATTACAGATTGATACCCTGTCTCAAATAATCACAGTAATAATAAAACTTTTAAAAGTGAGAAAACTGGCCAGGTGGTGGTGGTGCACGCCTGTAATCCCAGCACTCGGGAAGCAGAGGTAGGTGGATTTCTGTGAGTTCGAGGCCAGCCTGGTCTACAGAGATAGTCCATGAAAGGCTCCAAAGCTACAGAGAAACCCTGTCTCAGAAAAAAAAAAAAAGGAAAGTGAGAAAACTGAGCCAGGCATGATTACTCATACCTGTAATCCCAGCACCAGAAAGCTAAAACAGGAGTATTACCATGAGTTCAATGCCAACCTGGGCTACACAGAATTACAGGCCAGACTGCAACATAGCAAGACACTTAGAAAAGGAGAAGAAGGGAGGGAGAAAATGAGGAGGAGAGGAATTGGAGGAGGAGGAAGCTGTTATCTGAGCCTGTTGTCTAAAAAATTCCATGTTGAAACAGATCCATTTGAGGTGCATATTTAGTCAACACTGCTTTTTATACTGGTGCAGTTTCACTGTTAAAAAGCACATATCCAGCCAGGCATGATGGCTCATCCCTATAATCCCAGCACTCCAGAAGCTGAGGCAGACAGATTGCTGTGGGTCTGAGACCATCTTGGGTTATATAGTGAGTTCTGGCTAGCCTGGGGTACAGAGTGAGACCCTGTCTCAAAATACATATAATAAAAATAATTATAGAAAAAGAGGTCATGAATTTGAGAGGAGGTGGTTAGGGGAACAAGGGAATTCGTGAGTTTAAGGAAAGAGGAGGAGGGGTGCAAATAATGTAAATATAGTATACTCATGTACAGAGTCTTCAAATAGATCAAAAAGAAATGAAATAAACAAAACCTCTCCTCAAATAAATTGATGAAACTTTCCCAAAGTAAAATGCTGACTATGGTGTTTTATTTCCAAATTGGGGTATAAGCAGTCTCACCACAAGTGTGACAGCTGGAGGCTATGATCTATTATAAATAAATTATGGTTCTCAAAACCAACCTACCTGATTTTGAATGAAGCTAGACCTGGGGGAATATTGCAAATCATAACAATTTCTATTCCACAAAATGAGGCTGAAGGAACAAGAATATATACATCAATTTTCAGTTGTGACGAGGCTGCAACCCAAGGCCCTGAATATGTTAGGCAAGAGCTACACACACACACACACACACACACACACACACACACACACATTTATGTGTGCATGTACTAGTCAGTGTTACAAGGCTTTAGAATGGTTTAGGGGAAAGAAAGTGTCATATTTTATTAAAGGGTGATTAAGAAAAGTCCATTTTGTTCACTACCAAAAAAGTGTTTCAAGCTGGGAGGAGTTGCATGTGCCTTTAATCCCAGCACTTGGGAGACAGAGATAGGTGGATCTCTGTGAGTTTGAGGCCAGCCTGGTCTACAGAGCGAGTTCCAGGCCAGCTAGAGTTACATAGAGAAACCCTGTCTCAAAACAAGACAAAGTGTCTCAGAAAGAAATCAGAATCTTTACAGATACATGTTACAGCTGTCCCAGCACTCAGGAGGCAGAGGCAAGAGGATTTTAAATTCAACGTGGGCCTGAACTACATAATGAGACCTTGTTTCAAAGAAAGACTGAAAGGGAAGGTGGGAAAGCATGGGTTGTAGGTAGAGTGCTTTGCTAGCATGCATGAAGCCTGGGTTCAAGCCTTAGCACTGCAGAAGGTTGCATAGCGTCTCGAGTCTGTAATGTCAGCATTCAGGAGGTGAGGGCAGAACCATCAGAAGTTCAAAGTCATGCTCAGCTACACAGCTCAAGGCCAGACTGGGCTAGAGCAGACCCTGTCTCAGAAGGTGAAAAAGAATGTCTTACATAAAGGACATCTTGGATTTCTGGGGAGCAACCCATCTGTCTGTAAATTGGATCTCACTGGTTTCACTGGATTCTTCCTCACATTGAACATTTGAAAGCTTGGTTATCGCATCTTTGCAAGGGAAGACTTGTTAACTGGTATTTTATATGCTCTGTGGAATTTAGTACCACAGAATATAATTGTAAATGTGATAACAGTGTGCAGTCCAATGGCCATCACTCCACTTCAACTTCATTCTTGGGTATCTGTGGCAATATAATTCACATTACCACAATGCAAAGATTTATCATTTTTCCTCCGTGTATTATATTCAATCTTTTTTTTAACAGCATCTCATGTGTCTCAGGCTGGCCTTGAACTATGTAGCCAAGATTACCACGAAGCCCCAATCCTTCTGCCTCTGCCTCTGCCTCTGCCTCTGCCTCTGCCTCTGCCTTGCCTCTGCCTCTGCCTCCCAGGTACTGGGATTCCTTGTGTATACCACATTTCCTGGATTATATGGTGCTGGGGATGGCACCTAGGGCTTTGTATGGGAGAGGCAAGTACTCTACTAACTGAGCTAGATGGTCAGCCCCCTTCTCTCACAGTTCTAGAATCCAGGAACCCGAAAGCAGTGCACTGCCAGAATTGGTTCCTGTCCCCGAACTTGTGGTGTCTACGGAAGTCCTTGGCTCATAGATTTATCACTCCATACTCTGCCTCCAACTTCATACAACCCTTTCCTCCATGTGTCTCTGCCTGATCCTTTCCTGTCTTTTTAAAGGCGATGCTTGTCTTTAGACTCAGAGCCTACCTAATACAGGATAGACTTTTTGTTCACCATGATGTACATTGGTGTTTTGCCCGCATGTATGCCTATGTGAGGGTGTCAGATCATGGAGTTAGAGGCAGTTGTGAGCTGCCATTAGGTGCTGGGAATTGAACCTGGTTCCTCTGGAAGAGCAGTCAGTGTTCTTAATCGCTGAGCCACAGCTCCAGCCCATAGGATGACCTTACTGTAACATCTTTCTATTAATTAGTTCTAAGAAGGCTCTTATTCCAAATGAAGTCATGTTTAGAGTCTCCAGCAGGAACTAGACATGTAGCACTTGCCTGTGATCCTAGCACTCCGGAGACAGGGGCAACAAAACTGCCACAAATTCAAATTCAAGAGCAGCCTGGTCTATGTAGTGAATCACAGGCCTGCCAAGGTTATATAGTGAGAATCTGTCTTAACAATCACAAGGTTGCCGGGCGGTGGTGGCACACTCCTTTAATCCCAGCACTCGGGAGAAACCCTGTCTTGAAAAACCAAAAAAAAAAAAAAAAAAAAAAAAAAAAGCCTGGGAGCAGAGCTCAGTTGGTAGAGCACAAAGCTCTGGGCTGAATCCCCAGCACACACTCATAAATTGGCTGTAGTAGTCCATGCCTATAATCCCAGTACTCAGCAGATAGAAGCAGGATGATCAGATGTCTAGATTGGGGTTAAGGATGCTCAGTCAGTAAAGTACTTGTTGCCCAGGCCTGAGGACCTTGATTTTGAACCTCAGTCTCCAGAGAAAATCCAGGGGCAGCAGCATGGATTTGTAATCCAGCACTGAGGCAGAGACAGATCCCTAGAGCTCACTGGCCAGCCAGCCCGTCTAGCCACATTGGTGAGCTATGGGTGCAGTGAGTCACCTTACCTCAACAAGTAAGGTAGGCAATGATTGAAGAAAACACCGAAAGCAACCTCTGGTCTCGTCATACCCACATACACGTGAACATGAGAGCACACACACTAAATAAATAAAGTAAAAAATTCAAGCTGGGCGGTGGTGGTGCACGCCTTTAATCCCAGCACTCGGGAGGCAGAGGCAGGCGGATCTCTATGAGTTCGAGGCCAGCCTGGGCTACCAAGTGAGTTCCAGGAAAGGCGCAAAGCTACACAGGGAAACCCTGTCTTGAAAAACCGAAGAAAAATAAAAAATAAAAATAAATTTTAAAAAATTCAAAATAAGCCAAAGCAGATGATGGCTGAGGAACAAGAGCTGAGAGTGTCCTCTAGCCTGCACATGTACACATACAAATGCATGTGCACATATACACATGCTTGAACACACAACTACAGTAGAACTAGAACTAGTGTAGGACCCAGCTCTACCCTTCCAGGCATGTTCTCAAATGACTCTCTATCCTGACACAGTTCCTGTTCACTGCTGCTCTTCTCACAAAAGCCAGGAAATGAAAACAGCATAGACGTCCATCAGCTGATGACCGGACAGTGAAAATGTAGTGCCGATACAGAATGGGAGTTTATCCAGCCATAATGAAGTCACCAATTTCACAGGAAGTGGGTAAAACTGTAAATTATTACCTTAAGCAAAATATCTCAAACTCAGAAAGAGAAATACCACATCCATTCCTCACATGAAGATCCCAGATTTTAATTTGTATATGCATGTATAGATGTAAGGGGTGAGAAGTATATGTGATGAAAATAAAGGAGATTTTAAGAGAAGGTTAGGGAGGGAGGAATCAAACATTATAAAGGCACACATGTGACATGGAAGAGGAAGGGGCCAGTGGAAGAGCAGTGGATTGGAGAAGACGAGCAGAGGGACAGAAGCAACAGAAACAAATTACTGTGTATACTGATGTAAATGAAGTAAGAATAAGAAGCCGGGCCAGCGGCCGTGCTGGCACAGGCTTTGAATCCCAGCACTCAGGAGGCAGAGGCAGGTGGATTTCTGTGAATCTTAGGCTAGCCTGGGCTAGAGAGCGAGTTCTAGGACAGCCAAGGCTGTTAACACAGAGAAGCCCTGTCTTAAAAAAAAAAAACAACAACAACAACAAAATTCTCCCATGTATTTCCTATCCCTACAATGTATCAGACTTGCTTTTGGGCAGCAGACCAACTCCCAAGTCATGACATGGAGACTTATTATTAGTTGTGAATGCTTGGCCTTAGCTTCTGCATGTCCCACTAGCTCTTATAACTCACTTTAACCTGTCTCTCTTCATCTGTGTTTTGCCTCAGGGCTTTTTACCTTTCTTTCCATCTGTATGTCCTACTCTGTGTCTGGCTGGCTGGCCGCGACTACCTGGCTGGCTGGCGGCTACCTGGCTGGCTGGCCCCAGGGGTCTCCCACTCTTTCTCCCTCTTTCTCCCTCCCTCTCTTCTCCTAGATTCCTTCTCCCACTTATTCTCTTAACCCGCCAGCCCCCTCATTCCTCTACTGACTAGCTATTGGCCGTTCAGCTTTTTATTCAACCAATCAGGTGCCTTAGGCAGGCAAAGCAACACATCTTTACATCATTTAAACAAATTTGGCATAAATAAATGCACCATGTCTATACATCATTAAACAAAAGCAGTATAAATAAATATAACACACCTTTACACAGTTAAAGCAATATTCCACAACATAAACAAATGCAATATACCTTTGCCTAGTTAAACAAATATTCCACAACACTTTAAGAAGATAAACAAAACATAGAAGCCTTTGGAGTTTAAAATACTAAAGTATAGGGGCCCGCCACAGTGGCATGCATCTGTAATCCCAGCATTTTTGAAGCCAATGGCAAGTGGATTTATGATAGTTCCAGGCCAGGGAGGCCTACATAGGGAGACCATTAAAAAAAAAAAACTAAGATATCATTACTTTTTTTTCTTCTTAGTTCAGTTTATTTAGTTAGTTTTGAGATAGTCTCATTCTGTAGTCCAGGCTGGACCTGAACTCATGATCTTTCTGCTCAGCCTTTCAAGTTTGGGATTACCAGTGCATCAGACCATATCAGGCTTCTAAGTCAGTTTTAGTTAGAGTTTTTATTGCTGTGAAGAAATATGATGATCATGTCAATTCTTAAAAAGGAAAACATTTAATTGGGGTGACTTGCTTATAGTTTCAGAGGTTCAGTCCATTATGATCGTGGCGGGGTGCATTATGGTGTGCAGGCAGACATGGTGCTGGCTACATCTTGATCAGAAGGCAACAGGAAATGGTCTGTGACACTGAGTGAAGCTTAAGTAAGAGACCTCAAAGCCTGTCCAAAAGTGACACACTTCCCCCAACAAGGCCACACCTACTTTAACAAGGCCACACCTCTCAATAGTGCCACTCCCTATGAGATTATGGGGGCCAATTACATTCAAACTACCACATTCCACTCCCTGGCCCCCATAAGCTTGTAACAGTATCACGATGAAAAACGCATTTAGTCCAACTTCAAAAGTCCCCATAGTCTATCACAGTCTCAACAATGTTTTAAAATCCCTGGGACCCACATAGCAGAAAGGAAAAAAAACACAGGACATATATTATCTTTCCAAAACATACGGAAGGGAGCATAGTGAGGAAATACTGGACCAAATGTCAAAACCCTCTCCACATCTCCAGCTCCGTTCTGCTTTGTTGACTGCAACACACTTCTTTCTCTTGGGCTTGTTCCACTCCCTGCTAGCAGCTCTCCTCAACAGGGATTCCACAACTCTGGCATCATATTGTGGGGTCTCCAAGGCAATCCAGGCTTCAACTTCTCAGCCTCAGGAAATGGTCTTGGTATTTTGTTTTGTTTTGTTTTGCTTTGTTTGTTTTTGTTTTATTTTTGAGGTAAGGTATAACTATATAGTCCAGGGTGGTCTTAAACTCACTATGTAGCCAAGAGGTCTCAAACCCCTGATCCTCTGCCTCTGCCTGCCACCTGCCAAACTGCTGGCATTTCAGGTATGAACTACCATGCTCACCTCTTGGTCAAATTTCAATGCCATTTTGAAGTTCTCAAATATCCTAGGAAATGGGGAAGCTCCTGACCAAATTCTTGCACTTAAATTTGTAATACCGCCATTAAAGAAAATGCTAGCCGCCGGGTGGTGGTGGCACACGTCTTTAATTCCAGCACTCTGGTGGCAGAGGCAGGGGGATCCAGTGAGTTCAAGGCCAGACTGGTCTACAGAGCAAGTTCCAGGACAGGTTCCAAAACTACACAGAGAAACTCTATCTCGAAAAAGCAAACAAAAATGCTAGCCTGGCAAAGCTAACCACAAGCTGCTGACAAACAGTAAGAAATGAGAACTAGCCATTTATGGTGTTAAAAATAGGCATTCCAAATAGTAACAGTCCCACCCTGCATCCCGGTGTTTCATACTCATTTCTTTCAGACACACTATTGCAATATTTTTAAATAACTGATTATGTCACGTTAAGGGCTGTGAGAATTTTTTTGTTAAATTGAGACAGGGTCTCACTATGCAGTTGTGGCTATCCTAGAACTCACTCACTACATAGAACAGGCTGGCCTCAAACTCACAGAGTTCTGCCTGCCTCTGCCTCCCAGTGGTGAGATTAAAGGTATACAGCACCATATCTGGCTTCTTTTTAATTTTTATTACATTTTCAGTTATTTGGAGGAGGTGGGCATGCTACAACATGTGTGAATTTGTAGAAGTCCTTCTTCCCTCTACCATGCAAACTCAGGTTTTAAAGGTTTGTTTATGTGCACTAGTGTTTTGCTGACATGTATGTCTGTGTTATGTGCATCTTGGAACTTGAGTTAAGGATGGTTGTGAACCACCATGTGGGTGCTGGGAATTGAACCTTGGTCCTCTGCCAGAACAACAACCACTTTCATCTTTCCAGCCCCTGCAATTATAACTCTTTTATTGTTGTTGTTGTTTTGGGTGTATCTTTGTTTGTCTGTTCGTTTTTCAAGACAGGGTTTCTGTGTGTAACAGCCCTGGCTGTCCTGGAACTCACAATGTAGCCCAGGCTGGCCTCCAACTCACAGAGACCCACCTGCCTCTGCCTCCTCAGTGCTGGGATTAAAGGCGTGCGCCACCACGGCTGGCTGCAGTTATCATTCTTTTTTTTTTTTACTTTAAATATTACACTTTATCACACTATGTAAATTACATATATCTGCAACAGTCTAGTTTAACAGCCTCTTAAGTCTTTATGCAAGTCATGTCGATGACTTACTACACACTTTTTTAAATTTTATAATTAATTAAATTTTACATATCAGCCACAGATTCCCCTGTCCTCCCTCCTCCCCTCCCCCCACCCTACCCTCCCCCCCAATCCACCCCCCATTCCTATCTCCTCCAAGGCAAGGACTCCCCTGGAAATTCAGCTCAGCCTGGTAGATTCAGCTGAGCTGGCTGTTTGGAACCCAGGGCCTACGCTGGGACACTTTGCTCAGCCTAGGTGAAGGGAGGAGGGGACTGGACCTGCCTCAGTTATCACTCTTAATGGATACCTGTTTCAAAAGAAACCATTCAAGCCTTCCTTTTCTCCACCAAACATGTGATTTCTACAGATCAAGTTGAGCTTGGTTGGCTTCTGTTAAGGCTATGTATGCTTGCTGTCATCCCATAAAATTTGCTATCAAGTTTTTAGGATTTCAGGGGTCTTTAGGATATATTTACAAAGTCAATAAAATGAAACAGAGCCAGGTATGGAAACCTTCCAGAACTCAGGAGGAAAAGGCTGGAGGAGCAGAAATTCAAGGTCGTTCTTGGCTACATGACAAATTCAAAGCCAGCCTAGGATATGTGAGATGCTGACTGTAAGGGAAAAGAAGGAAGAAGAAAAGAAAAAGGGAAGGAAGAAAACAAAATTTTAAAAAACCTCAAAAATTACATACATCTCAAATTTGAGAATGTTTGAGTTACTCATTTCACATAAACAACCCTTCAATTATGTATAACTTTCAAGTACACTTTGATCCCATGAGAAAGATTCAGACATAAGCAAGCGCACACATGAAAAATGGCTAAGTCAATTGTTTTGGGTTGTTGTGGTTTTTTTGTTTTTTTTTGTTTTTAAAGACTTGTTTGTTTATGTATAAAGCACGTATGACTGCAGGCCAGAAGAGGGCACCAGATCTCATTACAGATGGTTGTGAGCCACCATGTGGGTGCTGGGAATTGAACTCAGGACCTCTGGGAGAGCAGTCAGTGCTCTTAACCTCTGAGCCATCTCTCCAGCCCGGGTTGTTGCTTTTTTTTAAGACATGGTATCCTAGGCTGGCCTCGAACTCACAAAGGTCCACCTAGCCTCTGCCTCTTGAGTGCTGGGATTAAAGGTTTGCACCACCATGTTTTACGCCAGCTTGACACAATCATCTGAGAGGAGGGAACCTCAACTGAGAAATTGCCTCTATAAAATCAGGCCATAGGCAAGCCTACAGGGCATTTTCTTAATTAGTGATTGATGGGGGAGAGCCCAGCCCCATTGTGGATGGTGCCACCCCCAGGCTAGTGGTCCTGGGTGCTATAGGAAAGCAGGCTAAGCAAGCCATAAGAAACAGGCAGAACTCTGTAAATTTCAGACCAGCCTGACCTACATAGTGAGTTCCAGGATAGCCAGGGCTGGCTGCATAGTGAGACACTGTCTCAAAGACAAAAATTTAAAGAAACAAAAAACATCACCTGGTAGTGATGGCACACACCTTTTTTGTTTGTTTATTTTTGTTCTTTTTTGGTTTTGTTTTTGTTTTTCAAGACAGGGTTTTTCTGTGTGGCTTTGCGCCTTTCCTGGAACTCTCTTTGGAGACCAGGCTGGCCTCGAACTGATCCGCCTGCCTCTGCCTCCCAAGTGCTGGGATTAAAGGCGTGCGTTAATCCTAGCACTCAGGGAGCAGAGGCTGGCAAGTGGATCTCTGAGGCTTTGAGGCCAGCCTGGTCTACCGAGCAAGTTCCAGGACAGCCAAGGATACATAGAGAAACCCTATCTAGGAAGAAAAAAAACCACATGGTGGCATTCTCCTACAATCGAAGCACTTTCGAGGTGGAAGCAGAATTGTTATCACAAGGTCGAAGTTAGCCTGATCTACATATCAAGTCCTAAGGCAGCCATCACTACATAGAAAGAGACCCTATCTCAAAAAAAAAAAAAAAAAAGAAAAAAAGAAAAGAAAAGAAAAAAGAAAAGAGCCGGGTGGTGCACTCCTTTAATCCCAGCACTGGAGAGGCAGAGCCAGGTGGATCTCTGTGAGTTCGAGGCCAGCCTGGGCTACCAAGTGAGTTCCAGGAAAAGGTGCAAAGCTACACAGGGAAACCCTGTCTCGAAAAACATTTTTATATATATATATATATATATATATATATATATATATATATATATATATATATATATATATATATATGAGATACACTCCCAGATGAGACTGCTGATACATTGATACATGCATATAATTCCAGCATCAAGACTGTGAATCAGAGCGATTGTGATTGGAGAGCAGCCTGATCCACAGAGGCAAACTTTCTCTCACAGGCACACATACACCAAAAAGAAAAGAAAGGAAAGATATACTCCCTTCTTTGGGAGATTTTAGCATCTACAAAAAAGAAGATTGAGAATGTTACCTGAGGACTAGAAGCTATTTAGGTATTTAGGGTCTGTGATACTCTAGACTCGAAAGAAGGGAATGTTGTACTCAGAAAACAGAGGTAGGCAGATTTCTGTGAGTTCAAGGATAGTCTGGTCTACATAGTGAGTTCCAGGTCAGCCATTTAAACACAACACAGTGAGACCCTGTCTCAAAAAAAAAAAAAGGTGAAAAAAAAGTGTGGGAAGGAAATGTTACAAGCATGGTGGATGGTGGTCAACAACTGTAATCTCAGCATTTAGGAGACAGAGGCTGGAAGATCAGTAGTTCAAGGTCATCCTTCAACTACATGGCAAGTTTGAGGCCTGCATGGGATACATGAGACCCCATCTTTAAAACAGGGAGTTGGGGGCTGGAGAGATGGCTCAGAGGATAAGAGCACTGACTGCTCTTCCAGAGGTCCTGAGTTCAATTCCCAGCAACCACATGATGGGCTCACAACCATCTGTAATGAGATCTGGTGCCCTCTTCTGGCCTGCAGACAGAACACTCACTGTATACATAATAAATAAATAAATCTTAAAAACAAACAAACAGGGGGTTGGTTTTATTCAAAGGAGAGATTAAGTTTCCTTAATCTTGTTTTATCTTGAAAGATGTTCAAAAACCAATAATTCAAAACCCCAAATCTGTAGGATTTATGGTGGGTGGCTAATCTCCTTGAAGCAACAGGAACAAGGATACAGTGAGAGAATCTGTGTCAGTCTATCATGCTCCAGAAGTAAGAATTTAGAGCTTTATCTCATAGAGGCTCACAAGTGATAGGTCAGTTCTTTCTTTTGCTAAATCATACTGACCCAGGGCAGCTTTTACAGTCAACAATTGATGTACTCAATCCTTTTGCAAAATGATTTCCATCATTCCTCTCCCTGATTCCATACCCTAATTAGTCCCCTTCACTATCTTGTTCCTTACTCTAGACAATGTAATTATGACCAACAGGAGGCTTGAAAGGGACTTGACTATTCAGGTTGTTCCTGGCACCTGTGCAGCCATTACTGTATGAAGAGGGTCAGAATGGCCTGTCAGAGACATGTGACTCAGTCACCCTCACCACTCCAACCACGTATGTAATTGATGAACACAAGACGAATAGAAGGTGTTGAGATAGAGTCTTACTACGTAGCCATGGCTGGCCTGCAATTCCCTATGTAGACCGGGCTAGCCTCAGACTCATAGAGATCCACATACCTGTCTCCTGAGTGCTAGCACGCCTGGCAATAAAATAGTTTCTATGAATGCATACTCACTAGAGAAAACAGAATAAGGAAATATTATATTACCCTGATCATAATATAATATAGCCAGTGTCTTAGGGTTTCTATTGCTGTGAAGAGACACCATGACCATGAGCTGAGAATCGAACCCAGGGCCTTGTGCTTGCTAGGCAAGTGCTCTACCACTGAGCTAAATCCCCAACCCCATGGCAATGCTTATAAAGGAAAACATTTAATTGAAGTGGCTTACATTTTCAGAGGTTTAGTCCATTATCATCATAGTGCAACATGGTGATGTGCAGGCAGACATGATGCTGGAGAAGTAACTGAGAGTCCTACATCTTTTTTTTAAGATTTTATTTATTTATAATGTATACAGTGTTCTGCCTGTATGCATTCCTGCAGGCCAGAAGAGGGCACCATATCTCATTATGGATGGTTGTGAGCCGCCCTGTGATTGCTGGGAATTGAACTCAGGACCTCTGGAAGAGCAGCCAGTACTCTTAATCTCTGAGCCATCTCTCCAACCAGAGAGTCCTACATCTTAGAGGCAACAGGAAGTGGCCTGAGATACTGGGTGTGGCTTAAGCATATATGAGACCCCCGTCGGGGGGGGGGGGGAGACAAGCATTGTATTAGTTACTCGTGCATCATATGACCATAATACATAACAGAATGAACTCAGGAAGGAAACACAGCAGCTTGGATCAAGGCAACAGGAGCCTTTGATAGACAGCAGCTGTTCACATTACAGGGCACCAAGAAGAAAGTGAGGCTAGAACCAGGGTCTAGGCATAACAGAGTCCCTCTCCTAGTGACCCACTTCCTGCAGCTAGGCCATAGCTCCAGACAGTTCCAGAACCTCCCAAAACAGTGCCAGCAGCATTCAAAAGATGAGCCTGTAAGAGACATTTCAGATTCAAATAACAAATACAGGTTCAGACCGATAAATAGTGACAAAATTTTTAAAGGCTTTCATAAAATTTATATACCTATCACCAATGTCGGGATGCTCTTTCTGTTTCCGTTTTTGCTTGCTTTCCTTCTAAGGTAAGGCCTTGCTATGTAGCCCTGGCTGGCCGAAAAGTCCCTATGTAGTAGATCCTCCGAAGTGCTGGAATTAAAGGTGTGCACTACTACACCTGGTCCATCTTTTATTTTGTAAAATTTTAAAATTTTTCCTTTTTTTAAGGTTTAATTTATTTATTGTGTATACAGGATTCTGCCTGCACTGCCTCCACACCAGAAGAGGGCACCAGATCTCATTCTAGATAGTTGGTTGTGAGCCACTACGTGGTGGCTGGGAATTGAACTCAGGACCTCTGGAAGAGCAGCCAATGCTCTTAACCTCTGAGCCATCTCTCCAGCCCCCTAAATTTACATTTTTTTGAGACAAGGTTTCTCTGTGTAGCTTTAGGTGCCTGTCCTGGATCTCACTCTGTAGACCAGGCTGGTCTCCAACCCACAGAGATCTGCCTGGCTCTACCTCTCGAGTGCTCAGATTAAAGGTGTGTGCCACCACTGCCCGGCAAAATTTTAAATTTTTATTGCACTTTGTTTATTTATTGTGTGTGTGTGTATGCGTAGCACAACACACATGAGAGGATCAGAGGATAACTTGTAGGAATTGGTTCTCCTACTACTTTGTGGCTTGAACTCAGGTCATCAGACTTGGCAGCAGATGATTTTGCCCACTGATTCATTTCACTGGCCCCATCACTAGTATTTTTAAGACAGGGTCTCGCTGTGTAGCCCCTCCTCACAACCTCACATGTGAAGAAATCCCTTGCCTCAGCCTCACAAGCACTGAGATTACACATGTGAACCACCATATCCGGCTATGTTTGTTAATTTTGGTTTCTGTTTCAATTGTTTCTCCAATAATTAATAAGGTTGAAGAACTGGAAAGTAGCATTTTCTCCATGCCTATCAGAACACTAAGTTAGTTGATTTTTTTTTCTTTTTGGTTTTTTCGAGACAGGGTTTCTCTGTAGCTTTTGGTGCCTGTCCTGGACTAGCTCTGTAGACCAGGCTGGCCTCGAACTCACAGAGATCCACCTGCCTCTGTCTCCCGAGTGCTGGTGTTACAGGTGTGTGCCACCACCACCCCGCGGTTAGTTGACTTTTTATGTTGGTTTGGCTTGGGTTTGGGTTATATGAGCCAGGGTCTCATTTATCTGAGGCTAGCCTTGAACCCCTGGACTCTTCTGCCTCTTTCTTCTGCATGCTGGAGTAACATGTGTGCACCACCACTCACAGCTTGATTTCTTTTTTCTTAAGTAAGTTTTTCATTTTTTAAATTAAAATATAATTACATAGTTTCGCCCTTCCTTTTCTCCCTCCAACCACTCCCATGTACCCTCCCTTCTCTCTCAAACTCACGGCCTCTTTTTCAGCTTGATTTCTTAAAATAATTTTCTTCATATGATTCACACAATAGCTGCTTCCAAACTTGTTCCTATAGAGGAAGTATCTGGAAATAGCTATCTCTTTGAATCTGTGCTTGCACAGCAAGGGACAGCTCCTGAAAGAATGCCAGTTGTCCATTTCCAAAAATGGACCTATGTACATGAAGATTATTGCTTGAGGCCTCAGCACTCCCCTCCACCACTCCAGGCCAGGAAATTTATATCATGATATTGTCCTGATTTACAGATAACTACATTGGATAATTATCTTGGAGATCTTTGCCTAGAAATACCTTAAACATGGGGCTCTGATTGATCTACCTCTATGGTAGAAGAATATTTACCTAGCATGCAAAAGGCCCTGGGCAGCATAAGGGTCCCATATCAGAGAATGTAAATAGACTTCAGGTAGAGTGAATGATAGTCTTCATTCACAGAATAAGATAGCAAGTCAAATACAAGAAGGATAAAATGTCATACAAGATCCTTCTTCACTGGCATAATGACACACACCTTCAACCCCAGCACTTGGGAGGCAGAGGCATTGTGGTCCCTATGAGTTTGAGACCAGACTGGTCTACATAGTAGCTACACAGACACACTGTCTGAAAAAAAAATCCTGTGGGGAAGTTGCACCAACCTTTAATCCCAGCACTCAGGAGGCAGAGGCAGGTGGATCTCTGACTTCAAGGACAGCCTGGTGTGTAGAATGAGTTCCAGGACAGCCAGGGCTAGGCCATCTGGATACGGAAGATGGTTGTTTGGCTCGAACTGTTTGGGGGGCACCCAGGCAGGGGGATCGGGATCTGTCCCTGGTCTATGGGCAGGCTTCTGGAATCCGGTGCCTGTGGTGTGACACCTTGCACAGCCTTGGTGCAGTAGGAAGGGGCTTGGACCTGCCTCGGCTCAGTGTGCTGGGCTCTGCTGACTCCTGATGGGAGACCTCAATTTGGGGGATGTGGGAATGCGGGGTGGCTTGGGAGAGAGGACTGGGGGTGGGAGGAGGGAAGAGGGGGGTTCTGTGGATAGCATGTGGAGTGAGTAAAAATTTTCTTAATAAAGAAAAATGAGGGAGGCAAAGGCAGACAGATCTCTATGAGTTTCAGGCCAGCCTGGGCTACAAAATGAGTTCCAGGAAAGGCACAAAGCTACACAAAGAAACCCTGTCTTGAAAAACCAAAAAGAAAAAAAATTTAATCACAAAAAAAATAACTTTGTATGAACATTTCAAAATGAAACCCATCATTTTGCATATGCTAATTTAAGAAAGACTATATAGTTTATATCTCTTTAGATACTGATCTAATTTATGATGCATGTTAATCAGTTTTGCAAATTATCAGAAATTTATAATTAATGTTAATTTGTTAAATTTCTATTTTATTTTTAATTATGTGTATATGTGGTTCTGGGTGTGCACTTATAAGTGCAGGTGCCTGTGGAGCCCAGTAGAGGGCATCAGATTCCCTGGAGCAAGAGCCACAGGCAGTTATGTACTGCCTGACATGCTGGGAACCAAACTCTGGTGCTCTGTAAGAGCAATACATGTTCTTAACCACTAAGCCAGCTCTTCAGCTCCCCTCCCCCCAACCTTTTTTTTTTTTTTTTTTTTGAGACAGCTTTACTGTAATCCAGACTGCCTGAACTCACTGTGTAAGCCACACTGGCCTCAAGCTCATGGCAGTCCTTCTGGCTCAGCCTCCCAAGTGCTGGGATTACAATCATGAGCCACTATACACAGTTCAAAATAGCCTCTTTTACTGTATTTCTCTAATACAACCATTTCCCACATCTCTGCTGCTCCCAGTGCATTCAAAGTGCACAGATTCCTCTGGACTATCATAATGACTGTCAATAGGTTGGCCAGTTGCCTCTGATCTTTTCTGCAGCTTGTTTTTTTTTTTTAAATATAAAACCAGGTTATAATTTAAAAGTCCAGGGTTATTTTAAACAGTAAAATATTTTCTCTGCAGAAAATAGTGTAAATGATAACATTTCCCAATAAGCCCTTTTAAGCCAAATATAGCTGAATTATACATATAAATGTTGATTAGATTCTAGGATACAGAAGAAACCTACCTTCATCTGTTCAGAGAGCTATATTTTACTTAAGTTGTGTAAGTGAGATTCCTATTCATCTTCCCCTTCATTCTTTGATTTACAGTAGACATTTTTCTATAGGCTAATTCATATTCTAAAGGGATTTTAGCTTCCCCTCCTGAACGTATGGCAAGCATTTTCTTTTCTTTTTTTTAATTTATTATTTTTATTTTATGCACATTAGTGTATGTATGTCTGTGTGAGGGTGTCAGGTACCCTATAACTGGAGTTACAGACAGTTGTGAGCTGCCATGTGGGTGCTGGTGCTGGGAATTGAACCCAAGTCCTTTGAAAGAGCAGTCAGTGCTCTTAACCGCTCTCTCTCCAGCCTAGCAAGCATTTTCTTTCATCAGCTTGATACAGTACAAATTCTTATCTTAATAATGAAATGTTTCACTAAAGCATGCCCAGTGATTGGGTAAAACCAAAACTTATTATAAGCCACAGTCATCCTAGGATCCCCTGCTAGGTAGCCTCCCTGGTTCTGTGGGTTGCAGTCTGATTGTCCTTTGCTTTATATATAGAATCCACTTATGAGTGAGTACATACTATGTTTGTCTTTCTGAGTCTGGGTTACATTACTCAGGATGATATTTTCTAGATCCATCCATTTGCCTGCAAACCTTATGATGTCATTGTTTTTCTCTGCTGAGTAATACTCCATTATGTATATGTACCACATTTTCTTTATCCATTCTTCAAGTTGATGGGCATCTAGGTTGTTTCCAGGTTCTGGCTATTACAAACAATGCTCTGCAGCTTGTTTTACACTCAAAAGTTCAGTGTTGGCTGGGCGTTGGTGGCACACGCCTTTAATCCCATCACTGGGGAGGCAGAGGCAGGCAGATCTCTGTGAGTTCGAGGCCAGCGTAGTCTACAGAGCAAGATCCAGGACAGGCTCCAAAACTACATGGAGAAACCCTGTCTCAGAAAAGAGAGGGGGGGGGTTCAGTGTTTTGCTTTTATTCACTCACCAGAAAAAGAAACTGGTGTGGGAAACCCAGACTGATCCATTCCCTCACCACAAGACTTGGACCCTACCCTTGCCTGGATGTGAAAGTCAGCCTTGCTCATTATCTCCACCACAGCAGTCTCTCTCCCTCATGCCTCCTGCTCAATTGCCCAGACTGCCAAAAAGAGAAAGAACCTCCCTTTAGGTTTTTTTTTTCTTCGTTCCCTAAAGCTTTTTTTAAAAAGATTTATTTATTTATTATGTAAACAGTGTTCTTTCTGCAAGTTTGCCATTTGCCAGAAGAGGGCACCATATCTCATTACAGATGATTGTGAGCCACCTTGTGGTTGCTGGGAATTGAACTCAGAACCTCTGGAAGAGCCAGACAGTGCTCTTAACCTCTGAGCCATCTCTCCAGCCCTCATTCCCTAAATCTTTAGTATCTGCTATGAGATAGGAAACATGCTATTTCCTGGGTACTAGACTGTAAATAAGACACACATTTCCATAGTATTGGACATTCTATCATAGGATACAAACTCTTGAGAATAAACACTAGCCTGGCGGTGGTGAGGCAGGCCTTTGATCCCAGCACTTGGGAGGCAGAGAGTCAGGTAGATCTCTGTGAATTTGAGGCCAGCCTGGTCTACAAAGTGAGTTCCAGGACAGCCAGGACTGTTACATAGAGAAACCCTGTCTTGAAAAACCAAAAAAGAAAAGAAAAGAAAAAGGAACAAGAATAGACACTAACAAAGAGAAAATCTTCCCAGAATGATGAGTCTCTGGAAGAAAGCAGATGGTTACATTGGACTAGAAAGTAATAGGAAGAGGCTGGGGTGGTGGTGGCACACATCTTTAATCCCAGCACTCAGGAGGTCAGTCTGATCTACAGGGCGAATTCCAGGACAGCCAGGGCTACACAGAGAAACCCTGTCTCAAAACAAACCAACCACAAAAAAAGCTTGGGAAGGAAGGCCAATTTAGATTGGGTGTTGCTGAAGGTCTCACTGGGAAAACGACATTGAGCTGATATAAAGGAAAAGAATGGACCGGTAAGGTTGAGGCTATGGAGAAGCTGAAAAAGAATGGTCAATTCAGAGTTCCTGAGGTAGAACAAATAGTTGGCAAGTTCAGTGAACTAAAAGACCAGAATGTTCTTAGCACACAGTGAGCAAGGAAAAACCTGGCATGAAATGTCCCTGAGATGCACGGAGGTGTCCAGTCATGTGCTGCCCCGAGACTCCTCCGCTCAAAAGTTTGCATTTTATTCGCATCAAAGGGAGAAGAGGGGAAAGTAATCATCAAACATTCCTTGATGCTTTGTGGGGAGTGGATTGGAAGGGTAATGATGGGCAGATCACATTCTGGTCCGTCAAAAGCTAATTGATGGTGGTCAAGACTAGGCTAGTGATTGTGAAGACGGAAAGAAGGCCTGGAGACGTTGCTCAAAGGGACAGCATTTGCCTAGCATGGGTGAGGTCCAGGCTTCTGGCCCTAGCTCTGAAACACAAAAGAAAAAAGTGGAAGTGGAAGGAACTGGGGATCTTAAGGTACATTTCACAGGTAGACTCAAAAGAAAGGCTAGAGCATGGCGGCACACTTTTCTCATCTCAGGACTCTGGAGGTGGAGGCAGGAAGATCAGGGGCTCAGTGTCAGCCTTGGATATATAGTGAGTACAAGGCAAGTCTGGGCTACGTGAGACTTTATCTAAACAGAGAAAAGAAATTGCTTTTAAAATCCACTTTCAAGCCGGGCGGTGGTGGCGCACGCCTGTAATCCCAGCACTTGGGAGGCAGAGGCAGGTGGATCTCTGTGAGTTCCAGGCCAGCCTGGTCTACAAAATGAGTTCCAGGACAGCCTCCAAAGCTATACAGAGAAACCCTGTCTCAAAAAACCAAATAAATAAATAAATAAAATAGATAGATAGATAGATAGATAGATAGATAGATATCCACTTTCACCACATAGTAATAGATTCCTTTGTGTATTTGTTTTTAGTTTTTATTTTTTGACACAGGGAGGGTCTCACTATGTAGCCCTGGCAGGCCTTGACTTGCAGCAATCCTCCTGCATCTGCCTTCAGAGCACTGGGATTACAGATTTTGGTCATCAGGCCTGGTTCATTTGTTTATTTTTGTTTTGGTTTGATTTTGATGTTTTGATTTTTGATACAGGGGCCAGGTACGTGAGGCTGGTCTCAAACTGGCTATGCAGCCAAGGATGACTATGCCTTGTGAGCCTCTTACCTCACTCCCAAGTGCTGAGATTACAAGCATGTGCCACCATGTTCAGATTCAATCTTTCTTTCCTTGTTTCTTTCTCTCTTCCTCTTTCTTTTCTTTTTTCCAAGAAAAAGTTCCACTGTGGAAGCCGGGCGGTGGTGGCGCATGCCTTTAATCCCAGCACTTGGGAAGCAGAGGCAGGCAGATCTCTGTGAGTTCGAGGCCAGCCTGGTCTACAGAGCAAGTTCCAGGACAGGTGCAAAGCTACACAGAAAAACCCTGTCTTTAAAAAGTTCCACTGTGCAGCCTTGGCTGTCCTGGTACTTACTCTGTAGACCAGGCTGGTCTTGAATTTACAGAGATCCACCTTCCTCTCCCTTTGGAGTGCTGGGATTAAAGGAGTGTGCTGTCACCATCCAGCTTCATTTGTTTTTTTTTTCCCCCCCTAGAGCTGAGGACCGAACCCAGGGCCTTGCGCTTGCTAGGCAAGTGCTCTACCACTGAGCTAAATCCCCAACCCCATTTGTTTTTTTAATAGTAAAAAAAATTATTACCCCTAGATGAAAATGGCAAAAACATAGGTAAGGAGTGTTCTAGAAAGAAAAGATGTTATCCTGACAGTTGTGATTTAAATTTTAAATAATTACTCTGAAGGAATTGGATGAAGCAGATACTTATGATTGGATGACTGATGATTCATAATGTCATCTCTAAAAATAACTTTTGAAAGAGAAATTCCTTATGGGTAGAATGTGAATGGGAGAATCAAGTCCATCTTCAATGTTTTGGTTGAGCAATTAGCTGACTAGCACTGTGTCATACAGGGATAAGGTGTCAGACAGGGCTAAGGACAACAGCAAGGCACAGTGATGGCTCTGTATGAGGGCTGAGTTCTAGGTTGGGTGGCAGAAGATGAAGGAAGATAATATGGGAAAAACTCCAAATTAATGGTGGGGGGGCAGCACTTTCTTCAGTGAGATAGTCACTGATAAGTTGCCCATGTTGCAGTAAATACCCTCCCACCCATGCTATGACAGTAACCCACTTTAAACCCAGTGGGTCACACACACATAAAGATATGAAAATAGGTGGAGGACTTGTTGGAAAGAAGAGTTTCGGGCTGGAGAGATGCCTCAGAGGTTAAGAGCACTGACTGCTCTTCCAGAGGTCCTGAGTTCAATTCCCAGCAACCACATGGTGACTCACAACCATCTGTAATGAGATCTGGTGCCCTCTTCTGGCCTGCAGGGACACATGCAGGCAGAACACTGTATACAAAATAAATAAATTAAAAAAAAAAAAAGAAGAGTTTCTGTGGGAGAAAGAGGGGGGATGAGATGGGGATAACCAGGAGTAAAGGATCTAAAATCCAGTGTATAGATGTGGAAAACTGCCAAAAATAAAAATAATTTGTAAAAGAACTATCAAAGACATAGGAAGCATGCTCTTTATCTAACTTGTTGATTCAGTAGTGGGCAGTTACATTAAGACAATAAATAATGCCAGCACCAGGAGGCAGAGCCGGGCGGATCTCGATGAGTTCAAGGCCAGCCTGGTCTACAGATCAAGATGCAAGACAGGCACCAAAACTACACAGAGAAACCCTGACTCAAAAAAACAAAAAAACAAACAAACAGAGACAATAAATAACTAAATACTACCACACATCCTTAATCACAGTGCTTGGGAAACAGAGACAGTCAGATCTGTGTGAATTCAAGGCCAACTTGGTTTAAAGAGTGAGTTCCAAGACAGATACGGCTATACAATGAAACTCTGTCTCAAAAAAACCCCACGATAGATAGATAGATGATAGATAGATAGATAGATAGATAGATAGATAGATAGATAGATAGATAGATTTTAGAAAACATCCAGGTGGTGGTGGTACATGCACTTAATCCCAGCACTCAGGAGGCAGAGGTAGGCAGATCTCTCTCTGTGAGTGTGGTGGTATTGTGTTCCCCAAAATATTGTTCATGCTAATAAACTTATCTGGGCTCAGAGAACAGGACAGCCACAATATTAAACATGAGGATAAGCAGTGGTAGCACACGCCTTTAATCCTAGCATTCCAGAGACAGAGATCTCCCTGGATCTCTGTGTGTTCAAGCATACAGCCAGCATGGTGACTCATGCCTTTAATCCCAGAAAGTGAGCCTTTAATCCCAGGCAGTGATGTCAGAAAGCAGAAAGGTATATAAGGCGTGAAGACCAGAAACTAGAAGCTTTTAGCTGGTTAAGCTTTTAGGCTTTGAGCAGCACAGTTCAGCTGAGAGCCATTTGGATTAGGACACAGAGGCTTCCAGTCTGAGGAAACAGGATCACCTGAGGAATTGGCAAGGTGAGGAAGTTGTGGGTTGTTCTGCTTCTCTGATCTTCCAGCATTCACCCCAATACCCTGCTCCAGGTTTGTTTTTATTAATAAGACTCTTTAAGATTCATGCTACATTCAAGGCTAGCCTGATCTACAGAGTGAGATCCAGGACAGACACCAAAACTACACAGAGAAATCCTGTCTCAAAAAACAAACAAACAAATAAATAAATGAATGAATGAATGAATAAATAAATAAATAAATAAATTTTAGAAAAGGAAAAAGTTACAAATAATTTTTTTTTTCGAGACAGGGTTTCTCTGTGTAGCTTTGCGCCTTTCCTGGAGCTCACTTGGTAGCCCAGGCTGGCCTCAAACTCACAGAGATCCGCCTGGCTCTGCCTCCCAAGTGCTGAGATTAAAGGCGTGTGCCACCACCACCCGGCCAAATAATTTAAATTTTAAAAGGAAACCAACGCTCTAAAGATAGGCTGGCATAATGACACATGGCTGTGAGGCCAGCATTCTGAAGGTAGAGGCAGGAGTTCAAGAGTTCCAGTTATCATTGACTATCTAGTGAGTTCAAAGCCAGCCTCGGCTACATAGGACCTTGACTCTAAAAGGATGAAAGAGCGTACTTGCATGGTTCCCAGGGCTTAATTCTCAACACTACAGTGTGTGGGTGGGGGGTGACGCCATCCAAAACTAGAGGCAATAAAGATAGCAGTTAGAAACATATAAATTGCAGTTATTTGTGATAAATATAGAAAAGGATTACCGTATTTTTCTGTTACATTTTCTCCCCACTCCAAGCCTGTGTTCTGACTGATGATGTCAGAAGGGCCTGTTTTGTCAGGTGTGCATCACTAGGCTCTGCCAGGAGAGGGCGCTAGAGGGAGACTAGAAATCTGGACTCCAGTAAAGAGAATTGCTTCTGCTCTTCTGCTGTCTCTACCTCGCTGGGGGCTCTTCAGTCTCTGAGCTCTCTAATTTACAGTCTATTTCTGCTCACTCAACAATGACACCTTAGAATTCTCATTTTTATCCTAGCCTACTTAAAAATTTTCGATAAATGATGTGTGCCTGGATTGGCAAATTGGCTCAGCAAGAAAAGGTGCTTGCTGCCAAACCTGAGGACATAATGTTGCTCTCTGAATCCAATATTAAGGTAGAAGGAGCCAGGTGTAGTGGTGCACGCTTTTAATCCCAGCCTAGTCTGTATAGCAAGTTTTAGGACAGGACAGGCTACATACAGAAACCCTGTCTCAAAAACAAACAAACAAACAAAGGGAGAGGTGAGAACCTAATCCACAAAACTGCCCTCTGATTTCCACACACTGTGGCACATGCTTGAGTACACACAGACACACGCATGTATGTACACACACACTAAATAAATAAATAGCTTACCAAAATATGTGACTAGCGTGCTTTCTGTCTCATTATAGCCCTAGCTGATACAGGCTTGAAAAATGTAAAATATCAGCTGATATCATTTATG
This sequence comes from Onychomys torridus, assembly GCF_903995425.1. NCBI lineage: Eukaryota > Metazoa > Chordata > Mammalia > Rodentia > Cricetidae > Onychomys > Onychomys torridus. The sequence goes on along the minus strand of NC_050466.1, from coordinate 61,088,937 downwards.
AATGTATATGTGAACTCCTAAATCAAATTTTAAGGAACTTGGCATCCAAACAGTTAAGGTACAGCCTGTAGCCATGACCTGAACTATCCAGGTAGAGTAGGCCTAGTTTGCTGAAGCATGCATTTATTTGTCCCTTCATTTAATATGTTCTTATATCAGATCTAGTCAGGAAGAGGGGAGGCAATAGTGACCCAAAGGAGAGCAGAAGGGGAAATCTGATGTTACTTCAATAGTCACAGAATCCCATGAGAGCGGGCAGTGAGGGGTGTGGCCTGTGAGGAATGTCACAGAGAACTTCCCTAAAGGACTCTTGGGCTGAAGATGCATCAATATACTTACATATCATTTTACGTGAGGAACAGGAAGAGCACATACGAAAAGTTCTTTGGTAGGAGTAAGCATAGGTAGGAATAGAAATTGAGAGGCCGATTTAAAGCTGAGAGAGCAAAGGTGGATGTCCTAGAAATAAAACTGAAGAAGGAGACAAAAGATCGAGTCACAATAGAGCCTTTGAGGTATGCTGAGTTTTCCTTCCATTTAAATCTACAGTAAACCTAGACAGTGCATGAGGACAGATTTAGAAGACAATGGAACAAAATCAAGACCACATATCTGTAGCCAGCTGGTGGTTTCGTTTCCTTTTTTTTTTTTTTTTTTTTTTTTTGAGATTATATTTACTTGTGAATTATGTGTTATGTTGGTCAGGGCAAACAGTAGTGCAGTGCCCACGGAGGCCAGAAGATGGCGTCAGATCCCTAGGACTCAAATGCTTGTGAGCCACCATGTGGGTGATGAAACTCAAACCGCAGTCTTCTGCAAGAGCAGCAAGTACTCTTAACCACTGAGCCGTCTCTCCAGGCCACGGCCAGTTAATTTTGACAAAGGTGCCAACACCAATAAATAAAGACAGCAGCCGGGTGGTGGTGGCGCACGCCTGTAATCCCAGCACTCGGGAGGCAGAGGCAGGTGGATCTCTGTGAGTTCAAGGCCAGTCTGATATACAGAGTGAGTTCCAGGACAGACAGCCAGAGGTACACAGAGAAACCCTGTCTCAAAAAAAAAAAAAAAAACAAACAAAAAAAAAAAAAAAAAAACCTGGATCTCTGTGAGTTCGAGGCCAGCCTGGTCTACAGAGCAAGACCCAGGATAGGCACCAAAACTACACAGAGAAACCCTGTCTCGAAAAACCAAAAAAAAAAAAAAAAAGGAGCTTTAAGACGGGCGGTGGTGGTGCTCGCCTGTAATCCCAGCACTCGGGAGGCAGAGCCAGGTGGATCTCTGTGAGTTCGAGGCCAGCCTGATCTACAGAGTGAGATCCAGGAAAGGCTCCAAAGCTACACAGAGCTACCCTGTCTCAAAAAAAACAAAAAAACAAAACAAAAAAACCTAAATTCAATATATATAAATAAATAAATAAATTTGAGAAAGTATAGCTTCTATAATAAATAGTGATGAGACAGCTAAATACATACTTGCAAAAGAATGGATCATGAATTCTATGACTGCCTGGGCAGTGAAACCCTGTATAAAAAAAAAAATTAGCCGGGTGGTGGTGGTGGCGGCGGCGGCGCGGCGCACGCCTTTAATCCCAGCACTCGGGAGGCAGAGCCAGAAGGATCTCTGTGAGTTCGAGGTCAGCCTGGTCTATAAAGCAAGATCCAGGACAGGCACCAAAATACCACAGAGAAACCCTGTCTTGAAAAAAAAAATTTAAACAAAAATATACCATTTAGCCCAGTAATTCCACTGCTAGGTATTTCTAAAAAGGAAAATAAAACATGGCCACACCGGGGCTTATATTAAAATATTCATAGCACCATTATTCATGATCACTCCAAGCTAAAAAAAAAAAAAACTAAAATACCTACCAACCATAGTTAGACAAAATATGGTATTAAGAAAACCTGAAGCCAGGCAGTGGTAATGCACAACTTCAAAAAAAAAAAATTAGCACTCAAGCGAGAGGTAGAGATAGGCAGATCTCTGTGAGTTTGAGGCCAGGAATACCCACAGAGAAACCCTGTCTCGAAAAACCAGAAGAAGGAAAAGAAGAACAAGAAGAAGAGGAGAACTTGAATAAGCCAGGCATATCTCATGAATTCGAGGCCAGCCTGATCTACAGAGCAAGTTCTAGGACAGCCAGGGTTACACAGAGAAACCCTGTGTAGAAAAACAAACAAACAAAAAAGGCATCAGATCTCCTAGGACTCCAGTTATATGAAGATGGTTGTAAGCCACCTGATATGGGTCCAGTCCTGGGAATTGAACCTGGATCCTCTGAAAGAGCAGCAAGTGCTCTCAACTGCTGAGCCATCTTTCCAGCCCCTAGGCTTGGTTTTTTGAAACAGGATCTCATGTAGTCCATCCAGGCTGGCCTCAAACTCACTAAGTAGTGAAATATGACATTAATTGTCTTGCCTCTAACCCCCAAGTGCTGCCAGGTAGCATTACAAGTACATGCTACCACATCCTGCTTACCAGGTTTGAAAAGAACCATTCTGTTTCCTAATATTCACCAAAAGTGATTGATAATTGATACATTTTAATGTTACTTCTGATTAATCATGATGGCTTCACTGATTAAAGTATATTTATGGATGTTTAGCTTCTATTCTTAATATTTCTTAATACCTATTTATGTAACATACTACAAAGAAAAACACCCACCTGTGGTCCTATACACCAGAGATAACCAGTGTTAACACTTTGAGGTCTCCCCCAGCTTCTATCGATGCATTTATATGGTTTTACTGGGTGAGAACAGACTGGATCCTGGACATTTCAGCATTTCAACACTACATCTGTGAATGATTAGCACAGGCAGCAGAAAGATCGAAACGATGCACTGAAGTAGGAGCTCAGAAGCCTCAGAGTAGGGGTCTTGGTCTCTCACTTCGCAAAAAAATATATAATCATCCCCATGAATCCTGTGCTCCGGGAGCCTGTAGTTGAGTGGAGGAGGTGATATGAACCCACACAAAATTTTTAAAGAAGGTTAAAAAAAAATGAGAAATACCAGAAAGAATGTGTTTATGAAAGTAGGAACGCTCATTTTATGACTCCTGTCACCTTCCCAGGCTGAGTCATCCCTGTCTGTGGCATCTCTTAAGATGTTCTGTGAGGGGCCCGCAGAGATGACTCAATGGCTAAGAATGCACACCGCTCTTGCCTAAGACCTGAGCTCAGTATCTGCCACTCACATCAGATCTCTCACAACCGACTGTAACTCCAGGCCAAGGGGTAGTCAGTACCCCCAGCCTCCATGGTGCCTCTCGCCTCCATGTATGCCAGTAGTCTCTGCAGGCATCTGAACCCACATGCACAAACACAAACACACAAGGAGACACACATTTGTAAAACGGGTATGGTGGCGCACGCCTTTAATCCTAGCACCTGGGAGTCAGAGGCAGGTGAATCTCTGTGTTTTCAAGGCTAGCCTGACTACACAGTGAGTCGAGGCCAGCCAAAGCTACACAATAAGATACTGTCTCAAAAAACAATGTGTGTGTTGGGGGGGGGGTAGGGGCCTCCCCGCCTAAATGTCTGTGTATCTCATGTGTGACTGGGGCCTGAGGAGGCCAGAAGAGGAGTCCCATCCTCGGAACTAGAATTACACATGGCTATGAGCTGCCATGTGGGTTCTGGGAATTGAACCTGGGTCCTCTAGAAGACTAGCCAGTACACTTAACCACTGAGCCACTTCTCTAGTCCCCATGTATTACTACAAGCCAGGTAAGATGCATACCTGTAATTCTAGAATTAGGAAGCTGAAGCAGAAGGACCACCCCTAGTTTGAAATTCAATACTTTACATAGGGAATTTGAGGCAGGTCTAGCCTACCAACTGAGACTGTATCTTGAAAACACACACACACACACACACACACACACACACACACACACACACACGAGGAAAATAAAGAAGAGGAGGAGAAGGGGGAGGAAGAGAAGAGTCATTGTCACTACAGTTAGTCAAAAAGCAAGGGAAGTCTCTGGGATAGCCTCCTTGACCACGTATTAGAACCATCTCGACTGTTTTTTTAAGGTCTCAGAGCCAGATGGAGAGCATTTAAGTCAAAATCTGGGTAGAATGACCTAAGCATCAGCATTTGAGAAGATCCCCTAAGAGTTTAAAGTCAATAGATTTCCATCATATCAGAAGTCTAAGGCTGTAAAAACATACAAAGTGCATACCTATGTAGAGTTGTGCTTTACAGAGTCGTGTCTCCTTGAACATTTCTGTTTGTTCAAGGAACTAAAAGCAAACAGGGTAGTTAGTCATTTGAACTCCTATCTGTCTGTAACTTATTATTGCCCACTACAGTAGAACTTGTGGGCTTAAGATGCAAATGGAAACTCTGAGTTCAAAGCAATCGGAAAGTTAATGATTTGTCCTCTTCCTTTGTTCTAGAATGATGACTCTGATAACGCCCAGTCCTTGTTTTGAAAACACAGGAGATACCTATCTGTAATAAACAGTGATTCCAAACTCCATTCCTCTCATGGAGAAATCTCAAATGATAGCCACATTTGGAAGTGTTTTTCTTCTGGGGTGAGATAGAGACGGAGACCTCTCTGTGGAGTTTAGCCTCATCCTCAGAAGTCCTTCTGCCTTTAGCTTCTCAAGTGTTGGGATTGCAGGTGTGTAGACATCCACTATGTCTAGGGGTGTGTGTGCGCGTGTGTAACTGGAAACCAAACTCAGGGCCTCACAACTGCTAGGCCAGCATTCTACCACTGACCTATACCCCAAGCTTGAAAAAAAGTTGTAAGAATGGTAGAAGAAATTGCCATATACCCCTTACCCTTTCACCCAAACCCAATTAACATTTGCCACATGTGCTTACACACAGGTATGTGATAGATAACTAGATAGGTATAAACATATAAATGATAGCTAGATGTGGAGACAATTTTGGTTCATAAAAGAGTAAGTTTATCTTGTTCCTTTAGCCCCCAAATGCTTCTATATACTTCTCAAGGATATGAGCAATCACTTACAAAAGCACAATTCTAGCACAAGAATCAAGAAATGTAATGTTGATGTAAAACTCTAATCCAGTCTATAGTTGATAATCAGGCCGTGTGTGGTGTGTGGTGTGGTGTGGTGTGTGTATGTGTGTGTGTGTGTGTGTGTGTGTGTGTGTGTGTGTGTGGTGCTGGGGGTTAAGCCCATGGCCTTGTACTTGTTAGGCAAATCTCTACCCAGCTCCATATTCAAGTTTTTCCAATTGGACCAACTCTTTTCTAGAATCTTTTCCATTCCAGGAATTAATACAGGAGTACATATGACACTCTCTCTCTCTCTCTCTCTCTCTCTTTTTTTTTTTTTTTTTTTTTGAGCTGAGGACCGAACTCAGGGCCTTGCACTTGCTAGGCAAGTGCTCTACCACTGAGCTAAATCCCCAACCCACTTATGACACTTTCATGGGGAGACACAAAAGGCATATTGTTCTTGAAGTATGACATCAAGAGTTTCATGAAGTTAGTTTGTCCTATTACTTTATCACTTTAGGAGTTGTTTTTGTTGGACAAGGTCTTACTATGAAGCCCAGGTGTGTCTCCCACTCAAAGTGATCCTCCTGCCTCAGCCTCCCTAGTGCTGGGATGACATGTATGAAATACAATACTTGGCTTTTGAGCACTTGAGTAACATAATGTCTTTTTTCCTTCAGATTTCTGTTAAAATAATTTCTTTTTGTCATTCCATTCGCAGGGACATGCAGGGCCAGGTATAAGTTGAGGAGATGAAATGCTTAGCACAGTCTAATTCGGTGGATCTCACCCTTCCTAATGCTGGGACCCCTTAATACAGTTCCTCATGTTGTGGTGACCCCCAACCATAACATTATTTTTGTTACTACTTTATAACTGTAGTTTTGCTACTGCTATGAATCAAAGTGTAAATATTTTGGGAGATAGATGTTTGTTAAACGGGTCACAACCCACAGGGTAAGAACCACTGGTCTGCTGGGCGGTGGTGGCGCACTCCTGTAATCCCAGCACTCGGGAGGCAGAGCCAGGTGGATCTCTGTGAGTTCGAGGCCAGCCTGGTCTACAGAGTGAGTTCCAGGAAAGGTGCAAAGCTACACAGAGAAACCCTTTCTCAAAAAACCAAAAAAAAAAAAAAAAAAAAAAAAGCACTGGGCGTGCAGTGTGGTTACGCAATCAGCGCATGCATGGTGTAGCTCAGTACTAGGCACTCCTAAAAGCTGGATGCAGACCCCACCCTCTCTCTGCTCTTTTCCCCACTGTCTTTCTCTCTGCCCTCTGCACGTGCTCTTTCCCTGGCCTGGTCCTTTTGGTCCTCGCCCACACCTCTTCCTCCTAATAAAGCTCTAAAACTGGAAAAATTAAAAAAAAAAGCAACACTGGGAAGGCAGAGACAGGAGGATCCCCGGAGCTCAATGGTCAACCAGTCTATCCAAATCAGTGAGCTCCAGGTTCAGGGAGAGACCCTGTCTCAACACCAATAACAATGATAATAACGTGGAAAGAGACTAAGGAAAACATCTGACATCAACCTCTGCACTCTGTGTGCGAATGCATGCGCACACACAGCGAGAGGTGGGGGGAGACATATAAGCAAGTCTAGCCCAGTAGTACAGGTCTGTATTCTCAGCTATTTGAGAGGCTGAGAAACCAAAAAAACAAAAGAAAAAGAAAAAGAAAAAGAAAGAAAAGCAAGCCGGGCGGTGGTGGCGCACGCCTTTAATCCCAGCACTCTGGAGGCAGAGCCAGGTGGATCTCTGTGAGTTTGAGGCCAGCGGGGGCTACCAAGTGAGTTCCAGGAAAAGGCGCAAAGCTACACAGAGAAACCCTGTCTCGAAAAAAAAAAAAAAAAAGAAAAGAAAAAAGAAAAAGGAAAAGAGAGGCTGAGGCAGGAGGATTGTAAATTCAAGGCAATCCTCAGTAACTTAGCCAGATTCTCTCAAAACTGAAAGGTTTGCTGGTGCTGTAGAAACAAAACAAATTCGAGGCCCTCTTTCAATTCCTAGCACTTCCAAACAAGCAAACTGAAACACATAAGCAAGTCACCGGCCATCTCCTACCAAATTTGGGAGGAAAGCTTCCAAAAAATAAAATTATGCTATCAATGTTTTAAAATATGAATTTGCTTACATCTTATTTCTTTAGGTCCTGATTGATATATTTTAGTTGATAGATTTTTTTTTTCGAGACAGGGTTTCTCTGTGTAGCTTTGCCCCTTACCTGGACCTCACTTGGTAGCCCAGGCTGGCCTTGAACTCACAGAGATCCTCTTGGCTCTGCCTCCCGAGTGCTGGGATTAAAGGCGTGCACCACCACCGCCCCCACCCCCTGGCTAGTTGATAGAATTTCTAGTTTGCTTTATTATTACAGTGAACTACTTGGTAAAGAAATAAATAAAAATAACCAAACATAGATCAGCAAGAGGGTTCAATGGGTAAAGACACTTGCTGCCATCCCATTTGATCTGAGTGAGATTGTCAGAACCCACATGGTGGAAGAAGAGAATTTGACTCCTGAAAGTTGTTCTCTGACCTACAGAAGCATGCTTGGGGCCACCCACATCCACCCACCCACACAGACACAAAATAACTAGATATAATCTTAAAAATAGGGGCTGGACAGGGGTGGGGAGTTAGCTCAGTGGTAGAGCGCTTGCCTAGCAAGCACAAGGCCCTGGGTTCAGTCCTCAGCTCTGAAGGAAAAAAAAATAGGGGCTGGAGAGATGGCTCAGAGGTTGAGAGCACTGACTGCTCTTCCAAAGGTCCTGAGTTCAATTCCCAGCACCCACATGGTGGCTCACAACCATCTGTAATGAGATCTGGGGCCCTCTTCTGGCCTGTAGTCATATATGCTGTATACATAATAAATAAATAAGTCTTTAAAAAATAATAATTTTTAAAATAAAAATAAGTAAAATTTTAAGTCAGATTATACTTTAAGAAATCATGTTCAGAGTATGTTTTACTTTAATTCACTTATTTTAAAGTTTAACAGGGGGTTGGACATGGTGGCACACATCTTTAATCCCAGTGCTCAGGAGGCAGAGGCAAACAGATCTCTGTGAATTCAAGGCCATCCTAGCTATGGTGAGCTCCAGGATGGCCAAGGCTATGTAGAGAGACCCTGTCTCAAAGAGAGAGGGAGAGAGAGAGAGAGAGAGAGAGAGAGAGAGAGAGAGAAGAGGTTTAAAATAGAAAATAAGAACAGATACTACTCTTGATCATGGGACCCTTTTCCTCCTACTGAGTTGCGTCATCCAGCCTTGATATGAAGATATGTGCCCAGTCTTATTGTAACTTGTTATGCCATGTTCGGTTGATAACCCTGGGAGGCCTGCCTTTTTCTGAAGGGAGGGTCTGAGAGGAGTGAGGGAGGGGAAACTGTGGTTGGGGTGTAAAGTATGAGAGAAGAAATAAAGAAAAAGAGAGAAAAAAAATAAAAGTAAGAAAAAAAATAATCTTAGCCTTTAATTGTAACTTTATAGCCAGGTAGTAGTGGCTCATGTATTTAATCCCAGCACTCGGGAGGCAGAGGCAGGCAGAGGCAGGCAGATCTCTATGAGTTCGAGGCCAGCCTGGTCTACAGAGCGAGATCCAGGACAGCCATGGTTGTTACACAGAGAAAACCTGTCTTGAAAAAAAAACAAAAGAAAAAAGAAAGAAAGAAAAGAAAAAAAATGTAATTTTACTTCCTCCTTGCTACTTTGAAGAGTTCTTATTTTGAAAAATATATATTTATATCTTTATTGTAGATGTGATTTAGGATTTAAGTACCTTTAAATTTTCATCAAAAGTTCGAGGCCACCCTGGTCTACATAGTGAGTTTCAGGCCAGCATAGAGAGACTCTGTCTCAAAACACTAAAAAAAAAAAAAAAAAAAAAAAAATTAAACTCTATATCACAGAATATATTCCCTTTCCTCTTTTGCTACTGTCTTGAAGTTGGAAATCTACCTTTTTTTTTAGCACCTAAAATTATGCAATCAAAATTTTTTTAATGGAAAATGAAATTACGGTGTCAATTTTCATCTAAATAAGAAGACAAAGGGATTGTGGAGTAGGGAGAGATAATCCAGGTGGATGCAGATCCAGGAACAAAACTCAAACACTTCAAGCAGGAACAAGCAGAGAGGGTTAGCCAAAGCTCCTGGAGCCCGGAGCGAGGGTACTGGTTAGTTACCATGAAAGCCTCACTAGTCCCTTTCAGTCTCGGCTTGTTTCCTTCAGTCGGTCTCAACAGAGAAACTCTGGGGACAAAATGCCATTATGCAATCACGTCCCACTGCCCTCAGAGCAAAACGCTAATGGCTCAAACGGGCCCTGTGGCTGCTCCCCACAACCTTTCTGACCTCTCACTCACCACTAGCCATAGCTCACTGACCTCACCAGGCCGCTCTGTTCTATTTGTTTCCACCCTGGGAGAACAAAGAAAGCTCTCCCCCGCCCCTGCCTCGCATGCTTTGGGAGCTATTAGCTACTTTGCTGGGCCGGAGACACAATGTTCCACATAATCAAGGGGCCCTTCCCTCCCTTCTTCAGAGGTCCGCTTGACCTCCTCGGTAAGGCCTTATCTGATAACCCACAAAACCCCCTCTGCTCACTCGTCCTCCTACTCTGTTCTTTTTTATTTTATTTTAGTGAAACTCTGTCTCTTCTAGGCCAGGGTGGCCTTGATCTCCTTAGGGCTGGAACTACAGGAATTCACCACTAAGGCAGCCCGGCCTCCTGTTCTGTAACCTTGCTCTTCCATTTTACTTTTCTCCAGAGTCCTTACAAGTATCCACCCTAGAGCAAGCTTCTTTGCTCTGTCTGCTCCACCCTACTAGAATGTAAGCCCCACAGGGTGGGCATTTCTTAAGAGAATATTGTGTGTGGGGTGGCTGAGGAGGGAAGCCAAGCCTGCCCATGTTATGCAAGCTCTCAACACTGAGTTACATTCTCAGTCCCGGGTGGATGCTTCTATTACTGGATCCTCCGAGCTAGAATGTATGGAAGGCTTGGGGGTGGGGCAGCGGACAGAGACAGAGAGAGACAGAGAGGTAGGGAGGGGATAGAGTCAGAAACAAACAGAAGCAGGGAGGAGAGGACAGGACAGAGAGGAAGGGGAGGGGAGGTCAGATAAAGTGGAGAGACAGGTTGGAACTCGATTCTGTTGACTCTGTGACAAGGATTTGCCATTAAGTTAATGAGGCTTCGGGAAGAGCCCTAGCAACGAGTTGAAATTTGCCAAAGTAAAATGTACAAAACGTGATCACTGTGTCTCTTTCCATTCCAAATCAACCTTTGCTGTGGTCGCTTTGTGCTGTGTCAGTTTAGCTCAGCTGAATGCCGTTTCCCAGAATTCCCCACCCTGTGCTGTTGTAGGTTAAGTACTGGTCTCTAGAAGCATTCTGTAGGCAGATCATGAGGGAAATCTATCCCAATATGTGTGTGTGTGTGTGTGTGTGTGTGTGTGTGTGTGTGTGTGTGTGTGTGTGTGTATTTTATATGTATATAGATACCCACACACACACACAGACACACACACCTTTGAAGCTTAATTCCAGGCACTGTGGCAGTTCTTACGGTCTCACTGTTCTGATTGCTCATTTATATGGCCCTGGGTGACACTCAGTCCCACAGTCCCTTCAGCTCCCACCAAATCTCCTACACACTCACACACACTCTTCCCCAGCTTTCACAGTGACATTAAGGTTGAAGTTCTGAGGTTCAGTGGTCAAGCACTTGCCTAGCAGGCAGGAGGCTCTGAGTCTAATCAGAAGCACCGCAAAAGAAGAAAGGAAGAAGGGGGGCATATCAGAAGTTCTCAGGACAAAGCTACTCCAACCCCCAGTTTACTCTAACACGATTCTTTTTTTTTTTTATTTTTGTTGCTTGTTTTTGAGATAGGTCCTTACTATTTAGCCATGGCTGGCTAGGCCCTCCCAGAAATCTATCTGCCTGTGTCTGCCTCTGCCTTCTGAGTGCCTGGCTCGTTGATAGTTTATTACATGTATGTATTTGCTTATTATATGTGGACCTATATGTGGACATGAGAGGACAGCTTGCAGTTGGATTTTTTCTTTCTGCTGGGTGGGTCCCAGGGACTGAACTCAGTCAGCGGACTCGGCAGCAAGCACCTTTACCCACTGAGTCATCTCTCCATCCCTGCTTCAGAAAATTTTTGGTGAACTTCAATTCTAGGTGAGCAGGGAGCTGCTGTGGAGATTTTTGAGTTTATGTGTTGTGTGCCATGTTTTGGACACTTTTAGAAGCACTGATTATAGCATGTGTAATTTAATACTCTACATTGGATTTAGAATTACTGTAAAAGGTCACTGTCTTTGCCTAAGGGGGAATTTCAAAACGTACATTATGACAGAGGTTGGGGAGATGGCTTGCAGGTAAGTGGACCTGAGTTCAAGCCTCCAGAACCCAAGTGAAAAACTGAACATGGAGCCAGGTATAGTGGCACACACCCTTAATCCCAGTACTTCGGGAGGTGGAGGTAAGACTATCTCTGTGAGTTCGAGGCCAGCCTGGTCTACAGAGCTAGTTCCAGGACAGCCAGGGCTGTTACACAGAGAAACCCTGTCTTGAAAAAACAAAGCGCCTACCTCTAAACTAAGAGGAAAGAGACTGGAAGGCCGTTGAGGCTTGTTGGCTGCTAGACTAGATCCAGGTTCAATGAGTGATCCTGTTTCTAGGGGATAAAGTGGCCTTCACATTTACATGAAGAAGCACACGCTTGTTTTTTTTGAGACAGGATTTCTCTGTGTAGTTTTGGTTCCTGTCCTGGAGCTCACTCTGTAGACCAGGCTGGCTTCAAACTCATAGAGATCTGCCTGGCTCTTCCATTTCAAGTGCTGGGATTAAAGGCATGTGCCACCACTGCCCGACAAGACACATCATTTTTTGTTTCTTTTTCTTTTCTTTTCTTTTCTTTTCTTTTCTTTTTTTTTCCCCGGAGCTGAGGACGGAACCCAGGGCCTCACACTTGCTAGGCAAGCGCTCTACCACTGAGCTAAATCCCCAACCCCGACACACCGTTTTTTATATTTTAAAAAACTAAAAAGGGGCTGGAGAGATGGCTCAGTAGGTAAGAGCACTGGCTGCTCTTCCAGAGGACACAGGTTCATTTCCCAGCAACCACATAATGGCTCACAAGTGTCTTGAACCCCAGTTCCAGAGGGTCTGATACCATCTTTTGGCCTCAGTGGTCACCACCCAACATCATGCATATAAAATAACAAAATGAATTTTAAAAAATACTAAGAAAACTGGCGCCAGCTGTACTGTGGTGTGCTGTTTGTTATCAGATGAAACCTGAGTTCACAGAGGTGACACATGGGTAGATGGTGGATGGAATCAGTGAAACATGAACTAACACCTGGAGCGCCTGCAGCGCCAGGAACACCTGGAGTGCCTGGAGCGCCTAGAGCGCCTGGGCCTACAGCAGTGTTTGCAAAGTGAGGAAGCAAACCCTCTTATTTAGGTCTGAGGCTTAATTAGTGACCTATAAGGACATGGAGTCCAAGTAGGCTGCCTTAGATGAGAGCTCAGGTTTGTTAGGGAAGTATATGGATCTGAGGCAGCCAGAAGGACTCCTCTGTGTTCCTTTCGGCCCTGAGAACAGGATGTGCTAAAATGTAGTTATCCTCAGATCCAAAAATGCTACATAGCACACCCCCAGCCATAGACTGTCTAACAAAACCCCCAACAGCAGGCATGAGAAGCCCCTTTTTGAGCTATTGGTCAGGGATGTCCAAGAGACTCCCCAAACATAGGCCATTGTCGTCACCCTTGGTTTCCTCTCAGAGGTAAAATGTAAATCCTACTGCCGAAGACACCATGCACTTTGGACACAGGGCCCTGTGAACTGGATCTGCCCTGAAAGCCTCCTCCCTGAGGACTAGATTCTGTGATACCAGAAGGCGCCATGCAAGCTTCCAAGGGAGGAAAGCAACCAATAATACTGCCCAGCTATGATGTTGATGAACCACAACAATCAGTATGGCACAATAACCCGAAGGATATAGTAGTAGCACAAATACCTTGGAGGTAACCAACGACTCTCTATTTGGACTTAAGATCCACTTAACAAGGGGGAAAACATTCTTAGTACTGGAAATGTAGCCAACTACCCAGGGCTAGTGAAGTCATGGATCTCGGAGGAGAACTCACAGCCATCACTTTATACTAAACCAGCATAATCCCTAACAACGTTCTCTATTTATCCTCATACCCACAGATGAGTGTATTCTCACCCATCATGAAAGAAGCTTCTCTTTGCAACAGACAGATACCATTACAGAAAACCACAACAGAACAAAATGCAGAGTTGTGGGGATCAGTCTCAACTGAAACATCTACAACACAATTCCTACACCTAAGAGGCGGTGGAAAGATTGTAAAAGCCAGAGGAACAGGAAGTTTGCTGTGAGATTGTGTTGCCTAGAAACATCAGAGAAGCCATGAAATCTCATGACACCCATGAAGTCTCATCAACATGGCTGTGTAAACAACATCTGAACAAAGACAATCCCAATGCCCATGCTAACATGGAAGGGGAAAGCCCACAGGGTTTCAATCCTAGACAAAGAACTATAGGCAACTGAGAGTGAGGGAAATAGTCTTCCCCAGGGAAGAGCCCTCCAGTTGGTTATCCGACACCAAATGATCAGCCCTGTGATCATATACATACAAGAAACACTACAGATTGAAAATGTTGATATATAGATATAGATATAGATTTATATTAGATATAAAATCTCACAATTAAAGAAAAAGGGGCCATGAATTTGAAAGACATCAAGGTGGGGTACATAGGAGGGATTGGTGAGAGGAAAGGGAAAGGAGGATATCGTGTAAATATAATTTCAAAATAAATATAAAAAATGCTCCATAAGCTAGACTATAACTGCTTTTTTAAAACGTCCCCATATCAAGCATTGGTTTCCTTTACTTGGATTTTTTAAAATTTATTTTTATTTCATATGATTGGTATTTTGCCTGCATATGTGTTTGTGTGAAGATGTCATATCCCCTAGAACTGGAGTAACAGATAGTTGTGAGCTGCCATGTGGGTGCTGGGAATTGAACCTGGATCCTCTGGAAGAGAAGCCAGTGCTCTTAACCACTAAGCCATCTCTCCAGCCCCATATTTATTTATTTTATCTTATGTGTATGAATGGTTTGCCTACATGTATATATGTGCACAACACGTGTGCCTGGTGCCCACGGAGACCAAAAGATCCCCTGAAACTTGAGTATGCATGGTCATGAATCACCACATGGGTTCTCGGAACCAAACCTGGGTCTTCTGGAAAAGCAGCAAGTGCTCTTCAACGTTAGGATACTGTTGAGCCCCCGAGCAGTGATTTCTATTATAGATTCCCTTCTCATACCTTTCTCAGTATTATTTATTTGCAATCAATCTTAGGTGGGTATTATCAAACTTTGACTTGGGGCCAGTAGTTTCCTCTCTGATTCTTTGTTTGCAAAGGAGGCATGTTAACAACCATCTTCCAAGTGATAGAGAAGGTTAAATAAGATAGATATGTAAGCATGCCTGGAACAAAAGCTGGCAAATGGTGGGAACATCAATGTGAGTTTCTCTTACCTCTTAAGCTGTTAATCATTTAGATACCAACTTCATATTGCCTTTCAGAAAAGTCAATCTTGCTACAGAGTCTAAGGATCTAGATTTGTTGAACCCAATGTGGTCACTAATCCTTGTGGCTAAAGTTATAATTACACTAACTAAATCTTAAAATTAATTTCTAGCTGGTTGGTGGTGGCACAAGCCTTTAATCCCAGCACTTGGGAGGCAGAGCCAGGTGGATCTTTGTGAGTTCAAGGCCAGCCTGGTCTACAGAGCGAAATTCAGGAAAGGCGCAAAGCTACACAGAGAAACCCTGTCTCGAAAAACAAAAAATAAAATAAAATAAAATAAAATTAGTTTCTAAGGCTAGGGAGATGGCTCAATGGATCTTCAAGTGTTTGTTGCAAAAGCATGGGAGATCAGAATTCAGATCTCCAGTACCCACATAAATACAATGTAAAAAAAAAAGGTGGGGCATGTTAGCACACCTATAATCGTAGAGCTGGGAGGCAGAGTCAGGAAGATCCCGGGGTTCAGCTAGCCTAGCCAATTGGTGAAAAATCAGGTTCAGTGAAAGGCCTGTCTCAATCACAATAAAGGGAGACATATGGTATCCACATCTGGCCTCCACACACCCATGCACAAGTGCTCTCACCTACACACACACACACACACACACACACACACACACACACACACACACACGCTTCATTTTCAGACTGGGTATGATGGCACCGTCCAGCACTGGAGAGATAGAAGCATGAGGATCAGAAGTTCAAGATCATCTTCAGATACATATCGAATTCAAGGCCAGAATGGGCTAAATGAGACACTGTTTCAAATTAAAACTTTCATTTACTCAGTTGTAGGAACCACATTTCAAGGGCTTTATATTCACATGTCATTAATGGATGATATGATGGCCAATACTGATGCAAAACACTTCCGTCGCCATAGATCCATTGGACAATTCTACTCCTCAGTAACAATAGTAGAACAGTGCCCAAGGTCTTTTTCTCAACTCAGGACACCCCAACATGTATTGCAAACCCTCATTTGTTAATATATCGGTGCGCCCTCCTGTGGCTGGAGTTGGGAACTGGTCTGCTGGTTCGGAGCTCAGTGAAGCTACACTTTTAAAAACAGGATAGCTTGGACATTTTAAAATCTGATCCTGAGAAAGAATAGTAAAATTTTGGCGTGGGTGCATACTGAACGCTCTGGTGACCACTAAGGAAAATCTGTTTGGTTGGCCAGGAAATCACAGCATTCCTAAATCTCAGTGTTTTCTAAACTGCCGACATTTGTGAGAGTGGCAACTCTTCTTTTAAACAAAGGATAGTACCACATGGCTGTTTAAAAGTGTAGAATACCAGCATCCCGCTAGCTCAGTCGCTTGAGCATGAAACTTAAAACTGTGGAGGGCACGTTTACTAGAAGAACACGGCAGGGCTCTCTCAGTGGAACCTAGCAACACACGAACCCGAGGCTCACTCTGTGGGCCAATGGGAGGGCTAAACTGAAACCCCACCTTCCACTGGATAAAGGAGACGCCTGCTTCTGGGGTGCTGGCCACCTGGCCCATCCCATCACTTCCTTAAACAGCTGGCATCTAAGCTCAGTTCTCCAAATATCTGAGCCCAAAAATTTATGTCCCACTTCCTGACTCCTGTACAAGGCTGTTCCCCTGCTTGCGCAATAAAACATGGAGGCCAGTAATGCTGGGCGGGGCTTCCCCCTGGAGGAGTCAGCGCCCGAAAGCTGCTGTAGCCAAAGACCCGCTCCACAGCCAGCAGGGAGTGGGAGGTTAGGCTGTCTGGGGGAGGCGCTGGCTACTCTGCCAGAGATGCCAACTTCGCCTATGATCCCCTGGTGTTGGTGAAGGTGGGAGGTGATAGCCTCTTTGTAAAGGTTATTTTTTTCCTGAATACACTATCAATACACACAAACCTGAAAACAGAGAAATACAAATAAAGATCACCCATACATAATCCTACCAGCCAAGGGGAATCACATAACTAACATAACTAAATATAAGCCTACATTGCAGCGGGGCATGATGCCACATGCCTTTAGTCCCAGCACTAGAGAGGCAGAGGCAGGCAGATCATCGTGAGAGTTCCACGCCAGCATATTCTAAATAGTGAGACCCTGTCTCAAAGAAAGAAAGAAAAATACTGCATTACATATAGTGGTACCCACCCCCCACCTCCTGGAGCTACTTAGCCTCTCAAAGACATGAACTAATCAGTGTACTTGGCTGACAGCAGCCACCTCCCGGGGACTGGACCCTGGGCCAGGTACAGTTTCCAGGCCTTTCCAGGTCTTTCCCCCATGCAGCCCATGCTCATGCAACAGTTGGGTTGAAGCGGACACACAGCCATCTCTTACATGGCACACGTGTGTACTATGCTCAGTACATTGTTTCTGTCAGTGAGAAAGTGCTCGGTCAATCCCTCCTACAGCAGCTGCAATCTATCAATTAGGGAAGGGGGAGGTCCCAATGAATGTTTTTGTAAAGCAGGTACAAGCTGAACTGCTAACATTCCAGATTTATCTGAGTTTACTACATTCCAGGGACAGATAGTGTTTCTGTTCTTTTTTTTTTTTTTTTTTTTTAGCTCACTGAACTATATAATTCAGACTATACAATTCACCCATTTAAAACGTACAAGTGGACAGCTTTTCATTTCTTGGGTTTATTTCCTGTGATGCTCATATTGACTTTAAAAAGAGAGATTATTTCTTGTGTTTCTGTTTCCTGAGTGAACACAGTAACTTTAAAAATAAAGGTCAGTTTTAAAGCCTGTAAAAGAAAGTACAAGGGTTGGGGATTTAGCTCAGTGGTAGAGTGCTTGCCTAGCAAGCGCAAGGCCCTGGGTTCGATCCTCAGCTCAAAAAAAAAAAAAAAAAAAAAAAGTACAAGTGACAAGCTTTTAGTATTCACAATCTTATAGAACAAATTATTCCAAATTCATTCACCTAAAAGAGACCACACATACTAGGTGTGGTGGAACATGCGTGTAATCCCAGTACTCTGGAGGTCGGGCACAAGAACCAGGAGTTCAAATCCATCCTGGGCTACATAGGGAGATCCATATCAGTCTCAGCTCTAACAGCAAGACCCTGCCTTGAAAATACAATACAGGAAACTGGACAGATGGTTCAGTGGTTAAGAACTCTCGCTGCTCTTCCAGAGGACCTTGGTTTGATTCCCAATACCTACATTGCAGCTCACAAACATGTAACTTCAGTTCCAGGGGAACTTATACTATCTTCTGGTCCCCTTGGGTACCAGGCATGGACATGGTATACAGACATACATGCAGACAAAACACATACACACATTTAAAAAAATCTAACCAGGCATGGTGGTACACCCCTTTAATCCAAACACTTGGGAGGCAGAGGCAGGCTGACCTCTGTAAGTTCAAGGCCAGCCTGGTCTAAATAGCAAGTTCCAGGATGGCCAGAACTACATAAACAGACCCTGTCTCGAAAAACAAACAACAATCCTTTAATAAAAAACAATACAATATGGCTGGGGAGATGGCTCAGTCAGTATTGTGTTTGTTTGGTTTTGTTTGTTTTTGAGACAGGGTTTCTCTGTGTACCTTTGCCCCTTTCCTGGAACTCACTTTGGAGACCAGGCTGGCCTCGAACTCACAGAGAGCTGCCTGCCTTTGTCTCCCGAGTGCTGGGATTAAAGGCGTACACCACCCACCACCGTATTCATACAGGAAGACCCAAGTTTGATCATAAGCCTTCATGTAAAATCCAGCCATGATATTTACTTCCATACATAAATGCAGGTCATCTCACATACACATGAACATATACGAATACACACAAAACAATAAATAAATGAATGAATGAATTTAATTAATTAATTAATTTTAAGTGTGATTATCATTTTTTAAAACAACACAGGGGCCAGGGAGATGGCTCACTTGGTAAAGCGTTTACCAAGCAAAGCAGAAGGACCTGAGTTTGGAGCCCCAGCAGCCATGTGAAAACAGGTGCAGGCTTAGGCGCTGGAGCTCAGTTGGAGAGTGCCTACCTGGCACACACAAGGAAGGTCCTGAGGTTGACAACACTGTATAGGAAAGGTGTAATACATCTATAACCCCAGAATTGTGAAGTGAAGACAGTAGGTCAGGAGTTCAGGGTCATCCTCAACTATTTGGGGGGGGTTGAGGCCACCCTGGACTGCATGAAACCCTGACTCAAAAAAAATTGGGACCAACATAGTGTCATTGTATTTCCAGTTCTGGGGATCAGAGGCCAGCTGCTGGCTAGCTAGTCTAGCCAAAAAAAATCAATGCACTCCAGATTCAATGAGAGACCCTGTCTCAATAAATAAGGCAAATCGTAACATAGAAAGACAATGTCAACCAACTTCTGGCCTCCACACACGTGGACATATGTGCACAGATAAAAATAAAATAATTTTTAACATTTTACAAACCTATACACTAAAGAAAGGAAATCCAGATGAACCCATTTTCCCCTCCAACCTATGAAAGCACTGTTTTGTGTTCCTATAGATTTGCCTCCTGTGGCCATTTCAAATGAATGGAATCTACAATATGTCCTTTTTCCATTTGGCTTAGGCTAATGCTTTGAAGAGACATCCCTGTCGTCACGTAAGTCAGTACTCCATTTCTTTTTATTGCATAACATCCCATAGTATAGCCCTATTACACATTCTGTATGCAGTCATTGATTTATAAATGCTGGATTGCTTTTACTTCTTTTTAACTATTTATTTGTACTGTATGTGTATGTGTGTTTTGTCTGCATGTATGTCTGTGTGATGGTGTCTGATTCCCTGTAACTGGAGTTACAGATGGTTGTGAGCTGCGATGTGGTGCTGGGAATTGAACATGGCTCCTCTGGAAGAGCAGCCACTGCTCTTAACTGCTGAGACATCTCTCCTTCAGCCCCTATATTTCTTTTCTTTTTTTTTTTTTTTTTTTGGTTTTCCAAGACAAGATTTCTCTGTATGACAGCTCTGGCTGTGCTGGAACTCACTCTGTAGACCAGGCTGGCCTCAAACTCACAGAGATCCTCCTGCCTCTGCCCTCCAAGTGCTGGTATTGAAGGCGTGCACCACCACTGCCCACCTATATTTCTTACCTATTATGAACTTGCTGCTATAAACATTCATGTGTGATTCCTGTGTAAATTTACGTTTTCATTTCTCTTGGGAGACTTCTACCAGGAATGGAATTGCAGAATTACATAATAAAGCAAAATTCTGGTTTTGTGATTTGAGACAGTCTCTTATACCACAGGCTGGCCTCAAACTCCCCATGTAGCTGAGGCCAGCTTTGAACTCATGATCCATGATCCTCCTGCTTCTAAATCCCAAGTGCTGGAATCACAGTAGTGCAATGCCACATCTGGCTTTTATGCGGTGCTAGGGATCAAACTCAGGGTTTCAGGCATGCTAGACAAACACTATCACCTGGGTTACATATCCACGCCTGTGTTTTCACTTTCTTAATGGGATCAGTCATAGAACAGACATTTTAAATTTTGATAAATTAAGTTTATGGTTTATCTCTTGTGCTTTTGGAATTGTATCTAAGAAACTCAAGGTCTGTGGCTGGAGAGATGGCTCAGGGGTTAAGAACACTGGCTGCTCTTTCAGAGGTCTTGAGTTCAATTCCCAGCAACCACATGGTGGCTCAAAACCATCTGTAATGAGATCTGATGCCCTCTTCTAAATAAATAAATGTTTAAAAAAAAAGAAAGAAAGAAACTCACCGAGCGGTGGTGGCACACACCTTTAATCCCAACACTTGGAAGGCAGAGGCAGGCGGATCTCTGTGAGTTCAAGGCCAGCCTGGGCTACAGAGTGACATCCGGGACAGGCTCCAAAGCTACACAGAGTAAACCCTGTCTGGAAAAAAAAAAAGAAAGAAAGAAAAAGAAAAAGGAAAGGAAGAAACCCAAGGTCATCAAGTTTTTCTCTAAAACTTTTTTTTTTTCTGAAGACAGCATCTAGGTAGACTAGGCTGATCTGAACTTCCCACTAAGTAGACCAGGCTGGCCAACTTGCTATGTTCCTCCTCCTTTGAGTCTTTGGGCTTGCACCACCATTTTCAGTACCTCTTAAAGTTTATTCCGAGTGTTTCATACTTTTAGCTCTTTTATGTGGGTCCATGGTCTATTTTGAGTTAATTTTCCTATGTGGTGTTGAGGACACAACTTAACGATGGTATTTATTGAAAAGACTATTCTCCCTCTCATTAAATTATCCTAGCAGTCCTGTCAAAAAGAATCAGCTCACCATAAATACACCGTTTTCTTTCCAAACTGTCAATTATGTCCCATTAAGACATGTGAGTATCTGTATGTACCACTTGAGAGCTACAACTTTGTAGTTGGTTGTGATATAGGAAGTGTAAGCCCTCTAGCTTTGTTCATGATTGTGTTAGCTTTTCAAGGTCTTCTGCCTTTCCATCTGAATTTGAGGATCTGCTTCTCACTTAAACAAAGAAGATGGCTCAAGTTATGACAGGGACTTGATGGACTACACAGATCACCAATACTGTTTTGGGGGTGTGCGGTTTTGCTTGCTTTGGTTTTGTTTGCTTATTATTTTTTAAATGTTTCTTTTTTATTTTTAATTAAGTGTACATGCAGAGTTATGTGCACACATGGGTGCAGTGCCCGCAGAGTCCAGAAAAGGCTATCAGACCTCCTGGAGCTGGAGTTACAGACAGTTGTGAGCCCCCCAACATGGGTGTTGACAACTGAGCTCTGGTCCTCTTCAAGAGGAATACGTGGTATTAACCACTGAGCAATTCAGCCCGATAATGGGTTTCACCATGCCATTTCCACAGAGCACATGATATATTTTGACCCCATTCATCCTGTTACTGTCTCTTGGCCCCTCTCACTCCCACTGGTACATTTCCTCTTCTGAGCCAGGCCGTCTTCTAGCAGCCCGTCTGTTTTACTGTTTGCATTGATGACATTCAGTGGAGTTGTCTACAGGGGTGTGGGTGAGGGGTCATGTACGGGAGCCCAGGCAACTTACCCATGGATACGTGCCGAAAGAAAAGGCCCCCCAACTGTGTATAAACCCTCAGAGAGGGAGGCCATGAGTCCATCCCCTTCCGCAACAGGATGTAACTTTCACCAATATTTTGAGATATTATCTGAAGTATCCCGGTATCACTGCAGTCCCGAGAAGTCAAACTGAATTCTCTCTTAACTACTGCCCTTCCCCACCCCCAGGCAGATGACTCATAATGCGCCTGTGCGTAGAAGGAAATAGAAGCGCTTCATATTTGAGGACAGAGGTTGACAAACTTTCTGCTAAGGGCCAGAGCAGCACACTCTGTTAACACTGAGCTATCGCTCCAGCCTCTTGCTTTGTCTATTTTTGAGGTAACCAGGTTGGCCTCAGCTTCATCAATGATGGAATTACTGGTTTGGTAATTATAATAACATTGTAAATAACCAACACACCTGGCTATTCATATTATTTTCTAACCAGCTTTTTTAGTTAAACATATTGTGAACAGCTTTCTATTTCAATAGCTACAACATTCACAATTTTTCTTATGTAAAAGAATTCAAGAAGGATTTATCAACAATCACAGGACACAAGACACTCTGGTTGCTTAGATACCAAGATGAATCATGTATGTATCCCAGCTATAATAAAGGGCTTTCGGTTGAGTGTGGTGTTCCACACTTGTAATGACTAGTGCTTGGGTGGCTGAACCAGGAGGATCAAGAAGTCAAGGTGAAGCTGGGCTACATAATGAACCAATTTCCCGTGTCACTGAGTGTTACCCTGAACTCCTGATTCCCTTGCTTCACCTCCAAGTGCTAGCATTACATAACAAGACCCAGTCTTGAAAAAAACTAGGGCTAGGAATATTGCTCGTTAATGGAACATTTGACTTTTACATACAGGGCTATGGGTTGAATTCCTAACAGTACACAAGGAAAAAAAAACTTTCAAGGATGTCAAGTTCAACGCTAACCTGAGCAACTGAAATCCTGGCTTGAAAACAGGTAAGTAAAGCCAGGCATATGATTGATTTTAATTCCAACACTCAAACTGTCGAGGCAAGCAGATTACCCTGAGTTCAAAGCCAGCTTGGCATACATAGTGAGTTCCAGGATAGCCAGGGCTACATATAAAAACTCTGTATCAAAATAAAATAAAATAACAAAAACTAAAACAAACAAATAGGTGATTCTTTATAAGGAACAAAGTGAAACTTCCACATTGACATAATTACTTAGGAATATTGGGGTTTCCTAGCTTCAGCATCATTAATACTTGAGGATCATTTGTTATGAGGAGCTGTCTTGAGTGTTGAAAGATCGTTAACAACATCCCTTGCCTCCCTCCACTGAATACCAGTTGTCCCTCCACCCCAGTTATGTCAACCAAAAATGCAGCTAAACTTTGTCAAATTGCCTCTAGTTGAGAATCACTGAGCTAGGCCCAACATAATAATTTTCTATGGTTTTGTAGTACATCCCATGAATAATCTACAATTTATGCAACTTATACCCTGTAATTGTACATTCCTGGTGTGCCCAATTTTTTTTTTTACTGCTTTCATTTTTTATGAAACATAAGTTTTAGAAAGTATGACATTGTATGCTGGGGAGATGCCTCAGTTGGCAACGTGCTTGCTGTGAAGGCAATAAGGTCCTGAGTTTGGATTCTCAGCACTCACATCACAAGTTGGGTATGATAATGCTTGTAATCCCAAAGCAGACAGGAGAATCCCAGGGTCTTGCTGGCCAGTTAGGCTAGTTGATTCAGAGTTCCATGCTCAGTGAAAGACCTTGTCTCAAAAACTAAGGCAGAGTGATTGAGAAAGACACTGCATAATGTCTTCTGATCTCCATATGAATCCACTTGCACACAAACAGCATACATGTAAACGTGTACAGACATACAAATCAAAAATAAAATATGACATCAGCTCCTTGGCATAAATAGCCACATCTTATTATAAAAATTATAGAGCGGGCATGATGGTTAAGAAAGAAAGAAAGGAGCCGGGCGGTGGTGGCGCACGCCTTTAATCCCAGCACTCGGGAGGCAGAGCCAGGCAGATCTCTGTAAGTTCGAAGCCAGCCTGGGCTACCAAATGAGTTCCAGGAAAGGCACAAAGCTACACAGAGAAACCCTGTCTCGAAAAAAAAGAAAGAAAGAAAGAAGGAAGGAAGGAGAGAGAGAGAGAGAGAGAGAGAGAGAGAGAGAGAGAGAGATCTACATTTACAACTTAAGCCTTAGATATACATTATAGTGATTCCTGATGGTTCTGAATCTAGTTTTTGTATACCTCTTTCTTCAGTCAGCTTCACTCATTAAACATTGTCACTGAACATTTATGACTGTTAAAAATTGAGTGTGTAGCCAGGAGGCAGAAGCAGGCGAATCTCTGAGTTCAAGGCCAACATGGTGTACAGCGTAAGTTCCAGGATAGGCTCCAAAAGCTACACAGAGAAACCCTGTCTCGAAAAATCAAAGTAAATAAATAAATAAATCATGTATAAGACTCTGGGTTCAACCCTCAGCATTCCTCAGAAACCATATCATTATTACTGCCTGTAGTGAAGAAGGGACACCATAATTTATAAAGGTTGTACCTCTCCTCAGCAAGAAGTTAACATAGTCTAATTTATACAATCATGACACTCTTGATTATCTTTATTTCATGTCAGAATAATATAATTACTCATTCCCTGAGCAGTGGTGGTGACTCACGCCTTTAATCCCAGCACTCAGGAGGCAGAGGCAGGAGGATGTCTGAGTTCAAGGCCAGCCTGGTCTACAAAGCCAGTTCCAGGACAGTCAAGCACAGAGGAACCCTCTCTTGAAAAACAAAAAAACAAACAAAAATAAATAAATATAATTACTCATTATTATATAAATAGTTTTGTTTGATTGAGACATATCCTTTCTTAGAGATTTAATTGCCATGAAGAGACAATTCTTTTGTTTTGTTTTGTTTTTTTGGTTTTTTGAGACATGGTTTCTCTGTGTAGCTTTGCACCTTTCCTGGAACTCACTTGGTAGTCCAGGCTGGCCTTGAACTCACAGAGATCCGCCTGCCTCTGCCTCCCCGAGTGCTGGGATTAAAGGCATGTGCCACCATCACCCGGTGACAATGACAATTCTTATCAAGAAAATGTATCATTGAGGTGGATTGCTTATAGTTTCAGAGGTTCAGTCCATTATCATCATGACAGGGAGCATGGTGGTGTGCAGGCAGACATAATGCTAGAGCTGAGAGTCTACATCTTTCAGGCAACAGGAAGTCAACTGACTGTCACACTGAGTGAAGCTTGAGCACATAAGACCTCAAAGTCCACCCCCACAGTGACACACTTCCTCTAACAAGGCCACACCTCCTAATAGTGCCACTCCCTTTGGGGACCATTTTCTTTCAAACCACCACATATCCTAAACTGACTGGTTTGGAACTCTCTATACTCTCTATATTGCCCAGGCTGGCTTTGAATTCACAATCTTCCTGTTCACTTGCCTGAGAGCCAGGATTTCAGGCAGTTTCAGGTATGTACCACCATGCTTTTATTTTATTTTATTTTTGACAGTGTCTCACTATGTAGCTCTAACTAACCTAGAACTCACAGAAATCTGCCTGCCTTTGCCTTCTGGGTGCTGGGATTAAAAAGGGGTGTACCATCATACCCTGTGGATGCCTGACTTTTATGTGAGTCTGTAAGTTCACATAAGACTGAACTTCTGAGATATTTGGCTATTAACCATAATATGGTTAATGGAGGACTTCACTAAAATAGTAATCTAAAAGAATTCCTCTCAAATTTAGAATATTTACATTGACTTGAAATATTGACTAAAGCCCAAATTAAAGAGGAATACACAAAATGACTTTCAAACTAACATAAATGGGGCACATCTGATAAGCATATGAAACAAGTTTCCCCTCAAAGTTTTAAAATTTCTTTTCAAAAACTTCTTTATATTTATCTATTTACTGTGTGTGTGTGCCCACAAGTCCCACAGTGTTTGTGCAGAGGTCAGAGGACAACTTGCAGGAGTTGGTTTGCTCTCTCTGCCATGTAAGTCCCGGAGTCACACTCAAGTCTTC
Organism: Onychomys torridus; assembly: GCF_903995425.1. NCBI lineage: Eukaryota > Metazoa > Chordata > Mammalia > Rodentia > Cricetidae > Onychomys > Onychomys torridus. The sequence continues at coordinate 61,063,239 of NC_050466.1, read as the reverse complement.
AGGCTTGGCAGCAAGTACCTTTAATCACTGAACCATCTCATCAGCCCAGACCCAAAGTTTTGTTTTAAAAGCTATCAAGGAGATCCCCAAAACAATACAGGTGATTGCCTTTTGTTCTTGATTGCCCACCATAACTACATGATGGTAAGACCTCACTGACGAAGACACTATATACTTTGGTTGTGAGACAGAAAATATCAAGCTGGACCTGACCTGAAAACTTGCCCCCAGCTGGGTAGCCTCCCTAGTGCCAGAAGGTGCTACATAGGCTGCTGGTGAAGAAAAGAGAACAATAGTATTCCACAGCAATGGATCCTGAATGTTACAAGGCTGGCTTGCCAGGCAAGATGTGCTCACTGGTGCAATAGTGGCACGAATGGTATGAGTGTAACCAACTACCCGCTGATTAGATCTGAGGCCTGCTCCACAAGAGGAAGTTTATGCCTAGCATTGTAAACCTGGTCCAAAGTTCATAGTTTGGGAGACCAAGGGCTGTAGGGAAACATACTACGGTTGTTTCCTTAAATGGACTTGTCAATTGCCTTGTAAACATTTGTTTATACCTAAGTGACTGTTAAGTGCTCAGCCCTAAATGGGACATTTACATCAAGCCTATTCCCAAAAGGCTTGTGGAACACTGTAGAATGTGGGTGAAAAGAATGTAAAAGCTGCAGGATAGGGAGGAGTGCTTCCCCTTCTGGACTGGACATGGCTGTTGTACTCATGAGTTAACTCTAAGATCAAGCCATCAAAGCCAGTTAGTTAACACTCTTGCAGACAGTACTATGAAAGTGGAAGGCTTTCTGTGAGGGAGAAACCTGGTGCTAGGGAAATCCCTAGGAACCCACAAGGACCACACCAGATTAGACTACTAGCAATATTGGAGAGGGTGCCTGAACTTACCTTCCCCTGCACTCAGATTAGTGACTACCCTAACTGTCATCATAGAACCTCCATCCAGTAACTGATGGAAGCAGATGCAGAGACTCACAGCCAAGCAATTCAGGTCAAGATCATGACGGGGAAAATCACAGGGACAATTGACCAAGCTAGTGGGAACTCATCTGGACTGACAGCTGGGGAGCCTGTATGGGACTGAACTAGGCCCTCTGAATGTTGGTGACAGTTGTGTGGCTTGATCTGTTTGGGGAGCCCCAGGCAGTAGGACCAGGACTTATCCCAGGTGCATGAAATGGCTTTTTAGAACACATTCCCTATGGAGGGATACCTTGCTCAGCCTTGACATGGTGGGGGCAGGAGGACTTGGTCCTGCCTCAATTTAGTATGCCAGACTTTGTTGATTCCCCAAGGGAGGCCTTACCCTCTCTGAGGAGTGAAGAGGGGGCCATGGGGGGGAAAGAGGGAGGGGGAGGGGAGAAGACAGGAGGGCAGGAGAAGGGGAGGGTCAGGGAACTGGGATTGGTATGTAAAATTAAAAATAACTTTTTGTTTCTTTTTCCAGAGCTGAGGATTGAACCCAGGGCCTTGTGCTTGCTAGGCAAGCACTCTACCACTGAGCTAAATACCCAAGCCCCCAAAATAACTTTTTAAAAATAAATAAATAAAAGAGAGAGAGGAAGAGAAAGAAAGAAAGAAAGAAAGAAAGAAAGAAAGAAAGAAAGAAAGGAAGAAAGAAAGGAAGGAAGGAAGGAAGGAAGAAAGAAAGAAAGAAAGAAAGAAAGAAAGAAAGAAAGAAAGAAAGAAAGAAAGAAAAAGGAGGGGGTATATTGGGAGTAGAAGGGGAGGGCTGGGTTGGATATGATCATGTTGCAGTGTATATATGTGAAAATAAAAATATTTTTTTAAAATAGCTAATAACAAAAAGACTACCTGAAGAAATTATAGTACCTAAAGAAAGTGCCACTAGCATCATATTATAGATCTAAGAAATTGAGGCTAAGGAGTTAAGCAACTCCCCCAAGTAAAGAGCTGGAATAGCATCCCTATTCTTACTTTATAAAGCTGCTCCCATGTTGGGGCAGGTGGTATTAGTTCTGGGAATCTTCCCCAAGAAAGCTTAAAAGAGAGAGAGAGAGAGAGAGAGGGTTTCTAGGGGACAGTGTTGAGAATGTTTACACCATACTCTTGCCAACTGCCAGCTAGTCTGCTTAGCTCTGTGACATTGGCATTTGTGGGTCTGGATGAATTAAAAGTACCATCTTGCCACCAGGTATGGTGGCGAAAGCCTTTAATCCCAGCACTCGAGAGGCAGAGCAGCCTGATCTACATAGTGAGTTCCAGGCCAGACAGGGCTACATAGTGAGGCCTGTCTTTTTTAAGGCTTTTTTTGCCGTAGTAAAATGCTGTGCTCCATTCTTGGTGAACTAACTGTTAGACCTCTCTTCCACCATCACATCTCAGTTTTCACACATCACACACATGCTCTTCTGTCTGTCAGGCCATTCCCTGGGTACCCAAGACCCACGGTTCCTTCAACATTCTCCAGTGAGCCGACATGGCTAGGATGCCACAGTATAGATGAGCACCTCGCTTCCCTTTCTTGCCTTCACAATCTGGCTTTTTCTACCTTCATCCCGGGGAGCCCATCTGTCAAGGAGTGCACCAGGTCCCTGCAGATCATACTTCCCAGAACTCAGTTGCCCTCTGAGTTCCAATATTTTTTCCCTTTGATAGGGGTCAGGATGAATGGGAACACTGTTATATTCTCTATTATAAAGACATATTTGTACTTCATATTGTAGAAAGGAATCAGCCCGTACATGTTATTACTTAGCTTAGCAGTACACACTGTTAATGGTTTGTTTGTTCTGCGCTATCTCCTCCCTCAGCTCAGCAAGGGTGATACCAGCAGAAACTAAAGTTTCAAGAGCCTGGGGGAAGAGTACAGGGTTGATAACAAAAGAAGCACAGATACAACAAGTTTCGGCCATGTGGCTGACCACCTCACCAGAGGGACTTCAGAATGACTGATTGCCTGCCCCGTTCCCCACTCCCTTCCGCCCTGTATAATCTACTGGCTGGCGATAAGAGAGAAGACAGGTTTTTTTTCAGGAGGTTAATCCATTGTCTTCTTAGATCGCCAACTCTCTGAAGAAAAGTCAGTTTGAAAATTCAAAGAAAAAAATTAGCAGAAGCTGGGTAGCGGTGGTGGTGGTGGTGGTGGCAGCATCATCCTTGTCAAATGCCCTTAATCCCAGCACAGGGGAGGCAGAGGCAGGCAGATCTCTGTGAGTTTGAGGCCAGCCTGGGCTACAGAGCGAGTTCCAGGACAGCCGGGGCAATACAGAGAAACCCTGCCTTAAAACAAAACAAAACAAACAAACAAACAAACAAAAAACTGAAACAAACAAAGACTCCGTAAAGGATATTTCCAGAGAGGTTAACTGAGGTAGGAAGTCCCATCCTCAGTGTGAATGACACCATGGTAGTAGTGTGAGCTGTGGTCTCAGAACCCAGAGTGGGGATGGAATGGGGTGGCAGTGCAGGGGACTCAGGACCAGCATTCCCCTGACTTATCTAGATTTGAGCAAGTAACCTCATACTCTAGTCACCACAGCTGAGAACCACTCCAATGGCATACTGTTCTCACCGTGATGGACTGTACCAAACTATGAACTTCAATAAGCCCTTTCTCCCTTAACAACAACAACAGCAGCAGCAACAACAAGAACAAAACTCCATAAAAGAAATGTTTCTTAATCCTTTCTGTGAGCCTATCATTGCCAGAACAGTCATGGCCAAGCAGTAGCACCTCAGCTGATCTACAATGTAAGAATCCAAGGCCACAAAGACAAAAACGTAACAAAGGGTTGAAAACTCCCAGAAACAGAGATAGAAAAAACTCTCCATTGAGAAAGAAAGCCAGTGGTAAAGTACTTGCTTAGCATGCAGAAAGCCCCAGCACACGGCCTTGAGCGAGTACACACACACACACACACACACACACACACACACACACACACAATTCAGCCAGGCCCTTGCTTATAATTCTAGCACTCAGAGAGGTCTGCGACAGGAGGATTGCTGGTAGTTCCTGGCCAACCTGAGTTCAGATTCAACTACCCACTTCAGAAAACTAAGACGTTTTTAATAGACTTTAATGGGGGTAGAAATTTTAGGTCTACAGAGCAAGTTAAATGGAAAATAGAGCCTCCATATTGTTCCTCATGACACCAACAGTGCTCATGTCTATTCACATGTTAATCTCTGCTAATTCGATTACTCTCTTGTGAAGCTTGCATTTGGATGATACATTGGTTATAACCAATGAGCCAGTACGGCTAGAGTAACTGTATCATTGTATTAAGGCTCCATCTTTGGGTTGTGTATTATACAGCTTTTGACAAATGTATGGCACGCATGTATCCACCATTAATTACAATATTATGCAGAATAGTTCCACTGCCTCCCCAAGCCCATCCCTCATCTATTCAGTCTGCTGTCCTTTCCCCTGAATCTCTGGCAAGTATTCATCTTTTCCTTATTTATTTATTTATTTATTTATTTATTTATTCATTCATTCATTCATTCATTCATTCATTTATTCAAACATGATCTTGCTATGTAGCTGTGGCTAATGATGAAATCTCTGTCCTCTTTCCCTAAACATCCCCAGTGCTGAGATCACTGGTGTGTACCACGCCGTCCAGTTCAGCTCTGATATTTTTTAGTATCTGTAGTTTTTCAGTAGGTATGTAGAGCTAGGGAAATGACTCAGGAGTCATTGACATGAAAACATGAGGACCTGAGTTTGAATTCCCAGAACTCAGTTGCACATAATCCCAGCACTTCTGGGAGATGGGAGTGGGCAACAGGATAATCCCTGAAGCTGAGGAGCCAACTAGGCTGGCACGTACAGTGGAAAACCAAAATCAAGAGACTCAGTCTCACACAAAGTGGAAGGTGAGGACTGGCACCCAAGGTTGCCTTCTGACTTCCTCATTCAGGGGCTACAGCATGACATACCCACATGCATACACAAGAATGTGTGTGCGCATGTGCGCACACAGACACACAAATAAATACATGTAATTAAATTTTTACATGTTTAATGCTCTTAATTTCAGTTACTGGACAAATATAAGACCTGTTCACCATGCTCTGGAGTTAAGCACAGAAGACAGCCTCTCACCAGCTACTCTTCTTTGTACCCAATGTTACACACTGCTTTGTGATTTAATATGTACTGCTCTCAGTGTATTTGTATATTAATTTATTTTATGTGTATGAGTGTTTTGCCTGCATATCTCTACCATGTGCATACCTGATGCCGAAAACATCAGAAGAGGGTGGGTGTCAGATCTCCTGAAACTGGAGTTACAGATGGGGGTCAGGAAACAAACTCAGGTCATTGGCAAGAACAACATGTGCTCTTAACTGCTGAGCCAACTCTCCAGTGCATAATTTAATTTCTTTTTTTCTTGAGACAGGTTTCTCTGTGTAGTTTTGGTGCCTGTCCTGGATCTTGCTTTGTAGCCCAGGCTGGCCTCAAATTCACAAAGAGCCATTTGGCTCTGCCTCCAGAGTGCTGGGATTAACGGTGTGCACCACTACACTCAGCTGGTTGTTTTCATAGAAAGTTCTAGGATAACCAGGGCTAGAGAGACCTTGAATCAACAAAAAAAAAAAAAAGAAAGAAAAAAAAAAGAAAGGAAGGAAGGGGGGAGGGAAGGAAGGGAGAGGAAGAAGAAAGAAAATTTCATGGCTGGAGGGGTGGCTTAGTGGGTTAAGATCACTTCCAAAGACCCAAATGGCAGCTACCACCTCCTCTAACTCTGGTTCCAGGAGACCTGACTCACTCTTCTAGCCTCCAGGGACACCAGGCATGCACATAGTACACAAATATTCATGTAGGCAAAAACATCCATACACATAAAAGTAAATTAAAAAAGAAAACCACAACAAAAAAATTAACCTTGTATTGATTAATCTCAACTTTTCAGTAACTTTGCAGATTTTGCAAATAAAATCTGTTAGCTTGATAGATCTATACATTTGAAGTATGCATAAATTCCCTTAAGATATTCCAACATATTTTTTTCAATGATCACAGTGAATTTTTCTATTCCAACAGCTCCATTTTGTCGTTAGGAATCAAACGTAGAACCTTGTTCACACTAGGGGAGTGTGGCCACTGAGTTGCATTCCCAGACTTTTTCTAACATATTTTGAAAAGCAATTTTCACCAGGGATTTGTAAACGACCTTCCAATCACAGACCTTTTGATGACTATGATAGCTTTACATCAATGCCAGTTTCCTCTCTGTAACAAACAGAACAATCTTGCTGCACCTCCTGCACCTCATACATATGCATAGAGAGAAATTTCCCAACTGATATGTCCACATGCCATCACTAAAGGCTAGAGAACCTATGGGTTCCAAATTTGTGCCCTTAGGGCTTTCAGCTTAGTCCAATAACAATCTAATTTATATTCAGCCAGGACTATAGTGAAAATTTCATTGAACTGGGGAATTCTATGTTCCCAAACTGTTACTGATCCTCCTAAAAATGAGGTGAGCTTTTGTGGTAGTTATTTGCTTCCCTCCTGTCAGCTCACAGATAATTGTTTTTTGTTGTTGTTGTTTTTGTTTTTTTGAGACAGAGTTTCTGTGTAGCTTTGTCCCTTACCTAGAACTCACTTGGTAGCCCAGGCTGGCCTCAAACTCAGAGATCGGCCTGGCTCTGTCTCCCGAGTGCTGGGATTAAAGGCGTGCGCCACCACCGCCAGGCCAGATAATCGTTTTTTTATTCTATTCAGAGATGTTGGAGCTACGAGTTGCTCTCTCGAAACTCCATGAAGATTGCTTCTCATTAGATGCCATTAATAACAAGGTTTTTTTGAGATATTGGAGGGAAGAAAAAAGAACTTCTGATTCATAGCTGGGTGGTGGTGGCACACGCTTTTAATCCCAGCACTTGGGAGGCAGAGGCAGGTGGATCTCTGTGAGTTCAAGGCCAGCCTGAGCTACAAGGTGAGTTCCAGGAAAGGCACAAAGCTACACAGAGAAACCCTGTCTTGAAAAACCAAAAAGAAAAAAAAAAAAAGAACTTCTGATTGACAGGTTCCCAAACCTCTGCCTTCTTTCAGCTTTCCAAGTATCTCCATGCCATGGCCCCATAGAGCTAGCAGCACCCACAAGCTTTTGGGCCCCGAGCCTGAGCTGAGTATTAGCTGGTGCAGACATCTGAGGCATGACCATGGGAGTGCCTCCAGCAGGGCCTGGCAGCAGCCAGCCGGACAAGGCGCCACTTCCTGAAGTGACACCCGTCCTAGGAGAGTGGGAAGTGGTGGCAGACAACTGGGCTACCTTTCTGTTACTCCTTCCAGATGTTTTGTTCTTTTCTGGTTTTTTGAGACAGGGTTTCTCTGTGTAGCTTTGCGCCTTTCCTGGATCTCGCTCTGTAGACCAGGCTGGCCTCAAACTCAGAGATCCGCCTGGCTCTGCCTCCTGAGTGCTGGGATAAAAGGCGTGTGTGTGCCACCACTGCCTGGCTCCTTCGAGACTTTAGTCAAAGGGTCTGTACCCAAATGTCTAAATGGAATTGACATCATTTGAAGTACTCAACATTGCTTTTGTTTTTCCAGAATGTTAACTAGTTTACACAATTACAAACAAATTTTGCAAATTTCTAATTTAAGTAAGTCATAAAGATTCAAATATGAGGCTCAGCCTGCTTTCTTATAGAACCCAGGACTACCAGCCCAGGGATGGCACCTCCCACAATGGGCTGGACCCTCCCCCATCAAACACAAGTTAAGAAAATGCTCTATAGGCTTGTCTGCAGCCTGATCTTATGGAGGCGATTTCTCAATTGAGGTTCCTCCTTTCCAATGACTGTAGCTTCTATCAAGTTAACATAAAACCAGCCAGCACAACCACCATGTCTACCTGCAACTCCCCCCAACCCTCTGTATCTTATCAACATCTTTAACTATCCTTATGCGGGCTGGTCTGCAGTGGAATTCCGAAAGGGACAAGTCTAGGCAAATACTGGAGTTCTCTGTCAATAAGCAACGAATGGAGGGAGACTCGGGCTAAGTTCGGGGAAGGAGGAATCTCTGGAAGGGGCTGAGCAGCTCTCAGAATTGAAAGGGTTGGTCTGGAAAGGGTGGGAAACAGCCTTTCCAGAGAGCTAGAAAGAGAGGCCTACCTCCTGGAGGGCCCTTCTTCAGTTCACATCCATGGAATCCACATTCCAGGAAGCATGCAGCTCGCTGGGGTCAGGTGCCCACCCCCTGGCTAGTGGACAGCTGGAAGTCCTCTTACATTGAAACTGGCTGACCCAAAAGAAATATATCATGTAGGAAGAACTGGATGGTGGCCAGCAATGAAAATAAACTTTCAGTGCAGTGAATTTTAGAAGAGGTCTTCAATTGTAAAGAAGAATGCCTTTTCATTGAAGATGTAGCTCAGTGATAGAGCACTTGCCTGCCATGTGCACGGCTTTGGGTTCAATGCCCAGCACTGGAAAAAACAATCTGCTAATGTTAGCAAGTTCAGAGTCGTTTTAAAACATTCTGCAGTTAAATGGGAAGAATAAACTATAGTCATCTATGGTACAGAAAGTTGACTAAACTAGGGTTGGGGATTTAGCTCAGTGGTAGAACGCTTGCCTAGCAAGTGCAAGGCCCTGGGTTCAATCCTAAGCTAAAAAAAAAAAAAGAAAGAAAGTTGACTAAACTAAACAATTCATTGTATATTTCAAAATTGCTAAAAGAATAGATATCTAATGTTTTAATCACAAAAAATGGTATCTGATGCAACAGATTTGTTAATTGGTTTGACTTAAATTTTCCACAATATAAATATTTCAAAATATCCCATTATACCCAATAAATATATGTAATTATCATTTGTCAATTAAAATAAAAAGGAAAATGAAGTTTTATATGGGAGCGGTGATGCAGGCCTGTAATCCCACCAGCCCTCAGGAGGTTGAGACAGGAGAATCACAGACTCAAAGGCCAGCCTGGGCTATAGTGAGACCCTTGTCTGACTAAATAAAACACAATGTTGGGGCTAGACATGGTGCCTTGTGACTATCATTCCACACTGGGAGGTGAGGCTGGAAGAGTGCCCAAAGTTTGAGGCTAGTCTGGTCTATATGAGTTCTAGAGTAGCCAGGGCTACATAGCAAGACCTGTCTCAAAAATAAAATAAAAGAAAAAGAAAACAAAAACCCTGAGCCATTTCTCAAGTGATACCTTCTTATCACTGCTTACTGGATGGAACAAATCCAGGAGGAGTTTCATATTCATTATTTTTCGTTTGACAAATATTTATTTTCTATGCCCCAATGATTCTAAGTCTAAGCCCCAGTAATTCTAGACTAGGTCATTTCCTTTATTTGCTGTCACCAATGAACCAATGTGAAACTCTGTGTTGCTTAACATTAACAGCTAGCACAAAGGGATAAGCTGGCCTTTTAGAACCCACAGGGAAGCCTCACAAAAGTTAACTATTAATTAATGCATGTATGCATAAAAAACAATTATTTTAACTAATAGCCTAACAGTAAATGAAAGAGTCTAAGTTCAAACAAGCAGTGTATTTTCAATCGTAATCGTTTTCCTTCAACTCTCTTGCATAATTACCTTAAACAGTATTTAAGATAATGACTTGCAATTCTGTTACGCAAAGATAACTCTTCTCGTCTGTACTACTCCTCTGCCATTCCCTTCCATAGTTTTCCAAAAGGGCACAGCATTTTTTTCCTGCCTTCAAAAGCACGATGTGTCCACTGGAGGACATTTTAAAATAGGGCAATATAAGAAGATGAAATAATTATCCTGGGCTACAAATGTAGTTCAGTGGTAGACTGCTTGCCTAGCGTGTGAGAGACTGAGTTCAATGCCCAGTACTGCAAAATACATACATACATACATACATACATACATACATACATACATACATACCCTGAATGAGTGGATTAAAAACTAATCTCCATCTGAGAACAAAGAGACAGCGGCACTTGGTACCTTAGTATTTTTTTTTTAAGCTGAGGATCGAACCCAGGGCCTTGAGCTTGCTAGGCAAGCGCTCTACCACTGAGCTAAATCCCCAACCCAATAAATTCTTTTTAAAGTTAAAAAAAATTATGTGTGTGGGTGTTTTGCCTACATGTATATGTATGTGCCGCACAAGCATGTCTGGTGCCTTTGGAGGCCAGCTTCTCTGGAGCTGGAGTTACAGTTGTGAGCCACACCATGTTGATGCTGGGAATCAAGTCTGCTTCCTCTGGAAGAGCAGCCCTAGTCCTTAACCACTGAACCAACTTTCAACCCAATGAAAACAAGTTAGCTTGAATGAAAATAGGTGCTCCGGAATACTTTCCTTTGTTTGCATAATCGGTCGACTTTGCAGCAAAGGGCTTTTGCGTGTTTATTGTAGCTATTGTTTGGCAGTGCTGGAGAGGCACCCTAGAGCCTTTCACATGCTAAGTAGTGCCTCCACGGCAGAGTTCCAGTCCCAGGAAAACAAACAAACAAACAAACAATAAGGAACAGAACAAAGGCGAGATCTCCCCAGGTGGTGTTGGCCTGTGCCTGTATTCCCAGCTTTCCCGAGGCAGAGGCACGCCTGCCTGCTCTACAGAGCTAGTTTCAGGACAGCCAAGGCTACACAAAGAAACCCTGTCTCAGAAAACCAAAAAAAAAAGAAAAAAAGAAAGTAAGATCTCAGTATTTCTTTTTCAGCCATGTGTCTCCAATTCCTACAGCATTATTTACCACACAGTAGGGATTCCAAAACAATTTCTGGATAGCTAATAATTATGCCCTCAGGTAGTGACACAGTGTTGTTGATAACACACAATCACTCTGAAGCTATGTTCTGGTATTAGTGCTCTCTCAGGAATTCAGTAAGTATTCTTCATTCTAACATACACGTTGTCTCGATGTAAGACCGAATAAATTCAAATCGCAAGTCCTTACACTCAGGAGCTATTATTGCAACCTTAGCAAAAAAACGTGTGCTCTCTCTGCTGCACCTTCTTCACATGGTAAGTTCTCATCCAGGTGCTAGGGGTGTAACAGAAGAAAGTTCTCAGATTTAGGGTCCGGTGACAAATGAGCCAACATTTGTCAGGTGGTGAGAACGCAAACAAACAAAACACTCAAGTGGTTAGAAAACATTGCCCATGGAGACACATTAGGGTATGTTGCCATTTTATAAAGGGTGATCAGGGACAGCTAAGGGTTCAAAACCTTCAGGAATGTCTTTCAATCTTGGAGTTCTGACTCAGTGACTCATTGCAGTGATGAACTCAATGTAGGTGATCTGCCTTTTTAAAAACTGAAATCGCCGGATAGTGGTGGCGGCAGCGGCACACGCCTTTAATCCCAGCACTCGGGCAGGCAGAGGCAGGCAGATCTCTGTGAGTTCGAGGCCAGCCTGGTCTACAGAGCGAGTTCCAGGACAGGCGCAAAGCCACACAGAGAAACCCTGTCTTGAAAAAAACCTACATCAAAGGGCAACACTTGTTTCGTGTCACTGTTCCAGTTTATATACGCTGTACACGTGTACCAGTCTACAAAATGTCCTGTCAGTCAAGCTTGAAGAAAATGGGGTGAATGCTATGGCGACATTGAGTACTAGGAGTGGTACCTAAACACACGCATGCACTCATGTGCAAATAAGCATGCAGAGGCCAGAGGAGCACCTTGCTGTCCCTCTTTATTGCTTCTCAGTTTTGTTTTTTTTTTAATTTGTTGAACCCGAAGCTTGCTGGTTCAGATAGGCTGGCTGGGCTGGCTAGCGAGCTCCCAGGATTTATGTTTCTGTAGTCCCCACCCCACCTCCGCCACTTTGGGGTGACAGGGCAAGTGAAGTCATGTCCTGCTGAGTGCTGGGGACCCAAACTCAAGGTCCTGTTCTTGCACAGCAAATATTCTTATCCACTGGGCCATCTTCAAGGCCCTGTAAACAGGACCTTGGTTAAGATAATCCGCGTCTCAAACTATTTGTGCTTTAGTTTGCAGTAGGACTTAACCAGGCACAGGAGAAGCAAGGAGATAACCACAGAAAAAAGTGCCAAAGAAGGCTGAGGCCACAGCTAAGAGTTTGGGGAAAGAGGGAAACCAGAACTGAACAGTCAAGCAATTCAAAAGAGAACACTGCTGTTATCATTTTATACCTGATGGGAAAAACGAATTATTCAACAACAACAACAACATCAACAACAAAAAGTTAAATCAGGAAGTGGCAATGCACACTTGTAATGGCAGCATGTGGGAGGCAGCAGCAATAATTGGGGCGTTCAAGGCCAGTCTTGACTACAAACTAAATTGGTGGACAACCTGTCTTACAGAGAGTCCGTCTCAAAAAAGAAAAACAAACAAACAAAAAACAAACTCCGAAGTTAATGAAACTTGGTGTACATGATACTTTCAGATTAAGTGTACTATAGCATGTGAATAATCGCAGAATTCCAAAAATATCTGTTCCACGCGTCCTTCTCATGTCTTGAAGGAAAGATAAACAGTATAAGGAATTTAGTTAGCTGGGAAGCTCAGGTATAGAACACTTGCCTGCCACGTGCAAGGCCCTGGGTCAGCTCCCCAGCACTTGTCTTGTGTGTGTGTGTGTGTGTGTGTGTGTGTGTGTGTGTGTGTGTGTGTGTGTGTGAGTGCGCGCACACACACATTTTAAACTAAATTCATGTTTCATATTGTCTGGGAAGATTTTGTTGTGAGTTTTGAGACAAGATTCCTAGGCATTCCAGGCTGCCTTTTAAATAATGATCCCTCTCCCTCCAGCTTCCCTGCGCTGGGATTACAGGCTCTTTCAGTCCTTTAAACGTTTGTTTTGGAAATCATAACCACCTATCGGAATGAGCAAACTATATGAAAGAGAGACAGGGAAATCACCTCCCAAGTCTTCTCTTTCTGAGCACATGAAGTTCCCATTGAAGCAGAGCTGTAGGGCAGAATTAGTTTAGAATGAGGTGAACAAACTGCAGTCCTTTAACGAAATCTCACCCACCACCGACTTTTGTACGGCCCCAAACTGAAAATGATTTTTTCCCCATTTCCAAGCGTTTGAAAAAAAAAAAAAAAAAGAGAGAGAGAGAATGTTTTGTGACCCGTGAAAAGTACACTACGTTCAAATTTCAGTGCCTATAGTTTTACTGGAAGATAGCCAGGTTTGTCCATATTTTCTATGGCTATTGCTACAACACGGAAGAGTGCCTGGCCCCCTTTAAAGAAAATGTTTGACCACCAGTGTTCTAGAACACAGAGGACCCATGCTACAACACCCTTCTAACCCACCCCCTCTCGCCACCCCCTCAGCGTTAGTCACCAACAAGATTCTTGGAGCTGACATGGAGGGAGGGCGTTATAATAATGAATTGTACCACATGGGAAAACAGAGACCCAGGCAGTAAATTTCTATATAAGGGAATATGACTGTTTTTCTGCCACATACTAGAGTAACGTCTGAGTTTGTTTCCCGATCAGAAAAGAGGGCATCACCGCGGCATCCGCATGGCTGCGTTTAAGCATGAAGGCACTTGGAAAGCTATCAAGGGAACAAATGTTCCGGGGGTGTTTTTGCAAGGAGAGCCTCTGAGTCTAGATGTAGACTGCGGTTCCCTTTCAGCGTAGGCGCCTGGGCCCCTCTGCTCTGGCCCTCATTTTCTCCTCTCCAGCTCCCGTTGGATCATGTGGCTCTCTTTCTCTGCAATGCCCTCCCCCCCCCCCGCCGCCGTCCCACACTCTTAGGGCTGTAAAGCTGCACAGCATAGCAGAACTCAGGTATGCAGGCCTAGATTAGCCCAGCCCAGCTCTCTCCGGTTCAGCAAGCCAGCAGCGGGGTCAAGATGGGACCCCTTCAGGTGACAAGAATGACTCAGCAGGGGCCTAGGCAGGAACTGAAATAGTAAAGCCCGGGCAGGCACAAAATCGCTTGCAGCACGAAGCCAACAAACCAGTACGTTAAGGACGCAAATAGGCGAGCAAACAAAAAGTAATTTAAGTCAGCTTTAGGCCATGGGTGAACTGGGGGCCTGTGCCATCTCAGGCTTTATATTTAGCTTAAAAGGCCGGCCCCGCTTAAGGCAGAAAAACGACCACAGTCTCTCCTAAAGGTCCCTTTCGTTTATGACAAACGTCGCCGTGGCCCGACCGGGCCCTTGAAATGGTTAGAGGAGAGCCTTTGAGGGGTGTACAAAACTGCATGTCCGTGCTTATCTGGGAGACTTGGAGGACACTGTAATCTCTCGAGAATAGGAAACCATTTTCCTCGCTAGCTCTGAGATTTTGCTTTGCTAAGGCGGCTGCAGCTTCCCTGCCCCCCTCGCACCCCCGCCGCTGCTGCTGCTTCTAGCAACCACGCCCCGCGGGCCCCAGGGCTTCTTGGCCCTGAGGCTCGCAGCCCCCGCGCAGCCTGCACACCGCGCTCCCATCCGCCCCACCCCCGCGCGGCCCCATCCGCCCCCGCGGCCAGCCTTGGGAGCGCCGAGCGACGCCTCGCGCCTGCGCCTCGCTAACTTCCTGCCGCGGAACGTCCCACCCACTCATGAGGAGCCCGCCTCCGAAATACGCGTAAAGCCCGCCCGCCGCACACGATTGGTTAAGGTAGTGGAGCCGTTGGCTCCCAGGCCCGCCTCTCCACCGCCTCTCCGGTTTCCCAGGGCGGATGCGCCTGCGCTCAGCTGCCTGGGCGGGCTGAAAGGCGCGGGTTGAAAAGTCTCGTTCCAAGTTTGGAGAGAGAGGAGAGCGGCTCAGACCTCGGTACCCGCAAGCGGGGAGGAGGCAGGAGAGAAGGACGCGGCGTCTGGGGGGGGAGCACCCAGGCAGCCAGACCAAGCTCAGGCTACCCGAGCTAGGAGTGCGTGACGTGCTTGGGTAAGGCAGGAGCGCCTGCGTTCAGGCTGCTCTTGGCTAAACGAGAGAAGTCCGAGGAGGCAAAGGGAGGCGAACGACCCGACGCAAGATGGCGAGTAAAGAGAGTAAGGAGGCCCTGTGGGGCGCCGCGCGCCGGGGCTACGGGGGGCTGCCGGGGGCGGCGGGGGGCTGTGGGGGGCTGCGGGCGCGCGAGGCCGCGGCACGCGCCAGCGAAAGGCGCGAATTGGCGTGGGGAGCAGGGGGCGGGGCTGGACGCGAGGCTCGGCGCGCGCCTGGAGGGGGCCTGCGCGGGACGGGGCCTGCTTGCCGAGGGCTGCGAGCACTTCCGGAGCTGGGCGCGGGGCCGAGGGGTAGGCCCCCTCCCCCACCCTACCCCACCCCATCCCCCCCCCTTCGCGGCCTAGCTCCCTCCCGCGCCCTTGGCTCGGGGGCGCAGGCGGTCGCCGCGGTGAAGCAAGCGCCGCGGATTCTTCCGTGCGCATGTTCGCTGTCCGTCCGTCTTGGGGTCGCGGCCCTTGTCCGTGTTGGGAGAGGGGGTGGGGAGGTGCTGGAGCCCGCCGGACTATGGCTGCCGATGCTGGCGTGGTGGGAGCTGGGGCCTACTCTGAAGCGGGGATGGAGGAAGCAGGCCTGTGGGGTTCGGCTACACGTGGATTTGTCTATGCAAGTGGGTTGTGGCGCCCTTTTACAATACGGGTCATCTTAGAACAGGTGGGAACAGCTATAAAAAGCTAAAAATCTCGATGTTAGTGCAATTAATGACCCAATTTGTTAAACACAGGAAATACTAATCTTGAAAGGGGGGTCGGGTGAAAAAGCTTCCTGGTGTTAATATTCAATATTCACTTTCTGGAAGAGCAGTTCGTGCGCACATAATAGGTAAAAGGAAAGAATAGGTAAGGTGTGGCCATTTCGAGGTGACCTCCAGTATCCGTATCCATAGTTTGACTTCGATCCTTCTCAGCCACTTAATTGTGGGCTTTCTCCAAATTTCAGTGTTTGAAGATACTGTGGAGGAGCGTGTCATCAACGAAGAATATAAAATCTGGAAGAAGAATA
Organism: Onychomys torridus; assembly: GCF_903995425.1. Taxonomy (NCBI): domain Eukaryota; kingdom Metazoa; phylum Chordata; class Mammalia; order Rodentia; family Cricetidae; genus Onychomys; species Onychomys torridus. The sequence continues at coordinate 61,047,368 of NC_050466.1, read as the reverse complement.
CACCGTTTCTGTATGACCTGGTTATGACCCATGCTCTTCAGTGGCCCAGTCTTACCGTTCAGTGGCTTCCTGAAGTGACTAAGTAAGGGTTTCTGGCAACTTTTATTTTGCGTAGATTTAAGTGCTGTTTAGAATTTTCTATGTCTTTTTTTTTTTTTGTATTTTACACACAGAACATAAATGTGTAATTGGTTAGTCCGTGGGTGAGGTAGCAAGTGGTTTTTATGTTCAAAACTTAAGATTTCTGAGATGATTTCTGGCGTAGAAGTGTGGTATTGAGGGGAGAGAAGAATCTATTGTGAGACCAATGATGTTTTTATAGGAAGTGCTGAGTATTATGGCATTCCATGGGCTGTATTAGGATAGCCTCTCTGGACTCCGGACCAATATATTATTTTCATACCTGATAGGAAAAATTACATACATAACAAAAGCTATTGTGACTTGATGGATTTTTGTAACTGAACCGTTTATATGATGCTTAAAGTAAATATATATTAAGTTACTAGCAATAGTTGACTAAAGAAAAGATGTTCTTTGTTTTCAGTATGGAATTTAGGATGAAATTCTTTTTAAGTCCTTGTCTGAAATATTTGTAAAATTTCTCTGGCATTATTGATGATATTTACTGAGCGAGGACAGAACTTTGATAGAGGTACATTTTATCATTCTAGATTTACCAACGAGGAAAAGGGCTGACAAGCACTATACTCAGGCGCACACTACTGGTGATTGCCTGGCTTTCAAACCAGGGCTCAACCAACCCAAACCGGTTGGCTCCAGAATCAAGGCACCGCCTTTCTTATACAGGCATGCACCTTTTCCAATAGGAATATGGCCACATACCTTAAAAGTATATTGAATTTTTGTGTTGTGAGTCTATAATTAGGATTAAGTAAAACTAATATACAAGGATGATTTTTTTTTTTTTTTTTTTGGTTTTTCAAGAAAGGATTTTTCTGTGTAGCTTTGCTCCTTTCCTGGAACTCACTTGGTAGCCCAGGCTGGCCTCGAACTCGCATAGATCCGCCTGCCTCTGCCTCCCGGGTGCTGGGATAAAAGGTGTGTGCCACCACCGCCCGGCACAAGGAAGATTTTGTGACCAGTTTCAAAAGGAAGCCTTTTTAAAAATTTACTTATTTATCTATCTTTTAAATATTATTATTATTTGTTTTTGTTTCTCGAGACAGGGTTTCTCTGTAATTTTTTTTTAAAAGATTTATTTACTTATTATGTATACAATGTTCTGCCTGCATGTAGGCTTGCAGGCCAGAAGAGGGCACTAGATCTCATTACAGGTGGTTGTGAGCCACCATGTGGTTGCTGGGAATTGAACTCAGGACCTCTGGAAGAACAGCCAGTGCTCTTAACCTTTGAGCCATCTCTCCAGCCCCATCTCTGTGTAGTTTTGCGCCTTTCCTGGAGCTCGCTTTGTAGACCAGGCTGGCCTCGAACTCACAGAGATCCGCCTGCCTCTGCCTCCCGAGTGCTGGGATTACAGGCGTATGCCACCACCTATGCCACCACCGCCTGGCTGGAAGCCTTTTTTAAGTAAAGTTACTTGTAATGGCTAGATTCCATACATGAACATCAACTTAACAGATGGGGACTTACAATCTGAAAATCTGTGATTTTTTTTTTTTTTTTGGCAAGGCTTTTTATTTAATACTAAGTGTTTATTTTAAAAATCTAAATGTACAGATGTGAGAAGAGGCTTCAATGGCTAAATAATGGGAGTTTATAAGCATTTTTTTTTTCAGCACTGTGGATGAGCCAAACCCAGGGCCTTAGCATGGTAGGCATGTGCTCTGTGGCTGATCTGTTTTTGAGCAGATTCTAAAATAGACTGTAGACTGGCAAGCTGGCTCAGCATGGTAAAAGGTACTTGCCTCCAAGACTGAGGACCACATTCAGTCTCCAGAACCCACATGGTAGAAAGAATTGACTTTTGCACATTGTACTCTGATTTTCACATGCACACAGTTGCATACACAATAAATAAAAAGATTGAGCTGGGTGTGGTGGCACATGGCTGTAATTCCAAGTTATAGGCCTGCCTGAGGTACATTGTAAGACTCTTGGGCGGGGGTGGGGGGGGGGGGGGGGGGGGTTGGGGATTGAGCTCAGTGGTAGAGCGCTTGCCTAGCAAGCCTAAGGCCCTGGGTTCAGTCTTCAGCTCTGGAAAAAAGAAAAGAAAATTTAAAGCCGGTCAGTGGTGGTGCACTCCTTTAATCCCAGCACTCGGGAGGCAGAGGCAGACAGATCTCTGTGAGTTTGAGGCCAGCCTGGGCTACCAAGTGAGTTCCAGGAAAGGCACAAAGCTACACAGAGAAACCCTGTCTCGAAAAAAAAAAACAAAAAACAAAAAAAAGAAACAAACAAAAACCCAAAGGGCCAGAGAGATGGCTCAGTGGTTAAGAGCACTGGCTATTCTTAAAGAATATCTGGATGATTCCCAGCACCCACCTGGTGTCTCATAACCTTCTGTAATTCAGGTTCCAGGGCACCTGATGCCCTTTTCTGACTTAAGCAGAGGCCTGAGTCATGCATGTGATAACCAGACATAAATGCAGTCAAAATATCCATATTCTTTTTTTTTTTTTTTGGCCAGAGCTGAGGACCGAACCTAGGGCCTTGTGCTTGCTAGGCAAGTGCTCTACCACTGAGCTAAATCCCCAACCCCCCATATTCTTAAAATAAAATAAATCTTGAAACATTAAATTAAAAACAAGCCATGAACCTATACACAGAAGTATTCAGGTTCTTTTGGAATTTTGTTGCACTTGTCTTTTTTTTTTTTTTGTCTTCCTGTTATTCAGGACTTAAAAATTTTAACAGTTTATAGTTCTTTTTAAACCTTTTAAACTTAACTACAGCATAATAGAAAAGAATGAGGACTTAAAGGTCACATACCTGGGTTTGAATCTTGCCTCTGCTACCTTTGTGTGCTAAGGTAGGTTGTTTAGATTCAGTCTCCCTTAGTTAAGTCTCATCTACAGATAACTGAAAATGTTAGTAGTACCAACTTACTACTACATTTAGGGGAATTCAATATGGTCTTGTATGTTGTCTTGTGTAGAGTAAAAAAAAAGTTAAGTGATGACTGATGTTGATTCTCCTACCTCATATGTATCCCTGGTTGGCCTAGAACTCACTGTGGAGATAGACTAGCCTAGAACTGTTATACCCCTGCCTCTGCTTCCAGAGTTCTGGATTAAAAGTGCACCACCATGCCTGGCTTGTTCAGACATTTTTTTTCCCCAGACAAGGTTTCTCTGTGTAACTACCCTGGCTGTTCTGGAACTTACTTTGTAAACCAGGCTGGCCTCGAACTCAGAGATCTACCTGCCTCTGCCTCCCTAGTGCTGGAATTAAAGGCTGGAGCCAGTACAGCCTAGCTGTTCAGAAATAATTTTAAGGGTTGAAATACCTCTTTATTTGGACTTTAATGAAAGCATTTTTTCTTTATACATGGTCTCACTATGTAGCTCTGATTGGCCTAAAACTTAGAGATCCACCTGCCTCTGCCTCCTGAGTGCTGGGATTATAGGCGTGCGCCACCACTGCCCAGCTAAAAACTATTTTTAATGTTACCTATGATGTGTTTTAAATAGTTTTTAAAAATAATAAGGCTGAATATCCCTTATGAAGTGTTTGGGACCAGAATCTGCATTTGGAAGAGTTTTATTTGCATGTACTTAATGAGTTTTCTCCCGGATGAGACCCTAATCTATATGTAGCCTAAAAAAAATTTACAGTGTATTTTTTAATCTCTGTTATTTTTTCTTTTTAAAGATTTATTTATTATGTATACAATTTTCTGCTTGCATGTATACCTACAGGCCAGAAGAGGGCACCAGATCTCATTTCAGATGGTTGTGAGCCACCATGTGGGTGCTGGGAATTGAACTCAGGACCTCTGGAAGAGCAGTCAGTACTCTTAACTGCTGAGACATCTCTCCAGCCCTACACTGTATTTTCAATTGAGATAGTTGTAGGTTATAAGAAAATGCAAAGCATATGAATTATTGAATATTGAGTACTGCTGTGTGGTGCTTTGTGGGGTTTCATTTTGAGGGTATGAAGTGACTGGTACTTTATCACCATATACAGTGGTAGAAATGTTGGCTGATTTTTACAAAATGCCTGTCTTTGAGTAACAAGACCCTACTCTACCTCCTGGTATTTTTCTGCCTATATTTAACATGCTTTGTAATAATTACTTGGACTTGCCCAAATAACTGATTGTGTTTTTAAAAAGTCTTTATGAATCCATCACCATTCAAGGCAGCACTTTACCACTGAATTATATTTTTGTTCTTTACTAAAAAATTTCTTAGGTAACAATCATTACATAAGTATATAGTGTGAAAAGTAAGTCCCCTTCCACGTCATATCCTAATTCCCCCTCCCCTAGCAGAGGCAGCTGTCTTCAATTTCTTTTTTTTTTTTTAAAAGATTTATTTATAATACATAGTGTTCTGCTTGCATGTATGCTTGAATACCAGAAGAGGGCACCAGATCTCATTACAGATGGTTGTCAGCCACCATGTGGGTGCTGGGAATTGAACTCAGGACCCCTGGAAGAGCAGTTAGTGCTTTTAACCTCTGAGCCATCTCTCCAGCTCTTGTTTTCAATTTCTTGCCCATCTTTTTTTTTGAGGATTGAACCCAGAGTCTTGTGCTTGCTAGGCAAGCACTCTACCACTGAGCTAAATCTCAATCCCCTTTCTTGCCCATCTTTATATAATGTAGAAGTACATTATCCATTTTTTTTTGTTTTTATTTTGAAGATTGAATTCTGGGCCTCATGATTACTAGTCAAGCACTCTACCGCTAAGCATTATCCATAAACTTAAAAAAATACATGTTTTCATTTTGAAATAAAGTCTCTGTGGCTGGGGGGTAGCCTTGAACTGGAATCCTCCTGCCTTGGCTTCTGAGTAGGATAACAAGACCTGGCTTTGTTGTTGTTGTTGTTGTTTTTTTGAGACCTACTGACCTCAAATTCACTATGTAGCCATGGATAACCTCTACCTTTTAGTTCCTGGGAGTTTTTTGGTTTTTCGAGATGGGGTTTCTCTGTATAGCTTTGCGTCTTTCCTGGATCTCGCTCTGTAGACCAGGCTGGCCTGGAACTCAGAGATCCTCCTGGCTCTGCCTCCCGAGTGAGTGCTGGGATTAAAGGCGTGCGCCACCACTGCCCCACCACCCAGCTTGTGTTTTTAATAATGGAGATAAAACGATTTTTAGTAAAGAGGAAATAATCCCTATGTAATCAAGTTGTGTGAAACTGGAATATTTGAATTTGATTCAAGAGAAAATTTTAAGATTTCCCCCAGTTTAGCTTCTTAGAAAGGTCTTTCTTAAAAAGGTCCTATGATAAACTAAACTGTTTATCTACCTGCTTTTATTATACTTACTGGTCTTCCTTTTCTTCCTTAACCCCACTAAAACAGTCATTTTCTTCTCCATAACAAGTCTCTTATGAGATCTATTTAAGATTACTTTTGTTTTTTAAGTCACATCCCTGTAAAGTGTCCCAAGTCCTCCTAAAGTACATTATTTTAGGGCCTCCTCCCCCCAGCACTAGAGATTGAACCCAGGGTTCATGCATGGGAGTCGAATGCTGTACCACCAACTATTTCCCCAACACTCTTTGTTTTGAGCTAGGGTCTCTGCTTAGTTGTGCACACTGGTCTTGAACTAATTGCATGGTCCTATAGGCCTTAACTTGTGATTTTGCTGCCTCAGCAGCATGAATACTTGAGATTGTAGATGTAGGACACCTAGCTAGAGCCTAAATTATCTAAGTTATTTTTGCTGAGTAAAAATAAGTGTGCATGCCTGTTCCTGCCCCAAGTTATATCGTATTTTTGGCTTAACTGCATGCATCAACTAATACCCCTAAAAGTTACTATCGCTTAGGTATGGCTACCTATTATCTTCATGAGTTTTGTATGGTTTTTTTTTTTTGCCATAAGCCAAACTAACTTGACAGAACTCAATTTTTTAACTTATTACTAAATAACCTCTAAACCTTTTTTGTTACTAAAAGTCACTGATACCTTTATATAAGTGAAATTTAGGAACAGTTAAGTAGGACCTAACTTGTCTGGTGTTAGGGCTAGAGCACTAGTTCTTTGTGGGACCATGGAACACAGTTGAAAATTACTATACTATAAAAGACAAATGGGAAAGCATTATTGATATGTAGCAATACAAAATTCACTGTTTGGATTAAGGTGCCAAGAGGCACTGGCAAATTTTTCAGCTTCAAGGTGAGTTTCCATAGGACAAAGTAACAAACAGTTCCATTGAAAATGTCCATTGCATAGGCATCATAAACACAAATAAATGGTTTTATATATATCATGCCATTTGTACTTAATCTATTTTTTAGGTGAAAATGAGACCAGAGGGAAGTTGTGTTTTAAATAGTTGCATATAGCTAGTTTTAGTTTGAACCAGGATATAAACCCATTTTTCCTGATTTAACACTTGACTCGTTCCATTCTACCTCATTGCCTCATACTGGAAAATCAGAAACATCTAACATATTAGATGTCAGATACATTAAAATGTGTCTAGGGGGCTGAAGGTATAATTTTAGTAGGAAGTTGGAGTATATATAGGATTAGTGGTGGACTGCTATGTAGATGTTGGTGTGTTTGGTGAGTCGATCTATTACTGTCTTCAGAGTGCTGCTCTAGGAAAGGTAACATTCATGATAATTGAGGCCAAGGAAGAAAACTTCAGGAGGAAGAAAAACCAAACCCTCTTCATATAGAATGTTTTCATATATTTGAAAGTATGGGGATAATAAAGTTGGTAACTAGATGGGAAGCAGGTTTGTAGTTGGTACTCAGTATATATTTGCTAGAGAAATTTTAATATGTTTTGAGGGAAGTAGACTGACTGTGTTTGTTAGTAATTGAAAAATTCGTATAGGGTTGGTGTGACGTGTTTTTCTCCTAAACAGACCAGAAGGAAAGGATTATGCCCTGCATTGGCTAGTGCTGGGCACTCATACATCTGATGAGCAGAATCATCTGGTGGTTGCTCGAGTCCATATTCCTAATGATGATGCACAGTTTGATGCTTCCCATTGTGAGACTGACAAGGGAGGTGGGTATACTACATATTCCAGTATTGATGTCAAAGGAAATATTTCTCCTTCAAAGCATGTATATTCAAATTTTATACTCTTAGCTTTTGGCTTAGCAATGTAACTTTAAGAACTATTGACCTAACATATATGTGAGGTTTTCACAATAACATTGACAGTATTGAAAATTTAGGATTATAGGTTCATTGGCAGAAAAAATTTTTTATATCCAAGATAGAACTTTATTAACTTATGAAGTAGATATTGATATAATGCAAATGAGCTTTGAGAATAAATTTTCATATGGCGTGTGGCCTGTATTTTAGAGATTTTCTTTTTCTCCTCAGTTTGTGTTCTATTCTGTCAGGGTAAAATCTGTTGGGTGATGGAGTTAAATGACTTGTGAGTTTTAATCCTGAGTGTGTATGTTTTGTTTATGTCTCCTCACTTTAGAATTTGGTGGCTTTGGTTCTGTAACAGGAAAAATTGAATGTGAAATTAAAATTAATCATGAAGGAGAAGTAAACCGTGCTCGTTATATGCCACAGAATCCTCACATCATTGCCACAAAAACACCATCCTCTGATGTGTTGGTTTTTGACTATACAAAACATCCTGCTAAACCAGGTATGTAATAATAAAATAAAGCCAGGCCATTACTTAAATGAATATCCTTTTTATATGAGAAGATAATACTTTATTTTATTTTATTTTTTTAAAAGATTTATTTATTTATTAGGTATACAGCATGTGTCCCTGCAGGCCAGAAGAGGGCACCAGATCCCATTACAGATGGTTGTGAGTCACCATGTGGTTGCTGGGAATTGAACTCAGGACCTGGAATTGCAGTTAGTGCTTTTAACCTCTGAGGCATCTCTCCAGCCCGAGAAATATTTTAAAAATCATTTAAAATCCTATGCTGTGGAGGCTGAGTAGATAGCTTAGCAGCAGTTAGACCTCTAGCTGCTCTTCCAGAGGATCTGGGGTTGATTCCCAGCACCCACATGGCAGCTCACAGTCCTCTGTAACACTAGTCTAGGAGATCCAATACATTTTGGCCTCGGGGCAAATACCTATACGCAGAATAAGTTTTAAAAAATGTAGTATACTGTGTAATATTTAAAGGTTTATAAATTGGAGAATCCCATAACCACTTTCAAGTTGGGTAATTAGCCAGAGGAACCCAATTGCAGGTTACAGCAAAGGATCCAGAGCAAAAGCAGAAGAAAAAAGACATCATTCAGGTAGGTAAGCAGTAGACAAGTCTCCAGAGGGAACAAACACAGGCTTTTGAGTACTTCCTTCCTGGGGTCAAACAGGACATATCTTTTCTATATCAGAAAACCACAGGAATATGTGCTAAGTGACTGTACAGAGAAGCCTGTTTGAGTCCCAGGATCTGGAGTTTCTAATGGAAATCTGGTCACAGACTCCATGTACATTAATGGTAATAAAAACCAATAGCTTCAACACTGAAGTTAGATGAATCCTTGGTAAACAGTTCTACAACAAATTGCTACAGCATGCCTTCACTGCTCTGAGCATGTCACATTCTGAGAGGTTGGCCAAGGGTCATTCATGATTTCAGGCTACCCTAGGCATATGCAAGTTAGTGGCCAGACCTGCTGCTATATTAGATATAGTTATAAAAATTGCCTTGGGGTGAGATGATGGTGTTTTCCAAAACCAGGCAGAATAGTTGTAGGCTAGATAAAGCCATTGTTCGGTTTTTGTTTTGTTTTGTTTGTTTGTTTTTGTTTTTTGAGACAGGGTTTCTCTGTGTAGCTTTGTGCCTTTCCTAGAACTCATTTGGTAGCCTAGGCTGGTCTCAAACTCAGAGATCCGCCTGCCTCTGCCTCCCAAGTGCTGGGATTAAAGGCATGCGCCACCACCACCTGGCAAGCCTTTGTTTTTGTAGAATTGCTGTTATGGCTCACTCAGTGAAGGAGTCTGAGAAACGGATAACTTAGTGGTTAATGTGTTTCTTTTTTTCCTTAGATCCAAGTGGAGAATGTAATCCCGATCTTAGATTAAGAGGCCATCAAAAGGAAGGCTATGGTCTTTCCTGGAATTCTAATTTGAGTGGACATCTCCTGAGCGCATCTGATGACCATGTAAGAACTGTGTTTTTTTTTTTCTTAATCTACTGTATCTTATATTAAGAGTGAAAGTGTCATAGATAGATCTAAGCTAAAGAATCTCTGTAGAGATGGAAAATTTTCTAAGATGATGCCATAGATTGTTGTGTTAACATTTTCCTAAGTTTTAAGACAATGACTGCAGACTACTCTATTAGAGACTTAGGATATCACAGAGCTCTTTTGAAGATTGTTTAAAAGAAGACTGGCAGATTCATTTTTTCATTTATTATTTAAGTGTAAAACTCAACAGATTTTACTTTGTTCAAAATTGTTACTAATTTTAGACTATTATCATTAGGTGTTCCAAAATGAAATTCCATAGATGTTAAACAGTTACTCCTTGCTTTTCTTTTGCTAACAGCTGTAGCTAACACATAGGTTTACAGTACAATATTTCCCTTCCATTGAATGGGCCTCTCACATACATATAACGTGATCAGTTACTTCTGTAACAGTCTTGGCCACTATTGCACCAGTGTGTACAGCTTGCCTTGGGATACAGAATTCAGAGCTGAATAAGATTGTTAATGACTTTTCTATCCTTCTGGTACCAGGAGGACCAGCGAGAAAGTAGTGAAAGCTGGCTCAGTTCCAGCTAGATTTCTCTGTCCTATAACCTTAGGATATGTTGTCTTCAACAGTTAGGATCTTACTATTTAGTTCTGGTTGACAATAAACCACAGTAGTAATTGTCTATTTGGTTTTAGGGAGATAAATATGTCCCTGAATAAGAGGTTAACTTTTAAATCTGGCATTTTCATAGCTTTAGTTCTTTTTTTTTTTTTTTCTTCCTCTCAGACTGTCTGCCTGTGGGATATAAATGCAGGACCAAAGGAAGGCAAAATTGTGGATGCTAAAGCAATCTTTACTGGCCACTCAGCTGTTGTAGAGGATGTGGCCTGGCATCTTCTCCATGAGTCCTTGTTTGGATCTGTTGCTGATGATCAGAAACTTATGATGTAAGATGGAAGGTTCAGTGGAACCTTTGTGGGTGATCTGGGTGACCATCAGTGATTGGTAGACTGATTGAGTCCTATTTCTTGAAAGCTATGTTGTGGTTTAAAAATGAGAAATAGGTTGAATGGTGATAAATTATAAATTTGAGATCCAGAGTAACTGATTAGAGAGACCAGGAAGGAAGAGATTGTTTCTATCAGGGTGTAGCCATCAAAGTGCATTAAAATCATTGAATACCTCATGTTTCATAAGGAACTATTGTACTACTGAGCAAAAGGAGAACAATATACTGAAATTTAACAAGGCTAAATATAGGTAAAAATTATTACATTATTCTGTAGTCTTATTTTGTATATACCTAAAATGGTAGGTAATTAAGATTAGAGATCCAATAAAAAGGACCTAGAAATAATAGCCCCAGTTGTTTTCTGGAGGTTTAAAACATGTCATTTAGTAGTCAGAAACCTAAATTGCCAGCTGTGTGTGGATTGTGTATTTGTGAATGGGTAAGCACATCATAGCTTGTGCAGAAAGGAATAGCCTCTCTTGAGCCAAGTGTTTGGGAGTGGTAGGTGGTGCTGTATTGTATGCCTTGTCTTGTCCTTTTGTGTTTCAGATGGGACACCAGATCCAATACTACTTCTAAGCCAAGCCATTTGGTGGATGCACACACTGCTGAGGTCAACTGCCTCTCATTCAATCCCTACAGCGAGTTCATTCTAGCAACTGGCTCTGCAGATAAGGTTTCATGGTTTTGTTTTTTTTTTTTAATTTTCCCCTTAGTGTTTACTAAGCCCTGTTGTACTTTAATAGGAATTTTAAAGGTCATACATAAAGTATAGAAATCATTTTCATTTGGTTTCTTCTCTATAGACTGTAGCTTTATGGGACCTGCGCAATCTAAAACTAAAACTCCATACCTTTGAATCGCATAAGGATGAAATTTTTCAGGTATATGACAGTTCTTAAAATTTTTATTTATAATTGTGTGCATTTGTATGGGTATATGCATGTGGAGGGAGGTCAGAGAGATTCAGTTTTCTCCTACTATGGGATCTAGTGGCTCAACTCAAATTTTCCATGGTTTTTGTTTTGTTTTGTTTTTGTTTTTTGGTAAGCACTTTATTCATTAAGCTGTCTTGCCAGCCCAGTTTTCTGATGTTTTTATGTCATGTTTTAGTGACTTTATGAAAGGGGGGAATGTTTTTAGTTTTTTCCCTGAGATAGGGTTTCACTGTCCTGGCTGTCCTGGAACTCACTCTGTAGACCAGGCTGGCCTCAAACTCAGAGATCCATGTGCCTCTGCTTCTTGAGTGCTGGGATTAAAGGTGTGCGCCGCCGCCGCCGCCGCCGCCGCCGCCGCCGCCGCCGCCACCACCACCACCACCACCACCTGGCAAGTTTTTTCTTTTATTTGGTGGTGGGGTGTTGGACATTAATTTCTTTTCAAAATTTTTCTTGGTTTTACTATGTCAGACTATCAGGATGGTGAATTTTTGTTGCTGCCATTGTTTTTGAGAAGCCCCCAGTCCAGAAGTAGAAACATTCTTCCAAAACAGTTTGAAATCGGGTTTTCAAAGATTCTTCAGTTAAGAGTGCCACTATGTTGGATCCACTAGTAAAAAGGTCTCATACATGGTTTTAGAATAGAGATTATAGGTTAGGATAGACTGAATAGTTTTAAAAGTTTCATGGATGGTTATGAGTCTAAAAAGGTTTCTAGGGTCTACCTGGGTTCTTCAGTACTAAAGAAATTTGACTTTCCTGGGTGGAGGATGAGGCGGAGGCTGGGCCTTTTAAGAGATACTTAAGGACTTGGTAGAACAAGCATAAAGCACTGGGTTCAGTACCATCAAGGTGGTTGGTTAGGGGTTACTTGAAAGCTTGGATAGTGAGATCTTTGGGCTAAGAAATGGACACATAGTGTGAGGTGGGGAAATACGGTTTAGAATGATAGCTACAAATCAAGGAACAGAGAACTCTTTAAATAAATTTTCAAAATAATCTATTGCTAGGTCCACTGGTCTCCACATAATGAAACTATTCTGGCTTCAAGTGGTACTGATCGCCGCCTGAATGTGTGGGATTTAAGGTAATTTAAGATCTGGTGATGAGGTACTATACTGATGTGCTAATCTGACAGGTTACATAATAGAGCTCATGAACCAGGAAAGCAGTTTGCTAATCCAACTTCAATAAATTTTTAACTGTCTAAGAATTTTTGTTCTGTAATATAAAAGAAAATGAACAAATAAGAAATTGCTCATGCTGGGCGTGGTGGTGGCACACTTTTAATCCCAGCACTCAAGAGGCCAACTCAAGTGAGTTCGAGGCCAGCCTGATCTACAGAGTTCTAGGACAGCCAGAGCTGCTACACAGAGAAACCCTGTGTTGAAAAAGCCAAAAAACCAGAAATTGCTTATGAGTTTTGTATGAGTATTTTGCCTGTGTGTGTGTGTGTGTGCAACACATGCATGCCAGATGCCACAGATAGTAGAAAACAGCATCTGGTCTGCTGGAACCGGAATTATGGATAGTTGTAAATTACCATTATGTAGGTACTGGGAAGTAAACCCCTGTTCAGCTTGAGCAGCAAGTGCTCTTAACTACTTAGCCTCCTCTCCAACCTTGAGTTTTGTTGTTGCTCAAGTATGAAACTCATTTTGCTAATTAAAACGCCTATGGGTGATGTAGGTCAGCGATACAGCTAGCATATGCAAGTGAGTTCAGTCTCTAGCACCACAAGCATTAAAATATTGGCTTTATGTCTCATTGGAATCACATAGTATATAAGCACAGAACTATTGGATTTGGTTTGGGGTTTTTTTGTTTTGTGTGTGTGTGTGTGGGGGGTCTTGTGTAGCTCAGACTGGCATCAAATTCCTGATAATCCTGCCTTCTTCCAAGTGATATGATCACAGGTCAAAGGCCAAGTTCAAAGCCAGCTAGGGCTACATAATCTGACCTTGTCTCAAACTGACAAAGAAAACTTAATTTCTCTGGGGTAGTCAGGTAGGGAGGGAGGGGCTGAGGGAGGGGCTAACTCAATAAAATACTTTTGCCTACCATGTGAGGGGCCCTGGGCTCAAGCCTACCCTCCCCCCCCAATCCTTATGACATGACATTCCTTGGGTTATATATTGCATAGCTAAAAGCTGCTATATCTTTAGATATGATGTACTGTAATGCAAAAGGCCTAAAGCGTATAGAGGCTGCACATTAGTTCACGTATACTTTTGTATGTGTTTTGTACTTAGTTCTGATCTATTAAAACCACAGTTAAAATTTTGAAGGAATTTTGAGCTAATGTTTATTATGACATAATACAATATAGAAAAATAAAAGCTCCTAAAGCAGTGATTCTAAAGCAATGTTTCTCAACCTTCCTAATGCTGTGACCCTTTAATATAGTTCCTCATGATATGGTGACCTGCAACCATAAGATTATTACTATTTTTTTTGTTTTTTTTTTTTTTTCAAGACAAGGTTTCTCTGTAGCTTTGGAGCCTGTCCTGGATCTTGCTCTGTAGACCAGACTGGCCTCGAACTCACAGAGATCCACCTGGCTCTGACTCCCGAGTGCTGGGATTAAAGGCGTGCACCACCACCACTGCCTGGCATAAAATTATTTTTATTGCTAGTTCGTAACTAGTTTCGCTACTGTTCCAATTCGTAAATACCTGTTTTTGGACAGTATTAGGCGACCTCTCTGACAAGGTCACCCAACTCCTTGGTTAAGAACCACTGTCCTAAGTGATTCTCATAGAGAAATACTTTTATAATAAATGTATGTATTTTAAGATAAAACTTCATGGAAAACTTTGGTAATGAAGGCTTTATGCTCTTTCTTAATAGTAAAATTGGAGAAGAACAATCAGCAGAAGATGCAGAAGATGGGCCTCCAGAACTCCTGGTATGCATTAGATTAAATATCATAGGCACATTGGATTATTTCTCATTAGCCTATCTCAGGAATGGGTCAGAGCTTCAAAGTTTTGCTTGCCAGGGATTTAAAAAAGAAAGTCCAGGAGGTTATTGTGATTAGGTTCTGACATTTATCAAAAATAGGAAATAGAGCCCCAGAAGGTTAATATATTATGTATTTGCAGTAATTTTATAGTCCCTAAGAGAAGCTACTTAGGGGCTAGAGATAGCTCAGCAGTTAAAAATACCTACTACTATTGACATGACCAGAGTTCAGTCTAGTGCGCATGCCAGGTAGCTCACAATCTTAACTCCAGTTCCAGAGGGATCCAACACATTTGGCTTCCATGGGCACTGCACTCGCGTGTACATACACATAAATACTTTTTAAAATCTATCATGATTTTGCTGTATTTAAAGAAAGCTTGAAGTTAAATAGTACTCTATTTAAGAGTAGTAAATTAGTAGCTAGAGAGGTAGTTCAACAGGTAAAAGCTAAAGGGGAGGTCAGAGGTTTGGACCTGGCCTACAGAGCAAGAGCCCGTTTGGGGGTGTGGGTGGGGGACCATGAGATTATTCATTTGTAAAGCTGTTTACCATACCATTTCATGTAATGGGGAAGTTGCTTTTCCCTTTTTTCTTTTTTTTGGAGATTATCTCTAGCCCAGGCCTCGGTCTCAAGTGCTGAGATTATATTTCATGTTCTTTTAAATGATAAGGTGATTGGGGCATTTTATTTAAATGATTCGGACTTTTTATTTAGATTGAATATAACTTAATTGGCAGAGAACTAACTCATTGTCAAACTGAAGTCAAACTTTTTGAATCAAGTTCTGATATGAAGTATATTAAGCACAGTGGCCTTTTTTGTTGTGTTTTTTCATGACATGGTTTATCTGTGTAGCTCTGGCTGTCCTGGAACTTGCTCTGTAGGCCTCAAAGTCACGTAGACCCACCTACCTCTGCCTCCGGAGTGCTGAGATTAAAGATGTACACCATCACCACCTGGCATGGCACAGTGCCTTCTTTTTCTTTCTCTTTCTTTCTCTCTTTCTTTCGAGCTGAGGATCGAACCCAGGGCCTTAAGCTCACTAGGCAAGCGCTCTACTACTGAGCTAAATCCCCAACTCCCACAGTGCCTTCTTATGAGGTAGTCTCTTAGAGAAAATAAGATATCTTCCTTTGGCAGTTCTTGGGGAAAGGTCATTGGCCTATGCTGTAGTCTAGATCTTAAAAGTCTCAGTATTGTTTTTTTAAGCCCAAGTCTCTATATTATGCCTTGGGAATATGAAGGAAGAGAAGGATGCCTAATGTGAAAGGGCTAGAGAAGAACCAGGAGATTATCAGACATGTTGGAAATGCTTGGTTACTATTCATTGTTCTCAGTTTGGAAGTGGTGGCATGGTTCCAGAAAAATGTTCTTATGTGCAGAGGCCAGAGAACAGGTGGGAATGAAATGTCCCACCTACTATGTAAGATATGAATTAACTTCCTTGAGCCATTTGAATGTGTGGACAGAACACATTAGCAAAATAGTATTTGGTGAGTCTAGGTAGAGTATACAGATGTTCATTGTAGTATTCTAGTCCTTTTTCTGAAAGTTCGAAAGATTTCGGAATATTGGGGTTGAGAATAAATTACAGAGCTCATGTCACACTACCTCTAAATTGTGGGTCAGCCTAAGAAGACTGTTTTAGAAACTATTTTAAAGTCTTGGAAGTTTTAGTATAGGAAAGGATATGAAACCAAGTCTTTTGTTTTTCATTAAGTTCATTCATGGAGGACATACTGCCAAGATTTCAGACTTCAGTTGGAACCCCAATGAACCTTGGGTCATTTGCTCAGTGTCTGAAGATAATATCATGCAGATATGGCAGATGGTGAGTTGAAATATTTTTTTTAATAACTCTTGTAAAAACCGTTTCCCAGGTGATAGGATGTAATAGAAATATTTCATTATTTAGGTGACTTTAAACTTATAGGATGGGAACAGTTTAAAGAAACTTTTCCAAGCCTGCAAAATGGCTCAGCAGGTAAAAAGCACTTGCTTCACAAACCATATGACCTAATAAGATCAGTGCCTGAAACCCATGTAGAAGTGGAAGGAGAGAACCAACTCCACAAAGTTGTTTTCTGACCTCCACACATGTATACACAATAGTAATAATTAAAATATCTCTAACTTTTACCATTTTAATACCATTTTATCCACACATTCATATAAACAAATGCACAACATCTGCTTTACATTTGTCATTGTACTGTCAGCTGGTGTCTTGACATTGTTCTGGTATCTGGTATCAATGCTATCACACAAAGATATGGGAGGAAAATGTTAAGGTGTTTAAAGATGCTGAATTCTCTAACAAGGAACACTAAATAATTGACATTTCTAAGGTTCTGAGTTAACCATTGCTCCCTCTAGTGATGCTTAAAATGTTTTCAGACGATGCCTTTTCTGAACAGTGACTAAATAGTGCATGGGTGACTAGGTATGTCTAAGGAATTCCACACTGACAAATAATTTAAAGGGTACTAGCCACTGAAACAAATTTGACAGTAAGTTTTAAAATGTATAAATTTTATTTAAAAGTTATAAATTCTGTTTTTACCTGTGAATTTATTTGGTTATCTCTAGGCTGAAAATATTTACAATGACGAAGAGTCGGATGTCACGACATCGGAACTGGAGGGACAAGGATCTTAAACCCAAAGTATGAGGTGTTTCTGTTGAATGTATTGCTACATGAATGCTTGATTTATCAAGCGCCAAAAAAGCATTGTATAGTAGGAAATGTAAGTGGGATGGCTTATGGCGTTCTTTACCCTCTGATTCTAGCACTTTCAAGTGAGCTGTTGCGTACTGTATCATATTGTAGCTATTAGGGGAAAAAAGGAATGTTGCTTAAGAAAGGACATCATTATTGTTTTAAAATACACGTTGCTGGGTATTGCCTTTGATTCAACTGTTTTAAGTCCTCATTTTCTCAAACTTTTAAGTGCTTGCTGAAGTTCCCAAATATGCAAGGATAACTTTTACACACTTTTTCCTTCCAACACTTCTTGATTGGCTTTGCAGAAATAAAGTTTTAAAATAAAGTTTGTTTTGTTCTTTTAGAAGCTGGGGAAGGGGTGGATGTGTGTGCATGCTCCCATACATATCTCCTTTCTCCGGTTAAAAATAGGTAAAATTGTTCCTTCGGATGTGTACGCAATTAAGGCCACACTGGCAACCAAATAATACACAGAAGCTGTTAAATTCATCATACATTTACTTAATATGTATCTATACAGAATCGAGTAGATAAAATCAGATTCACGTTAGTGAAAAATCTCTACAAAATGTCTTTGAAAAGCAAAACAAGACTGCCTCTTAACAATTCATATCCTCATGAAAGACGTGGGCTGTAAAAATAAAGCAGTGTGTTTAGCACAAACTAGAAGATATCTGCATCATTTTTTTCACAGTTATTTCCATCTACAGTCTGAAAGAGGTAGATTTTTCTGCAACACCTGAGAATTGAATTGTGATAACCAGGTGTGTAATAAAGGCAGTTGCATACATAACTAAAAAATACTGGTCTCAAGACCAGGAAATGTACTTCTACAAGTCTGAGGATGAATGGCCTGATACCCAAGACCCAAGTTTTCGCTACATTTTGGGGTCTACTGCCACTATAAATATACATCAAGATCGCATGGTAGTGCACCAAATGCAGTAAGTGAATTCAACATTTGAACCTTTTCTGGGCCAGCCTAGTAGCATTACAGTGTTCTAGAATATGGTAGATACAGGGCGTGCTACAAAGCCACAACACTGGGCTGGTGAGGTGATCACTTTAGGGGAGGGTATCCTTCTCTGAGGTCCCATTTGTATTCACAGGGTAATGGGAGGAAAGATTCTGAATGTATCCCAGACAGAATCCCTATCCTCCAAACATCTAGCTAAAAATGCATGTAAGCCAAAAGCAGCAGGCCAGGACTGTTAATCACATTGCTTTATGAAGCCCTTGAAAATATGCAACAGGTCCAAGATTTACAGTCTTCCACACAGGACAAGCACCACAAAAAAATGTGGCAGGCTACACACATGGCTTAATAAAATGTTAAGAGCTGTGTATCAAGCAGACTTATGAAATGTGATCATTAGTAATAATTTCAAAGTAGATTATATTTCTGATATACCTTCATGGGAAATGATCCAGTATTTTCTAGTAGCTGAAGGTGGGAGAGTATTTATAAGAGGCTATTGGAAGGTATTGTTTTTGTTTCTGACACACTTTGACAGTAATAAGATTACAATCTACTTTAAAAATTTCTTTTCCTCCACTGTCTGACCCTTGATTAACATGAGCAATGGTGAAAGTTTAGAAAGATAGAATACTCTACTCTAGGGACTGTTTTCTATCTTTTGGACAATTTTCAGTTCTTTGAACCCAGTTCAGACCATGAATGTGACAGGAGTTTACAAATAAAACTTGTAGCAAAGAGAAATGGAGTTTATTCAGTCCAGTAAGCAATTTAGTCTGATAGTTTTGCTCAATAGAATGTGGTTTATAAAGCATTTCCATGCAAATTATACCAAGACAATAAAGACCTTCTAGTATTTTGCATGGCTGAGCCACATTCAACACTGAGGAAACAAAAAGAATAAGACATGTTTTGCTTAGTTTTGAAATTCCCCAATTCAAAGTGTAGAAACGTTAATACTGGTTTGTTTTGTCTTGTTTTAAGTGACAGCATCAAAGAAAGGAGAAATGGACCAGAAAGCATAAGTTAGAGGTTTTGACTATGTAAACAATCTGCCAAGTCTTCCCAAGATAGAAAAAATGCTGTTTCCAGTGTTCTTACTTTGGAAATTAAATGTTTCAGTTAGTGCTGATTCGTAATTTAAATTCTCTTTCAGGAAACAAAATAACTGACGTTCTTTGCTGATGGAACTTGTAAACCCAGGGCCTCTTATGATAGGCAAGTGCTTACCACTAAGCTACATCCACAGCCCCTGGTGAGAGTCTTAGAACAAATGAACAACCAATTTTCATATAGCCAAAATGTAGGGGGTGAAAAAAAGCTTTTGCCTAATATAAGCTTCATATGAATTTATTCTTGTTCAAAACTCACAAAGTACTGCAAGGAAGAGCAGTTTTCAAAGAATAATCAGCTTTTTCTTAGAGTATGTACATAAACCACCACCATCCATCCACTACAGTGATTATCGGGTAGTCCAGATTCATTTCACATGTGGTACATTCTATCCCAAACCCAGCACAGTATGACTTATTTTTAGTTGCAGAAACATTAAGCCTGTTCATCCTATTTTGTTCACAAGTAACATTTATATATGTTCTGCCAGAACTTTAAGGTTATGTTGTCATCCCAATTTCTCAAGTAAATCAAGAAAAGCTAATTTGAATGGAAAATGCTAAGCTTGTTTCTGACCTATCCCCCATCCCCCTTTATTTAAATAGGCTATTAAGCAAAGGTAATCATCTTGGTATTTTCCTTTGACTAACATTAATGCATTAATGGGCCAAGATGTTTTAATCTAAATTGTTGTCACATCAAGGAACTATCCTGAGAACATAGTTCCTCAAATGGCCCTGTCTTGAATGATATTTTAATTAGGAAAATTAGGTGCAAGGAGCAGAAAGGACAAAGCAATGAAGACATGCACGCCAACAAAGTGGGGAAAATGAGGCAGATGTGCAACATAGTTGAAGGAAATTTATAGATTAAAACTATTTCAAACTGCTAAGCAGCCTCCTGTACCACATAAGTCCAGTAGTTCTAAGAAAATACAGATATGGTAGAAAAAGTAAGAAAAATTTCACCACAAAACCAATAATTACTACTAACAGAGGAATTTATACACAAAATATATCTCTCAATACAGTGATCACATTTCATCCTAGTCAACTGACTCAATGCCTTTCGCAGAACCTGAAGATGAGGGCTTTTGTGCGCCACTTCTTCTCTCACTCACTGACTTGGCTTTGGCCCTAGACTCCAGGTGCATTCCCAGGGCTCTTCTTGAAGTGTTCGTCTCCTTGAAGGAATCCAGGGCAGCACAGGGCTGCATCGCAGGTGACACCAAGTCCCCATCTGCTGCTTTGATAGAAACCTGCTCTTTCAGGACTTCCACCTTCTCGTTGAGCTCATTTCTCTCTGTCTGAAGAGCCCTGCACAGCTTCTCTAACCGTTCCAGTTTTATTTGAAAGGCCTTGTACTCTTTATCACGGACAGTTTTCTGTTGTATTTTTTTTCAAATGAAAAACAAAACCAGTCGACAGTTCGATAACCTCATTAAATACAAATCAGGTATTGTTTGTAAACAAAATAACTGAGCTGAACCAAATTGGAAACTATCTGTTGGTATTGTCTATTTATTATACATGCTTAGTTTCTTCAGAAACCTAACAAGTTAGCATACCTTGACTGGCTATGCATCTTAAGTATAGGAATGCTGTTTAACATAAGGTTTTAAAATTCCATTCTTAAAAAATAGATAAAATCCCCTGAACTTGATAAAAGTTTCATGTTAACATTAAGTTAGTGAAATTGAAGGTAGTTGTTAAAGACTTGCAAAACTAAGCTTATTTAAAAGTTTTTTGTTTAGTTTTTAATGACAGGATTTCTCTGTCTAGTCCAGGCTGTCCTTGAACTCATAGAGATCCACCTGAATCTCTCTCCCAAGTGCTGGGATTAAAGGCAGGTGCCATCACTGCCTGGCAGAATAAGATTCTTATACATGTGTGCTCCAATATTGTACAATCCTCTCAAATTTGTGAAGATGTTATAGGAGGAATATAGATTCAAGTTTGAAAAAACATATCAGAAGATGCTTGAATTAACTGGCAATAAAATGCTTGATCCTTCATTCAGGACCCTCTTATCACTATCCATCCACCAGGAAAGGCATCAGTCTATTCAGTAACTATCATATTCTATGCATAACTAATGATATATCCTATCTCAGGAAACATCTTACCTCTTCAGCCATCTGCAGGAGTGCTTTATTATTGTTTTCCCATTTGGTGCGCCATATCATTGTCTCTTTTTCCAGTTTTTTAATTTTCTTTGTCATCTGTGGAAAAAAATAAGTTAAATTTTCTTTATATATGTGAATATATAAAGACTGCATGTATGTATGTGCACAACATGTGCCCAGTGCTCTCAGGAGGTGAAAAGAAGGCATCAGATCCCCTGGAACTGGAGTCATGGATGGCTGTGAGCCACCGGGTGGATGCTGGGAATTGAACTTCAGTCCTCTGCAAGAACAAGTAAGCTTAACTGCTGAGCCATCTCTCCAGGCCCTAAATTCCATTTCTTATTCTATCAGCTGTCTTATCACAAAAAAAGCTTTAATGTTGTTCCCTTCTCTGTCACTGCATTTGTCTCACTGAGCTGTCAGCTCTCTTGTCTTCAAAGACTAAAAATTGATATGCTACAATAAGCTCTAATCATTTGAAAACTAAAGTGAAATTTAATACTTCTTGAGAAATTAAAGTTATGTTTTAGTTATCTTCACAACCTATACCTTGAATTTTGCTAAAGATAATAAAGTAGACCCCAAACAATCAAGGAAACACTTTCTGTGTTATGTGTGCATAATGGGGGAGTGGTCTCAGTATGTAGCCTTGACTGGTCTGGAACTTGTTATGACTAGGCTGGCCTCAGATTCAAAAGTCTGCTTGCCTGTGCCTCTGGATTGTTAGGATTAAAGGCATGTAATATCATGCCTGGGCAAAGGAACATTCTTAAACCTCTGCTACAAGAAAAGTTGAGAATGAAATTTATCTATGCCTATCATTTGGTCACATTCTCAATATTCTGAGTTCATACAAGCTATGATTTTCAAGTCAGGACACTGAGCCAGGTGCTGTTAAAGGAACCAACAAAGCAGACCAGATGCTTTCTACTGGTGGCTAACACAACAAACAAGGTGGTAGAAGGAGCTCATGGAAGAACTGAGTTGAGTACTGACCCACAGTGATATATATTTTTCCATCCCACAGGATCTTCCACAAGGATAGCAAATTTGGGGTATCCCTGTCTTGAACTGTGTTCCACTTCAACAGTGAGCATGTGCTGGAATTCAGCTAATACTTACTGTGCCTAACAGTTACCCCTCGAATCGGATTATCAACTCAAAGGACTGGTAGGCAGAACAAATCTGCTGCTCATGGAATTCTCCAGATTACTAGGTCTAAAAATACTTCAAGGTGGTAATCTGAGCATTTTTTAGCTCATGGTAATTGAGCATATGTTTAATGAGCCAAACACTTATCTGAAATTGGTAGTCTTTTTTATTTTCTTTAAAGGGCCAGTAATGTGTTTGCCACCAACCCTGATGGACCTGTTCAGTGTAAGGAGAGAACCTAGTCACAGAAGTAGTTCTCTGCTCTCCACACATGTGCCATTGCACATGTGCATACACACACACAAAGTAAATGGGAGCACAAAGTCAGAACTTGTTCACAATCAAATTTTTTAAGACTTATATTTTATTTGTGTGTATCTATGTGCACATGGCTGTGGGTGCCCATGCACACCAGAAGAGGGCATTGGATTTCCAGGAGCTAGAATTACAGGTATTTATGATCTACTTGACAAGGGCGCTGAAACTGAACTGAGTCCTCTGGAGTAGTGGCAGGCACGATTAACCACTGAGCTATCTTCCAGCTCCATAGTTTTTTTGTTTGTTTTTGTTTTTTTGAGACGGTCTCTCTGTGTAGCTTTGCACCTTTCCTGGAACTCGCTCTGTAGCCCAGGCTAGCCTCAAACTCACAAAGATCCGACTGGCTCTGCCTCCCAAGGGCTGGGATTAAAGGTGTGCGCCACCACCACCCAGCCATAGTTATTTTTAGTTGAGTATATTCATGTGTCTGGGCGTATATGCACATGAGCAAAATGCCTACAGACAGCAGAATAGATCACTTGGAACTACAGATGGTTGTGAGCCACCTAACATGGGTGCCTCGGGAATAGCAACCAATGCAATGGAGACGTTGACTCAGAGCATGCATTCTTGGCTACTATGTAAGATAGAATAATAGTCATGGCTTACACTGTACGTTATACTTTTCAACACCACTTTAAAAACATTCGCTACTATAATTTGATGTGGAGTGTACCACCAGTAAGCCGCAGTTATCTGGACTGGGAGGCTGAGGATTGAGGCAAGAGAACTGCTTTAATCCTAGAGTTCAAGAGTAGCCTCAGCATCATAGTAAAACTCCTAAAACATAAGAATGGGGTGTGATAGAGTAAGCTTGTAGAGTATCAGATATTCAAGGTCACATCAAATTATGCCAGCCTGATCTATAAGAGCTTTTTAATGTGGGCAAGAAAAGGAATTTTTTTTTGAAGGATTGGAAATAAGCCTGATAAGTGATTGAAAAGGCCTATTTCTAATAAAGTTAGCAGGGAAGTGTAGTGCCTTTAATCCCAGCCTTTAGGAGGCAGAGGCAGGTGGATCTCTTCAGTTTGAAGCCATCCTGATTTACAGAGCAAATTCCAGGATACATAAGACAACTCTGTCTTGAAAAAAACAAAAGCAAACAACAACAAAGAATTTGTTATAAATAAGGAAAAATCCTAAAAGTATAGAGATAGGTATTTGGGGGCACACTAAAGAATAAAGTGACTAAATATTTCCCTGTATTTGGAAAAATAGTGTAATATAAATAGTATATAAACTCAATCTAAGCAGTAATAAAGAACTCATATATCCCCTTTATAGTTCAGTCCACAAAAAAAATATACAAATACCTTTTCCATCTCCTGCCTGAAGGTTGTAAAAAGTTCATTGCTTTTTGCCATAGTAGTCTGGAATTCTTCAAACTTATCCATATAAAGAGAAAGCTACAGAACAAAATAGAAAGGTCAGTTATTCTGAGTTCCAGGTAAACAATTCAAACTCTTAAACTTTCTACATGATGCTATTTGTTATAAATCACAGAAGAGGAAACATCCAATCTCTGGATAGCAGACAGATGGCTAAAATTCTAATAACTCACAGAGATCTAGTATGTGAGAAGCTTATTGCTGCTAACATAGATTTAAAATGCAGAAACATTAGCATTAATTATAACCATTAATTAAAACTCCGTGGGTGTGGTAGTTAGAAATTTCACACACCTGCAAATGCTTTGAACTACCCCCCCTCCACAATGTGACTATTAACCATTTTTCTGCAAAGTTCTTAGCTTTTGTATCAAGGATATCCCCTGAGTACAGGCAGAAACATAGTTGGGGATAGTTAGATGAATTAGGAAAGAACAAAAACTAAGAAACACTCTTTACTTCAAAGAATTTGTATTCAAGATGAATTAAAATGATACTTTGAGGCCAGCCAGAGCTACACAGAGAAACCCTGTCTCGGAAAAAAAAATATAGGTATAAACTATACATATAAAATTTATATGTAACATGTATTTATAATATATAAATTACATATTAAAAAATCAGTCATCTCAGTGATGGAAAGATGGCTCAGTGGTTAAGAGCACCGACTGCTCTTCCAGAGGTCCCGAGTTCAATTCCCAGCAACCATATGATGGCTCACAATCATAAGTAATGAGATCTGGCGCCCCCTTCTGTATACATAATAAATAAAAGTCATCTCATCATCTCAACCTTTATTCTCCTTTAGAAAAACCCTCTACAGAAGAGACACTGAGAGTCAGAAGAGCTTACGAAATATGCCTGAGATCACAAAATACACCTAAATAGAGGGGCAGGCTGGAAAGATGATTAAGAGTGGTTGCTGTTCTTGGAGAGGACCTGGGCTTTGGTTCCCAGTGCTTGTAATTCCCTCTTCTGACTCTGCACCAGGCTTGTACATACACATAGGCAAAGCATTCATGCACATAAGACTTTGAATCTTAAAAAACTTTTAAGATTAAAATGTAGAGGGGTCCGGGCGGTGGTGGCGCACGCCTTTCATTCCAGCACTGGGAGGCAGAGGCAGAGGCAGGCAGATCTCTGTGAGTTCAAGGCCAGCCTGGGCTAACAAGTGAGTTCCAGGAAAAAGGCACAAAGCTACACAGAGAAACCCTATCTCGAAAACCCAAAAGTTCAGTCCCCAGTAATGAACCAAATAAAGGAGGAGAGGAGTGAGGAATACAGTTCACTAAACATCCAAAACACCATGTAATTAGTGATGAGAAGAATTATAGATAACATCTCTAACAAAATGTGGGAGGCTGAGATGGGATATGATGGAAGGTAGCCCACCCAGTGGATGTGTCATATGGGAACTTGGAGCAGGTACTGCTGTGGAGGAAGCAGTAGCAGCAAAGTTCATCAGGCTAGATGTGATCACTGGGAGACAGGCAACAAGCTGTACCTCCAGAAAAGTGTAGGAAAATAACAGGAACTGCAATAGAATGCTGAGGATTGAGCAAAAGCCAGTGGAGTAGTTGTTCCTAACAATGCATAACCCTAACCCTGAGGCTGGCAGCCTGAAGTTAGGGACAACAGTGCTGCTCAAGTTGAGGAAAAAACTTTCAGCACTTGGAATTAGGCACTCCAGTAGTTTCAGTGAGGCCTATTCTAACCGAAGATAGATAGGGCATCCAAAGAAAGGCTGTCTGTCTCTCTTGACAGTTCAATGTTGGCCCACAGTATTGAATAGATGGCAACATTTGGACTTCATGGCAAATGAGATGCCACAGTAAAAGCAGCAAGTGAGATCAACTCTTGGAAAGGATAGTAATGTTCACATAATAGAAAAAGAAGTGACAGCAGGGGAAATAGTAAGATGGCACAGGTCAGATAGCTTATCAACATCTGCAGAACATGGCCCACATCCACATGGATTCTCATGTCCATTCATTTGAATACCTGAATGCACAGGACTAACAGTGGATTTGAATATCCTGCCAAATGATGAAAGTTCCAGAGATTTCCAATAGATACCTGTTAAAATTTGTACTCTTAAATTAGGCTAGTTTTGCCAGGTCGTGGTGGCGCACACCTTTAATCCCAGCACTTGGGAGGCAGAGGTAGGTGGATCTCTGTGAATTTGAGGCCAGCCTGGTCTACAGATAGTTCCAGGACAGAGCTGTTAACCACAGAGAAACCCTGTCTCAAAAAAGTTAGGATAGCTTTATAAGAAGTTAATGTTGCTTGGGAGGCAGAGGCAGGTGGATCTCTGTAAGTTTGAGGCCAGCCTGGGCTACAGAGTGAGTTCAGGACAGGCTCCAAAGCTACACAGAGAAACCCTGTCTGGAAAAACCAAAAAAAAAAAAAAAAAAAAAAAAAAAAAGTTAATGTCACCAATATTGTAAAATGTCCTACCCTAGCCCCAAAAATAGTGTCTAGAAGAGGAGGTGCTTATAAAGATTCATGCCAGGCATAATGTCTTAGTCTATTTAGAGTTATTTTATTTATTCATTACATATACAGTGTTTGTCTGCAGGCCAGAAGAGGGCATCAGATCTCATTATAGATGGCTGTGAGCCACCATGTGGGTGCTGGGAATTGAACTCAGGTCCTCTGGAAGAACAGCCAGTGAGTGCTCTTAACCTCTGAGCGATCTCTCCAGCCCTAGAGTTATTTTAAAAAGCCTTGCAATAAACCTGAAAAAAATTTCAATAAACCTAGTTAGCTAAAAGGGGGTATAAGTACAAACACCCATTAAGACAGAAGTCTGTCTTGTACCTTCTCCTCAAGTAAAGATGGTATGGTACACACTACTCTTACTCCAAACATCATATCAGAACACATACAGAATCCAGAATGAAAAGGGAGGGAAAGCTTTGGCTAAAAGCATTTCACAAAACTACCTACAAGTAGAACTATAGTTATAAGCAGTTTTAAAACAGCTTAGGTGCTAAATTGGCACAAAACTACAAATAGGTTAAGGTGTGTGAAATTCTATAACATTATCTGAATCGGGAATCTTATCAGTTTTCCTTAGTGGGGAATAAGAATACAAATGAGAGCCATTAAAGATGGATAACTAATCATCCCACTTGGGCTGAGATTTGGGAGTGGGAGCCTAGTAAGATAGGTCTTTTAGTACTGAAACCAGGGACACTCAAATTTGGATGGTCACCCTAAATGAAAAGAGACTTCCAAGAGATATTCGAGATTGCTTTCTTAACTTTGGTTAGCTCTTTCTGGGAAGAAGCAAAAGCACGTTAGAGGAGATTGAAGGTATGTATGAAATGAGTCCTTTTTCTTATAAATTCTGCTATCCCCAACTATCGACTTACCTGCTGTTTTAGTTGTACTTCTTGCTGTTTCATTTGTTCATATTTGTGCCTGGATTCTGTTGCCTCTTTTAGTAACTAGAAAACAGAAACATTCTTGCAAAAGTACTAATAACAATCGCAAATGTGAATATAATGTCAAATAATCATGCAGTCACACCACATCTTCTGCACTATTTTAGCAAGAATGACTACCCTACAAACGGAATACCCTCTCTCCATAGTTGCTGTTTACATTCACCTTCCATCATTATGCTGTGTAACAATGCTTACAGAAGTAGAAAGACATCTACTGTTTAAATAGGAAAAGGTACTGTGGAGGCCTAAAACAACTTACAATATTGAGGGTTTAAGGGTGGTATTTAGGTTGAAAATAATCACGTCTATATTAGCAAAAAACACAGCTAAGTACCTCAAACATGGCTGAAAAAGCTTCTCTACTCTGAGGAGCAAGATAAGACTGGGTAAAACGGTATGGAGAAAAGCAATGAAATTAGAGAACAGGTTTCTGAGCATTTAAAAAAAGAAAAAGACAAAAAACTAGTAGAGACCTGGCAGCAATACTTCAGTTGATAGAGTGCTTGCCTAATATGCGCAAAGCCCTGGGGTTCAATCCTCAGCACTTTATAAATTGGGTGCGGTGGTGCAAGAGGAACTCAAGGTCATCCTCCAGCCAGGGCTACAATATGAGACCGCAAGTAACAAACTCATAAAATAAGTTACACCAATTAAATAATTTCCCTAGTGTCAAGTTGTTCAAAAACAGACCGGGGCATTTGGTGGTGCATATCTTAATCCTAGCACTCAGGAGACAGAGGCAAGTGGATCTCTGAACAGAAGCAGCCAAAAGCTTTCTGGAGCTAATAATTAACTATCATTCCCCATGGGTGACATTAAATGTTTTAGTTAAAATACTGAAAATACCTTTTTTTTTCTTAAGGAACAGAACTTACAAACTCTCTCTCTCTCTGATGTTTTTCATCAGCTTCTTTTATCAGCTGTGTTGTTTGCTGAAGTTTGGCATCCACAAGTTGTTGTTGCAATTCCTTGTGCTTGAATACTTTATCAATGTGCTATGAGAAAAGAATTCCATCACTTCATGAATAGAGGAACACAATGAGGAGGAAATACAAGATGTTACAGCACTCTGCTTGCCTTGCTTTCCTATTAATAACTAACAACACTAGGTCTTTCTGTCCCTATACCTACATAAGTGACACCACCTGCAAGAACGCTGCCCTGTTGGAGCTAGACGCCACCACTACAAGCTTTGAAATTTTTATTTTTGCTATGGATTGAAAAGGTCAAACATCGAGACAAAGGAGATCAAACTAATAGATCCATACACACACACTACACATAACACTTTTCTGCCCATTCCTTTTTTTTCCTTACCCATTAAATTTTGCTAAATTCCTCAATTGAGGGCATGAGGAGTCAAAGCTAAGCCAAAGTAAATCAACTAGGTAAATTTCTGTCCTACTAAATCTCCATGCCAGTATCTGATACAACCATACCCAGTTTTCTTATATATATAAGGTGCTTGGCGCCTAACCAAACATTTGGAAAAAGCTAGTATTTCCAAAGAAAACTGGTAAGTAGCTAGCTATACACACTGAAGCCATCCAAACATGCCACCTTGGAAGTGCAGAATTGGGATTCTTTCAGTTGCAGTATCAATATGACAGGGAGAATGCTAGTGTGTGATAAGGAAGCCGAGGTAGTAACATGGCAGATTATGAATTTAAAGAAATGATTCTCTAATTTGCTACATCTATGAAGAAACAGCCCATTAAACAATAAAACTAAAAGAATCATCTTAAGAAAATTAGGACCAGGCCTGACCTGGCCTGGAGGTGTATGCCTTTAATCCCAGTAGGAGTATCATTGTGATTTTGAGGTCAGCCTAGTCTACATAGCAAGCTTCAAGACAAGCCAGGATTACAGAGAAAACCAAAAAGAAAGAAAATTAGGGCTTTAATAATTTAATGGCAAAACTTTATTTAATAAGTTCTTCAATAATAAAAACCAGGCCAAGGAAACCCATAGTTTGGAGATGAGACGTAAACTAGTGAAGTAGACAGACTTTATTTGGACTTAGGTCAGACTTTTTAATAACAGGAAAGTAGGAGTGGTTAAGAGCTCTTGCAGAGGACCCCAAGTTTGTTTTCCAGTACCTATGATGGACAGCTCACAAATGCCTGTAATTCCAGCTCTAGTGAGTCCAATACCCTCTTCTGACCTCTTGGGGCATCCCCACACACATAAATTGTTTTTAAAGATTTATTTATTTATTATGTATACAGAAGAGGGTGCCAGATCTCATTGCAGATGGCTGTGAGCCATCATGTGGGTGCTGGGAATTGAACTCAGGACCTCTGGGCCTCTGGAAGAGCAGTTGGTGCTCTTAACCTCTGAGCCATCTCTCCAGCCCCATAAATTTTAAAAAGATAAGCAGATGCTAACTTCACTTTTTAGATGTGAAGATGATAAGACCAAAAACTTTCTGAGTTATACACTAAATATCTATGAATTTAAGACCACTGGTTGCTCTTCCAGAGAATCTGGGTTTGAATCCCAGCACTCACATGGTAGCTTACAACCAACTATAACTCCAGTTTCAGAGGATCTGACACTCTTCTGGCTTTATATGCATAGACACATGTGCTAATAGAACACCCATACACATAAAATAATTTTTAATGAATTCAAGCCCTAGGAGCTAGGGACATGGCTCAGCAGTTAAATGCAAGTACTGCTCTGAGTTTGGTTACCAGCACCCACCTTGTGCAGCTCACAGTCACCTATAATTTCAGTTCCAAGGGATCCAATCCTCTTCTGGCCTCTGTGGCCATTGCACTTATGTACAAACCCACATCCAAAGACAAAACATATATACATAATTAAAAATATACTTTTGGGGTTGGAGATTTAGCTCAGTGGTAGAGCGCTTGCCTAGCAAGTACAAGGCCCTGGGTTCGGTCCTCAGCTCTGGGGGGAAATACACACACACACACACACACACACACACACACACACACACACTTTTGAAAACTCAAAAAATATTCAAGGTGGTAGACAGACACTGAAAAACAAAACAAAACAAAAAAGCAGAACACTTGTAATCTTAGCACTCAGAAAGCAAAGACTGCATCTGCCACAAGTTCCAGGCCAGCCAGGAATATATTGAGTTTCAAGTCAGCCTGGACCACAGAAAAAGACCATTATTTAAAACAACAAAAACCCCACAAAAGGGTCTGGGGTAGAATTAAATGATAAAACATACTTAGCATACATAAAGTTCCTAGGATTGATCCCAGCAATAAAAGATTAATAAAAAATAGGGTTGGCGGCCAGGTGGTGGCAGCACATACCTTTAATCCCAGCACTTGGGAGGCAGAGCCAGGTGGATCTCTGTGAGTTCGAGGCCAGCCTGGTCTACAGAGCGAGATCCAGGACAGGCACCAAAACTACACAGAGAAACCCTGTCTCGAAAAACAAACAAACAAAAAAAATAGAGCTGGGGGTTGCTAGCTTAATAGCAGAATGTCCTCATAGTATGGCCAAGGCCCTGGATTTGACCATAAGTAAAAATGAAACTATTTTTTTAAATGTAAAGCTGAGTTGGGAGGTTCAAACAGGAGGCCATGAATTGGAAGCCACCCAGGGCAACAAGTAAAACCCAATCTCAATGAGGAAAAACAAACAAATCTAAACCTGAAACACAGATGTA
Source organism: Onychomys torridus (assembly GCF_903995425.1). Taxonomy (NCBI): domain Eukaryota; kingdom Metazoa; phylum Chordata; class Mammalia; order Rodentia; family Cricetidae; genus Onychomys; species Onychomys torridus. The sequence goes on along the minus strand of NC_050466.1, from coordinate 61,016,285 downwards.
ATGAAATGGCTATAGATACTGTATAGATTATCACAAATGTCTTGAGATACAGGGTATTCTGGGGCCAAACATTTATTTATTATTAGTCCAGATAAGAAAATAATCTGAAAATTGCCATCTTCTAGTATTACATGAAACTACTTCTTGACAAGACTCCTGAAAATTATCTTACCTATTCATGCAGATGGACTCTCAATTAATCCTTCTGGTTATGCAGTGGTTTGACCCTTTCCCTAGTTAATAAACACACCTTCTGCTACACATGAACAATTCTAAAACACCCTGCAGCAATACTTTTAAAGTAAACAGACAAGTTACCCCTAATAGTGAGAAGTTGTGGAAAGCAATCGAATGCTATTACCTCTTCCCTCAGTGCATACTGCTCAATGAGCTTCTTCAGCTTCTCTCCCAGTTCGATGTTCTCCTGGCGGAGTTTGGCATTATGTATGTCATGTTGTTCCAATTGGGCTTGGATTTCATTTAGAGTAATCTGGAAATGTGCTGTTGCTTCTTTACGTCGTTCTTCTTCCTCTCGTGCTTGCTGCATATTTTCCTCCTTAGTACCCAAAGGAATTTCTGTTAATAGCAGACCCATGGACCAAATGCTCAAAGAAGCTGCTGTTGCCAGGCCTATGATCCTAGCTACTCAGGGCTGAGAAGGAGATTCCAAGTTCGAAGCCTGCCTGGGCTTAAAGAGTGAGGTAAAGAACAATTTGGGCAACTTAGTGAGATGTTTTCCCAAACAAAAACTACAAGGTAGGGGAAATGTTCAGTTGGTAAAGTGCTTGCTGCCCAAGTCTAAGGAGCTGAGTTCAAATCTCTGGCACCCACATAAAAAGTAGGGCATGGCAGCCTGTGCCTGTAATCCCAGCTCTGGGGGAATTCTACATGCATATCCACACTACCCCAAACACACAAAATGGACACACACACCAAAAAAAAAGTAAAAAGGTTGAAGATGCAGTTGCCTAGCATGTGGAGAGGGGGGAAAGCTGTGACTGCCCTGAAACATTGTTTTTAAGGTACAGTTTGTCCCCCTTACTTAGGATCAGAAGGCTTACTTAAAAGCATACTTCTTAATCAGGGTGGTGGTGGCATATCTTTAATCCCAGTACTTGGTAAGCAGAGGCAGGTAGATCTTGAGTTCCAGGCCAGCCTGGTCTACAGAGTAAGTTCTAGGATAGCCAGAGCTGCTACACAGAGAAACCTTATCATGAAATAACAAAAACGAACAATAACAACAAGCATACTTTTCTCTTTTCCCATATAGAGTGTTGAGATATACAAAGAGTCCTAGTTATATCAATTGACTGTGTACTCTTTTTTTTTTTTTTTGGCGGGATGGGGGGGTTGAGACAAGGTTTCTCTGTGTAGTTTTGCACCTTTCCTAGAACTTGCTTTAGAGACCAGGCTGGCCTCGAACTCAGAGATCCCCCTGCCTCTGCCTCCCGAGTGCTAGGATTAAAGGCATGTGCTACCACCGCCTGGCCAGGAACAGGCTTCTTGATAACCACACAAGGACTCAGCTTAGATCAGTCTAAGCAAACAACCCCTCCTTCAGTTTACTTTCTAGGTCATAACTCTCACTCCTGAGAGGTCAAAAGACCAATAGCATCCTTACTTTAAAAAGCTTACCTTCAAGTCATTTTATTAGTCTATTCAAAATCACTAGTTATAGGGGAAAAATACCTCCTAACTTTATTTGGGGATGGTGGAAGTAAGTTAAGTAGGATTGAGACAAGGGCCTTGAGCACACTAGGCAAGTGCTCTACCAGTAGGTTATATCCCAGTCCATTTTTTTTTTTTTTTACTTTTCATTTTGAAACAAGATCTCATTAAGTTGTCCAGACTGGCCCTGAACTTGCTCTATAGCCTAAGCAGGTCATGAACTTGCAACACTACTGCCTCAGTCTTCTAAGTAGCTATGGTTATAGACATGCACTATTAGTCTAGGTACCATCTACTTTAAGGTCTTATAAAGGGGGGACAGAGAGCTCAGTGGTTAAGAAAACTTGTTCATGCAGAGTACCTTGGTTTGATTCCCAGCACCCATGTGGTGGCTCACAGCCATCCATAACTTCTAGTTCAGGGTAATCCCCATTTCTGATGCCTGCATCTGACCTCTACAGCCACGAGTTAAGTACTGGTTCACAGGTATACATGCAGACAAAAATCTCACACATATAAATAAATCTATTTAAGTAAATTAATAAATACAAAGGATCAAAAGTAAAGAAGGGCCTGAAGAGATGGCTGAGAGGTTAAGAGCACTTACTGCTCTTCCAAAGGACCCAAGTCAGCATCTGTATCAGGTGGCTCACAATCACCTGTAACTCTAGGAGATTCAGGTTCTTACTGTGAATGTGTGTGTACACATCCTCCCCTGCCCCGATAAAATCTTAAAAGGAAGCAAACATTAACTCCTACCTGGTGAAAAATCCATATCCTGAATGTTGTTGTACCTAGGTCCCTGGGAGATGGGGCATTTGCTCAGAGTTCCAGCTGAAAACCCTACTCTACAAGGACAGGCCAGCTACAATGTTGAGGCAGATTCTTCTCATGGCTCTTCTTGTTTCCCTCTTCCTCCATACATACCAACTCATCTTTGCGTACCTGATCTAAATGCTTCTGCCAAAAGTACTCAGCAACCAAGAGCTGGGAGTGGGCCAGGAATCTTGGGCGATTCAATTCTGACATCCACCCGAGTATTCAGCAGCGCTCCTTTCTCATAACACTAGTTTCTCATTTCATGACAACTACTTTAATGCTCTGCAGAAAACAGGCAACTCTGAGCTTCCTAAGCCATGACTTGGGGAGGGGGGTGTGTTGCAGAATGGAGAGATAGATCAGAGGAGCATGTTCAGTTCCCAGCACCCAGCAGATGGTGGCTCATAACTGTCAGTAACACTTCACTTTCAGGAGATCCAACACCCTCTTTGGGCGTCTTCCAGCACTTGGCATGCATATGATACACAGACACACATGCAGGCAAAACACCAGCACTTAGGAGGCAGAGGCAGGCGGATCTCTGTGAGTTCGAGGCCAGCCTGGGCTACCAAGTGAGTTCCAGGAAAGGCGCAAAGCTACACAGAGAAACCCTGTCTCGAAAAACCAAAAAAAAAAAAAAAAAAAGAAAAAAAAAAGAAAGAAAGCGAGTTGCAATGTTTACTTATTCCCCGTGACATTATATCAGTATCGCATTATATTGCCTCATATGAAGCATTAGTCTTAAGCAAACCAGAAAGAATCATATCTTGTCTCTTTGTAGGCACAGATTTCAGATTTCAAATAGACACAAGATGACCTCTTATAAAATCAGTTGAGAACATCACTTCTGTAAACTAGAAAAACAATAAATGAACTAACCTTTAAGGTCTTATTGTGACGCTGAAGTTCCCTGCAAAGAGATTCCAGTTTGCTTCTTGCCAAGATGGCTTTGCTGTGTTCACTCTGCAGGTGAACTTTCTCTTTCACAATCTGGGCTTGTTTCTTTTGCAGAATCTTCATTTGTTTCTGAACATTCCTGCTCTCCTCCAGCTAAAATTAGCAAGCATGTTACATTCAGGAAGCACATCAATCCCCCCAACCCCAGTATTTCAGTGAATGCTAGAAGAATCAGTTATCAGCTATGCAGTTTTCTTTCTTAGACTCACTATGTTGCACAGGCTGGCTTATAACCCTCAATCATCCTGCCTCAACTTGAGATCGGGGATTATAGGCATGTGCCACCAAATCCAGCAAAGAGCTGGGCTGGAAGGATGGCTAGGCAGTTAGGAGCACTTATTGATCTTCCAGGGGACCAATTCAGGTTCCAGTACCCACATTAGGTGACTCACAGTTGCCTATAACTCCAGCTTCAAGGGATCCAACACCCTCTTCTGACCTCCACGGCACAAGGCCACACATGTGTTCACGTGTGCATGCATGTACAAACACACACATATACACACAGACAGACGCGTGCGCGCACACACACACACACACACACACACACACACACACACACACACACACACACACACACTTACTTTAAGTTCTAAAAATAAAAGCCCAGTAGGAAGGTCCTGGAAAAATGTGAGCATCAGGAACACTGCATTCAATGAAGATAAATATTCAGATGTCATGGCCCCAGCTTGTAATCCCACCAACTCAGGAGGCAGAAGCAAGAGGATCACCATGATTTTAAGGTCAACCTGGGAGTACATAATGAGTACCAGCTCAGCTTAGGCTACAGTATGAGCACCTGCCTTTAAAACAAAAGAAGTCAAGGCTGAAGAGATGGCTTAGTGGTTAAGAGTGCTTGCTGCTTCTCTTGCAGAGGACCTAGAGTTCAGTTCCCAGCACAGCCTGTAACTCCAGCTCTAGGAGATCTGATGCTCTCTTGTGGCCTCCTCAGATCATGCATTCATATGCACCCCCATACATAAGTATATATACATATATACATACATATGTATATATACATACATACATACACACACACTACATATATACACACATACATACATACACACACACACACACACACACACACACACACACACATATATATGTTTGCGAGTGTGAGCCAAATACTGGGAGCTTAAGTTATAGCTCAGTGGAAGAGCACTTGCCTACCACATGTAACACTTGGGGCAAAGGTTCCCTAGCACTGACAAAGTGGGGGAGTGGGGACAGATGCTGCATCATATAATTTTATTCAAACTGTTTCATGCTATGTGACACTACCAACCTCTCTCTGTCCTAGTTGTAAGGAAGGTAAGCAATTTAGTGTGGATGGAAGAAATGACCTTAATCTTTCTTCAGCCTTTTAGAAATACTTCATCTTCAGTACCTTTTATTATTCAAGTTCCATTTTATTATCCAAATTTTGCTTAACTATATCAGCCCAAGAGTACAGAGTGAGGTGGAAACTGGGATCTTGAAAGCTTCCACATTGACCTGGGGACCTTGATTTGTAACCTTTGACTGACTTCAAATACTAATTACAGCTCTTCCTGGTTTCAAATCAGTGATTCACAGGCAATTTAGGTTCCCCAATTTCCAGCTATAATCCTGTGTTTGTTTGTTTTCTTTTTTTTTTTTCTCGTTTTTCGAGACAGGGTTTCTCTGTGCAGCTTTGGAGCCTGGCCTTGAACTCACAGAGATCCTCCTGCCTCTGCCTCCCTAGTGCTGGGATTAAAGGCATGTGCCACCACCGCCGGCTTTTTTTTTTTTCAAGACAGGGTTTCTCTGTGTAGCTTTGCACCTTTCCTGGAACTCACTCTGTAGTCCAGGCTGGCCTCGAACTCACAGAGATCTGCCTGCCTCTGCCTCCCCAGTACTAGGATTACAGGCTGCATCACCACTGCCCAGTTTAATCCTGTGTTTTGAACTGATGATCTACTCTATTTCTTGTCTGAAAACTTTCATGCTCTGGAGTTAACCCTTTATAAAATGAGCTAACCCCTGTGCTGTCCAGGACTAACTTAGTTGGTAAAGCTAGCATCTCTTGAGTTTCTGTTTGTTGGGTAGCTGTCTGTCTATAGACTCTTTCCTATCTATTAAGATTTGCTGAAATCCAAACAGGATTTTTGGGACCAGAGAGATGGCTCAGTGGTTAAGAGCACCAGCTACTCTTCTAGAAGACCTGGGTTCATTCAATTCCTAGCACTCATATGATGCTCACAACCATCTGTAACTCCCTGGGTTCAATTTCTAGGATATATAGGCAGCTCACAACTGTTTGTAACTTTAGTTCCTGGGGATATGACACCCTCTTCTGGTCTCCAAGAGCACCAGGCACACACACGGTACACAGACCTATATGCAGACAAAATACTCATATACATAAATAAAACTTTTTAATTAAAATAACAGGATTATCGTGTTTTTTGTTTTTATTTTTATTATAAAAGAAGCTGATGTGTGTCAGCACAATAAGATGGCTGGGGTTGGGGGAGGCTTGCCACATAAACCCTAGTCCTTGGAACTTATTCTGGAAAGTTGTTCCCTGTCCTCTGACCTCCACGTGCACATTGTGGCACTCAAGTGCCAGCACTCTTTCTATCATACACACAAACACACACATTCACATAAAAGCTGGTGTTTTAGGAATCAATACTGAACTTTATTTTTCTAAAATAACCACACACTACTGAACTAAATTTAGAATTTATTAACTAACCGGCCCTCAAGGTTCTCTATAAGAATTGCTACAATTTTAGGTTTGAAGCAAATGAATCCCTTTCAAGGTGCCATCCATATTAGCAGTTAAGATGGCAGCCTTACCAACCTTTCTGAACAGCTTTTACTGAAGAAAATTGATGCTGAGTCATAAAGAACAAGAGTGCCATCTTGTGGCTTATCAAAACACACCAAAAAAAACATCCTTGTAGTAGGACATGGAGGCTCATGCCTGCAATCCCAGTACTTGGGAGGGTAATGGAGGCAAGATCAGGAGTTCAAGGACAACCTTGACAACATAGTAAGTCCCAGACTACCCTGGGAAAAACAAAACTATGTCTATAAAAGACTAAACCAATCAAACAAAAACTCCTTTCAAACTATCTGCTTATAAATATTAACACTTTTACAGAAATTCCTATGGGAAGAATCGCTGGTTTTGCATAATATGTGAAGTTGCCCTACTATGGACTAGGTATGGCGATATAATTTCAGAGGCTGAAGAGTCAGATTGAACTATTGCCAACCACCTCTGCTCCAAGACCATCAATTCTGTGTTCATTAATCCTTTTTATGTTATTTCACCTGTGTAGTCCTAAATAAAAATTTAAAAAGCAAAAACACTTCTTGTTTTTCTTTCCTTTTCTTTCTTTCTTTCTTTCTTTCTTTCTTTCTTTCTTTCTTTCTTTCCTTTCCTTTCCTTTTCCCCTTCCTTCCTTCCTTCCTTCCTTCCTTCCTTCCTTCCTTCCTCCCTTCCTCCCTCCCTCCCTCCCTCCCTTCCTTCCTTCCTTCCTTCCTTCCTTCCTTCCTTCCTTCCTTCTCTGTGTAGCTTTGCACCTTTCCTGGAACTCGCTTTGTAGACCAGGCTGACCTCGAACTCACAGAGATCCGCCTGGCTCTGCTTCCCAAGTGCTGGGATTAAAGGTGTGCGCCACCAACACCTGGCCACTTTTTGTTTTTCACTGTTGACTTTAGGATGGACTAGTACAACTGAGGAACTGATATTTTTGCTTTCTTTAATAATTTCCATTAATTTTCACTAAGCAGCAACATGGTGACTATGGGATGCCACATTCTGGATTATATTGCTACAACTCAACAATATTGTTGGCATGTACCTACTGATCAGGGATTGTTGGGGCATTGTGGGCCACAGACTCTGTCATGATAAAAAAAAATTATTCTATGCTTCTCTCAGAGTTAGGTAGGCATGAAACTGGAAAGAACTCCTGTGGGCTTCCTTCTGATGACTTGAAGGCAAGAAGTGGGGACCTTCCAGTTGAAAATTTGGGGAGGCAGATAGGTATCATAATGCCACAAGTCAAGAAGGGCTCAGGCATTCACAGATTCTTCTAGGATTGATGTAGGTGTTTCAGCTGGCTCCAACAGAGAAGGGCAAAGAGGAGGAAAAAGAATCTAGCCAGGAACAAAAGAGCTCACTTGGCAATTAGTCCCAGTAGACATAGAGGATTCTTCAGAACCAACCCACACATAGCACACATTGTAGATGTGGTGCAGCACAGCTCAGATGGAGCCCACATCCAACTCATCAGTAGTCATGACAACTTCGTAGTAATGAAGATTCTAAGAGCTAGTTTTGAAAGCCAGGAAGCCATTCTTCATGTCTAGCAGGAACATCTTCCTGACAAATGAGTCAACAGAGAAGTGCATCCCACACATCAGCTTGTATTTCTCCTCCTTAGAGACCCCCTGATTGCTTCTTGCAGTACCACTCATCACAGTACAGACATGTTCCATTCTGGTCAAATAGGTACAGGTTGTGGGCAGTCATCAGAACTACTGAATACCAATGACAGGCCACTTCCCATTTCCAAAGCTTGTCATGAATTCTTTTTTTTTTTTTTTTTTTTGGTTTTTCAAGAAAGGGTTTCTCTGTGTAGCTTTGCGCCTGTTCTGGAACTCGCTGGCTTTGAACTCACAGAGATCTGCCTGCCTCTGCCTCCTGCCGAGTGCTGGGATTAAAGGCATGTGCCACCACTGCCAGGCTGAATTCTTTTTTTGAGCAGGTTCTCACTATGTATGTAGCCCAGGCGGGCCTCAAACTCAGATCCACCTGCCTGCAGAGTGCTACGATTAAAAGTGTGCACCACCACACCAGTCATCATGTATTCTTTAAATACATTGAAAACCCACTCTTACTTGTGGACAGTTCAGAAAAAAACAAGCTTTGGGTAGATTTAGCTCACTGGCTACATAATATATATATTTTTCTTAGTATATGCATAAATGAAGTTCTTTAGGGTGCTGGCTTCTAGATGTTCAATTCATATGACATTACTAAACTTTTTCCAGAGTGGCTGGCAAATCTGTATACCCAATAGCACTGTACAAAAGATCATGCAGGGGCTGGAGGGGTGGCTCAGTGGTTAAGAGTGTATACTACTCTTGTAGAAGACGACCTGAGTTCTGTTGCCAATACCCATGTAGGGAAGGTCAAAACTGCCTATAATATAATCCCAGCTCCAGGGGATCTGAAACTTTCTTCTGGCTTCTGTGCATAAATATGCAAACAAACACACATACATATGTAATTAGCAATAGTTTCTTAAACAAGTAGGAAAAAAAGACCAGAGACCATGCAAATCTGTCCTCTTTAAGTCATATGAAGATTATATTTCTTAATTTTTTTCCCACTAAGAGACATAAAATGGACCAGGCACGATGGTTCCTTTAATCCTAGCATTCAGGAGGCAGTAGCAACACAGGTAGATCTTTGCTGAATTCCAGGCCAGCCAGAGCTACATAGTGAGACTTTCTCTTAAAAATAGGGAAGGAGAGGAGAGGGAAATGGCATTTCATTATGGTTTTCCTCTCTGACCACTACATGAAGTCAATACTTCTACTTTATGCCCCATTAGGCTAAGTTTTCTCTGTATCTTGGTTTTCTACTTCTATGAAATGCCTCTTTCTTATTTTCTGCTCAGCTTTCCACTGTTTTTTTTTTTCTTTCATATTTGTAGGTACTGTTTTATTTTTTCATTTTATTATTATTTTACTGTGCTAGGGACTGGATACAAGACCTGTACATGTAAGACAAATGCTCTACCACTGAGCTACACATCCCTAGTCCTAGTTATTCTTTCAGATGTACTCTGTAAAATGTCATGTGTACGGGCATTTTGTCTGTATGTACACAATATTGTGTAGTACCTACAAAGGCTAGAAGAGGGCATCAGATTCCCTGGAACTGGAGTTATAGCAGGTTGTTAGCTGCTATATGGGTGCTGAGGACTCTAATCTTGAGTCTTTTGGACAGGCAGCTAGGGGCTCTTAATCCCTAGGCCATCTTTCCAGCCCCCTTCACAGATATTTTTGGTAATAAGTCTTACTCTATTGAAAATGTTCCAGGTTTGGTTATACCATCTTTCAAGGTACTTTGAATCCCTTTTTTCCTGGCACTATAGATTGAACCTGGAGCTGGCACATGCTAGGCAAGCACATCACCACTGAGCAGTATCTCCAGCCCTTTTGTTGATTTATTTTAAGGTAGTATCTCACTAAATTGCTTATATAGCCCTTGAACTTGTGATGCTCTTGTCCCAGCCTCTTGAATAGCCAGCAGTCATTACAAGCCTGTACTAACAGGCCCCAGTCTTTAAGGTATTTATTGAAGGGACATATTCATTTCAGTAAGACCAATTTCTACAATTTTTATATATTTAATTGTTTATTGTATATTTATGTGCCACAACACGGCTGAGGAGGTTAGAAAATAACTTATAGGAGTCAGTTCTCTCCTACCATGTGAGTCCTGGGGATCCAACTCAGGTCATCAGCTTGGCATTAAGTACCTTTAGCAACTGAGTCATCTTACTGGCCCTATTTTTACTGTTTGTTTTTTGGAGACAAAAATCTCATATAGCCCAGGTTGGCCTCAAACTCACAGTAATCTTTTGGCCCCATCCTCCCAAGTGCTGGATATACAAGTGTGCACCATCCAGCCAGACAACTTGTGTAAATTCTTAAAATATATTTACTTTTGTGTGTATGTATGCATTTCTGTGTGTATGTATGTGCACCACATGCATGCAGGAAACTACCAGGGTCAGAAGAGGCATTGATCTCCTGGAACTGACTGGAATTCCAGGCAGTTGTGAGGGACTACATGGGTGCTAGGAATCTAACCCATGTCCTCTGCCAGAGCAGTAAGCATTCTGAATTGCTGAGCCCAACTAGTACATGTTTGATAATGCTTTTCATATGGTAAGAAACTCATCCAGGGGTTGGGGATTTAGCTCAGTGGTAGAGTGCTTGCCTAGCAAGTGCAAGGCCCTGGGTTGGGTCCTCAGCTCTGGAAAAAAAAAAAGAAAGAAAAAGAAACTCATCCCAAAGGTACTCAGTGGAGTAAGAGTGCTTTCTGTGCAAGTATATGAGTTCAAATTCCCAATACCCACATAAAAAACCAGGCATAGTTATATCCTTGTGTTATTTGGGGGATGTATGTGTATGTCAGGAGATCACTAGTTCCAGCTTCAATAAAAGACCTGTGTCTCAAGACAATTAAGATGAAAAACCCACTGTCCTTTGCCACATTTGTATCTCATACAAGAAAGAGAGATAGAGTGCCTTACCACTTGTTATTTCAACATCTGGGTTACAGAAGGAGGAGTCTAAGTCCATACAACAAGTTCCAGAACAACCAAGGCTACATAAAGACTCTATCTCAACAACAAAAACAAAACAAAAAGAAATCCTTTCTTCCAAAGTTGAGAAAATATCTGACTATTAACAAATCTAAATATTATTTCAAAAAAAATTTTTTTTTGAGAGAAGGTCTTATGTATCCCAGGCTGGCCTCAAACTCCCTATGACATTGAAAATCTAATCCTCCTGCCTCTACCTCTCAAGTCCTGGAATTACAAATATGCACCACAACACAAAGTTTAGGCAGTGCTGGGAATGCAACCCAGAGCTTCATTCACGCAGGAACACTGTGTGTGTGTACACACACACACACAAATAGCTGTAACACTGAGTTTTAGAAAATCTATACCAGCCAGGTATGATGGCACATGCTTGTAGTTTCAACTACTCAGAAAACTGAGGCAGAAGGATCACAGAGCCCAGAAGCTGAAGACTGATATGCACAATAGAACCAGACCCTCAAACACAAAGGAAAGGAAAAGGTCTATATTACAGCTTAGTACTATGGTGTTTGTTCTCTGTGTGCTAGAAAAAATTAGCTGGGTGTGCTGTCACATACCTTTAATCCCAGTGCTGAAAAGGCAGAGGCAGAGGCAGGCTGACCTCTATGAGTTATTTAATACCAATCTGGTCTACATAGCAAGAACTTGTCTCTAAAAACCAGAAAATAAATAAATAAAATAAAATCATGAAACAACAGAAGGCCTCAAGAAATCAGATTCTCTTTCAGTTTTTGCATAAAATATTTTACATTTTCAGATACATCAAAATTATATTTTAAAAAGCTTATCAAGCATACACACACATTCTGTTATATTTTTATGGCCCTTGTAATTGTGACTGAATACTCACAAGATCAGCGTATTTCTTACAGAGAGCTGCCAGCTTTTCCTCTGGGGTGGAAAGGGTGTTTAGCGCTTGCATCAGCAATAAAACTTCTTTTCCTAATGAGTAACAAGATAAGAAAGAAATCCTGAATAATAAGATCAAATCTAACCTGTGAATTCTACCTACACTTTCCATGTTCTACTCTCAAAAAAAAAATTTATACCTACAAATAGGAATATGATATTTGCCAGCTCAATTCTGAAAGCTATTTTGAGCTGGACATGTTGGCTCAAACTGCTAACTGTGGCATGCAAGAGGATACTCAAGTTCAAGATCATCCTGGGCCACAGAGTGAGACCCTGTATCAGAAAACCAAAACCAAATCAAACAAACTATTTAGGAATGTAGATAAGTGGGAAAACAATTGGTTACCATGTCCTGTGTTTGACTCTCATCAAGGTGAGGAGCTACTTTTTATATTCTGGATTAATAGACTCTCCCTCCTCCATTCCTCATTCATCCCCATCCCAATTTCTACACTCACTAACACTGCTAACTAAGATTTTGTATTGAAGAGGTAAACATTTCCTTGTTTAACCATTAGATGTCTATGTTAAGACAAATGGCAAATTAAAAACAGCAAAGAAAAATTTTGAAAGCTTCAGTCTGACCAAGTATAAATACAAAGTTTCAATTGGCTATATGCTTTGCTTATGTCAAATGCACATACCTTTCCTATGTGGGGTTTCAGTTACTCTCTGGTGGTTTACACTGTTATTCCTGTGTTACCAAATGTTACCAAAAGTAAAAGAACAGCAAGATAACTCTTCCCTGGGAGGGGAGTTTAATAGTATTTGCCTCAAACTCACCTGCCTCTGCCTCCTGAGTGCTGAGATTAAAGGTGTGTGCTATTAGGCCTGGTTTAAAATTGGTAATGTTTTAAAGTTATTTTTTTTTGTTTGCTTTTCAAGACAGGATTTCTCTGTGTAACCCTGGCTGTCCTGGAACCTGCTCTGTAGACCAGGCTGGCCTTGTACTCAAGAGATCTGCCTGCCTCTGCCTCCTGAAGGCTGGGATAATAGATGAGCACCACTTGTGACTGGTGCCTGTTCTTTTTCAGTTTTTTTTCCAAGACAGGGTTTCTCTATGTACCTTTCCTGGAACTCACAGAGATCCGCCTGCCTCTGCCTCCCGAGTGGTAGGATTAAAGGTATTTCTTTTTTTGAGATTTACTTTTATTTTTGGTGTGCAAATGTTTTGCCTGCATATATGTGTACCACATACATGCATAGTGCCTACAGAGGCCAGAAGAGGGCGTCTGTTTCCCTGGAACTGGAGTTACAGATGGTTATAAGGCATCATGTGGATGCTGGGTATCAAACCTGAATCCTCTGCAATAGCAGCAAGCCATTTCTCCAGCCAAAGTAACATTTTTCTTTCTTTCTCCCCACCCCTACTTTTTTTTTTTCTGAGTAGGATTTCTCTGTGTAACCAACAGCACTGGCTGTCCTGGAACTCACTCTGTAGACCAGGCTGGCCTCAAACTCAAGAGCTCTGCCTGCCTCTACCTCCTGAGTGCTGGGATTAAAGGCGGGCGCCATCACTGCCTGCCACCATTTTCATTTTACACATGAGCTACCTCATAACTGTATGTACCTTAATGACTCTGGTATATAGATTACTATGGAAAGAAAAGAGCAGAATGACTCCAAAATTGAATACGTTTTTATGTGAGCGCAGTGATGTCTTGAGCATATGAAAGATCCCTATAGCCCAAGAGTTCAGGCTAACAGAGTAAGAAACCTTTTTCTACCTCCCAAAAAAGGAAGTAACTTTTTTTGTTTTGTTTTGTTTTTCGAGACAGGGTTTCTCTGTATAGCTTTGGAGCCTGTTCTGGAACTCACTCTGTGGCCCAGGCTGGCCTTGAACTCACAGAGATCCACCTGGCTCTGCCTCCCAGGAGTGCTGGGATTAAAGGCGGGTACCACCACTGCCTGGCTTAGGAGGAAACTTTTCTATCCACATAAAGTTTTATTAGTAAAAACCAAGACCCATTTAGCCCAAGATTAATAAGAACATTATAAGAAAGCCGGGCCGTGGTGGCAAATTACTTTAATCTCAGTACTCCGGAGGCAGAGGCAAGCAGATCTCTGAGTTTGAGGCTAGCCTTGTCTATAGAGCTAGTTCCAGGGACAGCCAGGGCTATAGAACAACTCTGTATCGAAAAAACAAAAAAGAAACAAATAAAAAAAATTATGGGAATTCTTTTTTTTTATTAAGACCTTTTTTATTCATTTTACATAGCATCACAGATCCCCTCCTTCCCTCCTCCTGCCCCCACTATGGGAATTCATAAATTGAAAGAGTTTTTGTTTTCTTTTCTTTTGCAGTGCTAGGACTTTTTCTGTGTTTGAAACAGAATTTGCATACTATAATTCAGTTTTCATTTATTTTTAACTTTTTTTTTGTTTTTAGAGAGATGTTACCCAGGTTGACCTTGAACTCCCAGGCTCAAACAATCCTCCTGCCTCAGCCTCCAGAGTAGCTGGGATGATATAGATATGTACCATTCACCTTCGTAAAATTAACTTTTAAAACACACCATTTATTTCTAGAGTATAACAAAAAGAAAAAAGTAGACAATTTAGTATATTTACAAGGCTGTACAACTATCACAGCTATCCAATTGGGGGGTGTTCATTAACCCCCAAAACAAACCATACCCAATAGCAGTCACTTCTTGCTCCTCCATCTACCCCCAGCCCTGGCAACCACAAATCTACTTTCTGTTTACATAAATTTTACAATTCTGGATATTTCATACAAAAGAGAATCATACAATATGTAGCCTTTCATGTCTGGCTTCTTTTACACTGCAAAATGCTCTGCTAGATTCATTCTTGAAGACGATAATCAATGCTGCCTTCCTTTATATGGCTAAGTGATAGTCTATCATATGGCTAGATCATACTTTGTTTACTCATCATTACATGATGAATATTTGTGTTTTTTCTCCTTTTGGGCTATTAAGAAAAATGTAGCTATGAACATTGTCTACAAACTTCTGTGTTTATAATTTTCAATCTTCTTGGTATATATGCCTAGAAATAGAATTGCTTGTTCATATAGTAAATTATGTGTTACCTCTGACTTTCTATATGTAATTAGGGCTACTGATTTAGGAAATGTATCATTTTGAAAGAATTAAAATTATTTTTCATATTCCTTAACTTTTTATATTTTAAAGAGTAGCAGGAGATTAAGCTAATAAAAAAGGTAACTCAAGCAAGCCATGGTGGTACACACTGATAATCCAACACTTGGGAGGTGAAGACAAAAGGTTAAGGAGGCCAGGGTCATCTTTGGCTATACATTGAGTTCAAGGCCAGCCAGGGCTTCATATGAGACCTTGTCTCAAAAAAACAGAAGAAAAAAGAAAACCCCTTCCCAAAGAAAGGTAACTCTAGACATATATACAACACCTATAGAGCTGGGTGCAGTGGCAAACACCTTTAATCCTAGATGAGTTCAAGGCCAGAATAGTCTACGTAGGGAATTTCAGGTCAGTCAGGGTTGCATAGTGAGACCCTGTCTCAAAACAAAAACAAACAAACAAAAAAACCCACCACTTATCAATCATAGACGTAAAGTATAAAAAATTGAGGGGTTTCCAGTTGCAGGGGTAAACTTTTAATTGCAGCACTCGGCACTTGGGAGGCAGAGGCAGGTGTTTATCTTTAAGCTTGAGACCAACCTGGTCGACATAGCACGTTCCAGTCCAGCCAGGGCTACATAGTGAGAGCTTATCTCAAAAATAAAATACAAAAAAGAAACAAAACAAACAAACAAACAATAAAAAACTGAGGGGTGGGCGGGAGAGATGGCTCAGCCATTAAAGGCTAGGCTCACAACCAAAAAACTGATAACTAGTGAGACTCAAAGATTTCAATTTTCATGACCAGCATATCACAAAGTGGTGATCTAGCACAGTGGTAGAGTCCTCGCCTAGCATGCATAAGGCCACAGGTTCAATCCTTGGCATGAGAGAAAATAATACAACATAAAACATATGTTTTAATGGTTTGGCCAGGTATGTATGCCTTGATGCACTTGAGAGCTAAGTTAAGAGGATCAGGAGTTAAAGGCTAGCCTTAGTTACATAAGAAGTTTGAAGTTGGCTGGGCGGTGATGGTATGCACCTTTAATCCCAGCGCTCAGGAAGCAGAAGCAGATGAATCTCACCTGCCTGGTTCAAGGCCAGCCTGGTCTACAGAGTGAGTTCCAGGATGGCCAGGGCTACACAGAGAAACCCTGTCTTGGGAGGAAAAAAAAGAAAAAAGAAAAACTTTGAAGTCAGCTGTAACTATATGAGATTTTGTTTCAAAAAAACAAAAATAAAAAAATCAAGCATATCACATTCTTTGTCTGAAACACAAGCTATATAGAAGAAAGAAAATAAATATCTTTGAAAGCGGGTTAACTCACTTTCTGCAGTACAGTTAACATACAGTCGATAAAATTTTATGTCCAGTTCTTTTCTTTTCTTTTTTTTTTTTTTTTTTTTTGGTTTTTTCGAGACAGGGTTTCTCTGTGTAGCTTTGCACCTTTCCTGGAACTCACTTGGTAGCCCAGGCTGGCCTTGAACCCACAGAGATCTGCCTGGCTCTGTCTCCCAAGTGCTGGGATTAAAGGCGTGCGCCACCACCACCCAGCCTGTTTTTTTTTTTTAATGTCCAGTCTTAAACTGATGAAATAAATACATAATTTTCACATACATTTTGATCAGTCTAGTAAAGAAGCAAATAAAGCAAGTCAATTGCCACTCTGTCCTCAAATTTTTCTTGAGAATTCTTGTTTATATAGAGATAAATAACTTAGCTTCCTATTGTTCTTTCCACCTCTTGTACATAACTGCAGCTGACAAGCTGACTAACCTGAGGCAACAGGTGTTTAAACTGATGTAGCGCTGTGTATGTGTGTGCGCATGTGCACATGTGCTCACATGTGCATGCCACAGTCATCTGTGGAGGTAAAAAGACCATGTAGGTCCCAGGGATCAGACTCAGGCCCTCAGGCTTATCGGCAAGTACCTTTACCCACTGAGCCATTTCACTGGCCCACAACATGTGTTCTAGCTAAGCATGTCCAACCTGGCCGCCACGTTCATGGTCACCTGTGTTGCACACACAATGTGAATAAAGTGAAAACAACATCAACTACTGAACAGAGCTTATTACCTAAGGTTTTCTCTTTGTTCCTGCTGCACTCTGAATCTTGCTGGCCATCAGGAGGACCTGTTCGAGCTTCTTGCCCAGGAATTTCTTCTCTTGACTCCTGTGCATGGAATGCTGAACTCACCAAATTCCTATTCTTTGTTATAAAGTCACTGCCTTCATCCCCTTCCAGTGAATGCTTCTTAGTTGTACCACCACAACTGGAGTCTTGATGTTGAAGAATATCATTTGCTTGAGAGTTGCACAACATGTCAGCTTTCACTCCTAACCCACAAATTCCAGGTTCTTCCATTGTACCAATTTCAAACTACAGGGAAGGGGAGAAAAAACGGAGTTAAATTAAAAGTAACCAATATCTATAACCAATGGCATGCCATAGCTTGACAGCTTTTTACTTAGTGGCTTGTGAATTTGGTGTAAATAAGGTAGCTTTTAAGCTTCACTGAGACATGATCTAAACTGTTAAACATAAGGTTATTACAGTTAAAACAGAGATGGGGCACATCTCTGAGGTAGCAGTGCTTTGCTTCAAGAGCCCCTGGGTCTCATCCAGAGTACTTCCAAAAGATAAAGCTGAAACAAAGCATAACTATATGCTACCAAAGGAGGCAAAAATGCCAGTTAGTAATAAATTTAAACTTATTTCCCTATAAAAATTCACCATTTAAAAACAATTTCTATCTTTTAAACAGTAAACTGCCCCAAGTTAAAAGATGACAGCGCAGCTAGCTAGCTAGGTGGCTATCCACCAAAAACTAATTCCCAAAGTACCCAGTGGAGTAGGCACTGAGGGACAAGTACCAGCACCCAGTAGTAGCACACTACATTTCCCAGCCCCTTGACAGCTAAGTGAGACTCCCATGATAGTCGAGGCTGTGTTACTTCAGCAACCAGATTTTTATTCTCAGAAGGTAGATGAGGCGATGACTGTCATTTCAGCAACCAGATTTTTATCCTCCATCTTTTTCCCACTCTGACTGAATACAGAGGTCATCAAGGTGCTATAAGATGACATGGCCAGACGACAAAAGCAGCCTGGCCCAAATTCCACATTTATACAGGAAAGACACTCTACTTGCAAACAAAGTGCATACTAGAATATTGGGTGAGTAAGTAATAAACTTCTCTCAAGTTATACCATAGAAATCGAGACTGGTATGTTAAATGCCTCTCCCTATCACTAATATGAAAGGCATGCATACAAAAAACAGACCAAAAATGCATTTATTCTGGTTTTCTTCTCCCCTGAATCATTATTTTTACCTTATTTTCTTTTGTAATATTTTTGTTCAAAACAAGGTCTTGCTATACATAGCTCAGGTTGGCCTAGAACTTGCTATCTTTCTGCCTGGGCTTGCTGAATTCTGAGATTAAAGGTGAGTACTACCACACTTGGCTAACCCTATTTACTTGTCTTCTCTGTATCCTATTTGTTACTATTATTTGGTTGCATGATATGTCACAACTGTAAACTCTACATTTCCCTTCTGGTTGAAAAGAGGGTTTCTTTCTTTCTGAGTACAATTGAGGTACAAGGTATCTAATATAGTTCTCTTACCACAAGGAGAGAAAAGATACTTTGAAAAATTAGTGGAATTATGGTTGTAGCTAAGTGGAAAGATGATTGATTACCTAACATGTGCATTGCCCTGGGATCAAGCACCAGCACCAAAAAAGCAAACTAACAACAACAAAAACCAACAGTACTTTTTTTCAAGTTATGGCTGCTCAGCCTGATGGTTTACACCTACAATACTAGTACTTAAAATGTTACAGCAGATCTGGAAGGAATTAAGGGAAGGAAAAAGCATGGTCAAAATATATTGTATATAAAATGTGTTTTCAATTAAGAAAGTTAAAATAAATAAAAGGTTAAAGCAGGAAGACTGAAGCAAATTCAAGACCAGCCTGAACCGTATAGAGTTCCAGGCCAGTCTGAGCTACAAAGTGAAACCTTGCCTCAAAACAAAGTAAAATTAATGGGAGCCAGATACTTAGAAAACTCAGGTAGGAAAATTTTGAGCCTGAGCAAAAATAAAACCAAGAACAATTAATGATAGAGCAGGAATCTGGTTTGGTGGTGGCACACGCCTTTAATCCTTAGCACTTGGGAGGCAGAGGCAGGTAGATCTTTGTGAGTTTGAGGCCAGTCTGGGCTACTGAGTGAGTTCCAGGACAGGCTCCAAAGCTACACAGAGAAACCTTGTTTTGAAAAACCAAAAAAAAAAAAAAAAAGTCTTTTAATACACTTATTTATTTTTTGTGTGTGAATGTGTGTGTGTGTGTGTGTGTGTGTGTGTGTGTAGGCATGCCACAATACATATGTCAAGTTATCAGAAGACAACTTGTAGGAGTTGGTTCTCTCCTACCTTGTGGCTCCCAGGGATTGAACTTTGGTTTTCAGGCTTGATGGCAACTGCCTTAACCCATTGAGCCACCTATTATTTCCAATTGTAACATACCAGGGATAAGAGATGTCTCAGTGGTTAAAAGTGTATACTTGTCTTCTGAAGGACCTGAGTTTGGTTCCTAGAGGCTCACACCTGCCTAAACTCTAGCTTCAGAGAGATCCATCACCTCCAGCCTATAGGAGCAGTGCCCTCACATGCACATACCTATATACACATCTATTACACATAATTAAAATAAAATACTTCAAAGTGTAACATATCCAGTTGAAGAGCTAAAAACAACTGAAGGGCCTGTTGGCTGCAAGATGTAGGACTCTCAGCTACTACTCTAGCACCACATCTGTCTGCATGCTGCCCTGAATCCCTGTCATCCTGATAATGAACTGAACCTATGAACTGTGTAAATATTCCCAAGAAACCTTCCAAATCTTTACAAAAACTTCTGCAATAGTGCACTTTTTAGGGATGGAGACAGTGGAGCTGAGTGAGGTTTCTCAGAAGACGAGTTACCGGAGGTGTGGATGGAAGCCTGAATGTGGTCTTCAGAATGTTTCTCAGACCTCAGTGTTGGAACTTAATGGTCTGTGAATGGGCAGATTTTGATTTTATATGTGCTTGCTGGTTTTATGTTAACTTGATAGAAGCTACAGTCATTGGAAAGGAGGAACCTCAATTGAGAAATCGCCTCCATAAGATCAGGCTGCAGACAAGCCTATAGAGCATTTTCTTAACTTGTGTTTGATGGGGGAGGGTCCAGCCCATTGTGGGAGGTGCCATCCCTGGGCTGGTAGTCCTGGGTTCTATAAGAAAGCAAGCCATGAGGAGCAAGCCAGTAAGTAGCACCCACCCATGGCCTGTGCAGCAGCTCCTGCCACCAGGATCCTGTCCTTACTTCCTCCATTGATGGAAAAAAATAAAGGATCAGTGCAGTAGGGAATGAAGATATTAAGGCAACTAATACTTATCTTTTATAATCTAGGGTTGATATAAATCAATTACTGTGCTTTTGGGAGGCTGTTTGCATCTATTAAAGACAGGGTCACAAGTAGTCCAGGCTGGCCTCAAATTGACTGTATCTCAAAAAAAATGACTTTGAACTCCTGGTCCTCCAGACACCACATCCCAAATGCTAGAATTATAGGCCAGTGACACTGCTTTCTGGAGAACAAATTGGCACTGCAATTCTGTGGCAATATGGATAGCTTCTAACCGACTTAATTCCACTCCTAGGATTCCACCCAAGTGTGTACATGGGTGCACTGAAAGGCCAAAAATGTTTAAAGCAACACTACTTGGAATGGCCCTAAAATAAAATCAATTCAATAGAAGAACTGATCAATTGCAATATGTTAGACCATTGAGCAAGGAGAATGAACTACTGCAAATACAGCAGCTTGGCTTAAGAGGAAGGCAGTGAAGAATAGTTACTGAAGGAAACAATCTATATATAAAAAGAAGCAAGGTGAATGGATGGTACTAGAAATGAGGCACTGGTTGGGCTTTCTAGAATGCTTGGTAATATTTCTTGATATAGATGAAATAACACAGATATTATCCTCCTAAAAATTTATTAAATCCGAACATTCATAATTTGTGTACTTTTCTGAACACAGACAAATGTTACTTCAAAGTCTGTTAAAAGTTACACAAGGATGTTGGGTATGGTGGTACTTGCCTTTAATACCAGCACTCTGGAGACAGTGGCTGTGAGTTCAAGATAAGCCTGGTTTATATGACTTACATGGTGAGGCTTGGCCTCGATAAATAAATAACAAAATGTTAAGGATAATACCTAATGCCTTGTATACTATTAAAAAACTATATATAATATAAATATATAAATATAAATATAAATATAAATATAAATATAAATATAAATATAAATATAAATATAAATATAAATATAAATATAAATATATATATATATATATATATATATATATATATATATATATATATATAAAAATTAAAGTTGCAATTTAGGGGCTAGAGACATAGCTCAATGGTAGGATGCCTAAAACCAAGGATTCAATCTCTGGTACAGAAAGCACATACAAGTTACAATTTACATACTACTTATTTGTTTTGTTTTTACTGAGTCAGTGTCTCACTATGTAGCCTAGCTGTCCTGAAACTCACTATGTGTGTGTGTGTATATACACATATCAAGCTGACCTTGACCTCACAGAGATCTGCCTGCCTCTGCCACTGAGTGCTGGGATTAAAGGTTATGAGTCACAATGCTCATAAAAAGGCTGAGTGGTGGTTGCGCACACCTTTAATCCCAGCACTTGGGGGAGAGGGACTGAGGCAGGAGGATCTCTGAGTTCGAGGCCAGCCTGGTCTACAAAGTGGGTTCCAGGACAGCACGAACTAAAGAGAGAAACCCTGTGTTGAAAAATCAAAAAAAGAGGTATAAGGAACAAAACAACTATTTGTCCTAAAGTGATAAAAATTAGTTCCTATGAAAAGTAGCTACAATACTGAAGGTAGCAGGAACCTGAGTTGAGAAGCAGCTGGTGGGTACTATGGCTGACATGTAGCACTAGATCCAGATTCCACGGCAGCAAGGCAATGATGCAGGATACCCAAGTGCCTCCGGAGGAAGTAGAGGGAGAAATGTGGACCCATGAGGCTGAGGTAGTTTCCTTGAGCACAGGATACAACTGGTTGAAGAGGAAAAGTTGCCCAGTGCTCAGGAGAAGCAGCTCTGAGAAAGCAGAGACAGCTGCTGAGAGTGAGAGAAGTTTGAAGGTATTGAAAACCATGTCCTAAATGATAAAGATGGGACTTCAGGAAAGAAGTAAGCTCAAAGAAGTAAGCCCACTGCAGAAGAGGCAAATATGGAAGGGTGGATTGTGTGTTGCTGACTACTGAAGGAGACATGGAATAAACAGTGGAGTGAGCTGAACAGGCAGAGTCCCACTGACAAGTGGGATGAGCATATCAGACTGCCAGAACCTGAAGCACTTGAGCTGAGGAAAAGCACTCTCAAAAGAAAACAAATATAAGGCTGGAGACATGGCTCAGTGATTAAGAGTACTTGCTGGGCAGTGGTGGCGCACGCCTTTAATCCCAGCACTCGGGAGGCAGAGGCAGGTGGATCTCTGTGAGTTCGAGGCCAGCCTGGTCTACAGAGTGAGATCCAGGACAGGCACCAAAACTACACAGAGAAACCCTGTCTCAAAACAAACAAACAAACAAAAGGATGGTGAAAATTATATGAAGCTCTAAGTGGAGTACTTGCTGCTTTTGCAGAGGATTCAGGTTTGGTTCCCAGCACGTACATGGCAGCTCACAGCCATCTGGAACTCTAGGCCAGAGGATCTGACAACTTCTGTCCTCCAAAGGCACCAAGCAGGCATGTGGTGCACAAATATGCATGCAGTAAAACACTCACATACATACATTTTTTTAAAAAAAGAAAACCAATATGACAATGAGAAAAAGATTCTTGTGATAAACTAAAGGAGGAAGACATCCACACTGAGTTTGCTGTGAGATTGGTAAGCAAACTAGAAAAGATAACTGAAGACTTGGAAAATGAGCTGAAATGAACCAAAAAGGAGCACATCTGGGCATATGTGCAACATATATATGCCTGTTGCTCGGGGAGGTCAGCAGAGGACAGATCCCTTGGAACTGGAGTTACAGATGGTTGTGAGCCTCCATGTGGGTGCTGGGGACCAAACCTGGGTACGCTTTAAGAGTAGCAAATTCTCTTAATGTTGGACTAGACTCTGCTTGACCTGAATGAGATGTCTTATCCTCCCATTACTGTACTTCCCCTCTGGCCCTGACTCAGCCCTCCAGAAGCTGACCTTGAGAAGCCCCTTTCTTTTTGCCAACTCCTTTATCACTTCCCAGAGATTCCAATTGAGTAGAGACTGAGTACCAATGGGAACAACACTTAGGAAAACATGAGCACAAATTCAAAGTGTCTTTGAAAGAATGCTGTGGTGTTATTTTTTTTTAATCTGTAGCAGGTAGGCAAGAGGGACTTTTGTCATTTTAAGAAACCTGAGACCAGTGCGGTAGCATATATGTATAATCCCAGTATTAGGAAAGTGGAGGTAGAAGGACAGGAGTTCAGGGCCATCTTGGGCTACAAGAGATGCTTTTTCTTTTTTTCTTTTTCTTTTTTTTTTTGACACAGGGTTTTCCTGTATAGCAGCTCTGGCTGTCCTGGAACTTATTTTGTAGACCAGGCTGGCCTCAAACTCACAGAGATCCGACTGCCTCTGCCTCCAAAGTGCTGGGATTGATTAAAGGAGTGTGCCACCACTGCTGGGCAAGAGATGCTTTCTTAAAAACCAAAAGCAAACAAATAGCAATAATAACAAAAATCCCTTGTACTTTTTAGCTATCAGCCTTTCATCTTCCCCACTAACCCCAGGCCTAGGTAACTAATCTACTTTCCCTATATACTTTCTCTATATATTTTGGTCTGTTCTGGACATTTTCTACAGATGGGATCCAAGTCTGTGGCCCTTCCTGACTTCTTTCATTTGACATGTATCCCATGCTGCAGCACCTATTAGTACTTCACTCCTAATGACTGAATACTTCTTCACTGCAGATACAAACCACATTTTATTTATCCATTTGCTAATTGATGGGTATTTGAATTATTTCCAATTTTTGGCTATTATGACCAATTCTGTTATAAAAACTAATGCATGTTTTTGTGGAAATGCACTTACATCTCTGCAGAGCATATAGCAAGAAAAGCTGCTAGATCCATAGCCACTTAACTTTTTGAGGAATTGCTGAACTGTTTCCCCAAGCCCACTGTAACATTTGAATTCACCAGCCGTGCATAAGGTTTCTAATTCCTCCATATCCTTGCCGAGTTAATTATCTGTCTTTTTAACTATACCCATCAAGAGTGCTATGATAGTAACTAATTTGTGTTTGCATTTCTCTGAGGATTGAAGATGATTGGCACCTATCTTTTGCTTATTAGGCATTTGTATACCTTCTTTGGAAAAAAAGTTTATTCATGTTTTGTCCATTTTGTAATTTAGTTACTTGTTACTTTTATACTTTATATAAATAGATAGAAGTCCCTTATCAGATATGATTGGTAAATATTTTTACCCACTTCTGATTTTTTTATTGCCCCAATTTGGAGAAAAGGCACAATTTTGCCTATTTCAAAATGTCAAAGGAGATTGAATTAAAAGTTATTTGAGGGCCAATGAGATGACTCAGCGAGGAGAGGGGCTTAATCACAAGCCTCTCTACATAAGTTCAATACTCAGGTCCCACAGGTAAGGAAAGGACTGAATCCTGAGAGAGTTGTCCTCTTACCTCCACATATGTTCTATGCCCACACAGAGAAACATTAAATAAATAAAACTAATTAAAAACATTTCTGGGCTGGGGAGATGGCTCAGCGGTTAAGAGCACTGGTTGTTCTTCCAGAGGTCCTGAGTTCAAATCCCCGTGACCACATGGTAGCTCACAACCATCTATGGTGAGAGCACCGAATCCTAACCACTACACCACCAGGGAATGTCCACAACCATCTATGGTGAGATCTGATGCCTTCTTCTGGTTTGCAGACATACATGCAAGCAGAACACTGTATATATAATAAATAAATCTTAAAAAAAACATTTCTAAGCTGTTCTTGTCAGATGTAGTGATACAGAGTTGTAATCCTAGCACTCAGAAGGCAGAGGCTACAAATTCAGACAGCTTGGTCTACAAAGCAAGGTCCAAGTTAGTCTGGTCTATAGAGCAAAGCCTTGTCTCAAAAACTTGAAAACTAAATGAATATATAAATAAATTTAAGTTATACTAAAAGGCTGAGGAGATGGCTCAGTGGGTAAAGGCCTTGCTGAAAACATGAGGACCTAAGCTAGGAACCCAGCAGCCATGTAAAAAGCTGGGCATGGACACATACCAGTAATCCCAGAGCTGTAGAGAGTGGAGACAGGAGAATCACTGTGGCTTATTGGCTACCAGTTTTAACTTCAGATTGAGTGAGAAACCCCATCTCAAAGAAATAAGGTGGCAGATGATAGAACAGCAGAACATCTCAGTCGCCAGGTGGTGGTGGCTCACACTAATTCCAGCATTCTAGGGGTGGGGTGGAACAGAGCCAGGAGGATCTCTGTGAGTTCAAGGCCAGCTGGTTTACAGAGTTGAGTTCTAGGACAGCCAAGGCTATACAGAAAAACCCTGTCTCAAAAAACCAAAAAAAAAAAGGTACAAAAAAAAGAACATCTCAGTCCTCTGCAGTCCTCTGGCCTAAACACACACACACACACACACACACACACACACACACACACACACACCCATTCATAAGAAAAACTTGGCACAGCTTGTCTAATTTCAGCATTGAGGAGGCAGAGAAAGAAGAATCATAGGACCTTGAGTGGTTGAGGAAGACACCCAACACTGGTCCCTTGCCTCAGGACATGCATGTACACAAATGTGCACATATGTGTTATATATATATCATACACAAAAAGCTATTATTGTTTTCAGATTAATAGTATATAGTAACTCTTAGCATATATAGAAAAGACTATTTAAAGATTAAAGAAAAGCAGTGCATGGTATCACACACTTGTAATTTCAGCACTCAGGAGACAAGACAGATGTCTGTAAGTCTGAGGCCAGCATGGTCTACATAGCAAGTCCCAGGCCAGCCAAGGCTACATGGTGAGACTTGTCTCAAAAAATAATAAAATAAAAGACTGAAGAAGGGCCAAAAACAGACCCAGCAAAGATAGCTCACAAAGTAAAAAGTGCTCATTGCACAAGCCTCACAACCTGAATGTGATCTCTGAACCCACATAAAAGCACAAGGAGACAATCAACTCCACAAAATTATCTTCTGACCTCCCACACACCATGACACATCCACATACATACATACACAAACACAATAATAAAAATATTTTTTAAAAATACCAAAAACCATCACCCAACTCAAAATGGCCAGTGGCATTCAGCATAAAGATGGTACACAGTGCACCTTCACATCTCATGTTTTCCTTTTAATTATATGCTGGATGTGGTGGTTTGAATGGAATGGCCCCTATAATCTCACAGAGATTGGCACTATCAGGAGGTGTGTCTTTGTTGCAGTGGCCTTAGAGGAAGTGTATCATGTAGGGGTGCACTTGAGGTTTACTATGCTCAGGATACCGCCCAGTGTCTCAGTCGACTTCCTGTTGCCTGAAAGATGTAGGACCCTCAGCCACTCCTCCAGCACATCTGCCTGCATGTTACCACGCTCTCCACCATGATGATAATGGACTGAACCTCTGAAACTGTAAGGGAGCCACCTCAATTAAATGTTTTCATTTATAAGAGTTGCCGTGGTCATGGGGTCTCTTCATAGCAATAGAAACCCTAACTAAAACACTGTCATCCCCTATATAGTTAATACTTTCCATTTTCCAATTTTTTTGTTTTGTCTTGTTTTTTGAGACTGGGTTCTTCGTGTAGTCCTGTCCTGGGACTTGCCCTGTAGACCAGGTTTCATATTCAAAGATCCACTTGCCTCTGCCTCCTGAGTGCCAGGATTAAAGGCATGCACCACCACTGCTCACTAATTTTTCAATCTTTGTAGCTACTTCTACCTCTGAATTCCTGTCATATGTCAAAGGAAGTGCTACTATTGTTTTATCTTTAAATAAGGCAGGATTACTTCTCCCTTCTCTCTAAGTAACTAATTTTAATGGAGTAGGATTGTGGAATTTTTCATATTTGCTAATGGCTTACTTTGGCTCTATAAAAACTTTCTGGTTTTTTTTCTAGTTTTTTAGCCTAGTTTCAGCTAAGGCTGAAGTCAACAAATATTACTGAAACAGCAAGCCCATTTTTCTATTCTACATTTTTACCAGTGTACTTTAAGCTCTATACTGGACTATTATATATAAAGCAAATTTCTAGGCCAACATGTGAATGATTTCCTAGTCCTTGTTTCTTCAAGAGTATTCTGTATAATGTAGTCAATGAAATTTCTTACTCTGGCAGCTGGGGATGTATGTAGCTAAATTTGTAGAAAGCCCTGGGTTCAGTCCCCAGAATCATTTTAAACCTGGCACGATGATTCAGTACATGCCTACAATTCAACACTTGGGAGGTGAAGGCAGAATGATCAGAAGTTCAAAGTTAACCTTGGATACATAAGACCCTATCTTTAAAACAAAAAGGAAACTTACTTTCTTACTATCTCATAAGCATTCTAGGTGTATTTTTTCATATAATCTTTTCTATGAATAATATCTGCAGCAGCTAACACAATGACTATTATAGCCAGGGACCATGGTAATCACTTCCTATTATTAACTAACTTCATCTAAACAAGGTCATGATGAAAGTTTCATCACTTTCTTGCACAGATAAACAAATTGTGGCATGGCAAAGTGTATGGTCAAAGGTTACTCTATATTGCAGGGTGAAGATTTGAACCCTAGCAATTTAAGTTTCTCAGTCCATATTGGTAACCTGAACAACTGACTGCTTTGTAATTATCCTCTATCTACTTTTTTAAAATTTATTTTTATTTTATGTGCATTAGTGTTTTGCCTACTGTGTGAGGGTGTCAGATCTTGGAGTTACAGACAAGTGTGAGCTGCCATGTGGGTGCTAGGAATTGAACCCTGGTCCTCTGGAAGAGCAGTCAGTGCTCTTAACCATTGAGCCATCTCTCCAGCCCCAGTGTCTCCTTTTGGG
Organism: Onychomys torridus; assembly: GCF_903995425.1. Taxonomy (NCBI): domain Eukaryota; kingdom Metazoa; phylum Chordata; class Mammalia; order Rodentia; family Cricetidae; genus Onychomys; species Onychomys torridus. The sequence goes on along the minus strand of NC_050466.1, from coordinate 60,988,279 downwards.
GGGGGGGCAGGGTCTCATTATGGAGCCCTGCCTAGCCTCAAACTCACAAAGATCAATCTGCACCTGCTTTCTGAGTACTGGGATTACAAGTGTACACCACCACACCCAGCTTCAATGTTTCCTTAAACAGTGACATGTCTTTCTGTGTTGAGACAGAAGAACCAAATGAAATAAAAAGGTTTTTACTTTTAACTGATCAAATGATAATCACTGTATTCTACTGTGTATTAGATTTTGGTGTATATATCTCTACAGTTTTTTATGTGAATTTCTGTTTGTTTTGCCAGCTTTTGTCTTTTGAGACAAGTTTACACTATATATCCCATGCTGGTCTTAAATCTGTTGCAATCCGGGCTAGAGAGATGGCTCAGAGGTTAAGAGCACTGACTGCTCTTCCAGAGGTCCTGAGTTCAATTCCCAGCAACCACATGGTGGCTCCAGAACCATCTGTAATGAGATCTGGTACCCTCTTCTGGCCTGCAGTCATACATGCTGTATACATAATAAATAAATAAATCTTTAAAAAAATCTGTTGCAATCCTCTTGCCTCAGTTTCAATCATGCACCACCACACCTGGCTTATGCCTATATTCAAAGGATAACAAATTAGGAACTAGGGAGGTGTTTCAGTCAGTGAAGTACCTGCTGCATGAGTATGAGGACCTCAGTTCAGATCCCCAGCATCCACATAAAAACAAGAACAGGGATGTGCATCGGTAACCCCAGCCTTAGAGGTAAAGGGTATAGAGAAAAGCAGATCTCTGAGCTTACTGGCCAGACAGCTTTGTCAAATTGAGTAAGGTTCAGGCTAGTCATAATAGCACACACCTTTAATCTCAATACTTGGGAGTTTGAGGCCAGCCTGGTATATACAGTGACTTCCAGGACAGCCAGAGCTACAAAGAGAACATTACCTCTAAATAAATAAATAAGGTTCAGAGAGTAATCACAGACGATATCTGATGTCAACTTCTTTTGGACACACACAAAAATGATAAATTCTTCATGTCTCAAAATATAAACTTATGACAGGAGACATTTAATTGATATTTTAATCATGAAATACTTCTGAGAGTTCCTAATTATGTAGCACTATTTTCAAATACAGATTACACAAACATTAAAAATGGTGTTACTTCAAACTGGTAGAGAAAACAAATGATTTAGGACATACCCTAAACCATATTGGGAGGGAGTGGGAGGAAGGGGGAAGGGAGACAAAGTGGTATTCTTACACCTGCAGGTAAACCAAAACTGAAACATGAAAAGTGAAAACCACAAACAACCAGGGGTGTGGGTGTGGGTGGCTGGGGAGTGGAGTCAAAGTCACTAAATGGTAACTGAAAAATTCAGACTAACTCAAAAGTCACAGAAGCCCTAATTTTCAAGGGCTTGTGAATAGATATATCACAATTAAAGAACTGAAAATATCCAATAAAAAAAATTTTTTCAACCTCACTTATAATAAAAGAAATATGAATACAAATGTCAGTTGGGCTGGAGAGATGGTTCAATGGTTATGAGTAATTGCTGTTCTTGAAGACCTGGGTGAGGTTCCTAGCACCCACATGGTGCCTCACAATTGCCTATAACTCCAGTTCCAGGAAGTGTCTTTTACTGGCCACCAAGAGCTCCTACAACCACATGGCACACAAACCCACACAGGCACACACACCTATACACAAAAATAATACATTTTTAAATGCCAAAAAATGGGTCTGCAAGATCTATCAGTGGATAAAAGTTCTTGTTACATAAGCCTAATAACCTGAGTTCAATCCCTAGAACCCATGGTAGAAGAGAACCAACTCTCCAAAATTCTCTGATCACCACACATGTACCAATATTCCCACATGCATATACAACAATACATTCATTTTAAAATTTAAATTCTAATCAGTGGAGCAGTGGTGGCACACTCCTTTAGGCAGAGGCAGGTGGAGCTCTGTGAGTTCAAGGCCAGCTTGGTCTACACAGTGAACTCCAGGACAGCCAGGACCACACAGAGAAACCTTATCTCAAAAAACAAACGAACACAAAAGGAAAACAACAAAAAACCCACCCCACTCCACCACCCCCCAAAAAACTAATTAAAATAAGGTATCATCTTTTACCTACCTATTTGTTTGTTTTTCAAGACAGGATTTCTCTGTGTAGCCCTGGCTATCCTGGACTTGCTCTGTAGACCAGGATGGCCTCAAATGCAAAGGTCTGCTTGCCTCTGGGACTAAAGGCGTGCGGCACTACACCCAGCTATTACCTACCAAAATTTAAAAATTAAAAAATAAATAAATAAAACAACACAACAAACCCCAATGTGCCCAAATAGGCCAATCAGTATAATATCAAAAGATCAAAACTAGTAGTTCTGAGGTTTGCAGAGGTAAACAATCTCTATCAACATTTGAATACACATTTGCTTTCACTTAGCAATTCTGCTTGATTTACTATCCAGGCATTCTCACTTGAATACAAAAGGTTATTCACCAAACCACTATTTTGTACACTGAAAAATCTGGAACCAATCTTAAAATGGGCTAAATAAGTAATGACAATCCATACAAAAGAATACCACTGTTCAAAATAAGATTTGAGGGCCAGTGAGATAGCACAGTGGGTAAGGGCACTTGTTACTAAGCCTAACAACTTGAGTTTGATGGTCCCTGGGACGTGGTGGAAGAGAACCAATTCTTCTAAGTTGTCCTCTGACCTCCATATGTGTACTGTCTCACACACACACACACACACACACACACACACACACACACTCACTCTCTCTCTCTCTCACTCTCTCTCACACACGTAAAATTATTTTAAATTCTCCTTAAAAAAAAAAAAAAAAAACCACCCAGTAAGTCTCCAAAATAATTTGAACACCCTTGCAAAAAGAATCAGGTAGATTCCATATCCACTCTCCAAGGTTAATCAAATAGGAAACAAATAAATAGGGCAAACATCCAGTACTGGATGAATACACTGGTATAAATTAAAAACTAGGAGTCAGACATTGTGTAGCATACCTGTAATCCCAGCACTAGGGAGGAGGCGGCAGTAGGTGATTGAGAATTCCAAGAAACTTTTGTTGCTGTGGGATATACCTAATAATATTTACCATATTATAAATTACAAGAGAAAAAATTAAAAATAAAGCCAATTCATTTAAAAGGGAACTTATTTTTTGCCAATTACTTGCTGTATACAAACCAAAACAAAACTTTAGTAGCTTGAATATTTATGATCTCAATTTCCATAGTTTGGCAATCTAGGTGTGCCTTGACAAGGTCCCACAGGCTGAAATTATCTAAAGCCTTGACTGGGAAGGATTCATTTCCTAGCTTACTCTTAGAGTTCAATTCTGTATGGGCCATTGGATTGAGGCCTCAGTTCCTCATGAGCTGTTGGCCAAAGGCCTTCTTTGGTTTTTTGCCATATAGGTCTTTCTGTCAGCCTCTTAAAACATGATAGCTAGCTTCTTTAGAATGAGCCAAGGAGCACCAATGTGAGAGAGGAGACAAAAGGCAGTCTTGGAATCATAGATGTGACATTCCTCCGGGTGGTGGTGCACGCCTTTAATCCCAGCACTCGGGAGGCAGAGCCAGGCGGATCTCTGTGAGTTCGAGGCCAGCCTGGGCTACCAAATGAGTTCCAGGAAAGGTACAAAGCTACACAGAGAAACCCTGTCTTGAAAAACTAAAAAAAAAAAAAAAAAAAAAAAAAAAGTGACATTTCTTCAGTTTCCCACTCTGCCCTCTCTTGACAGAGTCTTTCTACCTTATAAAGGTTGGACTCAAATTGCCAAATTGCTGGGCTCAAATGATCCTCTTAAAAAAAAAAAAAAAGCAGTTGTTTTTCCAAACTAAAAAAGAGCAATTTTTCTTCCTTTCTGTTTTTTTTTGGGGGGGGGAATCATTTTATTACATTTTATTTGTTTGTGTCTCCAGCCAACTTTTTTATCCTCAAGAAATGTGTTAAGAGAGTACCAGAGCCAAGCATGGCAACATGTGAAATCTCAGCAGCTGGGAGATGAATGCAGGAGGATCAGTAGTTCAAGGTCATCCTCTGCTATGCAGCAAAGTTAACACTAGCCTAAGCTCCATAAGATTCTGAAAAAACAGGTTGGGGAGACCCCAAGATACATGGAATATAGAAAATGGTTGTTGAGCCCTAAAAGCCCAAGCTCTAAATGTATCACTCACCACTGTTTATGTGGCCATGAGGAGGTCAACTTCTCAATTTCCTTACCTGTATAGTGTGGATATACAATACCTTCCTTCTATTAGTTACAAGATCACATATAATGAATATGCATAACTGCTCCACAGTAGAACTGTGCTGCTCTTTACAGAGGATCCCGGTTTGATTCCCAGCACCCACATGGCAGCTCATAAATATTAACTCCAGTTCCAAAGGCCCACTACTGGCCTCTGAGGGCACCAGGCACAGATACACATGAAAAACAATAAATCAATAAGTAAGTAAATAAACAAATGAAGCTGGGCATGGTGGTATACACCTTTAATCCCAGCACTGAAGAGGCAGAGGCAGGTGAATCTCTGAGTTTGAGGCTAGCCTACATAGTGAAACCCTGTCTCAACCTCCCCCTCCCAATAATAAAAAATAACTTTTTAAAGAATATTTGAGTAAAGGATATTTTACAAAAAGCCTATCTGGAACTTGTAGAATGGTCCAGTGGGTATAGGCACTTGTCTCAAAGGCTAACAATCTGAGTTTGATCTCTGGAATACTTACAAAAGTGGAAAGAACCAACTCTACAAGCTGTCCTATGCCATCCACACTCAAGACATGGCGAAAATTACCTGCACACATGCACACACACCACAGACCCACAATAAGTTTTTAAAAAACATATATTTTCACTTTTTTTGTTTGTTTTTTGAGACAGGGTTTCTTTTTGTGTAGCTTTGGCTGTCCTGGAACTAGCTCTGTAGACCAGGCTGGCCTTGAACTCACAGAGATCTGCTTGCCTGTGTGCCACCACTGCCTGGCCACATACTCTCACTTTTAACATAGCCAGTCCAAACAATCCTTAGAGAAATGTTCTTGTTTAAATAGAGTGTAGTCACTCACAGCACTTGGGAAGCTAAAGCAGGGCTGCCACAAAATTAACATAAACCAGGGTACATATTGAATTTATGGACAGCCTGGGCTAGTGTGGGACCTTGTCCCAACAAAAGGGAGAAGGTGCCATGGGAGGGGGCAGAAGAAGAAAAGGTGTTTCTAAACTACTGCCTATCTTTCTCACCATTCTACTTTGGCTTTTCTATGAATAAAGAAGACAGATGAAAATGTGTTACAAGTAATTATTATTCATAGAGGGAATAATAAAGGTCATTTTGTAGAAATTTTGGAAACACAACATAGAAATCAACACTCAAAACAATAAATTCAGCTGGGAGGTAGAGGCACTTGCCTCTAATCTCAGCACTCGGGAGGCAGAGGCAGGAGGATCTCTGTGAGTTCGAGGCCAGCCTGGTCTACAGAGTGAGTTCCAAGACCAAGGTCTACACAGAGAGAACCTGTCCTAAAACAAACAAAAACCCAATAAATTCTAATAAAAATTATTTTGACAACATAGTACAACACTGATCATTTTATGTGCCTTTTTCACAACTAATAAAATTTAAGTAGTTGCAAGTGAAAACAGAATTTCAATGAGGAAATAAACTGAATTGTTAAAATATATTGTCTTATGTATGCATGTGTATATATATATATATATATATATATATATATATATATATATATATATATATCCAAGTGTGAGTGTATTTTTTGTTTTGTTTTGTTTTTTGAGACAGGGTCTCACTATGCAGCTCTGGCTGTCCTAGAATGCACTATGTAGTTAGGCTGGTCTCCAACTCAGAGATCTGCCTGCCTCTGCATTTACCACCACTCCCAGATCAATTGTGAATAAATCTTACTGTTGTGGGGTAAACATTAATACTGTCATTGTGGAAATCAGTTTGAACATTATTTGCACCCTCCACGTTTACTGCTGCTTTATTTACTATAGCAAAAACTTGTAATCAACCTAGTAGTCAAAACCACAGATGACTAGATAATGAAAATTTGGTATATATAAAAGAATAGGGGGTTGGGGATTTAGCTCAGTGGTAGAGCGTGTGCCTAGCAAGCACAAGGCCTTGGGTTCAGTCCTCAGCTCCAAAAAAAATGGAATGTTACCCAGCTCTAAGGAAAAATGAAGTTAAAAAATTTACAGGAAGCCAAGTGTAGTGGTGCATATATCTCTGTGAGTTCGAGGTCAGGTTGAGTATACATAGCCACTTCCAGGACAGCCAGAGCTATATAGTAAGACCCTATTTTAAAAAACAAAAAACATGAAAATGGATGAACTTAGAAAGTACATTAAGGTCACACAATCTCAGAAAGAAAAAAAACTTATGTTCTCTTTCATATGAAGAATGTAGCCAGTTATATATAAACAAATGTACACGAAGAAACAAAAACAAGAAAGGCGAAATATAAGGATGTAAGGACAGACTGAATGCAGGTAATGGACACAAGCTATAAGAGAGGATATAAAGCTAATTGTTCTTCTATTAATTTCTAATAATTATTAATTCTAATAATCCTATTGTGGGCTTTTTGGTTTTGGTGGTTAATAAGTACATAAAATATTTGATACTGAAAGTATAAATTTTGGGTTGGAGAGATGGCTCAGCAGTTAAGAGCAATGGCTGCTCTTCCTGAGGTCCTGAGTTCAATTCCCACCAACTACATGGTGGCCCACAACCATCTGTAATGAGATCTAGTGTTCTCTTCTGGCCTGCAGACAGAACACTGTATACATAAAATAAATCTTAAAAAAAAAAAGAAAGTATAAATTTTACTGTGAAGCTCCCCAGCTTCTGTTTCAAATGCCTATTCTGACTGTGTAGAGGTTTACTTAGGTTTGGTTATTTTAGTGTATGATGATGTTTTTTTATCTATTTGCAAGATTTTTAATGATGAATATATAAAAATGTAAAAATAAAATGAAAAGAAAAAATATTTGAACAAAATTCAGTTAAAACAAAATAGAAATGAGAATGAATTGTTAATATGTTAATAATAATATGAATTGTTAATATTACAGATTATACGTGAAATAAAGAGAATATTTTCAAAAAGTGATACTACCTACTTTGCAGAGCTCAGATATTAAAATGCGTGAACATTCAACGTACCTAACAGTACATGAGATAATTCTTTCCTTTGAAATTTAACTCTCTGAAAATTATAAAATTTGAAAACTACCTATTTGAAAGAAATCTATTATAATGAATCTTGTAAACAATCCCCCCCAAAAAGGGCTGAGAGATATGGGTCCAATGGTATAGCATTCAACTAGTATTCAAAGACACTATGTTCCATCCCTAGAAATGGAGAAAAGTGATCATACAAAAGCAAATACACACTCTATTTTATGTGGATTTGATGTTTCCTATGTAAGACTTCTCCAGTCAAGGCTAATAAACCACATACAAAATGACATATAAGATACCTTCCAGTCAGCTATGCTAATGTGCAACTGCAATCCCAGTATTCTGGCAGCTGAGGTTGAGGGATCACAAGTTTGAGACCAACCTGGGCTAGGATACACAGTGTGACCTTGTCTCAAAAAAAGAAGAAGAGGGGCTGGAGAGGTGGCTCAGAGGTTAAGAGCACTGTTTGCTCTTCTGAAGGTCCTGAGTTCAATCCCTAGCAACCACATGGTGGCTCACAACCACTTGTAATGAGATCTGGTGCCCTCTTCTGGCCTGCAGGGATATGTTTTGACAGAACACTGTATACATAATAAATAAATAAATCTTTAAAAAAAAAAGAAGAAGAGCCGGGCGGTGGTGGCGCACACCTGTAATCCCAGCACTCGGGAGGCAGAGGCAGGTGGATCTCTGTGAGTTCAAGGTCAGCCTGGTCTACAGAGCTAGTCCAGGACAGGCTCCAAAGCTATAGAGAAATCCTGTCTTGAAAAAAAACAAAAAACAAAAAAACAAAAACAAAAATCAAATAACATGAAAAAGTGAAGATGAAGATTACTAAAAGGAAGCACTGCCTGTATCTAGATGTTCTCATTGTAGTTTCTCCTGTAGGACTCCTGGGTTTTTGTTTGTTTGTTTGTTTGTTTGTTTGTTTTAAAAAAAAAGATTGGGGGCCAAAGAGATGGTTCAAAAGTTATGAGCACTTGCTGCTCTTGCAGAAGACCTGTGTTCAGATCCCAGCACCATGTCAGGAGGCTTACAACTGCTTGTAACTATAGTCCAGGGAATTCAATGCTCTCTTCTGGCCTCCACAAGCACCCACCTTCACAGGCACATACCTGCAACCACGTACATAATTAAAAATAATGTTTTAAATGAAACCTTAGCAATAGCTAAAATAATATAACTAGATCACTTTACTTATTAATATCTTTGTCAGAAAAGTGGAAGTTCAACTTGGCAAATAGAGGAAAAAATGAAAATTAAAATGATTCCTTCCTGAACTACAATCTTGCCCAACCCTGACTGCTTTATCATAGATTCTGGGAAGGGAAGAAAATACAAAGCCTAGAAGATGGATTGCAAAATTAACAGCACCCTAAAAGCAAGAGAATCTGATCTTCCATATATTATCCCCTTCAAACCATGTAAAATTTTATATGCCCTGCACTACTGCCAACTGTCGTTTCAACTCATTCTTCACAATAATCCTAATATGGTGTGTATAGCAGCATCCCCACTTTCCAGGTGATGCAACTGAGGCTTGTAGCCTGACATATATGCCCAGGGTTACAAAGCTATTAAGTGGCAGAGAGCCAAGAGTCTTGACTCTAAAACCTATACTATTTATGCACTACTATACTACTTATTACCTCAGTATAGATGAAAGACACTGGGTTCCAGAATTAGCTTCACCCCTTGGGCAAATCACCTGACCTTACCTAGCAGTGTGTCATCAGTAAATAAAAGCAATGATAGCTGCCCAACCTTCCTTACAGCATCTGAGTGATGCTAAGAGTTAATGTATTTGCAAACACATGCTATAAAAATGACAGGATACTACATAAATGTAAGATTTTGGTAAGGTGAATCCAAGTATCATATACTTTTAGCCTTCAAAATGGTTTATAGACCTTAAAACAAGCTTAGTAATAGTCAAAATTTTTAAAGATTTTTATTTTTAATTATGTGTATGTGTGTGGGTATGTACGGGTGTCCATGGAGCCCTAAGGCATTAGAGTTTCCTGAAACTAGAGTTACTGGCAATTGTAAGCCACCTGACATGAGTGCTAGGAATTGAACTCTGGTACTCTGCAAGAGCAGTTGTGCTCTTAATGACTGAAGCATCTCTCCTGCCTCTAGTCAAATCATCTTTTAACATTCCCAAAAGTAAAACTTTTTTTTTTTTTTTAAAAACCTGAGACATTTTAGAAAAGACAAAACTATGGAGACAGTTAAGTGATCAGTTTGGTAAAAAACACTCTAGGCTAAGGTAGGAGGATCAGAATTTTGAGGCCAGTCTGGGCTACACAGTGAAATACTATCTCAAAAAACAACACACCAGAAGCTGGCAAAATGGCTCAGTGGGTAAAGGCACTTGCTGCCAACTTGAGTTTGATTTCTAGGCACTCATATGGTAAATGTTGTCTTCTGACCAACATACATGTACTATGACACTCACTTAAATATCATCCAACTAAAAGAGAAAATCAGTTGTTGCCAGCAGTTGGGAAGAATGACTAGGTGGAGTACATGCTACTCTGGACATGTTATTATATACTTGTCAAAATTTATACATTGTATAACATCACTGAACCCTGTAAACTATGGGCTTAGTTAGTAATAATGTATCTGTGTGGCCTGAACAATTGTAACAAATTGTAGCACATTGCTGCAACATGTAAATAAGGGTATAGGATATGTGTGAGCAGAAATATGAAAACTCTACTTTCTGCTCCATTTTTTAGTAATATTTACAAACTGCTCAAGTATCTTGATTTTATAAAAATGTATTTATTTTTATTTAATGTGCATTGGTGTTTTGCATTGGTTTCAGGTCCCCTGAAAGTGGAGTAACAGACAGTTGTAAGCTGCCATGTGGGTGCTGGAAATTGAACCCCCCGTCCTCTGGAAGAGCAGACAATACTCTTAACCGCTAAGCTATCTCTCCAGCCCCATGTCTTGATAGTTTTAAGATCAATTTTATGAAATAGGAAGCGATGTGAGTAAACTTAATAGTTCTTTTTTTTTTAATGCCCATAATATTTAATATACTGAGTTTCTAAGATCAATGATGTCCAAAAGAATTTTACTCAATGATGACAATGTCTTGGAGCCAGGTATAGTGGCTTATACCTGTAATTCCAGTACTAGGAAAGCTGAGGCTAAGGGATGACTGCAAAATTGAGGCTTGCATGGGCTACATAATGAGTTACAGGTTAACATGGGCTATACAGTGAGACCTTGGCTCACAAAACAAACTAAAAACAGAAACTATACTAGATCTTCTGCAATATGCATAGCCATATTAACTACTAGAATACTTGAAATTTGGCTAGTATAATTGAAACAGAATTCTAAAACTTCATTTAACTTTAACAAATTGAAATTGGGCCCAGTGTTATTCACTGTAATCTCTACTACTCAATCCCTAGTATTAAAAAAAAAAAAATAGCCGGGCGGTGGCGCATACCTGTAATCCCAGCACTTGGGAGGCAGAGGCAGGTGGATCTCTGTGAGTTCAAGACTGCCTGGTCTACAGAGCTAGTCCAGGACAGGCTCCAAAGCTACAGAGAAACCCTGTCTCGAAAAACCAAAAAAAAAATTAAAAATTAAAAAATAAAAATAGCTACATGGTTAGTGCCTATAATACCAGTAGTTTTAAGACAATTCCTTAAAATATCACCTAGAAATACACTGTAAGGTTACCTTTAGAAGAGAAAAGTCACCCCAAGAGTCTATTCAAATGATATCGTTATGAAACCATGCTATAATTAACTGAGCGGGTCAAGAGTGACTAGGCACTTAAGCCCAAGAGTTCAAGGCCAGCCAGATGAGCATAGCAAGATTCTCTTTTTTAAAAAGCAGGTACAGTAATGCCACTTGTATAGCACTTAGGAGGAGAAACTAGACACTGCCTCAGAAAAATAAGTCACTAGGCAGATGATTTGAACCAGGAACCAACAGAGCCCTTCTCCAGTTTTCTTTACTTCAAGTACTACAATATAACCAAACAATAACAAGTCATGTTTTTCAATTCCTCCAATATTTTAAAAATAACTGAATTTGTTTAACATCATTTCTGCTTCCTGAAAAACAAAAGTATAGAGATTAAGTTAGAAAAAAGGAGTATTTTCACAGGTTACTAACATTGAATCAATAAATTGAAGATCATAATGAGAACTAAAAATTAATTTTTACAGACACAAGATGTTCACTTAATTTTGAACTGAAAATTCAAAAAGTAATGTTAATTTCTATTCAATTTTATAGTCAAGAAACCAAAAGGAAGATTCCCAGAAAAGTATAAGCAAAAAAATACAAAATAAGTAAAAATAAGACAATAAACATACAAGACTATTCATATCCAGCTATTAACCAGATCTCTGAACTCAGAGTCATTACCTCTTATCCTCATAGCTTAAAATACTAGTTGATTAAACCTTACTTCCTAATTCAATGACTTTTTGTCCTTATTCCAGTGGCATAAAAGGGAACTTATGTCCTCAATTGCAGTGGCTTTTTATCAGAGCTCTCCCTTGGGGAACCTATGAAATCAAACACTGAGATTGGCTCCCCACCCTCAGGGAATAAATGTCCAAAGTGACAGTGTTGAATCCCCAAAGAAATGCTGGGCCACAGCTTCTTTTCCAGTCCTACAAGCAGTAGATCCTTCTTTTATGAGACAGAATAACTTGAAAATACTTAAAATTTAGAGAAAAGCACTAAAGGGCAGAGTATTTGCTTACAGCTATAATCTCAGCACTCAGGAAACTGAGGCAAGAGAAGAGGATCGTATCAAGTCCAAGGCAAGCCTGGGGTACATAGCCAATTGGGGTTAGCCTGCTACAGGGTGAGAATCCATCTTAAAAAACAAAAAAGTGAGGGAGAAAAGGAACATGCCACAAAAAGCCAATTCTTGACACTGCTCAAATGTAACCCAGACCTTTGTTCTCCCTTTTGAAGTTCATGAATCGCATTAGAAATATATTATTTCGTAACTTCATACAGGAGTGGCTTTTAAGATTAGTCAAATACATAATTAAGTAATATTAAATAGCCCCAGTGGTCAAGCAGGGTGTCCAACAAGTCGAGCGGTTTCGGTATGTTCTCCTGTAAGGAAAAAGGATGGGATTTCCACCTTTTCAGTACCATACACCCCAGTTCTTAGTTCCTGGGACCCGAAAGTCCTGTACCCTATTCGTTGTGCAATCATTGTCAAAACTCCACCCACTGAGCTCCAGAACAAGTGGAATTCTCCCATTCTGAAAGAGATCTTGATTTTCCTGTATCCAGGGAGACACTGAAAACTCCTTGACATGAGTCAAGTAAGGCAAGGGGGAACAAACGGTCCAGCTCTTCTAGATTAAGAAAAGACCAAAACCCAAGCCCAGGAGGCACTCAAGTTTCCACTTACCAAATTAAAAAGAAAAGAAGGAGAGGGTAGCAGCAGGAGTGGGGAGACAGCTATCAGACGATGATGCTCCTTCCCCAGCATCACCTCCTAATCCCCAGCCTCACCTGCAAGGCAGGTCGGTGATGCCCAGAGACCAAGCCCCGGCTGTGGATCCCGGGAGCCCCGCATCGTCCCCGCGTAGCCGCCCGCGCAGTGGCGGGGGGTAGGGCGAGGGGGGGGGAAGGGGGGAATGGGCGAAGCGCAGCCCCAGCTCCCGCGCTGTTATCTTACTGCGCAACAGCCTCAGCTCCGAGGCCGGGGAGCACCCTGCAGCTCGCCCTACGCACCTGCCCGTCACCTAAAGGGCAATCGTGTACCTGGGTGAGCCCCCACGCAACCCACCTCGCTGCCTCCACGGGCAGTGGAGTCCCAGCACACAGTGACCCCACGGGCTGAGAGAACACCTGACGCCTCGGGGCAGCAACGGCCGCACGTGGCTGTCATACCTGGAGCACCCCTGCCTAGCACCCCTTCGCCCTCCCTGCCCGGGGTCCACCCTGCCCTCCCTCAGCCCCCTACCGCTGAGTGCCCCCAAGTCCCAACCATCGTCCTTTCCCACCCGATCCATTTCAGTCCCACACCCCCCACCTGCTCCCAACTATCGTCACTCCTCTGAGGGAAAAGGGCCGGATGTTCGTCCCGTGGCTAAAGGTAAAGGGGGTAACTGAAGAGGTGAACCCCGAAAAAGGTAACCCAATCATCCCTGCGACCCAACCACAACGAAGGCACCCCCTCCACTGACCTTCTGCCTGGGACTGCGTCGCCGTCCGCCCCGTCCGCCCTCAGTAGCCTCCTCAGTACCGCCGCCTCTTCCCCGCGTTGCCTCCTCAACCCGAGTCGCCATGAGGTGACGGCAGCAGCCAAACAAGCGGCTGGACCAGGGGCACGGAACCTCACAGGGGCTTCGGCCCCGCCCCCTTCACACACCAGCCAATCGCATCATGAGAGTCTTCCACGTGACCGGAGGAGGTTGGCTCCTGAGGGAAGGTAGTTTGATGGGGGTGGGGAACGTTGAATTCTGGGCTGGGCTTCTGCTAGGGCCGAAGGGCAGACCGAGGCCGCTGGAGTCTGCGCAGACAGGAAAAGGGAATAGACTACAAGTTCCAGAAGGCAATGCGGCCATAGCGTTCAGCCACGGATCTGAAAAGGGGTGTTCTAGGGGAAAGTACCCGTTGCTCCGCATGTGTAGCCTACTGGGGCTTGTAGTCTCTGAGGGACAATGTCGCGGTGCCGGAAGGTAGTCACTATTATCCTACAAGAAAAGTTTTAAAATATTCCAGAGTTTGAGAAAGAATAGAACCAGAGACGCTTTTTTGTTTCTGCTTTTGTTGCTCTTCTTTAGAATTGAATGAGTATGATTTGTGAATAAGGAACTCTTAACTTCGTTATTTTTGAGATGGGAAGTGTAATCTCAGAATTTGAGACATTGGACACTTGCCCAAAGTACAGTCTCTCAGCTACCAGAGTTCTCACTACGGTTTAACTGACCAGAGTTCCTTTAGGCTGGAGGCCTGTTCACCTTAGCTGAACTGCTCCCGCTTCCAGCACGGTTCTTCACACTTAATCAAAGATTAATTCATGTTGAATGTTTCTTAATTTCTCCACCATACGTTTTACTAATTAAAAATGTCAGCGAACTTGGTTTACTGAAACAGTTATTTTGCTTGAGATGATGGAGAAGGTCCCCCCCACAGATATATTCCCTGTTCCTATCTGACAGAACCAGCTCTTCAGTAGCCTAGCATCTAGAAGTCACAGACTATCACACTGTTTTTTTAATAATTCATTATAAAAATCTGTGAAAATAAAAAAAAATCTGTGAAAATATGATTTTCCTACAATTGATCATAAAACAATGATAGCAGGAGGCAAAATTTAATAACGTGAGTGATAGTAAATTTCAATTGAGCAAGTTCTTAGGGCAAAACAGGGTTGGTTTTGTTATTGATGTTTGTTTGTTTGGTTGGTTGGTTGGTTTTTTGGTTTTTCGAGACAGGGTTTCTCTGTGTAGCTTTGCACCTTTCCTGGAACTCACTTTGTAGACCAGGCTGGCCTCGAACTCACAGAGATCTGCCTGGCTCTGCCTCCCGAGCTTTGTTTTTTTGTGTTTTTTTTTTTCATTTGTTTATTTTATGGTGCTTGTGATCAAACCAAGGATCTCATGCATTCAACCAACCTCTGAACTACACTACAACTCAGTTCAATTGAGGGAATTTTTAATTTTAATTATTACTATTATTTTTTTTAATTTGGGGAAAGTACCATTATTTGGACACTTCAGTCCACGTTTGAGATTTCAAAACAAAAGCATTGCTCAAGATGCAGATGGTAGGTGACAAAGAACCTACAGCCAGACTCTGTATACTGTCTCTCATCTTCTAAAAGGAAAAGTGTCCCAGCAAGACTTAGAATAGTAGTGCAATTGTCCATAGCTTTAAGTGAAAAAAAATACACCATAGTTAAAGTATAGTACCATAGAATAACAGGTAGCTACTAAAGTTACAATTTTTTTTTTAACTTAGGAAAAAAGATCTCATTTATATAGAACAGCATGGTAATATATTTATAACAGATTTCAGAAAAATACTCCTCAGCCTGGCATGATGGTGCAGGTCTTTTAGACCAGTACTCAGGAGATAGAAGCAGGTGCATCTCTGTGAGTTTGAGGCTAGTCTGGCCTACATAGTGAGTTCCAGGCCAGCCAGGACTGCATAGTTTGACTCTGTCTCAAAATAAATAAATAAATAAATAAAAGAAATGTCTGGGCAAGTAGTTGGACGTGCCTTTGGGTGGCAGAGGCATGCAGATCTCTGTGAGTTCCAGGCCAGCCTGGTTACAGAGTGAGTTCTAGGACAGCCAGGGCTACATAGAGAGAGACCCTGTCTCAAAAAACAAAAATAAAAAACAGGAAAAAAAGAAAAGAAAATTACTCCTCAATATGTTAATATTTTTCCTGAGTGGTAAGATTTGGTAGTATTTTTATTTCTTATTTTAGGAACTGAGTGTGCCAAGTAGGCATGGTGACAAATGCCTGATATCCCAGCATTTGGGAGGTAAAGGCAGGAGAATCAGAGATTCAGGCTCATCCTTGGCTACATAGTTAATTCCAGGCCAGACATGGTGGTGCATTCAAGGCTAGCTATACAACCAGAGCTACAACAGTGAGACCCTGTCTCAAACACATGCACACGCACACACGTGTACACACACACATACACACACACACACACACACACACACACACACACACACACACCATACACACATACACATACACAGACAGACTCTCACCCCTCCCATACACACACACTGAAAAAAGAATACACTGTAGCAGAAATGATAATGTAACCTTTAAAGCTACAGGAAAGATAGCTTCTGTCAGGTCTACCTCCTCTCTCCCTGAATCAAACCAAACTGAGTTTTTGTTTGTTTTGTTTTTTTATCTGAGACAAGGTTTCTCTATGTAGCCCTGGCTGTTCTAGAACTCTCTCTGTGGACCAGGCTGGCCTCGAACTCACAGAGCTCCACCTGCTTCTGCCTCCTAAATGCTTGCATTAGAAGTATTTGCCACCCGGCTCCTTCTTTATTTTTGAGATTATATTTTTTTCATTTCATGTGCATTGGTGTTTTGCCTGTCTGTCTGTCTGTCTGTCTGTGTGAGGGTGTCAGATCCTTTGGAAGTGGAGTTACAGACAGTTGTGATCTGGCATGTGGGTATTGGGAATTGAACCTGGGTCCTCTGGAAGAGCAGTCAGTGCTCTTAACTGCTGAGCCATCTCTCCATCCCCTTGCAATTATAATTACAAAATTTTTCCTTCTTTTTCCTCCCTCCAAACCCTCTCATATACCACTTGCCATTCATTCTCCTTCAAATTCATGGCCTCTTTTTTCACTTATGTAGCTAAAGTGGCCTTGGACTGCTAATCTAGTCTACTGAGAGCTCAAATTACAGGCCTAAAATATTGCTTCAGGTCTTTATTTCTAAATCATTTTGTTTGTTTTGAGACAGGTTTTCTCTGTGTAGCCCTGGCTGTCTTGGAACTTTCATTGTAGACCAGACTGGCCTTGAACTCACAGAGATCTGCCTGCCTTTGCCTACTGAGTGCTGGAATTAAAGGTGTGTGCCACCACACCTAGCTTATTTCCAAGTATTTTAAGGGTACTCCATTTTGTCTACATTCCTTTCACCTTCCCTTCAGGAAGTATTTCTTTTAAGCATTGTTCCTGTAAATTTGCTTGACAATAGGGTAAAGGCCACAGGAGCCATGGCTCCTCTTGGTTACAGGCATTCTCTCTAGGGTCACTGAGGGCTGGAGCTATGACCTTGATACATTAGTTGGTCTGTTTATTCTGAGGACCTTGTTTGTTTTGTTTTTCTTCTGGGGGGATCTGGAGAGATGGCTCAGCAGTTAAGAGTGATTAGGTTCCTAGCACCCACATCATGGAGCTCACAACTACCTGTGGCTGCAATTCCAGGACATCAGAAACCCTCTTTTGGCCTCCAAGGGCATACTAACATACAGACACATACTAACATACAGACACACACACACACACACACACACACACACACACACACACTTAAAGTACACATTTAAAAAAAGTATACTTATCATTTGTTTTTGTTTTTTTTTCTTTAATTTTTTTTTCTTTTTAAAGACAGGCTTGCACTATACAGTCCTGGCTGTCTGTCCTGGAACTAGATATATAGACCAGGCTGGTCTCAAACTTAGAGATCAACTTGCCTCTGCCTTCCATGCACTGGTGTTAAAGGCATGTATCACCATACTCACCTAGTTTTGAACTTCTCATGAAATTGAATCAGGCTAGCTGGGTATGTTTGACCACAGATACATATTATATATATTATTCCTATTCTATGGCTAATATGGAACTGTTTTTGTTTGTTTGTTTACTTTTTGTGTCAGGCCTGAGAGCTTGGGTAATGTGTATCTGCCTGGAGGAAAGGAGCAACTTGGATTTTCCCTCCAGGAAAGTGCTCCCTGTAACCGGTATGGTGATTCATGCTTTTAATCCTTAGCATTCTGGAGGCAGAAGCAAGAGCATTGCCCAAAGTTTGAGGGCAGTCTGGTCTTCAAAGTAAGACCCTGTCTTAGAAAAGGAGGAGGAGGAGGAGGAGGAAGAAAGGGAGGGAAGGAGGACCTGAAGAGATAGCTCACTTGATAAAGTGCTTGCCGTGAAAACACATAAACACAAGGGACCTGAGTTTGATCCCTGACATCCACATGAACAGCCAGGCTTGGGCTGGAGAACTGGCTTATCTATGAAAAGCATTTGCTGCTCTTGCAGAGGACTTGGGTTGGGTTTCCAGCTCACAACCATCCATTATTCCAGCTCCAGATCTGATGCTCTCTTCTGACCTCCTAGGGCACCAGGCACTCATGTGGTACCAGGCAAAACACGCATGAATATAAATTAAATCTAAGTAAGTAAATAAACCCAGGCTTTATAGCACATGTCTGCAAACCCAATGATAGGACAAAGAGACCGGTGAATCACTGGAGCTTGCTGCCCAGGCAGCCCAGCCAGGTTTTAGTGAGAGATCCTGACTCAAAACATAAGATGATGCCTGAGGAGGAATGGCACTCCAAGGTCTACAAACACATATATACATGTGTGTGTGCCTGTACACACCCCTCACACATATGAGGGAGGGAGGGAGGGAGGGAGGGAGAGAGGGAGAGAGAGAGAGAGAGAGAGAGAGAGAGAGAGAGAGAGAGAGAGAAATCCTCTGAGTCAATAAGATTCACTGATAATGTGTTTTCTAAACCTGTTCAGATGAAGGCCAGAACATCAGTTCCCCAAGGTGATAAACTTTTCCTGTGACTTCTTGGATTCTTTCTGGTAGTGATGTACCTCTGTATCACAATGAGGATCTCAGGCAGTCATAGGACTAAGGTCACCATAGAATAAGGTTGGCAGCAGCAATGGATTTTCTTTCATCAATTGAGCATTCACTGAGCACCTCTCACATCTGAATGCTTTAGTGAACATTAGTTATACTGTGATTGAGAATAAGGAGTTCCCAAACCAGGCATGATGGTGCCTACCTACAATCTTAGCATTGGGGGTTGGGGAAAAGTTGGAGGCAGAAGAATCAGGAGTTCAAGGTCATCTTTTTCTATATCTCAAGTTCAAGACCAACCTGACCTATGAAAGACTGCCTTTAAAAACAAACAAACAAACAACCCCCCCCCCAAAAAAAAAACAGACAATGAGATAGCTCAGCAGGAAAAAGGGCTTGCTATGTCACCCTGGTGAGCTAAATTCTCTCCCTGGAACCCGTGATGGAATGAATGAATTGACTTCTAAAAGTTGTCCTCTGACCACCGGGACTTACACATGCACTAGTAAAATAATGCTAAATAAGTCCAATTTTAAAAAGACCAAACAAACAAACAAACAAATATAAACAGAACAAGGAGAACCCGGAACAGCACTGGGCAGACACATATACAAAAAGCAATAACATAATTTATAAAATGGAGGTATTGCAAAATAACCTCTTGAGGATTGTTTCCTGTGGTGGGAGAGAGATTTAATGTGCTATTTCAATGGTGTCTAAAGGTCTCAATGGGAGTTCAAGTAAGCACGCTAGTTTCACTTATCCACCTCGGGGTGTTTTCAGAATAGAAAAACTATTACTTTTAAAGTAGCTGTGAATATTATTTCATCAAGTTCAAGTTTATGTTTGTTACATATTTATTAGTGTGCTAGGTAGTGAAATGAAGTATTTCTCTTTTCATAGAACAAAGAACACTGGACGGTGGCAGCACACGCCTTTAATCCCAGCACTAAGAGGCAGAGCCAGGAGGATCTCTGTGAGTTCGAGGCCAGCCTGGTCTACAGAGCGAGATCCAGGACAGCCAGAGCTACACAGAGACACCTTGTCTTGGAAAAATACAAAACAACAACAAAAAAGTTTTTTTTTTTTTTTAAAGAACAAAGTGCTTATTGTTTAATTTTATTACCCAATACCATCTTTCTTGGCCAACCCTGATTTTAGTCCCTCTAGTAATTTGGCCAATTTCAGCATTTACTGCAGATGTCCACATTTCCTGCAGAAATATTTAGGAAATTACCATATTTTATACTCAGATCATCCGAGTATATTGATGGCAGGCTTTGGAATATACTACTAGATCGGTAAACATTAAGAGTGCCAGCTCTAGGAAGAAGGTATTTTTAAAACTCTTCTCGGGCTTGGGGAGTTAGCTCAGTGGTAGAGCGCTCGCCTAGCAAGCACAAGGCCCTGGGTTCCGTCCTCAGCTCCAAAAAAAAAAAAAAAACCTCATCAGGAGCTGGCAAGATGGCTCAAAGTAAAAGAGCTTGCCACCAAGCCTGACAACCTGAGTTCAATCAATAGGACCACATGGTGGAGGGCAAACACCAACTCCATCAAACTCTGTGGCACAAGTACCCTTATAAACACACACACACACACACACATTATAAGCCGATGTTGGTTGTTCTTTTACTTTTTTTTTCCTCTTTGCTCTTAGGAGGGCCCACCATGCAGCTCCCAAATAAATACACACAGAGGCATATTCTTACTTATGAATGCCCAGCCTTTGCTTGGCTGTTTTTTGTCAGGTTTTCTTAATTTATCCTGTCTACCTTTCGCCTTCAGGCTTTTTCCTTTTTATACTTCTGTATATCTTACTTTCGCTCCTACTTTGTGGCTGGCTCTGTGGCTGGATGGCTGGCCCCTTCTTTTCTAGCTCCTGATCTCTCTTGCTTCCTGGTCCCTCTTTTTTTCCTTCTATTTATTCTCTCTGCTTCCCAGCCCCGCCTATCCTTTCTCCTGCCTTGCTATTGACCATTCAGCTCCTTGTTAGACCATCAGGTGTTTTAGACAGGCACAGTAACACAGCTTCACAGAGTTAAACAAATGCAATAGAAAAGAATGCAACGCATCTTCGCATCATTAAACAAATGTTCCATAGCAAAAACAAATGTAACACATCTTAAAATAATATTTCACAACAATGTGTAATAATAATAACCTATCACCCAGCCTGCAATCCTAGTACTCAGGAGACTTAGGCAGGATTGGCTTGAGTTCAAGATGAGCCTGGGTTATATAAGGAGATCTTGTCTTGAAAGGGGGAGTTGGAGAGGAGAGAAAAGAAAACAGAGGGGGGAAGGCTAGTATGCCTGTAATCCCAGCACTTGGAAGATAGAGGAAGGAGGCTCAGACATTCAAGGCCAGTCTGAGCTGCATTAAAAAAAAAATGGGAAAGAAAACCATGAACTCCTAATAGACTTAGGTTTTAATGAAAATCACTATATACCACTCTGGGTGGCAACACATGTCTATTATCCTAGCACTCAGGAAGCAAAGACAGGTGGAATGCTACACATTTTAGGCCAACTTGATCTATATATTGATACTCTGTCTCAAAACTCAAAGCAAAGAAACAAAAAGAATAATTAGCTCATGTGTAGCAATTTATAGAAACAATTATTATCCATAGACCTGTAAGAGAAATCAAGAGGGTGGAGTAATTAAAACTGGTCAATTTGGCCGGGCAGCAGTGTCCCATGCCTTTAGTCCCAGCACTCAGGGAGGCAAAGCCAGGCGGATCTCTGAGTTCGAGGCCAGCGTGGGCTACAGAGTGAGATCCAGGACAGGAACCAAAACTATATGGAGAAACCCTGTCTCAAACAACAACAACAAACCTGGTAAGTTTGGGGGCTGAAATATATCTCAGTGGTAGTGTGTTTGTTTAGCATGTTCAGAATCTTTGGTTCAATCTCTAGCATTGGGGAGGGAGAAGGGGGGTTGGACTGACAAACTTAGAGAAGAACCTTGTGTGTTTGAGACCCAGATCTCTCTGGACAAGATGCTGTTATTATTGGGTCCCTAGAGGCATCAGAACCTTCATCCTGGGGAAAGCTGCTAATGACAATCAACCCCCCCCCCAAAGCCAGGTGACAACATTGCCCATATGGTTACAAAACCCAGAAAGGAGCCCCTTGCCTTCTTCCTGCTTTCCCATTCCTCTCTAGTCTCCTGATGTCACAGATTCTCTGGATAAAGCCACCAAAGAAGACGGAATTAGATCTGAATTCCAACCCTGACTTTACAGAGTAGCACATGGAAGCTGCTGACTTTTGAAGCTGTTGGGATCCCATTACAGTGGCATATACCCATAATCCCAGTTCTTGAGAGGCTAAGGCAAGAGGATTGAATGTTCCAGGCCAGCTTGGGCTGCGTAGTTGAGTTCCAGGCAAGGCCAGACTCAATTGCAAAGTGAAACCCTGTCTTGGATTACAATGCCATCATCAATGCTGTTACAATAATTCCTTAGTAATACTGACTATTTAGTCCATTTTCAAATTTATCTTATTGTCTCTATAATATCTAGAGTGTTTATATATAAATTATATATGTATATATTTTATGTACTTACATATCAAGACTCATAGCCGTTTTTTAATTTATTGAGGTGAAATTTATATAATATAAAATTAACCTTTTTAGGGAACAATTCAATGCCTTTAGTATATTCAGAATTTGTGCCACTACCACCTCTGAATAGTCCCAAAACATTTCTATCATTCTAAAATAAAAATCCATTAAGCAGTTTCTTCCACTCCCCTTCCCCCCCAGTCCCTGGCAACCACCAATCTGCATTCTGTCTCTATGGATTTACAGAGTCTGAATATTTCATAGAAATGGAATCATGCAATATGTGACCTTTTGTGTCTGGTTTCTTTCACTTAGCATAATGTTTTTCAGATATACAGATATAACATTGTTGATACTGGAGAAGCAGCCAGCAGCAACTGTGACATTTTCCAATCTCTAATATTATTAAACCCAGCTCTCTCCATCTCTCTTTGCTTTCCTGATAAGATTTTTCCTCCTTCATTCATTGGAGCTAATTTTGGCTTATAGTCATCAATGTGTTTCTGCTATCATCTTAATTTTCTCTTTTCTACTTGTTTTGCTCTGTCATGAAAGTGATTTATTGCTGTTTCCTATTATGAAACTATAATAGGTAAAAGGATTGCAGACACAGTAAGAAATAATCACCCAAATATAAGCTTATCAAAAGATATAGCCATTATTAACACTTTGCATCATTATATTTTATCCTTTACAAATAGAATATATGCATGAACATGTATTTTTATTGTAGAATTTACCATTTTAATCATTTAGAAAAAGGACATCACAATGTTGCACCTCTCCTCCCATAAACAAATAAATCTGAGCATCAAAAGACTCCTGGTTCCTGTGGGTGGGAAATATGCAAGCATTTTCTGTCTCCTAAGGAGAAACAGCCACCACCTGTGTTTGGGTCCCAGCAATCTTGTGCACACAATAGAGAGTCACTCAGCCATTTAAAATGAAAAAAAAGAAAATATGCTCCTTGCAGTGAAATGGATAGAACTGGACATTGTCATCTTAACTGAAATAAAACAGACCCAAACAAATATCTTGTGTTTTCTCCTACATGTGGGTCCTAGATTTTATTTATGTATTTAACTCATGATGTAGCCTAGGCTGTTCTCAAACTTTCAGAGATCCACTTAGCCTCCTGAATGCTAAGATTACAGGTATGAACCATCATACTCAGCATATTACATACACACACATATGCTTGTATGTATTATGTGTGTGTATATAATCATTTATATATTTGTGACATGAAAGTAGAAGCGGGAGTCTCTGGGAGAAGTTACAGAAATCATGAAGGAGGAAGGGAAAGAAAAAACAGAGGGATGAATATGATCAAAATACATAACAGAGTTGAATGAAAAATGTATTGTTTATAGTATTTTTTATTTTGTGTGCATTAGTGTTTTGCTTACATGTGTGTCTGTGTGAAGTTGTTGGATCCCCTGAAACTGGAGTTACAGACATTATGAGCTGCCATGTGGGTGATGGAAATTGAACCTGGATCCTCTGGAAGAACAGCCAGTGCTCTTAATCACTGAGCCATCTCTCCAGCCCGTTTGTAATTTTTTTATTACCGTTATTTATTTGTTTATCTGTGGGTGGGGAGCACGTGTGTGGAGGTCAGAAAACAACTTTCAGGAGCTGGTTCTCTCCCTCCAACATGTATGTGGGTGCCAGGGACTAGACTCAGGCCATCAGGGTTGGCAATGAGCACCTTTACTCACTGAGCCATCTTGTTTTCAGTTTCATATATATAAATATATCATATGTTTTTTAAGACAGGGTTTCTCTGTGTAGCTCTGGCAGTCCTGGATCTCCCTCTATAGACCAGGCTGGCCTCAAACTCAGAGATCTGCCTGCCTCTGCCTCCTGAGTGCTGGGATTAAAGGTATGTGCCACCATCACCCAGCTATAAAATATAATTTAAAAAGTTGGAATTATAAAATCATTATGCCATTCCCCACCCACTTCGTTTTCTTTTGAGACAAGGCCTTACTCTGTAGGTCAGGCTGATCTGGAACTCATTATATAGTCCAGGGCAGCCTCAAAGTCATGGCAAGCCTCCTGCTCAGCCTCCCATATGCCAAGATTACAGTCATGAACCACTATGCCTGCTTAAACATTTTTTTTTTTTTTCCGGGTTTCTCTGTGTAGTTTTGGTGCCTTTTCTGGAACTCACTTGGTAGCCCAGGCTGGCCTCGAACTCACAAAGATCCGCCTGGTT
Organism: Onychomys torridus; assembly: GCF_903995425.1. Taxonomy (NCBI): domain Eukaryota; kingdom Metazoa; phylum Chordata; class Mammalia; order Rodentia; family Cricetidae; genus Onychomys; species Onychomys torridus. The sequence continues at coordinate 60,963,944 of NC_050466.1, read as the reverse complement.
CTGCCTCCCAAGTGCTGGGATTAAAGGCATGCACCACCACCGCCCGGCTAAACATTTCTTTATGAATTTCATGAGTATGTATAATGAATACATACCAGTAGAGAAATAAAGAAAAACCTAAAGCCAAAAAATTTTGAGCTGGAGCAAGGCTTAGTCTCCAGCTGTTAGTTTGCAGGAAACACCACTGGTAGAATTATTCATTGATCTGCATTTTGAGTATACACCTAGCAATATCCACATGAAAGCTGTGAGGTCTACAAGAGGGATCAATTTCTTCCATATATAAGGTTCCCCCCAAAATTTATTTTCTTCCTTTCTTCCTTTCTTCCTTCCTTTCTCCTTCTCCTTCTTCTTCTTTTGAGACTAGGTCTCACATGAACCCAGTTGTTGTTGTTTTGTTTTGTTTTTTTAGACAGGTGTTATGTAGCCCAGGCTGGCTTCAAGCTCACAATGTAGCTGTGATGGTTAATATTGATGATCAGTTTAACAAGATCTAGAACCATCCATGACGGCGACTCTAGGCACACCTGAAAGGGATTTTCTTGATTAACTTAATTGACATGGAAAAACCCACCCTAAATGTGGAGAGTCCCTTCCAACAGCAGCCCACATATAACATGGTCTGAGGCAGAGAAAATGCTTTCTATCTTTTGCCTACTTGCCTTCTCGTCATGCTGGCCAGTTCATCTGTCCTGTTGTCATTTTTACTGGTAAGTTCAGCTAACCTGTTCACTTCTTGCTGGCAAGATCGTCTGTCCTGTTCCTGCTTCTGTCTCTGCTGCTGCCATCCTCTGATGTCATTGGAACTTGGCTTCTTTGGCCTTCCAATATGAACTGAAGACAAGTGGCTCTTTTTCAGCACCAGAGTGGAGGCACTAAGACAGTAGACTGTCTCTTGAGTGGGAAGACAGCTATTGTTGAACTCCCCAGACCATAGTATGTAAGTCAATACAATACCCACCCCCATTAAAAAAATATTTATCTTATGGGTATAGGTGTTTTGCCTGCATGTGTATCTGTGCACCACATGTCAGATCCCCTGGGACTGGAGTTATGGATGGTTGTGAGTCCCCATGTGGGTTCTGGGAGTCAAATCTAGGGTCTCTGGAAGAGCACCAAGTGCTCTTAACCAATGAACCATCCCTCCAGCCCCACTCCCAATATAGACTCATTCTATCAGTTCTGTTGCTCTAGAGCAGTGGCTCTCAACCTGTGGGTCGCCACCCCTTTGGCAAGCCTCTGTCTCCAAAAATATTTACATTACGACATATAACAGTAGCAAAATTACAGTTAGGAAGTAGCAACAAAAATATTGTTATGGTTGGGAGTCACCACAACATGAGGAACTGTATTAACGGGTTGCAGCATTAGAAAGGTTGAGAGCCACTGGTCTAGAGAAACTCTCACTAATACAGCAACCAAGGATGACTTTGGGCTTCTGATTCTTCTGGCTTCACCTCCTGAGTGCTGGGATTACAGGAAAACACCACCATGCCCAGTTTCTTTAAAGGTAGGAATCAAACGCTGGGTTTTGTGCATAGAAGGCAGGAACTCTTCCAGCTGAGTCATCTTCCCTGCCCCTCCCCCCCCCACACACACAAGCACAAACATGCAAACAAAGAAGAGGGGAAAATTGAAGACAACCAATGAATAAAATGACATTTTAAAAAAATAGACAAGTCTAGAACTGGGGAGATGGCTTATCTTAAATGCTGGGTTCAGGTCCCCAGTGCCATGTAACAACTGGGCACAGGGGTGCTCATCTGTAACCCCAACACTTGGGCAGGGGGTGGGAGGTGGGATAGGCCCATCCCTTTAGCTCAATTGGTAAACTCCATGTTCAATGAGATACTCTGCCTCAATAAATAAGATAAGGTTGGGTACCTGGTTTTAATCACAATACTCAGTAGACAGGGGCAGGTGAATCACTTGTGAGTTCAAGCATTCTTCTTTATAAGATGGAAAGGGACTGAGGAAGACACTTGACATTGACCTCTGGCCTCCAAATGCACATTCACACACAAAAGGGCAACTCTAAACTTACATAAATTATAAAGAAGCACCAGGAAGGGGCTGGCAAGATAGCTCAGTGGTTAAGAGCACTGGCTGTTCTTCCAGAAGTCCTGAGTTCAATACCCAGCACCCACATTACACATTACACATTACAGGTGTGCGCCACCACTGCCCCGCCCAGCTTTTCTTAATTTAAATTATCCCCATCTATCTTTTGCCTCTGGGCTTTTGTCTTTCTCGTTTCTGTATACTTTTTTTTTTTTTTTTGGTTTTTCGAGACAGGGTTTCTCTGTAGCTTTGGTGCCTGTCCTGGACTAGGTCTGTAGACCAGGCTGGCCTCAAATTCACAGAGATCCGCCTGCCTCTGCCTCCTGAGTGTTGGGATTACAGGCATGCGCCACCACCGCCCGGCCAACCTTTTCTTTCTTTCTTACTCCACGTCTGGCTGTGTGGCTGGCCCCTGAAGTCCTCCCCCTTCCTCTCTCATTTCTTGATCTTTCTTCTTCTTCTCTCTCCTGCAAGCCCCACCTATCCATGTCTTGTCTCGATACTGGCCGTTCAGCTCTTTAGTAGACCATCAGGTGTTTGAGAAAGGCACAGTAACACAACTTCATAGTTAAATAAATACAACATAAAAGAATGCAACACAGCTGGGCAGTGGTAGCACACGCCTTTAATCCCAGCACTCGGGAGGCAGAGGCAGGTGGATCTCTGTAAGTTCGAGGCCAGCCTGGTCTACAGAGTGAGCTCCAGGACAGGCACCAAAACTACACAGAGAAACCCTGTCTCAAAAACAACAACAACAACAACAACAACAACAAAGAAACAAACAAACAAAAAAGAATGCAACACATCTTTGCACCATTAAACAAATGTTCCACAACATAAACAGATGTAACACATCTTAAAATAATATTCTACAACAATGGCACACAAAGAGGCCAGAGAACAACTTGGAGTTCTCTCTCCCTTTCCACCATGTGGGTCCCAGGGATTAACTCAGGTCATTAGGCTTAGCAGCAACTTCCCCAAGTCTGCTGAGCCACTTAAACAACCCCTTTAATTTTATTTATATTTATTAATATGTGTATGTGAGTGTGTTCATGTGTCTGTATGATATGTTGTATTTGTGAGTGTGGCCATGTGTGTGCCACAGAAAACATGTGGAGGTAAAAAGACGGTGTGGGTGTGGCTATGGCTATGCCTTGCTGGGGATTTGAACTTAGTCCACTTGCTTTAACAGCAAACAAGATTGGAAAAGCACAGGGACAAATAGCCAAACGAATGGAAGCACATGAATTATGAACCAAATGCTGTGGAGCCCCCAGCTGGATCAGGCCCTCTGGATAAGTGAGACAATTGAATAGCTTGAACTGTTTGGGAGGCCCCCAGGCAGTGGGACCAGGACCTGTCCTTGGTGCATGAGCTGACTGTTTGGAACCTGGGGCTTACACAGGGACACTTTGCTCAGCCTGGAAGGAGGTGACAGGACCTGCCTGTACTGAATCCACCAGGTTTAAATGAATCCCCAGGGGAGTCTTGGTCCTGGAGGACATGGGAATGGAGGGGAGGGGCTGGGAGGAAGGTGGGGGTGGGGGTGGGAGGGGAGAGGACAGGGGAACCCATGGCTGATGTGTAAAATTAGAACACAAATATAATTAAAAAATAAATACCTTATAGAAGTAAAAAAAAAAAAAAAGGATGCTGTGGGGGTGGCTGTGGCTATGCCTTGCTGGGGATTTGAACTCAGGTCCACTTGCTTTAACAGCAAACAGCAAAGGTTCTACCACTGAGCTATTTTCCCAACCCTCTTCCTTTACCTTTCCTTTTTAAATTTTTCATTTACTTTACAGAGTAACCACAGTTTCCTCTCCCTCATCTCCTCCCATTCCCTCCTCCCCTCTGCATTTCTACATCCTCCCCATCCACTCTTCCTCTGTCTCCATTCAGAAAGGGGCAGGCCTCCCATGGGAGTCAACAAAGCATGGCACATCAAGTTGAGGCAAGACCAAGCTCGTCTTTCTGCATCAAGGTTGATCAAGGCAACCCAATACCTTTTATTTCTTTAAGGCAGTATCATAGTTTTAGTTGACACACCTAAAAAGGAGGGACCCTTGAGTTGGAGAATTGATTTGTCTCCATTAGGTTGGCCTCTGGGCCTGTTGGTAAGGCATTTTTTCTTTTTTCTTTTCTTTTCCTTTTTTTTTTTTTTTTTTTTTTTGAGCTGAGGATTGAACCCAGGGCCTTGTGCTTTCTAGGAAAGCGCTCTACCACTGAGCTAAATCCCCAACCCTAAGGCTTTTTCTTAATTGCTAATTGATGTAGGAGGGTCTAGCCCACTGTGGATGGTGTCATTGTGGGCAGATAGGCCGGGTAAGCTGCTGTACTGGCTAGTTTTATGTCAAATTGGTACCAGGATAGTGGGGGTATTGCTGTGATAGACCTCATCATTGTGTTGATGGGAGGATTGTGGAAGGACTTTGGAAATTTGAGCTATAAAAGCCATTGAGTGTTGAGAGCTCAGTGGGCTGTTCTGCATGAGCTTGGAAGATCAGAATGTTGAAAACAGTGCAGATGATGGAGGCCTGGCTTATCAAGTTTCAGAGGGAAGCAAAGGCTTTACCAGGAATTTTGTGTGAAGAACCTGTAGTTCTGCTTATCTGGAGCTGAAGAATCAGCTGTGACTGACAACTTACCAGAACTACTGAAGTGAAACTTTGGCTTTGCTGGGATACTTGATGTTGGTCAGCTGGAGCTGAAAAAGTAGCAGCAATTGAGAAGAGACTGGCATCACTGAGGTGAAGTCTTCTGGGAAGTACTTCCAGAGAGTCAGCATACAGAAGCTATTTTACAAACATGGCCAAGGCTGTACCTTGTACTGGTGGCTGAACTTTGTAGTGTAAGAGTCACCCAGATGGCACTGGTTTTGAAGGTTTGAAGGGGTCATGCAGAGAAGTTGAGGCTTGGCACCCCGAGGAGAGCCTATGAGAGGCTATTGGTGAAAGTGAGCCCAGTTGCAGCAGAAGACCCCAGTGGTTTTAGAGAGGCCAGTGCTGTGGAGCCTGCTGGATCCTAGAAGACAAGTGGTGCCTAGAAGACAAGTGGTGGGTACTGCAGAGGGCGGAGCCAGAGAAGAGACCCAAGGTCCTTGGAGGAGCCCACAAGATTGGGAGTGAATTTCAGACAATTGGACTTGGAGTTTCTTGCACTGTTGGCAATTAGTTTGGTTTTGTTCAGATCATGACTGTGCCCTGGTTCTTTCCTCTTGAAGAAAGAATTTAACAAGCACAAGGCCCTGGGTTCGATCCTCAGCTTAAAAAAAAAAAAAGTATTTAACTTAATTTTATTTTTTTTTACAGGAGCCCACAGTTGAGAGACTTTGAACTTTTGAAAGGGATTTTTGATTTTTAAAGAGACTGGCTATTTTAAAGAAATTGAACTTTTAATGTGTTTGAATTTGTAAGCACTGTGGAACTTTTAAAGTTTATATTTTATATTGTGATATTAATGTTAGCGTTCCATCTTGGGGATAAATGAAAAAGGAAAGGTTCTAATTGAAAAGTGATGTTTGTGTGTCAAGTTGGCAAGGGACCAGTTGTATTAGATAGTTTTTTTTCTTTGGAGCTGAGGATCGAACCCAGGGCCTTAGCACTTGCTAGGCAAGTGCTCTACCACTGAGCTAAATCCCCAACCCATAGTAGATAGTTTTATGTCAACTTGACACAAGCTAGAGTCATCAGAGGGGAGGGAGCCTTAATTAAGAAAATTCCTTTATATGATCCAGCTGTAGGGCATTTTCTTGATTTATGATTGATGGGGGAGGCCCAGCTCACTGCAGGTGGGGTCATCCCTGGGCTGATGGTCCCTATGTTTTATAAGAAAACAGGCTGATCAGGCCATGGGGAACAAACCAGTAAGCAGCACCCCTCCATGGCCTCTGCATCAGCTCCTGACTCCAGGTTCCTGCTCTTCATGACTCCTGCCCTCACTGTTTTTGATGATAGATGATTATATGGGACTGTGAGTGAATAAACCCATTCCTCCCCAAGTTGCTTTTAGTCAGGATGTTTCTTCTCACAACCCTAACTAAGACAGCTGCATTCCTCTATTGGTTTCTGCTTCAAGATCCTGCCCTGAGTTCCTACCTTGGCTGCCCTCAATGGTGGATTATAACCTGTGAGCCAAATGAAACCTTTCCTCCTCCAGGTTGCTTTTAATCAGAGTTTTTATCATAGCACCAGAGAATCAGATTAGGACAAGGAAGACAGAGTCTCAGATATCCCAGGCTAGCTTGTAATTTACTATGTGGCCAAGAACAACCTTGAACTTTAGGTTTTCCTGCTCCTACTTTCTAAGTATTGGGATTACAGGCATGTTCCACCACAACCTGTATATATATGCTTGAGATAGAACTCAGGGTTTTCTGAATTTTAGGCAAACATTCTATCAACTAATCTACATCCCTAGTCCACCATTCTGTTTCTTGATCTTTATGGTGACGGCTAGAGTCTTTGCTTTTTGATACTTAAGTTGGACTGAGGATATAGCTTAGAAAAAGAGCATTTGCCAAGCATGGACAAGGCCAATGGGGTTTTGCTCTCCAGCACTAGAAAATGTACAAAATAGTGTTGAGCTAGTTGATACAATTTTCTTTTAAAAATTTTATATTTGTGTGTGTGGACCTATTTGTATGTGTTCTATGTACATGTAATGCTGATGAATGTGAGAAGGAGGCATCAGATCCTCTGGAACTGGAATTACAGGTGGTTTTGAGCTGCTTGATGTGGGTTCTGGGAACTGAACCTAGGTCCTCTTCAAGAGGAGCAATTGCTGTTAACCACTGAGCTATTCCTTCAGATCCAGATTGTCTACTTTTCAAAAAAGTACTCAAACAAAATCAGCCTGCTTGCTCCATACATCATTCCTCACTCTCCTATGTAAAGGCTACTATTTTTATTTTTTAATTTTCAATTTTTTATGTGTATAGTTTTTTGGTTTTTTTTTTTTTTTTTTTGAGACAGGGTTTCTCTGTGTAACAGTCCTGGCTGTCCTGGAACTCATTCTGTAGCCCAGGCTGGCCTCGAACTCACAGAGATCTGCCTGCCTCTGCCTCTTAGTGCTGTAATTAAAGGTGTGCGCCACAATGACTGGTGTGTATAGGTATTTTGCCTGCATGTATGACTGTGTACTACATTTGTATTGCTATTTGTCACTGTGTTTCATACAAAGAGGCTTGTTTATAGTTGATTTTCTGTTTTGAGACAGGATTTCATGTAGCCCAAGCTGGCCTCAAACTCAGCTATATAGTGAAGGGTGACCATGACATTTAATTTTCCTGCCTCTACTTTCCCAGTGCTGAAATTACAGGTGTCTACCAGCATGCCTAGCAAGATACAATGATCTACCTTGTTTCTTTCCTCCATCCTTTTTTTTTTATTTTTCTATGAATTGAACTTTGAGCTTTATGCATACTAGATAAGCACTCTACCACCGAACTAGATAAACAGCTTTTGTTTTGACAGGGTTTTGATATGTAGCCTAGGCTTGGCTTGGAATCCATGTCTTTCTGCCTCCGCATTCCTAGTGATCTAGTAACCTTGTATTTGGTTATGGTATTGGAGCACATGCCTGAGACAACATTAACAGCCTTTCCTCTGGTCTGAAGTGGATGTGAAACTGCACAGTCCCAACATTCAGTTGACTGCCAATCAACATAGAGCAGGAAGCTGAAGACCTGAGCCAGCAGCAGGCTGATACCAGCACCCCCTAGATAACGAGAGGTTGATGCCAATCTTGGATACTCCTTCATCTTTTAGAAGTAGTGGTCTGTTCTTCTAAGCTTCTAGTGGAATCTCACTGATGTCTTCCACAAATGCACCAACAGTATCTGGTTCAAGTTTCCAAACATTGTTTCCCACCAAAACCTCTTCAACACATGGAATGTTACCTGTACTAGGCATGCCTTTCTCTGAGACTCAGGCTATGTCCTCTTATATGAGTCAGATGATGGATCCCAGTGGCCTTGAGTGCAGGTATTTCAGACTTTAAAATCTCAAGACTCACCTGTCAGCCCATCAGACTGCCAGAAAGTCACCTTCTTACCTAAGCAGCCCTTAACAGCTCCATGGAATATAGAAAACTCCAGGCTCCAAGGAGAAACACCCACAGTTAAAAAGGAACACATGTGCCAGTATGACAACTGTAGAGAAGCTGATACCAAGCCCTCCAACCTCTGACACCCCAACTTCATTCTACTGGTGAGAAGTACTACAAACATTTTTAGCAAGATTGTGGAGTCTTTTCTCCATTTGACATTTGAATAACATATGTGGTCACATATTGGATGTCAACCACAAAGATGTCATGAGTGTAGCCTATATTCCATGGGATTGTATTCTTATTTCCTGCAACACCAGAAGACACAGCAGCAGATACCAGGATCCCTACAATCTCAAGCCAACAGTGGACAGACAGATGGTCCTCCTGCTCCTGGTCAAGATCATTGAGTCTTTTTTTCACTAACTCAAGATCCTGCTGCCTCAGGACCATCTCTTTGGTAGGAAAAGGGGTTAGAGTTAAATGGATACAGGAAAATTAAGAAGGCATGATAAAGCTCAAATGAAGCTCTCAACTCCATCAGGGATTCCTCATAAGTGCTGTCTCCAGTGTCCTGCCTCTCAGGGACCAACCACTTCTGATATTTAGCCTTCTGAGAAGATGGAGAACTGTGGTGGTATTTTGTGTGTACTCTAACAAATAAAGCTTGCCTGAAGATCTGAAGGCAAAGCCAGCCACTAGTTAGCCATAGAGACCAGGCAATGCTGGCACACCTTCAATCCCAGCACTCTGGAGGCAGAGACAGATAGATCTCTGAATTCAAGGCCACCCTGGGCTACACAGGATTGATCCAGTCTAAAAGAGAAACAGTCAGGCAGTGGTGGCACACACCTTTGATCTCAGCCCTGCGGATCTCACGCATTTAATCCCAGCACTAGGGAGGTGGAGACAGGAAGTGATATGACTGGGCAGAGAGGAATATAAGGCAGGAGGTGACAGGAGCTCACTGTTCTTTTCAGCGGAGGATTTCATAGAGGTAAGAACGAGTGGCTGGTTGCTCTGTTTCTCTGATCTGTCAGCTTTTACCCTGATATCTGACTCCAGGTTTTTTATTAATAAGACCAATTAGGATTTGTGCTACAGAGAACAGAGATAGAGGGCTTACTTTTTTTTTTTTTTGTTTTTTCAAGACAGTTTCTCTGTGTAGCTTTGCGCCTTTCCTGGATCTCGATCTGTAGACCAGGCTGGCCTCGAATTCACAGAGATCCGCCTGCCTCTGCCTCCCGAGTGCTGGGATTAAAGGTGTGCACCACCACCGCCAGGCTGAGGGCTTTCTTAAAAACCTCTTACCTTCTGTCATTCCCCAGATTCAAATCCTGCTCCATAAAAATCCATATTCTTAACCTGGACTTCCACATTTCTCAGAGCTAGGTTAATCTGGAAATTACTATTTGATACTAATATGATCTTAGAAAAGGACTTTAAATACCTTGCTTCATTTTTTTTCTTATGAAAAAATAGGAAAAACAATACTGAACTATTTAGGACATATGTGCCATCAGAGTGTCCCTGGCATTAACTGTCCACATGTCCAGAGTTTGTCTTTTCCCACCAGACTTCCTCCCTACCACAGGACACAGGATCTGGCATCCCATGTAACCACAGCAACCAAGCCTTGTGGGAAAGCTAATACTCACAGGTAAAAACTTGATAAATGACGGATGGGAGTCAGAGAGCCAGGCTGAGAAATTCTGCTTTCTCTCTTTCTCATGAAGCATTACATGGCATTGTTTTTCCCCTAAACAACAGCCTGTTAGAGAGATATCTCAAGTACCTGATGACTATGCCTGCCTTTTCAAGGCTACTTACTCATGACGCAGTGGCCAGCTGGGAAATATGTCACCTTGCATGCCCCTGAACCAATTGCATCTTCTCATTCCTATACCTTGGCTTTTAAACCTCCCAAATAAAATATCAGTATTTATTTACATGTTTATTGTAGTGTGTGTGTACATGCATAGGTGTAGGCACATGTGCTATAGTGTGCATGTGGAGGTCAGAGGAGGACTTCCTGGAGTTGGTCCTCTCCTTCTGCCAAGTGGGTCACAAAGATTAAGCTCTGTGTGTGCGCATGTGAGGATGCAGTGTTTGTGGAGCCAGAAGACGTCTGATCACATAGAGCTAGAGTTACAGGTGGTTGTGAGTTGTTAGACGCGGGTACTGGGCACTGAACTCTGCCCCAAGTGTGTGTGTGTGTGTGTGTGTGTGTGTGTGTGTGTGTGTGTGTGTGTGAGAGAGAGAGAGAGAGAGAGAGAGAGAGAGAGAGAGAGAGAGAGAGAGAGAGATGGAGAGGTGTAGTATGTTTGTATGTGCATTCTAGAGATTTGCAATGAGGATATCAAGTATCGTATCTTTTTATCTCTATCTAACTTATTCCTTTGAGGCAGATCTCTTTCTGAATCTAGAGCTAGTAGTGCTTTTGGCTTGGTTGGCAGCCAGCAAGTCCCAATGATCCTCTTCTCTCTGCCACCCTACAGTGCTGTGGCTACAAGAGACAGTACTGGGCTTGTTACATGGATGCTGGGATCCAAATTTGGGTCCTCATGTTTGCACAGCAAGCTCTCCTAACCACTGAGGATCTCTCTAGCTCCTAGGCTCTGCTTTTCTTTTCTTCCTTTTTTAAAATTCTTGTGTTAGTGTTTTGTTTTTGTTTGTTTGTTTTGGTTTTTTGAGACAGAGTTTCTCTGTGTAGCTTTGAGCCTTTTCTGGAACTCACTTGGTAGCCCAGGCTGACCTCAAACTCACAGAGATCTGCCTGCCTCTGCCTCCCCAGTGCTGGGATTAAAGGTGTGTGTACCATATCAGCACCCCACCTCACCCCATGTGTTTGTGTTGCGATGGGGTTTCATCATGCAGCCCTAGCCTGAAACTCCCCATATAGACCAAGCTAGCCAGACAGATGTATTCCTTCTGCATCTGTTTCCAGGGTGCTGGAATTATAGGCCTGAGTCACTATACCTGGAGGAAACTGAACCTTTTCCCTCCTTTTCCTTGTACTAGGTATTAAACATAGGACCTTGCTCATGCTGAGTAGGCAAGGACTCTATCACTGAGCTACATCCCTAGCAAATGCAGACATTTCTGAAAATATAGGAAAAAAAAGTTTATAAAAGGCATAATTGCTGTTAACATCTTGGTCAGGGTGTCCAAGGCTTGCTTTTTTTTTTTTTTTTAGCCATGCTGAGGTTCTAGTGTTTTGTTTGTTTATTTTTGTTTTTGTTTTTAATTTTGTGTGTATACAAGATATCCAGACTTCCACACATGTTCCATGGCACTTGTTCACCTATATATACACAGATTTAAAAAAATACTTAATTTTACATGTATGTTCTTGAGTGAATTCAAGAACCCATAGAGGTCAGAAGAGGTGTCAGAACAGGCATTAGATCTCCTGGAGTTGGAGTTACAGATGATCGTGCGCTGCCATGTGAGTGCTGGGAACAGAACCCAGGTCTTCTGCAAGAGCAGAGGGTGCTCTTACCAGTCTCATGAATATTAATAAATGTAAATGTGAAGCAAACTTCCAGCTTTAGCTTCCTGGTGCTTGGATTAGAAGCCTAGAGTTTTATTTTGTTGCTGGAGATTACACCCAGTGCTTTCTGCAGGTTTAGCACAAATTTGGCCATTGAGCTACATCCACAGCCCTCCCATTTTGGCATTCAATAAAATTGTTTATCTCAAATCAGTACAAGGGTGGCACAGGCCTTTCATCATAGCACTTGGGAGGCAAAGGCAAGGCAGATCTCTGAGTCTGGTCTACATAGTGAGAGTTCCAGGGCAGCCAGGGCTACTAAGAGACCTTGTCTTCAAAAAGTCATACTCGGCCGGGCGTTGGTGGTACACGCCTGTAATCCTAGCACTCGGGAGGCAGAGGCAGGTGGATCTCTGTGAGGTCGAGGCCAGCCTGGGCTACAGAGTGAGTTCCAGGAAAGGCACAAAGCTACAGAGAAACCCTGTCTCGAAAAACAATAAAAACAAAAATAAAATTAAAATTAAAAGAGCCATGCCCTTTTGAGACCATAACACAGGAGGCAGAAGCAGGTCTGATCTACATAGCAAGTTCGACTATGGTTACAAAGTCAGACCCTGTCTCAAAAAAGAAAACAAATTGGTACTGGGAATTGAATCAGGGCAAACCCCTGAGTCCTTTTAAAACTTTATTTTTAGGGGCTGGAGAGATGGTGCAGTGGTTAAGAACAACTGTTGCTCTTGCAGAGGACTGGAGTTCAGTTCCTGACACCCTCAACTAGCTGCAACTCCAGCTCCAGGGGACTTGGTGCCCTCATCTGGCCTCTGTGAGCCCTGTGCTCACATGCACAAACCTGCCTAGAGACATATATAAATAAAAATAAAAATCTTACTTTAAAAAATATGGATTGCAGCCAGGTGGTGTTGACACACACTCGGGAGGCAGAGGCAGGCGGATCTCTGTGAGTTCGAGGCCAGCTTGGTCTCCAAAGCGAGTTCCAGGAAAGGCCCAAAGCTACACAGAGAAACCCTGACTCGAAAAACCAAAAAAAAAAAAAAAAAAAAAAAGGATTGCTTCATGAATTTGTGTGTTACCTTTGTGCAGGGGACATGCTAACATGCTAATATTCACTGTATTGCTCCAATTTTTTAGTTTAGTTTATGTGCTGCTAAAGCAAATACTCTTAATTTTAGACAGTCTGGCTAAGTTGTCCTAGTGGATTTTGAACTTCTTAGGTAGCCCATGCTGCCTTTGAACTTGTAACCCTCTTGCCTATGCCTCCCAAGTTGCTGGGATTGCAGATGTACTACTTGGCATCATTCTGAATGCCTTTTTTTTTTTTTTACAGTAGCTATTTCACTTAGAGTTTACTAACTACACAGCTTAGTTTTGCCTGTGTTTGAAGTTTGTGTATGTGATGTCATTCTCTTTTTCAAGTCCTACTTAACACACACACTCTCTCTCCCTCTGTTGAGAAAGGGTCAATGTGGCTGTCTTAGAACTCACTTGTAGACCAGGCTGGCCTTGAACTCACACAGATGTGCCACCACTCCAAGCACCATTTTTTTTTAAAATAGGGCTTTAGTGATATATGCATGAAGTCCCAGTACTTGGGAGGCATAGGCAGGAGGATCACAAGTTTGAAGACAGCCTGGGCTACATAGGGTTGATGAGGCCAGATTGGGCTATATGAGACTGTCTTAAAAAAATCAAACCAAACAACACTGTGTGTAAGTGTTTAGACGGTCTTTCTGTACTTCAAGTTGGCCTAGAATTATGTACCACAGGATGGCCTTCAATTTGAGGCAATCCTCCTGCCTCAGCCTACTGAGTCCTAGGATTATAGCCATGATCCACCATGTCTAAGTCTGCCTAACATTGTATTTGTGAGATTCTTGAGCTCATCCCCCATCACTGCTGTTTGCTCATACTTTTGGCATCCCATTGAGGAATCACAGTGTAATTATGATTCCATTCTACTGGTGATGGACTTTGGGTCTGGATGCAGACTGAGGTCATTAGAACACCACTGTTATGAACATGGTTACACATGCCATTTAGTGTACCTGCCACCGAACAGATTTGTCTTTAACTTTACTAAGTAGTTATTTTCTTAGGTGATCGTAGTATTTTATATTCCCTGAGAGAGGAATTGTTGGTCCAAGAGAGGTACATAGTCAACTTTCCATTTAAAGACCTCCAGTATTGACTTTCCCAAAGAGAAATTCCCCAATCTCTATATTATCACCAGCAGAATATGAAACATTATCATTTCACATACTGAGTAACTTTAAAAATTACCTACATTATGTGTATTTTGTGTTATGGTGTGCTTGTGGAGGGCAGAAGACATCTTGTGAAGGCTGTTTTCTTCTACCATGTGGGTCCTGATAATTGAACTCAGGTTGTCAGGCTTGGTGGCAGGTGCCTTTATCTTCTGAGCCATCTTATTGTCCCACTCAGTAACTTTTGCTATCTTTAGACTTGTATTTTTGACGATGGTGGGTGTGGAGTCAATCACTTAAAATATTTGCATACAATGCTATGGATGAGTCAACACTTGTTCAAATCACCATACTGGGATAGGACTAATGGCTACTTTGCAGTTTATTTTATAACTGAAGTGGTACTTGTTCTAGGAGTAGAAAAGTTACATTAAATGTTTGCTACATTTCACTTTCCCATTTATATTATCTTACTAGCATTTGGAGACATTCAACAATTTTACTTTTTTACTTCCCCAACTATAATAGTGGGGTTTTTTGGTGTGTGTGTGTGTGTGTGTGTGTGTGTGTGTGTGTGTGTGTGTGTGTATGTGTGTATGTGTGTAGGGAAGGGGGAGGTGCATATTCATGTCGAGTCTAGAATTCAACCTCAGGTGTCATTCCCCAGGCAACATTCACTTTGGTATTTGAGACAGGTTCTCTCATGTACTTGAAGCTGGCAAGGAGGCTAGGCTGCTGGCCAGTGAACCTCAGGCATCCTTCTGTCTCCATTTCCATGCTGGGGTTAAAAGAATGTGCCATCATGCCCAGCCTCTTTTTCTTTCCTTTCCTTTTCTTTTCTTTTTCCTTTCCTTTCCTTTCCTTTCCTTTCCTTTCCTTTCCTTTCCTTTCCTTTCCTTTCCTTCCCTCTTTCCTTTCCTCTTTCCTTTCCCTTTCTTTCTTTTTTGAGACAGGGCCTTATTATGTAACTCTAGCTGGTTGGAACTCACTATATAGACTATGCTGGCCTTAAACTCTTAGAGATCTGCCAGCCTCTGCCTCCTGAGTGCTAGAATTAAAGGCATGCACCACCATATCCAGTTTATGCCCAGCTTTGCAATGTGGATTCTAGGTATTAAGTCCATGTTCTCATGTTTGCAACTGAACTATTTCTCTGGACATAGTCGTCTTTTATTTGTTTAATTTATGTTTTTGAAAAGTTGGTTTCTCTTTTCCTTCCTTCCTTCCTTCCTTCCTTCCTTCCTTCCTTCCTTCCTTCTTTCCTTCCTTCCTTTCTCTCTCTCTCTCTTTTTTTTTTTGAGAAAGGGTCTCTCTATGTAGTTCTGGCTGTCCTTGAAATCACTATGTAGACTAGGTTGACCTGGAACTCACAAGAGATCTGCTTGTTTCTGCTTTCTGAGTGCTGGGGGATTTTTTTTTTAATTTGGAAAAAATACATTGAACAGGCTCTCCTGTGGCCCAGATTGGAATAGAATTTGCTATGTAGTCAAGGATCACCTTGAACTTCTGATCTTCTTGCCTCCACCTCCAAAGTTCAGGGACACAGGCATGTGCCACCACACCCTGCTTGTTTGATGCTGGGTATCAAACCTCGAACTTTACACTTGCTAGGTAAGCACTCTACCAACTGAGCTACATCTCCAGCCCCCTACCCCCCAAACTTTTTTTAAACAGTGTTTCCCTGTGTAAGGCAGGTTGCCTTGGAACTGGCTTTCCTCCTATCTTAGCCACATGTCTTACTTAGGGTTTTTATTGCCGTGAAGAGGTAACATGACCACAGCAACTTTTTTTTTTTTTTTTTTTTTTGGTTTTTCGAGACACAGCAACTCTTAAAAAGGAATGAATTTAATTGGGGCTAGCTTACAATTCAGAGGTTTAGTCTATTATCATCATGATGGAAAGTATGGTGGTATGCAAGCAGACATGGTGCTGGAGAAGGAGCTGAGAGTTCTATATCTAGATCCTGTTGTAGAATATTATTTTAAGGTGTGTTACTTTTGTTTATGTTGCATTTGTTGAACTCTGTGAAGTGGTGTTACTTTGCCTATCTAAAACACCTGATGGTCTAATAAAGAACTGAATGGCCAATAGTGAGGCAGGAGAAAGGATAGGTGGAGCTGGCAGGCAGAGTATATAGAAGGAGAAATCTGGGAGAAGAAAAGATCAAGGAATGAGAGAGGAAGGAGGAGGACATCAGGGGTCAGCCACCCAGCTACATAACCAGCAATGGAGTAATGAAGAAAGGTATACAGGAATAGAAAAGAAAAAGCCCAGAGGCAAAAGACAGACAAGTTAATTTAAGAAAAGCTGGCAAGAAACAAGCCAACCTAAGGCCAGGCATTCATAATTAAGAATAACCCTCTGTGTGTGATTTATTTGGGAACTGGGTGGTAGGCCCCCAGAAGAGTAAAAAACAACAACAGGACCCAAAGGTAGGAGGAAGAGAGAGTGACACTGGGCCTAGCTTGAGCATTTGAAACCTCACAGCCCACCCCCAGTAACACATTTCCTCCAACAAGCCCACACCAATTCCGATAAGACCACACCTCATAATAGTAGCATTCCCTATGAGCCTATGTGGGACATTTTCCTTCAAACCACCACACTACCTAAGTGCTAAGATTATTTACAGGCATTGCTACCTCACCCAGACCTCTGATGCTTGTGTTTTTTCCTACTCTTACCCTTGTCAAAAGCAGATATGGCTCAGTGACTAAGAGCATTTGCTGCTCTTACAGAGGACTGAGGTTTGTTTCCCAGAACCCACATGGCAGCTCACAACCCTCTGTAATTCCAGTTCCAGAGAATTCAATGTCCTCTTCTGGCTTTTTTGGACACTAGGCACACATGTGGTGCAGACATACAGGAAGGCAAAAACACTCACAGAAAATTATTTCAGGCAAGCCTGGGCTAAAGAGATAAATCCTGTCTAAAAACAAAAATATTTCTTAAAAAAATCAAAATGATACATGTAGTTATTTTTAGAAGTCAAATTATACAAGGATTTTAAAACAGATCTCATAACCTGCCTTCCCTGGAATTCCCAGTTCCTTGGAGCCATTTCAGCCATTAGCTTCTGTATCTCACTGTACTCATTCTTGGCTTTCCCCCTGAGATTGCAGCAGAGTCAGCAAGTGGCCTACCCCAACATCATGTAGCTGTCAAAGTGCAGGGGCAGAAGCAATATGCCTTCAGAATTCCTGAAGGCAAGCTTCAGAAGCACAGAAAATGTTGCTGTTGCAGTTGGCTGTTTTTATCATTGGGTTTATCCTTTCTCTTCTCCCCTTACTGCCATATATTGCGGGTTTGTAAATGGAGATAAATGCATATACTTAGCTTTATATTTAGGAGTAGAAAGACTGCCCGCCATTAGTTTTTTAATAACAGTATTGCAAAATCAACCTCTTCTTTAAAAATGGAATTATGTGTATGTTTGTGTTAGTCATTCCTATGTGGGTGACTGAGGAGTCCAGCAGAAGGTGTTGGATTGCCTTGAACTAGACTTATAGGTGGTTGTGAGCTGCCCAACTTGGGTGCTGGGAACCAAACTTGTGTTCTTTGGAAGAGCAGCAAACGTTCTGAAGTGCTGAGCCTTCTCTCCAGTCCCCACCCCTAGCCCACCTTTTTGGTTGTGAGCCTAGCCTTTAATGGCTGAGCCATCTCTCCAGCCCCCACCCTATTTTTTTAAACATGGTTTCTGGGATCTGAACTCAGGTCCTTTTATTGCTCTTACCCACTGAATCATCTTTTTAGCGCCAACAAACTCACTTTGAAAATAGAATCAGGTGTGCATAGGGGAATCAAAGGGAACAAGGGGTGGAGGTTGGGCATGGATTTGAAAAGACATTGTATACATACATTTAATTACCAAATGAAAATGTCTAAAACAAAAAGGAGAAGTGCCATCCATTGTATGAAATGTTTTAGTGGCTTGGGGATTGAACCCAGCACCTTGCACATGCTAGGCAAGTACCCTACTATTGACTTACATCCTTTGCCTCAGAAGCCTCTTAAATAGGCCATTTTATGTGTTGAATGGACCTCAGGAACCATATAACCCAACCAATTCATTTGACTGATATAGGGGACACTAGTATCCTGTCCAAGGGTGTTTCTTATCACTCAAGACTTGACTCTGCCCATGTTCTATCCTGCTTGCCCACAGAAATGATTTATGGAGTTTTAAAAATGTAGACCTTCGGGACTATAGATGGGGCCAGTTTCTTTGGTACTTCTGCCGAGGGCCCTGGAAGCTATTAGTGCATGACTCCCCAGGTGGTTTCTATTGTGCAGCCACCAAACATGACTACCTGCATCTAGACTCACTGGATTCTTCCTTATTTCGTTTTCTGAGACAGGGTCTCTACACAGCCCTGCTGGCTATCATGAAACTTACTATGTAGACTAGGTTGTCTCTTGTCTCCTGAGGGCTGGGATTAAAGGCATGTGCCACCACACCTGGCTTACATTTATTTTTAAAATTACATTTGTGTGCATGTAACACAGCATGTGTCTTGAGGGCAGAGGACAACTTGGAGTCAGTTCTCATTTTACCACTTGGGTCCCAGGGTTCAGACTTGGAGACAAGTGCCTTTATCCTCTGAGCCATCTCTTTATTCCCTACATAAACATATATATATATATTTGTTTAGGTTTTTGAGAGTCTTATTAAATAGTTCTGGCTAGCCTAGAACTCTATGTACAGTAGGCTACCTTCAAACTTAAGGATCTGCTTGCCTCTGCGTCCCAGTGCTAGAATTAAAGGTGTGCCCTACCACGTCAGACTCAAGTTTTTAAAAACTATGATGGTTTGAAAGAAAATGACCTGCAAAGGGAGTGGCACTATTAGGAGGTGTGGCCTTGATGGAAGAAGTGTGTCACTGTGGGAGTGGGCTTTGAAGTCTTCTGTAAGAGCAGTCAGTGCTCTTAACCATGGAGCCATCTCTCAGCCCTATTTTTTGGGTTTTTAAGATAAGGTTTCTGTGTAGCCCTGGCTGTCCTGGAACTTGCTGTATGGACCAGGCTGGCCTTGAACTCACAGAGAAATGCCTGCCTCTGCCTCCTGAGTGCTGGGATTAAAGGTATGTACCATCAAGGCCCAGCTTAACTTTTTTTTTCAATCATTGGGGCAGGACAGAGATGTATACTGATTTTGCAGAGAACTCAAGTTCAGCTTCCAGTACCCATGTCAGGCAGCGTACTACCTTTTTTTTTTTTTTAACTCCAGCTCCAGGCAATCTGATATCTTCTTTGGCCTCCATGGGTACCTGCACTCATGCACGCGCACACACACACACACACACACACACACACACACACACACACTCACACTCAAATTACTGTGTGTATGCCTGTCTGTGTGTGGACATGTTCACCATGGTGAGAATGTGGAGGGCAGAGAACAACTTTTGGCAGTTGGTCCATTGTGCCCACCAGTTTCTGGTGGGCTCTGGCTTTCGTGGCAAGTGCTTTTATCCAACAAGCCAACTCATCTGTTTAAGTTCAACTTCTCAAAAGTTAACAACTGAGAATCCACTTCATAAGGAAATTTCCATTTGTTTCTATTTTGAAAATTTTGAGTTAGGGTTTCATGTAGCCCAGGTTGGCCTTGAGTTCCCTGTAAAGTTATGGTTACTCTGAACCTGAGTTTTCTGCTTCTACCTTCCATGTACTGAGATTATAGGCATATACCACCATGCCCAGGCTCATTCTTCTTCCTTCTCTAACATCTTTGCTTCTTTGTGTTTATTCAACAGTAAGATTTTTTTTTTTTTTTTTTTCCGAGACAGGGTTTGTCTGTGTAGTTTTGGTGCCTGTCCCGGATCTCACTCTGTAGCACAGGCTGGCCTTGAACTCAGAGATTTGCCTGGCTCTGCCTCCCGAGGGTTGGGATTAATGGCATGTGCCACCACTGCCCAGCAACAGTAAGACTTTTAGTGTAAGCCAGGTATAATGGTGCATCTTTTCTCCCAGCATTTGGAAGGCAAAGGCAAGAAGATCTCTGTGAGTTTGATACATCATGAGACCTTGTCTTTAAAAAACCCAAAACTAAGCTGGGTATGGTGGTACACCTTTACTCCCAGCACCCAGGAAGCAAAGGCAAACAGTTCTCTATGAGTTCAAAGCCAGCCTGATCTCTATAGTGATACTCTGTCTCAAAAATCCCAATATAGCCAGGTGGTGGTGGTGCACGCCTTTAATTCCAGCACTCGGGAGGCAGAGCCAGGCAGATCTCTGTGAGTTCGAGGCCAACCTAGGCTACCAAGTGAGTTCCAGGAAAGGCGCAAAGCTACACAGAGAAACTCTGTCTCAAAAAAAACCAAACACCAAAAACCAAACCAAACCAAACCAAACCAACAAAAAACCAACCAAAACCAATAATGCACATGTGCATGTATTATTGCTTACATCTAGGATTCTTAGCTGCTCAAAAATCATTTCAACATATTCCTTTTCTCTATCAAATAAACAAAATATTAGTCAGAGGGAGAAGCAGAGATAGGAGATCACTTTAAGTTTGGGGCCAGCCTGATCTACAGTAAATTCCAGGCCAGGCAGAAGTACAGAAGACCCTACCTCCAACCATACTAAACCCCAAATGAACACTTTTTATTTTAGTAAGAGTGGGTTCTGATGTTGTATGTGGAAATCCTTTCATATTGAGTCAATGGCCTCATAGAATACTCAAGTTTATTGCTAAAAGGAGGTGACATGAGATGAGGCAGTCTGGTTCATTATATCAGTGCATATCTCAAAAGATAAACATTGAGAGTAATGCTTATATCCATTCTTGGTTCTCTCACTGACCATCTACACTAGCGGACCATAGACCAGTTTTTATGGGTATAAGAATATAAACGTACAATTTTCTTATAAAGAAATGCCTTGATTTTATTCCCTCTTATGAAATAAAGGCGCTGTGAAAATACAAAAAGTGAATGCTAGTTAGTTTTTTAACATTAAATCACTTTGCTCTTAAAATGATCACATTCTATGAACAGATAGATGCCTGCTGGCATAGCAGAATACAAGAAAGATTAATTAGCAAGTTCTAGAAGTTATACTCCAAGGAAGATCATTCTATAAAGGCTAATCATTTAATTAAGACATTTATACACAGTGACCATTACCATGAGAACAAATCTTAAGGTAAATAGGCTTCTTGGTTATTAATACAAAAAGGACTGAAGGTCCCAGATCCTATAAAAAGCCTGATGTTGAATTTGTAGTACACATAACAAAACAGAATGAAAAGGTTCTAGGGGAAAGTAAAACTTTCTTTAAACCAATCTACCTTGCTTTTTTAGCTGTGATACTGGAGTTGGAACCCAGGGCATTATGAATGACAGGCAAGTATTGTTAGATTTTCTTTTATTCTAGCCCCACATTGGGTGCCACAATGTTGTTGGTTGTTTTTGTTCTTTGACTCTTTTGGGGCCCACCACCCAGCTCCAAATAAATCACACATGGAGGCTTATTCTTAATTATCCTGTCTACCATTTGCCTCAGGGCTTTTATCTTTCTATATTCCTGTATACCTTTTCTTTCTTTCTTATTCCATGTCTGGCTTTTATGTCCTCTTCCTTCCTCTCTTGTTCCCTGATCTATATTCTTGCTCCTCCTAGATTTCTCCTTTTATCTATTCTCTCTGCCTGCCAGCCCTGCCTATCCTTTCTCTTGTCTTTCTATTGGCTGTACAGTTCTTTACTAGGCCATCAGATGTTTCAGACAGGCAAAGTAACACAGCTTCACAATGTTAAACAAATGCAACATAAAAGAATGCAGCACATCTTTGCATCATTAAACAAATGTTCCAGAGCATAAACAAATGTAACACACCTTAAAGTAATATTCTACAACAGGCAAGTGCCTACCATGTCCCTAGTCCCACACAGTGTTTCTTAACGTCGAATTGGGTGATGTTTATGTCATTCAAGTGAACTTAATTATTTCAGCTTTTGGCTTTCAGACAGAATTTTAGAAAATATCTGGCAAGAAAATAGTTTTGAAAGTGCTTTCTCTTGCGTTCTTTGGTATAATTTGGTCATTCTGATAGTAATTAAGCCATTAAGTAAGTACTTTAACCATGTAACAACAAAAAGGCAATGAGTATATATGCTTAGAAAATCATGGCTAAAGAATAAATTATGTTGCCAACCTTGTGGAAAACAAACTCTAGTATTTTACTTGTGTTTCTGTGGCATAGCTGGCTCTGCTGCCTATAACAACATTGCTAATTTGATTTATATGAAATGTTACATACAATATCCTGTTAATTTTGATTATTACAACAGCTGTTCTGCATACTTTAGAAGAGGCAAGTTTTAGCTTGAAAAAGAATAATTTCAAATTGCATACAGTTATTTATTTATTTTATTTTTTGTGCCTTCTGATTCAGCGAGCATCAATATGTAATGTCAGCACAATGTTCAGAATTGGTTTGGGACTAATTTTCCTCCTGCAGCATCTTTTCAATTTCTTTATCCCAGTTTTCATCTCGCTTCTCAGACTCTGCTACCACTTCATATTCCTGAAGCTCCTGTTGTAGTTCCTTTTCCCAATCAGCAGACTCTTCTACAGAAAACAAAGGGAGAGGCAAAGAAAGGTGCTCTTTGAACTTGTAATACTTGTGGTAACAATTCACTCAACTGTAATACTTGACACAAGGCCTAGCCATTTTTTTCTTTGTAGTACCAGGCATGGGAACCTAGGGCCTCAGACATTGCTAGGCAAGCACTCTACTATTAAGCTACATTTCCAGCCCCCATTTCCTCCTCATTTTAAAATGTGTATGTGTGTGTGTGTGTGTGTGTGTGTGTGTGTGTGTGTAAGCACAGGTACACAAGTGTCACAAGGGTATGTGTGGAGGTTAGAGGATATTTTCCAAGATTTGATTCTCTCTTCCTACCATGTGGGTACTAAGAATTTAACTCAGGTCATCAGGCTTGGCAGTGAGCATGGTTACCTGCTGAGTCATCTCTCTGGCCCTTCTCTTTGAGACAGAGCAGCATGTATCCCAGGCTGGCCTCCCAACACAATACTGGCTGAAGATGATCCTGAATTTCTAATCCTTCTGCTTCTACTACCTGAGTGTACAGGTGTGGCCACCATGCCCAGTTTTATCATGTGCCTTGTATTGAACCTAGCACCTTGAATCCAGTATGCAGAAGCTAAGGCAGATATTGCAGAGTGTTACAAAAATAAAACAAGGCCGGTTGGTGGTGGTGGCGCACGCCTGTAATCCCAGCACTCGGGAGGCAGAGGCAGGTGGATCTCTGTGAGGTTGAGGCCAGCCTGGTCTACAAAGCGAGTTCCAGGACAGGCTCCAAAGCTACAGAGAAACCCTGTCTCAAAAAACCAAAACCAAAAAACAAAAAACAAAAAACAACCCAACCAACCAACCAACCAACCAAACCACAAAAAAGCCCCCCCAAAACATGGCTATTTAAAAAGGAAGGTGAGACAGCATGGTGGGATACCTGTAATCCCAGTTCTCAGGAGGTGGAGAGGCAGGAGGTCAAGGCCAACAGGCTATAGAGGTGAAAGTAAGCATTCTACCAACTCAGCCACACTAAAGCCCTGTTTTGTATTTTTGGGGTAGGGTCTTCGATGTAATCCAGACTGACCTGGCACTTTGTATGTAGCCTAGGCAATCCTTTCCCTACCTCCCAAGTGCTGAGATTACACGTGTGCACCGCCACATCTACTCTATATCGATATTATTATCCTTATAATAATCCTTGGACAAGATCTCACTACTATCCATACCTTAGAGATGTGTGGAAACAGAGACTTAAAAGGGATTATGCAACTTGCTCAAAACAGGGCTCTTGAGAGAGACAAACCCATAGACTCCACAGCCTGTGCTTAACCACTCTACCAGAAAAGATCCAGTCTCTCCAGATAGTGGCAACAGACACCAGCATCCAAACCCAGGTGATCTCTCCCAGAAGCCTGGTCTCTGTTGAACTTACCTAGAGTTCTCCTATCAGTCCTCTACACTAAGACTTAGAGCCGAACCCTTCCACTCACACACTCAATTTACCTGTGTGTCTGTGCACACACTCAGTAAAAGTATGTGGAAGATAAGGCAGATACTGTAGAGTGTTAGAAAAAAAATGAGTAAACAAAACATGGCTATTAAAAATGGTGAGGCAGCATGGTGGGTTACCCGTAATCCCAGCACACAGTGAGGTGGAGAGACAAGAGGTCAAGGCCAGCAGGCTGGACAGTGAGACTGAAACCAATCTGGGCTACATGAGAACCTGTCTCAAACAACACAAAGCTAGGGTTGGGGATAAGTGAGGCATAGCAAACCTGCCTAGTATATGCAAAGCCCTGGGTTCAATCCCCACCACTGTATAAAATGTAAAGCTACAATGCATTTTCAGGTTGTTTTTGAGACAGGATATTGCTATAATGCTCTGGCTGGCCTGGAACTAACCATGTAACTCAGGATGGCTTCAAATTCATATTGGCTCTGACTTACCTTTCTAAGTGCTAGGATTAGAGGGGTGTACACTACCCCGCCTAGTTTGTTGACTGGCTTCATTATTTTTTTGAGACAGGGTCTCATGTGGCCAAGACGGTCCTCAAACTTCTGATCTTTCTATCTCTACCTCCCAAATACTGGGATTACAAGTGTGCTAGGGATTGAACTCAGGGCCTCACGCAGGCTAGGTAAGCACTCTACCAACTGAGTTATATCCCCAGCCTCTGTCCACCAGCTTTAAAATGAGATTGGAATTAGGAAAAAAGAACAAAGCCATTGTGTGTGTGTTACCTTCTAGTGCAATTGTTTCCACTTGTTTTTTATCAAGCACAAGTTGCTCCATTTCTTTTCTTAAATCCTCCTGATTTAAGTTGCAGTCATCGAAGGCATCACTGACAAACTCAGCAACGCCCGGGCTGGTGGAGATTTCCTCCTCATCCTGAAATGCAACCAAAGAGCTCTTGGAATGGCTTCTAAGTGACACCTATGTCTCATAATTTAACACAGCCTCATTTTTTTGTTCTTCTCTGCTAGCTGTAAGACAATGCTTGCTGCTCTCCAACCTTCTAACTGGCAGTTGCTTGGTAACAGAGTGAGTTACCACCTGAGGCTATTATTCTCCCTCACTGTTTAGATCACTCAAACCATTCTCTCTGATTGCTGATGAGCACATCTAGAATTATTTATGCCAGGAAATCACCTCAGCTCTCAGCTATAGGCCCTTGACTATTCAAGTACTGGACTCCTCATCTTGCAGACATACAGTGGATACTCTCAAGCAGTTTTAAATGGTATCAGAGATAGTTAACCCAGTGACTTCATTTTCAGACACCATTTACTAGGTATAATGTAAAACTGTATTACCTCTTGAGTTTTAAGCTGAGATTTGATTACGACAGGTGGTGTTTTGGGCCGTACTGCCTCTATGAAGTGAGAATAAAAGAGACAATAATTGCTTGATTTACTTCTGAATGCATATCATAAGAACAGCTAAAATATCCACAGATATGATATTAAATCATTTTCAGAAATGAGCTTTTATGGTATATTTTTAGTTCTCTTGAAGTTATGATATGTCAACCTCCTACTTTGAATGTCCTTTTGTTTTTCTTGGTTTAGACATAGGATCTCACTACGCAGCCCTGACTACCCTGGAACTCAGAGACATCCACACGCCTCTCTGTCTCTTGAGTGCTGGGATTAAATATGTGCACCACCATGCCAGGCAGGCATGCCATTTTAAATCCGAAACCATATTCAATATCCTTATATGGAATTTCCATTAAGAATTATCTTTGGACTTCAGTGTAAGCAAAATTGATTCTCTGTTTTCTTTTAGGATACTAAGAATGAAGGTATTTATCAAGCTTCCTTAAAGCTGTTATCAACCTGGTTAGAAAGCACAAAGGAAAATACAATGCCTCACCTTAGCATTCTGCCAGTTATCCTATAAAGATTGAATTGTCTGTGTGTTGTTGAGTGTGAGTGAGTAAGTGTACCCACATGTGGTGTCTTCAGAGGCCAAAAGAGGGTGTTGAATCCCCTGGTGCTGGAGTTACAGGCAATGTGAGCTGACTAATGTGGGTGTTGGGGACTGAACTTGAATCCTCTGTAAGAGCAACACTCACTCTTAACTGCTGAGCCATCTCTCCAGCCCTTCTGCTCTTTATCGTATTAACCAGGCTAACAGTCTTTATTGAATTACTTTTAAGTCCATTTTGTTAAACAGGCAGTCTTTGAGAAAATGGCTTTCTGTTTCTTTTTCAGCAGTGCTGGGTATTGAACATATTATTATCTGCACATATGCTAGGTAAGTGCTCTGCCACTGAACTATATTCCCAGCCCAGCACTTCCCAATAACATTAATTTAAGGAAGCCAGGAATGGTAGCCCATGCCTGTAATCTTAGCATTTCAGGAGCAGAGGAGGAGGATGGCTTAGGATTTCAACACTAGCTAGGATTACACAGTGAAACCCTGTCTCAAAAAGTTACCCTCTAAAAACAAAAACAAAACCAACCATAATTTAAGGATATGCTAAAGAACAAAAGTTCACTGGAATTCATACCTATATGCAACTTGGCCTTGAGTGTAGTTTCAGAGCCTCTCCTAGTAGTCTGTACAACCTGTGTCTTATGACATACTTAGCTAAAATTCCACAAACTAAATGGTCTCACTTATCAGATGATTCTATTGGTAATTAGAACATATCTAGACACACAGCAGGCACTCATAAAAAATGGAAAAAATAGAAGGGCTCTAGATATAGCTCAGCAGAGTTCCTGCTTTGTATGTGCAAGGCATTGGGATCCATTCTAGTGCCATAAAATAAATATATAAAATATTATACAATATATATTTTAATATTTATTTTGTTTGCTTGTTTTTTTTTTTTTTTAGACAGGGTCTTACTATTTATCCCAGGCTAGTCAGGAATTCTCTGTGTAGACCAAGATGGCCTCCAACTCAGAGATCTGACTGCCTCTGCCTTCAGGGTGCTGGGATTAAAGGTGCCTGCAACCACACCCAAATTTATTTTTATTTATGTCTGAGTACCCATGGAGGTCAGAAAAGGGTGTCAGATCCCCTGAAACTGAAGGTACAAGGGACTATAAGGCATCCATGTGGGTGCTGAGAACCGAACCTGGGTCCTTTGGAAGAGCAGGAAGTGCTCTTAATTGCCAAGTCAACTTTTCAACCCTGAATTAATATCATAGTTCATAAAATAGTTGTTTATATTATAAAACTTGTTCCATAGCAAACAGGGGTAATACATCACAGGCAGAAAGCACCAAATGTTTAATAGCTTAGCTCAAAGCTAGATACTTGTTATTGGAGTAGAATAAGAGCTACTGTACTCTACAACCGTTAAGTCCTAAGGAAATCGGGGTAAATAGAAGTCTGAGAACAACCTTGGTAGGTCATGCCTGTAACCCTAGTACTTGAGATGTGTAGGCAGGAGGATCAGGAGCTCAAGGCCAGCCCGGACTACATGAGACCCCCAAACAAAACAAAGCCCAAAGGGGCAAGAAAAGAGAAGTAGGGAAGAAGATTGCTTGCTGTTCAAGAGTAATAAAAAGCAAAAAGAAGCCTGTTGGTGGTAGTGTACACCTTTAGTCCCAGCACTCGGTATGCAGAGGCAGGTGCTTCTCTGAGTTCAAGGCCTGCCTGGTCTACAGAGTAAGTTCCAGAACAGCCAGGGCTATGCAGAGAAAGCCTGTCTTGAAAAAACAAAAAAGAACCAAGAATGAGATAGCAAAAGAACATTTGGGGAAGACATATGTAAGCTGGGTCAGAAAGGGCAGCAAAGAACATTTCCTTTAAAAAGAAAAGAATTTTTCTGCACAGAGATGTCAACATTTTGATACATACAAGATGACAAGCTCATTAGCATCTCTAAGCAGGAATATTTTACATCAATTCTTTTCTTCTAGAATGATCTCTTTTCCCCAGAATGTACCTGTCAGCGGCAACTCATCTTCTCCGCTGCTTTTCTCTTCCTTTCCAGAGGCTTGCTGCTGGGCGGCCAGTGCTGTGAGCTGGGCTGACTGCTTAATCAGGGAGATGCGGTAGAAGTAGTTCCTCCAGAATACTTCTTCCTTTACACTTTGATAGACAGTGACATGTGGGAGGGCACACAGGTTAGGACAGTAAAGCCTACAATAGACCATTATGTATTTGGCTCTGGGGATGTAGGGTTTCATGTGTGCCAGACAAGCCAGCACTGTACTACCAAGCTAAAGCTCTAGCCCCTAAGCACTTTCCATCCTTGTGAAGGCCAAAGGGAATGATCATTTGCTAAATAACAGGGTAAGCTGAACTATATTCTCCACAGCAGCAAGAGATAAGTTATATAATGCTCATGACCATTATTTCCTGGTGCTTTTTTTTTTTTCTTTCAAGGCAGGGTTTCTCTGTGTAGCTTTGGAGCCTATCCTGGAACTCCACCTGGCTCTGCATCCCGAGTGCTCGGATTAAAGGCGTGGCTGTGCCACCGCTGCCTGGCTTGCTTTTATTTATCTTATTAATTTTATTCTGTCTGTACAGTTGTTTTGCCTGCATGTATATCTGTGCACGACACATGTGCAAGGCCCATGGAGGCCAAAAGAGGGCATTGGATCCCCCTGGAAGTAGAGTTACAGACTGTTGTGAGCTACCATGTAGATGCTAGAAATTGAATCTAGGGTGTCTGGAAGAGCAGACAGCGTTCTTGACTGCTGAGCCATCTCTCTAGTCCCTTTTTAAATATTACGTTTACGTGTGTGCATGCGGGATCCATGGGACAACATTCAGTTATCTTTCTGCCATGTGGGGCTCAAACTCACGTGGTTTGGCAGCAAACCTTTACCTCTACCTATCTCAGTGGCCCCCTATTTCCTAGTATTTTATTATATAGATTTGATCCTTGACAGAAGGAAACAAGGCATTAGTGTGTGACAGTGTGACTAACCAGGGGGACTGTGAGTCCTTTCCTGTTTTCTAAAGGATTATACGTTTATTTAGGCAGTGGGAAGAAACCATTGTGGATGTTGTTCTTTTTTGTTTTGTACTTTTCATGTGTTTGTATGTGTGGGTATACGTCTGAATGTGCGTGAGCACACATATACACGTGTATGTGGAAGATCAATGTTGAATATGGGAAACCATCCTCAACTGTTCTTTTACTTTATTATGTATTGAGGTAGGATCTCTCAATCAAACCCCGAGCTCACTGATACAGCCAGTCTAGATATAGATAGTCTGACTGGTCAGCTGGCTGCAGGATCCCATGTCTTTTCAAGGCTGGGCCACACTCACTTGGCATATATGTGGATTCTGAGCATTTGAATTCCAGTCCTTATGCTTGCCAGGCAAGTGTTTAACTGATGAGCCATCTCCCCAGCCCTTGCTTATTTTTTAAAGATTGAGTCCCATGTATCACAGACTGGCCTCAAATTTATTACATAGCTAAGGTTTACCTTGAACTCCTGATCCTTCTGCCTCCATCACTCAAGTGATACAATTACAGGTATTTGATACCAAACCTGGATTGATGTTATTCCTTAGGAAATAAACCAGCTGGCAGCTTGCTAAAGTAGCTAGAAACTAGTAGAAACAGAATGAGAGATGGTTATAACAGCTTTGGGTGTTGGGCAGAATTGGGGATAGAGCCTAGGGCTTTGTAAAAACTAGGCAAGCACTCTACCAAATTATACCTACAACTACCTGGGAGATGGTTGATAAAGACTCAAGTTCTGCCAGGCAGTGGTGGCACACGCCTTTAATTCCAGGACTTGGGAGGCAGAGGCAGGCGGATCTCTGTGAGTTCGAGGCCAGCCTGGGCTACAGAGTGAGTTCCAGGAAAGGCGCAAAGCTAGAGAGAAACCCTGTCTCGAAAAACCAAAAAAAAAAAAAGAGAGACTTAAGTTCTATTTGACCTGAGAACTGACAGTGGTCCTCAAACTTGGTTGCACACTGGACTTACCTGGCTTAAGGCATTGGTGCCAAGTGAAGTATGGTGGCTACACACAATAGGTGGCCTAGAAAGGTCAGTAAGAACCAAGCAGAAAGAGAGTGGTGTCTGAGTAGGGGATGAAGGGGAATCAGAAATGAGAGCTTAGTGACATGCAGGGGATTGAAAAAATAAAAACATCAAAGGTCACAGAACCAGGCTTCTCACTGCCAGAGCAGGGAGTTACAAACACAGCAGAAGAAAATGAGAGTGATCTTTATTGGGAGGTACCCCTGTGAATATAGTTTTCATTCCATGGAGACACAGATGAGCATGTGTATACCTCCTAGCTGCATCTTCTCCTGGTGAGGAGTAACACCCCAATAGTGCTCAGTTCTTGCTTTCTACATGTCATTTTCTGAAAACCATCATTATATTTAATTAATATATGCTACTAAGGAAGAATAAAATTTCATTTTTCACTAAAAGGTGCCATCACTTTCTGAATAAATGGTGGATCCCAGGGTTAGAGAAAGGTAAAAATAAGCTTGGAGCTTGATGTGGTGGCGCATGCCTTTAATCCCAGCACTCAGGAGGCAGAGGCAGGCGATCTCTGTGAGTTCGAGGCCAGCCTGGTCTATGTAGAGAGGTTCAGGACAACCAGGGATACAGGATACATAGTATGACCCTGTTTCAAACAAAACCACCACTAAAGGATACAGATTAAGTTTTGCTGGGCTCCCACCTGTCAAAGTGATGATGATTTCAGCATCAAAATAACAACAGATTGCAACCCACTGCATCAAATGCATGAGACTATATGGATATAAATATAAGAATATATGAAAAATTTGATGCTGAATAGAATGAAGTTTCAAAGTTCCATCAGGTAAAGATACTTGTCATATAAACCTGGTGACCTGAATTTGATTCCCAGAACCCATGTAAAGTGGAAGGAGAGAATTAACTCCATAAAATTATTCTCTAACCTCAAAACTGAAGCCAAGACACTTGTACCCATATACACACATTGGGCATGCACAAGCACACACACACAATAAATGAATTACAAATGGTCTTTGTATTGCATTCAAATCTAACTTTTCATTGTTTCAAAATAATTTTTAAAAATTGATGATTGTTCTCTCAAATTATAATCTCTAGTTTGGAAGACAAACCTAAACCAAATCAAGGGTGCACATTTGGGGATGGAGCTCAGTTGGTAGTGCTTGCTTAGCCTGGCAGGCACAAAGCCCTGGGTTCTAACCCTAGCACCATATAAACCGGACATGGTGGCCTAAGTCTGTAATCCCAGAACTTCAGGTTGGAGGCAGGGGAATCAGAAGTTCAAGGTCACCCTCCATTATATATAACATTCCAGAAAAGCATGGAATATATGAGAACCTGTTGCCAACCAACCACATAAAAACAAAAACAAGCCATCATAAACAAATATGGAGCTTCTAAGACTTTCTTCTCTTATTGTCCTTTTGATCATCTTGGATACTCTTTCTGAGCAAGCGGTCACTATCTAGGGACACTTTAGAAATTGAAGGACTTATATTTCGAAATGTCCATTAGTATGTCAGCTCTTCCTTATAGCAGCCTGAACCCAGCCAGTGCCCTGCTGCTGCATCACAGATACACTTTGAAGCCCTCTGATAATGGGAGAAACTATCAGTCTTTTCCAGCCACAGGCTGACATATGCCCAGTGTTCTCATAGGGTGTCCACAGTCTTCTAATGCCTCAAATGCAACACAAAAGCAAAACAGATTCGTGTCTGGGAGCTACAGCTGTGTCCAGTAGGTTTTGTTTCTTTTTTTTTTTTTTTTTTTGGTTTTTCGAGACAGGGTTTCTCTGTGTACCTTTGCGCCTCTGCCTCCCGAGTGCTGGGATTAAAGGCGTGTGCCACCACCGCCCGGCTGGTTTCTTTATCAGAGGACCTTTTGGAACCTTTACAATGTCATCTGGAGTGTGATTCTTCCCCCAGAGGGTGATGCACAAGTTTTTTTGCAATGTGCCTGACTCTCTTACATCAAGAGGGAGGGAGTCTGGCAAAGAAAGAAATCCAAAATGGTTGTTTTTGTTCATCAACAGAGCAAACAGAGCCCATGAGTCACCACAGAGACATTAGTACACCCAAGGTTCATTCATGTGAGATGTTTCACAGAGCTCAGAAATAAAAGGCCTTGAAGATAGTTAGGCAGCCCACTTCCTCACAACTTATTTCCTTCAAGACAGAGTTTCACTTAGCCTGTAACACAAGCTTTGTCTGGAACTTACTATATAGCCTAGACTGGCCTCAGACTAGTAGCAGTCTTCTTGTCTCAGCCTCATAAACGCTCAGATTATAGGTGTGTGTGTTAGCACACTTAGCTGCAATTTCACTTTTGCCTGCCTCTGATGTTTTGACTTAAGAGCCTGGGACTTACAAGGTAAACAGGCCCAATTAGTACTCCCAAGTCTCAGTTTCTTTCCACCATGTACCCCCAAGGACTTAACTCAGGCCCTCAATCTTGGCAGCAAGTGCCTTTACCCACTGAACCATCTCACCAGTTCAAGCTAGATTTTTTTTTAAATAAATTATTTTATTTGAGCCAGGTGGTGGTGGTACACACCTTTAATCCTAGCACTTGGGAGGCAGAGGCAGGTGGATCTCTGTAGCCTCGTCTACAGAGTGAGTTCCAGGACAGCCAGAGCTACACAGAGTAACCCTGTCTCAAAAAAAAATTTTATTTGAATGGGTACAGATGGTTCTAAGTCACCATGTGGGTACAGGGAATCAAACCTGGATCCCCTGGAAGCAGTCATTGCTCTTAACCACTGAGTTAGCTTTCTAGTCTCCAAAGCTAGACTTTTTATAGGGCTGGTCTCCAACTCTCTATCTTGAGCCTCCTGAGTTTTAAGATGATAGGGGTGCCACACCATGCCCAGTTAGAAATATTTCTTGTGACCATACTTGAAAACAATAAGTCAATTGCTAGGGTTTTGTGAGCATATGCAGTAGAGGAGTAGATGGCACATTTCTTTATACCTTCCACTATAAATAGCTATTCTAGCTACAGTCTAGAGATCAAATTTGTAATGTGATTTCTTTTGGAAGAGAGATGTAAAAGTGTAGAAATTCATCTTAGCACTTAGATTGTGGAGTAAGTTGGAGAAAGGAGGATCAAAAGTGCAGTCATCCTTGACTGGTTCTATAGCAAGATTGAAGCCAGCCTGGTATATCGAAAACAAGTCTGAACAGAAAGGATGGTTGTGATGACTCATCCCTCCAATCCCAGCACCTAGCACATGGGAGGATGAAGCAGGAGGGTCCCTGAAAGATTGAGGCTGGCTAGCCTGATCAATAACACAGTCTCAGGCCAGCCAGGATAACTTGGTAAGACTGTCTCTAGTGGTATGTGCTTGTAAACCCAGCTTTTGGGAGGTGAAGGTAGGAGATCAGGCATTCATGGTCATCTTCAGCTACATATGGTGTCTGAGGCCAATCTGGGTTATATGAAAGCCTGTCTCAAAAACCAAAACCAAACAAAGCCAAACAACAATAAAAAGGAATTTGCCCCCAGTATTTTGATAGTTATGGAGAGAAGAGTTTTACTATAGAGGAAAACACACAAGGTTCTATATAACTGTCTTCCCAAAACTAGAAGAACTTTGCCAAAATAGTATTCTCATATAGTCAAAAGACCCAAGCTGTCATATGGCCCCAAAGACTACAAAATGCTTGTTAAAATCCCTATGTGGTCAGGTAAACATTGCATAATGAACATGAGCTCATGTATAGTCCCTCTGAAAACACCCTAGAAATCAAAGAAGAGGAACTGCATAGATAAATCCTCTAGACAGTGGAAGCTGAAAAGTCAACAAGCAAAAATGTACTGTGTGGAGTTGTGTTACCCATGTGATGGGTGGCCAGCAAGAAGCAGGCCTGCAGACAGGTCCTGGAACAAATGCCACTGGTGCCTGAGAGGAGTGGAGAGACAGCTGTATTCTCTCCCACCTTGCCCTGACCTTCTCATGAGACAGATCCTAACAGTTTCCTATGTGGAGTACAGGCTCACCTGGTACAATTGAGGCTGGGCTGTGATGCCATACTAAAGCTACGGGGCACAGCCTGCACATGGGTTGGTGTCAGGCCAGGCCCTTCTTGTTTTGCCTGCAGCTGGCCAGGAGGTTGAAGAGTCCTCTAGCAGGGAAGCTATCTACTTACAACTATTTAAGTCTCTCCAGCCATAGAAGCCCCTCAGTACAGCGTCATTACTGCAAAAGACAAGGAAGGGGAGCCTGCAACCAGAAGGCAGAGTCCCAGAAAGTTTCTGAGGAAAGTGCACAGACATTTTGAGAGAACTATAAATTGTACCCCTCTGGGAACAGGAAGATTTTGCAACCATGAAACAAGGATAAGAGCATTCTAAAAAGGGGACTCTCATAAAATAAGGAAAAATGCCAGCTTTATTTGTTTGTATTGATATTACTTTTTTGGACAAGGTCTCACGCTATAGCTTAGGCTGGCCTGGAACTCACTATATAAGCCAGACTGTCCTCAAACTCATAGTGATTCTTCTGCCTCAACCTCCTGAGTACTGGGATAACAAGTCACAATGTCCACCTTTATTTTGTTTAGAAATAGGGTTTCCCACTTATGACCTAGGCTGGCCTCTTACAATCCTCCTGCCTCTGCCTCCCAAGTGCTAGGATTATACTCCTGAGCCAAGCCCTGTTTGGAAATCTGACTTCAAAAAATATGAACAAAATAAACAGTAGTGACAATCCTAATCATAATAAAAACCAGGCCTGGTGGCTCAGGCCTGTAAACCTAGTTACTTGGGAGCCTGAAGCAGGGGGATTGAAATTTCAAAGCCTGCTGAGGATATGGAGTGACTTCAAGACCAGTAAGACCCTGTGTTAAAATAAAAAGTCAAAAAGAGGTCTGGGATGTTATTTCAGTGTTTAAACATTGCCTGGTGTGAGCCAGGTCCTAAATTCAATTTCCAGTACTGCAAACACAACAACAAAAATCCTGCATCAAAGTCAGAGGTAGACAAAGCCGCAGGGATACTGCAGAAGGGAAGGCCGCCCTCTGCTGGCAGGCTGATGGCAAAGGATCACGGACTACTGCTTGTGCTTGAGCTTAAAGGGTAACTGGGATTTTATGAGTAGGGAAGGGCCTTTCTTTGGTGGGAAAAAAACCCCACAAGAAAGAACAGAACATAGCTGTTGCAAGCTGCTGTAGATCCTGAATACAAAACACTGGATTTTTGGGAAAAGGCAAGGGGCCTTTACAGATCTGATTTTATCTGGGTCTATGTGTCATTTCTGAAGGAAACATGTTCTACCTTAACTTGGCCAAAGAGCACATCTCCTTCCCTTTCTGACTTTCCTGCCAATCTGCCCTCCCTTTCTATTTTGGGGCATGCTGCCAAGTACACAGGGTCTCTGAAGGGCTACAGGGCCTGTTTGGGTGAACAGATAGCATCAAGAGGGTTCTGGCACTGTGCATATAACTAGAGCCCTTAGGAAACTGAAATCTCTGAGCAGTGTCTGACTAAGAACACGGTGCTTACAGTTTAGGAACAAGGGCAAATCTCATCTTGCTTAGCAGCTCATCTTCTTGGAGCATGACCAGGGCGACAGGGTACATCTGATCAAAATCAAAGTTAAACTGCACACCAGCTGGTGGGTCACGAAGGAAATTCCTCTTGTCCTGTGATGAAAAATGGAGGCAAAAATTGGTGGGGGTGGGAATCACAAAATGCAATTAATAGGTTATAATGTAGCATGAATTTGATGTACTTATTTATTTTTTTTTTTTGAGACAGGGTTTCTGTGTGTAGCCCTGGCTTTCCTGGAACTCCATCTGTAGACCAGGCTGGCCTCAAACTCAGAGGTCCACCTGTCATTACCTCCTGAGTGCTGGGATTAAAGGCATACGCCACTAAATTTTAACCAAGCCTTCAGTCACAAGGTCCACTGAGCTGTCACTGACTTGTTCACTTAAAAGAGAAAGAACAATCCATCCTTCCATGTTTTTTGTAACACTTACCTGTATAGCAGCTCCCAAGAGGCCAGACAGTTCACTCAATTGGTTGAAATCACATAATTAAAAATCATATAAACATGTGTTTGTTTTTATTGGACACCTTTAGGTATATGAAAGCTATTAGAAACATACCAACTCAAGACCAAGCACAGTGTGGCAGGCCTATAATCCCACCAATTGAGAGGTAGAGGGTAGGGGATCAGGGATTCAAAGTTAGCATCATTTATACAGAGGTTTAGAAGTCAGCCTGGGCTACATGAGACCCTGTCTCAAAAAGACAAGAAACTGGGCTGGTGAGATGGCTCAGTGCGTAAAGATGCCTGATAACCTGAATTTGATCCCTAGGATCCATAGAGTGGAAGGAAGGAAGGAGATGGGGCTGGAGAGATGGCTCAGTGGGAAACAGCACTAGCTGCTCTTCCAGAGGACCTGGGTTCAATTTCCAGTATCCACACGGTGGCTCGTAATGTCTATAACTCCAGTTTTAGAGCATCTGACAGCTTCTTCCAGCTTCCTCATGCACTGTATGAGGAAGTACATGTACATACAGGCAAAGCACCTGTACACATAAATAAAAATTAAAAACCAAAAATCAAGCAACAGAAAAAACAACAAAACCACCACCACAAAACATTTGAGAAACGCATGGAATGAAGAATCCCAGAACCAAGAGCTAGGTATGGGATTGAATGCCTATAATTCCTGTGCTTGGAAGGCAGAAGCAGGCGGCTTAGAAATTTAAGGCCAGCTTCTGCTGCAGAATGAGTCCAAGGCCAGCCTGTACTATCCTAGTAAGTTTGGAACTAAATTTGCTCGCCTCAAAACGAAAACTCAATCAAGTAAAACAACACAACACAACACAGACTCCTACTAGTTACAGACAACTTCTGGCTCAATGTAACACTCTTCTGCACCTACCTCTCCAAGATACCTGGTGTCTCTGCAAGTGTGGTAGCTAATCTGGACTCTATCTGGAATCAACTAAAACCCAAGCTTCTAGGCACTGCTGTGAGGAATTTTATTAATCACATTATTAGGAAGACCCACCCCAAATCTGGCAGCTCACATACAGGGACACAGGAGGAAACCTTGCTTTTTGCCTGCTTGCCCTCACTCTCTACGGCAAATTCATCTATCCTATTGCTGTAGCTGGTATGAAATCCAACTTCTTCAGGATTCCAGTGTAGACTGAAGACCAGGAACCTTCCGGGACTGCAGCGCCAGACAGGAACTGCAGAGAGAGCCAGCCTTGTGGACAGATTCTCAGCTTTCCGTTGTGAACCACATCCTGAGAGCCAGTCTACTAAATCTACTTTTAATATGTATATTCATTCTGTCAGTTCTGTGACTAGTATAGCAGGTAAGATTTCACATAAATAGAAAGGCAGGCAGTCCATACATTGTGATTAGCTAGCACTATTTTTTTTTAAAGATTTTGTTTGATACATAAGGCGTTTTCACTTTTCAAAACCCTCTTTTTTGGGCCTGGAGAGATGGCTCAGCAGTTAAGAGCACTGGCTGCTCTTCCAGAGGTCCTGAGTTCAATTCCTGGCAACCACAAGGTAGCTCACAACCTAAAAAGATACATTAAAAAACCTTTTCTCTCTCTCTCTATTATATATATTTATTATGCATACAGAAGAGGGCGCCAGATCTCATTACAGATGGTTGTGAGCCACCATGTGGTTGCTGGTAATTGAACTCAGGTCCTCTGGAAGAGCAGTCAGTGCTCTTAACCTCTGAGCCTTCTCTCCAGCCCCTTTTTTCTCTTTTTAAAAGTTTTTATGTGTACAGGTGTTTTACCAACATCCATGTCTGTGCACCACATACATGCCTGCTGACTGCAGAAGTCAGAAGAGGGTGTAAGATCCTGAGACTGGGAGTTACTGATGGTTTTGAGCAGCCATGGGGGTGCTGGGAATCAAACTGGGTCCTCTGAAAAAGCAGCCGGTGCTCTTAACCACTGAGCCAATACTCTAGCCCCGATTTTTTGTTTTAAAGACAGTCTCCTATAGCAAAGTTTAACCTTAAATTTTCTCCCTATTGGAGGATAACCTTGAACTCCTAATCCTCCTGCCTCTGCCTCCTGGCTGCTTGGATGACAAACATGAAAGCTGACTTTCCTTTTTCATTAAAGGTCATGAACAACTTTCTAGCTCTTAGGGCTAAATCAAATGAGCACTAACTTACCATAACTTACTAAACCAGATCCGTTTCCTTAGAAAATAGTTTCTAACCTTTTGGAAAGAATTCTGAAAGCCAGGTATAACGGCACACATCTGTCACCCCAGCACTTGGGAGGCTAAAGCTGGAGGATTGCCTAGAGTTTGAGACCAGCCTGGGCTACATACTGTGTTCCAGAATAAGACACTATCTCTATGAAAGGAGAGTTTTTATTCCTTTGTAAAGTGATCTTTCAAAATTTTCAATTTTATTTGTCATCATTAGTGTGTTGGGGAGGTAAAGGCATATACCTCTGTGACACAGCTTGCATGCAGAGGTGAGAGGACAACTTTGTGTATTTGGTTCTCTCCCATCTTTTATGTGGGTCCAAGGGACTGGACTCAGGTCACCAGGCTTGTGAGGCAAGAGTTTTCTTTACTCACTAAGCCATCTTACTGGCCCATAAAATGATATCTTTTGAAGAAATTCCCATAAGTGGAGATTCTGGTCCATGGAGTACAATTATTTCAATGACTATTGTCCAGGCTTTCCTGTGGAAGAGGTAAAAGCCAAGAAGACTCACAAATTTTTACTAGGAAAACAAACAAACAAACAAACAAACAATAGAAGTGGGGGTGCTGCTGGGCGGTGGTGGCACATAACTTTAATCCCAGCATTTGGGAGGCAGAGCCAGGTGGATCTCTGTGAGTTCGAGGCCAGCCTGGTCTTCAGAGTGAGTTCCAGAACAGGCTCCAAAACTACACAGAGAAACCCTGTCTCGAAAAACCAAAAAAAAAAAAAAAAAAAAAAAAGTGGAGTTGTTGGTGATAATAGAGCATATAAATAGTACACAAGGCCCTGAATTCAATCCCTAGTGTCAAAGGGGGTAGGGTTAGGTTAAAGAGTGTCCAGTGAGATAGATCAAAGATCCTTGGGACCCACATGGTAGGAGAGAACCAATTCCCTGCATGTTATACTATGATCTCCACATGTGCTGTGATGTGTATATGCAACACAAAATAAATAAATGCAACAAAATTTTTCACAAAAAGAAAAAGTAGGTTAAAACAAAAAGTGCGCCTTGAATCCCAGCACTTGGGAGGCACAGATAGGTAGATATCTAAGTTCTGAGCAAGCTGGAGCTATGCTATAATACCTT
Organism: Onychomys torridus; assembly: GCF_903995425.1. Lineage (NCBI taxonomy): Eukaryota > Metazoa > Chordata > Mammalia > Rodentia > Cricetidae > Onychomys > Onychomys torridus. The sequence goes on along the minus strand of NC_050466.1, from coordinate 60,924,833 downwards.
GTCTCAAAAACAAAGGAGGTGGGGGAGTGCTAGAGAGTTGGCTCAGCAGTTAAGAATACTGGCTGTTTTCCCAGAAGACCTGGGTTTGAGTCCCAGCACCCATATAAAGGCTCATAATTACCTGCAACTTCAGTTCCAGGGGACCCTACACCTTCTGGCCTCCAAGGCATCAGGCATACATGTGGCACACAGACATATATGCAGGCGTTAATGCCCACATAGATAAAAATAAACCAAAGTGAAACTATTGATGACAGTGAAAATATGGATTCATGAAGTCATGAACTGAGCTTTGATCAAGCTGGCCTTTGCTCTCTGAGAAAACAGATAAGTAAGCATAACATTAGACTCTCAGCTCTTTCAGTGTGCAATAGGGATGAAAGCACCAGCTACACTATAGTCATGCTGGGAGCTTCAAAAGATAAAAGAGAATGGGATGTTCTTTCTGAAACTGTTCTCTGCAACATCACTGCTTGTGGTGATATTTTGCTTGTGCTCTAACAAAGCTTGCCTCAAGACCAGAGGGTGGAGCTAGCCATTAGTTAACCATAGAGCTCTGGAGGTCTGTACAGATAGACAGGAAGTGATATGGCTGGGTGGAGAGAAGAATATAATAAGGTGGGTGGAGACAGGAGCTTGGCCCTTTCTGGTAGGAGGATTTGGAGAAGTAAGAGGTGACTTTGGCTGCTCCTTTAGTTCTCTGGTCTTTCAGCATTTACCCTGATATCTGACTCTGGGTTTTTATTATTAAGACCAATTAGAATTGGCGCTACATCTGGTACCCAACATGGGGCATGAATTCACGAAAAACCCACTTGTCTGTGGCTTTGTAGCCACCTGCACAGGTAGGAGCTGCATGTGGCCAGAGTCACTACCCTGCCGGCTAGGTTTTTCTTTCTTTTTTCCCTAAGCCTCTGAGCAAGTTTGGGATTTTTTTCTGTTGCAGCCTCTCTGCAACCAACTCTACAGGTGCATAGGCTCAATATGCTGCCAGAGTTAGCCCTCACCACCAGCCAGTTCTGCTTTTAGGCAGTTCTTGCTGCACATGTTTCTTCCCCACAATTCCATGTGCATTTTTCTGACAGCAGGTTCCCTCTCCTGGTGGGTTGTGGGCTTTCCCTGGACCTCCTCTTTGGGCTGCTGCCACACTAGGTAGCTGCCTTGACACCTGCTCTGGCTTCTCCTGTTCTATGCAGCAGCAGTCAGCCTCACACTTCACCTGTCATCTGAATCGTCATTGTTGGCAGATTGGGTGAGACAACTGGGAATTCTTAAAGGGGAATTAGTTAAATTAGAGTTTTTTCCCCCATTAAAAAGTGGGAATTAGTTCTGTGTATAATATGCTGGACAGTTTGAAAATGGAACAATTAAATGAAAGGATAATTAACTTAGATGAGATTTATGTAATGTAAATTAGAAACATTATTGGTTTAATCATTTTTGTTTTATTACTAAAAAAGTTGGTTAATATGAGTGCCAAGATACACATTTTAGAAAAACTTATCAAAACAGATCACAGAGATATTCAGACCCAGACAGAGGGATTTAAAGAAGAACCAATATCTGAGTTGCATTATAAGGTTAGAGAGGAACAGCCTAAGGTTTTCAAACAGCCAACCTTAATTTATCCAGTAACCTTACAGGAACTGCCAAATGAATGTGGTGGTATTATGTTCCCCAAAATATTGTGCATCCTAATAAACTTATCTGGGGTCAGAGAACAGAATAGCCATAATATTAAACATAGAGGTCAGGCAGTGGTAGCACATGCCTTTAATCCTAGCATTCCAGAGGCAGAGATCCAGCTGGATCTCTGTAAGTTCAAAGCCACACTGGAAACAGCTAGGCATGGTAACAAGAGCCTTTAATCCCAGGAAGTGATGGCAGGAGGCAGAAAGGTATTTAAGGACAAGGAACTAGAGCTGGTTAAGCTTTTAGGCTTCTAGCAGCAGTTCAACAATTCATTGTGAATGAGGACTCAGAGGCTTCCAATCTGAGGAAACAGGATCAGCTGAGGAATTGGCAAGGTGAGGTGGCTGTGGCTTGTTCTGCTTCTCTGATCTTCTAGCATCCACCCCAATACCTGGCTTCAGGTTTGTTTTTATTAATAAGAACTTTTAAGATTCATGCTACATATCATGCTATCACTCATTTGCTAGAAGTTATGGCCATCATGGGTATTCCTGCACAAATTAAAACTGACAATGCTCCATCATACATCTCTGTTAAAATGAAACAGTTTTTTGCTTATTACAATATAAAGCATGTTACAGGTATACCACATAAGCCTACAGGCCAAACAGTTATAGAAAGATCAAACAGAACTCTAAAGGATATGCTAAATAAACAGAAAGGGGTAACAAAAACCCCCAGAAATAGACTGCATAATGCTTTATTAACTTTGAATTTTCTCAATGCTAATGAGAAAGGAACAACAGCTGCAGAGAGACATTGATTAATAGAAAAAGCTACAGAATTAAATCAGCTTATATACTTTAAGGATGTGCTGACCTCAGAATGGAAACCAGGATATGTGTTACGTTGGGGACAAGGTTTTGCTTTTGTTTCTACAGAGGAAGATAAGCTGTGGATACCATCAAAATTGATAAAAGGTTCAATTTGAACAAGAGAGACCTCTTAATTAAAAGAGGTGATAGTTCATCAACCAGCATGATCATCTAATTTAAACTAACTTATACCATTAACACATGCCTTTTCATTTAATCAGATATAACTTGCCAAAAGGGAACCTTCCCCAAATTAGTCTTGGGGAAAGGTTTTTGTTTTTGTCTTGTAGGAGAATGAAGGCTAAGGAATCTGAAGAACACTGGATAAATGAGACATCTGAAGAAAAAGTACAAATCATCTGTGTGGGTAGCCATCCCAGCCTTGGCCTGGAAGTTCCAACCCCCATTGAGGCTTCGGTAATGGTCATGCCCACAAGGCGGGGCGGAGGAAGGAAGCGGAAGACCCAGGATTGAGAGGAAGTCTCAGTTGGTTCTGGGACCCTGGACGCTGAAGGCAGACCAAGAGAGTTCTCCAGAGAACACCGCTGGACTGCACCATACCTTTGCCAGACCCTACAACCTATCCCTTCATTTGTAAGTTACCCCACAAAATAAATCTCCCTTTTAACTACGTGGAGTGCCCTTAATAATTTCACCAATACATCTAGAAAAAATGTCCCAAGAAAAAGAGTACAATGGCCTATTGGTATATAATCTATAAAATTTTGTAAGTCTTCCTAAATGTTTGTTTCTCCTCTTCTCTAAAGATATTTAACACTATTGGTCTTCTTGTAGTCCCAGTTCAATTAAAATTTAAAGCTGACTTTGGAGTTGGAGAATGGCTTTCTCCTTCTTTAAACTCAAGCATGTTAAAAGGAACATGCAAACTCCCTGTATCATGCCAGAAGAAAGAGCCATCTTCTGATATGGGACAGGAGGAAAACCAAATTAAGAGACTATTCATCTCAATTCTTTGATTCTATTCTGATTCTTTAAACTTTTCTTTTTCTTTTTTTCATTTTAAAAATTTATTTATTATGTATACAGTGTTCTGCCTGCATGTATGCCTGCAGGCCAGAAGAGGGCACCAGATCTCATTACGGATGGTTGTGAGCCACCATGTGGTTGTTGGGAATTGAACTCAGGACTCCTGGAAGAACAGCCAGTGCTCTCAAACACTGAGCCATCTCTCAGCCCCAACTTTTCTTTTTTTAATTTAATTTTATTTTTAAGACTTATTTATTTATTATGTATACAGTGTTCTGCCGCATGTGTCCTTGCAGGCCAGAAAAGGGCACCAGATCTCATTACAAGTGGTTGTGAGCCACCATGTGGGTGCTGGGAATTGAACTCAGGACCTCTGTAAGAGCAGCCAGAGCTCTTAACCACTGAGCCATCTCTCCAGCCCCCCAACTTTTCTTAAAGTATGAATCTTATACCAAGATTTACAAGATTAATATATATATTAATGTGTGTGTGTATATATATATACACACACATTTAAACTTTGTTAAGATATTAATGGTCATATAGAATAGTAACTAATTATAGAAAAAAGGGCTTCAATTAGCTGCCTCTACATGTCTTTGTGTTCCAGTCTTTATCATTTTCTGCAGGAAATCATGGCCAGGCCTAACATCAACTGAAGTCTCCAGGAAGAAGATGGGGCCCCACAACAATAATAATTCCATGTGGACAATAATACCACTAAGCTGACAAACATCATCTACAGATCAGCTTTGGACTACAAACTGCTCAGAGCAATTTTGAGATGTCTAGCTGAGATGATCCAGTTTCAAAGACTACTTGAATAATGACTTTAGATAAACCCTGAACTTTGGCATTATGCACAGACTGGACAACAAAGGATACAGCTACCTTTCCCAGAATTTGACAATTAACCCAAAATTTTCTTTTCAGAATAAAGATACCTTTGCCCATATCCAGCAGTAAGCAATTTTAAGAATACGACGCCCACATTACCAAAGAGGTGGTGTGGTTTTTTGGGTCTTTTAATGGGTTTTGGGTCCCGGATAATTTTCATTGTTTAGGAGAGTTGGTTACAAGTTGTTGTTAAGGGTTAGGAAAAGGGCTAAGCAAAGGAGATTAGATTTAAAGTTCTTGTATTTAAAAAAAGATACACAGAAATGATAGAATAGAGGGTAGGTTATCGAATCTACTTGGAAAAATAAAGAGAAGATATAGATATGATATAGATAAAAAGATAGATTATTGAATCTTTTACAAGACAATTACTAGTTTTAAATACTTTACATTGGATTGGATTTTTGTATGTTGTATATAAATTATATATACTGAGATTGATATTGTTAGAAAATGCTATATGTATATTTCTAATCTTGTTCAAGATATTGTACTTATACCGTTCATTTAACAATGTAATGCAATTTGCTAATCCTTGAATGCTATTATTACCAACTATTAGGATATAAAGAAGTGAAAATTAGTAGTTAGACATTATAATCGAACTTGTAGTCATATTAGGTGTGTTTTCAAGATCGAGCAGATATATTTTAGATAGACAGGTTATCTTCAAACCCTTCAGAGAGCTACAGAATATGGCATTTAAAATGTTTTAATAACTTAGGAATTTTTCTTTTTTGCTATGACTATGAGACATGTTGGCTCCTGGCAGTAACATTCTACTTCAGAGAAAATATGGGCATTGAAGAAACTGCATATGGAGTTAACTTTCATTGTGGCAAAAGTTAGCCACTGGACAACAAAGTATCCTTGAATTGACTGCTGACAAACAGGACAAAATGGACATAGAGGACATGAAACAAAGGACTACTGATTCTTGCCAAGACAAGTGTGGCTTTAACAAAAGGCATCTTCTGAGGCCAGGACGATATGGCCTTTGTAATCTGGAAAAGTTACAGTGTCCTTTTCTTCGAAGGCAGCTGAACAGGCAGTGGACAGATGGCTTCTGATGTGCAGTGAACAGCAGCTGAAACAGTTATTCTTGAAAGAGTAACTAAGCTGACAGACTCTAACCTCTCAATGGTAGACTGGCATTTAACAAATGGATGCAGAGATGAATGGGATGCTAAGATGAAGACACACACACACACACACACACACACACACACACACACACACACACACAGTCAAGAAGAATGGACAGCTGAATTTTAAAAAAATCAACAATTTCCAGAATTTAAAATCCTGAATCATGACATGACACTAGTGGAATTCAGGTATTTCTGGTACATGGACTGCTCTCACTAAATGGGAGGTTGAACTGTTGGCCTTGTGTACATCCTACTTCACAAACAAGTCTGTCAGATACACTAAGCCTATAGGCTGAAGATGATACCCCAACACTGCAGAGAAACCTTGGGTGACTGTCCAGGCAGCTGGCTGTTTCTATCAACTCACAATTTTTTGGAAGCAGCTTGCGTGCACTTCCTGTTTTTATTTTTGGTAGGTAATATTATTTGCTTCTTGGGTCTCTGAGGGAGTTGAAGATTAGATAGTTATAGTTAAAGATATAGTTTTCCTTGTTAAGAATTTCAGAAAAGAAACTCACTAAAGAGGAGTAAGTGTATAAATTTGAAAGACGTTATAAGTTAGTAATATAAGTTAGGATAGAAAGTGAATCAGGTACATTTTGGACTTACCAAAATAGGATAGATAATGGAATTATTTTCTCTGAATATGTCAAATGCAAATGGACTAAACATTGTTTAGGTATTTATTGCTTATATATATTGTATACAGTTATTGTACTTTTTGTATATAGTTTTTCTTATATTAGTTATAACGGTTTTCCTTTTTTCTTTTTATTAAAATAGAAAGGGGAAAATATGGTGATATTTCATTTGTGCTAAAATGTGATTTTATTTGTATGTTAATAAAGTTTCCTGGGGTGGTCAGAGCTAATAGCAAGCCATAGCAGAAGCTGGCGGTGGTAGCACACACCCTTAATCCGATCACTTGGCAGGCAGAGTCTGTGTTCAAGGACATAGCCAGCTTGGAGACACATGCCTTTAATCTCAATACCAACCATAGAGACCTGGAAGTCTGTAATAGACACGAAGTGACGAGGAGATCATGTGGTTGGTTTTACAACCAATGAGAAGGCAGAACAGATAGATGAACAGATAGATATCCCCAAGGCTGAGTATGAGCTGAATGGACTCCTGTGAAAATATTAGATTTAAGTAGATTCAAGGAAGTGATAGTCTTACATGGCATACATTCACCTTTTGTGAAGCAGATGTTAAACTCATGATCAACTTGTAATAGAATTATCCCTCAAGACTGGAGAGACTTGGTTGTTGGAGCCCACTAGGTTTCCTAGTGGCCATATCCAGCAGGACTGCATAAGAGGTTGACTGGACCATGGGCCTGGGTACCAGGTGACTGTGACTAGCAAGGGGGAGGTCTATCCTGAGTTTTCTGTTTCTCTTCTCTTTATTTCTAACTAAGTCTCTTATTCCTCATTCCTTAAGAGTCCTGGGGTAAATAAGTGTGGGAGATGGTCCTCTACAGATGGTGGGGTGCCATGAACAGGGACCAGGGACTTGTTGAAAGGATTGTAGGGGGTGTTGAGAGTGTAGGCATGTTGATAATGAATTAAAAAATAAAGGCAATGGTATTTTATTCTTGGGTGTATAGGGAGGCAGTGAAGGAAATACCACAAGGCTGCAGCATTAGAATTCTCTCTATAGATCAATTTCTCTCTCTGTCTCTCTCTCTTTTCTATCTATAAAAGATAAGATTTATGAAGTAGACCTACAGATAAAGTAGTCCTATCTAAGGTAGTCCTATAATAAGCTTGTAAGAAATAGTTGTAAATGTAAGTTTAAATAAGAATAAGGTAGTCTATTAGGCAGTCTTAGTCCTATAGAATGTAGGTTTAAATAGGACATAGATTTAGTATAAAGTGAGTCAGAGAAATCTAGGTTTAGATTATATAGGCCTTAGGTTTAAGGATATGGTGAAAAAATAATTTAGAGTAGGTTTTTCCAACCTGGAAGCGGAGAGCAATGGGGACTTGGTAGTTCCAGAAAGCCATCAATAACAACAAGAAACAGTTTCAGAGACTGCCAGCTTCAGAAAATAGCAGCCAGAGGGTCTCGGAAGCTGAAACCCTCAAGGCCGTGCAGGTGGCAGATGCACGAGAGTCTATAAGCTTTCTACTGAAAGAAAGCCATGGTGAAAAATGAACAAGCTAAGCCACAAGAGAGGCTAAGGACAAGCAGCAGTTTAGAAAGCCCTGCAGAGATGCCGCGCTGTGGGAAAGGTGAACAGCAAGATTCTGCAACCTTTGGGATGCTATACTGTGAGAAAGGCAAATGGTGGAGAAAGCCCAGCGGTTTGCATTGCCTCGGGAAAGATGAACAGTGAGTAGAGCAGCAGTGAACAGTGGAGATGGCAGAGACCAGACTGCTTCCAGGACCAGAGAAGCGGTGTCAGTGCCAGACAAATAGTTGAGACAAGATGGAATTGCTGAGTGCTCCAGGCTGAACAGACAGCCTGAGACACTGTGGGAACTGCTGAGACTGACTGCAGCCTGAGCTTCCAGCAGTGAGGCAGCCATGCAACAAACAGGACAGCGTATGGAGGATTCCGGAGACCAGTTTGCTGAGCACTTGGACTGTCAATGGTGCAGGTAATGAGTTTTCTTCCCACAGCTGGGGTTGCCATGGGAAGGCCACAGTTTCAGCTTATGGCAGCTGAAGGAGCCTTGAGCCCATGTGGCTATGAGATGAAGCTCTCTAGCCTTGTCCAGGACTGGGTTGGGAAGGCCACTGAAAGCAAAAGTTTCAGAGAGACTTGCTTGAATTGAAAAGTCTTGGTGATGGAACTTTTTGTATTTGGAACTGTTTGCTTCAGAGTCATTACGATTCTGACAGCTATACACAGATTTAAGGGCAGCTGACAAGCCAGGCCCTGACTATGAGCACTCAAAGGAACTTTTAGGAACGGCACCAAAACTCTTTATGAATTTTTGAACTTAAAAAAATAAAATGGACAGCAATGATTTCATTACAATGGCACAGTTTGAATTTACTTATGCATATAGACTCTATCAACAATGATGACTTACGAACTGCTTATGGACCTGTTACGTAAAAATGGAACTGTTTAAATAGGGAAGTTTGTTTTTTTTTAAAGAAAAGAGGGAATGTTAATATTCCTCAGTATATTTAATTTAAAAATATTTTCGTGTTACTTGAGTGAATTAATTTTATGTTTTGTATATTTCTAAACTGTAGGTTGAGAGTAGGTTGGCAGGTTGAGAGTAGGCTTGTAGAAATTATCATATTAACCTATGGATATTGATGCACCATGGTTTGGTAAAGTTAAGAAAGTATTTAAGTTTAAGATACATACATCAGAAGTTTATTCTATGCTTTGTTAGCAAGAAATATTAAGAGTTTGCTTTAAGGTGTAAGATTGAGAAAATTGTAACTATGCACAGCAATATTTAAGAATTATGTTAACCCATTAGTCTTTAACTTTGATGTGGTTGCATCAAAAGTTTTTCTTTTAAAATACAAAGAAGAGGGGCAGTAGTGGCACGCACCTTTAATCCCACCACTCAGGAGGCAGAGGCAGGTGGGTCTCTGTGAATTTGAGGCCAGCCTGGGCTACAGAGTGAGCTCCACAAAAGGCGCAAAGCTACACAGGGAAACCCTGTCTCGAAAAACAAAACAAAAAGAGAGGGACCTGTTGGAGCCCACTAGGTTTCCTAGTGGCTGTACCCAGTAGGATTGCATAAAGGTTGTTTGGACCATGGGCTTGGGTACCAGGTGACTGTAACTAGCAAGAGGGAGGACTTTTGCTCCACCCCTTGGCATTGTTATAAATAGACCTTTGGAATAAAGTTCTGGGCCAGTGGCTAACGATCCAGGCCCACCTGAGTCTATCCTGTGTTTTCTCTGTTTCTCTTCTTTTTATTTCTAACTAAGTCTCTTATCCCTCATTCCTCAAGAGTCCTGGAGTAAATAAGTATAGGGGATGGTCCTCTATACTTGGTTACAGCAGTCTTGGTGCCTGGTTCTCAATTATAGTGGAGGACCTGGTGGAAAGATGAGGCTAAGACCATTGAACAACAAAGTACGGCTAGAGGTATGGAAATCTCCTAACACCAACTTTTTGGAGAGTGAGATTATACTGATGTACAAAGGCAATCTCTATATGATGATCACACCATGGCTTTATGCCATGCAGCAACTTTGAATGCTTGGGACAGAATTGAAAAAGTAGGAAAGAAAACTGAGTCATTCACTAAAATTATAATGGGTTCAAAAGAAACCTTCCCTGATTTCTTACAAAGATTGACTTCAGCAGTAAATAGAATGATACCAAATTCAGAAGCTAGACAAATAATAATTAAATCTCTGGCTTTTGAAAATGCTAATGCACAATGCAAAAGCTAACTAGGCCAATAAATGCAGGATCAGTGCCCTTGGAGGAATGAATTGGAGATACAGTCAATATTGAATCTCATAACCATGATGATGCTTGGATAGGAGAGGTAATTTCCAGAGGTTTGAAGAAAAATCGAAATGTCAGGTGTTTCAATTACAGTAAACAAAGTCACTTAAAAAGGGATTGTAAACAGGGTGTTCCAGAAACAATGATTTTTTCTAAGAATAATCCAAACAGAGTACCCTCCCTTCTGGAGTATGCAGAAGGTCTGGCAAAGGCAAAAATTGGACAAATGAAAGTAAATCAACAAGGAACAGTCAAGGTAACCCTTTGCCATTAGGAAATGCCTTGAGGGGCCTCTCGTAGACCCCCATGTCAAATTCTGTTCAGTTGTTTCCTGTCATCATGGAAAAACTCCTTTCCAGAGTAATTAAAGGACCTAAAGTCTATTGTAAAAAAACATACTGTCCTGGATGATAGAACAACTTTAGAAAATAAAACAAAAGTTTCAGGAGAAAACATTGATAAAGATTAGATTTGAACAAGAGAGACCTCTTAATTAGAAGAGGTGAGAGTGCATCAACCAGTGTAACTATTCAATTTAAACTAACTTATATGACTAACAAATGCTTTTCATTTGATCAGACCAGTGCGACCATCCAATTTAAACTAACTTATAAAAGTAATAAATGCTTTTCATTTGATCAGATATAAATTGCCATAAGGGAACCTCCCCAAAATTAGGATTGGGGAAGGGTGCTGGGGATGCTGTGAATTTGTTGCTCTGATTGATTGATAAATAAAATGCTGATTGGCCAGTAGTCAGGCAGGAAGTATAGGATAGGTGGGACAAGCAGAGAAGAAAATTCTGGGAAGTGGAAGGCTGAGTCAGGAGATGCCAGCCTGCTATCCAGGGAACAACGTGTAAAGGCAACAGATAAAGCCACGGAACACATGGTGACATATAGATGAACAGAAATGGATTAATTTATGATATAAGAACTAGATAGCAAGAAGCCTGCCACAACCATACAGTTTATAAGTAATGTAAGTCTCTTTGTGTTTACTTGGGTCTAAGTGGCCAGCCACAGGGCTATGGGAACTGATCTAAACCAGGAAAACTTTAGCAACAGAAGGGTTTTGTTTTTGTCTTTCCAGGAGAATGAAGGCACCCAGCTAAGGAATCTGAAGACCACTGGACAAATGAGACATCTGAAGAAAAGGAACAAATCATCCAGAGAAAATGTCCCAAGAAAACAAGTAAATTGGCCTATTGGTATATCACATTTCCAACAGGATAAAATTTCATATATCTTCCCAAATGTTTGTTTCTGCTGTTCTCTACAAACACTTAATGCAAATGGTCCTTTTGTAGTCCCAATTCAATTGAAAATTAAAGCTGGCTTTGGAGGTGGAGTGTGGCTCTCTCCTTCTCTAAACCCAAGCATGATTGTTAAAGTAAAACCCCAAATCTGTCTCATGTCAGACGAGCTACCTGATATGGGACAGAAGAAAAACCAAATTTAGGGACTATTCTATTGCTACTAATCTCATGATACTTTGGTTTTATTTGACATTTTGAAGCTTTTCTTAATGTATAAATATTATCTCAAAATTTGTAAGATTAATATATATTTTAAACTTTTTGTCATGCTATTAATGGTCATAAAGAGTACTAATTCTAGAAAAAGACTTCATCTAGCTTCCTGTACATGATTTCAGGTTTGAGTCTTTATCAGGTAACTAGGAATTAAGATTTTGTACTCTGGATATACATAACAAATATCGATCCTTTAACCTCTTTAAGATTTGCTACATATGACATTTAAAATGTTTAAGTTCTCCACTGTGAACCATAACCATGCCTAATAGCAACCTCTGAAGTCTCCAAAAGGAGGATGGGGCCCCACAATGATGACTCTACCAGGACTATGATAATACCACTAAGCTGAAAAACACCACCTAAAGACAGGCTTTGGACTACAAACTGCTCAGGACAATTTTGAGGCAATCCAGCCTCACAGACTACTCTAGCCAGGACTTGAGATAAACCCTGAACTTTCCCATTACACAGAGACTAGACAGGACTTGACAATTAGCCCAAATTTTTCTTTTCATGATTCCCCCAAAGATGCCATTGCCCCCAGACAGCAGGAAGTAATTTTAAAAACATGATTCCCACATTCCCAAGAGCTGGGGTGGGCATTTTTGGTCTTTCAATGGGTTATGGATATTTGCTATTGTTTAGTGTGGTTGGTTACAAGTTATTTTAATAATGGTCAGGAAAAAAAGCTGAACAAAGGAGATTAGATTCATGTTTAATCTACTTTTTAAAAGCAACTACTTGTTTTAAATATCTTACATTGATACAGATCTTTATATACTGATACAAATTTGAGATTAGTCTTGTTAGAACATACTGTACATATATTTTTATTCTTGTTCAAGGTATTGTACCTATACAACTCATTTAATGATGTAATACAAATTTTTAGTCTTTGAAAATTATTATTACCAACTATTTAGGATAATAAAGAAATGCAGGTTAGTAGTCACTTATAACAATCAAACTTATAGTCAGGTTAGTTATGTTTTCAAGGTCAGAGATATATTTTAGACATACGGGTTGTTATCAAACACTTCAGAGAGCTACAGAATATGGCATTTAAAATGTTTTAATAACACAGATTTTTCTTTTTTTATGACAATGAGACATGTCTGCTTCTGGCAGTACCAATCTACTTCAGAGATGATGACAGACACTGAGGAAACTCCATATGGAGTTTACTTTCTTTGTGGCAAAAGTTAGCTACTGAGCAAGAAACTGACCTTGCCATGACTGCTGACAGTATGCTGTACAAATTGGACAAGCAGGACAGAAAATAAAGTGACTGCAGAACTTTGTCAAGACAAGGTGGGACAATCCTTCAAAAATCCTGCTTCATAGATAAATCTGTCAGATATTCTAGGCCTGTAGGCTGAAGGTGGGTGCCCCAATGTTACAGAGGAACCTTGGGTGACTGTCCAGGCAGCCAGCTATTTCTGTCACTTCTCACACTTTTTGGAAGTTGCTTGCTTGCACTTCCTGTTTAATCAGGTAATATTATTTCCTTCTTGTGTCTCTGATGGAGTTGAAGACTTTATGGTTATAGTTTTCCTTGTTACCAGTTTCAGAAAAGAAATTCACTAAAGAGGTGTAAAGTGTATAAGGGTGATAGTCATTAAAAGATAGTTTTGGTAATGCAAGTTAAAATAGAAAGGGAATTAGGTACAAACTTTTGGACTCACCAAGATAGGATAGATAATGGAATATTTTCTCTGAATTTGTCAAATGTTTATGGACTAGACATTGTTGATGTAATTATTACCTGTATATAATACATATAGTTATTGTACTTATTATATATAGTTTCTCTTATATTAGTTATAACTAGTTTTTATTTTAGACAAAAAGGGGAAATGTGATGATTTTTTTTTTTTTTGTGCTCTAACAAATAAAGCTTGCCTGAAGATCACAGGGTGGAGCTAGCCATTAGTTAACCATAGAGGTTAACAGACAGACAGAAAGTGATATGGCTGGGTGGAGAGAATATAAGGAGGGTGGTGATGGGAGCTTGGCCCTTTTCAGTAGAATTTGGAGGGTAAGAGGTGACTTTGGCTGCTCCTTTAGTTCTCTGGTCTTTCAGCATTTACCCTGATATCTGACTCTGGGTTTTTATCATTAAGACCAATTAGAATTCTCGCAACTGCTGTCTGGTAAAGTTGCATTTCCTGAAGTCCTGAGATAAAGTTTTGTGGGCCAGCAAATGGAATTCTGTCTATATCGATGTCAATTACCAACAAACATAGGTAAAGAGAAAATGAGGAACATAATCATCAAATCATATAAAAGAATCTCTTCCTTTTTTGAAACAGCCTCATTATATAGCCCAGCCTAATCTCAAATAGGTGATAATCTTCCTGCATCAGTCTCCCAAGTAATAGGATTATAGTTATCAGCCTCTATCTTTTCTTTCCCCCAGAGCTGAGGACCAAACCCAGGGCCTTGCACTTGCTAGGCAAGCTCTCTACTACTGAGCTAAATCCCCAACCCCAAGCCTCTATCTTTTTAAGGCTGAAACAATTACTTGGCATAATAGGCTATACTTTAATGTAGTAAAAGTATAAGCTAACTCAAAGTTTGAAAAAAGGTCAGGCTGGGTGGCCTTTAATTTCAGCACTTGGGAAGCAGAGACAGATGGATCTCTATCTCTGTGAGTTCCAGGCCAGCCTGGTCTATAGAGCCAGTTCCAGGGCAGCCAGAGCTACACAAAGAAACCCTGTATCAAAAAACTAAAAAAAAAAAAAAAAAAAAAAAAAAAAAAAAGTCATGGATCAGTGAGAGACTGTCATAGGGCCCACTCCTGCCTGAAAATCCAAACACATTTTCTTTAGTGGTATAGCCATTGGTAAGTTGGCCATGTTTCTGTAAATATCTTCTCACCATGCTCCTGTAAGCAATCCTAATGAAACTCATTGAGTCAACAAGAACAAAGGCTGGGGATATAGATCATTGCTAAAGTACTTATTTAGCATGTCTGACTCAGTACTGCAAAAATACAACAAAACAATTCAGGAAGCTACTACAAAATCATGAAAGTTAGCATGTATGTTCTTAAACTTTAAAAAAATTTTTTTGTTTTGTTTTTTTGAGACAGGGTTTCTCTGTGTAGTTTTGGTGCCTGTCCTGGATCTCGCTCTGTAGACCAGGCCTGGCTCTACCTCCTGAGTGCTGGAATTAAAGGCATGCGCCACCACTGCCTGGCCTCAAAAATATTTTTAAAAACTATAAAAAAAAGTGGTAGCACATGCATTTAATCCCAGCATTTGGGAGGCAGAGGAAGGCAATATCTGTGAGTTCAAGGCCAGCCTGGTCTATATAGTAAGTTCCAGGATTGCCAGAGCTATGTAGTGAGACCATGTCTCAAGTCAAACCAAACCAACCAACCAAAACTGTAAAAGCCTGGCATGGTGTTACACACCTGTAACCTCAGTACTAGGGAAGCTCAAGCAGGAAGACAGCTGTAGGCTAGCCTAGGCTACATAGTGAGTTCAAGGTCAGCCTAGGCTACATAGCAAAACCCAGTCTCAAAAAAACAAACTCGGGGTTGGGGATTTAGCTCAGTGTTAGAACGCTTGCCTAGCAAGCACAAGGCCCTGGGTTCGGTCCTCAGCTCCGGCAAAAAACAAAACAAAACACCTCAAACCCAAATAAACCAAACAAGAGCATGTAAAATTATACGTAAGAAAAAGAATTCTGCCAGGCGGTGGTGTGGTGGTGGTGCATATCTTTAATCCAAGTACTCGGTAGGCAGAGGCAGGAGGATCTCTGTGAGTTTGAAGCTAGCCTGGTCTTCAGAGAAAGGGCCAGGACAGCCAGAGCTACATAGGAACAGCCTGTCTCAAAAAACAAAAACAAAAGAAAAAAGAAAAAAAAAAAGAATTCAGCTAAAGAGAAAGTCCTGTGAACAGAGATGTACTATGAGAGGAGAAAAGTGTTACCTATACAGGGTATTTACAGGGTACTCACAGCTGACAAAGCCAAAATCTGCTGTTGAATAGTTTCTTCATCGTGACTATCAACCCACGGCGGCACAGCTGCTTCTATACAGGAGGAAAAAAAGGTTATTGGGGCTGCAGAGAGGGCTCAGTGGTTAAGAGCCTTAACCACTATTGCAGAGAGCAGGGTTCAGTTCCTAGAACCCACATGGCAGCTCACAACTGCCTATTAATTCCAGTTCTAGGGGATCTGACACCCTCTGGCCTCTTAAGGCACTACATTGTTACAACAGTTATACCATAATCTGTCATTTAAAAAAAAATGGAAGGTTTATACAAAAGCACTTAAAATATGACTATTCACTGTAATACCCAGACTTAATTTGTAAGATTTATTTATTTATTGATTGATTGATTGCCAGGGCTGAGGACCGAACCTAGGGCCTTGCGCTTGCTAGGCAAGCACTCTACCACTGAGCTAAATCCCTAACCCCTTAATTTGTAAGCTTTATGTGGGTATGTATTTGATCAACAAATACTCCACTTGAATGATACAGTATAGAAATCTGACAAATTTTTTTGTTTTCGTTTTTATTTATTATGTATACAGTATTCTGTCTGCATATATCCCTGCAGGCCAGACGAGAGCACCAGATCTCATTGTAGATGGTTGTGAGCCACCGTGTGGTTGCTGGGAACTGAACTCAGGACCTTTGGAAGAAGAAGCAGTGCTCTTAACCTTTGAGCCATCTCTCCAGCCCAACAATTTAATCAGATAGTCAAAATCAGTATCACTGGGCACACAAAATGGCTCAGTGGGTAAAGGTGCTTACCCACAAGACTGAAGACCTGAATTCTATGCCTGGGACTATATGGAAGAGTTCTTTGACCTCCACATGTGCAAAGTGGCACACATATTCACAAAGAGTAGGGGAGAAACACACTGTGGATCCCTGAACATGTTATTACAAGAAAGACAGATCAAGAATATACAATCCTATTCTAATCATGAGAACATATCAGACAAAGCTCAAATATACAAAAGTCTATTAAGAGGGGAACAGTCCACCCACAGCACTTGGAGGTGAAGTCAGGAAGACCAGGAATTCAAGGACAACTTCAACTACATAGCAAATATGAGGACAGTCAGGACTGTCTAAGCCCCAATCTAAGAAAAAGACAAACGTTAGAACATTCCAGACTCAAGAAGACTAAGAGAAATGACAGAATATAATGTCATATCTTCAACTAGTTTTTGGACTTAACTAGATTCTGGGGGGAAATGTTATAAAGGACATCATTGGGTGAAGTAGCAAGATGAATAGGTGTTAGATTTGTGTATTATGTCTCTTGGCATGGTGGTGCATGCTTGTAATCTTGGCACTTGGGAAGCTGAGGCAAATAACTGCTTCAAGTTCTAAGCAGCCTAGGCTGTAGTTTGAGATGCTGTTAAAAAAATCTGGGCATGATGCTGGGCGGTGGTGGCGCACGCCTTTAATCCCAGCACTCAGGAGGCAGAGCCAGGTGGATCTCTGTGAATTCAGGGCCAGCCTGGGACACAGAGTGAGTTCCAGGAAAGGTGCCAAAGCTACACAGAGAAACCCTGTCTCGAAAAACAAAACAAAAACCAAACAAACAAAAAACCCCCCAAAACGCCGGGCAGTGGTGGTGCATGCCTTTAATCCCAGCACTTGGGAGGCAGGGGCAGAGGCAGGCAGATGTCTGTGAGTTTGAGGCCAGCCTGGTCTCCAAAGTGAGTTCCAGGAAAGGCGCAAAGCTACACTTGAAAAAAACCAAAGGAAAAAAAATCTGGGCATGGTGATCCACTTTAATTCTAGCACTTGGGAGACAAAGGCAGGCAGTTCTTTGTGTAGAACTCTTTTTTTTTTTTTTTTAAAAAAAGATTTACTCAGGACCTCTGGAAGAACAGTCAGTGCTCTTAACCTCTGAGCCATCTCTCCAGCCCCATCTGTGCAGAACTCTTATCAGTTCAAGGCTACCCTGGACTACACAGCAAGTTTCAGGCCAGCCAGGGTCACATAGTGCAACCCTGTCTCAAAAATGAAAATAACAATAAAAATAAAAAGCTGGAGAGATGGCTCTGTGGTTTAAGACTGCACTACAAACTGTAAAGATGGCTCAGAAGTTAAGAGCACTTGCAACTCTTCTGGAAGGATCCAGGTTCAATTCTCAGTACATATGTAGTGGCTCACAATTTTATGAAATTCCAGTTCCAGGGGGATCGGATACCTTCTTCTGACCTCCTCAGGTGCCATACTACTCTTGCAGAGGCCCCAGAGTCAGTTCCTAGCATCATTGTCAGGTGGCTCACATCTACCTGCAACTTCAGATCTGAGGAACATGCCCCTATCACACATACACATAATTAACAATAAAATAAATAGAAAGGGCTACTGAGATGGCTCAGCTGTTAAAAGCTATGAGTTCGATCTTTGGAACCCAAATGGTAGAAGTGTAGAAAACACTCCTGGAAGGTGTCCTCTGCCACACACAGGCCAGAGGTAAATAAAGGTAATAAAAATAAGAGAGAGAAGGAGAGAGGGGGAGGGGGGAAGGGAGACGGAATGAATCTTAAGTGAAACCAAAGTAAAAGACAAATTAGAGGCAATAAATGATAGGGCTGGAATCAAATTGTCAATGAACAGTTAGAAGCTGAATGCAGAGGATACCAAGATGACATACACTTATCTAGATATGATTAGGAAGGGTATCCAGGACTCCACTCAAGCACTCTTGTGCTCTTTATAGTAGATTCTAACTGCACTAACCCCCAACACATGTCAGACCCAAAGCAATCCAGCCTAAAGTAAAGAGATAGTTCCAGATTTGCCTCATACACAGTGATGAGGTGATGGTCACAGTTAGTGTTAGGCTGGGGATATAGCAGCTCAGTTGGTAGAATGCTTGCTCAGCATGCACGAGACCCTAGGTTCCATTCCTTGCACTGTACAGACCTAGTATTGTGATACCTATAATGCCACCACTTGGGAGGCAGAGGGAAGAGGGATGAAATTCAAGGTCCTTGTTGACTATATAGCAACAACTTTAGAGGTCAGCCTTGGCTATGTGAAGCCCCGTCTCAAAAACAAACCAATGAAAAACAGTTGGTATCAATGTTAAAATGGCTTTTTGCAAAGACCTGTCAACATTGGGATCCTTATCTGCAATGTAGAGGCTAGAAGTCTTACCCCTTTCACAGCTGCAGCCCTAGCTAAGAAGATGAAAGAAGAATCTGACAACACAGGCTATTTGTTGCTGGTGATAGTGTTTTATTTATTGATTGGTTTTGAGACAGTATTTCATTTAACCCAGGTTGGCCTCCAGCTTACTATGTAGCTGAGGTTGGCTTAAACTCTTGATCTTTCTACCTTTGCCTCTCAAACACTGGAGTTACAGGTCCCGGCTAGGTTTTTATTTGTTTGATTTTTGTTTTTAGATTAGGTCTTGCTAATCTAGCTCTCAAACTCCTGGCAATCCTCCTGGCAGTGCTTCTTGGGCACTGGAATCACAGGTGTGCACTACCAGGTCTGGCTTGGCTTTGGTCTTTTTGATTGACCCTCTTCTCTATCATGCTCAGGAAAAGACTGAATTTGTGTGTGTGTGTGTGTGTGTGTGTGTGTGTGTGTGTGTGTATTTTTCTTTTTTGAGATGGGGTTTATCTACATAGACCTGGCTGTTCTGGAACTCACTATGTAAATGAGGCTGGCCTCAAACTCTCAGCAATTGACCTTTCTCTGCTTTCCAAGTGCTGGAATCAAAGGTATGCACCACCACATTTGTTTGACTCTTTTTTAATTTAAAAAGTTTTTTTTCCCAATTTGTAGCCCAGGCTGGCCTGGATTTACTATGTAGCTCAGGCTGGGAGTACAGCCTCAAACTTCTAGCAATTCTCCCACTTTAGCTTCCCAAATGCTGGGATTACAGCCACTATGCCTAGCTGTACATACAAACTGTATACACTATGTACATGCTCTCCCACTGGGCCCCATCCCAGTATTAGATGTTTTTTGTATTCCTAGAGCCTCAGTATAGGTTCAGCACATAATAAACGCTCAATACAACCTGATAGGGAAGCTGGGGTTGTAGCCCAGCAGCAGTGCTTGCCTAGTATACCTAGCATGTATGTACAAGGACCCAGGATTGATCCCTAGCACCACAAACCAACACACACACACACACACACACACACACACACACACACACACACACACAATTTGACTGAGAAACTAAGACAAACCTATATCATACCTGACTTCTTTGTGTGTTGTTCTTCAACAAATTTTTTCTGTTCTTTTTGAAAATCCCCTATAATGGTCTGTTGGAAAAAACACATGAAAAGTCAAATTACTTTGAAGTTTACTATTAGGTAAGAATTACAGTCAAGCTACATGGGTACATGTACGAAATAGCCCAAGAATTAGGAAAAGATATTCTAAAAAATTTCCATCAGCATACTATATTTTACTTAAGTTAATAAGATTACACTAGCTACTTACAACTTTCATAAATTCCTCCTTTTACAAGTTTTCTAAATATACCTTATCAATGATGTCATCTATTTTTCCTTCTTCCACAGATTTCTTTATTGTCTGAGCTGTTTCAGTAACAGATTCGGTTATCTTCTTTGTGGCAGCACTTGCAAAGTTAAACAAATAATCTGTAAAAAAAAAAAAAAGAAAGAAAGAAAAAAGAAAAAAAAAAAGAAAAAGATCTGTGCTTCATTCAAGTACAATGGTTGTCACACCTTCCCATCAGTATCTGCAGGGAGTTCTGCTCAAGGACCTTCTACCTTCTTGGATACCAAAATCAAACCAACTCTAGCTGGGAGACGGAGGTGGAGATTCAGGTGCAAGTTGGCAAGTTGAACAAACCGAATTGTTTGTCAAAGCCCCGAAAACGGTGGCACACAGCTCGCTTTACCGCGCCTGGGCTTTCCACATGGAAAGTGACAGGTTCTTAGGCACATCCAGGACACGATGTGACAGCTTGGTGAAGCTTTACCGTCGCCCGTGTCCGCGAGGACCGACCCCCTCTCCCCCACCTGCATCCCCGTGTCCCCCTCCAGCCCGCTCTCGCGTCCCGGAGGGGACTCACTTCCAAGGCCTTTGGCCTGGTGTAGGAGCTCTGGGTCCTCTGCCGGCTGCTGCTCGTCCTGGGGTTGCTGCTCGGGGTGCTCCTCAGGAGGCGCGTCTCCAGCAGACAGCTCGTCCCCGCTGGGCGGCTCTCTTATCGCCGCCGCCCCCTCGGGCTGCTTCAGGCCCAACCAACTGCTCAATCCTCGGAACATCCCGCCCGAGGGATCGCCGCCGCAGCCGCCGCCGCCGCCGCCACTGCCACGGTCTCTCACCCAAAAGCGCTAACTGCCTTGCAACCTGACACCGCGGGTCTTTGAGGGCGACTAGCCGGAAACCTAGCGACACCGCTGGTGCCAGTACGCCCTGACCCTACCCTCTATTACGTCTTCTCAGCTGGCCGCGCATGCGTCACATCCGGACTGAGCTCCGCCCATTCTGGCGTCGGGCGGGTGTGCGTGGAAAAGGGGCAAAAGGCTAAAGGGCTTTCCCGGCGGAGCTCCGCCCCGTCTCGGCCCTTTTACTCTTTCCCAAGCTTTATGAGCATTTGGACAGCATCTTTTGGGGCTTGTCCTACCGGGTCTCATTTTGTGATTGCTTAGAAGTGACAGCCTCGCCCATACAGCTCCAGCTGGACTGGGCTACCCCCAGTCCCCACTCCCCCCTACTCCGCGCCTTGGAAATGGAAAAGTCACCTCCTGAGCCTAAGTAACCCAAGCTGAGGGCAGTGGCTCATACCCGAAGTCCCAGCATTTGGGAACTGGAGGAAGGAGGATCAAGAGTTCAAGGCTAGCCTTAAGTATATAGTGATTTAGGCTAACCTGAGCTACATAAGACCTTGTGTCAAAAGCACAACAAACATTTAAAAAAAAAACTAAAAGAAAAAAAGAAAAGAAAACAAAAAATTGCAAGCAAGAAGTTGGGGTGGAGTACGTATAGATAAAAATGGTTTACAGTGGGTGGATGAGATGGCTTAGCAGGTAAAGGTACTTGCCACCAAGCTTGCCAACCTGAGTTAGATTCCTGGTACCTATGTGATAGAGTGAGAGAACTCACTCTTAAAGGTTGTCTGTCCTCTGACTTCCACACATGCTCTGTGGCTACCCACACAAAAATTACAATTGAAAATATTTTCCACAGTAGCTTAGAGAACTGGGACTATAATTCAGTGGTAGAGTGGTAGAACACATGTCCAGCACAGCAAAATGTGCACATACACGCACACGAAGAAACTTAGCTGAACATAGTGGTAGATACCTGTATTCTCAGCAGTCAGGAAGCTGCTGCAGGAGGATCTTAAGTTCAACACCAAGACAGGATTTCTCTGTGTAACTCTGGCTGTCCTAGAATTGACTCTGTAGCCCAGGCTGGCCTCAAACTCACAGAGATCCACCTGCTTCTGCCTCCCGAGTGCATGGATTAAAGGTGTGCACCAGCACCTCCAGGTTCCTCACCAAGCCTTTCTTATCTGGTTCTGGGAATCAAACTCAGTGCCTTCTTCATGCTAAGTATGTATTCTACCAACTGAATTACACACCCACACTCTACAATTGTGCATTTTATTTGGATACTAATTCAGCAAACACACTAAAAAAGATTATGATACTTATATAGATGGCAATTTGGAGCTTAAGGAGCTAATGAGATCAAAGAATTGTGAGATTCTATTTAAATTGTAGTCAAAATTCAAAATTTACCATCAACCATTTTGAAGTCAGCAATTCAGTAGGATTAAAGTACATTCACGTTACTTTGCAACCAGTCTCTACAGTTTTCCATCTTGCAAGCTAAAATTCTTATACAACTTCCATTCTCTTCATGTAAACCTCTACAAACATTAATTTACTTAATCTCTATGGACCCGCCTACTGTAGATACTTATGTTCAGGACTGGAGTGCTGCTAATGCTAAAATAGTAGATCTCTTGCCCAGCAGGAAGGAGGCCCTAGGTTCAAACTCCAGTACATGGAGGAGGAGAAATTGGTATAATCATACTATATTTGTCTTTATTTCTTTTCTTTTCTTTTTTTATACAGTGTTTCTCTGTGTAGTCCTGGCTGTCCTGGATCTCACTCTGTAGACCAGACTGGCCTTGAACTCACAGAGATCTGCCTGTCTCTGCCTCCCAAGTGCTGGGATTAAAGGCGTGTGCCATCAGTAATGGTATTATTATTATGTGGCTGTAGGTACAGGTTTCCAAAGAAGTTCTTTTATTTTAGAGAGTCATATTGCAATATTGGAGGACAAAATGAAAACGTGGTCAGAGATTGCTTCAAATTAATACCAGAAGCTATGGAGAGATGGCTTAGTAGTTAAGAGCACTGACTGCTCCTACAAAGGACCCAGGTTCAATTCCTAGCACGCATGTGGTTGTAGCTCATGACTATCTGTAATTTCAGTCTCAGGGCTCTAATACCCTCTTCTCGCCTCCACAGGTACCTAGCAGGTATGTGGTGCACAGAAAGGCAGGTAAAACACACATAAACATAGAAATAAAATAAATCTTTAAAAAAATTACTAACAGAAATGGGGAAATGGTTGGGGATATAAATGAACGAACAAGCCTGTCCTTGGGTTTCTAATTGTTGATGCTGACTGATTTTAATTTTTTTTTTTTTTTGGTTTTCCGAGACAGGGTTTCTCTGTGTAGCTTTGCACCTTTCCTGGTTCTCACTCTGTAGACCAGGCTGGCCTTGAACTCACAGAGATCCACCTGCCTCTGCTTCCTGAGTGCTGGGATTAAAGGCGTGTGCCACCACCGCCTGTCCTGATTTTAGTTTTATATCTACTTTTTTTTTTTTCTGAGACAGGGCCTCACTATGTAGTTCTGGTTGTCTTGAAACTCACTTTATAAACCAAGCTGACCTCAAACTCACAAAGACCCACCTGTCTCTGTCTTCCTAGTGTTGGGGTTAAAGGTGTGTGCCACTATGCCTGGCTTATGTTTACTTTTTTATGTTCTTGTTTTTTCTGTAATAATATTTCAAACAAGGAAAACTGGCAAGGAATTGATAAACATATTTTCCAAGTTAAGACTCTAGACATTTGGTGTGGAATGATGCCCATGTGTGGAATGGAATATTCCTTTACACTGTATGAATATGTGCCACTGTGATTGGGTTAATAAAGAAGCTGACTGGTCAATAGCTGGACACGTAGAGGTTATGAGGGACTTGCAAAATAAAAGAGAGTGAAAAGAAGGAGAGGAGCAGTCTCTCAGAATTGGGAGGAGACACAGAGAGAAAGAGATGAACTTGTTGTAGTGAAAAAAGGTATTGAGCCATGTTGCAGAGTGTAGATAAGAATATGGGTTAATTTAAAATGTAAGAGTTAGCTAGTAACAAGTCTGAGTGATTGATTGGCTGAGCATTTATAATTAATATTAAGTCTCAGTCTGGTTATTTGGGAGAGGCTTCTGGGACAAAGAGAAATTCTGCCTACATATGGTTCCCAAACAACTGGCACCTACATCCACTTAAGACCGGAGAGCTTAAAAAAAGATTCAAAGCACACAAAAATAGAGCCAAACATCAGCTTCCTGATAAACATTTTTTGATGGTGATATCACTTTGTATGCTGTGAATGCATTGCTCTGATTGGTTGATAAATAAAATGCTGATTGGTCAGTAGCCAGGCAGGAAGTATAGGCGGGATAAGTAGACAAGGAGAATTCTGTGAAGAGGAAGGCTGAGTCAAGAGACGCCATCCTGCCATCCAGGGAGCAGCACGTAACATAAAGGCACACAGGTAAAGCCACAGAAACATGTGGCGACATATAGAAATGGGCTGAGTTTAAGTGTAAGAGCTAGTGAATGGTAGGCCTGAGCTAATGGCCGAGCAGTTTTAATTAATATAAGTCTCTGTGTGTTTACTTGGGTCTGAGTGGCTGTAGACTGGGTGGGACATAGGAAACTTTCAGCAACAATCTTTTCTTGGATAGGCTCAATACTAGTGACAAACAGAGGCATGGCTCCTTTAAGAGGCAGCTTCCTTGGCTCAGTGCTAGTGTTAAACACAGGCTCTTTTAAGAGGTTCTGCTACCAAACACTTAAATGGGGTCTATAAGTAGCAAGAGGTAAGCTACACAGTGACAACATGGACCCAAAAACTTCCCAGAGCTGCAGCAGTAAACATGACTCCCATAAGTACCTCCACCATGAGGCTAAGCCCTCAGGGACGAAGCAGGGAGGAGCCAGCCACCAACCACCATGTGCTACCACCATACACTAAGCTTCACAGTGCCTGCAGCTGACAGCAGTTTAAGATTAAGCTCATGTGGATGTGGGTAATACATTTTTGTATAAATACAAGTACAGACTGTGTGTATACAAGTTAGACATAGATGATTCTTTGTTTTATGTTTGAGCAGTAAAATATATATTACATTTTTGTATTTTTTCTAGGTTTATTTCTTTATGTCTGTAGCCAGAATTTTCAAGGGGGTCTTCCCCAATCAAACCTGATCTCTAACAACCTGGAATGAATTCACAGTCTCTCATCTCCTGTGGAAATAAAAGTATAGCCTCTTCCCCAAAGTAGCATATCTTCGACTTCCATTTTGAAGTCAAGACACTTTTAAAATATAAAATATAAAGGTTGGTTTTTTTTTTTGAGCTGAGGATTGAACCCAGGGCCTTGCGCTTGCAAGGCAAGTGCTCTACCATTGAGCTAAATCCCCAACCCAAAGGTTGGTTTAATCCAGCAGTTTTCATAATCCAATGTATCTTAGCAGCTGTTGTTCCTTCATTAGCAATCAGAAAATCTAAAGACAACACAATAACATACAAAATCCTGCCTCTCTGTGTATTTCCCATCTTTATGTGGCTTATTATATTTTTATTGCTTTCTTTTTAAGGACATTATTATTATTATTATTATTTTGAAATATATGATTTATTCATTTTTACTTTATGAGCATTGGTGTTTGGCCTGCATGGATGTTTGTGTAAGAGTGTCAGATCCCCTGGAGCTAGAGTTATATAGACAGTTGTGAGCTGCTTGCTGTGTGGGTGCTGGGAATTGAACTCAGATCCTCTGAAAGAGCAGCAGCCAGTGGTCTTAACCACTGAACCATCTCTCCAGCCCCAGGACTTTATTATTTTTAAACTATTTTTAATAGTTTAACTATTATTTAACATTATTTGACTGTATATACCTTATCTATTCTCTCTCCCAAGCCTACGTATATTTTTAAGCACACTGTAACCCATTTAGAGTTTTTTTTTTTTTAAATCTGGATCTGTCTTTACTGAGCATCCGTATTGTTATTTGGGAGCAACTGCTGAGACATAGAGAAACTCTGCCTATACCCATAAGTCTGCCTTTCCCTTTCATTTTTGACAATTCCAGTGATCTTTGGAAATAAATGGAGGAACTGATTATAATTCTGATTTCCCAGTGGCCTAGTTCTCCAGACTGACCTGTATTTACTTTTGTGTGTGTGTGTGTGTGTGTGTGTGTGTGTGTGTATGTTATCTATTTATTTTAAATTTAAATATATTTATTTATTAAAAATTTTTTATTTTACATATCAAACCCAGTTCCCTCTCCCTCGCCTTCTCCTGCCTCCTCAACTCTCTCCCACCCTACCCCCATCCACTCCTCAGAGTGGGTAAGGCCTCCCACGGTAGTCAACAAAGTCTGGCATACCAAGTTGAAGGAGAGCCTAGCCCCTCCCTATTGTATCAAGGCTGAGCAAGGTATCCCACCACAGGGAATGGGCTTCAAAAAGTCAGTTCATGCACCTGGGATAAGTCCTGGCCCTGCTGCCAGGGACCCCACAAACAGATCAAGCCACACAACTGTCACCCACATTCAGCGGGCCTAGTTCAGTCCCATGCAGGTTCCCAAGCTGTCAGTCCATAGTCAGTGAGCTCCAACTGGCACCGGTCAGCTGTCTCTGTGGGTTTTCCCATCATGATCTTGATCCCCTCTTCTTCTTCTCCTCCTCCTCCATCTTCTTTTTAATGCCAAATGCCGTTTATTGAAGGAGGGAGGAGGTCTTAAATACAGGCTTACAGTACTGTATTTACTTTTTATTCAGATCCTGGATTTCAGCTTGATATGCCCAAACAATCACAACTCCTAATAGGTTTATTGAAATATAATTCAAATATCTTGCAATTCACCTGCTTAAAATATACAGTAAAATATTTATATGTTTATGTATATATGGCTTTAAATATTTAATAAAATATTCCCTTATTTATTTTTATGTGTATAAATGTGCCTGTATGAGTTTATGTGAACCATGTGCATGTAGACACCCTCAGAGGCCAGAGCACATTAGATTCCCTGGATCTGGGATTACAGGAAGTTGTGAGCCACCTGATGTGAGAGTGTTGGGAATTAAAACATGGTCCTTGGAAAGAACAGTGAGCATTATTCATTGCTGAGCCACATCTTCAGTCCTCTGGCTTTTAAGTTCAAAATTATTTGTGTGTGTGTGTGTGTGTGTGTGTGTGTGTGTGTGTGTGAGAGAGAGAGAGAGAGAGAGAGAGAGAGAGAGAGAGAGAGAGAGATTTGGTGGCAACTATCTTTACTTTCTGAGCCATGTCACCTGCCATAAACTTTTTATTATTTATTTATTGCACATGTGTATTTGCTTGTGCACACTCACATGCCATGGCACATGTGTGGAGGGCAGAGGACAACTGCTCTTCTACCATGTGGGTCTTAGGGGCCCAATTCAGGTAGTCAGGCTTTGTAGACAAACTTTCTCATCAGGACCGCCAGCTCACAAATAATGACAGGGAGGCTTATTATTTATTTATTTAGGTTTTTTTTCGAGACAGGGTCTCTCTGTGTAGCTTTGCGCCTTTCCTGGAACTCACTCTGTAGACCAGACTGGCCCTGAACTCACAGAGATCCACCTGAGTGCTGGGATTAAAGACGTGCACCACCACTGCCTGGCCAGAGACTTATTATTAATTATGAAAGCTTGACCTTAGCTTAGGCTTGCTCCTAACTAGTTCTTCTAACTTAAATTAACCCACTTCTTTAGCTATGTTCTTTTATGTGGCTCAGTTAGCTTTATTCTGTACTCTGCCCATCTTTGATTCCTCCACGTCAGGTTGATGACTCTGTCTTTCTTCCTCTCTGAGTCCTGTATGTCCCCAGAAGTTCCACCTAATCTCTTCCTGCCTAGCTAATAATGGCCATTCAGCTCTTTATTAAACCAATCACAGTGACATATCTTCATGCAGTAAAAAGGAATATACCACAACAAGGCTTAGCAGCAAGCACCCTTACCTGCTGAGCCATCTCACTGGACATAGAGATATAATTACTTTATTTTATTTTATTTTAAAATTATTTTATTTTTTAGACAAGGTTTCATCATGTGCATTTGCCTAGCCTGGAACTGACTATGTAGACCAGGCTGGCCTTGACCGCATAGGGATCTGCCTGCCTCTGCCTCCCCAGTGCTGGTATTAAAAGCATGCCCCAGCCAGTTATACCCCCCTTTTTAAAAATGTTACTTTCATTTATTTTTAATTATATGTATGTGTGTGAGCATGTGCATGTGAGAGCAAGTGCCCACAAAGACTAGAAGTGTCAGATGCCTTGGAGCTGAAGTTACAGGTGGTTATGGGTGCTGTGAATAGAAATCCAGTCTCTTGTTAGAGCAACAAACACTCTTAACCTCTGAGCCATCTCCCCGGGCCCCACAATTTAAATATATATATGCAGTAAGCTGGCTCAGTGAGTTAAGGCACTTGTTGTGCATGCCTGGTTACCTGAGTTCGAACCTCAGAACTCATGTAAAGGCTAGAAAGACCCTTCTCCAGAAAGTTGTCCTCAGACCTCCAGGTGCATACACAGCTCTCCCTACATTATGCACATACACACTAATACTAAATAAAACTTTTTTGTTTATTTTGTTTTTCTTTGTGTAGCTCTGGCTGTCCTGGAACTCGCTCTCATCATCAGAATGGCCTCGAATTTGGAGATCCATCTGCCTCTGCCTCCTGAGTGCTAAGATTAAAGGCGTGCACCACCACACCTGACTATTAAATAAAACTTATTAAAAGGATTTTTTTTATTTTTTATTTTTGGTTTTTTGAGACAGGGTTTCTCTGTGTAGCTTTGTGCCTTTCCTGGAACTCGCTGTGGAGACCAGGCTGGCCTCGAACTCACAGAGATCCTCCTGCTTCTGCCTCCCGAGTGCTGGGATTACAGGCGTGCACCACCACACCTGACTATTAAATAAAATTTATTAAAAGGATTTTTATTTTATGTACAAAGAGCTAGAATGATCTCTTTCAGTGGGTAGACATCCTTGAAAAATCCATGTCAGGTTCTTCACACTTCCGGCATGTCGTCAGAAGGTATTTCCGGTTCAGACAAAAGCCATTTGTTCCGTCATTTAAAGAACTCTAGAGCCCTAACCACCCGATTTTCCCTGAGGGGCTCCGGCGGGGCTTCACCCATGTCCTGCTCTCCCTCAGACAGCCAAGGAGGGAAAAAAGACAATGGTATAAGTATTTAACATACTATTTACTTTTAAAATTGTTGGGAAATGTAACAAGACTTGCCATTTTAACCATGTTAAGGGTGCACCTTGATGGTATTGATGACATTCTAATTTTTTTTTTTAATTGTAGTTATTTATGGGTGGCGGATGCCAACTACGGCGCTTTCTGAGATCTGAGGAGAATTTTTGAGAATCGGTTCTCTCATTCCAACACATGAGTCTTGCGAATGTAGCTCGTGGATGTCAGATTTGATGCAAGTGCCCTCTTGGGCTAAGCCACCTCACAGACCCTCTAACTTGATTTTAAGGTTGGCGTATTGATTCAGCTTCAAAAGCTTGAGGGTGTCTTAGGATTGGTGCCTACATTGGCGGTTCTTTTTTCTCCGGGGACAGGGTTTCTCTGTGTAGCCCTGGCTGTCTTGGAACTGGCTCTGTAGACCAGGCTAGCCTTGAACTCAGAGATCCTTGCCTCTGGAGTGCTGGAATTAAAGGTGTATGCCACCACACTCAGCTTCTTGGCTCAAAGTCTGTGAGAACCTGAAATTATTGACAATTTTCAGCAAATGGTGTTTAAGCACAATTGGAAAGAGTATAGAATTAGAATCAGAAGCCCAAGATAGGGGTTCTAATCCTACCATTTAGTAGGTGAATGATCTTGACATTTTGGGTCTTTTAGGGTGGCGAGTGTTCCAGAGAGTGAACTTTGAAAAGTAATTTTAAAAAATTATTATTTATTTATGTGTGTGTCTGTGTATCTTCGTCAGCTAGACAGGCAGGGCTACAGAGACAATCCCTGTCTTGAAAAACCAAAAAAAAAAGGGCTGAAGAGATGGCTCAGGGGTTAAGAGCACTGACTACTCCAGAGGTCCTGAGTTCAATTCCCATCAACCACATGGTGGTTCACAACCATCTGTAATGAGATCCAGTTCCAAACTCTTCATGCCTGCAGGCAGAGAACACTGTATACATAATAAATAAATAAATCTTAAAAAAGAATAAAAAGCCAAAAAAATTTTATAACATTCAATTATATATATAATTATAAAATTATTAGCAATCAACATAATGATGGGCTTCTTTTTCTAAAAACCATCTTGAGAGTCTAGCCCAGTGTTATATCAGTAGTAATTATGAATAGACACACTTTGATTTTCTTTTGAGGTGTTGGAAATAAAAACAAAAGTCTTGGGCATAGCTAGGCAAGCCCTGTTCCAATGAGCCACATCCTAAATCCTTAGGTTTTTTTTTTTTTGTGTGTGTGTGGTTTTTTGAGACAGGGATTTTGTGTGTAGCTTTGGGGCCTATCCTGGAACTTACTCTATAGACCAGGCTGGCCTTGAACTCACAGAGATACACCTGCCTCTGCCTCTCGAGTGCTGGGATCAAAGGCATGTGCCACCATGTCTGGCCTCCAAATCCTTAGGTTTTTGGACAGGGCCTCACTACATTATAAAGCTTAGACTTGCCTCAAACTTGCTGTGTGGCCCAGAGTGGTCTCTAAGTTGGGATCCTTCTACTTCTGTTTCCTAAAATGTTTTTCTATTTTAAAATTCAAAATCAATAATATACTATTTATCACAGCCTCTTTATATTTATACATTATTTTTTATCTTTTGGGCTCATAGAATACTAGAATAATTCATTAGATGAGACCCTGTTTTCTGTTGTGCAGAGTCTAGCTGTGATAAAAGATACTTGACGTTAATGTCCTATCTTTGTCTTTTTATTTTATTTTATTTTATTTTATTTTGAGACAGGGTCTCTCTCTATGTAGTCCTGGTGGTCTTGGAACTCTCTGTATAGAGAAGGTTGGCCTTGAACTCAAAGAGAGCTGCTTGCCTCTGCCTCTGCCTCTGCCTCCTGAGTGCTGGGATCAAAGGCATGTGCCAGCATGCTGGGCAACTCCTTTTAATTAATGTACCTTTGATTAACATTTCACATTACAGAGGCTCAGGTTCTTCACTCTAAAAGGGGCATCAGCCAGGGTCTACCTTCCTATCAATATTAGGGACACTCTCTTACATTCTGTGAAGTGCCCTGGCCTCAGTTAATCCTTCAACTTCACTATCTTTCTGCCTTGCCACTCTCCACCCTCCCACATCCAACACCACACAGGCAATGCTGTTCAAGACGTGATTCCAAGGATGCCTTATCGCAATTTTCTTTACATTGTGTGTGTGTGTGTGTGTGTGTGTGTGTGTGTGTGTGTGTATGTGTGTGCGCGCGCGCGCGTCTTTGTGGGCATGATTTGCTAAGGGATGTGTGTATAGGTGAGAGGTGGGTTCTGGAGACTGAACTCAGGTTGTCAGGTTTTGCTATAAGCCTCTTAAGTCTTCTTGTTGCTTCCCTCCAGCTCCACAAGCCCCATCTGATTAAGTGGCACAATGTTATTTATTAAGCAGTGCTGTTTATCATGTGAAAGAAACCATGAGGCACAAAAAAACCAACTATAAGAGTTTATTAAGGGGAGGGAATAGAAGGGGTGTGCAGAGGCCTATGGAATGATCCTGCAGGAAGAGAGGGAAGGAATAGGTAGAACCCGCTTTTATAGCCCCTTCCCCCTGCATATGAGCATATGGGTTTACGTAGCTATGCAAGGCATGCACATAGATTGTGTGACCACACTGTGTGCAGATTATGTGATCATTACGTGATCACGAAGCACAGGGATTATGCAGGCTGTAAGGCTCTAGGATTGCTAAGCATCTTGCCTGGCTACTGGATAGTGCATTCAGGGTCTTGTAGCTGGGGTAGTGGCTAGGAATTCTTTTTTTTTTTTTTTACTTTTTTGTATTCTGTAGTGGTGAATATTTATTCAATGTACTCAATGATTAAGCAATCTATAGCTGGTTATGTGGCCATATATATAGTCTTTTTATACTGGTAGCTTATACTGAGTGGGTTTCATCACACTGGAGAAGTTGATTGCTTATAATTTGATGAGATAAAATTATTATCTAGATGACATTTTAACTAATATTGTTTGTGACTTTGTTATGAAACATTTTAAATGGTTCCTATATTTCTTTTATTTTGTTTGGGCATTTATTATTATTATTATATTTGTGTTTTAATTTTACACATCGGCCATGGGTTCCCCTGTCCTCTCCCCTCCTGCTCCCACCCCCACCTTTCCCCCACCCCCTGCTCTCCATTCCCATCTCCTCCAGGGCCAACACTCCCCTGGGGATTCATTTAAACCTGGTGGATTCAGTACAGGCAGGTCCAGTCCCCTCCTTCCAGGCTGAGCAAAGTGTCCCTGTGTAAGCCCTAGGTTCCAAACAGCCAGCTCATGCACCAAGGACAGGTCCAGGTCACACTGCCTGGGTGCCTCCCAAACAGTTCAAGCTATTCACTTATCTCACTTATCCAGAGGGCCTGCTCCAGCTGGGGGCTCCACAGCCTTTGGTTCATAACTCATGTGCTTCCATTCGTTTGGCTATTTGTCCCTGTGCTTTTTCCAATCCTGGGCTCAACAATTCACGCTCTTACAGTCCCTCCTCTTTCTTGACAATTGGACACCTGGAGTTCCACCTGGGGCCTGGCTGAGGATCTCTTCATCCACTTCCATCAGTTATTGGATGAGAATTCCAGCTCGACTGGTAGGGTGTTTGGCCATCTGATCACCAGACTAGGTGAGATCAGGCTTTCTCTCGACCATTGCCAGCAGTCTACAGAGGTTGTATCATTGTGGATTTCAGTGGACCTCTCCAGCACTCTGCCTATTCCTGTTCTCATGTGGTCATCATTTATCATGGTCTGTTATTCCTTGTTCTCCCTTTCTGTTCTTGATCCAGCTGGGATCTCCTGCTCCCCTAAGCTTTCTTTCCCTCAAACCTTGCCCTTCATTACTCCCACTGTCGTCCAGGTTGTTCATGTAGATCTCATCCATTTCTCTATCATTGGGTGATCCCTGGGTCTTTCCTAGGGTCCTGTTTTCTAGGTAGTGGCTAGGAATTCTAACACCATCCCTGTCTCAGTTTCTTTTCTTTTAAAAATTTATTTTGTTTTGTGTTTGTGTTTATATAGCTATGTGGACATGCCATGGCTCCTGGAGGGAGGGCAGTGGGTAATTTTTAGGAATAAGTTCTCTCTTTCTGCTATGTGGGTCCTAAGGATCAGACTCAGGTCTACAGATTTGGTGACCTTTACTTGCTGAGCCATCTCCTTGGCCATTTATCTCAAATTTTTATTGCATTTCAGCTGGTGTACCCTAAACTGTCTCATCTTTGGAATTGTTTCTCCTTTTAAATCTTTATTTACTTATATTTATTTTTAAAATTATTATGGTCTATGTAGATGAAATGTTTGTTTAGGGGAATGTGTATGGAGGTCAAAGAACAACTTTTGTGCAGTTTGTGCTCTTCTTCTACCTTTTTTTATTACGGATTTTGAGTATTGACCTTAGATTGCCAGGTTTGTACTGCAAATGCTTTTACCCAATGAGCCAACTTCTTTGACCTTATTTATTTTTATTCATTTTTTTTTGACAGGATCTCACAAATTCATGGCCTTGTTTTTTTCTTACACACATATATATGTATTCATAAGTTCTTACATATTTATATTCCTAAATATGTATAAATATTCATAAATATACAAATACAACCTGCCCAATCTATATAATGTTATGTTACCTGTATGTCTATTTTAGGGCTGACCATTTGGTATTGGATAACCTATTGGGGGCTCTTCTCTGTGAAAGTCCATTTCTCCCACTCTCTGCATTCCTCAATTGCCCGCAGTCATTTGTCTAGGGTTGAAGCCCCTTGAGCTTTCTTCCCCTCTCATGTCAGCATGTCCTTTGGTGTCATTGTTGTTCAGGTCCTGCTTAGGCAGCTGTGTCCATGAGACTTTATGGGTATAAACCCCTCTGACATATTTCTAGGAGACAGAATCTTACAGGAAACTTCCTGTTTGGCTCTTACAGTCTTTCAGACTTTCTTCCAAAGTGATCCCTCAGCCTTAGGTGTAGGAATTGTGTTGTAGATGTATCAGTTGGCACTTGACACCACAAGATCTCTTATTCTCTGTATTTTGATTGGTTATAGTTTTCTGTAATGGTCTCCAGCTTTTGTAAAGAGAAGTTTCCTTGGTAAACTTCTAAATTTGTCTGTGGGTATAAGGATAAATATTTAGAATATAGTTAGGGATTATGCTCCCCCTCACTTTTCTTTTTTGTAAAGTAGTGGTTGTTTCTCCTCCAAGACCAATGACTTTACTAGCTCTAGGTGGTTGGCTAGGTTTCCAGTACCAGGCATAATTTCCCTCCTGTTGAATGAGTCTTAAGTTCAATTAGAGAGCTGCTGGTTACCACCAACATGTGCCTATTGTAGATATGATAGGATAAAGAGTAACAACTTATTTAAAATGTTTTACATTGCTATGGATTTTAGTTTATTGATGCAAATTTTAAGTTAATTTTGCTAAACTATATGTATATTTCTACTCTTGTTTAATGTATTATGTTTGTGCAGCTCATTTAAAATTGTAATGTATAATTAAAAATATAGATTAATAATTAGTCATCTATGATAGTCAAACTTAGTCATGTTAGTTAAGTTTTTTAGGTATATATAGATATATTTCAGATAGATAGGTGATCTACAAACACTTCAAAGACATATAGAATATGGCATTTAAAATGTTTTAATAAACTTAGACTTTCCTGGACAATGAGACATGTCTGCTCCTGCCAGCACCAATTTACTTCAAAGAGAAAGATGGGCATCAAAGACACTCCATATGGAGTTTATCTTCTTCTTGGCAAAAATAGCCATTTGGGCAAGAAACTGTACTTGCCTGGAATGCTTGACAAAATGTTGTATCAACTGGACATCTAGGACCTATAGGAAGGTAATCACTGAACTTTGCAAGGCAAGATGGTCCTTCAGGTTCTTGCTTCACAGAGGAGACTGCCAGACATTCTACAGAACACAGAGAGAAGCAACTGGGAAACTCTAGACCTGTGGGCTGAAGATGGATGCCCCAATGTTACAGAGAAAGTTTGAAAGACTGTCCAGGCAGGCAGCTATGTCTGTCATTTCCAGAATTTTGGAAGTTGCTTACACTGTTTACTTAGGTAATAATACATCCTTCTGAGGTCTTTGATGTAGATGAAGACTAGATAGTTATAATTTTCCTTGGTTATGATAAAAGATAAATTAGATATGAAACCTTAGACTCACAAATATAGGATAGATAGAATATTTTCCTTAATTTTGTCAAATACAAATAGATTAGATATTGTAACTGTAATTATTGCTTGATAACTGTTCTATTATATATAATTTTACTATGTTAAAGTTAAAACTTTCCTTTTTGATTAGACAGAAAAGGGAAAGTGCTGTGGGATATCTTTCTGTACAATGTGAATATGTGTTGCTCTGATTGGTTGATAAATAAAATGCTGATTGGCCAGTAGCCAGGCAAGAAGTATAGATGGGGTAAGCAGAGAGAATAATTCTGGGAAGAGAAAGGTTGAGTCAGGAGTCACCAGCCAGACACAGAGGAAGCAAGATGACAAGGCAGAACTGAGAAAAGGTACCAAGCCACGTGGCTAAACATAAATAAGAATTATGGGTTAATTTAAGTGTAAGATCTAGTCAGCAGCCAGGCGGTGGTGGCACATACCTGTTATCCCAGCACTCGGGAGGCAGAGGCAGGTGGATCTCTGTGAGTTCAAGGCCAGCCTGGTCTACAGAGCTAGTCTAGGACAGCCAAGGCTACAGAGAAACCCTGTCTCGAAAAACCAAAAAAAAAAAAGATCTAGTCAGTAATAAGCTTGAGCTAATGGCCAAGCAGTTATAATTAATATAAGCTTCTGAGTGAGTGACTATTTTATAAGTGGGCCATGGGACCGTGGGGGCCTGCTGGGACCAGAGAAGCCTTCCTAGTACATGTGCCACTCCTGTACCCTTAGGTTATTGTGCCATGCTGATCCTTGTGGTTCATAGGTGTTATAGCTGAGTGAGACTGTTGGTGCTTCCTTCCTGGAAGCTTGCATGGTGCCATGAAAGGTAGTCCTCAGGGAGGAAGCTTTTAGGTCCATCCAGCTCAGGGATTTCTGGGCCCTGTTTCTGAAGTTCATTGTGTCTTCTTCCAACTGTGAGAGGCAACCAAGGACAACATCAATAGCTTATAATGTTTGGGGAGTTTCTTGGACATCCTGGACCAACAATTCAAAAGGGGGCTTCCTATGCCTGCTGTTGGAGCTTTTGTTACATGGTCTATGGCTCTTGGAGGGAACATTATCAGCCCAGATGGAAAATTTTCACTTAAACTGTATAAGTATGGGCAGGCTTATATGTATTGTATGTAATTTTAGGTAGATAATAATATGATGCTTTATGATTTTTGGAAGGTATCCTTACTATTATTTTAGTCTCCACCCTCCTTCTTCTGTATTTATTTCTCTCCTCTCATTTTTTCCATTTTCCCTTAAAGGACATTTAAGTTATTTCCATTTCCTAGCTATTGTGAACAGTGGCAATATTTATTTTATTTTGCCCATATTTCTGTGCACAGCATTCGTGCCTGGTGCCTGCAGTGGCCTGAAGAAGGTGTACTGTCCCCTGGAACTTAAGTTACAGACTGTTCTAGGTTGCCATGTGGATGTTGGGAATTGGATCTGAGTCCTCTGGAAGAACAACCTGTTAACCACTGAGCCATCCTCCAGCCTTTCATGTATTTATTTATTGTTGACACAGGTTCTCATGTAAGCCAGCCTTGCTTCTAGCTCACAGGGTAGCTGAATCCCCAACCCCGACTTTGAACTTTTTATCCTCTGGTTTCTATCTCACAAATGCTGGGAATACAACAGGCCTGTACTACCACACTGGCTTTATGTGGTGCTTGAGAATCAAACTCGGGATCTCGTGTATGCTAGTCAGGTACTCTCTACCAAGTGAATTATAACCCCATATCCTTTTTAAATTTATTTTAATTTTTAAAAGATTTATTTATTAGGTATACAGTGTTCTGCCTGCATGTATGTCTGCAGGCCAGAAGAAGGCACTAGATCTCATTACAGATGGTTGTGAGCCACCATGTGGTTGCTGGGAATTGAACTCAGGACTTCAGGAAAAGCAGGCAGTGTTGTTAACCACTGAACCACCTCTCCAGCCCTTATGTTAATGGGAGAGAGAGAGGGAGAGGGAGAGGGAGAGGGAGAGGGAGAGAGGGAGAGGGAGAGGGAGAGGGAGAGGGAGAGGGAGAGGGGAGTTAGAGTTAGTTTCTGTCACAGCCTCCAGGTGTAAGTGAAAGGACATCTTGGGGGAGTTAGCTCTCTCCTTCAAACATGTAGGAACTGAACTCAAGTCTCAGGTTTGTATGGTAAGTGTCAAATCACTGAGCCATCTTACCCCTCCCCCATTTGTTTTATTTTTAGTTTTGTTTCTGTGTGTTGGTGTGTGCAGATGCCAGGTGCAAGTGCCTTAAGGGGCTAGAGGAGTGGACTTCTTCTAGAGCTGGAGTTCCAGGTGGTTGTGAGCTGCTTGTCTGATGTGGGTGCTGGGAACTGAACTTGAGTCTTATGCAAGAGCAGTAAGTACTTTTAACCACTGAGTCATCTCTCTGGTCCTCTATATTTTAAAATTTGAGACAGGGTCTTGATATGTATCCCCAGCTGGACTAGAACTTGCTATGTATAGCCAGATGACCTTGAACTTGCCTTTCTCTGACTCCCAAGTGCTAGGATGACCGATGTGAGCCACCCAGCCTGGCTTTCCTTTGAAACCTTGCCCTTTGGTATCGCAGCCTCTGCTGCTAAACTCACCTGTGCTTTTGGTCTCTTCAGGCCCTCTTCCTTTCTCTCTGCCCAGTCTGTGTACTCTAGGACTCGACCTTGGGCCCCCACTACAATTATATTCTTTTTTGTTTGTTTTTGTTTTTTTGAGACAGGGTTTCTCTGGTGTTTTGGTGCCTGTCCTGGATCTCGATTTGTAGACCAGGCTGGCCTGGACCTCACAGAGATCCGACTGGCTCTGCCTCCCAAGTGCTGGGATTAAAGGCGTGCGCCACCACCTCCTGGCACAATTATATTCTTTAAAGAGGCTCCCACTTGTCCTACTTGACGTCACCAGCAAACTGGTTTTAGCGGTCATCTATATTTATATATATTATAACTGGACATCAGTACACAATTGCCTTTCTAAACTCCACTAGGTCTTCAAGTAATATTTGTCTAAGTTGTGAATCTTGTTTTATCCTGGTTATTCAAAAATTTCTTGATCATTTGGGAGGCAAGCGGAGGAGAGTGCTTTAAGTTTGAGACCATCCTGGCCTTCTACACATAGAGCTCCAGGTCAGCCAGGGTGACATATTGGACCTCTTTCTATTCCTAAGGTCTCACATAACCCAGGCTGACCTCGAATTTACTAAGTACCCAAGGAGGTTCTTGAACTTATGATCCTCTTGTTTCTATTTTTCATTGCTGCGATTGATGCTGTGATCTTGTATTTGCTAGGCAAGCACTCTACCAAATGAGCTACATCTCCAGCCCTAGCCTGTCTCAAAAACCAGAAGAGGAACTAGCCAACAAAACCCCAAAGGAACAACAAAAACAACCGAAGAAACAACACTTACATGGGTTCCCTAAAATTTCAGCTCCCTTCAAATTTGTGTATAGTTAGATCCTTTCTTTTTCAGTTGTTTGCTCCCTTTCTTCACCTGAAACAACCTCTGGCGTCCTTTGCCACACTTATCTTTTAAACACTCCCCCCTCGTCACTTTGGAAGCCTTCTCTCCCACTTTCCTCTGCTCCTCCTCTCTCCCTAACTTCGTGCTAAGGAAGTTCATTTACCAATGGACATGTAGATGGGCGGTGAGCCCCTAGGCAAGAATTCTGCTTTGTTTTTCTCCTTTCTCAGCTTTTGGCTCCTGGACTGCTCTCTGGTGGGACGTTCTGGCATTTGTGGTGAGTGAAGTTGGCGGGAGAGCTAGGGGCTCTGCTTGCCAGGTTCTGAGCTGTCCAGAAGTCTTAGTGGTTGGGCTGAAGCTAGCTCACCACAGGAGGGAGGGAGGGGCAGGCCCAGGCTGAGCGTGGCCTGGGGCCAAGGGCGACTAGAGCGGAGGGTGATGGGAGTTGCCTGTGCCGTAGGAAACACTTTTTAGGCGCTTGTTTTGTACTATCGCTGGAACCCACCGCTGCAACACCCCCAATTTCACAACCAGCGTGAGTCAGCTCAGCCGGCTGCAGGACCGCGAGGGGAAGGTGGGTGAGGAGGGCTTCTCAGTTCCTGGGGCGGGCAGGACCCAGTGGTGACTAGAGCACCCTAGATGAGGTCCCTGCTCCCGCAGGACAGGTGAGCGCCAGGCCCAGCTGGCCGCTGGGTGGAGCTGCTTGAGCCACACTCCAGGGCGCCCTCGCCACTACACAGGTAACTCCCTTCTTGGGCCTCCCCCGAAACCCCTCGGGCCTCCGTGCCCAGACCACCATATTTCCTCCGGGGCCATTTCGGCCCTGCTGGGAGCATACTTGGGGCCTGGATGCTTTTGTCCCCTTCCCGCTGGAGCCCACGCCCGGCCCACAGCCATTCGCTTCTCGCCCATAGTGCTGGAGAAAACCTTGGCGATCGAGCAGGCCTTTGGGACTCGGGGACACCCACTTGCGCCTAGTGCCGCTGTCGCCTGTCCCCTGGCAGTAGCTGGTGACTTGGGGTCCAAATCGGCGTGTCCCTGGGGTGTGTCTCTCCTCACAGGATTCTACACCCCCAAGCCCTACTTCTCCCTGCTTTGTGGATCCCCGAGATGGCGTTGGCGGAAGCGAAACCGCCTGCAGGGATGATTCGGTTTTTGAGTAGGCTTTCTATATCAGCTCACAGGTTAAACAACAACCCTTTTAGGCTGGCCTCAGCATACTGAGCACTACCGCCTGGGGGGAGGCTGACTTGTACTTTAAGCTCAAGAAATTTTCCACTTCACCTCAGGTCTGTGGGATTTAACTAGACTTAGACGTTTCCACCAATCCACAAAGGTCCTTAGTACCCCCTTTCTAGTCAGTTCATTTCCCTACCCACCTTCTTGCACTGTTCTGATGATCATCGTCGTGGCTTAGTTTTTCCAGTCACAAACGTCGTAAAACGGGCTTATCCAGTAAGTACTTTTTTTGTGTGTCTGATTTACATTACTTTAAAAATGAACATCATTAGAAAGATGTCTCTTGGTGTTTCCGTTGCTGTAGGCCTGCACAGTGGAATGGCAAGTTGGAAATGAGATGTGCTTTAATAATGTGCTTGTTTTTCCCCCAAGGCTTAGTACAAAGCTGGTGACATGTAGCTCACAAGTAAATTGTTGCATCCATTACAACGTTTCTCTTTTCTTTAAGACAGGGTCTTATGTAGATCAAGTTGGCCTCAAACTCATCCTCCAGCCTCCACACCCCAAGTGCTTAGATTACAGGCCTGCACCAGCACTCGAAACAAATGATTATAATTTTGAACTCACTAGGTTAAAAAAATATTGCAAGACTTCTGGGAGGTGACTCCTAGCACTCCCATGCATGAGTCTGACGCAGGAGGACAGTGAGGTGGAGGCTAGCCTGGACTACAGAGTGAGATTCTCTCATCTCAGAAATCTAACAACAACATTATTATTAAGGGATGCTGAGGCAGTAGGATACTTGTCTATGGTTTGTAGGAAATCCTGGGTTTGATTACAGCACTACGTAAACCAGGGATGGTGGTCATCCATGGCTCTAGTTTGAGTTCAAGGCCAGACTAGGCTACTAAAAATGGAAAAGATATATTTATTGTTAATGACATCTCTTTGTTCCTCTGTTTTTTTTTCCCCCTGAGACAGGGTTTCTCTGTGTAGCTTTGGAACTTGTCCTGGAACTTGTTCTATAGCCCAGGCTGGCTGGCCTCGAATTCACAGAGATCCACCTGCCTCTGCCTCCTGGGAGCTGAGATTATAGGTGTGTGCCACCACTGCCCGGCTCCTCTTACTTTGTTTTAATTAAAATATTTATTACATTATTTGTGGTGTATGTATGTGTGTGTGACTGCATGTGTGTGTGTGCGCGCGCACGCGCAAATGTGGATGTTCCTCCTACAGTCTTAAATTTTCTCCCCAAACTTATTTGCTCAGGAAAGGTAGAAAGGATTAGGATAGGTATGTAACTCAGTAGGTAGGATATTTGCCTAGCATACACATGAAGCCCTGCGTTCAGTCCCCAGCACTGCATAAAACTGTAAAAACCAGGTGTAGGGCTAGTGAAATGGCTCAAGCTAGTTAAAAGTGCTTTCGAGGGGGCTGGAGAGATGGCTCAGTGGTTAAGCACACTGACTGTTCTTCCAGAGGTCCCAGGTTCAATTCCCAGCACCCACATGGCAGCTCACACTTATCTGTAACTCCAGTTCCAGGGCTTCTGACACCCTCACACGGACATACATGCAGGCAAAACATTAAAAAAAAAAGTGCTTTCAAAGCAAGCCTTGAGGACCTGATTTCAATTCCCAGAACTAATGCAAAAAAGCTGAATGCTCAGTGGCAGAATGCTTGCCTAGTATGTGTGAGACCTTGCATTCAATCCTCAGGACTGAAAAAAATCTGCAAAAGAAAATCTGTAATAATGTTTTTTTGCTGGGTGTGGTGGCATAGACCATGCCTCAAAACAAAGTGAAAGGTGAGAACTAACTTCTGAAAGTTGTCCTCTGATCTCACTATGTAGGACTTTCAGAGCTTTCGAAAACATGAGGATGTGAGTTTGATCCCCAGAACCCATATAAAAAGTCTGAGCATAGTGATACATGTCTGTAATTCCAATTCTGAGGAGATGGAGATAGGAAGATCTCTGGGGCTTACTGGCCAGCCAGCCTAACCTAATAGGTGAGCGAGAGACCCATGTCTCAAAGAAGACACATTTGAAGTTGTCCCCTGTTCTTGATATGCATCCCCACAGACAGGAATACATGAGTGTGCACACAGAAGCACATGCAAAAAATGGAGTGGGGGAGATGGTGTTTTTTTTTCTTTTTGAGACAGGGTTTCTCTGTAACTCTGAAGCTTGTCCTGGAACTTGCTCTGTAGACCAGGCTGGCCTCAAACTCATGGACATCCACTTGTCTCTGTCCCCCGAGTGCTGGTATTAAAGGCCTGCACCACCACTGCCCAGCATGGGATATGGTGTTTTTAATATATAGAAAACTAACAATTGTCTACAATTCACTAAATATACTAGTATGGTCGTTTATTTTTGACAAATTGGAAAATGGACAATTAAGATTTTCTTCTTCTTTTTTTTTTTTTTAATTTGTTTGTTTGTTTCAAGACAGGGTTTCTCTGAGTAACAGTTCTGGCTGTCCTGGAAATCACTCTGTAGACCAGGCTGGTCTTGAATTCACAGAGATCCACCTGCCTCTGCCTCACATGTGCTGGGATTCAAGATTTTCTTCTTAACTTGAAAAAGCATAGATGAGACAGGCACTGTTATATTAACTTTATATACCCCCCCCCATGCAACAAAGTTATTTCTTTTCTTTTTAGACAGTCTTGTGTAGTTCATGCTAGTCCTCCTGCCTCAACCAACCAAATGCTGGGGTTACAGGCATGCATCCTGCCTATCTGATATGAGAGCTCATTTCTTTTTTAGGGTCAAATAATATTCCAAACTATTGATACTTTTATTCCACTTTCCAGATAATAAAACAGGCTAAGAAAGTGTAATTGCGTTGCCTACATACAATTGGCACAGCTTGGAAACATTTCCCGGTGCTTCTACATCTTAGGGAAATGTCGTTTGTCATGACAAAGCTAGGTATAGGTCAGAGTTGAAATGGATGGAAAGTCAAGGGAACGAAGGCAGCTGCTTTCCTTGTAGGAAATAGCCTTAGCTTTCTGTCTAGTGGCGAGCATAAAAACCACAAAATCAAGGGAGGGTAGAAGTTGGCAAATATGAATAAAGTATAAGAGCTGGAGAGGTGGCTTAGTAGTTAAGAACACTGGCTGCTCTTCCACAGCACCCAGGTTCAGTTCCCAGCACCCACATGGCAGCTCACAGCTGTCTGTAACTCCAGTGCCAGGCATTTGCAGGCACCAGACATGCAATTGATGTATACATATACATGTAGGTGGAATAAACATATGTGAAAAATAAAAATTTTAAAAAGGAACAAAAGTATAACATACATGTGTATGAAAATGTCACAACAAAACCCATTACTTTGTATGATAACTGAAAACATAGAGCCTACAAAATAATACTTTGTCTGCAGTCCCAGAATGTGGGAAGTGGAAGCAGGAAGGTTAGGAGATCAAGGCCAGCCTTAGCTACACAGGGAATTGGAGGCCAGCTTGGGCTGCAGGAGACCATGTCCTAAAAGCAACAGGAGCAGCAGCAGCAACAGCAGCAAGTCCGCCAGCCCCACCCAAGCAGCAAACTGGATGTGGTGGTGTGCATTTGTAATTCCAGCACTCAGGAAATGGATACAGGAGGATCATGAGTTCCAGGATAGTTTAAGATAGATAGGGAAGCCCTTTCTCAAAGAAAAAATCAAAAACCAAAAAAACTTGTTTCAATAGTTTTGAGCATTTAAAATGCTATGTGCTTTTGGAATTATAGATTGATATGCTCTCTACTGACTTGAGAGA
Organism: Onychomys torridus; assembly: GCF_903995425.1. Taxonomy (NCBI): domain Eukaryota; kingdom Metazoa; phylum Chordata; class Mammalia; order Rodentia; family Cricetidae; genus Onychomys; species Onychomys torridus. The sequence goes on along the minus strand of NC_050466.1, from coordinate 60,881,223 downwards.
ATGTTTCTACTCTGTGACCCTTTAATTTCTTTTTCTTAGGATTTTTTTTAACTTTATATGAGACACTGTAGCCAGTGTTAGTTTAGTGTCTCAGTAATCCTCCTGCATCAGTAATCTACCATGCTTTCCTTGGACTCTCGTTTATTTATATACTTTTTGGTTTTGTTTCAGGCAGTCTTGCTGTATAGCCTTGGCCTGTTACTCCCTGTGTAGCCATGTTAACCTCAAACTCTTGGCAGTCCTGCCTTGGCCTCTTGAGTTAGTTAGTTGGTTTGTTTCTTTTTTCCTTCTTTGAGACAGGGTCTCACTGTGTAGCCATGACTGGCCTGGGACTTGCTATGTAGACCAGATTGGCTTTGAGTTTATGGAGATCTGTCTTTGCCTCCCAAGTGCTGGAACTAGAGGAGTGAGTCACCATACTAGCTAACTATGTTGTTGAGACTGGGGCTTACTCTATAGCACAGTTTGGCTTGGAACTCATTATGTAGCCTGGGCTGTGTTTGAACTCAGAACTGTCTTCCTGCCTCAGTCTCCTGAGTACTGGGATCATAGGCATTGGCTACCTTACCCATTTTTTTTTTCAGATCTGATACATTTTTTTTTTCCAAGACAGGATTTCTCTGTGTGTACCCCTGGCTGTCCTGGAACTCATTCTGTAGACCAGGCTAGCCTAGGACTCACAGGGATCCTTCTGCCTCTGCCTCTTAAGTGCTGAGATTAAAGAGCCACTATCTCCTGGCTCAAATATGATTCTTAATTCTTTTTTTTTTTTTTGGATTTTTTGAGACAGGGTTTCTCTGTGTAGCTTTGCGCCTGTCCTGGATCTCGCTCTGTAGACCAGGCTGGCCTCGAACTCACAGAGATCCGCCTGGCTCTGCCTCCAGAGTGCTGGGATTAAAGGCGTGTGCCACCACTGCCTGACAGATTCTTAATTCTTTTTTTTTTTTTTTTTTTGAGCTGAGGATCAAAAGCTCTACCACTAAACTAAATCCCCAACCACAGATTCTTAATTCTTAATTTGGTTGTTTCTCAGATTTCATCTGGGTATTGGCAGCCACACACTCGCTCGCCAATGAAGTATATCCTGGTTACTGGTGGAGTCATCTCAGGCATTGGTAAAGGGATCATCGCCAGCAGCATTGGGACCATTCTCAAGTCATGTGGTCTCCGAGTTACTGCCATCAAAATCGACCCCTATATTAACATCGATGCCGGGACTTTCTCACCTTATGAACATGGTATGAAAAGGAATCTTTTCCTTTTAAAGTGCTAAAGTAATCTGCAGTGGTTTCTTGTATGTGTTTACATTTTTATTTTTGTGCATATGTGTCTGTATATGCCATGTGTATACAGGTGCCTACAGAGGCTGGAAGAGAAAGGTCCCCTGGAGCTGGAGTTACAGGTGGATGTGAGCTACCTGCCATGGGTGCTCTGGGACCTGAACTCTGGTTCTCTGCAAGAGCGACAAATCCTCTTAACTGCTGAGCCATCTCTCCATCTTCTTGTCTTGTGTTTTGGGTAATCTCTCTATTATAGGCTTCCAGAAGTAGTCTTGCTGGATCATACCTTAGAAATGTTTGAAAGTTCTTAAGGCTATTGATTCATTCAATTTGAAAATTAAGTGTGTTTCCCAAACTCTTGATACATAATGTGTGTGTGCACGTGCATGTACAAGTGCAGTGTCACAAGTTCTGGGATTATAGGTATGAGTTTCCTTGCCTGACTGAAAAATAATCTGTTGGAAGTAAGTTTTAATTTCTACATTGCCTTTTGATCATAGGTGAAGTGTTTGTTTTAAACGATGGCGGAGAAGTTGATTTGGACCTTGGGAATTATGAAAGATTCTTGGACATTAATCTTTATAAAGACAACAACATCACCACTGGGAAGATATATCAGCATGTGATCAATAAAGAGAGGCGTGGTGATTACCTGGGGAAGACTGTTCAAGGTATTTTACTGCATAACATTATGGAACCTGTATGCTAAGCATCATTTAGAGGACACTATATATTTAACAGAAACGAGAAGGTTGTGGGCCCTAAAATCTCTGCTTTCTTTTCTTTTTCACTCAGAAATGTAAAGATTGCCGCCCTCCAATATTCCTGAATATATCTTCATCAGTTTTTGTTATTAGATAATATTTTTAATTTTTTTTCTGAGACAGGGTTTCTCTGTGTTGGCTGTTATAGAACTCACTCTGTAGACTGGATCTCACAGAGGTCCGCCTGCCTCTGCCTCCCAAGTGCTGGGATGAAAGGTGTGTGCCACCACCGCTTGGCATATAATATTTTTAATTTTAATTTTAATTTTCTTTTTCTGAGACAGGGTCTCAGGTAGCCTAGGCTGGCCTTTAACTTGCTATGTAGCCAGGGATGACCTTGAATGTGATGATCCTCCAGCCTCTACTTTAAGTGCTGGGATTATAGGAATGTACTACCACAGCAGTTTATGTAGTGTTATGGATCAGACCCAGTACTTTGTGCAGGCTAGGCAAGGACTCTAACTGAGCTATATCCCCAGGTCCTGATATTATTTATTTTTTTGTTGGTTTTGAGACAGAGTCTCCTGTGTGAGGATCTGGCTTGCCTGGAACTTGCTATGTAGACCACGCTGGCTTTGAACCCACAGAGATCCACCTACCTCTGTGTATTAGTCACTTTTCTTTCTTTCTTTCATTTTATTTTTTGAATAGCATAGATTCTTCCTGATCAAATGGAGGATCTCTAAAAAATGATTTATTTATTTTTATTTTATCTGTATTGGTGTTTTGCCTGCATGTGTGTCCATGTGAGGGTGTTGGATCCTCTGGAACTAGAGTTACAGATGGTAGTGAGTTGCCATGTGGGTGCTGGGAATTGAACTCAGGTCCTCTGGAAGAAGAGCTGGTGTTCTTAAGCTGCTTAGCCATCTTTCCAGCCCCCATTAGTCACTTTTCTATTGCTGTGAGAAAACACTGACGAAGGCACCTTATAGAGTAACTTATTTGGGCTTATGGTTCCAGGGGGATAAGAGTCCATTGCCATCACACATTGTGGGGGACACATAGCAGCAGGTAGGCATGGCTGCTGGACTAGCAAGCTGAGAGCTCACACCTTCAACAACAAGCAAGAAGCACAGAGAGCATAGGGAATGGTGTGAGGCTTTTAAACTCTCAAAGCCCACTTCCAGTGACATGCTTCCTCCAACAAGGCTGCACTTCTTAAGTACCACTAGCTAGGGACTGTGTATTCAAATGCCCAAGACTATGGGGAACATTCCATTCAAATCAGCACACTCTGTTTTTCTGAGTGCTGGGATTAAAGGTATGCGCCACCACTGCCCGGCTTTTTTTTTTTTTTTTTTTTAAGACTTTTCATACAGTAGTATGGACTGGACTGGACTGGAACTTACTTTGGCTGGCTTTAAACTCATGGCAATCATTTTGCCTCAGTCTCCTGAGTGCTGGCTTATACCTGGTCTTGTTGCTATTATTTTATTACAATTATTTTTATTTTGTATGTATATGCATATGTGTCTTTGTGGATGCTTGCATGCCATAGTGCACATGTGAAAGTCAGGGACAACTGCAGGAGTTGTTTCTCTTATTCCATCAAGTGGGGTCTGGGAATTGAACTCTGGTCTTCAGTATTATTGGCAATCACCCTTACCCACTATGTCATCTCATCAATAATTATTATTGTTTTAAACTATTAAGTTCATGAACTGCATGCACACTTGTAATCCCAGCATTTGAGAGGTGGAGACAGAAAGAGTAGGTGTTCAGAGTCATCTTTATCTACAGAGCAGGTTGTAGGCCAGCCTGAGCCATATGAGCCCTTGCCTTAAAAAGAAACCATCAGGGGCTGGAGAGATTGTTTAGGAGTTCAGAGCACTTGTTTTAGCAGAGGACCCTAGTTTGGTTCCCAGTACCCATAGGGTGAATAACAACTGTGTATATCTCCAGTTCCTGAGTATCCACTGTCCTCCTCTACCTTCTGAAGGCACCAGGCATGATGGACATACATGTATGCAAGCAAAACAGCCATACACATAAAATAAGTAAATTTAAAAAAGAAAACAATTAAATTTCTGGTGTTTTTGGCTGGGCATGGTGGTGCAGAAAGATAAAGCATGTACAGTCTGGTGTACATAGCAAATTTCAGGCCACTCATGACTACACAGGGAGACCCTGTTTCAAAAACAAACCAAAACAAAATCAAAAAACAAGTTTTTTAAAATGGTAATTTATTACAGAAGCCATAGAAAACTAAAATAATACCCATGGCTTTTGATATCTCTGTGCTAGAACCTTGGTGAGTGGGTGGGCTTCACCCTTGAATTGGACCTCTCCACTCACTGCTGTTATCCCGAGGGTACTTATCCTGTACAGCTGCTGGCTATCCTTCCCTTGGATTCTAGCATCTGGCTTACCCAGAAGCCTTTCTTGCCCAGTTCTCAGATGGTATGGTAGGTAGTTCCTAAGGTTTTTTTTTTAATGATTTATTTTTATTTATATATATATGTGTTTGTGTACATGTATGCCACGTGTGTGAGTGCCCTTGGAAGCCAGAATAGGGTGTTGGAATCCCTGGAGCTAGAATTACAGGCAGTTATAAGCCTATGGATGTGGGTGCTAGGAAGTGAACTCAGGTCCTCTGGAAAAGCAGCAAGCAGTCCTAACTGCTGAGCCACCTCTCCAGACTGGGAAGTTTTCCCGTCCACAGCAGTGATAACACTTCTTTCTGCTTCTTGTTCTCTCTCGGCATCTGGTCTGCTTCAAGATCAACAGCTTATCATGGCAATGAGTAGCCTTAAACGCCTCAGTCCATGCTGGTTCCAGTGATGGAGACAATAGCGTAAGATCTCCAGCTGGTCTCATTTGCCTGCTTGCTTTCCAGTCATATGGGAGGTCCATCTGCTGCTTTTCTCATGAACATGAAGAAACCTGCTATGTTGTTTATTTCTTCTTTCTGCAGTTGTCCCTCATATTACTGATGCTATCCAGGAGTGGGTCATGAATCAAGCCAAGGTGTCCGTGGACATTAATAAGGAAGATCCCCAGATATGCGTTATTGAGGCAAGCATGGAACTTTTCTTCATAAGTTACTGTCTGCTGGGGCTTTAAGCATCCAGTTTTCATTTCCTCTCCCCTCCTGGGTATTGTAAACTAGGTTGGGGGCTGGGGTTCCAGCAGGGAACAACAGAGATGGTCAAAGTCAGTTATTGAACTGTTATTGAACATTGAACATTCTATTGGGGTGAGTATGCAGTGGTCTGTGTGTGCAGACAGGTGAGTAACATAGTCAATATTGGGGTTGGAGCCTGGAATGGACAGTTTCTTCTGTCCCTGAGGAGCCTATAGCCCCAGTGTCCATACCAATGTAGTGTATTCTTTTATTTATTTGACAACAGAATCTTTGGTAGCCCAGGCTGGCCTTGAATTTGATATATAGCCAATAAAGCCTTTGAACTCCTGATCCTCTGCCAAGTGCCAAGATTACAGGCATGTGCCATTCTTCCTGGTTTATGTCATGCTGGGCATGGGATCCAGGGCTTCATGTGTGCTAGGCATGTATGCTACCAACTGAGCTTCATTCCTATCCTGGAATATGTTTTAATTTCTAGTATCAGAGAAACATTCGCAAAGTGCTGTGAAAAGTAGAGATTGGGTTGGGAAAGTCAGATAGTGGAGGTGGGAGTTGATATCAACCATTTCAAGAAAGCCGCATTTGAACTTGCCTTGTTGACTGCCCTGACTTTTCTTTCATTCCCGTATGTCTATATAATGTAGTGTTTTTATAAACTGTTTTCTACCTGGGTGTTTCTTCCTTCCTGGTTTATACCAAGGAAGTGCTTCCTCTTAAAAATGAAAATGTGTGTGTGTGTCCCGTATGTGTCCTAGTACTCATGTGGAGGTCAGAGGACAACCTTGAGTGTGGGTCCTCAGCTTTCACTTCTATCTTGTTTGAGACAGGGTCTCTATTGCTCACTGCTTTGTATACCAGGCTAGCTGGCCTGTGAGCTTCTGATTATCCTCCTGCCTCCACATTCCATATCTTGATAGGCCCACACTCCAATTATGTCTGGTTTTCATGTGAGTTCTGGGGGGTCTGAACTCAGGTTGTCAAGGCTTGCACAGTAAGTACTTTGCCACTGAGCCATCTCCTTAGCCCCAGGGTTTCCTTTTAAAAAATATTTTTAAAAGACAATCTCATATACCCCTGGCCTCAAACTCCACTACATAGCCAAGAATGACCTTGAATTTTGGAACCTTCTGTCTCTACCTTCAGACTCTGCCAACTGAGCTGCATCCTTAGTCCCCTTTCTAAATTTTTTATTCTTATTTTGTGAATCAGTGAATACTGCTTAGAAAGTATGGGTGAGTTAAGAAAAAGAAGCTAGGCATAGTGGCGCACACCTTTAATCTCAGCACTCAGGAGGCAGAGGCTGGCAGATCTCTGTGAGTTCGGGGCCATCATGATCTATGGTAGAGAGTTTCGGGCCAGCCAAGGCTATATGGTAAGACTGTCTAAAAACAGTAACAACACAAAGCACAGGTGAGGGATTACGTAAAGAAGGCTGGATGACATCAAAACCTTCCCACCTAGTAATGGAAGATGACCTCATGGAAGCTGCGTCATGGAGTCCTCCCTTGCAGTTAACTTTTCACTTCTTTTTTGTCCAAACACTAATGTATGTTTGGCCCATAACTCCCAGCAGTCCTTGTGCCTCAGCTTCCCAAGTGCTAGAATTATAGTAGTATGCCACCACTTCTGACTGTGTAATAGTTTAACTTGTGAGTTGGACATAGTACAAGATTGAGAATAACAAACTAGAACAAATAGAACAATAAATTGTAATGTAGGTTATTTAAAGCTTATGGATTATCCATTTTGGAGTTTTAAGAAAGGACTATCTCAAGGGAACTTCCAAATGGGTTGGGAGGCTGCAGTACCACATTAGACCACACGAGGGCAGGAACGGATAAGATTTAAAGTCTTAGTCACCTTTCCTCACGTTCCATTGACGACTATAGGATCCCTGTTGGAAAGCACAAGAGCAGCTGTACTCCAGAGACTGGGGAAGGAGTTTGAGGCTAGCCTGGGTTACATATGGAGTCCCAGTCCAGTCTTAGCTATGGAGTCACAAAACTCGCCACGCCCCCAAACACATGAATAAGCTGGGGGGGGTGGTGGTACAGGCCTTTAATCCCAGTACTTAGGAGCACTCAGGAGCAGAGGCGGGTGGTTCTCTGTGAGTTCGAGGCCAGCTTGATCTTCAGAGTAAGTTCTAGGACATATAGGGCTACACAAAGAAACTCTGTCTCAAAAACAAAACAAAGTGAAAAAACACTCTAACAAACAAAAAATAAAACAGATGGGAGCTGGGGCATATAGCTCAGCAGTAGAGTACTTGTTAACATATATGAAACCATGGATTATGTCCCCAGCTACACAAAAATGCAAAGGACAAAACCCTTTAAGACATTCCCATAAGGTTTGGTTTAAGTACAGTCTTTTTTTCTTTTCTCCCACCCAGACAGGAACATGCTATTTATCCTTGACTGGCCTGGAACTGGTATATTGACCTTGAACTCACAGAGATCCACCTGCCTCATCAGCCTCTATCCTGAGCACTGAGATTAAAAGTGATAGCCTCCATGCCTGGTCTGTCTTTTAAATCTGACTTATTTTTTGTGTGCTTCTGTGATGTATGTGTGTACACATGTGCATACACATGTGTGCATATGTATTCAAATACCTGTGGAAGCCAGGGGTCAACATTGGTTATCTTCCTCAGTTGCTCACCACCTTATTGTTGGAGACAGGGTCTCACAGAACCTGTAGCTCATTGATTTGGCTAGACTTGCTGCTGCAAGCTCCAGGGTTCTGCCTGTCTCCACCTCCACCTTCTGGGGTGGGGTTACAGGCACTCACTGCTGTGCACAGCTTTTTACAAATTATTGACTGAGCCACTGACCCTGCTTGTGTTTATTGAGACAGTTTCTCCATGTATTTCAAGCTAAACTTGAAGTTAGTATGTAATCCAGATTGACTTTGAATTTACAGCAATTTTCCAGCCTCATTCAGCCTCCTAAGCGCTGCTGAGATTACATATGTCTTCCTCCTGCTGCTGCTGCTGCCGCGATTGCCGCTTCTTCTTCCTCCTTCTCTTGTCCCTTCTCTCCTCCTATCCCTCCCTCCTTCCCTCCCTCCCTCTCTTCCTTCCTTCCTCTTCTTTCTTCACATGGTTTTCCTGTGTAACAGCTCTGGCTGTCCTGGAACTCACTCTGTAGCCCAGGCTGGCCTCGAACTCACAGAGCTCTGCCTGCCTCTGCCTCCCCAGTGCTGGGATTAAAGGCGTGCGCCACCGCCGCCCAGCATCACTATTTCAATCAGCTGAACCATCTAAGCAGAAACAGGTGGCTATCAATCTTTCTCATCACAGGATTTGAGTATTTTATTCCAACTAGGACCATTGGTAGAAATAGTCTTACCTTTCTCTTCTGTGGTCCCTGTTTTGGATAATTCTTTTCATTACATTCATTTTTTTATTGTGAATTTTTTCTTTTATACTTATTTACTGTGTGTGTGCGCGCACGCGCGCAGACATGTGTCACAGTGTGCATGCCTGTGTAGGTCAGATGGAAAGTTGTGAGAGTAAGTTCTCTTTACCTTATAAGGTCCCAGGGTCCCTTAAACATAGGTCCTCAGGCTTGGTGGCAAGTGTCTTTACCCACTGAGCCATCTTGCCAGCCCTTGGAACTTTCTACCTAAGTGTGAGTTCTGTGTCCCTCCCTCGCTCCGTTTTTAATTATTTTAAAGTTTATTTTTATGTGTGTGGGTGGTTTCCCTGTGTGTATGTGTGTGCCATGCCTATGGACATGGTGCATTCTCCAGGGACAGAAGAGAGCAACCTCTAGAACTGCAGTTACAGACAGCTGTCAGCTGCCATGTGGGTGCTGCCAGTTAAACTCAGGGCCTCCGGAAAAGCAGCCAGTGCTTTTAATCACCGAGGCATCTCTCCATCCTCTCTGTCTCTTCTTTGAGACTGAGTCTCACTATAGCCCAAGTTGGCCTAGAACTCACTATTTAACCCAGGCAGGCCTCGAACTCAAGATAGTCCTTCTGCCTCACCTTCTTTTTGTCACCATGCCTGGATTTTTTTTTTTTTTTTTTGAGATCAGATATATATTCCAGGCTAGTCTTGAACCCCGCATCACGAGACCCCCGAGCAAGACCACCACAGAGCCGGTAGCCAATGCAAAACACACAGAGGTTTATTGATAACCAGCAAGCCTGGGCTTGGTCCGTGTCCAACATCGGACACAGCCGGTGGAGGAGGATGGCCCTGAGCTCTCAGGGTGAGGGGATTTTAAAGGGAAAAACCGCAAGCAGGGTGGGACAAGCCTTTGCGTCATATGATTGGGTGAGGGTATGTAACCTTTGAATTTACTGGTTGGGGGTTACAGTTATCATTTTTGGGAAGGCCTGGACAAGTCCCAGGCTCTGTCCTTGAGCTGCCATGGAGGCTGGCTGGCCTAGCATGTACTGACTGTGGGGGCTGACTCAATGGCCCAGGATCTGTCCTTGACTCATGCATGTAGCTCTAAGCTGGTGAGGGGTCCCAGACAGTAAACAATTGACTGAACCTTGAGCAGTCAGAGTACATGCAGATAGGGAGCTACTGCAAGGACTGTGTCTTTTGTTCATGGCCTTCCCAGAAACTGCTCCTCAAGTCTCAGGAAACTGCAACTGAGGCCTGATCTCTGAGAGAAGACTGAGCAGCCTGTTATGGGATCTGCTTGGTCCTTTCATACTCCTGCCTCAGTTTCCCCAGTGCTGCGATTACAGATGTGTCTTACCAGACCAGGATTTTTTATTAATAGTTTTATTAAAGTTTAATATCATAAAATTTCATTTATTTTAAGTGTATAATTTAATGATTTTAACATTTATAGACTTATGTTCTTGTGAAAGTATTAAACTTCAGTTCTTATCCTCAGTCTATTAAAATTATGTCTAAAGCTAGGGATGGTGGCACACACCTCTAAAACTAGCTCTCAGGAGGCAGAGGCAGGCAGATCTCTGAGTTACAGGCCAGCCTGGTTTATAGAGTGAAGAGTTCCAGGATAGCCAGAGCTATACAAAGAAACCCTGTCTTGAAAAATAAAAATAAAACAAAACAAAATTATTTCTAAATTAGGTGTGGTGGCTCATGTTACATGTTCAAGGCCAGCCTGGGCTATGTAGAAGTCCAGGCCACCCTGGGCTACAGTATGAAACTCTCCCAAAAAGTTTACTTAATTTAGCTGGTCATTGTGGTACATGCCTTTAATTCCAGCACTTGGGAGGCAGAGGTAGGCAGATCTCTGACTTCAGAACCATCCTGGTCTATATAGGGAGTTTCAGGTCAGTCAGGACTATATAGTCAAACCCCATCTCAAAAGAAAATTAAAAAGCAAGACAATTTCATTGGTTTGTGGGCTGTGGAAGATGTTTGGTCAATTGTGCCTTATTTTGGTTTTCCACCCTCAGCTGGGAGGCACTATTGGAGACATCGAAGGAATGGCGTTTGTGGAAGCATTCCGACAGTTCCAGTTTAAAGCAAAGAAAGAGAATTTCTGTAATATTCATGTCAGCCTTGTACCACAGGTGGGCTTTTCCACATAAGTATGTGGCTAGTGACTTTGATCAATTTTGCACTGATATTTTATGTGACCTCCATTTGAAGTTCAAGAGCCATAAATTGTCCATTTGTTCTTTCTTTTTAGCCCAGTGCCACTGGAGAACAAAAAACCAAACCCACACAGAACAGTGTCCGTTCGCTGAGGGGCTTGGGTTTGTCTCCAGATCTGGTGAGTTAAGCACAGTGGGTAGGGAAGTTTGTCTCTAAGGTCTTTTGGAGTAGGACCTCCATTTCACAAGCTAGAACACCCACTAAGAATGGTTTATTTATTCTTTGGTTTTGGTGCTGCGGATGGAACTTAGGGCCTTGCACATACTAAGCACGTGGTCTACCTTTGAACTATACCCCCACCCCCATACCTTAATCTTTAACCTAACATCTGAGTCATTTGTCCCTCCTGTGACAGTAAACTTTGTATCTGGCATCCAGGAAACAAGGATTTCTTTATCCTTAAATTGGCTCCATTTATAGCAGACAAGATACAACAATGCACTGTCATTTTCAAGGTTCCTGGCTCCTTCAGAGTGAATGTGAAGCCTTGAGATTTTCCTGAGTCCCTTCAAGGACTGGCTGTCTTTGCTCTGAGCTTTCGTGTTAGAAGCATTCATGTGTCCCTATAGCAGGTAACCCCGGTACAGCCAGCAGCTTGTCCGGGGGCCACAACACAGCTGCCTTCTTTTTGGTTTTTCAGGACAGGGTTCTCTCTGTCTCTGTCTCTGTCTCTGTCTCTCTCTCTCTCTCTCTCTCTCTTTTGAGACAGGGTTTCTCTGTGTAGCTTTTGGAGCCTGTCTTGGAACTCACTTTGTAGACCAGGCTGGCCTTGAACTTAGAGATTCACCTGTCTCCGTCTCCCAAATGCTGGGATTAAAGGCGTGCGCCACTACCACCCAGCCCAGGTTTCTCTATGTAATAGCTTTGGCTGTCCTGGAACTTGATTTGTAGACCAGGCTGGCCTGGAACTCACAGAAATCCCCCTGCCTCTGCCTTCCGAGTGCTGGGATTAAAGGTGTGTGCCACCACAGCCCTGTACAGCTGCATATTTTTCTAAATAAAAATTTATGGACACACAATTATTTATTTACATATAGTCTGTAGCTATTTTGACACAGCCAATAGTAGGATCCTTAGTGCTTTCCCTGGAAAGCTACAATGTCTCCTGTGGGACCCTTTAGTGAAAGTTTGTTAACTTCTGACCTACCCCCTCTTCTATATAATGAAACAGCCCTGTAGAGCTTTAACTTTGCCAGAGCTACTTGATGTTTGGAGTTCTTTCTGGTAGATTTCTGTTGAACTTAGTGAGAAGTGCTTATGCTAGTGACCAGACCAATTTCTCATGCTACAGAGGAATGCCCAGAGTGAACAAGTGCATCCTTGCTCTAGTCTCTTGTAGAAAAACAACATATAATGACTTTCTGACAATGAATTGGGCAGTTTGATCAGCCCTGTTCCCATTTACTGACCTGTGCATAACTGCCTTTCCCAGATTGTCTGCCGTAGTTCAGCACCCATCGAGATGGCTGTGAAGGAGAAGATTTCTATGTTTTGTCATGTGGACCCTGATCAGGTTGGTGCTTGGTGCTCCTTAGATTAAAAGTTGTTTATTCACTTTGTGTGTGTGTGTGTGTGTGTGTGTGTGTGTGTGTGTGTGTGTGTGTGTGTGTGAGAGAGAGAGAGAGAGAGAGAGAGAGAGAGAGAGAGAGAGAGAGTGAGCTTCTGCCGTGACCCGTGTGCAGAGATCAGAGGACAAATTTGTGGATGGAATCCATTCTCTCCTACCTTTAGGTTGGTTTCAGAAATCAAAATCAAGGTGTGAGGATATGTGGCAAATGCCTTTACTCAATGAGCCACAGGGTCTCATGTAATCCAGGCTGACCTGGATTCCTGATTCTCCTATAGGTCATGTGCTGTAAACAGTCATGAGCTGCCCCTTGAAGCTCAGGACGGACATTTTAGCTCAGTGAACTTGTAGTAAGAGAACTGTGTGCTGTCTCGGTAGCACTTTTCATGCTTTGTTCCGCCAGGGCACGCACTGCTGCTTCATTCGGTCTCCTTTTGTACCTGTTACAGCTTAATACACTTTAACCCACAGTGTGCTGATGTTCATGCTATGTTTTCAGATCGGATAAGTGGCCCAGCTGATTTCATTTCTCCATAAATTAGCCTAATTTAGGCTCTGGCCTTCTGTCTGCAGGACTTCCAACCTGGTTTTCTGACATTTAGATTTCCTTTTTCTTTCTAGCTCTTGCTCCCAGTAAGTTCATGGTATGAGGGGTTACAGTTTATAAAGAGTGGTGTGACTGGAGCTCAGGAACAGGGTGAGGCTTGCTAGAAAGCCTTCCTTCGAGCTCTAGGTTCTCTTACAGATGCTTAATGGGGTATCTGTACTCGGGGAGTGAGCTGATAGAGTCCTCTGCTTGAGCCTTCCAAGCTAAAAGAAGGCTCTCTCTCTCTCTCTCTCTCTCTCTCTCTCTCTCTCTCTCTCTCTCTCTCTCGTCTTAATGTCTGCACCAATTTGTTTTGGTTCAGTTGTTTGTGTACACTTCCTCTTGGTAGACAGTGCTTTGCATGTGGATTAAGCAAATACAGCCTGGTTTCCAGAATAGAAAAAGATAAATAAAACATTTTGCTTTGGATTGCTGAGAGCTTAGAGAAGGAAGATGGAGTTCCAACTGTGGCTGTTGTGGAGTCTAAGACCTGTAACAGTGATCCAAGTCTCTTTTATTTTTTAAGAATTATCTTTATTATTTTGAGTTTATATGTATGTGTGTGGGTTTATACAAGTGAGTACAGGTTCCCAAAGAGATTGTGGCTATCAGATCCCCCTGAAGTTACAGGTGGTTTCGAGCTGTCTGATGTGGGTGCTGGGAGTCTAACTCATGTCCTCTGCAAGAGCTGTCAGTACTCTTGACTGCTGCGCTCTCTCTTCAGCCCCAGTGATCCAGTCTTGTTTTTCTTCTTCTTTATTTATTCTTCAGACAAGGTTTCTTGTAGTTCAGGCTGGCCTCAAACTCTCTATGTAACTAAAGATGACTTTGAACTCCTGAGCCTCCTGCTTCCACCTCCCAGGGTGTGTGTCACAGCATGGTGAATGAGTAAATAACTCTGCTTTTTACTTGATGAAGTTGCAGTTGCCTACAGATATAGTGGTTTTTTATGTGTATGAATGCATGTCTGCACGCATATTTGTATACCATGTACATGGTTGGTGCCCAGAAAGGCTAGAGGAGGGTGTAAGATCTGAGACTGGAGTTACAGACAATTGTGAGCTTCCATTTAGGTTCTGGGAACCAAATTTGGGTCCTCTTGAAGGACAACAGCTGTTAAGCCCCCTTCCACTTTTGAGACAAGGTCATCAGAGTCTAGCCCATACTGGCCTCAATTTCGTGATCCTCCTGCCTCAGTCTCCTGAGTGCTGAGATAACAGGTGAGTGCCAACATGCTGAGATTTAGGTAGTGTTTTTGTTTTTAGAATGGGTGTCATGTAGCCCAGATTGGACTGAAACTGATTCTCTTGCCTCTATTTCATAGGTACTGAGATTATAGGAATCCACCACTGTGCCTGCTGATTTTGTTTTCAGTGTTGGTGATACTAGAAAAGTCCTCCAACACTGAACCCCAACCCTCTGAGATTTAGTTTTGATTAGTAATTAGGATGGAGCCACATATTGGTGACATCTTGGCACTTGGAATTGCCCTGGTACATGCACAGTAATGCACTTTAGTCTGACTAGCAAGTTGGCAATATTCAAACCAGTGAAGAACTCTTGATTTTATAGCTGTGGTGTTGGGAAAATCGAACCCAGAGTTGGAAGAACATTTTTGGCGTTTATTTAGGGTTTGGTAGATTCTTAAATGCCTCCAGGTACCCTGTCTCGTGTTCTTGAGAGGATGTTAAAAGCCGTTAGGTCTAGTGAAAACCACTATAGCTTAAAGGAGGTCTTTTAACAGGTGTGATCAATTTCCCTATGGTCAATGTGCCTTTGTAAATTTACCAGAGAGAAGGGATCGGGAACAAGGTGGCAGACACCAGGCAAAAGCAACTACAGCAGCAGGGGATAACAATCTTATACACACTTGTACACGACAAGGTCCATCTAAGTGTGGTGCTTCTGAGGCCACACTGGGCAGTACACGTATGCCATGTCAGCGCACTATGTTTTTATTTTTTAATTTTCTTTCTTTTTTTTTTCCAAGACAGGGTTTCTCTGTGTAGTTTTGGAGCCTATCTTGGAACTCACTCCATAGACCAGGCTGGCCTCGAACTCACAGAGATCCGCCTGTCTCTGTGTCCCGAGTGCTGGGTTTAAAGGCGTGCACCACCACCGCCTGGCTTATTTTTAGTTTTCTTGAGACAGTGTTTCATGTAGTTCATGTTGGTCTCCATCCTGTTACACAGAGGAGGGTGACCTTGAGCTTCTGATCTTTCTGCCTTAAGCTCCCCCAAATGCTGGGATTTCAGGCATGCATGACTATGCCCAACTTTAATAAAAAATGTTTTTTAGGGTTGGGGATTTAGCTCAGTGGTAGAGCGCTTGCCTAGCAAGCACAAGGCCCTGGGTTCAGTCCTCAGCTCCGAAAACAATCTTTTTAAATTACGTTTGTGTGTGAGTGTGTGCATTGTCAAGGTGCCTACGCAGAGGATCCAGCTCAGGTCATCAGGCTTGGTGATAAGCTCCTTTACCTAGTAACACCCACACCCAACCCCCCCCCCCCACCAGCTTTTATATATAAACAGGGTCTCAGTTGCCTAGACTGGGCAATATAATAGATGCTGGCTTTGATCCTCTTGCTTCTGCTTCCCAAATGCTGGGATTAGATGTTTGTGCTAGCCTGAGGTATTTAAAAAAAAACAAAAAACAAAAAACAAAAAACCTAAACCCAAATAAACCAAGCAGGGTCTTATTTAGCTCTGTCTGGCCTCAAACTAGACCAGGCCTGTTTCCAGATCCTGTTTGTTGGGATTAAAGGTGTGTATCACCACACCTGGCTTCTCCAGAGATATGTATATATGTATGTATGTATGTATGTATGTATGTATGTATGTATGTACGTATGTGTTGGGGTGTTTTGTTTGCATGTATGCCTGTGCACTATGTGTGTGCCTGGTCCCTCAGAGACCCTGGGACTAGAGTTACATGATTGTTATTAATTGCCATGTGGATGCTGGGAATTGAACCCAGGTCCTCTAGAAGAGCAGCCACTTAACCACTGAGCCATTTCTTCAGCCCTTTCTCCAGAGTTTTTATTGGAATATTTGTAGAGAGGCATGGTTAGTTGATTATTTGGCCATGTGTTTGAGCTCAGTCTCCACCCTCCTTCCTCTCCCCAGATAATAGTTGGCAGTCCTCTAATCACTTGGTTGGTTTTTCTTTGGTGGCCATTTGGAAGTTTTCTCAGCTCTACCAGGAATCATTTCTGTTGCATAACAAAGACACTTGCTTCACTCAGGAAATTTGAGAGGTTTTTGAAGCTTGTGCTAGGAACTGGTGACTAAGACCAGACAGTTCCAGTCCTCCCTCATCATCTGCAAGGGATTGGTGGTTCTAGGACTCCTCAGGAATATCAGATTCCTCCAGTGCTCAAGTCCCTGCAAGACAATGGTGCGGGTACTTTCTGCCAAGCCTCACAATCTGAGTTCCAGTTTTCATGACCGTCTCCTGCAAATTGTCTTCTGATCTACACACACACACACACACACACACACACACACACACACACACACGCTGCATCCTCGAATGCTCTCTCTCAAGAAATGTAAAAAATAAAACAAAACAGGTGCAGTACTTGTATATAACCTGTGATAGCCTCCTAAATACTATGTCTTTAGATGACTTACACCCAGTATTATGTCAAAATGATGTAAACAGTACACAGTATTGTCTAGGGAAAAGTGTATGGACATGTTCAGTATAGATTTGCTATTTCCTGATCCATATTTGGTTGAATCTGCTGATGTGGAATCAATAGATAAATACATATGCTAGGTTATCTATTTTTCATATGTATGTACATATATAATATACTATCTGTGTATTTTATTATACAGTCATATCCAATCTTGCAGAACTCAGAGCTTTATAATTAAACTAACTTTGTGCTATTTCTGACTTTTTTTTTCCGAGACAGAGTTTCTCTGTGTTAACAGTCCTGGCTGTCCTGGATCTTACTCTGTAGCCCAGGCTGGCCTCAAACTCACAAAGATCCACCTGCCTCTGCCTCCCAAGTACTGGGATTAAAGGCGTGCACCACCAATGCCCAGCTAATTCTGACTCTTGTTTGTTTACTGTTTTTTCTTTCTTTCTTCCCTTCTTCCATTGACATTCTTTCTTTTGATTTTTTTTTTTACAAGATTTCTTTATTTTATATGTGTGAGTGTTTTTCATGGATCCTCAGGAACTGGAGTTAGCGATTGTCTTATTCACTGTTCTATTGCTGTGAAGAGACACCATGGCCAAGGAAATTACTTTGTTGTTGTTGTTGTTGCTGTTGTTTGTTGTTTGAGACAGGGTTTCTCTGTGTAACAGCAGGAACTTGCTTTGTAGACCAGGCTGGCCTTGAACTCACAGAGATCCCCATGCCTCTACTTCCCAAGTGCTGGGATTAAAGTGTGCACCACTATTCCAGGCCAACCAATAAGATAAGGCATTTAAATTAGGGCTTTGCTTATAGTTTTAGAGGTTTAGTACATTATCATCATGGTGGGAGCATCGCAGCATGCAGGCAGGCACTGGAGCAATACCTGAGAACTATATCATGATCCACAGGCAGAGAGAGAGAGAGAGAGAGAGAGAGAGAGAGAGAGAGAGAGAGAGACAGAGAGACAGAGAGAGAAACAGAGAGAGAAACAGAGAGACAGAGACAGAGAGTTCAACAAGGCCACACCTACCTACTCCAACAAGGCCACACCCACTCCAACAAGGCTACTCCTCCTAATCCTTCTAATCCTTTCAAACAGTTCTACTCCCTGGTAACTAAGTTTTCAAATATATGAGCCCATGAGGGCTATTCTTATTCAAACCACCACAGTGATGGTTGTGAGCTACTTTGTGAGTACTGAGAGTGAAACCCAGGACCTCTGAAAGAGCAACAAATACTTTTAGGTGTTTAGCTATCTCTCTAGCACATATTCATTCATTTATTTATTTTTGTATTTTTTCCCCCTTAGTTGCTGAGGATCGAACCCAGGGCCTTGTGCTTGCTAGGCAAGCGCTCTACCACTGAGCTAAATCCCCGTCCCCCTTATTTTCTTTCCTTCATTACTGCTCCTTCCTTCCCTCTCACTCGCCTTCCCTTCTTTCTGAAGTTGTATTTTGCTGTTAGCTGAGGCTGGCCTTGAATTTCCCATGGTCCTCTTGCCTCACCTTCCTGGGAAGCTGGAATTAGGCCTGTGCCCCAACATGTAGCTTTCTTATTTTAGTATTAACTATTTCTCGAGTTTTGTCTTATTCCAACGGTGTATTAAGAAGGATGTTTTATTATCATTGATCAGGTCATCTGTATCCATGATGTTTCTTCCATCTACCGAGTGCCTCTTCTTCTTGAGGAGCAAGGCATGGTTAAATATTTTAAAGAGAGATTGGACTTGCCCATCAGTGATTCAAGTAAT
This sequence comes from Onychomys torridus, assembly GCF_903995425.1. Classification (NCBI taxonomy): domain Eukaryota; kingdom Metazoa; phylum Chordata; class Mammalia; order Rodentia; family Cricetidae; genus Onychomys; species Onychomys torridus. The sequence continues at coordinate 60,862,946 of NC_050466.1, read as the reverse complement.
TTGCTTTTCAAGTGGAAAGCCATGGCTGACAGGTATGTGAAAGGAATTCTTTATGTAAAAATTTTTTTGACATTGATAGGACTTCTAAAAACTTCTGATTCTTTCCAGATTTTCTCAGTCTTTATAAATGCATGGGAAATTAGGACTGCAGGATTACAGATGAACATAGTATAGCATCTGCCTTTATGTACGTTTGAACTGAGTTTCTCTTGCTTTTGTGGCAAGTTCTCTATTGACTGAGCTATCACCCTGGCCTCGTTACCTAATTTTTAATAATTGTTGGGCCTATAGGTGGAAGTAAAACCTACTTTAAAGGGCCAGTATGTCCTCTTTACAATTTTGTATGTGTATGTTCTGGTGTGGATGTATCTAAATCTGTTGTTAGAGTATTTCTCTGTGTTCTTTGAAGATTTTTGGAACTGTTGACTTTGCTGAATTTAAACCCAAGTCAGTTAAAGAGATTTGGATTCTCATCTGTGCGGTGGTGGTGCACACATTTAATCCCAGCACTCAGGAGGCAGAGGCAGGTGAATCTCTGAGTTCGAGGCCAGCCTGGTCTACAGAGTGAGATCCAGGACAGGCACCAAAACTGCACAGAGAAACCCTGTCTCAACAACAACAACAACAACAACAAAAGAGATTTGGATTCTCAAAGGAATATATATATATATATATATATATATATATATATATATATATATATATATATATACCTGGCTGGCCTCAAACTCATAGAGATTTGCCTGTCTCTGCCTCCTAAGTGCTGGGATTAAAGGCATGTACCACCACTGCCCAGCTCAAAGGAATATTTTTTTTTTAGGAGCAGAGGATCGAACCTAGGGCCTTGCGCTTGCTAGGTGAGCGCTCTACCACTGAGCTAAATCCCCAACCCCAGGAATATTTTTAATTCTGGAAGTTTGATTTTTTTTTAGATTTATTTATTTATTATGTGTATAGTGTTCTGTCTACAAATATCCCTGCTCACCAGAAGAGGGCACCAGATCTCATTATAGATGGTTGTGAGCCACCATGTAGTTGCTGGGAATTGAACACAGGACCACTGGAAGAGCTGCTAATGCTCTTAACCTCTGAGTCATCTTTCCATCCCCTGGAAGGTTTATTTATATATTAATTTACTTTTTATTTACTGAATATTTCCTCCACCTTTTTCTTTATCCAGTCCTGGGGCCAGAACTCAGGGCTTTATGCATGTTAGGCAAGTGCTGTGTTGCTGAACCACATCCCTACCCTGATTTATAGTTGTAAGTGTTAGAGTTTTTGTTTGATTTGGCTAACATTTCCTAAAGAAGGTAGTTTAAGTGGGAAGTTTGGTTCTGCTATTACCATTCCGTCTGGCAGTGATTTGTTGTTTGTTTGGTTTTGTCTTGGGATAGTCTCATGCAGCCCATACTGGCCTTGAACTCCTGCTTCTGCCTCCAGAGTACTGGGGTTATATAGGTATCCACCACCATTCCCAGCTCCCATCCAGTAGTTATGTATCTTAAAAATTCTTATTTTAGGGGCTGGGGATTTAGCTCAGTGGTAGAGCACTTGCCTAGCAAGCATAAGACCCTGGGTTCGATCCTCAGCTCTGGCAAAAAAAAAAAATTAAAAAAATTATTATTTTAAAATTGCATTCATTTATTTTGTGCAAATGCACACTTGAATACCAAGACAGCTTCATAGGAGTTGATACTCTTTCCTTCCTTCAGATCCTTAATTGTATTAGTAAAGACAAGGCCATTTTTTTGAGCTGAGGATCGAACCCAGGGCCTTGTGCTTGCCAGGCAAGCACTCTACACTGAGCTAAATCCCCAACCCTGACAAGGCCATTTTTGTAAGTTCTTTTTGTTGTTTGTTTTTTCCCCCCAAAACAGTGTTCCTCTTTGTGGCTCTGGCTGTTCAAAACTCATTCTATAGACCAGAGTGGCCTCAGACTCAGAGGTCTGCCTGCCACTATCTTCTGAGTGCTGCGATTAAAAGCATATGCCGCTACATCCACTTTAGAAGGTTCTTGGGGATTTAAAGGCGTGAGCCTCCATACCCAGACAAATTTTTTCCTCCCTTTGAGGATTGAACCCAGGGCTTCAAACATACAAGCCTTAATATGTGAGCTACATCTCCAGCCTGGTGGGGACCCATTCAGCCCACCACAGTCTTCAAAGTCAACAGAGATGACAATATCTGTATCATTTGGGCAGTAATGTTGGTTTATTAGTAACTGCACTGTATAATGGCCACCCCTTCACTGTAGTCTGTGGAGCCATGGAAGGAGTCAGTGAGAGGGCAGAGCAGCTGCTCTGATAATGCAAGTTCACTGCCACTCAGAGTCCTGGTTAAAGTGGCTATGTTCCTTTCTGGGGACCCCAGGCCGAAATGAGATACCTCTTCCCACTTTTGGGACCTGCCCATGATGTGTGGGCTTGTCAAGTAGACTCTCCTCCCCATTCCTCAACAACTCACAGTAGTATCAGAAGCCTGCCTTACACATCTGTGATAGCTGTGTCAATCCTGTGAGGTGAACCTTTGGCTGATCTGGGAAGTGAAAGTTTACAGGGAAAGTCAATATAAGGATGGGCTTAGGACATCAGCCAGCTAGCACAGCAGCCCACACCCTGGGGTGTTTGGTTCATGCACTCATCTGTCTATCTATCACCATGTGACTTTTGTCAAGGAAGTCTGGGCATGAGTAGAAGGGGAACCTATAATTGCCTTTAGTGTGCTGCCTTTTGGGTCAGAGCCATGTCCTTCCTCTTTGTGGGGAGAAAGGGAGGCCTAGCTAACTCTTGGCACACTGGCAGCTGCGATTGCTAAGTAGGTGTACCACACCTTGGGACAAAATAGCTGCTTCTTGTGGAATCTCTAATATTTGGCTTGAGATTAACTTGCTTTCGGTTATCAGGAATTCATCATCACCGTTATAATCTTCATCATCATCATCATCATCATCATTTTGTGATACTGGAGTTTGAACCCAGGGCCTCATGCATGCTAGGCAATTGCTTTACCACTTCTGGCCACACACAAAGCAAGATAAAACTAAACAGAGTTAAAGGCTTGATACCCTTCCCTCAGGTCTTTTATTATGAATCTTCCTGGGAAGTCTTAACCTTTCTTGTTACATTTAGTCCCTTAGTTTTTTTCTTCCACCCTGCCTAGTTTTTTGTGTTTTTAATTTATTTTATCTTGATGTTTTTGAGGCAGTGCCTCACTGTGTAGCTCTGACTAGCTTGGAACTCAATATGTAGATCAGGGAGACCTCAGACTCAAAGTGATCTCTGCCTGCCTTTGCCTCCTGTGTGCTACCTTATCTGGTTTATTTTTTATTTTTGAGGTGCAATCTCATGTATCCCAGGCTATCCTTGAACTCACTGTATAGCTGAGGATGATATTGAACTTCTGATCATCCTGTCTTCACTTCCTGAGTGCTAGGATTGATGACAGCTGTGTTACCAGCATTCCCATTTCTACATGGTGTTGAGGATCAACAAACCAAGGGCTTCCAGCCTGCTAGGCAAGCACTCCACCAACTGCCACATCCTGGCACTCAACCTGTTTTTGTTTTTACATCTGTCTGTGCAGTTTTGCATGTGTGTATGTTAGGGTCACACACACATTTATGTACATGTGTGTGGCAGTCCAAGGTTGATATCTCATATTTTCCTCACTATCTGCACTTTATATATTGAGATAGGTCTCTTGCTGATTCTGGGCCTTGCTGCTTCAGCTAGTCTGGCTAGTCAGCTTGTCCCGGGGAACCTATCTCTACATTCTTTGCTCTGGGATTACAGCCGGCCACTATACTCATCCTGCATTTATACGAGTTCTCAAGATTTCAAGTGTTATACCCACTAAGTCATATCCCCACCTCCCAGTCTGTTTTTGATACTGGTTTTTTTTTTTTGCCCACACTGCAGATGAAGATATATGAAAGGGGGATCCCTCCTTATGGTAACATTTTGCCTCCTTGTTTGGGGCAAGAACTTGCTTCAAAGCATTACAACATCATCTACATACCTAACATCTGATCGCCATATTTTTCATATTCTCTAAACAGATTTCCTGACAAAAGCAACACTGAAAATTGTGTCTATAATTGTGAAATGTGATTGAGTGTCTTTTGTAGAATGGAATTTTCTCATCAAAATGATCTAAATGTCCTGTAATATTTTAAATAGTTCTCTTAGCGCTATTCTTCAGACATGTTCCAAATAATCAGACTTTAGTGTGCCAGTTGGGAATGTGATAATTTTAATGTAGACAGCTTTGAATGCATTTTCTCATATGATGTCACCTTATAAACATACTTGATTGTTTCCTGTTGACAAGTACATTGCATTTTCTTATATAGTGTTACCTTATAAACTAATTTATGAACAGCTCAGTGTTTATGAGATAGCTTTTTAATTTTTTTGTTTTGATGCTTTAAGTTTTTCTTTGATAAACTCTGAGATTTATATCTATACTTGCTTATGAAAGCCAACATTGAGGATTCTTGGGGTTTCTAAAGAAACTGTTTTGTTTTTAATCTTTGTGTGTGTGTGTGTGTGTGTGTGTGTGTGTGTGTGTGTGTGTGTTTGTGTGTATGCATGCATGCACACGTGCATTTGTGCTACCATGTGCATGTGGGGACAGAGGACAATTTCCGGGGACTGTCTCCACCTCCTATCTCATAGGAATGTTGGGATTACAGATGTGTATTGGCATGCCTACCTTTTTACATGGTTTCTGGAGATAAGAGTTCAGGTCCTCATCCTTATGTGTCAAGTGCTTTACCCACTGAGCCATCTCCCCAGCTCTTCTTATGTTTTTGAAATCTAATGAGCAGATTTTGGCATGTTGGAGGAGATATTTGTGTGAAGTACACTGAGTGTTTTATCTGTTTCTAAAGCTCTGAAAAGTACCTTGGAATAAGAGCAGTGGCTGCACTGTTGCTTGTGATGTTTCATAGTGTACATATGGACTTTGGGCTTGTTTCCCATCTCAGGTATGAAAGACTGCAGAAAATATGCTCCATTGCCCTGGTTGGTAAATATACCAAACTCAGGGACTGCTATGCTTCTGTGTTCAAAGCACTGGAACACTCAGCCTTGGCCATCAACCACAAGTTGAATCTGATGGTGAGTCCCAGCCTGCTCTTCTAGTTATTTCTTTATTTTATTTTTATTTATTTGTATGTATAGCTATGTTTGTGTGTGGGTGTGTACATGTGAGTGCAAGTGCACAAGGGAGGCCAGAGACATTGGATCTCGCTGGAGCCGGAGATAGAGGTGGTTGTGAGCCGCTTGATATGAGTGCTGGGAACCCAGCAGTGGGTGCTCCTAACTGCTGAATGGTCTCTCCAGACCTCTTCTAGACAGTCACTCCAGTATTTTGTATTCTAAAGAGGCAGATTGGGCTGGGTTGTGGCTCAGTGCTAGAGTGTTTACTTAGCATGATCAAGGTCCTGGGTTCCATCCTCAGCACTGCAAAACAACAACAAAAAACAACATACAAACACAATTTACTGTTGTGTTGCTGTGAAGAAACACATGGCCCATGGCAACTCTTTTTAATTGGCAGCTTGTTTACAGTTTCAGAGGGTTAGTCCATTATCATCATGGAAGAAGCATGGCAGTAGGCAGGCAGGCTTGGTGCTGGAGAAGAAGCTGCGAGCTCACATCTTCTCCATCAGTTGCAGGCAGAGAGAGGAACACTGGTTCTGGCATGGGCTTCTGAAACCTCAAAGCCCACCCCCAGTGACACACCTCCTCCAATAAGACCATACCTCCTAATCCTTCTCAAACAGTTCCATTAACTAGGGACCAAGCTTTCAAACATATGAGTGTATGGGGGACTGTTCTTCAAACCATCGCAACTGGGGATGTGTCTCAGTGCTGGAGTGCTTACTTAGCATGATCAAGGCCCTAGATTCCTTCCCCAGCACTGCAAAGCAAATAAACACAATTTATAAATTCTCAAAGAGGCAGATTGTGATGAAGGGCTTTTAAGTCCAAGCACTGTATGGAAAGTTGAAAAGGAGGACTGACAGCACTCAACATACAGTTCTAGCCATGTCTAAGATTTATGATAGCCAGAGAATACAAAGGAAAATCAGCAAATGGAAGAGTCTTATGGCGTGGAGTCTGGGGAAAGACAAGTGCAAGTTTACCAGAGGCCTTCCCAACATGAAGTTACATAGATTCAGTTGGAAGTCCCCCAGTGATGACCTGTGATAACATATGTAAAGTGCTCCTTACTAGGAAGCTCAGTAAAGAGTCAGTGCCCACTTCATTTCCTTTCCTTCTTCTTCTCCCTCTTCTATCTCTCTGTCCATCTCCCTCTCTTTCTCCCCTTACACTTTGTGGTACTAGGATTGAACCTAGGACTTTGAGCACACTAGGCAAATGTTGTATCACTAAGCTATATTCCTAGCCCTCTTTTAATTTTATAGTTTGAGACAGAGCTTTGCTAATTTGACCATGCTGGCCTTGAATTCACTCTGTACCTTATAAGATCCTCTGGGAAGAATGAGGCCTCACTGAGCTCCTTCTAAGCTAGACTAGCTCTCAGTTATTGAATAACTGTTAGATAGCTGTGTAAGATGAATCTTAAAAGGTCTTATTAGTAAAAACCTGGAGCTAGATATTGGGGTAAAAACTGAGAGATCAGGGAAGCAGAAAGAAGCCACAGCCACATGTTCTTATCAATAGAAATCCTTAGACAAAGAGAGGCCTACTTCCTGTAGACCCACACCTATATGCCTTTCTGTCCCTGCTTTCTTACTTCCTCTCTCTGCCTAGCTACATCACTTCCTGTCTGTCTGTACAGACCTCCAGACCTCTATGGTTAGTGCTGGGATTAAAGGCATGTGCTACCACACCTGGCTCTGTTCCCAGTGTGGCCTTGAACTCACAGAGATCTGGATGGATCTCTTCCTCTTGAGTGCTAGGATTAAAGGCATGTGCTACCACTGCCTGACCTCTATGTTTAATATATTGGCTGGCTTTTCCCTCTGTTCTCCAGATAAGCTTTATTAGGGTGTACAATATATTGGGGGACACAATATATCACCACATAGCTGTAGTATTTTTGAGTATTTATTTTTCTTAAATGTTTCTTTAATCTTTTGGATTTTTGATGTTGTTGTTTTGTTCTGTTTTTTTTTTTTTTAGTACATAGACTCCATCGATCTGGAGCCAATCACCAAAGCTGAGGACCCTGTGAAATTCCATGAAGCTTGGCAGAAGTTGTGTTTAGCTGAGTGAGTACCAGGGACTGTCCACATGAGGAGGACAATGTCATTGTGCTTTCTCTGTAATTATTCCACTTGTAACAGTTGCTAACTTTCATGCATTTGGAGTATTTAAGTCCTTGTGGCCTTTGTAGGTGGTTGTGCAGCTTTCATGCCACATTGCATTCAGGTATACCACACGAGCTTAGGTGACATGGGCAGTAGGAGTGGTTTTCTTGGGAGATGGTGGGGAGACTGCATTGCAGGGAAAGAGTGCTGATTTTACCAAATGATGCAGTGATGACTACTACATACATAAAATGAAGTACAAGCAGGACCTTTCTCTGATTTTCTTTTCCTGTGTCAACTAATTTATTTATTCATTTTTTTAAAGATTTATTTATTTATTATGTATGTATGAGTGCAGGCCAGAAGAGGGCACCAGATCTCATTACAGATGGTTGTGAACCACCATGTGGTTGCTGGGAATTGAACTCAGGACCTCTGGAAGAACAGCTAGTGTTCTTAACCTCTGAGCCATCTCTCCAGCCCATTTATTTTTATTTTAATTAATTAATTAATTTACTGCTGAATTGGGGTCTGTTTAGCCCAGACCAGCCTGGAAACTGTGTATCTTGGGATGACCTTGAACTCCTGATCCTCCTGTCTCCACCTCCTAGGTTCAGGGTTTACAGATATGCACTACTATGCCTAGATAATGGGGCACTAGGGATAGAATCCCAGGGCTGTGTGTTAGACAAGCACTAACAATTGAGCTGTGTTCCAAGCCCTTCCATGTGTTCTGGTTCTTCCCTCCTTTCTCCTTTCTTTCTGTAAGTGATTGAGAGAACCCTGAGGGCAGCATTGGGTCTTGAGGTTACCATGACTTTCCTGGTTTTTCCTTTGAACTGTTTTTTTTTTTTTTGAGACTAGCTTTCTCTGTGTAGCCCTGGCTATCCTAGAAATTGCTATGTAGACCATGCTGGCCTCAAACCCACATAGATTGAACTGTTGTTTTTGTTTTAGCTTGAGTGTTTTCTCTAGCCATGACGTTTTCACTCACTTTTATTTAATTGGCCATTGACATCATAGGCTGCTTTAACTCTTTCTGCTGATGGAAGAGAGCTGAAAGTTTTGATATAGTCGTTTGAACCCAGCTGGGTGTGATGGTACATACCTGTAATCCCAACACGTGGGACCCAGAGTTCAAGTCTGGTCTTGTCTATAGAGGGAGTTTGGGGCTGCTCTGCACTTCATGAGTCCCTGTCTTGGAAATTTAACAACAACAACAAAAGGACTTTAACCATTTTTAATTTTATTCATTTTATGTTTATCCCTCTTTCTTCCTGTCTACCAGTCCTCAGTAGAACTCTTTTTTTTTCTTTTTGTTTGTTTTGTTTTGTTTTTCAAGACAGGATTTCTCTGTGTAATAGCTCTAGCTGTCCCAGAACTCACTCCATAGACCAGGCTGGCCTCAAACTCACAGAGATCCACCTGCCTCGGCCTCCCAAGTGCTGGGATTAAAGGTGTGTGTCACCATCGCCTGGTAAATTCTTTTATTTTATATTCTTTTACTTACTTGTTTTTGTCTTTTGAGACAGATCTCATTTATATAGTCCAGCCTGGCCTAGACTAATTCTGAATCCTCCTGCCTCCGTCTGGAGTGCTGGGATTGCAAGTATGTATTATCACACGTAGTTCTCAGTGTAGTCTTTGTTTTTGGTTTTCATTTACTAGTACAGACTCTTGTTGTTTAGCCATAGTCAACTAGCCTGGAACTTGTAGCAATCCTCCTGCTTCTACCTTCTCCCTTCAGAGCGTTGGGTTATTAGGCATGTACTACCATGATTGGCTGTCTGCATTTTTATTGAGTAGAATTTCTCAGTTACTATACTCAGAAGCCACCAAGACCTATCAGAAAATATATATTAAAGTCAGTTATGAGAAATTGTCTGTCATAAGTTCCCCATAAAGTTGAGATTCAAAGGTGTTTAATTATGTAATCTATTCTGAAAATAGACCTGAGACATTCACTGGTGGTTGTGCCAAGCACTGAGTTTGAGAACATTGTATATAACTGACGAAGACACGAGTTTTAAAAAGAAAAGTACTATGGGTTGGTGAGATAGCTTATTAGGTAAAAGTTCTTGCTACAAAGCTGATAACTTGAGTTTGATCCTTGGCACCCACATAATGGAAGGAGAGAACCAACTGTTACAGGATGTCCTCTGACCTTCATATACTCACTGTGGAATGTACTTGCTTGTATACATGGGCACACATGGACACACACACACACACACAGATTATTAATTAATGAAAAGTATTTTTAAAATGGTGGATGGTCAACTTTACTTTTATCTTGTGTTAATTTCAGTGGTATTCTTGTGCCTGGAGGCTTTGGAATCCGAGGAACATTGGGAAAACTCCAGGCAATTTCTTGGGCAAGGACAAAGAAGATTCCATTTCTGGGTAAAATTTTTGTTTATTGATCCTATGAGTTTTAAGGTTTTTTTTTTCAGTGCTGGGAATTGAACCTGGGGCCTTCAGGGTACATGCAAGGCAACTCTGCCGTTGAGATGTATCGCCATCCCTTATTCAGGTTTTTGACATAAGGTAGGTGTCATACCTTAGTTGGGGTAACATAATAAGGTTTGTTCTTGGGAAGGTGTGAACTTAGTTTTGAAAGTCAGGTACCAAATTGTTTGCCACAGGGCTTATCACATTGAATGTGGCTCCTAGCTTGCTTTTGTAAATAAAGTTTTATTGTAACACAGCCACCCAATTTTTTTGCATATTGCTCATGGCTGTACAGTTGGAGAAGATCAAATGAATTGTAAAGCCTAGAATTATTACTTATAGTTTATAGCAAACTTTTGCCTCTGATTAGCAAGCAGCTGGAAGAAGTCTGTCTCTGTATTCCTCTTACCGGTCCCCTTAGCACTTGCAGCAAAAAGCCATTCTGCAGAACTCTGTAATAACCTTTCTGTTTGAAAAAGAATTGCTTAAGCCAAGTATGGTGGCACACGCCTTTAATCCCAGTACTCAGGAGGTAGAGGCAGGCAGAGCTCTGAGGTTGATTGAGGCCAGCCTGGCATATAAAGTGAGTTTTAGGATAGCCAGAGCAATACAGAGAAACCCTATCTTGAAAAAACAAACAAACAAACAAACAAACAACAACAAAAAGCAAAGAAAAAGAAGTGCTTAAGTGGAAACTTTGTGTGTGTATTGTGGTATTGTGGTACTGGGGATGAAACCCAGGGCTGTGTGTATGCCAAATAAGCACTCTACTACTGTGCTGTACCCACAGCTCTAAGTATTCATTTTAGAGAAGATAATACAAAAAAATCAACCAGTGCCACAGGAGTAGCTCTGTTAAAGTTTTCTTAAAGCAGGTCTTTTTTTTCTTTCTTAAAAGAAATGAGGTCTTACTTACTCTCTTGTCTAGGCTGACTTTGAACTTCTTGGTTCAAGCTATCCTCCTATGTCAGCTTCTCAAATACTGGGACCACGTGCATGTGTCACTGTGCCTTCAGAGGCAGATCTTTTGATGCTCTTGTTTCAAATGCAAAGCCTAGTTTTTTAACAGTAAGGCCAGATGACATGGGAGCTGGATGTGCTAAAGGCAGCTCTGCTGCTGGAGATTCAGGTCGGAGGGCATGGAGGCCCAGTTTCCCACTGTGTGGAAGGGATTCTGGTGGGCTTATAAATTGAAGGGACGCTCAGCAGAATGTTAGATGTTAGTTTTTTCTATTACCTGCTCTTTTCCTGGGTACTCCAGACTCTTGAGACTCCTTTTCCAAAGAAAAACCAGGATACTTGCTTTGTTTTATCCTGACCTAAGCTCATTTGGGCCATTGTTACTTTTTGCTTTTTAACAAGAAGGGGTGTTCAGGTGGGGGAACTAGCACAGTGGGCAACAAACATCCTGATTTGATCCCCAACACCCACATTAAAAGCTAGGTATGACTGTACATGCATATAACCTTAACACCATGTGTTGGGGGGTAGGGAGACAGGAGGGTTGCTGGGCTTGCTGGCCAGCTAGCCTAGATTATTGACAAGCTCTAGGTTCATTGAGAAACCATGTATCAAGGGAATAAGATAGAAATTGATAATACAGGGCACCTGACTTACCCTGTGGCCTCTGCACTTGGATATGCACTATCACCCACATGTGCATATATGTCATGTACACCACCAATGAAAAAGGGCATGTGTAGTAGTTACTTTTCCATTGCTGTGATAAAACACCATGACCAAGCAATTCAGAGTAGAAAGAAGGAAGGGTTTATTTGGGGCTTAAAGTTCCAGAGGGAGAGGAGTCCATGACCATCCTGGTGGGGAGCATGGTAGCAGGTAAGCAGGCATGACATTGGAGCAGCAGCTGAGAGCTCATAATTTTGATCTGTAAGCAGGAAGCAGAGAGAGTGAACTCAAAATGGCAAGTCTTGAACCTCAGAGCCTGCCCGAAGTAACTTTTCTTCCAACAAGGCCACACTTCCTAGTCACTCCCCAAACAGCCTCCAACTGGAGACCAAATATTCAAACTTATGAGCCTTTGGAGGCCGTTCTCATCCAAACTACCACAGGATGTTTTCATACAGGGTGTTTTATGGAGCTCAAGCTGGCCTTAAAATTGCTATATAGCCAAGGTGACCTTGAACTCTTGATCCTCCTGTCTTCACTTCCCTAGTGCAGGAGTTTTGAACATGGTAGGCAAGCACTCAATCAACTGAGCTACAGCTCTGCCCTTCATAGTTTGTGTTTTTTTAAATCTCTCTCTAAACTCAGTTTCCACCTAAACTTGGTTAAAGCTCCTGATGTGGTGTTCATTATACAGAATATTTGCAAGTTGTTCTTATGTCCCCCCTCTCATGTGTGCCCTTTATTCTTGTTTTTATTTTGTGCAGTTAAAGGCATGTAAGTTGAATAAAGACAAAATGACCAATAAGTACCCTGTTTTGTTTACCTTGTATGTATGTCTGTGCACCACATGGGTACCTGGTGGGCTCTGAGGTCCGAAGAAGGCATTGGATTCTCTAGAACTAGAGTTCCAGAGGGTTGTTAGCTGCCGTGTGGGTGCTGGAAACCGAAACTGGCTCTTCTGCAAGAATAACAAGTGTTCTCTCTTTTTGGTTTTTCTGTGCTGCGGAGTCATTTCTCCAGCCTCAAGTGCTCTGTTTTATACAGTACATGTTATATCTGGTCTGTCAATATAGAAAAAATTATATAAAATGGCCAGTGAAATTCTTTTCACATTTTTGTTTTAATCTATTTTTCAAGCTTTTGTACATGTATATAGTGTATATTGAATATATTTTCTCTCATATTCCTATACTCAAGTAAGCCCTGAACTTGTGTAGCTGAGGCTCGCTTTGAACTCCCAATCATCTTGCCCATACCTTGCATGTGCTAGGACTACAGATATGCATCTCTGTAACACAACATCATGTCTCTTAATGCCCTAGCCATATGTAACTTTCTGAAGTTCCTTGAGTACTCAGCCATTTCCTGAGTACTCAGTACATTAATCCTGGCATGCTGTTGCATTGATGGCTTCTCCCCTTGCATCTCCTGGATCACATGTATATTGTCTATAGCAGTGTCTGGAATGCTTCTTGCTGTCTGTTTATAGAAGGAAGTTGGTGGGCTGCAGTGAGTATGGAGATAGATTTAAAAGCATCTATATGGCAACAGCCCTGCAGTGACCCAGGCTTTATCTTCCACTCATCTTTTTTTTTAAAGATTTTATTTTAGGTGCCTTGGTATTTTGCTTGTATGTGTGTCTGTGTACCACATGCATGCAGTGTCCTTGGAGACTAGAAGAGGGCTTTGGATCTTCTGGAACTGAAGTTACAGACATTTTTGAGCTGCCATATGGTGCTGAGAACCTCAGTCCTCTGCAAGAGGACCAAGTGCTCCTAACTTCTGAGCCACCTCTCCAACCCACTTTTGCATTTTTTGAGCACCTGCTCAGCTTCATTTTGTGTCTCCTTCCCTGTTTTCTGCCATGCACCTGCCCATAGCACCTGTGTCAGCTCCTTCTGCTCCTTTTCTCCCCAAGATTAGCAGCCCCAGCTCCTTAGGAGGCCAGCCTCAGACTGACCAACCTCAGTGGACAAGGCTGTATTTTGGTTGTGAAATCTTGAGAAGCAGGAATGTGAAATCTCAGCCCAAGGAGACTTCCTCTTGAGTTGGGGTGTTGTTAGCCATGCTCTGGAAGACTCAAGGTCTTTGAAAACAGCTCTGCAGTCCACATCGGTACCTTGGTTTAAGAGCACCTGTGGCAGATGGCATATTTGTCTTCTGGGAGCTTGTCACTTGCTCATCTGCCTTCCAGTTGCTTCTTGCTCACCTCTGGACCTTAGGTTGCTCCTTTAGTTTTAACCTCTATCATTCACTGGGTGCTAAGGGGATCACGGGGAACAAAACAGGAGGTCTTCCTCTCTTGAGGTCCCCATTGTAAGAGACTTCGGGAAACAATTGAACACAAAATGTCTCTAGATATAAAACATGCTCATGTGCTTCTTCTCCTAATAGGAATTTGCCTTGGGATGCAACTGGCTGTGATTGAATTTGCAAGAAACTGCCTGCACTTGAAAGGTAAGTCCAAGATTTACCAAGAACCTTTCATTTCAATCAAGAACATGTGTCAGCAATGTTGGTAAATCATGAAATGTCTTTATCTTTAGATGCTAATTCTACAGAATTTGAGCCAAACACTCCGGTTCCATTGGTAAGTGGCTTGTTGTTGATCTTTCTGGGTCCAGTCATTGTCATTGTGTTTCAGTTCTTGCCTAGATCCCTAAGGGGTAATTACTGTTTTCTCCCAAGAGCACCAGAACTTTAAAAATTACACATGAATTTATTATTTCCTATTATTTTTGGTTCAGAGTACTTTGTTCTCACTAGTCTATCTTGCCAGCTGTGCCTTGAAGAAACACAGCTCTGCCTGACTTGTCTTTGCAGCAGCTTTCAAGCTTAATGTTTAGGAAAGGATTAAATTGACTGTGACAACAATTTATAACAGCTAATATAAATAAATGAGCTGTTTCTCCTATAGTCTTGTCCCCAGTCTGCCTATTTTCCATGGTGGTGGCCATTTATCCTTCTAAAACAAATGTGACATCCACTGTACTGCTGGTCCTCACCTGCCAGTTCCTTTTCCCCCAAGATTCTCAGTCATGGGGCTCGAGAGATGGTCTAGTGGCTAAGGGTGCTTGCAACTCTTCCAGAGGACCCAGCACCCACAGTAGGCAGCTCATAGCCACCCATAAGTCCAGTTCTAGGGACCTGTCACTGTCTTCTTGCCTTTGTCTGCATCCATGTATGTGTGCACACAAATAAAGAAGAAATGGTTGGATATTTGTTTCTTTGAGACAGGGTCTCATTATGTAGTTCTGTCTGTCCTTGAACTTAGAGATCCACCTGCCTCTGTCTTTCAAGTGCTGGGATTAAAGACAGGTGCCACCATGCCTGACTATAAATGTTTAAAAAAAATCAGGATCGTTTGCCAAGCAAGCCTGAAGGCACTCACATTTCATCACATGCTGCTTTGTTCATCTGCCCCGTCATTTCAATTCCTCCCACACTCAGGGGTTCTGGTTTGGACAAGCTGAAGTAGTTGTTTTCAGTTTTCCCGTGGAGATTCCATATACCTTAGATGTCCCTCTTGTGGTCTTCCCCCTAGAACCCCAACAAAACAAATGAAGGATTGAACCAGTCATTCTAGGAAGGCTTTATTTCTGTGCCTTTGATTTCTTGCCACACTCATTAACAAATCTTGCCTTTAATGCTTGCATTGGCCTCTGGCTTGCCTGGCTTGCCTGGCCATCAGTTAGTTGCCTGTCTGTGTATATCCAGCTACATCCTTGCTGCGAAGCACCCCTCTCTAATAATCAGGGGCCTTCATATATTGGTTATACTCTTCTTGGTTGGTTTTTACTTTTACTTATTTGTGTGTGTATGTGTGTGTGTGTGTGTGTGTGTGAGAGAGAGAGAAAGAGAGAGAGAGAGAGAGAGAGAGAGAGAGAGAGAGAGAGAGAGAGGCACGGACGAGAGGGACTGTTTGCAGTTATTGGTTTTCTTCTGCTGCTGTGTGTTCTGGGGAATGAACTCAGGTTGTTAGGCTTGTATGGCAGACATTTTTAGCCCATTGTGCAATCTCATAGGCCCTTGTTTTGTTTTAGATGTGGTCTCACCATATTCTAGGCTTACCTAGAACTTACTGTGTAGCCCAGGCTGGCCCCAAACTCACAGAAATCCTTTAACCCTAGTCTCTCAAGTGTTGGGGTCACAGGTAGTAACTGCCATGCCTAGTTCTCTCTGTGGTTTTTTAAAAAAAATTATTTATTTTGTGTGTATGTGTGTGCTCTGGAGCACGTGTGTGGATTCATGTGCCACAGCATGTATGTGGAGGTCAGAGGACAACTTCCAGGAGTTGGTTCTTCTGTGCAGATACTAGGGATCAAACTCAGGTTGTGAAGCTTGGGGCTGGTGCCTTTTTGTTGGTCCTTATGTTGTTACTAACATCCTACAGATTGTAATGAGACATTAGAAGTGTCTCATTCAATGTGCTTTAGGATTTCACAGATCTATGTCACTTAGCCTGGCAATCAATTTTGGATCACTTTACTTCTTAAAGAAATTCCAAGGCTTGGGATGTAGTTCAGTTAGTAGAGTGTTTGTTCAGTGTACATAAGCCCTGAGTTCCATCCCCAGCATGCCATAACTGGGGAATGTTATTACTTGTCATATGTTAGGTGCTAGATGTTACTAGCTCTGTCCTCAATTATGACACTAAAATTTTCTCCAGATATTACCAAATGGTGGGAGGGAAGAGGTAGACCTGTCTCCATTAAGAATCATTGACTTTGAGCTCAAATGATGGCTCAGCAATTAAGACTGTATACTGCAGATTGGGCTGGGTGGGACATGCCTTTAATCCTAGAACTTGAGTTGAGGCTAGTTTGGTCTACATAGTGAGTTCCAGAACAGCAAGGACTACATAGAGATCCCCTGTTTAAAAAAAAAAAATGTGTACTGCTCTTGCAGAGGACCTGAGTTTTCGATCTTAGCACTCCCAGTAGACATCTCACAGCTGCCTGTAACTCCAGCTCCTAGGTATCCAGTGCCTCTGACCTGCACCTATGTACATGCCTACACACAGATGCATAATTAAAAATAAAATAGTCATTGGCTTGGAGAAATCTAGTTCTGTTCCTAGTTCTTTATACTAGTTACTTTTCTCATCTCTGACTTAATTCATACCCCACCCTAACAGCTTAAGGGAAGAGTGTTTGTTTGTTTGTTTTTTGTTTTTTGAGACAGGGTTTCTCTGTAGCTTTGGAGGCTGTCCTGGAATTCGCTTTGGAGACCAGGCTGGCCTCGAACTTACCGAGATCCACCTGCCTCTGCCTCCCGAGTGCTGGGATTACAGGCGTGCGCCACCATCACCTGGCATTTGCATTTGTTTGTTTTTTAAATTGAGATGGGCTCGTATGGAACCCTATGATGACCTTGGACTTCTGATTCCTTGGCTGTTTCCTCCCAAGTTCTGGGATTCCAGGTATATACCATCAGTTCTGGTTTATGTAGTGTTGGGGATGGACCCCCAGGGCTTTGTGAATGCTAGGGAAGCACTCAAGCAACTTAGCTACCTCCTGAGCCTTGAATGGTTTAATTTGCCTCACAGTTTGAGGAGATATAACCCATCAGGATGGAGAAGGCATGGTGGTGAGACCATGTTGGTAGGTGCATGAGGTGGTTTGTTTCATGCTGTAGGCAGACACCAAGTGCAAAGCAAAGCTGGCCTGTTAACCCTCATCCCATTCTATCTGCCAACTAAGCCCCTCATCCAAAAGGTTCCTTGCCTTCCCTAAATAGCGCTAAGATGGGGGGCAAGTGTTTAAATACAGGAACCTGTGAGGGTGCATTCCATACTTGCACCATAACATTCATCTACTTCTCCACCTTTCTGTATAGCAACTATTTGTTTGTTCTTTTGTTCTTGGTTCATTCCATTTAAGAAATGAAATTTTATTTGAGTGCATGTGTGTGTGTATGTCTAGGCACATGTGCCACAGTTTGCCTGTAGTGGTGGAGAACACTTTTATGGGACTCGGCTCTCTCCTTCTACCATATAGGTCTTATAGAGAGAGGTCTTGGGGGTAGAACTCTGATCATTAGCTTGGTGACAAGCATCCTTATCTACTGGGCCATCTTCTTTTTTTTTTTCCAGAGCTGAGGACCAAACCCAGGGCCTTGCACGTGCTAGGCAAGCACTCTACCACTGAGCTAAATCCCCAACCCTCCTTTTTTTGGTTTTTAGAGACAGGGTTTCTCTGTGTAACAGTCCTGGCTGTCCTGTCCTGGAACTCGCTCTGTAGACCAGGCTGGCCTCAAACTCACAAAGATCCATCTGCCTCTGCCTCTCGAGTGCTGGGATTAAAGGCGTGTGCCACCACTGCCTGGCTGTCCACTGGGCCATCTTGTCAACCCCATTTTTGCAGTTTTTTAAAAAATATAAATAGGGGCTGGAGACATGACTCGGCAGTTAGGAGCACCTGTTCTTGCAGAGGACCTGGGTTCAGGTCCCAGCACTCACATGGCAGCTCACAATCACCTATAACTCTAGTACCAGGGTATTTGATGCTCTCCTCTGGCCTCCATGGGCACCGTATGAACATGGCACACTTACAAACATGCAGACAAGCCGGGCGTGGTGGTGCATGCCTTTAAACCCAGCACTCGGGAGGCAGAGGCAGGTGGATTTCTGTGAGTTAGAGGCCAGCCTGGTCTACAGAGTGAGTTCCAGGACAGGCTCCAAAACAACACAGAGAAACCCTGTCTCTAAAAACCATTAAAAAAAAACCAAACAAACATGCAGACAAAACACTTATGAACGTAAATAAAAAATCTTGAG
This sequence comes from Onychomys torridus, assembly GCF_903995425.1. Taxonomy (NCBI): domain Eukaryota; kingdom Metazoa; phylum Chordata; class Mammalia; order Rodentia; family Cricetidae; genus Onychomys; species Onychomys torridus. Next base: position 60,844,806 of record NC_050466.1, on the reverse strand, counting down.
ATTAATTAAAAATAAAAACAAATGTGTATGTCCATCTGTGACTTCTCCCCTTTTTAGATACATCATAGCATATTCTTCTCATTTTTTTTCTTATTTGCTTTTTTTCACTTGGCATTATATGCTGGAGATCACCCCATGGAAGGGTATAGAAATATTCATGCCTTTTTATAGTTTTCAATTCAAACCATAATGAACCATCAATTCCCAGCCAGATGGTACTTTTAAACCTGATACTCAGAAGGCCTCATATCATCAAAGAGTTCCTTAGGAGGCTTTAATAGAAATGTATTTCCTGAGTAATGGCTGCAGTGGCTCTGCCGGGAAAATGATGGGTTTTCTTCTTCAGGAGATACGTTAGGACCGGAAGGGATTTTGCCAGTAGGTGCCGCTATTAGACAGCGTTATCGAGGGTAAGTCTTGGCTGACTACTCTTAGCTCTCTGTATGTGTGCACAAAGAAAAATTGATACACAGGATCAGAAAGTTAAATATGTAGAAAAGGTTATCATAAAAGGACTTCATTCACCTTATATTGTGTTATTTTTCTTCTACAGAGGCAACTACATTTTTTTGTTGTTATTAGTTCAGGGACACGTGAGTGCATGCATGCTTGTGTGTGTGTGTGTGTGTGTGTGTGTGTGGTGTGGTGTGGTGTGGTGTGTGTGTGCGCGCACATGTGCGCGCGTATGCACTAGTCCATATGCATGGATGGATCTGTAGACTTTTTGGGGAGAGGCAGTACAATGAATGGGAACGCAAGGCACCATGTATACTAGCTAAGTGTCCTACCACTGGGCCACACCCACAGCCCCTTTAGCTAGCATGCTTAAGACATTGTTCCCACCTTATACATATCACATATCATTGTGTAAGGACCTTTTACAACTTGTCTAGCTGTATGCACTATGGGCCTGATGGTATTTATTGCATTTATGGTATTGTGTTTATAGTATTGTATTTAGGTTGTATTCTTTATTTTGTTAACCTTAAATCACTCTACATTTTGACCTCCATGTACAAATATGTTACACAAGCACATCTGTGGGATGAATCCATAGAAGGGAATTGCTAAGTCAGAGGATGTGTGCATTTTACATTTCAATGGCTCCTATACACATAAGAGAGATGAAAACAATAAAACCTAATTGCTATTGAATGTCTTTATGTGCTGAGATCACTTTGCTGGAGAAAAATAGCCTTAAGAGCCAGCAGTTGTACTGATGGCTGAAAGTCTTATTAAAGAAAAAGACTAAGGGGAATGGAATCATAAGGCAGCCAACACCACAATGCCAGAGGAGTGACTTTACTTGGGTGGATAGCAATTACTTAGTGGACATACTCATTCCTTCTCTTTTAGCTAAAGAAAGTAAACATGTTGGAAACCAGGAGATGCTTTTAGGATATGTCTGCTGCTAAAATCTGTTTTATTTCATTGGTTGTCATGACCCCACCCTTTTTTGGCATGCAAGATAAGTGTTATATTGCTTATAAAAATCATTGGAGACACTGTTATTCAGAACGGACTTTTAACAGGCACACATAAAAGGAGAAATAGATTTTTTCCAAGGGCTACAATAGGTGCTAAGTCCAAGAGTACCCAGGAGAGAGAGCAAAAAATTTGTTATATTATGCCATTTCTCTGATTTATTCACAAGACCTAATAGAACACTCTGGAGTTTTGTAGAATACTTGTGGATCTGCAGCACTCTGGTCTTCTTTCTGATTTAAAGTTGTTTCAGCTGCTTTTAGAGGAGGCTTACCAGGAACATAGCTAGCTGCCTTATGTTCTAACTGTATCAATCTAAGGGACTAGCTGTTAGACAGCTCTCTGGTAGGCAGACAGACAGGCTTTAGGTAGATTAATGTACTTTTCACTTCAACATTTAAGATGGCTGACTTCCTGAGTCTTCTCTCTTCTAGACAAAGACTTGGTAGGCTGTTTTTGGTGGGACTCCCAAATCTCCTGGGAGAGGTTGGGGCTTATGTAGTGGTAACAAGTCAGCTTTTTTTTTCTTTGTCTAGATTTTCCAATCCTCTACAATAGCCCAAACCAGCCAGTTCTGAGAAAGGGAACCCCCAATATAAAAGTTTCAGCTCTCCATACAAACTCAGATTGTGGGTTCCTGATCCTCTCTCCCACTGGACACTCTGCTTTTCCTTCTTTTTTATAAGTCAGTGGAGAAAAAGAATCTGTTCCCACAACCTTGCCATGATGGTATCATTTGAAATCAGGCCTATAATCTTAGCACTGAGAAAGCAGAGGCAGGAGGATAATGAGTTTGAGGCCAGCCTGGGCTGTAGAATATGTTCTAGGCTATCCTCAATCATATAGTGAGACCTTGCCTCAAAACAAAACAAAAACAGACAAATAAAACCAAAATAAGCAGGGAGATGGTTTAGCAGGTAAAAGCACTTGCCACCAAGTGTAATAATCTAAGTTTGATCCCAGAACCCACATGGTGAGAAGAGAGAACAGACTCTTTGAAGGTGTTCTTTGATTTCCATACATGCACTGTGGCACTTGCATACACACACAAAATATGTAAAATATAACAAAACATTATTAAAAAACAAATGAAAATGAATTTGTTGTTGGTTGTTTTTTTTCTTCTCTTTTGGGGGGCTCACTACCCAGCTCCCAAATAAATCACACACAGAGGCTTATTTTTACTTACAAATGCCCAGCCTTAGCTTGGCTTGTTTCTTGCCAACTTTTCTTAACTTACATTATCCTGTCTATCTCTGGCCTTGGGGCTTTTATCTTTCTGTATACCTTTTCTTTCCTTGTTACTCTGTGTCTGGCCGTGTAGTTAGTTGGGTGGGTGGGTGGGTGGCTGGCTGGCCCCAGAAGTCCTCCTCTTTGCTCTCTTGTTCCTCCTCCTCCTCCTCCTCCTCCTCCTCCTCCTCCTCCAAGATTTCTCCTTTTTTTAATTCTCTCTGCCTGCCATCCCTGCCTGTCCTTTCTCTCTCCTGCCTCGCTATTGGCCATTCAACTCTTTATTAGCCCATAAGGTGTTTTAGACAGGCACAGTGACACAGCTTCACAGAGTTAAACAAATGCAACATGAAAAAAAGTAACACACCTTAAAATAATATTCCCCAACATGAATTTATGTAAAATATATGTAACACCATGAAAACAGAATGCAGGTGCTGCCTTCAAAACGTACATGATCACTCAGATGGTGGTATTGGTAAAAGAAAGAGGAAAGGGGCTAGAGAGATTGTTTAGCAGTTAAGAGTGCTTCTTGCTCTTCTAGAGGACCCAAATTTTGTTTCTAGTACCCATATCAGGCATCTCACAATTCCCTATTAACTCTAGCTCCAGGAGAGCCAACTCCCTCTTCTATCCTCTTTGGGCACCTGCACATGATGTAGACACAGATGCATAGACATACACCTTTTTAAAAAATGAAAAATGGGAGATTAGAAGTTTTTTTCCTTGAAATTATTTCATTATTTTACGTGTATGAGTGTCTTGCTTCCATGTATGTTTGTATATAACGTGTATGCTTGGTGCCCTGGGAGGCTAGAAGATGGTATAGGACCCTTTGGAACTGGAGCTACAGATAATTGTAAGCAGCCATGTGGGTGCTGGGAACTGAATCTGGGTCCACCTGCTTTTAACTGCTGAGCCACCTCTCCAGCCCCAGGTTAGAATTCTGTGACTGAACCACTCATGGGATGGCTAGACGTGTTTTAGCAAGGTGCAAATGGACATCTGAGATTGTAGTATTTGATAATATTCTGATCGGATTTCTTTACCATGGTTATGGCTTTATTTATCCCTTTCTGATCTAGGATGTTTTAGAGTTAAGATTAATTTGACATCTGATTTGTGAAATAGTTACAATTAAAAGCTGATTCCTGTGAAGGGTAATTTATGTTGCCTTCAGTTGAAGCCCTGTTTGAAGTATTTCCTTTGGCTTATTTTCAATGACTTCATATGCTATGCAAATTAAGAGATTTTTAAAAAACAAAAACAAAACTCAAACCAGCCAAACTACAAGAAATCCCCCCAAAGACCATATCTCTGTAATCCTAGCACTTAGGAAGTGGAGACAGGAGGATCAGGAGTTTGAGGCCAGCTTGGGCTATATGAGACTGTCTCAAACAAACAACAGATACCCAGACAATCCACTCCAGAGTAACTGTTAAGGCAACTTACATTACTTGGACATTTGATTTACTTTTAAAACATTGAAGATTTTCTACTTGACAAAAAATATAGAAGGCCTTTGAGAGTTAGTTTGTGCTTAAAATCATTTTTTCCCAGAAAGGCAGTTATAAAGAATACAGCTACAACAGGGGAAGAAGTAAGTGTGTGTGTGTGTGTGTGTGTGTGTGTGTGTGTGTGTGTGTGTGTGTGTGTACTGCCTGTGTGCAAGCACATAGTGGCCAGAGGAAGATGTTGAATGTCTTGCTCTACCACTCTGTACCCTATTCTCTTGAGACAAGGTGTCTCAGTGAATCTGGAACTAGACTGGCCAGCAAGTCTCAGTGATCTTTCTATCTTTATCCACACAATGCTGCAGTTATAGGCACATGTGTGGTGGCACCTAGCTGTTTACATGGGGGCTGGGCATTTGAACTTAGGTCCTCATTCTTGTGGAACAAGCACTCTTACCTATTGGACCATCTTCTCCACTCCATCTTGTTTTTAAAGATTTGTTTATTTTTAATTACTTTTGTATATGTGTGCATCTCCGTCCGTGTGTGTGTGTGCCACATGAGTAGAGCAGAAGAGGGCATTGGGTCCCTTAGAGCTGGAGTGACAGGAGGTTGTGGGCTGCCCAATGTGGGTACTGGAAACCAAATGTGGATCTTTAGAAGAGCAGAAATAGCTCTCTCTCTCTCTCTCTCCCTCCCTCCCTCTCTTCTTTCTTTCTGTCTTTCTCTCTCTCTCTCTCTCTCTCTCTCTCTCCCTCCCTCCCTCCCTCCCTCCCTCCCTTCCTCCTTTCTTCCTTTCTTTTTGAGACAGGGTTTCTTTGTATAGCATTGGCTATCCTGGAACTTACTCTGTAGACCAGGCTAGCCTCAAACTCAGAGATCCACCTGCTCTGCCTTCTGAGTGCTGGCATTAAGACGTGCTCCACACCAGTGTAGCAGCAGAAATAGCTCTTAACTGCTGAGCCATCTCTGTAGGGAAGATTCACTCTGAATGTGGGCAGTACCATTCATTCCATGGGCTGGTGTCACAACTGAATACCAAGTTAAAAAGGACCTGGGAGATGATGGCTTACTAGGTAGGGTACTTGTTGCTATGCCTGAGTACCTGAGTTCAGTTTCTAGGACCCACAAAGTGGAAGGAGAGAGTCAACTCTAGCATGTTTTCATCCTCTGACTTCCACATACATACAATGGTGCATGAATGCATGTGTGCACACCCACTCAAACACACAATAAATAAATAAATGTAATTTTACAATACTGTTTTAAAAGTTCAGAAGGAAAAAGCAAGCCGAACACTCATCTGTCTGCCTCATGACTGAGCACACAGTGTGACCACTGTGGACCTCACACTGCCACCAGAGAGTCAGTGTTATCATCCCACCTTCCTCACCTTCCACATGATGGACTGCACTCTCAGCCTGGGAGCCAGGAATGTGCTTCAGTTGTTTTGTTCACAGCAACAAGAACAGTAACTAATGCAACAATCTCTCCAGTCCCAAGTAGCCAGAAGTGGAGTTGTGTTGGTAGTTCATTTGTAGTGCTGTATTTAGGATTCGAAAGTGGACAGTTCCAAACAGTTCTCCCCGCCAGAGTATCTCCTCCCACCAACATCCAGTCATTTCTATTAAAAAATAAGTGGTTGAAATACCTATTTCTAAGGCATTTCCCATTGTGCTCAAGGTACAAAAGGCTGACAAATACATTAGCTTCAAAGCATTCATGGAGTCAGTCATTTGTTGTTAAAATTACAAATTACCCTTAAAACTCACTAATAGGCACTCACTCCAATTGTACTGGCTCCTTTAAAAAATAGCAGACTCTGTAAAGGGGTGGGGGAAGGGCACAGGAAAGGATGTGTTAGGCAGGGGCCATCATGACTGGGAGAAAAATGGTCCTTTTTTAAAAGAACATATAAAATTGTATGTATTCAAGATGTACAAATATGTAAGTTTTGCTTTTTATATACATTATGAAATGATTACTAAAATCATGCTACCATCTCCTAGCCACATAGTTCAGTGAATAGGGTAAAACAAAATTTGAGACACACTCTCTAACAAGTTTTAATTATTCAGTAGTTTATTTTTTGAGATGGGGTCTCATGTATCTTAGGCTGGCCTTGAATTCACTATTCAGCCAAGGGTGACCCTGAACTCCTGATCCTTCTGCCTACATCTCTCAAGTGCTGAGATTAGAGTTGGGTGTGGCTGTGCATGCATACAATTACATTACGTGGTGGTGGTGGTGGTGGTGGTGGTGGTGGTGGTGGTGGTGGTGGTGGTGGTGTGTGTGTGACAGAAGCTTACTTATGGGGCTTGCTGGCTGCCAGCCTAGCTCCAAGTCCAGTGACAGATCCTGTCTCAAAGGAATAAAGTGAATGATAGAGCAGGGTGCCTGATGTGCTCTTCTATTATCTCTATATGTGTGAATGTATACACACACACACACACACACACACACACACACACACACACACACACAGCCTTGCCCTGGTGGAGTCTACAGCTTTGTGAGCAGTGGAATTGAGTGGCTGACAAAGTCCTGGCAGTGTTAATTAGAAGGGTAATGTAGATGAACTTTGCTGATGAGAGGATCAGATCAGTGTAGGAAGAGAGGTTACGAAGACCAACCAAGGATATGCACCCCCACCTCCATTTTTTAAGCCAAGGTCACTATGTGCTGGCTATGATTCTGCAACAATCCTTTTGCTTCTGCCTCTTGAATCCTAGGATTACAGGGATGAATCACCATGTCCTACTTCATTTTTACCCTGGTTGAAGGTTCAACTTGAAATAGTTTTCCCTTGTTGGTATATATAGCAGTCATAGAACATATCTGTTCTATCAAAGTCCTGTGTGTGGCCCCTGCTCTTACCTGCTTTGCTGTGAAAGTCTCTGTGTCTGCCACTCCCTTGCAGAGGATACCTACTCATCTTAAAGCAGGCTGATGTTACTCTATGGTTTTGAGGGGTGGGGAATGGAACCTAGATGATCATGCTTGCAAGGCAAGTGCTCTGCCATTGAGTTCTTCTTCCTTTCTGACCTTGGATTGGCTACTTAGCATGATACCCAAGGACTTTCATGATCTGAAGCCAGGGTGCCCTCTTTATTCTGAATACCCGCCTTTTCCCCAAAGACAAAGCACATACATTCTTGGAACAACCTTTAAAATTGGTCATGAAGTGTTTGCCTGGGGTCATTCTTTTCTTTCTCCTTCTCCTTTTATTATTTGTGTAAGTGTCACTGTTTGCATATGGAGGCTGGAATACAACTTTGTGGCGTTGATTCTTACCTTCATCTTGGCATGGGTTTTGGGGATTGAACCCAAGTTGTTAGGCTTGTGCAGCAAGTACCTTTGCCCACTGAACCATCTCCCTGGTTTTCTATGGTTTAAATACTCACTGCTGCCTCTTTCTTGTATACTCCTCTCAAGGCATCAGGGCACTAGGTACAAAACCCAAATCCTATGGGAAATTCTGATTTTCCTACTCTTCCCTTCCTTGCTTATCACAGACTTAGGACCTCAAGGGACTGGAAGTTAGTATCTTTCATAATTGTTTGCCCATAGTAGATGTTTTGTACATTTAGATTAACAAATTGTTATTTGATTTTTGGTGATGCTGGGGATTGAACCTGTAATTTTGGTCATGACAGGCAAGTACTCTATGATGAACCATGCTCCATCCCTCTCTTACCTTTTTTGAAACAGTCTCATGTATACCACTAGGTTGATGTCAAACTTGCTACGTATCTAAGAATGATGGACTCTTGGTCCCCTTTTCTCTAAGATGACAGGCATGAGCCATCATGTCTATCCTTTGTTTTATATATTTGGAGCTGCACTAACATTTTTCCATGCCACAGGCTAATTGACACCTAGAACATAGGCTAAAGTGGGAGCTAGCTTGGCCTGGATAATAAAAAAAGGCACCACAAATAAACTTCAGACCGTAGACTACTGATGCCTGGCAATTGTGATGGTGTGTGTTAATTGTTAACTTGGCAGGATCTGGAGTCAGGCAGACCAGTTACCCAAGCACACCTGTAAGGGATTATTTAGCTGCCGTGCATGTCTGTGAAGGCTTGACTATCTAGACTAGGTGAATTGGAGAAGGAAGAAGCACCATAAATGTGGGCGGTACCATTCCGCAGGCTGTGGTCCCAGACTGAATAAAAGGAGTGAGCAAGCTGAGCACCAGCATTCATTGTTCTCTGCTTCCTGACTGTGGATGAAACGTGGACTGCGTCTCCAAATCTAGCTTCTAGGGTTTCTTTGCAATGATGGACCGTATCCTTGAAATGTGACCCTGCCTGAAGTTGATTTGTCAGGGTATTTTGTCACAGCACGAGGAAAACTAACTAAGAGAGGAATGAAGCTGTTACAACTAGAATGTCTAGTTCCAGCATTAAAGCATAAGCCAGTTGGCTGTTGAGGCACGTGCTAGCCCTGGAAAGGCAAAGGCAGAAGGATTTATGCAACGTTTGAGAGTAGCTGATCTACATAAGGAATTTCAGGACAGTCAAGGCTCCCGACTAAGACTGTCAGGATCATGACCGATCCTGCTTAGCCCAGGAATGAAATCTGTTAGCACAGCACATTGGTTGAATGAAACAGAGAAACCCCATCTCACCACAGATGCTTAGTAGACTGTTTATAGTGACCCCACCTGGTGCTCACAGTCTCAGAAACAAACCAGAGAGAGCTGGTACTTTCAAAGAAAGGAAAGAGTATTTTTTTACAAGCCAGTAGTAAACTTGATGGTGGAATCAGGAGTGCCATTAAAACCAGCCTCAAGGCTGTGGGTGTGGCTTAGTGGTACAGTGCGCTTTCCCAGCTTGTGAAAATGCGCGGCATTTTATCCCCAGCTTTTGTGGTGTTAGAGAAATACTCTACCATTACTGTGATAAAAGACCACTACCAAAATGAACTGGGGATAGGGGTGGGGGGTATTTTACCTACTCTGTCATCCAGGGACATTAGGTCAGGAACTCAAGGTAGGAACCTGGAGGCAGAAACTGAGGCAGAGGCCACAGAAGAGAAACGCTGCTTACTGGCTTGCTCCCCTTGGCTTGCTCAGCATACTTTCTTACACAACCCAGGACCACCTGCCAGGGATAGGATACCAAGTGAGAAGTGGTTTGGGCCCTCCCATCATCAATCACTTAAGTAAGAAAAAAAAAATGCCCCACAGGCTTGCCTACAGCTAATCAGGTAGAGACATTTTCTCAATTGGGTTCCTTTTTCCAAATGACCCTGGCGTGTGTCAAGTTGACATAAAACTAGCCAGTTCAGCTACATACCCAGACATGCTGCTCTATTTCTTGGTGGAAGGATTCGAAGTTACTTTTTTAGAATCTTTTATGCTTTATTATCATTGTTTTTTTTTTGAGACAGGGTTTCACTATGTAACCCTGGCTGTCCTGGAACTTGCTCTGTTGACCAGGCTGGCCTCGAACTCACAGAGATCCGCCTGCCTCTCCTTTCCGAGTGCTGATATTAAAGACGTGCACCAACACCGCCCAGCTCCTACTCACAATTTTTACGAGTTTGCTTTGATGACTTTCTGTGTAGGCTATTTTCTAAACTGGTGTTTGCTTTTTTGTTTGCTTTTTCCTTTTCTTCTTCTGCTTCATTCTTTTTGTTAAGAAGAGATTTATTTATTTATTATGTATACAGAGGGGGGCACCAGATCTCATTACAGATGGTTGAGCATGTGGTTGCTGGGAATTGAACTCAGGATCTTTGGAAGAGCAGTCGGTGCTCCTAACCTCTGAGCCATCTCTCCAGCCCTTCTGCTTCATTTTCTATCAGTCAGTCGTCAGTCAATCAACAGCCAATCAGTCATTCTACCTACCTGTTGGGTTTACGTGTGTGTGTGTGTGTGTGTGTGTGTGTGTGTGTGTGTGTGTGTGTGTGGCAATAGTCAGTTCCCTCCCTCCACCTGGGGATTGAACCCAGGTCATCAGGCTTGGCAGCAAGTGTTTCTAGGAGCTGCTTAATTTTTTGAATACACAACACTGATTTCAGTGGTCTGATCATTGGGAAACTTCTGTAATCATAAAATTGCAAGTATACTCTCAACATTAAGATAGATTTATTTTCTGACTGTTGAAAGGATAGAGGGCAGAGAGGCTTATCATGAAAATCAATGACTCAGCAATTACAAATTATTCTCTTTTAATTGAAGAGTATTGTTTTTAAGCATTTATTTTGTGTGTGTACCTGTGTGCGTGCTCACGTGCACACCCCATGGCACAGGTGAAGGACAGAGGACAACTTGCAGAAGTTAGTTCTCTTTCCACCATGTGGGTCCGGGGGGTCAAACTCGGGGCATCAGTTTTAACAGCCTTGACCCGCTGAGCAATCTCATGGTCTCCCTCATTTTTCTTTTTGAAAGTTCAAAAGTCCAAATAAGATAAGATACCAAGTGAGAAGTGGGTCTCTCATTCGTGCCCCATCTGCCCAGTCCCTCCTAATGTGAAACTGTCTTAGTTATTTTTCTGTGTTGAGACTAATACATGACAAGAAGCAACATTAAGAGAAGAAGGGTATATGTTGCTTTCCAGTTTGAGGGGGTACATTCCATCATGTCAGGAAGGCATGAAAGAGTGAGTAGAAGGTATGGAAATATGAGCAGAAGGCATCTTGTCACATTGCTTTCTCAGGAAGCAGGGAGTGTTCATTTCTAGTGTGTATGTCAGGGTTTTGTTTTGTTTTGTTTTGTTTGAGGCGAGGTTTTGCTGTGTAGCTCTGGTTGACCTCACCTCTAGATCCTCCCACGTTAGCCTTCTAACTGCTGGGATTACAGGTATGTACCACCAGCTGAGATTCTATATTTTAGCCCATATCCAAACAGAATTGAACATATTTCCTCCATCCCCCCCCAAGTCCTAAAGGCCTACTTATTTTGTACCCAGTGCCATTGTGGCCACCCATGTTGTATGTTCCTAACAGATCTTGCTACAAACTTGGGCTTCCAGAGTAAAGATGCTTGCCACTAAACTCCCCAGAGAGCTTGCTTGTCCCTGTCTAGCCTTTGCCCTCCTACCCATTCTCTAGAGGCACAGACTAAGTAGGTGTGGGATCCACTGACCACCTCAGGGCTACTAGGAATAAGACTGTAGCTAACTTGATGGACATACCTAGCTTACACTTGTGTGTGTGCATGCATGTGCATTCACAGACATGGCTGTGGAGGCCAGAAGACAACCTTGAGTGTTCCTCAGGTTTTGTCCACTTATTTTTTTGTTGACATAGGGTCTCTGATTAGCCTGGAACTCACCAAGTAGGCTAGGATGGCTGGCTAGCGAGTCCCAGAGATCCACCTCTCTGCAGTCCCGACGTAAGAGTGTCCCTACATCAGCTTCTTCTTTTTCTTTTCTTTCTTTCTTTTTTAAAATGTGAGTTCTGGAGATCAAACTCTGGTCCTTGTGCTTGCAAAGCAAGATCTTTACTAACTGAGCTATCTGAGGCCCCAAACTTACATTTTCAGGTTCGTTGGGTTAACCCTTCACTGGAGTCAAGGGCCATGCTTTTCAGGCAGTAATTCTTAGTTTAGGGTATGGTAATATAGAGGCCCATGTAGTTGGAAACCATTCATTATCACAGTTTCTACATTTTGAAGTGGAAAACGGTTACATTCCTTTCTGATATCAGCTACAGAAAGCAGAAGATGGCAATTTTGGCCTTAGAGTGTGAGTTAAAAATAAATATTGAAGAACATTAGTTAGAACATTGTTTTTCAGAGCCAAGGCCTTAGGCTGGCCAACCTGAGGCCATTCCTACAGTGATGAGCCTTGTGTGTCTTTCTCTTGTATTCCTTTTATTCCCTGAGGGGTCATTTGTTTCAGAGGCATAGTAAGTGTTGGGAGATGCCCTGTAGACAAGTATCTGCTTTTGGAGTGTCTTCCTTGCTAGCCGTTGAACAGAGTGAAATAAGAATTGAGATTAGAAATGATGCCAGCACTCAGAGCAAGGAACAATTGTTTTGAAAGAAAAGTAGACTGAAGGCTTTACTTGACTCTTCCGCATTCCTTCCAAGTCCTTGATAGCATTTTGATTTTCCTTGGCAACATTGTAGAAGTATCCTGGACTTTTTTCTTTTATATTTATGTATTATTTTAAAAATTTATTGTGTTTTATGTCTATGGGTGTTTTTGCCTGCATGTATCCATTCACCACTTATGTGCCTGGTGCCCAAAGAGGCCAGAAGATGGTGTCAGATACCTTGGAACTGGAGCTGCATGTGGTGCTGGAAATCCAAACAGCCAGTGCTCTTAACTGCTGAGCAATCTCTCTAGCATCTATTTTTACTTTTAATTATATTTATGCATGTGTGTCTTGTGTGTGGGTATGTGCTGGAGTTACAAGTAGCTGTGAGCCATCTGATGTGAGTGCTGGGAATTTGTATCCACTGCAAGAGCAATATGCACTCTTTGTTGTTTTGTTTTTGAGTCAGGGTTTCTCTTTGTAACTCTGGCTGTCCTGGAACTCACTCTGTAGATCAGGCTGGCCTCGAACTCACAGAGATCCACCTACTTCTAGGATTAAAGGCGTGTACCACCACTGCCCAGCAGTAATTTACACTCTTAAACACTGAGCCATCTCTTTAGCCTCTCTGGGATTTTTATTTTATTACTATTTTTTTTTTTTGAGACAGGGTCTTATCTTGTAGCCCTAGATTGCCCAGGACTTGCTATGTAGACAAAGCTGACCTCAGAGCCACAGAGAGATCCACCTACCTCTGCATCCAGTGCTGGGATGAAAGGCATGTGCCATCACATTTGGCATTTACCCTGCTTTTTAATTTTGGTGGTGCTACAGATAGAACCCAGGGTCTTATGCATGGTAGGCTAACAATCTCTAATAGTCTGTTACATTACATCTCTAGCCCCACTTTTTCTCCTACAAATATTTATGTGTAGAACAAAGTTTCTCCATTTTTATTTATCTTTTAATATGTGTTATTGTTTTGACTACATGTATATATGTGTACTACCGTGTGTTCCCGGTACCCCCACACACCAGGGAGGGTGTTGGCACCCTGGAACTGGAGTTACAGATGGTTGTGAGCCACCATGTGGATGATGGAAACCAAATCTGGTCCTCTGTAAGAGCAGCAAGTGCTCTTAACCCTTAGCTGTCTCCAGCCCCGTGTTTATTTAAAAAAGTAAAAATCTATTATTTGACTATTCATACACATTTTGTGTATGTATATGACATTATGTATTGATCATACCCACCCTCCAACTCTCCCCAGAACCTCTCCTCCCAACATGTCTCCTTCCCACCTTCATATCCTCTTTTTAATATATGTATTTTATATATGTTAAATCTAATTTGAGCCACCCACATGTGCCCAGCCTCATTTTAAAAAGTTTATTTTGTAAGGGGTTGGATAGATGACTCAGAGGTTCAAAGTACTTGTTGCTCTTGCAGAGGACCCAGGTCCAGTTCCACCCAGCCTATGGCAGTTCATTTGTCTGTAGCTCTAGTTTCAGGGGATCTGATGCCCTCTTCTGTTCTCCACAGGCATGATATGAAGGTGGTGCATATATACATGCAGGCAAATACACAAAATTTAAAAAAATCTTAAAAAAACCACAACAAAACTTTTTGTGAGACAGGGTGTGGGAGCCTGTTTTCAGGTTCCTCATGGCTTTACCCAGCAGGTCTGCATAGAGAGGATGATTGGCCCACAGGCCTGAGTGCAGGTGTCTGAGATGGTCTGCACTTGGCTGTGCTGGGGGTGGAGGTCTTTTGCTCCACCCCTTGGCGTCTCTGTAAATACCCTGAGGCAGAGACAGTTGGGGCCCATTGGCATAGGTTCTAGGCCCTCTCGAGGCTATCTGTTATTATCTGTTTATCTCCACAATCTGAATCCTTCTAATATTTCCTGCTGCTCACACTCAAGAGAACTAGGGAGCTGTGGGGTTGGTTGACAAATGCCCTGCAACAAGCTCTCATTTAGCCCAAACTATCTTTAAACTCTATGTAACAGAGTATGACCTTGAACTCAATTCTTTAGCCTATACCTCCCAAGTGCTAAGATTACAATCATGAGCCATTATACTTGGCAATATATATTTAAAAAGTTTTACTTTTAAAATTAAAAAAAAAATGAAGCTGGATGGTGGTGGCGCACGCCTGTAATCCCAGCACTTGGCAGACAGAGGCAGGCGGATCTCTGTGAGTTCGAGGCCAGCCTGGTCTACAAAGCGAGTTCCAGGACAGCTAGGGCTGTTATGCAGAGAAACCTTGTCTCAAAAAATCACCCCTCCCCCCAAAAAATTGTATTCCTTGATGGTTTTACATATGAAAATGGTGATTTTTTTAGTTTTTTCACACCCATTATTCCGTCTCTCCCGCTCCCTTCTCCCACTGAAACTCGTCTTCTTTCCACTGTCCCCTCCTCAATCAAGTCTTAGTTTGGTTTCTATGACCTACTGAGTTTATATAGGGTCTGATGACTTTTCAATCTCGAAAAGTGAGTCAGGCAACAAGATGGCTCAGGAAGAAAAAGGCGCTTAACACCAACCAGAGTTTGATCCCCTAGTCACACATGGTAGGAGAGAACCTACTCATGTTATCTTCTGACCTCCACACATGTACTGTGACCTGCTGGTGGATGCACTTGTTCATATGTACATGTGTTCAATAAACACACATTAGATAATAAATGTAAAACAAAAGATTCAGAAAAGTAAAGTAGGTGCATCAGGCTAAGCTTACTCTAAAATCTAAGTAATCAAGAGTGAATACTTGGGGCTGGGGATTTAGCTCAGTGGTAGAGCAAGGCCCTGGGTTCGATCCTCAGCTCAAAAAAAAATAAGGAAAAAATAAAGAGTGAATACTTGACAAGTATTGTTAGAGGTTTTTGCCCTTTTTTTTTTGGGGGGGGGGGCAACCAGCTCCCAAATAAATCACACATGGAGGCTTATTATTACTTATGCCTGGCCTTAGCTTGGCTTAGTTTCTAGCCAGCTTTTCTTATCTTAAATTATTATATTTTCCCATTCTCTTACTTCTGTAAATCTTACTCTTACTCCATGGCTGGCTGTGTGGCTGTGTGGCTGTGTGGCTGTGTGGCTGTGTGGCTGTGTGGCTGGCCCCTGGAGTCCTCCTCCTTCTCTGGCCCCTAGATCTTAGCTCTCTCCTCCCAGATTTCTCCTTCTATATATTCTCTCCGCCTGCCAGCCCTGCCTATCCTTTCTCCTGCCTTGCTATTGGCCAGTTCTTTATTAGCCCATCAGGTGTTTTACACAGGCACAGTGACACAGCTTCACAGAGTTAAACAAACGAAACATGAACAAAAGTAACACACCTTAAAATAATATTCAACAACAGACAAGAGAGACATGTCTTAGATTTTGCTTTATTAACAGTATCTTGCTCTCATGGCTAGATCTTTATGATTGCAAAGGATTCAATCAGTAGGTGGTGATGGGTCTCCTTGATGGCTTCTTCATTGTGGTATCTTTTTGAAAAACGCTTGGAATTCTTCGAAACTGACTTCTCCATCACCATTCTTATCTAGCTCTTCAAAGAGCTTGTCTAGAGTACTTGAATCCTGGTTTTAGACAAAAAGAATGGGTTAGGAGAAGGAAGAAAATTTAGATAGGATACTGGAATGGATCTCTGAAATTAGAGGAACTGGATTTTTCCTTCCAAGAAGGCAGCCTAGGTTTCAGTCACCTGCTACTGACAATATAATGATAGTTGTGGTTTTATGTAACATAACTGGGTTCTATCTTACTTTTTTATTTTATTTATCTTTGAAACAGGGCCCCATTATGTAGCCCTGACTAGCCTGAAACCCACTATGTAGATCAGACTAGCCTTGAACTCAACAGAGATCCACCTGCCTCTGCCTCCAGAGTCCTGAGATTAAATGAGTGAGTGCACCACCTCTCCCCGATTTAAACCATACTGATGTGGGTATGTGCATCTGTCTGTGGGCAGGGACTTGTGAGTGCATCAGATCCTCTGGAGCTCCAGGTGGTTGTAAGTTACCTGATAGGAGTGCTGGGATCTGAATCTAGGTCTTTTGGAAAGAGCATCATGTGCTCTTACCCATTGAGCCATCTCTCCAGCCCCTTGCTCTTTTTTGTTTGTTTGTTTTTCGAGACAGGGTTTCTCTGTGTAGCTTTGCGCCTTTCCTGGATCTCACTATGTAGACCAGACTGGCCTTGAACTCCCAAAGATCTGCCTGCCTCTGCCTCCCGAGTGCTGGGATTAAAGGCGTGCACCACCAACGCCCGGCTGCCCCTTGCTCTTTATAAATTTTTTTTTTCAGAGCTGAGGACCGAACCCAGGGCCTTGTGCTTGCTAGGCAAGAGCCCTACCACTGAGCTAAATCCCCAAGCCCTAAAATTTTAACATTATATAGCACATTTATTATTCTCTAATAGTCATAATCTGCATTTTGATATATTTGATAGATCTAAACTTTTTTGTTTTGTTTTAGAGGCAGGGTTTGTTTATTTAGCCCTGGCTGTCCTGGAAGAGATCTGAACTTTTTTATGCCTCTAAAAACATTCTTCATGGCCGGGTGGTGGTGGCGCACCCCTGTAATCCCAGCACTCGGGAGGCAAAGGTGGGTGGATCTCTGTGAGTTCGAGGCCAGCCTGGTCTACAGAGCTAGTCCAGGACAGGCTCTAAAGCTACAGAGAAACCCTGTCTGAAAACCCCCCCCCCCAAAAAAAATCTTCAAATTGGACATAGCAGCTCAAGCCTGAAATCCCAACAATTTAGAAGGCTGAAGTAGGGAGATTGCACTGAGTTTGAGGTTAGCTTGAACTACACAGTGAGTTTTAAGTCAGCTTGGGCTACATAGATCCTTGTTTCAAAAATGATAAAATTCTAACCATTTATCATGTATCTATTTAAAAAATATTTATTTTTTAAAGATTTAAAGAAGATTTTATGAGTATGTGCGTTTTGTCTGCATGTATGAATATGTGCCATGTGTGTTTGGTGCCCACAGAAGCAAGAAGAGGACATTGGATCTCCTGACACCAGAGTTAAAGATGGTGTGAGCAGCCATGTGCCTACTGAGACCCAAACCTGGGTTCTCTGCAAGAGTAGTAAATGCTCCTAACTGCTGAGCCATCTCTCCAGTCCCTCATCTAGCCATTCTTATGTGGACAGCTCAGTAGTGTTAAGTATATGTACTTTACTATGCAACAAATCATCCACATGCACGTGTGAGGTCTTGGGTTCAAGTCCCAGCAACACATTCACAAAGTTATTGTGAATTATAAGAAAATTAGGGAACCCCAGATTATAATGTTAATGTTTTCAGCTTTGTGTGTGTGTGTGTGTGTGTGTGTGTGTGTGTGTGTGTGTGTGTGTGTGTGTTCTAAAAACAAAAGTCATGTGGATTTCGGCTGAAGCTCAGGGATAGAGTGTTTAGTCTTGGCTAGGCCCTGGGTTGTATGTGGCCATATCCGCACAGGACTGTGGACAGTATTTCAGAGGCAGTCCTCAGCCCTGGGCCCTCAGCTATTTTCCTTTCCCACCCTCAGATGCAGCAGCCTGTGGCTGCTCAGGTGTGTACTCACCTTCAGGAGACTGGGGAATTCTGACTGAATCAGCAGCTTCAGCTCCTCCTTTGATAGCTGGTTTGGATCGCCTTCCTTGGCTGCATATTTCTGAAAAATACTCTTCATTTCTTCGGAAGACTTCTTAGTGCTCATTCTGCTGTCTTCTGAATTGGGAAGAAAATAGATTTACCAAAAAGCTGAAGTGGGGCGGCTTCCATGTCACGTATTCCCTACAAGGTTTTCCTTCCCCCTTTATTGGGAAAGACAAGGAGGAGAAGAAGAAACAGGGAGAGGAGAAGAGAGGTAGATGGGAACAGCATTATTAGTTCCTAATGGATCTTAAAAACAATCAGGTTAGGGGCTAGGGACCATAGCTGTTAGTGGAGTGCCTGCTAGCCTGCTGGAAGCCCCAGGCTCGCTCTCTCTCCCCAGCACTCCAGAAGCTAGTGGGCCATGTTCAGATCACATGGAGCTGCTCACCAGTCAGTGCACCGCAATGGGTGAGAAGCGATGAGGAGCTGAGGAGGAGCTCTTTTATAGTCTTTACAGACATACCACCTGATTAGGAAATTCCCCTCTGTTTACTCTTTAAGGGTAATGATTAATGGGTTCTGAAACCAGGCTTAAGACTCTCAATTAAGGGCAAGCTCCGATAAAGAGTGTCTTCAACAGTTGCTTAATGGTTCAGGGTCCCAAGAATAAAACCTGTATTTTCTTTTTCTTACAATAATTTTCCCTCCAATATAGAATTTTTATCTTGCTCACAGCTCACATTTCTGAAAGCAATGAGATTGCAGATTTAGGCTTGAAAAAAAATTTTTTTTATGCAGAAATAAATTCTGTCTCAGAAGGGACAGTATTACACAGCTTTTAAAAACACAGAATTGGAGCTGGGCAGTGGTAGTGCTTGCCTTTAATCCCAGCACTCAGGAGGCAGTAGCAGGCAGATCTCTGTGAGTTCAAGGCCAGCCTGGTCTACAGAGGGAGATCCAGGACAGTCACCAAAACTGCACAGAGAAACCCTGTGTCAAAAAAAATATCTATGTATGTATATAGAATTGGGCCAGGTAGTGGTGTCCCACGCCTTTAATCTCAACACTCAGGAGGCAGAGGCGGGTGGATCTCTGTGAGTTCAAGGCCAGCCTGGTCTACACAGCTAGTTCCAGGACAGTTAGGGCTACATAGAGAAACCCTGTCACAAACAAACAAACAAACAAACAAACAAAGAGAAGATAGATACAAATTTCTGATTTTATTTGGGAAAGTAAGATTTTTGAATTATATGCCATTTTCTATCTTTTTGATTATTGTTCCTATCTCTTCCTTTTATTTCTTTATACTTACATCCCTCCTTCTTTTTCCCTTCCTCCCTTCTTTCCTCTCCCTCTCTTACTCCTGGCTGCCCTGGAGCTTGCTATATAGATCAAGCTAGCTTTGAACTTCTAGAGACCTGCCTCCTGTGTTGGAATTATCAGTGTATACCACCATGTCTGGCTGTATTTCTCCTGTTTATAACAAAATATATTTTGCCAAATCATTCTAAAACTCGTGAAAACACTCAACTTACGCTTAAGCAATTGGAACTATTTCAGAATTTTTGGAATAGCAAGGATTTGAAAATAGAGATGAAATTGATTTTTTTTTCTAGAAAGAGGTTCATGAAAAGCTAGGACATTTCTTGGGGACATTACTCTAATGCTGACTCTAAGTCACAGGTAGGAGTTCCAGATTGACTTCAAAAGCACTTCAGCTTTTAAACACTTGGACACTTAGACTTTTCTCTGACCTGCAGCATACTCCCTACAAATTCAGGGTTCAAATATTGGACTGTACTTTGCCCAGATGTTTCTCACCTCTAAAACTCTAGGACCTTATTTACATTGGAGAACAAATGTGAAATGCTATGGTGTTGCTCATACAATTCTGGTCAATCCTGAGCATTTATTATTCTATAGGTTTTATTGCACTTTACCTGACTCCAGTACAGACTTATGTATTAACCCACTTATTGGAGTTACTGGCATTGTAGGTTAGCCTGTCAGTTGGTAGGTAGGTAGGTAGGTCTGTTTATCTACTGTGTGTGTATGTATGTATATGTGTGTGTGTGTGTGTGTGTGTGTGTGTGTGTGTGTGTGTGTGTATGGGTGTGTGTATGAGTGTGGTATATTCATGTATACACATGTGTGTACAGTTGTGTAGGGTGTCAGGTGTCCTTCTCTATTAGTCTTCCACCTTATTCCCTCGAGATAGGGTCTGTCATGGAACCTGAGCTAGGTTGGTAGCCAGCAAGCCCAGTGAACCCCTTATCTGCTCTCCACCCCCATAGTGCTGGGGTTACAGGCACACAGCCAGGCCTGACCTATTACATGGGTGTTGGGATGTAAATTCAGTTTCTTGTGCTTATGCTCAAGTGCTCTTATGCTCTGAGTTATATCTCCAAACTCATTATTTGTTGATTTTTGGAGCCAGGGGCTCTCAGGAGGCCCAGCCTGGCCAAGGATAACCTTGAATTTCTGGTCCTTCTGCCTCTACCTCAGCTGTGCTGGGATTGCAGGTATGGGCTCCCATGGCCAGCTAGCATGGTTTTTAGTTGATGATTTTACATAGTAATACTCTGATTTTGGCTATGGTTTTTTAAAGGTTTTAGAAAATTTCCAGTGTTTTTGTTTGCTTGTTTTACATGTAAGTTCTAGTTTCCTGGGAGGAAGTGAGCTTTTGTGATTAATCATAGTAAGGACTATAGTTTTTCCTCCAATGTCTTTCTTTGTTGCTGTTGGTTTTTGAGACAGGATCTCTTTGTGTAGCCCAACTCACAATGTAGTTCAGGCTACCCTTGAACTTCTTCCTGGTCCTCCTCTCTCAGTCCTCCTGATTGATCACCTCATTCCAGCATCTTTAAGGTTTTTTGTTTTTTGTTTTACATCTAAAGCAAAGTGGCAAGAATAATACAGAAGTGTTCCTTTTGATTAGACTCTACCTGCTAATATCTCCACATGTGCTTTCCCCCTTTCTGGGCCAATTCTTTCCTCCTCATCAATCATTTGAGGAGTAGTTGTGGAATCTCACTGGTTTCCTGCAAATAACTTAGCCTGTGTCTCCTAAGGACAAGAACTTTTTTCTATAGAACCTCAGTGGTATTATCACAGCATATTTCAATCCCCTCAATTGTTTTCTCAAATGATAATTTTGGAGCTAAAATTGATGAGAGTTGGTGTCCTATTTCTTGTGGCTATATTGAAAAAATGATTTTAATTACTACATATAATCCCAATATCAGTAGCTTATATGACAGATGTTTTATGTACTGTACTTACTTCATATCATGTGGCATATCTGACGTGTAAAAGTATAACAAATACATAATACATGAATTCTAAGGATCAGGGTTAAAGTAGTATAGGCCATGTCTAGTTTATGTGTTGTTGGGAATGGAAGCCAGGGTTTCAAGCATGCTAACTAAGCAAGCACTCTACCAACTGAGCTACATTCCCAGCCCAAAGGATTTTTTTCCTTCAGGCAGTCCATGCTATTGACTTTGAGCAGAATAACATGGTCACAGAAACCGCAGGTGCCAAGAGTCTTTCTCAGGGGGTAAAAAAAAAGTCTGTCCAAAGATCAAGCAACTGAGCAGAGAGGTGCTGCTTAACCTTTGCCTCTCCATTTTTCCATTACCAACCTTGTACCTGTCATTCTTTCCCCTTCTCTCATTTCAAAACATACTCGTTTGAACACACCCTGCATTTATGGCATGTTTCCATACATTGTTAGTTAATGTTTCATGAGACTATTAGTGGATTTCGAGTTTCTGACTGCTGGGTTACCCTTGTGCTAAGATAAATGTAAAAACCAGACATGAGAGATAACACTGGAGGAGATGAGCATGTGAATCTGAGAAGAAGCACAGGGTATTCTTCAAGTTCTGTTACAAGCCTGAGTTCTGACAGGCAGCACTGGGCCATTTTAAGCAGAGATCTTCCCTGGAAATGAGGGATGTATAGCCTAAATGACTTTTGGCCTATGTGGTGCACACCTGTAATCCTAGCACTCGGGAGGTGGAGAAAGAGGAATCAGAAGTTTAAGGTCCTCCTCTGCTACATATAGGGAGTTTGAGGCCAACCTGGGCTACATGAGACCTTGTCTTAATAAAATCCTCTTGTATTACTAATTGTATTAGTGTTACTAATGACCAAGTCCCCACAAAACAAGGTGGGTGTGAAATGCTATTGTATATTCTCTTTGACTTTGAAATTTAAAATACTCTGAACTCATCCTTTCTAAGGAACTAAATTTTAGTTATTTAAAACGATAACTTAATTTTAGTTGTCCTTAAAAGTGACAGCATACTTGTCCCCCTTACTTGGCCTTTATGTGGTGCCTGCCCTCCCTGAACCCTCGGAGTTCATGTTCTTTTCTCCTTCCAGCCTTGGCCTGGATTGTGTTATCTCCTGTCTGTGCTAGTCTTCAGTTCTGAGTTCCCAGAGGCGTCCGCACAGGAGCCAATGCTTACTGAGGGCTTTGGTTATGGTTTGTTTTTATATTATAGGCACTCAACTTCTGTAGCCTCCTGAAATCATTGTAGCCACACTATGAAATGGATACTGTTCCCTTTGGTCTATATATAGCTATACAAACAGGACAGCATTGGATTCCTGTTGCTGCTTTATTAAGTTCTTACCAATATGGTACCTGGGACTACCACAAACTTGCTCCCTTTTAGGTCAGAAGTTTAAAATGGGTTGACAGGACATGTTCCTTCTGAAGTTACAGGAGAGACTGCTTAGGTTTTCACCTTCTGGAGGCTGCTTGCTCATGGATACGCTCTCCATCCTGAAAGCCAGAAGCTTGGCATCATCCAGTCTGTCTGTAATGTCTGCTTTGCGATCATTTCACCTCTGATTCTGTCCTTCCTTCCTCCCTCAAGGTCCCACATGATATTGTGGATTTATCCTTATAACCCCAAATAAACATCTGTGCCAGGGGTGAATTCTTTAGGAATGAGGACTTCATCCTGCCTCTCCAGCCGATGTGATGATGCCTTCTGTCTTGTCATGACACAGCAAGGAAGCCCCTCCCACTTCCAGGAACTTTAACACAACCCCATTTGTAAATTCTAATGTCACAAAAGGTCTAAGAACTATAATGTGCACATCTTTGGTAGGGTATAGGAAATGAATTAACAATATGTAGAGGATTTATTTGGTAAGGAGAGCATACTCATTGTAGGACAATAAGGAGAATTGGAGCATGTCTCAAATCCTGGGCTCTTTGGTGAAGTAGAGAGAAGGCCTCTTTAGAAATGGAATGAAGAAGTGGTCTGTGTATGGGAGTGTGGTGGGGGAGCAGGGAGTGGAGGAGCCATTGGCATTGGGCTTGCCTAGTTGAGTAGAAAGTACAGGTTTAAATCTATCAGGAAAGTCCAGCATGCATGAGGCGAGACCTGAGGGCCACTCAGGAGGTTCCTTTGATTTGCAGTGACAGAGACTTCTGGAGCAAGTAGCAAGACAGTGTTAGGTAACATAGTAATGATGTAAAGTTGGTTCGTAATTCTATGCACATCTTCAACATGACCCATAGAGAATCCAAATTAGAGTAAAGCTTAAAAAAGGGAGAGAGAACCCCAAGAACCCAGTGGACAGTAGGAGAGGAACGGGGAATCTTTGTAAAGAGTACTTAAGGAACACACTAGAAAGTCTGGACAAATCACTAGAAATGGGGCTAGAGATATAGCTCAGAGGTGGAGTGTTTACCTACCGTGTATGAAACTCTGGATTTAATTACTAGTCCTGTATAAAGGAAAACAACAGCAAAATCAAAGGGCTGACAAAATGGCTCAGCAGATAAAGGTGCTTGCTGCCAAGCCTGATGACTTGAATCTTGTCCCTGGTAGTTACATGGTGGAAGGAGAGAACAATTCCTGAAAGTTGTCCTCCAACCTCTACACACCCTCTGTGGCACACAAGCACCCCTCTCTCATACACATACAACAACACTATAAATAAATGTATATTTTTTTAATGAGGAAGAGGAAGAGGGAGGTGGAAAGAGTCTTCTGGGAGTAGATGTTCCGGTTTTGTCCAAGTGAAATATTCAGATAAGGAACCAGTTCTCAGGATGCAGTCATGGAGGCCCCATACACACTGCCATTAAGGAATTTCATCATTGATAAGAGACTTGGACTTCCATACACTTGGTTTAAGGTACCCTGGGACGCCGAAGGACTTGAACTCATTACACTTTCATTGAGGTTGCAGAATATCTCAGTCAAGGTTAATTAGTGCCTTAGTTATCCTTGTGCGGTGTCTTTACAACTCCCAAAGCTTTATAACTTATTGATCTTTAAATTTTTTTTGGTATGCCATATGGCTCTGTTCCAAGAAAGGACAGAATGTGGGGGTCAGATCCCAGCCAATAGTGGGGTCAAGGAAATAGTTTTGCAAAGGAAGGAGCTTTTTCCTTTCAGATGCAAAAACTGTGGTATTTTGGAAATGTTGGGGATAAATATAAAGGCACTTGGGGTTCACTAACCACTTGACAGTGATAAAATTAGCATGCTTTCAACCATGTTGCTCTCATTCTTAGGTTTTTTGGGTCTCTTTGTTGCCATCACTTGCCATCTCCCCCCCCCCCATTTTCTCTCTTTTGAGACAGTCTCATGTAGCTCAGGCAGGTGTGGAACTTGCTCTGTAGCACAGCTATGCCCTGGTTTATGTGGTGCTGGGGCTCAAACCCAGCGAATCTTGCATGCTGGGACCAGAACCTGGGTCCTTTGCAAGAGCAACCAACACATACTCTTAATTGCTGACCTATCTCTCTGGCATTCTCCCATCCTGTTCTTAATTGGTTTTTTACTGTGTTTTCAATAGTTCAGACCAATAATATTTCTTGATTACCATAGTCACTGATAACTGAAGCAATTTACCTTCAAGGACTCTAGGTAGTGCACCTCTGACAGGAACCCAGGGGAGTTTATCACCATATTTAGAACTTGAATGGAACCTAAATGGAAACTGAGGCTCTGACTAGTACTTCTAAGTAGCCCGTGGCAACTCTTGTAAACTTACCTACCTTTTCTTAGAAAATACACACAAGGACCAGGCATTTCTAAGTAGCTTGGCTTCCTAAGCTCGAGGCTGCTTTCCCTCACTTCACTCAGTAACACTCTAGCCCTAATTTGCCAGCCAAAGAAGGTGGGGAAGACATGCTAGGAATTAAGGGCAATTCGGAAATTAAGCACGACTTCCAACAGGAGGCAGAATCCATTTGTCCCCAGCCCTTCCCCTCAGTGACTCTTGGAGTTTGCTTGGGTTCAGATGGCTCCAAACATTTTCTGGGGCATTAATAAAATCAGACATTTTCTTGGAAAATCATCCTTTAGGAAATTCCAGTTGTCAGGGATTCCTTTAGAGCCGTATGTGACTTTCAGAGCATGTGTGGGAGTGTAATCAATCTTCTATGAGAAACCTGAGCAATTTTATTAGAACAGGTTGACTTTAGCCAGCTACACTCTCTGATATAACATCTTAACAACAACAACAACAACATCAGCAAAAACATGGCTGGGTGTGGTGGCACAGGCCTTTAACCCCAGTATTCAAGAGGTAGAGGCAGGCCAATTTCTATGAGTTCAAGCCAGCCTGTTCTATATAGTGAGTTCCAGGACAGCCAGAACTACATATTGAGACCATGTCTTAAAACACCAAAAACCAAACCAAAACTAACCCAAAAACATGAAACCAAACAATATCATAGTAAACAGAACTGAGGAAAAGGAATCACTAAGCTAATGAGAACAGATTTTATTCATTGACATCTTTCTGAGTTTTTGTGGCTCAACAAATCTGAACTGTTTTCTTGGGGTTCGTTCATTCAGTTTGTTCCTTCAGTTCTTTTCTACTGGTTGGAAAGGCCCACTGGTAAGGGAAAGTAACAACTGCCCTTCTCCTATAGAAGCACGCAGCAGGCAGCTGAGAGAAGCCCAGTGAGGAGGAAGGGCCATGTGCAAGGCCCTGGGCAGCGGCCAGGGCTCCTTGATACCGGGTGGCTGAGCTACCCAGACATCTCAGAGTTTACTAGGGTTTCATTTAGAACAAGGTGCTCCAGACGGGTTAATTAATGGGACTTGACAGATATAACCCAGCACTGCTAGGTTTTTGGCTCACAGGGTTATAAGAATAGAGAGAGGACATGAGGGAGAGGGAGAGGGAAAGAGTGTGTATGTGTGTTTGCTATCTGCCTGGTGTCTTTCTCAATGGTTCTCTTACATTTCTGAGACACGGTTACTCACTGAACTTTGAGCTAGTTGATTGGCATAAACTGGCTGGCTGTGAGATCTCTGGGGTTATACACATGTACATGTGAGCAACCACATCTGACTTTTATTAGGTACTAGGGATCTTAACTCAAGTCCTTAGGCTTGCATGGAAGGCCCTTTAATTATCTGAATTATCTTCCAAGGTCTCCTCTCTTTGTTTTTTCTTTTTTGAGGCAGGGTCTCATGTATCCCAGGGTGGCTTGGAATTCATTATGCAGCCAAAGATGATCTTGAACTTCTGATTCTCCTGCCTCTTCTTCCCTAGTGCTGGGATTGGATTGTAGGTGTTTACCACCATGTCTGGTTTATGAGGTACTGGAAATCAAACCCAGGGCTTTGTGCATGCTGGGCAAGTGCTCCACTAATGGAACTATATCGGCCATCTTTCTTCCTCTTTCTTTCCCTCCGTCCCTCCGTCCCTCCCTCTATTTCTTTCTCAGTATCTTGCAATGTAGCCAAAGCTGGCCATGAACTCACAGAGATCCTCTTGCCTCTGCCTCCCTAGCACTGGGATTACAGGTGTGTGCCACCATTCTGTTTATGAAGTTCCAGGGATCAAATCCAGGGCTTTACACATGCTAGAGAAGAAGTCTACTAACCAAGCTACATACTCGGCCCGGATACACTTGAGTGGAAGATGAGAGCCGGTGCTAAGAGGTTCATACAATCCGGGAAGGGTGTGACAGGTGCCTGGTTTTTATCAGGAGCCCTGGAAGAACTGATCAGACACAGCACTTGAGGGAATCTTTTCCCAACAACTGTTTCTCTAAAATTAGAGCTGAAAATGTGGGAAACTACATCCTTGCAAGATGGTAAAACTGGATTTGTCTTGTTAAAGGTAATTGACATGCCCGAGCACAACCCTGGTGATTTGGGAGGAACAATGAGACTGGGATTGAGACGGACCGTTTTCACAACTGAAAATTCCATACTGAGTAAGTATCCCAGAGTTCTGAGTTTTGTAAGACACTAGGGGTGGTTCATATGGCCGTGCCAGGACCCGTCCCTTAGCGCATGCTCAACCCGAACCTTTTCAGCAGTTTTCCAGCTACCCTCTCACCCAGTCAGTCACCTGCTCTTGCTGACCTGTCACTTGAGGCATTCAATCTCTCCCCATTCAAGGTCCTTTAGAAGAGTATTGATTATGCACAAAACAACCCACTGAACAGTGTCCCAGAGAGCAAATGGTAATGGGTGCTATACCATGTTTGTCCTGTCCCTGTTAAAGTTCTCTTGAGAGCACTAATGCGAATTCCAGGGGTTTTTTTGGGTTCATGGACCTACAACGAAAATGGCTCCCTCTTTCCTTGTTTCCTTTTTGTCTGTTTGAGCCAGTGTGCCATGTGTGTGCCATGTCAGAAACCTAAATGAACATATTTGTATCTTCCCACAATGTTAGCATTTATTGAATAACAAGGTTTAGCGGTATCAGTGGCAGAAATCCATCATGAAATTTACTTATGCCTACTTTGGTGGCTTGGCTGAGGTAAAAGCAAGTTTTTTTTTTTTTTTTGGTTTGGTTTTTTTTCCAGTCTTTTCTTTTTAAGATTTTACTTATTTATTTATTTAATTAATTATGTTTTTGTTTTTTGAGACAGGGTTTCTCTATGTAATAGCACTGGTTGTCCTGGAACTCACTCTGTAGACCAGGCTGGCCTCGGACTCACAGAGATCCACCTGCTTTTGCCTCTCGAGTGCTGGGATTAAAGGCGTGCACCGCCACCACCTGGGCTGATTTATTTTTAATTATGTGTATGGGTATGTGCATGTGTGAGTGCAGGTGCCCCTGGAAGCCAGAAGAAGGGTCAGATCCCTTGGAACTGTAGTTACAGGTGGTTGTGGACTGCCTGATATGGGTGTTGGAAACCATTGGCTCCTCTGCAAGAACAAGTGCTCTTAACTGCTGAGCTATGTCCGTGCCTCTCTATGCCAATCTTAATTACTGGTATTAATTCTCATATCATGTAGCACACAGTAAACATGTCTGTGTCCCTCCGTATGCATGGGTGGGTTACAGGAGAAATACACTTGAAGAGCTGCAGCAAAGCTGAAGAAGTCTGTACAGATGATGACGAAAGAGACCGGTGCCAAGAGTGAGCTGCTGGATGGTCAGCAGTGGGGGCAAAGCTACAGAATTCAGCCAAGAGGAGGAACGGGCAAACCGGGTCCAGAGCAGGAAACAAAGCAGGAAATGGGTCAGGAGCTGGCCCAGCTCTAGACGGGTGAACAGGTAGATGGGCAAGAAGTTGAGTAGGCACCATCAACAGTGAGGGACCAAGTGGAGTCAGGGAGGCACTGGCCTTTGATGAGAGGTTAGCATGGAGCCATGCCATGGCAGTGTTAGGTGCCCACCACTTTATAGGGTCTAGGGGAGGAGGGAATTATGCTTCCCACAGTCTGACGTGTCTGGTAAGTTCTTAGGCCTGGTTCCCTGATAGGATTTTAATACACCCATGTGCCCCCACAGTTTTACATTTCCTCAATAAACTTACAGGATGGCTGTCTGTTTCTCAGAATAAGTCATATATCAGTCTGTACTGGATAGTTGAAAGGTGATACAGTTTATGGAGCTACCCAGGAGCTGCAGTCACCCTTCTTCAAAATGGAGTTAAAAGCTGCTTGTAAAATTACAGTGCACAGCTTGTAAAACCAGTTGATACAATATAGAATAGCATAGAGTAGGGTATATTCTGATCTCAACACTGAGTTTCATTATCATGTAGTTCAGGTTGGCCTGGGTTTCTGAATGCAGCTGAGGTAGGTTTTGAAGTCTTGATCTGTCTGACTCCACCTCAAAGTGTGCCAGCACACCTGGCTTCTGTTTTATGGTTTTGTGTGTGACTGGCTTTATTTAGTTCTGCATTCATGAACTTCCTGTAGAGAGGAGGGTAGTTCTGTGTCTGCTAAGTCTAGGAGTCTGGAGAGATCACTCAGTGAGCAAAAGCACTTCCCACCAAGCTTGATGACCTGAGCGTGATCCTGAGACCCACGTTGTTAAAGGAGAGAATTGACTCTCACAAATTGTCCTCGGACCTTCACAGACACACACGCATGGAGAGAGAGAGAGAGAGAGAGAGAGAGAGAGAGAGAGAGAGAGAGAGAGAGAGAGGGAGGCAATCTAGAAGAATTAAAAAATAAATAAACAGCCTGGCAGAGGCAGGCAGGTCTCTGAGTTCAAGGCCAGCCTGATCTACAGAATGAGTTCCAGGACAGCCAGGGCTGTTACACAGAGAAACCCTGTCTCGGAAAACAAACAAACAAACAAACAAACAAACAAAAGGTTTCTGTCCCTCCAGTAAAATAGTCCCTGCACAGGGAGAGAGAACAACCTGGCTTGTTATCTGATATTTGCTGATCTTCCTGATCCTCACAGGGTTAATTATTATTTCTGTGGACCTTGTTTCATAGATTATCATATTATGTGCGAATAACTTCATGTTAACAAAACCCCAGAGCCCATAATTTAATTTACTAAATGTGTCTTGAGTGCCTGTCCTGCATATGTACACCATGCTGGATTCTGCAGCTATAGCAGGGGCTGGACAGGAAGCAATCCTGTCTTCCCAGGGCCTCAAAACAAGTGAAAAAAGTATGAATGGGAAGGACAAGGTGCTGCAGGGCCTGGGGAACTCTGGTATCCAGAGCCATTGCCAGGAAGTTACAAGAGTACCTTCTGGGGCAGAGGATGTGGGTCAGTGGCAGAGCCCTAGCCCCACATGTGTGTGACCCCCATGTTCCAGCCCAACCGGCGCTAGGTATGATGACGCCTGCCTATAATCTCAGCACTCAGGAGGTAGAGGCTGGAGGATTAAAGTCATATTCAGAACCCGAGACCCTATCTCAGCTCCCACCCCCAAATAAAACAGAACACCTTTCCTAACTCAAGGAAGAGTAAGATTGAAAACACTCTTTTCTGTGAGCTGGGCAGTGTTGGCGCACGCCTCTAATCCCAGCACTCGGGAGGCAGAGGCAGGCAGATCTCTGTGAGTTCTAGGAAAGGCTCCAAAGCTACACAGAGAAACCTTGTCTAGAAAAAAGCCAAAAGAAAAAAAAAGAAGAAAAGAAAAGAAAAATACTGTTTCCTTTAAGGGTGATATAAAGCTTGGGAAGAACATAGTGCTTCTTAGCAAGTTTGAAATGAAAAAGTAAGTAGACAAGTGACCAGCCTTCCCTCTTTTCTGCAAGAGGCCATGGACCCTGCATGTTCCTTTACAGAAGCCAAGAGCTTTCTCTTCATGGCTGCTAGTACTTCTTCACCTTTCGGTTGTTCTCAAAGTCTTTGAACTTCGTTTTTTGGAATTGTCTAAGTGATAAAAACCAAAATGGTTAGTGAAAAAGAAGATCAAAATTACGTGTTGTAAAAGATTTGGTGATAATTGTATTAAACTAATCTATGTGCTCAATATATTTTAAGATTTTTTGTTTGAGACAGGGTTTCTCTATGTAACAGGCCTGGCTATCCTGGAACTCAATTTGTAGTCCAGGCTGGCCTTGAACTCACAGAGGTCCACTTTGAACTCACAGAGGTCCATCTGCCTCTGCCTCTGCCTCCCAAGTGCTGGGATTAAAAGTGTGTGCCACCACTGCATTTCTAGAATCTTTACCTTCTGAGACATCTCGATGGCCCTGAATTTTGTGAAGCTTAAACATAGCACCAAAGATAATTTTTTATAGAGACATAAAACCTGGGTTGGGGATTTAGCTCAGTGGTAGAGCACTCGCCTAGCAAGGGCAAGGCCCTGGGTTTGATCCTCAGCTCAAAAAAACAAACCCATATGGAGTGTATAATTCATCTGTTGTATACAGTTTGTTGGTTTCCATTGTTCTCACAGAGCTGTCCAGCCATCACTGGAGTATCCACAAAGATGTCCTACTATCATTAGTGTCAAGTTTAGGTCATTTTCATTACTTCCAATAGAAATTTCTATACTCCAGCTTTTAGCACCTCTGCTCCCTCAGCCTCTGGCAATCTTTGAGCCACTTTTTAAAAATTTACCTATTCTGACATTTTAATGTAAATGGAACCACATGAAATAAAGTCTTTTATGTCTAATTTCTATCATTAAACACACTGTTGTCAAGTTTTGTCCATGCTGTAGCATGAATCAGTATTTCCTTTCTTGTAATGGCTATATGTAATAGTCCATTGTGTGGTTGTACCACAATTTAAAAAAATCTGCTTACAAGCTTCTGGGCTGTTTTTACTCGAAGATTTATTACACTTGATTGCTTTAATTTTGTTTGTTAATTTTTTTGACACAGGCCTAAGATAGCCTCGGCTGGCCTCAGACTCACTGCAGTCAAGGGTAACTTTGATCCCTCTGTCTGCCCTTCCCTTTGGAACCACCACTCCCAGTTTCTGCAGTGCTAGAGAGCACACCCCAGAACTTGCTCTCCCAACTGAGCCCCCTTCCTCAGGTCCTGATTGCCTGAATTTAAATTGTGCTTCTGTCTTTACAAAAGGCAGGTGGCTTACGTGCCTGTGGTCTTTAGCAGGCCTCCCCACCTAGTGAGACTAGTAGCTTCCCTGTGAGGTCTTTGGCAATGATTGTAAGGGATAACAACTCTCCTCATGGTTCTAGTGACAAACATTGGGTGGGCTTTGGCTCCCTAGTTGGCATATTTAACTTGTAGGATCTTATTTTTTTTCCACAAGCTGGCACATTTATGTTGTAGGCTTCTTCTCTAGTCAGCACATTTTTGCAAGGTTGGTATGAGCAAAGTACGTTTGCCTATGCAACCTGAAAAATCCTTTACCAGTTTGAGCTGGGTATAGTGGTATGCACCTTTAATCCTAGCAATTGGGAGGCAGAGGCAAGTGGATCTCTGTGAGTTTGAGACCAGTCTAATGTACATAATAGTGAGTTCCAGGACAGCCAGGGCTACACAGGAAAACCCTATTTCAAAAACAAAACAAAATACAAGCAACAAAATGATTAACCATTTTTGATAGAAATATTTTTTTTTGGAGCTGAGGATCGAACCCAAGGCCTTGTGCTTGCTAGGCAAGTGCTCTATCACTGAGCTAAATCCCTAACCCTGATAGAAATCATTTTTATGCTATTCTTTTTTTTTTTTTAATTTCAATTTGATTTGTAGGTCTGTGCTTGCAGTGCTTTGTACTTAGGGAGAAGCAGGAACATAAAGAACTCTTTAATAAAAGATTGCCCTCCAGCAGAACAAAGCCTAAATACTTTTCTCTTGAGGGACAATTCCTGTTCTTCTTACATCATTTGTTAATCCAATAAGGGCTGTGAAAGCTGACTTTATTCTTTCTAAGTTGAGGATTATATGTATAAATTTATTTGGACAAAGGCACTGATCGTCGTCATTTACTTTGTTTATAAGAATTGTATTCACATGAGCTTGTTTTTAGAAGTTCTGTGTCCTGTGTGGATGTGTCCTCTGAGATTGTTTTTTTGTTTTGTTTCCAGGGCTTTAGGAGATGAGAATGTAGCTCAGTTGATAGAATGCTTGCCTATGATGCGTGAAGCCCCGAGTTCCATCCCCTGCCTAGAATGAGTGGGCCTCCTGGTGGTGGTGCATACTTGTAATCCCAGCACTCAGGAGGTAGAGGCAATAAGATGCAAAAAGTCAATGTCACCACAGATAGTGGTGGCCCATACCTTTAATCCCAGCACTCTGGGAGGCAGAGGCATGCAGATTTTTGAGTTTGAGGTCAGCCTGGTCTACAGGCTGAGTTCCAGGACAGCCAGGGCTTCACAGAAAGACCCTGTCTCAAAAAATTAAAACAAAACAAAAGAAAAGGCAAAAAGAAAAAAAAATCAAGGTCATACTTAGCTACATAGCAAGTGAGACCTGCCTGTCTCAAAGTGGGGCAAAGCCCTTTGAATAAAAGGACCAATGATGGTGTGTGTGGAATTCTCAGAGCTAGCTTAAAGGTCACTAAACATCAGCTGTTTTTCTAAACTGTTTATGATGTTCTAAGTTTGTGTATCTGTGGTCTTTTCTGAACTTTATTATGCTTAATCTCTATATTTTTTTTTTTACTGTTAGCATAATTTCATGAATCTGGGTTTTGTGCTGAGCCCATTTAGTGTTGCTTGTATGTACATGTATTTAGGGCTGACCACTTGGGATTGGATAACCTGTCAACAAGCTTGTTCTTATAAAAAAACTGATCTGCCTTTTCTCAGCAGCCATAGTCTACACACATAGACACACAGAATTTTTGTAGTTTTGAGCCAGAGTCTCATGTAGCCCACGCTGGCCCCGAACTCACTATATAGGCAAAGACCTTGAACACCTGATCTCCTGCCTCCACTTACTTGTCGTTGTCCTTGTCTCTGTCCACCTTCTCCCACCCACCCCCGTCCCCGGTAGCTCTTGTTACTCAGGCTTGCTTTGAGCTCTTGGGTTCAAGTAGTCTTCTTGCCTCAGTCTTCTGAATGCTGAGGACTCCAGGGGTGTACCAGTGCACCTAGTACCTGGCACCGGGCATATAGTGTTTAACTGAGTTAAGGAACCCTAATGTGCTGATTCATTTACTACTGATAACCATTTCAGATTGGTTCTGGCATTTTATAAGACAAATGCTGATTGGGTGGGATATCTCCACACAAGCTTTTTCTTTGGAATGTTTCCTTAGGACAGGTTTCCAGGAACTGGATTATTAGGTCCAAGGCTATGATCAGTTTATGACTGATAATTCTGCCAGGTTGTTTGAAAGAAGGGTGAGTAAGTTGAGAATGACATTCGCCGTTCTCTGCTCTCATTATTGCCCCTTGCTCTGTTCCCTTCACTGCTGCCTTTGGCTTGCAGTTTCCCACTGCTGCACAGCCACCTTTCTTCCCCTCCAGCCGTCGGGTTGCTAGCGTATAGACTGCTTAGGTCTTCCTGTCCCCAAGCCTTTCACCCAAATGATCTGAACCATTGCTTGATACCTTTTTCTAATAAAGGACCAGCCATCATGCTGTACAGGCAGGCAATATAACTTTACTGATGGACACTGAAGTTTCATCTCATATCATCTTCTGTGTCTTTTGAAAATTTTCCCAACCATTTGAAAGAAAGGAAGCAAACAAAGATGAGGAGGTTGGGAGAGTCAGAACCAGTCCTTGTGACACTGTCCATATGTTGGCTTCTAGCCTTCTACTGAGAGTGCTTCTTTGGCCCTACAGTAGCATTGTTAAAAAATACTTCTGAAATGTGTGTTTTTTTTTAAGTAGAGAGGATTGAATTTGAGCCTCAAGCAAGCACTTTGCCATTGAGCTACATGGCCAGTTCTTTTTCCTTTTTTCATTTTGAGATGGGGGTCTCATTAAGTTGCCCAGGGTATCCTTAAATTCACTCTGTAGCCTAGGTATGCCTTAAACTATTTTTTTGGTGGGGGTACTTTTGAGTCAGGATTTCTCTGTGAAACAGCTCTGGCTGTCCTGGAACTTGCTCAGTAGACCAGGCTGGCGTCGAACTCACAGAGATCCACTTGCCTCTGCCTCCTGTGTGTGCTGTGAACTTGTAATATTCCTGTTTAGTCTCTGGAGTATCTGGGCTTACAGGCCTGTGCCACAAGGCCTAATTACATCATCATCATCTTCTCCTCCTCCTCCTCCTTCTTCCTCCTCCTTCCTCCTCCTCCTCCTCCTCCTCCTCCTCCTTCTTTTTCCTTTTTTTTTTTTTTTTTGAGACAGGGTTTCTCTGTTTAACAGTCCTGGCTGTCCTGGAACTCGCTTTGTAGACCAGGCTGACTTTGAACTCAGAGTTCTGTCTGCCTCTGCCTCCTGAGTGCTGGGATTAAAGGTGTGCGCCGCCGCCGCCACCCCACCTACTCTTTATTTATTTATTTATTTATTTATTTATTTATTTATTTATTTATTTATTTTCTATGATTTTCTATACCCATTTTCTTTACTTAGCATCATAGCACATTTTTAAGCACACTAAACTTTTCAGAGTTTATCTTTTGAACCAAACAAACTGCTAAGCAGAGAATAGGCCTTCCACTCAGCGCATGGCCTGGTGGCTGGCTCTGCCTGCTTCAGGTTGATGAGAGTGGAGCCTCATGCCTGCGGGGCCTGGCCTGGAGCTGGTCTATCTGCCCAAGCTCTGGGAAGTTTCTGGGTCCACGCTGAGGTAGGTGTTTCTACTAGTCTCCCACCACCGAGTAGCATGCTCATAAACCCCATTCAAGTGCTCAGTAGCAGGTCTCTAAAAAGAGCCATGCCTTTGCATGCCAGGAGCACCAAGCCTACTCAGAACTATTTTTGCCTGCAAATAATGACATGGAGACTTATTATTAACTTTAAAAGCTCAGCCTTAGCTTAGGCTTGTTCTCAACTAGCTCTCATAACTTAAATTAACCTATTTATATTAATCTGCATTCTGCCACATGGCATTGCCTTTCTTTTGTTCTGTACTTCCTGTTTCTTCTCTGTCTCTCTCTGGCTAATGCTGCGTTTCTTCTTCCCAGAGTTCTCTCTCTCCCTAGAAATCCTGCCTATTCTCCTCCTGTCTAGCTATTGGCCATTTAGCTCTTTATTAAACCAATCAGAAGGTTCCTTGGCAAAGACACATCTTTACAGTGTAAACAAATATTCCTTAACAGTTGGGCTGGGGAATCAGTTGGGGCGGGGGTATAGGTCACTGGTGGAATATTTGCCAATTATGTCTGAGGCCCTGGTGAGCCTCTGCACTGGAGTGGGTTGGGGTAAAGCTGGCTTGAGGAGAGCGGAGCAAATAACCTTTGTGTCTTACAGGTTCTTTCTCTTCCCTCTACTCCTGTTTTCTCTCCTTCTTAGATACAGAGGCTCGGGGATATAACTCAGTGGTAGAATGCTTGCCTAACGTGCACATGGCTCTATCTTCAGCATCCAACAAACAAAATCCTTGAACGATAACAAAGCACTACAGTGTTTAAACAAAGCAGGCATAGTGTGTTCAAATTGTGATGCTTTATCCCTGAACATTTGACACACTGGGCTGGAGAGGTGGCTTAATGGTTAAGAACGCTGGCTGCTCTTCCAGAGGAAAATGGGTTAGATTGCCAATACCCACACGGTGGCTCACAATTGTCTCTAACTCCAGTTCCAGAA
Organism: Onychomys torridus; assembly: GCF_903995425.1. NCBI lineage: Eukaryota > Metazoa > Chordata > Mammalia > Rodentia > Cricetidae > Onychomys > Onychomys torridus. The sequence goes on along the minus strand of NC_050466.1, from coordinate 60,808,727 downwards.
GATCAGATGCTGTTCTGGTATCCTTAGGCACCAGGCACTCAAATGGTATACATTCAAATGCTTGATAAATATGCAGGCAAAACACCTGTACCCATAAAGTAAATTTAAAAAATATGTAAAACTGACATTAAAGCTGACCACAAAAACATACAATTAGGGAAAGGGAAGCTGCTTAGATACTGAAAATTAATGAGTTGTTTCATAAAAGTGGAAGGAGTAACATTAAAGTCCAAAAGAAGCAAGGAAAGGAGAAAGCAAGAAGCAGGCCCTGATCCTGTCCTTTTGTTTTCTTGCTTTGTGGTGCATAGGAGACCAGTGTCATCCCTGAGATACACCGCTAGCCCTTGGGTTTGGGGGCTGCCTTTCGCTATATAGCCCAGGCTTGTCTGGAATGCTCCATCCTGCCTTCACCTCCGAGGGGCTGGGGGTTCTAGGCATGTGCTGCTATGCTCAGCTCCTGACTGTGTACTTTCCAAGTCCCAGGAATGAAGACATCATGGGCAGCATTTCAGTTATTCCTGTCACACCCTAGAACCCATGACCATTTTCCATAGAATAGAATCTTTGTCATCAGGTCACTTGTTAGAGAGCCACTGAGCCCACTCTTGACCTCCACATGATATGGAATGGCTGGAATTCAAAGAGGAAAAATCCAAACAGTCCTTAAAGCTAAAAGTCCCTTTTGCTGATAGCCTCCAAATAAGGTTCCATGGAGGATCAGTGTCTTGTAGGAGCAGGGGTCTCAGAGAGTAAGACCCTTCCCTGGGCTCCTTATGAAAGTGACTTTGGCTGGGCATGGTGGCACAAACCTTTAATTCCAGCACATAGGGGGCAGGACTCTAGAGTTTGAGGCCAGCCTAGCCTATAGAGTTCCAAAACAGCCAGGGCTACACAGAGAAACTTTATCTTGAAAAACAACACACAACAACAACAACAAAAAGAAAGTTTCTTTGTCTGCAAGGGAGGCACACAAGTGCTGAATGAATATTGGATAGAGGGCTTGAGATAGCTCATTTGGTGAAGCACTTGCCTTGTAAGTATAAGCGATGGCACAGTGAAACCACTGCAGTGGCCCACACCATGGGTAGAAGGAAAGGTTTATTGGGGACCAAAATGCCAAGGCTAGGGAGTGGGGTGTGGTGAGAAACAAAATAACAGAAGAGCAAGTGGATTTCAGATGACAGGATAACTCGAACCTGTTGAGTCCGTATAATGTTACTTGTCTATTTGTTTTCAGGGCTGTTTGGCACTGGACAAGCAAAGTCCATCTCCCAGCTTTCCTCAGTTCTTTGTAGGGCTGGGGCAGTGTGGGCTTTTCCCCATCCAGTTGGACATGTTCATTATTGTCATCCTTGTTCAGCTCACATTTGGACAGTCATGTAGTGGGACTTTATGAGTATAATTTCTGATATTACTATTTTTAAAATTTAATTGTATATATATGAGTGCTCTTAACTGCTGAGCCATCTCACCAGCCCCTAAGCTTATTCTTAACACAGAAGTTTAAAGATATCACCATGGGCTGCTTTTCTGAGTTTATTTCTACTAGATTTGTAAGCAATCAAGAAAGATTTTAAATGCATAAAATAAAAATTCCAAACAGCTGGATGTGGTGGCTCAAACCAGTAATTCCAGCTGCTCCAGAAACTGAGGCAGGAGAATCACAAATTCAAAGCCTGCATGGGCTACAAAGCAAGTTTAAGGCCAGTCCAGGGAATTTAGTGAGACCTTGTCTCAAAGACTTTTCTTAAAAAGTAAGACCGACAGTGATATAGTGTAGGTCAGTCAATGATAGAGCACTTCCCTAGTGTATGCAAGGGCTTGGGTTTAGTGTTCAGTACCAATAAATAAGTAAACACCAAAATCTCCAGAAACGTCTTATCATACACTATGCACATTATGTATGCATGTTTCATTTATTCCTCACAAATCTGTCTCTACCTACTGGGTGCTAAATGAGTCTCTTAAGAATCAGACAGGTCTCTATTTTGTCTTTTACCACATAGAACTTATGTTCTACATCCTTTCCTTCTGTTTCTATTTCATTATCTAGAAATAACAGTAACAGTTATACATTTGATTTCTTAACTGTTCTAATACTTGGGTTTATTTAATGCTCACAATGACCCTATAAAATAGGTCCTTAGTCAGTTATAATTCCCATTCTACAGATGGGGAAAACTGAGGCATCAAGGCTAGATCATTTACCCAAGGCACACATCTGTTAATGGTGTAGAGGGATTTAAAGCCATTCAGTCTGTCTTCAGAATCTCTGTCCCTTCCTCCACCCTCCCCCTTCCTGTCACCTGTGAGAGACACCTTAGCAAAAACAGATGGCCTTAAGCTAGATAATAGTTCATAAGCCATGCAGTTTCTGAAGTTCACACAGAGTTGGCATAAGGCCTCCTTCCCTGCTTTCCAACTGTGCATCACTGTGCTGTTTCCCATTTTCATTAGATTTTTATGAACCAATAGTTTTAATACAAAGGTGGTCCTGAATTCCCCACACTTTGGGTTCCCAAAGGTGCCTTTTGCCCCAACTATCCCCACTTTTCTCTAAAATACTTTTTATTTGATTTTTTGAGACAGGGTTTCTCTGTGTAACTGCCCTGGCTGTCCTGGACTCCCTCTGTAGACCAAGCTGGCCTTGAACTTAGAGATTTGCCTGCCTCTGCCTTTAGAGTGCTGGGATTACAGTGTGTACCACCACCACCCGGCTTCTCTAAAACACCTTCACTATTCACTATTATTCATTTCATCACCATGTATATGGGCAGAAGTGCAGCCGGAAGCTTGATTATGATCTTCACTCACACAGTGGCATGTAATTGGCATTTTTTTTTTGTCCCAAGTCAAAAGCTCAGATGAAGTCACAGGCATTAATTTGGTCTTTCTCAGTTGAGACTTCCTATTCCAGCTTCATGATGTCTGAGAGTCCATACCACTCTGTCTACTGAACAGAGCATGGCTCCTGATTCTGGTAGAGCTTGACAGTGACTCCAGCACTTTTTGTCCTTTGGTGTATGTTGGGGTCTGCACCATGAGGATTGATGCTGTGGAGATAGTCACTGCTTTCTTGGTGTGTTCCAGTAATGTAACCTAGTTGAGTGGAGTTTGCGGATGGAACTGGCTCTATCCATGTGGTCCTGTAGTCACTGAGCATCCATCTTGTAGGTTGCTGTGCCCAAGGTCTTGCTGAAGGTGCTGCTCTGAGCTGTGGTGGTGCAGCTACATGGCTGTTTATGTGCCTCTTGGCTTGATTTGCAGCCACACACTCCTGATTAAGAAGCATAGGTAAATGGGGTGATATTTAAGCCACCAGTCTTCTCGTCTTAATGCTTAGCTTGTTTTCATCTATTGTCTGTTTAATAATGCAACACTGAACATCTTTGTGGTTAAATCTTTGTCTTTATTTCACCCCCCCCCCACCCTAAACCTCTGGCAGTACTAGGGAATCAAACCTAGAATCTGTCTCTGAGAGTTGTGGTGTGTGTGCGTGTGTGCGTGTGCGTGTGCGTGTGTGTGTGTGTGTGTGTGTGTTCATGTTTGTGTAAGTGGGTACATATGTGCCATACCGTGTGTGTGTTTATATGTTTGTGTGCACATGCGTGCCACAGTGCATGTATAGAGGCCAGAGAACTTGTGATTCTGTTCCGGCCTTTGACTTCACTGAGGAAGGCCTCTCATTTCAGTTGTGCTGTGTACTCCAGGCTACCTGGCTGGAGAGCTTCCAGACAGTTCTCCTGTCTCCCCCTAACCCCCACATTTTGCTGTAGGAATGATGTAATTACAGATGTGCACCACATTTGGTATTTTACATGGGGTTTGGGAACTGAACTTGGGCTCTCAGGCTTTTGAGGCAAATGCTTACATATGCTGAGCCATCTCCCCAGCCCAAACCCAGGATCATGTGCATGCCAAATTAGCACTCCAGCACTCACACACCTCACCACTGAGCTACACTCCTAGTCCAGAAGTCCAAATTTTAGGGTCAAAGTATATTTTTAAGGTAGAATACGCAGTAATGTGGACAGTAGGTGTCATAGTTAGGGTTTCTATATTTTTTAGGATTTATTTATTTATTATGTATACAATGTTATGCCTGCATATATGGCTGAGACCAGAAGAGGGCACCAGATCTCATTAGAGATGGTTGTGAGCCACCATGTGAACTCAGGACCTTTGGAAGAGCAGTCAGTACTCTTAACCACTGAACCATCTTTCCAGCCCTTAGGGTTTCTATTGCTGTGATGAAACACCATGACCAAAAATCAAGTTGGGGAGGAAAGGGTTTATTTGGCTTACACTTCTACATCACAGTTCATCACTGAAGGAAATCAGGACAGGAACTACTCAAACGGCAAGATCCTGGAGTCAGGAGCTGATGAAAAGGTCATGAAGAGGTGCTGCATACTGGCTTGCTTTCCATGGCTTGCTCAGCCTGCTTTCTTATAGAATCCAGGACCCAGGCTGGGCCCTCCCCCATTGATCACTAATTGAAAAAAATGCCTTACAGCTGTATCTCAATGAGGCACCTTCCTCTGATGACTCTATAGTTTGTATCAGGTTGACTCACAAAACCACCAGTACAGTAGGGTAAGAAAATATGCAGGTGGCTCTGGGGATGTGACTCGTTTGATAGACTGCTTCCTTTGTATGCACAAAGCCCTGGGTTTGACCCCCAGTACCTCATAAAAATTGGGCATAAAGGCTGGGGTAATGGCTCAGTGAGTACAGTGCTTGCCTTCTTAGCAGGAGAAACTGAGTTCAGATCCTCTGCAGCATGTAAAGAGCTGGACATGGCTGTGTGCTCTTGCAATCTTAGCACTGGGTAAGCAGGGACAAGAGAATTGCCGCAGGGATTTCTACCAGAAGACAAGAAAATCTAAGTTGTTCCTGGGAGTCTGGTCCTTTTTGACTCTGTTGGAGACCACAGAGGTTTCCTCTACCCTCTTGCCATGGATGTGCTTCTGAAGTTCGTCACTCAGTGTTAATTTCATTCTTGTGTCTTCACAGAGAAGCTTTATGGTGATGTTCCTTATATAGAAGAAAGACACAGACATCGTTATGAGGTACGCCTTTCATCTGAATGGCTGAGGGGTGTGGCTACTTGGTGCAATGAACCCCAGCAATTGTAAGTGGGCCCTTACATCTAGCATCTCTTGCTTTTAGAGGAAGCTGTTGTGATAGAGTGATGATGGCAGAGTATCACAGAACCTGAATGCAAATAAACAGACACAGCAAAAAGACTACCCTAGAGCCAACCAAGCTCACCATTCCTCCTTAACCTCTGCCTCTTGTTTCTCAGCTTTCAGAAAGATAGGTAACCTCCAGCAAGGAGCTAAATGCTTCCGGCACAGGAAGGAGTTTCTAGATTTTGTATGGTGCACTGTAGCTCTCAAGAACCTCTTCTGATGCTCACATTGGGCTTGAGGCTTAGTGAGCTATGACTAAGAGGAGTTAACAGCTGAGGTTGCAGCAGGCAAAGCATGGCATGTGGAACTGTGGATGGTCGTTCTGGGATTAGTCAGTCAATCATGATGTGTTTGGCTTTGAAGAATAGGAAACCAATTGAACAATAAAGGCATTTATTAGCTCAGGTCACAGGCAGACTCGAAACATGGTACAGGACTCCTGTTGTCTCCATGGTTCTCTTGGCCTCCCTTTTCTGTCTCTGTGATTTGTCCAGAGTGGTCTGTCTCATCATTGTAAGATGGTTGTATCACGGAACTTTTCTTTAGTATGATTTTTTTGTTTGTCTGTTATTTTTTTTTCTTTTTTTGGTTTTTTGAGACAGGTGTAGCTTTGCACCTTTTTCCTGGAACTCACTTGGTAGCCCAGGCTGGCCTCGAACTCACAGAGAGCCGCCTGGCTCTGCCTCCCAAGTGCTGGTATTAAAGGTGTGTGCCACCACCACTTGGCTAGTTTTGTTTTTTTTTGAGACAGGATCTTACCATGCAACTCTGGCTGGCCTAGAACATGGCCTAGTCATATGTAGACTAGGCTGGCCTCAAATTACAGAGATCTGCCTACTTCTTTCTCTCAGATGTTGGGATTAAAGGCTAGTGCCACCAATTATTTTTTGAGACACAGTTTCATGTATCCTAGGTTGACCTTGAACTCCATATGTACATGAGGATGACCTTGAACTCCTGATCATCCAACCCTTACCTCCCCAGTGCTAAGACCATGCCCAGTTTTACATGGTGCTGGGGATTGAACTAGCTTCTTGCTTGTTAGGCAAGCACTCTACCAACTGAGCTATATCCTCACTCCTAACTGGGTTAACTTCAAGTACCCATCAGTCTGTGAATTTGTACCATTGCTAGTGCCATACTGATCACTGGTTACCTTAAAACTGGGTTTTAACAACATCAGCCAAGAGGAATGGGTGTCTTAGCCACTGTTCTAGTGCTGTGCAGAGACACCATGACCGAGGCAACTCTTACAAAAGAAAGCATTGAATTGGGGATTTGTTTAGTTTTAGAGGATTGGTCCATTATCATCATGGTGGAAGCATGGTGGCATATATGGAGCTGGAGCAGTAGCTGAAAGCTACGTCCTGATCCACAGGTGGAGAGAGAGAGAGAGAGAGAGAGAGAGAGAGAGAGAGAGAGAGAGAGAGACACAGAGAGAGAGAGACAGACAGAGAGAAAGACACAGAGAGACACAGAGAGAGACACAGAGAGAGATGCTTGCCTGGTGTGGACTTTTGAAACCTCGAAGCCCAGTGACACACTTCCTCCAACAAGGCCACAGCTCCTAATCCTTCTAAACCTTCTCAAATAGTGCCAGTCTTAATGACCAAGCATCCAAATATATGAGCCTGTGGGGGGCATTCTTATTCAAACCACTATGGGTTTATCGCATTTGGCTTGGCCAATTGGAGTTAGCTTCTGGAGTGAGATAGGTAAGAGTCCCAAGACCAAGGGAAAGAAGAATTTCAATCCTCAACCAAACTTACGATTTGGGGGCCTGGGGAGATGGCTCAGTGGGTCAAGTGCTTGCCTCACAACTGTGAGGACTAGAACTTGGATTCCCAGCACCCACATAAGTGCTAGGCAAGTGTGATGGCCTGCCTATAATCCCAGCATACAGAAGGCTAAGGCAGGATCCTTGGGGCAAGCTGGGCAAGTTCCAGGTTCAGTAGGAGGCCCCACCTCAGGAGGCTATTGCGGGGGGGTGGGGGGTGGGGGGGGGGGGGGGGGGGGGAGGAAACACACCCAACATCAATCTCTGGCTTCTACGTGCATGCACACTTGTGCACATACACCCATACCCACGTGTATCCATAAACATGCAGACATGCTTATACACATGTACACTATACACATACACATTTAAAAAATTAGAATTTGGGGTTAGATAGTGTATGTTACTTTCTTGTTACTTTGTAAAATACAGACAAAAGAAACTTAAGGATTTATTTTGGTTCATGGTTTAAGGAGAAATAGGCCATCATTATAAGGAAATCATGGTGGGGGAGTACAAGGTAGCTGATACCATTTTTGCCAGTAGTCAGAAAGGAGGGAGGAAGGGAGGAGGGGAAGAAGGAAGGAGGGAAGGAAGGAGGAATACTGGTACTCAGCTTATTTTCTCCTTTTTATTCAGTTCAGCACCTCTGGCCATGAATTAGTGCTGCTTAGATCAGGATGCATATTCCCTTCTTAGTCAGTAACTCTTTAGAAATGCCCTCATACACATGCCTAGAAGTGTGTGTCCTCAATAATTCTAAATCCAGCTAAACTGACAACCAAGATCGGCCATCACAGATTGTTAAGTACACTTAACTCAGTGAGGCAGCAGATACAGGGATGTCTATAAGTAGTGGGTATCAAGGTTCTGATTCAGAATATTTACATTGCCATGGTCTTTTCTTTGGAATCCTATCTCTGAGTGATACAGCATGGACGTCCTAGGTTCACGTGACTTGAATTAGACTTCATATCTCAAGTTCATTATGAATTTAAAATTAGATTTGGGGTGTTGAATATAGAAATTAATTAGAGGGTCAATACAGTGGACAAACCTACCACCCGATCCAGGACCTCGTCATAAGCTGTTTGTTTGAATTACTCTGTAGTTCAAAGACTTTACTTTCTTGCATTTCCAGGTAAACCCTAACTTGATCAACCAATTCGAGAAGAAAGACCTTTGTTTTGTTGGCCAGGATATAGATGGAAAGAGGATGGAAATTATTGAATTGACAAGTAAGTGGGTTCTTTGTTTCTAGAAAGCTTTGTGATGACCTAACACCTTTTGTCAAACACAGACTGATTTGGGATCTAGTTCATTCTCCCCTTCCCCAATTCCTCATTCCCTTGAAATACATACAGAACTTCAGAATGCATGGAAAACACATTGCATATAATCCTTATCATTTTGGGACCTGTTAGTCTGAACTTAGCATCAATAGCTGAATTTTCCCAAGTCTACCAACTGGACAAGTAGTAGGCATCTTTGCCATTTCTCTTCTCTCCATCCTGTGTCAGCTCTAAGCGAAATGCTCTGCCGAAAGCAGACAGCTTGTTGTCCACTGGCTTTCCTCTTCCTCTTCTCCTTGCTCTTGGTGGTAATTGTGGATGTCTATTGTATGGATGTCCCAGATCCTCTCCTGACTCTCTCTACTGCTTGTGCTTGAAGGACAACCTTGGGTCAGTCATTGAATTTCATAGAATCACCACACTTAGAGTTTTTCATAAGACCAAACAAAGGCCTGGAAATGTGGCTTAGTTGGTAGAATGCTTACCTAGCATGTACAAAGACCTAGGTTTTGTCCCCAGCACAGTATAACCTCTTGCAGAGAAGAAAGACAGCAACAGCAGTGAGGGGTAAGGTTTTCAGCTCTCAGTTATTGCTCTGACCTCTTGGTTATAAACTCTGTATTTGGCTCTGTGTTTCTTATTTAACAAGATGGTTACATCTACAGCATGGTAGTACACTCCTGTAGAGTAATCCCGGCCGGAGGAGCAGAAGTTCAAGGTTATCCTTGGCTACATATTGAAGACAGCCTAGGCTACATAAAACCCTGTCTTAAAACAAAAACCAAAGAACTAGACTTCTGTTGGGGAAGAGCACAAAAGAGAACCTGTAATCGAAGTACTTGGAAAGTTTTGATTCAGGGAGATTGCTTTGATTTAAAGGCTAGCCTGGGCTTGTGGTGAGTTTGAGGCAGGTTTGGGTTACATGAAATAAATGAGTAGCACAGAAATTGTGTATGACTGGGCTAGGAGACCCTGAAAGCATAGGCCCCAAAGCACACATTTGTTACCAACAAGACATAAGACAGCCTTCTTTTCATTCAGCCTTGAAAGGACATAGTATACCCGCGGTCCTAGCTTGTCTCAGCTCTTCATCTTTCCCAGGGGTCAGCGCTCGCTCGCTGCTGCCCCCCCCCCCCCCCCCCCGTGTGTGTGTGTGTGTGTGTGTGTTGAACTATACTTTTTCCATACTTTTTCCACATTTTTAAGTGATTAAAAAATTTTAAAAGAATATTTGTGACATGAGAAAATAATTACATAATTATGGGACATTTGAGTTTCTGTGTCCATAAATAGTTTTATTGGAGATTGATATAGGGGTAGGAAGGCATGACCTTTTCCTCACTCCTCATAAAGGTCACAGCTGACATTCTTGTGACACAAGATTAGTAAGAGAAAAGCAAGGGATGGGGATTTAGCTCAGGGTTGGGGGCCCTGTGTTCAGTCTTCCACAGAGAAAGCATGTTCCAGTTAGTTTTTCTGTTGTGATATACCACTATGGCCAAAAGCAACTTGGGGAAGAAAGTGTTTATTTCATTTTACAGGATATATTTAGTCCATCATTAAGGGAAGCCACGGTGGGAGCTTGAAGTAAAACCACAGAGGAATGCTGCTAATTGGCTTGCTCCCAGGCTCATATCCAGCTAGCTTTCTTATACAGCCCAGGACCACCTGCTAGGGATGTTATGGCCCCCAATAGGCTGGCCATTCCTTCATCAATTAGTAGTCAAGAAAATCTTCCACAGACATGACCAGATGCTAATCTGATGAAGGCAGTTATTTAACTGAGCTTCTCTCTTCCCAGGTGTGTGAAGTTGACAACTAAGATTAGCTATCACCAATCTACCCCTTGTCAATGTAACACTCAAACACATCACTGTTAAACCATAACTTTTCCTTTCTGGTTCCCAAGATCTCATGTTGATATCACAATATAAAACAGTCCAATTTTTAAAGTCTCAAAATCTTTAAAAATTTTAATGCTTTAAAAGTTCAGTATCTCTTTAAAAGTCCAAAGCTGCTTTACTGTGGGCTCTTGTAAAATTAAAAACAAACAAGCAAACAAACAAATGAGTTATATACTTTCTTATTTGAAGAGAGAAGAACCAGGTCACAGATATAATCCGATCAAAGCAAAACCAAAATCTTAACAGTGTAAAAAACTCCATGTCCACAGTTTGGGACTCATTTGTGATCTTCTGAGCTTCTAAAGTTTGGGCAGTCCCACTTCTTTGGCTCTGCCACCTACAGCAAAAACTTGTGTTATAGGTTTGGGTTCCACACCTGCTACTGTCCTTGGCTGTTGTTCCAAAGTCCTGGAATCTCCAATAATCTGAGGTCTTCACTGCAGCTGGGGTTGCACCTTCATCGGTGGCCGACTCTGGCTTCTCTTCTGGGATCCTAACTCTGCCACATGGCATCAAGCCTCATCTTCTCTCACAACCCTTTCAGTTCTTCAGCTTTCCTGCCACCCAAATCAGTAGTGCTGCCAGACGGTGGTGGTGCACACCTTTAATCCCAGCATTCAGGAGGCAGAGGCAGGTGGATCTCTGTGAATTCAAGGCCAGCCTGGTCTATAGAGCAAGTTTCAGGGCAGCCAGGCCTACACAGAGAAATCCTGTCTTGAGAAAACAAAACAAAAAAACCAAAAAAAGTACCATATAGGCCACTCTTACACATTAATAAGGCAGACACTGACCAAAACTAACTTGGGGGGAAAGGGCTTATTTCATCTTACAAGTTACAGTCCATCATCAAGGGAAGCCAAGGCAAGAATGCAAGGCAGGAGCTTGAAGCAAAACCCATGGAGAAATGCTGCTTGCTGGATTCCTACCAAGCTCACCTTCAGCTCCCTTTCTTATACAGCCCAGGCCCTCCTGTCCAGGGCTGGTGCTGCCCACAGTGAGTTGGGCCTGCCTGTATCAATGAGCAATCAAGAACATGTTCGCCCACAGATGTGACCACAGGCCTCTCTGGTGGAAGCAATTCTTTAGCTGAAGCTTCCTCTTCCTAAGTGTGCCAGGTTGACAAGATTAGCTATCACAGAGCATAACAAGTCTTTTTAGTTTCATGTGACACAGGGGCCTTCAGAAATGAAGACCACAAAATCCAGGGAAACTCTTTTTATTCTTAGCTTTGAGGAAGAATAGGCAGTCTTGTGGAAATCTGATAAGGCATTATCATAAATGTGATAAGGTGGAATAGACTAAGGGGCCAGCAAGACTGTCCAGATTCTTGGCCTCTTTGCAACATTCTTGCCTCACATATGCAGGGAAGAATCCCCCTGGAATGAGGGTCTTTTCCCCCTGTTAGTTTTGTTTTTGTTTTTCTGGGACAGTTTCACGTATTCCAGGCTTGTCTTCTTTATCTCAATACCTAACTGAGGCTTGCCTGGAATTCCTGATCTCCTTGGTTCCACTTCCCAGATGCTGGGATCACAGGCGTGGGCTACCATGCCTGGCAGGAATGAGGGTGTTATGACCTACTTTTAGGCACGGTGACTCTAAGAGTTTATGTTGGCTCTCACACACACAGGCAGGGATGGTCAGAGTGACCTTGCTTCTGATGATGCTTTTTATGTTGTAGAAAGAAACATGCATAGTTAGGAAAGAGACTTCATGGCTTGCAATGCTTAAAGTATTTATTATTCAGCCCTTTACAGAAATATTTGCAACCCCAAGTCTAGACCCATGGGTATACATTTCATTTGACAAACTTGAACACTTGGGAAATTTCTTCTTGATCTGTTTGTTTGTCTGGATATTCTCTTGACATGTTCATTTTATGTCAAAATAAATTAAATGTTCTCCATACTTTTCCTTAAGATGATTTATATTAATGTGCCATCAGTCTCCTCTCCTGGAAGTTTCTTACCCTCTCTGCCATTTACATTTGGAGTAAGATCATTCTTTGTTGTTGGGCTGTCCTGCATGCTATGTGGTATTTATCAGCATCTCTGGCCTCTTGTCAATGGATATTAGTAGCAGACTTGCTTCCTCCTACCCATTAGTTGTGGTGTTTCAAAAACATCTTTACAGAGTTGGGGGAAAGGTCTGTCTTCCTGGCAGAGTGTTTGTTAGGATGCACAAGGTCCTAGGCTCAAGCCACAGTACCTCAATGCCAGGTGTGATGATGCATGATTGTAATCCTGGCACTTGGAAGGTAGAATCAAGAGGATCAGGAGTTCAAGATCATCCTTAGGTACATTGAGATCTACTTAGGCTACAAGAGACCTTGTCTCAAAAACCAAACCAAACTCAAATCAACCAACCAATCAGCCAATCCAAAACAAAACAAAACAAAACAAAACAAAACAAAACAAAACAAAACAAAACAAAAAACCATCTGTAGACACTGGCAAGTCAAGAACCACCTTCCACCTGATCAAGAACCATTCTCCTAGATCAACTTGAGATTGGATTATTAAGCTATTTACCCCCTTCACACCCCCAACTTGTAATCACTTGTCAAGTGCCAGAGTCTACTAATGCAGAGAAAGTGTTTGAGATTGCCCTCCCAGTCCCTACCACTTTAGCCTCACTTCATGATGGCTTCAAGTCTGACTTGTCCTCAACTTCCTCCCTGCCTCTAGGTTCTCCCATATCTAGTACTTTCTAAGCAGGACAGGGCTCTGACTTTGCAGTCCAGTCATGTTAATTTGTTGGCGAAACCACTCTGGTTTGTTGAATGTGAAGTATGTGTTGGATACTCCAAAATGGTAGCCTAATCTGGGTTTGGTGGTGCATGCCTGTAGTTCTAGGATTTGTGAGACTGAGCAGGAGGATCACTGTAAGTTTGAAGCCTATCTAGGTTACATAGTAGACTCCAGGACAGCCAAGGCTACAAAAGGAGATCTTGTTCACAAATTAATAGCCAGGCATGGTGGCTCATGTCTTTAAACCCAGCTCTTGGGATCTCTGAGTTCAAGCCCAGCCTGGTCTACATAGTGAGTTCCAGGACAGCCAGAACTATACAGAGAGATCCTGTCTCAAACAAATAAACAAACACAAATACATAAAGTATTAGAATGATGTTGGAGAACCTGCTATTTCAACTTGTGTGATTTAGCCTTCCAGACTCTTTTTACAACTTGGCAACTTTTTCTCCATCTCAGCCCATGTCATAATTCTCTGATTTAAATGCTCTTTTCTGTTTTTTCCCCCTTTGATGGTCCATAATCTATTTGAGTACTTCAAGAATCCCAAACAGAAAGTGGGTAGTGTGAATCCCAAACTGGGAGGAGATGATGTTGGAGATGGCTGCCTTGAACATAGTAGCCTCTTACCTGGACTCTGAAAGAAAACAATGGACATTTAGTGAGCTCACTAGATGCTTGATCCTAAACCCCTGCTAGGGACTCCATATGTGTCTGTGGTGTGCCTCACAAAGTAGTCGATGGATGTTCATTCCCATTTATGGAGGAGGCTGGAGTGCAGAGAGGTTAAATAACATGTCCAAGACCATCGAGTGAGGCATTGGGAGCTGAGAAGTAAACTCAGGTCATAGCCTTCTTCTATCCCCACCTTTGAGACATTTTACTTTTCTGTATTTCCCTTGGGTCTTCTGCCTAGAGTATATTTTGTGGTGGTTATTATTGTTTAATTTTGTTTTGTTTTGTTTTGTTTTTTTGAGATACAGGTTATCATTCAGTAGCTCAAACAGTCCTAAAATACACCTTGAGATAATTCTCCTGCTTCAGCTCCCCAAGTGCTGGCATTACTGGTGTAAGCCACCCTGTCTGGTTACTGTGTAGTTTTGGATGAGAATAGTAAAGATGTGTTTCAGGAGTCATTTTGATGTTAAAGTATGATCACTAATTGCTGTTGAAGGCTACCAACCTCTCTTGGCTTGTGAGAAGAGGGCAGATAATTTCTTAAGCAACTAACTGTTTACTTTGTTCAAGTGCTTATTCTCTTTTCAATCTCCTGCTTCTCTTATTGTCAGCAAATACCGAGAGACTACTTTCTTCACAAAGATTTAGATGCCCATTGACGCCTTCAGAGTTAATGAAGGCTGGGAAGGAAACAAGAGCTGCTGTAAAACCTTGCAGTTTTTAAAAGCTGACTGCAAGGGAATTCATTTTATGAAGGAAAATTCCCCAGAAGATTTTGATCTTAAGTACCCTTTAGAAGCACAGTCACAAGTCTCTACCATCCCTCAAGGATTCCAAGGAACAAGGCTTGAGATTTGTAGAATGTCAGAATCTGCTTAAAAGCGATTAAGAGCATTATTTTTAAAGGTACTTTGTTTGACTGATAGACCCTCATCAAAATAAAAACTCTTTCACTATTCTTCATATCCACACAGAGAATTTGGATAAAATGATTCCAAGCAATGATCCATTCATTTAAATAGTCTGTCCCTGGCTATGACATGATCTGTGTCACAGCATCGCTCTGTAGCTCTGCAGAAACAGAAGTACTGTCTTTCTAAGACATCCCTAGATATTATGCTATAATCTTTAATGTGTTTTACTTTAAAGTTATATTGCTCAATTTCTTCTCTAAGTGTGGATGACTTTTCTTTGTTTTTAAAATAAAGTTTTTTGTTTTTTTTTTTAAATTTATTAATTTGTTTCCTTATTTGTGGGGATGGAAGTGAAGGGTGGGCCTCATGCCATGGCTTGTATATGGAGGTTAGGAATCTTTTGATTCTTTCCTTCCATCACATGGGCCCCAGGGATGGAATTCAGGTAGTCAGGTTGGGTGGAGGCAAGTGATTTTACCTGCTGAGCCATTCCTAAGGCCCTTGGTTTTTTGTTTTTGTTTTTGTTTTTCTGTGTAGCTGAGGTTTACCTGGAACTTGCAGTGTAGACCAGGTTGCCTTCAAAGTTGTAGTGATCCTCCTATCTCTGCCTCCTAAATGCTGGGATTACTGGCTTGTACCACTAGGTCCAACTGTTCTAGTTGGATTTCTGTTGTTATAAATACTATGACCAAAAGCAACTTGGTAAAGAAAGAGTTTATCTTGGCTTATACTTCCAGGTCACAGTTCATCATTGAGGGAAATTAAGGTAGGAACAGAAGCAGAAACCAAGGAGGAACACTGCTTATTGGCTTACTCTCTAGATCATGCTCAGTTTTCTTATACAGCCCAGACCTATTTACCTGGGGATGGTGCCACTCACAGTGGGCTATCCCTTCCTCATCAATCAAGACAATCTCTTACAGACATGGGATAGGCCAATGTGATCAAGGCAGTTCTTCACTTGAGGTTTCCCTTTCCCAGGCTATATTGCATTGACAATAAAAACTAATGAGGACACTGACTTGTGTTTTATTTTGTTTTGCTTTCAGACAGGGTCTCCTGTAGCACACGATGGCCTGTGCACTTGTAGTGTAGCTGAAGATGACCGTGAAATTCTGATATTCTTGCTTCCACCTCTGGGGTGCTGAGATTATATCCCTGCACCAACATACTTAACTCCTTTCTTCTTTTGTTGAGGGAGAAGATATCATTTCCTGTGCTAAGCTTTCATAGCTGAATAGCCCTCCAATTCAAGGAGGCTTCTGCTTACATGTACAGTATTCTTCCACAGGATTTTTCTGAGGTCAGACCTGTCCAGGAGAATTTGCTCCAATGAAGAAACTATTCTGCCTGCTCAGTATAGTGCCTATCAGCTATGAATGATCAGTGTGTGTGTGTGTGTGTGTGTGTGTGTGTCTGTGTGTGTGTGTGTATTCAGTGTCTTCTTCTATTACTTTCTACCTTATTGCCATGAGATGGGGTCTCTCAACAAATTCCCCCACTTCCTGCTAGGCTGGCTGGCCAGGAAGCTCCCCAAATCCTCCCGTCTTCACCCTCCTATGCTGGGCTTACACGCATGGGGCAGTGGTGCCTAACTCTTTTACATGGATGCTGGGGATTTGAACTCAGATTCTCATGCTTGCTTAGAAAATGCTTTTATTCACTAAGCCATTTCCCCAGCCTCAGGTAGGGGGTAGCTTGAAGTCTAGGAATACTGTGGAAATTAAGTCAACAATGAAAGGTCTTCCAGAAGCAGGCTAGGGCTGGGGATGTAGCTAAGTTGGTAAAATGTGTGCTTAGAATGCATGAGGTCCTGAGTTCAATCCCCAGCACTACATAAGCCCAGTGTAGTGGCACACACCTATAATCCTAGCACTTAGGAGGTAGAGGTAGGAATATCAAAAGTTCAAGATCATTCTCAGCTATGGAGCAGTTCAAGGGTATCCTGGGCTACATGTCACCTTATCTCAAAAGAAACCAGAAAAGTAGGTTGATGTTCAAGAAGGAGACTTCATGTTAGCACTCAAAAGCTCTTACTTCACTTTCCTTCGTCTAACACTACCACCTCAAACCCCCCCCCCCCCAAAAAAAAAAAAACAAACCCAAGAAATTCTAGGTCTCTAATTAAGTTAAATGGGTTTAGAAATTTGGAATTTTACTCCAAAAATGGATCATGGAAATAACTCTGTTGGCAAGTTAAAGAATCCCTTCAGTGCTTCATGTGGGTTGGTGTTCAATTATATGGTAACCTTTCTAGTGGCTGGTTCTCATGTCTGCTTGATTCATTTACTTCATGCTTGCTTTCATTTCAGGTCATCCATATTTCATTGGTGTCCAGTTCCATCCCGAGTTTTCTTCTAGGCCAATGAAGCCTTCCCCTCCGTACCTGGGGCTCTTACTTGCAGCAACTGGAAATCTGAATGCCCATCTGCAACAGATAAACAGACTGTCACCCAGGTAACCAGCTTAATGCTCCTAGCATTGAGCCGAGACGTATGGTTACTATCATCTTAGCTTTTCCACAAAATTGAATGTCATTGTGGAATTTAAGTTTTGAAAAAAAAGTATGTTTTATTTTTTCTGCATTCTATCTTTAGTATCATACCTAAAGCCTTTCCTGTAGAAAGATCTTATAAATCATAACCCCAGTGTTTTCTTCTACCACTTTCATAGTTTAATATCCAACAGTGTATCTAGCCTTTTTTTGAGGTAAGAGTATAAGGTAAGGGATCTGATTTTCCTTGTCTTAGCTGAAAGTTGTTAAGTAAATTGGTTTTTATTTAATTTCTGTCTAGTTCAATTGATGATCCTGTATACCTAAACTTTTGCTATTCTTTTCATTATCATAGTATTAATGAACATTGAGACTGTATCAACCTTAGAAATATAATCATTTACATTTTTAAAGATATATTTTGCTGGTTGTATTTGAAAGACTAAAGCAGGATCATGGATTCCAGGCCAGGCTGCTATAAATAGTGAGACACCATGTCTTTTGGTTTTGGTTTTAGAGACAGGGTCTCACACAGCCCAGGCTGTTCTTGAGTTTGCTTTGTAGCCAAGGATGACCTTGAACTCTGGATCCTCCTGCCTCTAATTTCCAAGTGCTGGGCTTACAAATATGTGTCACCACATTTAACTGTCCTGAGGTTGGAACCCAGAGATTCATGCATGATAGGCAAGTATTCTCACCTACTCAACTACATCTCCAACCTAGAAAACCAAAACCAGCCAACCAAACAAACAAAAAACAGGAGAGGAGGGAATGTATTGTTCTGTTCTAATTTCCCAGGTGAATAGCACAGTAATTGCTAAGATCTAGGTAGTGGCCGTGATTTCATGATGTTTAAATAATAGTTTGGATAGAATTTATATCTGTATTTATTCTCCTCTGAGAATATTGTATGTATCATGTGTAGAAAGTTTAGAGGTAGACGGAACTACCTAGAATATTCCAGACTTAGGAAGCGTAATTGACTATCACAGTAATGCTGTATGTTGCTTAGACTCTTGCCCTTGCAAACAACTGTTGCAGGGCTGCAGTTGAGATCAGGAGCATCAGGACAAGGGATGTCTGTAAGCTTGTGTTATAGTCTTCTTGTAATGCATTATTGTTCAGAGAAGCTCACAACGCTAGTGCTTCAGTTTCCTGTGGGTTCATATGGGAACAGCTTTACGTGGCTTACATGCCTGCTGCCTTGACCTCATTGATAGTCACTCTTTGCTGTCTTCAACCCGGGCAGTGCCTTTCCAACTGTGTCTGGGGACTACCATAAGGAGCAGGCTAAGGGGACTCAGATTCTTCCCTGCTTCAGATGTGATCTCCAAATCTCCTGGCTTCTGTGCTATTGTTCTGCACAAGAGATTTCATATGATGAAAACATTCCTGGGTTCTCAGGCTGCATAGTTTATGTTGCAGATTGAAATTCCAATGTGGAATTCCAAATCACATGTGTGCTATGACATTTTATGGCTACCTGACGTTCTCTGTTATTACAGATTCTCATGTAGGAAAGGAGGTGACAATGGAGCCAGTTAGTTGGCTGAGAGAAATTATACACTGATAAGTATCTGGCCGTATGCAAGCATCAGCTCACAAGTGAATGCGTATGGTTCGTGTAGTCTGGCTGTCCTTCTACCCACCTGCTGTGTTGTGTGAGGCCTATTGATTTCTGTGTGGAGGCTTGCATTTCTGAGTGAAGCTCCTCCATAGCTGAGCACTTGCCTGAAACAGCTAAGCCAGATACACTTTTAGAGAGAATAGCCCTCTTAATGGAGCTCGTTGCAATTTCAGCCAACCCGTAGTCCTCCATGGTTGTGCATCAATCACAAGTTGGTGCCTTCCCTTATGTCTCTGCCTGGCTGCTGAGCACACAGGTGACTCTGCACTAAAGTGGAAGGTACTGGCAGCAGAGGAGGGTGGTCTAAACCTGATATATTGCAGGGATCTCAATAAGGAATGGTGATTGATGTGGCAGGTGTGGTTGCACATTGCTGTAATGCTAGCACTCCAGAGACTAGAGGGTTACTGCAAATTCAGTGCTAGTCTGGTCTACACTATTAGTTCCAAGCCAGCCAGGGTTACATATCAAGACCCTGCCTCAATAAAGCAAAATAACCCCAAACCAGTCTAGGAAATGTAGTTCAGTTGTAGAATGTTTGCCTAGTGTGTATGAACCCTGAGGTTTGATCCCTAGCACCATACAGCACCACATGGCACCACATGATGATGCATGCGTATAATCCCAGCACTTTGGAGGTAGAACCAAGAAGATAAGAAGTTCAAGGTCATCAAGGCTAGCTTGGGCTATGTGAAACCTTGCTCAAACACACACACACACACACACACACACACACACACACACACACACACACACCCCAACTCACCAAAAAGCCAATAAACAAATTCCCCAAACCACAAGAGTGGTGACTAATAATCCAGTGGCTGTCTGGCACCTCCATGGGATTGCAGAGTTCTGAATGGCAGGTGACTGCCTTGCTGGCCACACACTGATACAAGCTGTGCTTCTTTCAAACAAGATTACTACTTGTAAACAGCTCGAGCATGAACACTGAAGAATGACTTCCTTCCCCTGAAATTGTCTCTGATTATACTCAACTGTATGGCACATGGGCAGCCCATGTCTTCAGGTGCAGAGTGTAAAAATTCTTGGCTTTAATAAGAACACCTGAGCTGTAACCTCTGCATTCTGCCCAGTGGAGAAAATATTTATCATTGGGCACTTGGGAGTTGTAGTAAGAATATTATTTAGGGATTTAGAGCTGGTGAACTAAATTGTCAGCCACTCTGTTATCTGCAAAATAGCAGCAGTTCTAAAGGCTAATTCCCCCTAGTTTTAGGTTTCCAGCAGTCGGTTCAAGGGAACAATCATTCTAGGGTAGTATTTTAAAAACGTTTTTTATTAATTGCTGAAAAGTACATGCAGATCAGGCCAGAGAGATGGCCTAGTGAGTAAAGGTGCCTGCTGCCTAGCCTGACGATCTGAATTGAGTCTCCAGGAGGGAAGTGACTCCCACAAGTTGTCCTCTGACCTCCACATATGCACCCCTCTCTCCCCACAATGTAATTTAAAGTACATGGAGCTGGTCATAGTGATTGATGTTTTTAGTCCAAGCACCGGGAGGCAGAGGAAGGCACAACTCTGAGTTTGAGGCTTAAAGCCTTGTCTACTATTGAGTTCAGGCCAACCAAGACTATACCGTGAGACACCCCCCCCCCCAATAAAGAAGAAGGGGAGGAGGAGGAGGAAGGAAGAGAAGGAGGAGAAGCAGCAGCAGCTGCCACCACAGCCAGGTGTGCTGGTTCACATTATAATTCGAGCACTTGGGAGGATCAGGTAGGTGAGTCACCGTGGGTTTGATGCCAACCTGAGCTACAGATCTAGACCTTGCTTCAAAATACAAAAGAACAACAACAAAAAAATCAAACTAAGAGCCTTATTTTGAGGGTCCCATCTAAGAATACCCACATATTCAGTAATTCTTGAGTCAAAATCAGAATATAGTTGTATGCACAGCTAATATCTGTGTACACAATATACATTCACACAAGGAGCAGTCAGGGACAAGATGTAAGCAGAGTTTAGAGAAGTCCATTTTAGATTTCCTGTGCAACCTTACTCCCGTCTGTGCTAGCAAGTGCACCCTCATTCCAGCACTAAGTGCCCATGTGTGTGTGTGTGTGTGTGTGTGTGTGTGTGTGCATGAGTGTGTGTGTGTGTGTGCATGAGTGTGTGTGTGTGTGTGTGTGTGTGTGTGTGTGTGTGTTGGTGCCCATAGACTTGGAGCTGAGATAATTTTACTAAGGGATGGTCACACAGATGTTCTCTGCCTAGCATCCATCAAAATTCCAGACTCCCTGAAGGAAAGCAGTAGTCATCATAAATCACATTGTACAAACAATGTAGACCGAGAAAAGTGATGTGATTCAAGTTAGTAGTAGAGGATTCACTGTGAAAGTCATCAGCTACAGACTGACCCTACAAGCCTTTTGAATGATGGCGGCTGCCTGGTTAACTCATTTTGAATAAGTACAAATCCATTTTTAGAGTAAACATGTCTAACAGGAAATTATGCTCCATTCAATATGTAACTGTAATCTTTGGTACTATGTCTTTTTTTTTGTCAAAATTTCATCTGTCCCATTTATAAGAGGGAAACACAAGGGGTGGAGAGATGGCTTAACCATTGAACATGCCTACAGCTCTTCCAGGGCACCTGACTTTGGTTCCCAGCATCTACATCTGGTAACACAAAACCACCTATGACTCCAGCTTCAGGGGATCCACCACCTTCTTCTGGCCTCCTTGATTACCTGCACACAAGTGGTATACACTCCCATAGACATATACATATGCATGTTTTTTTTGAGCTGAGGACCGAACCCAGGGCCTTGTGCTTGCTAGGCAAGTGTTCTACCACTGAGCTAAATCCCCAGCCCCCATATGAATGTTTTAAAAAAGGTAACCACAAGTTTGAATGGTCTTGCTAGCACGGTTCGAGTGAAATGGGACTGCTTCATATAATTCTAAGAAAAAAGTAGAAAACTTGGACGCTTGTGCCAGCAGTGAAGGTACAGAAACAGTTCCTTGATATTAGTCTCAGCAGCTTCAGAAATTCCCCTAGACTTTTAGGGACCTTGATTCAGGCCAAACTGAGAGTTTGTGACTTGAACACTGCAGAGAATTTCAGGACTCGCTGGTATATAATGAAGTAGAGTTGGAGATTTTATTGAGGATATTTTAATAGAGAGGGTTAAGAGAAAGAGAGGTACTCAGAAGAAAGTACTACATGGTGAGAGCATGGTGTGGGCTTCTCCAAGACTCACAGAAAGTACAACATATCCAAGTTGAATACAGGCTCTTGAAAGAGGCAGTCACAATGACTTGTCTTAGCATTAGCCATATATACAAGTTATATCTCAAAAGGTTGCTTAGAAATCTTTTTCCCCTTTTTCTTTTTTGTTTGATAAGAGATAAAGATGCCTTGAATGGAATTACAGTCTGGAAAAAAGAAACCAGAAGCCACTAGGGTTGCATTAAGGAGTTTAGTATATATCTTTCCCCTATAAATGGAGTTTCTGATGAAATTCCTAGAAAATGTTTTATAGCTAGAAAGGGGAAAAGGCTTTTTTTGAGATTTTATTTATTTTTAGTTTCTGTGTGTAGGGTGTTTTGCCTGCATGTATATCTGTACGCCAGGTGTATGCAGTGCCTATTGGGGCCAGAAGAGGGAGTCAGATCCTCCGGACTCATATGTGACTGATGTGAGTGACCATATAGGTGCTGGGCACCAAACCTGGATGCTCTGCAAGAGCAGCCAGTGAGTTCTTTTAACTGCTGAGCCATCTCTCCAGCCCCCCAAAAGGGCCTTAAGCAGCTAGTAACTAATTGTGCTGGAATTCTTGATTCTTCATTGGCAAGAGACTTTAATTGGATTCCAGGTTGAAGAGCTCCTCTCTGCTTGTCATGTCCTCAAAACGTTCCTGGTCTTTCTATCCTACCTTACTTGCACTACATAGAATATGCTAAGGTGTTTGTAATGGGGAGTTCTTTAATCTGTAGAAACAAAGCATCTATATTACCTGTATTAGGAATTGCTCTGGGGGCTGGTGCTGGTGGTTGGACTCCAGGCCTTGCTCATGTTAAGCATACAGCCTTACACCGAGTCACACTCCTGAGGCCCAGCCCAGGAGTTCCACTTGAAATTCACAGAAGGATATATAATTTACTCTTTTCGGCATGTGTGTCTCTGTTTGCCCTGCACAGCTCTTATGCTCAGCGCTACACAGGTTTAAGAGCAGCTTCTAGTTTTATGATGTGGGCATCTGTCAGGCCCATTTGTGGGTTAGAGTAAGACTCTTGCTTAGGTATTGCTCATTCTGTATCAGAACACAAGAACTCAGGTACAGTCAATCCACAGTTCACAGGAATATAACTCTTTGGGGGGAATGTTGTTTTAAAGGTTAAAACTGGGCTTTTAAGACAATTGAGTAACATTTTATTTTAAGTTTTGGACCTTGAATCATGACTCCAACCAACATTTACTGTCTCTTGTACAGAGAGATCATCTTTTCATAGCAAAACAAGAGGTGTGGTGGTATCAAACCAATAGAGAAGGTACTTGATGGTGCACTGTATTTGATTGACTATTGCAGACCAAACTCAAAAGTCAGAACTACTTCATAATCCAAAGGGGCCTTAAAGAAAGTGTGTTCCTGGAGTCTGGCTCTTCCATTTCCTGATTCCCTTCTAGACTGGACTCCTAGTATAAGTCTATTGTCTTCTTCCCATTTGCTTTTGCCACTTAATTTTCTTTGAGTGATGCTGAGGATTGAACCCAGCCAGGGATTTGTACGTACTCCAACCTTGAGCTCCATCCCCAGCCTACCATGATACCTTTGTCTTTGAATCCCGGAGGCAGTCAGGAAGAGAAGGAACCCATTTCACTCACACTGTCTCTGTCTGTCTTTATAAATCACATGCTGACTTCCAACCTGAGATGAGTTATTTTTTTTTGTTGATTTCTAGATGTAATGCTATAGAAAATTTGGGGGGAAGCACCCATAAGCTCAACAACTTGATACAGTCACACTGTATTAATTTTAAAGAATATTTCCTTCTAGTCTTTCTACCTATATGTGGTTCTTCTTGGCTATAGTAGTGGTTTGAATGAGATGACCCCCATAGACTCATATTTGAATGCTTGCCACCCAGTTGGTAGAACTGTTTAGGAAGGATCAAGGGATGTGGCCTTGTTGGAGGAGGCATACCCTTGTTGGAAGACTTTTGTCACTGGGATTGGGCTTTGAGGTTTCAAAATCCTGCACCATTCCCAGTTAGAACTCTCTGCCTCATGGTTGTTGTCTCAACATGTGAGCTCTCAGCTGCTGCTCCAGTGCCATGCCTGTTTGCCTGCTGTCATGTTTCCCACCATGATGGTCATGGATTCGTCCTCTGAAGCTGTAAGCAAGCCCCCAATTAAATGCTTTCTTTTTTGTCAGTTGCCTAGTTCATGGTGTCTCTTCACAGCAACAGAAAAGTAAGCCAGGTATAATAGTGAAAATATATATTTTCCCCACAGTTCTTTTATTTTGAAAACTTTCAAGTATACCAATAAGATAGATTAGTCCAGTAATCCTTGTAGTCATTTGGCCACATTTATGAGTTGTTATAGTTCTGCTATGCTCCCTTTCTTCCTCTATTTTCTGTGTACAAAGTTCTTTTTTTTAATTTTCATATAGTATTTCATTCAAAGTTTTCTTTTGAACCATTTACAAGTACATTGCAAACATGGTAGCACTTCATACATAAATATTCATAAAAATTAAATTTTCAAATTTTCACACAATTCAGTGTTATACCTAAGAAAATTAACATCAGTTCCAATGACATGACCATTCATTCAGCCCATACTTTATCTTTTATCTTTGTAGGAGGGTCTCCCATATCCCAGGCTAGTTTCCAACTCAATATGCAGTTGAGATTACCTTGAATTCCTCCCTCCACTTCCCTGGTAATGGGTTTGCAGGCTTGTACTACCACACTTGGTATGTGGTGCTGAGGGTTGAACTCAAGGCTCTGTCCATGCTAGGAAAGCATTGTACTATACTACATGGACATGTGGCCTGAGCTTTCAGACCCTAAGCTCTGGAAGTGGATAGGACTTACTGAATCCAAACCCAACTCTTCTTTCCTGAATGGTTGGGACTTCATCTTTCCTTGTACTGTTTCTTTATAAAAAGTTTCTTTGGAGCCAGGCAGGCAGTTCTCTATGAGTTCAAGGCCAGCCAGGGATACATAGTGAGACCTTGTCTCAACAAAGTGGGTGGAAGGCTGTGAATTAATGTTATAGTTTAGTAACTATATATAAATAACCTTTATATAAGGCCCTGAACTATATCCTAGCAACATACCACATACAGTCCCCCCAACACAAGGTAAAAGTCCCTAGTTTACATAGTAATAATAAAGATTAAGTTTCCCACTATTATATAAATCATTTTACACAATGCTTGGTCTATGGTAGGAACTTAAATGTGAATTATTATTACTATTATTATTATTATTATTATTATTATTATTATTACTAATTTTACCTTAGTTCCAGCTGCCTTCGTCTTTTACCTACTACAAAGCCTATTGCCTGGACTTTGTGCCTCTGGTTTTTCTCCTTCTAATCCTCCTAATCCATCTTCTGCCATGAGAATGGTCTTCTCACATGACTATGCAGCTCAAAACCCTCAAAGGCTTACTTTGGCTTATGGAATAAAATGCACATAAATCCATACAGAAGACCTCCGAGTCTTGAGAACTCCCCAGAAGGGTTTAATGCCTTTGCCTCCTAGCTATTGATATATATTCTGGACCTGCTTAGTGAGAAGGAACACCAATCTATATCCTATTAGGATGTCAGCTCATGGGACTTGGGAAGGTGGGCATGGGGCTGAGGGGCCCAGGTTAACTGTGCCGTGATAGCACTGTACCTTTCTCCCTCTAAGCTTTAGAGTCTGAGGCATGCTTGCCTCACTTTGCCTGCTCCGAACCAAAAACTCAGATATTCTCCCCTGCGCCTAAGTGCTGTTCAGTTTCTAGTACACTGTGAACTTGGACCCACCTTGCTTTTTGACTTTGGCCTTCATGGTTGGCACTGCTAGGACCAATCATGTAATATGTGCTTAAATGTTTTATTGCTGTGGTGGTGGTTTTGATGGTGGAGTTGGTGCTTCTGGATCTGCCGCTCATCATTGAAGGGTAGTGACCAAGTTGCCGTCAACCATCCTTAGGGCTGCTGTGAGGCATAGTGGACACGAGGCTTGGTAGACTTTTATCAAAAGACCGCTCTCTCTCCTTTGTTACATTTCAAACAAAAGGGAATTGGGACAGAAAGTCCAATCTTTTTTAGTTTTTATTTTTATTTTTTTTTTGCTTTGAGCTGTTCTTTTCAACATTTTTTCACCACCCCCATGATTGACTTCAACTTATACTTAGAGGGTTTTTTTCTGGTAAATTATTGTTAATAAGTCACATCTGAGTACTCCTTCTTTTGGGGATTATGCATTGGTTAAAAGGTGCTCTTTATAGGTCTCACTTCACTGTGGCGTTGATAATATGGTTGCCAGCCAGGAATGGAGTTCAGAGTGATACAGACCACTGTGCTTTTAAAGCCCTGCCTGGGTTGAAGTCTCCTGTTTACTATGAGATGCAAAACACATTCAGAGCATACTAAGTTTTTATTCCCTTGCTCTTGTATTTTATGGCTTCCAGGGGCCCTTCGAGAAACAAGTAAGTATAGCAGTAACAATGCTTTGGGGAAAACTATGCATGGCAATGTGTTTTTAAAACACACTTTTTCACATGAAATGGATTTTGATACAAAGTACTACAGGTACTCATGCATGCTGGGAGTCCTAACTATGTCATTAAGCTTGTTTTTAAATTCCAACCACCTCTTTCTATTAATAGAGAAGAAGTGATTAATGGCTGCTTCAGAGTAGCATAAAAGGTGGGATATATGGAACATCACCACCCTTCCCCTAGTATCTTGGAATATTTTCATTTACTGGGAATTTATTAGGAGTAAGGAGTCATTGACAGACAGGTTATCCATTAGTTTTAAATCATTAACTTGCCTAGCATGTATGAAATCTAGGGTTCCATCCCAGCACCATGTAAACTAGGTTTGGTAGATCATGTCTGCAGTCTAGCACTTTGGAGGTGAGGCAGGAGGATCAGAAATTTGACGTTATCCTTGGCTACATAGTGAGTTTGAAACCAGCATGAGTTACAAAAGACTATTTCAAAAACAAATAAACATGGAGACCATTGTGGTCAAGCCTTGAAGTCAAAGTAGTGTCCTAGGATAGCAATCCCTACCTGTGTTGAAACTGATAGTTTTTGTCTTGCCACTGTTAGAACCTGTGGGCCTGAAGCACACTGGCTGTGAGCAGGAGAGGCACACACCCAGTCTTTCTGCTGCCACCTGGAGGTGGAAGGCAGCCTGACTGCTTTCACATTGCATAGTCACACATTAACCAAGCCCCACCCCCTGTCCCCTCCTGTAGCCTAATCACATATGCCTCATTCCTGGTCAAGTAGCATAGGTTACATACTAACGAAGCCTGCTCCTGCTTAATGCAAGGCCTCCCTTTCCCTTGGAAGCCTGTAAGAGCAGACTCCTTGCTTTGTTGGTGTAACTGAAGCTTCTTACTTCAAATCCCCAGCTAAATATCTTGCATTAAAGATGATTTGCCTTGAGCCAGGTGGTGGCGGTGCATACCTTTAATCCCAGCACTCAGGAGGTAGAGATAGGCTCATCTGTGAGTTCGAGGCCAGCCTGGTCTACAGCAAGTTCCAGGACAGCTAGGGCTACACAGAAAAACCTTAGAGAGAGAGAGAGAGAGAGAGAGAGAATTAGTTTCTACTAAACTACTTGGGGAACATGTGCATGAGAAATATTTGCTATGATTTTAATTAACTATACATAGCAAGGCCTTTAAAACACTTTTTTGAGGGAATAATAATTATAATCACTATCATAGTAATTGGACTTTATTTTTATTCTTTTTTAAAGTTTACTTATTACATTTTTATTTTGCATGAGTGCATGTGTCTGTGTGTATGTTCATTCATAGATGCATGCACGTGTGTGTGTGTGTGTGTGTGTGTGTGTGTGTGTGTGTGTGTGTGTGTCGAGAGGACAGCTTTCAGAAGCCAGTTCTCTTGCTTTCACCAAGGGGTTCTTTGGATCGAATTCAGGTCCTCGGGCTTGGCGGCAGGCATCTTTACCTGCTGAGCCATCTGGCTGGCCCCATTAGTTTTAAATCAATACTATCCATTAAAACTTTCTCAAGTGATGGAAATGTTCAATAATCTGCACTATTCAAAAACGGCAGTCATTAGCCACACATAGCTGCAGAGTACTTGAAGTGCCAGTACAAGTAAGGAGTGGAATTTTTAATTCCATTTGCCTCTAATTGTTTTAAATTTGTATAGCCATGGCAGCTTGTACTTATACTGGACAAGTTAAAACTTCGCTTCCTTAAATGTGATAAGAGATACAGTTGTTTGTTTGTGACACTTAATGGAATTTAACATGCAAAACCATAGTATTTAGCTGGGCATAGTGCTGGTCTTTAATTCCACACTCAAGAAGCTGAGGCAGGAGAATTGTGAGTTTGAGGCTGTGTGGGCTACATACTGCAGAATCATGTTTCATAAACAACAACAGATCCGTGTGTGTGTGTGTGTGTGTGTGTGTGTGTGTGTGTGTGTGTGTGTGTAATTATTTAAAAAGATAGATTAATATTAATACAGAGCTGAGATAACTTTTTTTTGAGCTGGGGATCGAACCCAGGGCCTTGCGCTTGCTAGGCAAGTAAGTGCTCTACCACTGAGCTAAATCCCCAACCCTGAGCTGAGCTAACTTTAAGTGAAATATGCATATCTAGCTTATGACTGACTCTTAAGTTTGTTTTGTGTGAAACAAAAATAATCCCCCAGATC
This sequence comes from Onychomys torridus, assembly GCF_903995425.1. Classification (NCBI taxonomy): domain Eukaryota; kingdom Metazoa; phylum Chordata; class Mammalia; order Rodentia; family Cricetidae; genus Onychomys; species Onychomys torridus. Next base: position 60,780,196 of record NC_050466.1, on the reverse strand, counting down.
ATATAGGGCCCAGAGTGGCGCTTACATTTTCCAGTCTGTTGCAGAAGCCAGTGTTGTTGTGTGTTTGTTTGATGACCCACATTTTATTTCTATCACTGGTTTTTTGCCTCCAGATGAGTGCTCTAAATCAGCAAGTTTAGCAGTAATGCCTATTCTGACAATTCTGTTCTCGAGTGTCATGGTTTATTGTCCTACCTAGTCTCAGAACACTAGGGAAAAAATTATTAACCTTAGAGATGAATAAACTCAAGCTGAGCCTCAATTTGCTTGACTTAGGTTGTTCCATTTTGATGCATTGGTAGAAAGTGAGAGCTGGTGGGTTAGAGCTGACCTATGTAAGGCCCTCATGGGGAATTATACCTGGTACAGGAAATAATTCATTCTTAAATTAATTTCTATTTTTTAATTAATTAACTTTAAAAATGATTTTTAGGGTTGGGGATTTAGCTCAGTGGTAGAGCGCTCACCTAGCAAGCACAAAGCCCTGGGTTCGATCCTCAGCTCAAAAAAAAAAAAAAAAAAAGACTTTTAGAAAATAATTCTGAAACTTATGTGCCTAATGGTTTTTCCTGATTCTCTGTATTTCCCTAAGTTTTGAGAGCATGTCACAGGAACATGTAACCTTCATGAATAGCAAAAGCTTATTTTTATGTAATTTTCAGACCAGATTTATACATCTCTGGGCAGTCTCTGAAGTTGTAGCTTGTTAATTAACTAGTTAATTGGTTTTGAGATAGGCTCTCACTCTGAAGCCTATAGTATGTTGGAATCCAATCTGGAGTCTAGGCTGGTCTCAAACTCCCAGTGCATCTTCCATTCTCAGCATTATGAGTGCTGAGATTACAGGCATGGACTATTATGCTCAGTTTATGCAGTGCTAGGGATTGAAGGCAAGCGCTCTCTCAACAGAGCTACATCTCCAGCCTTTGGGTCAATCTTAAAAACAAACAAACAACTAAAACAAGCTCTCAGTCATTATATAGCAGTACAAGTGCTTTTTCCTAACTAAAAAGTGGGAGGTGGTATTTGACTTTAATAATAATGATATGTTGTTTTATATCTTTAGCTAACCCATATTCCATTTTTGACTAATTCTTAACCTTTTCCTTGCTGTTTTCTCTGGTCTGATGCCACCATACCTCTGCTGTTTTGTCAGAAAGTCAAGAAGGAGAATGAATAAACAAAACAGAAACTTTGATGATTTGGTATATCTGTTTATTGATAATCACTCAGTAAGTGGGGAACAGGAGTTTTGTTTTCTAGTCTCTCTGCATAGACCTTTCCCAGTGGTTTTCCCTTTTCCTTTCAAAGGAACAAAAGTGAAATTTCACTGGTTAAGGGTTTCGGACTTTTATTGCCATTTAGGTCAGCAAATGCCTGGCCAAAGTTATGGATGTGTCGGGCGTTAGGAGTATTCATCAGGAAATGAAGACCCAGAGAAACTTCAGTTTGGTCTCTGTCTCTCTCCCTCCCTCCCTCCCTCCTTCCCTCCCTCCCCTTCCCTCCTGTATGTGTATGTCAGTTGTTTTCGTCCTTTCACTTTTTGTGTGGTGGCTTCCAGAGATGGAACTCGGGTCCTCAGGCTTGCACAGTTACAGTTACTAGCCCATCAGGTGTGTTAGACAGGCACAGTGACACAGCTTCACAGAGCTAAACAAATGCAACATGAACAAAAGTAACACACCTTAAAAAATATTCTACAACAGTCCCTAGTCTAGATTGACATGAAATAAAGGGACCCATCCCCTATGCTTTTCCTTAAAAATATTGTTTTGAAGGGTTCTCGCTATGGTCTTCTGGCTCCATTGCTTTTGGTCCTGTGGTAAGGCAGAACACCATGGTGGGGAGCACACGGTAAAAGAAAACTATTTATGTTATGGTGGCTGAAGTCCCAATAGCCCCTTCAAGGTGTGTTCATAGTGGCCTCATTTCCACTTGACTCACTTCTTTCTTTCAAAATTTCTTTGTGCGCGCATGTGTGTGTATGGGTTGTGTATTTGTGTGCACATCTGCCACAATGCTGAGAGTGGAGGTCAAAGGACAACTTTTGGGAGTCGGTTATCTGGGTATCAGACTCAGGTCTTAAGGCTCTATGTATAGAAAGTGCTTTAACCAACTAAGCCATCTTGGTGGCCCACTTTCTTTATAAAATAATTAAAATTAAACAAAATTTTAAGGTTCTCCTAGAAGTGTATGTAAGTATGTATCGAATACTGGAAGTATCCCTTTACACCCTCACTCTCCTTTCTCTTGCCCCTTCCTCCCATTAGCCATGTTCATCCTCCTAGACAGTTTTACTTCTTTCATGTCATATATACATGCATGATTTTATGTATTTTCTGTAAAATAATAGGAACTGCAAATAAGATAAAACATACAAAATTTGTCTTTTTGAGACTGGGTTATTTCTCTGCATATGATCATCTCCAGTTGCATATATTTTCCTGCAGATGACATGACTTTTTTTTGAGACAGGTTTTCACAATAGACCACCCAGGTTGGCCTAGAACTCTTTGGCAGTCCTCCTGCCTCAGCCTCATAAGTTCTGGGATTACAGGTGTGAGCTACCACTCCTGGCTTCAGGCTTTCATATGAAATCAGATTGTTAATAGAACTCCTCGAGTAGAAAGCAAGCTACAGGCACAGGGGCAGGCAGCCAAGCAGTCAAGGCTTTGTGGAAGTGGACAGCTGGTCTGTAGTCTTTGATTTATACATTTCAACCTATGAAACACTTTCCTAAATCCTCTAATAATAATAACGAACCTACAAATTGTGATGAAGGCCTGTAATCAGTTTCTCTGAGCAAAGAAGGATGTGGTTAGACTGCAGGATGATCATCAAATATTCTTAGTATTTCCTCTACATGGATCTTAATTATGGAACAGGTTTGGAGCTAAACCTTGACTGATTATCTGTGGTGTTTTTAAACATCCTGCCGAGTGACTTTTCTCTGTTACTCTAGTGATGTATACAGTGATGTCAGCGATGACAGCTATTCAGAGGCAAAGCTGGCTGAACTGGAAATCAACTGAAGCTCCTTCTTGCCTCAGGAACAATGGGCCACCTGAGAGGGTAAGAAAGCATTTTGGAAGATTATTTGTTTGTCTCGCAGGAAGCTGGCATCTTGGTAGAGATGGGAGCATTACAGGACTTGGTTCCCAGGGTCCTTCGCAGCCCAGATTTAGCCTTGGTGCTGTTAAGAGACAGTATTTGGGAGAAAGGGCATACATCTGAGGCCAGGAATGAGCATATCAGTACCTGTAAGTTACTGGTTAGAACTGTAATAGTCTATGTTGGAAATTGACCAGATAGTATTTTATGCTTCTGGACCTGTCATAGCTATTGCAGTGAGAAAGCAGGCATAGGCGATATAGAAACAAATGGACATAGTTGTGTGCCAATACAACTTTATTTACAAAAACCACTTGCTAATTGTGTTTACATGTTTACAATGCCAGCACTCAGGCAGTGTAGTTCAAAATAATCCTCAGGTACACAGTGACTGGATTATATTAATTCTATATTAAAAACAAAAACAACCCACCCAAACCTACTTTCTGAATAAATTGCAGTTATCCATGTATGAAAAGGTCAAATAATAATTAAAACCACTGATTTGTGTGCTATATAATTTTTCCTTTTCTTTTTAAATGACACCCTTGGGCCAGTGAGATGGTTTTGCAGGTAAAATCACTGCTATGCAAGCCTGATGACTTGAATCAATCCCCAGACCCCATGTTGGAAGGCTAGAGTTGATTCCTGGAATTTGTCCTCTGACCCCCACATGCATGCTGTGGCACAGCTATGCTTTCTCTGTCTCTCTCTAACATTTATACAATACATATTAATAAAAATAAAATTAAAAACAAAATAGGGGGCTAGAGAGATGGCTCAGTGGTTTAAAGTGCTGGCCAGAGGACCCAGGTTTGATTCCCAGCACCCACATCATGGCTCATGACTATCCGTAACTCCAGTTCTAGGCCATCTGGTGCCTTTTTCTGGCCTCTGTGGGCACCAGGTATGTACATGGTACATAAATATACATATAGGCAAACACTCATCACATAAAATGAAATAAATAAATCTTTAAAAAGTTTTTAAAAAAATTCAACAAAATAAAACAAAAGACCATCTTGCTGAATGTGTTACAGGCCACTCATAGCAGGGAAGATTCTCTTGGCTTTGTATAAAATAAAATATGATTGGGGCTGGAGAGATGGGTTAAGTGTACTTGTGGCTCTTATAAGAGGCCTGGGTTCAGTTCACAGCACCCATATTGCAGCTTACAGCAATCTGTACCTCTGGTTCCAGGGGATCTGATGCCCTCTTCTGACTTCTGAGAGCACCAGGCACACATGCAGCATACATACATACATGCAGGCAAAGCATTCAAACACGTAAAATAAATTCAAGAAATAAAAATTATGGAGTAGTATTGTTTCTTTGCAAGAAGAGGCTAGAGATAGGATTGGTGTTCAAGGGCAGCTTATTTCCTCTGTTACTATATTTTGTATTCTAAGAGAAGACAGCATCATGGCTAGTGTTAATAAGTTTTTGCTTGGAGCCAGATGCCACTTGGGATGACTAAGAGGTTATGGCAGGCCTTGGGTTGGATATGCTAGTGTTTAGTTGAAACAGCAACTTTTGGACAACTTGTCAAGAGTTCACTGCTCTGTTCAACTGTGGCTGTTGCTTGGCTGGTGTGCCTGGGGCCCAAGTTCAATTTCCAGAATTGGAAAAAAAAAAAAGAACCACAAACAGTTGTATCACTCTACTATGAGCAATCTGTAGATTTTTCTGTTTATCTGAGACTACTGTGTGTCCTCAAACTAAAATGCTGTAAAGATTAACAGGGATGATTTTAAAGGAGCTTATTATTCACTTTTTGATGTAACTAATACTTACCTCTTTTTTTTAAAGCCTCTGAAGTAATTATACTTAAGATGAAAGAATTATCTGAAGAAACCACCACACTGTTCCCTAGACATGGGCTATGAAGATTCAAAGGGAATCGGAAAATGTTTACTTCATGAAACAGAACCAAAGGGATCCTTCTCTTTTCCCTCCACTTTGCTATGCTTAATTAAACTTCGTTCAGCAGCATTCTGGCACAGAAAGTGTTTCTGTGTTTTGTCCAGAACATAGTGAGGTCAAAGTGGGAAGCAGGAACTGGGGAGACTTTGCCTTCTCAATATTGTATGGGGAAGGTGGTAGGCATGTGTTATAACCAGTTTCGGGTTTAAAAATGAGTTATTCTTTTACCTGGATATGAAGTATAGCTTAGTATGGGAGTTAAGATTATTTTGGTTTCTCATTCTGTTCATTTCCAGTTAGAAGTGAAATTTAGCAGGTGCAAACCTTCGGGTTGTAAGTCTATTATCTCAAATACAAAGTGTAAAGGGGATCTGAAAACTCAGGAACCAGGATAAGTAGGGCCCAGCTCCATCTCTTCAACTTGTTGTCTTCAAGTGGAAGGAGCAAGCCCAACTCCCACAAGTTGTCTTCTGACCCCTGCATGTACACACACAGACACCAAAAAATGTAAAAAAAATTAAATTAATAATTTTTTTTCCTTTTTAAATTAAATTTACTTTTTATTATTCTTTTGACAGCTTCATAAATGTATAGAATCAATTTTTGATCATTTTATCCTTTATTACACTCTCTCATTCCATGCTTACTGAAAGCCTTCTTCTCATGCCTTTTTTGTTGTTTTCAGTTTTTTGTGACCACTGTCTTTTTTCTTTTTGAGACAGCATCTCGTACTGTAGCCCAAGTTGACCTGGAATTCACTGTGTAGCCTACTATAGTCTTGAACTCACTGTGATTCTCTGGCCTCAGCCTCCCAAATGTTAGGATTATGTGTATGAGATATTACACCCTGCTGAACATCAGCAATTTTTTTTTGAGACAGGGTTTCTCTACGTAGCCCTGGCTGTCCTGGAATTCACTATGTAGAGCAGGCTGGCCTCAAACTCACAATGATCTGCCTGCCTCTGCCTCTAGATTGCTGGGGTTAAAGGCGTGCACAAACACACTTGGCTAGGAATTTTTATAGCAAAATAACTATTTTAAAGTTAATTGTACAGTAGCATTCACTCATACTGTACAATTTATTAGTTTTATGTAGTTACCCCACAATTAACCCCTGTTCTCATTAGCAGTCACTCCTCATCCCCTGGCAACTGTTAGATCTAGATTGATTGAGGCAACTTGGGAATAAAAGAAAGCGCAGAGCAGCCTTTACACAAGCAGAATTATTCTTTAACCAGAACAACTGGAGGACATCATTCTCTTCTTGGGAGTGGAGACTGCGTGCATATGGTACAGAAGGGCTGGAGATTTTATGGGACAGAAAAGAGGACTTTGGGGATGGAAGATTCCACCTGCAGATCAGTTCCCCTTGGGATGGAAGACAGTATCTGCAGATCAGTTCCCCTGCAGTCTCAAAGTGGTAAATGGCAGAGGTATGCGGATCCTCCTATCAGAGTCCTGGGTCCTAACAACCCACAGGTGTTACTAGTCAAGTCAGCTTTTCAGTCTAGAGTTTCTCAGGCCACCTGAGGCTTTGGTTTGGATTTTTGTATTAGCCCTTCAGCAGCCGCCAATCCCGTTTTGGATAGCTTTTCCTATTCTAGTAGTTCATAAAGTGAAAGTGTATGGTGTATGTGACCCCTTTGTGTCTGCTTTCTTCGTTGACCTTAATCTTGTCAAGGCTTACCCAAATGGTAGCATTCCTTTTTATGACTCAATAAAATTCTGTTGTATATATTTGCCAGTTTATTCATTGTTGATGGGCCTTTGGCTAGTTTCTACCTTTGGTCTTTCGTGAATAGTGCTACCTGGAATCATCATGCATAAATATTTGTTGTGAATATGTTTTTAGTTCTGAGTATGGACCTAGGAGTAGGATTGCTGTGGTATATGCTATTTTTAACTTCTGACAAAGAATCAGTATTACTTTAACATTTTTTAATGAGCAACTTTTTTTAGATTAAAAAAGTTTATGTGTATGGATGTTTTGTCTGCACGTATGTATGTGCACCACATGTGTACCTGGTGCCCACTGAAATCAAAAGAGGGCATCAAATCCTATGGAACTGGAATTACAAATGTTGTGAGCCATCATGTCCCTACTAGGAATTGAATCTTAGTCCTCTGGAAGAGCAGTGAGTGGTATAAACTCTTGAGCCATCTCTCCAGTCCCCTAATTCAATGTTTTTTAAAATTCAAAATTAATGAAAAAAACACAGTGAACAAATAACAACTTTACTTTTAAAACAGAATCTGTAGCACTGGAGAGCACTGGCTGAGTGGTTAAGAGTGCTTACTACTCTTCCAGATGATCCAAGTTTGGTTCCCAATGTCCACATTGAGCAGCTTGCAAGTGCCTGAAACTCTATCTTTAGGGGATTGAGTTACCATCTTTTGGCATCCATCGGCACCTGCATCCATGTGGCGCACGCGCGTGCGCGTGCACACACACACACACACACACACACACACATACACAAACATCACATAAAAAATGTACAAATAAGTAATAATCTAGACTCTACCTCCCTTACCTGCCATTCCTGGTCTGAGTGCTCATAAATGTATAAAAACACAGTTTGTGCCTCAAAGGAGAAAATGTAATTTCTTCAGGAGCCAAATATGAGTGACCATGGCCCAAGAACACAAATTTAAGTAATCCCAAATTCCCAAGTTCCAATGTAATAACTTTCATAAAGTTTTTATAGTAGCAGAACAAAGAAAGTAAGATACTTTTCCAATACATGGGTAGAAACATCAGGCAGGCAGGTTTCAGAAAAGCAGAGAAACATCTGCTGTAGGCCTGATGATATTCATAGATTTTAGATTGGTGGAAGCTAAGGTTCTGTTTGTACATTCCAAGTGGATTTACCTAATAGTCATAAGGATGTTAGGTCATACACAAAGGTAGGCAATGCGTGGCTATTTAGAGGTCTAAAACATTCCACGATAATCTGGTTGTTGACCTGCAACATTCCAGTTTCTTCACAAGTATTGAAGTTCAGCCTTGTGGAATGTTCTTTGTAGGTGTGGCTTTTTCTGGGAACTTCAGATAGCTTAGACCCACCATATGGATGCTGTTAATCCCAAAGATATGATGAGAAAGACCACCAACCCAAATCATCATGGCCAAATTAACTAGAGTAAGCAGTTTATTAAAGCAAGCTTTTTCATGTACACAGACTGCCTCCGCCTAAGGCAGGATTCAAGAGGTCAGCCTTGGACATAAGAAAGACAAGGTTTTCATAGCTTAGGGGTAGGAGTTTCTGATATGAAGTCACAACATGCCCACACAGTTGGGCTTGCCTGGCAGACTGCCTAGTTATTTCTGGTTCAAAATAGCCATTCCCATGTCAGAACATCTTGCGTGACTAGGACTCTGTGGCTTTGCATGGTTGTGTAAAGTGCACGTGGCCATGTAATCTACTCGTGGAGTAGCCACATGCGTTCCTGTACACATGTGTGGCCCACTCTTTAAAAAGACGGCACCATTTTGCACAGGTCTCTTCTCTCTTTTGCTCTTAATCACGTGTGTTTCCCACAGGCCTGTCACGTCTCTTTTCGTATCCTATCTCAATAAACAACTCTTCTGTGGATTTGTTGTGTTTCGGGATGTGTTCTTTGCAGGGTAAGAGCGCCAAATAACCAACAGTTTCCAAATGGGGGATTTAGTGGACAAAATTTATGAGCAGAACATAAGCATACCAAGTTAGTCCTAATGACCTGCTGAAACAAAGTCATAGTTGCAAGGTGGGCATAGCAAGGTAGTCATGACAACAGGTAGCCGTAACAAGGTAGTCATAACAACCCATTTGAACTACAGGTAGGATTGCAAGATAGCTATTAACTTTTTGAAACGAAGGCATGATTGCCATTCCTGAAACAGGCAGTCCAGAACCATTTGTAGTTAAGGTTACAGGTGGGGTATAGACCCATCCTTGAGAAACAGGTTGAATCATAAACAGAAATGAACCTAGTTTGTCTTTACTATAAGATGGCTTTTAAGCCTAAGATGGAGGCAGGCTAGTTCATCATAGCAAGTGGTCTTTATCTGCTGAGCCATCTCTCCAGTCCCTCACATACTAATTTAAATATTTTAACCTCTTACTTTCTTTGGGTGGTTCTTGTTTGCCTTTTAAGCATTTCCTTTTTAATGCTATAAGGTGCCACATCATTATTTTGCAAGATGCCACAGAAATCTCAGCTACCCAATACATGCAAAACATGGAAACAAATCTTTGTGGTAAAAATAATATTAAATTGCTTCAATGTTCCACTTGTGAAAATTACTGCAATGAGACCACTAGAGGCTCTGAATGAAAAGCCCAGGTTAAAAGCTGCAATAGGTCTAGCTGAGAGAGAAGAATGTACTCACAAAGGGAACACTTTAACATCACAAAGGGTAGGCTGGTTTAAATGGACATTTTCAATTTTAATGATCCTGATTTTTCAAGTCACTTAACAACTGAGTGCTTTTGCTGGGGCTAATGAGGCAGTAAGTAGGACCAGAAAGAAGGACACTTAAGAAAAAACCACCTTCTTGGTTGTTGTCATGTGATTTTGTATGTGTGTGTGTGTGTGTGTGTGTGTGTGTGTGTGTGTGTACTTTAGGAGACTCCTCCTGAACTTGAAATCTAGCAAAGAACAGAACAAATACCCAAGTGACTAAGTGTCATTGTCCTAGTTTGCTTTCTGTCACTGTGATAAAACACTGGCCAAAAACAACTTTGGGAGGAAAGGGTTTATTTATTTGGCTTACAGGTTACAGTCTATCACTGAGAGAAGCTGTCTCAAGGTTTCTTTTGCTGTGAAGAGACCCCATGGCCATGACAACTTTTATAAAGAACATTTAATTGAGTGGTTTATAGTTCAGAGGCTTAGCCCATTATCATCATGGTGGGACCTAGTAATATGCAAGCAGCATGTTGCTGGAGAAGGAGCTGAGAGTTTATATCTTGATCTGGAGGCAACAGGAAGTGAACTGTTTCACTGGGCATAGCTTGAGCGTAGACCTCAAAGCCCATCCCCACAGTGACACACTCCCTCCAAGAAGGCTACACCTACTCCAACAAAGCCACACCTCCTAATATGCCACCCCCTATGGGGGCTGTTTTCTTTTAAACCACCACAGAAGCCAAGGCAGCAACCTGGAGGCAGGAACTGAAGCTGAGATTACTGGAGGAATGCTGCTTACTGACTTGCTTTTCATGGCTTGCTCAGCTTGTTTTATACAATCCAGTACCACCTGCCCAAGGTTGGCACTACCCACAGTGGGCTGGGCCCTCTTACATCAATTAATTACCAAGAAATGCCTCACAGACATGCCCACAGGCCAGTCTGATGGAAGAAAAGAAATTCCTCAATTGAGGTCCTCTTCCCAGGTGTTTCTAGTTTGTGTGAAATTGACATAAACTAACCAGCCCAGGCAGGAACACCTAGTAAGTTACTCTAAATTGTTCACTCAGCAAGTCACCTTTTTATTGACATACAGTCAATGTACACAGTACTGGCTTTCATATAAGTGTGAAATGTCTTTTGACCATATTCCTACCCTCTATCCCTTCAGTCTTTCCTGTAAGAAATTGTTCTATCAAAGACAGCCCTACTGGAATACACATTTCTGGACCCCCCCCCCACTTTCTCCTTGCATCTGTTGGTCAGTTACATCAACTTGTGAAGCCAAGCTTCCACCAATGGTGTGAGACTCACTCACTACCTAAGTTAGGGATAAAAGACTGAAGCCATCTTGGTCAAGTGTGCTTGTTAGGCTGTTGTGTGTTCTGGCACACTCTTTCTTCAAAAAGAATTGTCTTGCCAGGCTACTTTCATTTGGTTCATGTGTGACACTGGGGTTATTTTTTGTTTCTAACATTTCCTTTCTCTGCCCTCCCATCAGTTCCCCGTGTTTCCTTATAGCTTCCCTTCTCCTTTCATGTAATATAAGTATACATGGTTTTATGCCTCTATATAAAATATAGGATCCAAAAAAATGAAGGAAAATGTGATGCTTATCTTTCTAAATCTGACAATTCACTTAATTTCTAGGACCATCAAGATGGCTCAGTGGATAAAGGAACCTGCTGGCACACCTGATGACACGAGGCCCTTTCTCTTAATAGAGGTCATTGCTGAAGGGTAATTTGTGTTGGCTCCTTTTCCAAGCCAACCCATCATGTAGCTGCTCTTCTCTGAAGTCTAGCTGGGATATTATACAAGGAGTATTTAGAAGCTGCTTTTGTTAAAATGCTCTGACTCCTCACTTGGGCCCACAACATAGCTGCAAGCAGGATTGAAAACCTGGCATCTCCGCCTTCCATTTGCACGCATCTCTACTACTTTGGGCCAGATTCTTGCTTGACTCTGCACATAGCACCAAGGGGTGCCTATTTAGGAATGAGTGGTACCTAATCTATCTTATGTTGTGGAATGTTATTTTAACTGTGTAAAGGTATGTTACATGTGTTTCTGCTACTTTTGTTAATGATGCAAAGACATGTTACATTTGTTCGATTAAATAAAATTAACCTGGGGTCAGGAGGCTGAGTCAGCAACTAGCTGACAGGAAGTGGTAGGGAGGAACTAAGTGTAGCTGGAGGATGGCCCTTTTTGACGGAGACACAAACAAGGAGAAAAAGCTAGCTATTTGCTATTCAGCCTCTCTGAACTAGGAGGAATTCACCTCAACCTTTGAATCCGGAGTTCTGTAGAAGGACAGAGATTGAGATAAAGTTTCCTTCAGCAGCCGTGATAGAGTCGGTGCCTGAGGGAACAGAATTCCCACGTGGCTGCTGAACCACTGTGGAGTTGCAATTGCCAGTTGGAACAGCAGTTGCTTAAGGTGCAGCCACTGTATTGAATGAAAAACAACAATTTTATCCCCCTTCTGGGCTGAAGATAAAAGACAGGCATCTTCTTGTCAGACACCCCCGCCCCCATATACACAAGGGACCTAAAAGTCTCTACTCACTATTTTAAATCTGCAGTCCATCTTAGATTTTAGGAACAACAGAGCCTCACAGCTCACTCCATGATATCACCCCAAGAGTAGTTATCTCATGAGAATTGGTCCACCTCGTTGAGTAATAAGGACAAGAACTGAGATGATGAACAACCAGACCACATTTTCACCAGGCTACATGTTCACCAGGACTCTTCTTTTTTGTTGTTGTTCTTTATTTATTTATTATTTATTATTTATTATTTATTTATTTATTTATTTAATTATTTATTTATTTATTTATTTATTTATTTATTCAAGACAAGGTCTCACTAAGTAGCCCTGTGTGGTGGTTTGAAAGAAAATGGCCCCCAAAGGGAGTGGCACTATTAGGAGGTATGGGCTTGTTGGAGTAAGTGTGTCACTGTGGGGGTGGGCTTTGAGGTCTTTTTTGCTCAAGCTTCCCTCAGTGTGACAGTCAGTTGACTTCCTGCTTCCTTCTGGTCAAGATGTAGCCAGTACTACATCTACACACTGCCATGCTCCCTGTCATGATGATACTGGACTAAGCCTCTGAAACCAAGAGAGCCACTCCAATTAAATGTTTTCTTTATAAGAGTTGCCGTGGTCATTGTGTCTCTTCACAGCAATAAAAACCAGAACTAACACACCCTGACTTCTGGAACTCATTATTATGTAGACCAGGCTGACCTCAAACTCAGACATCCTCCTGCCTCTGCCTTCTTAGTGCTGGAATTAAAGGTGTGTGCCATTATACCTAGCTGAACAGGACTTCTTAATTATGCCTCTTACCCAGACCCAATTCTCTATTGTCAATGCCATGAAAATAGGCTGAAATTCTTACATTATGTTTTCCTAACATGCTATGCATCTTCCAAGCCAAGTATCATCTTTGGCAGTTCAGCTGTACCCCCTTGAAACCCAGCTGGGCTTGCTGACTGTTTACATATCCTCCCAGAGGGGTGGGGAGGGTCACAAGACCCACACCTAAGTCTCTAGTTATTCCCTACCACCTCTTGTATGGAGGCTACAGTATATAGACCAAGGAAGAATAGGAGAGTCTCCATTTGTGTGGTTGTGGGGAAGCCCCCATCCCTGCTGGGTGAAGGCTTTCCATATGCAGCCTTTAGGGAAGGAGCACCCACACTCCTGTAAGTAACTGCTCATCGATGCTCTGTAAGGAAGCCCAATAAACTCATTGGTTCCCCAGAGTGAACTTTGGCAGAATCATGCCTGGGTTTGTAGTTGGGACCTTAGGAGAGAGGGTAGACCGTGTTTACATCTTCTCAAGGGAAGGGACTAGCTACACATGGTCATGTTGATTAAACTCCTTCCTTGCCTTTGGACCATTACTTTGTTTGGATAGGTGGAGTGTCTGGACCTGATATTGGAAGCTCTGAATCTAGCATCTGGTTTAAATGTCTGGTACAAAACTATTGGAGTGACTTACCTGCTTGTTGTCAATCTACACTTTAAGTTTAGACCCCATCAAAGCTGAATGGACTTGGGATTTGTTTTGTTCAGTTTTTCCCCACTTCCTTCTATTTTTTCCTTTTCTTTCCATGTGCTTGTAAGTGCGCGCGCGCGCACACACACACACACACACACACACACACACACACACACACACACACATGTATGTGTAGCTACACTCACCCATGAATGTTCATGTGGAGACCAGAGGTCAATACTAGGCATCTTCCTCGATAATTCTTCACCTTACTCTTTTGAGACAGTTTTCTACTGAACATGGAGCTTGTCATTTTAGTAGACTGGCTGGCCAGGAAGCCCCCTAGGATTTGGCAGTCTCTGCCCCTCTCCCATTGCTGGGACTATAGACACATGCTTCTGCATCCTGCTTTTATGTGAGTGCAGGGGGATCTAATCTCAGATCCTTGGGCTTGTGCAGCAGACCAAGGAGCCATCTCCACAGCCCTCTAGCTCCTGTCTTTTTAAAAATATGTGCAGGCACCCATCTGCTTGTCTATATGTGCACTGAATTTATACAATACCTGTGGAAGATAGAAGAAGGCAGCATATCCCCTGGAGCTGAAGTTCCAGGGGGTAGTGAGCTGCCTGATGTGGGTGCTGGGAACTGAGCTCTAGTCTTTTGCAAGGGCAGCAAGTGCTCTTAATTGATGAGCCATCTCTCCAACTGCCCCCAACCCTTTTAAAAAAACCTGATAGCTCTGTAGCAGGAATACTTAATGGTCTTATTAATAAAATCAAACCTGAGGCCAGTTATTGGGGTGAATGCTGGAAGATCAGAGAGACAGAACAAGTCACAGCTTCCTCACCTTGCCAGTTCCTGAGCTGGTCTTGTTTCCTCAGACTGGAAACCTCTGAGTCCTCATCCAGAAAGCATCTCAGCTGAACTGTTGCTCAAAAGCCTAAAAGCTTAACCAGCTCTAGTTCCTGGTCTCATGCCTTATATACCTTTCTGCTTTCTGCCATCACTCCCTGGGATTAAAGGCTCTTGTTACCCTGCCTGGCTGTTCCCAGTGTGGCCTTGAACTCAGAGATCCAGGTGGATCTCTGCCTCTGGAATGCTAGTATTAAAGGTGTGTGTGCCACTATTTTCTGTCCTCTATATCTAGTGGCTGTCTGTTCTCTGACCTCAGATAAGTTTATTAGGGTGCACAATATTTTGAGGTACACAATACTACCTCATAGCTCCAATCTTAATGGTCCCTTTGCTGACGGAATTTTTACTTGAACTTTCTATTTAGTTGAGATTTAAAAAGTTGTGTGTGTTTCTCATTTATCCTGTTAGGTCAGTAGTGAGCACTGATACTCACTAGTGCTTCCCTGAGGGCTGAGCTTCTGCAATCCATAGATGGTGCACTAGTGAGATGAAGAGACTCAGAGACATGAAGGGGAGAAAAATACCTTTTTTCCTTTGCCACTGTTAAGTTCATGACTGAGGTTCCTGTGACAAAAGCGAGGTTCCCCTTATTTAATGTGAATTTTGTGTTTCATGGGACCCTCATAAACAAACAAAGAGAGGAAACATAATGTGGAGGATATTAGGCCTAATGAAGAGTCTTGCATATATATATATACATATATATACATATACATACATACACACACACACACACACACACACACACACACACACACACACTGTGCTTAGTGTCTTGGTACCTCCAAGTATAGATGTTACCAGAACTTCAAGGTTCCTACAGCCCACTGTGACAGACAGACATTAACTGGAAGGAAATAGATTTGTTCAAATCCAGACCTAAGGAAAATAGAGAAGACTTTTCCATCTCAAATATCCATCTCAAATAAGTATGTGTTGCGGGCAAGGGAGACTCAGGTACAGGAGAAAAAGGGAGTATAGTGGGGGAAGCAACCAGGGGATCCAAGTGCCAGGAGGAGGTTTCCTTTCCAGCTCATGCCTGCATGTCTCTTCTTCCTTCTCAGAATGACCGCCATCTTGTTTCAAGCAGACTTACACTTTTGCAGTCCCCTTCATAGACTCTAAGGCAGCGGTTCTCAATCTGGGGCATCACATATCAGACATCCTGAATATCAGATATTTACATTATGATTCATAACAGTAGCAAAATTATAGTTATGAAGTATCAATTAACATCATTTTATGGTTGGGGGTCACCACAACATGGGGGACTGTATTAAAGAGTTGTGGCATTAGGAAGGTTGAGAACCATTGATCTAAGGAGAGGAATGGGTGTTACAAAGGCCTCTTTAGAACAGCATGAGAGGGTGAGAAAAGATTGGAAAAGGAGGTGCGAGAAATAGCTTTGATTTGGTTGGTGCCTAAGGAGGGCACCTTGCATCTGCGGGTCTCATGGCTGCGTCAGATGAATATCAGAACATCTGTCCTGGGTTTTTTATCTGCTTCAGGAATGGGGGGCAAAGGGAAGGCCCAAGAGACCTTCCTGTATGTGCTGTCTCTCAGATTTCTTCAGCTGAAAATAGCCACCATGCCAAGGATCTTTGGTGCTGTGGACCCTATGGCAAGCAGCTTTTGATTTTATGACTTTTATCTGTCAGGATCCTGAGAAGATGTTTCCAAGTTCCAGGGATGCCATTCAGTTTGGTCTCTCCAGAGTGGGGTCCGTTTTCCATACCCATGGCCTCTTGAGCATTATTGCTTCCTCTGAGAAAATTGCCAGTGAGAAGCTAGAAAGTAGAGGTGGTACCATTTGATTACAGAATTATGTTGTTATTTTAGACAGGGTCTCACTATGGAGCTCCACCTGGCCTTGAACTCACAGAGCACCTTCTTCTTCTGCCTCCCAAGTGCTGGGATTATAGGTGCATGCTACCACACCAGCTAGGTTTTCTTTTTCTTTCTTTTTTTTTTTTGTGGAGCTGAGTATTGAACCCAGGGCCTTGCATTTGCTAGGCAAGCACTCTACCACTGAGCTAAATCCCCAACTCCAGTTTTTTTTTTTTTTTTTTTTTTAAACACAGTTTCTTACCCTATAGTGTAGGCTGTCCTGGAACACCCCGTATATTCCAGGCTGGCCTCAAACTTAAGATTATCCTCCTGCCTCACCTCCTAAATACTGGGATTGCAGAGATGAGTCACTATGGCCAGCTGGAACTAATTTCTAAGCCTGAACAGTTTAGATTGTCTATCTTTTTTTTTTTTCTTCCCCAGCTTTTTCTTGGAACAGAGACGTTTGAAAATGGGCATTCTGTGTTGCTTTGTTTCCTCTGGGAAGACTGCTTTTAGTTAGTATGTTGGGCACAACATTTTGTAGCATAAGATAAAGTCTAAGAACCTGGAGGTTAGAGCCAGTGGTCCAGAAAGCTGACCTATCTAGGCTGCATCACTGTCCCGAAGGGGTTCTCTGAGCTAGAGAGACCTCAACACAGGCCAGGGTGATGAGACCACTTGTCACGATGGTTGCTTTTGTGGAGAATTTAATGGTTCAAGAGAACAATATATTTAGTTAATTTGGAGTGTATGTTGTTTTAAGGCATAGAGATGAAAGAAAATTCAAATGATTTTCAACTTAGAAGGAACTTCTTTGCTGGCTCCACTGATTTATACAAAAAGAGAGGAAGATATTATTGTTTTCATGGCTTTAAATATTATCTGTTTTTTATTTTCTGAGACATCATGCCAAGTCGGCCTTTTTGTTTCAGTCATGGCCTACTCTTGACTTGAACTGGCTCTGAACTCTTGTTTCTCAATGCTGGCATTGTAAGTGTGAGCCATCGCCCACAGGCTTTTCTCCCTCTTGTGAAATACTTTGTTTTTCTGAGTGAATAAAGGATTCCCTTTGTTCCCTATTATTTTCTTTTCTTTCCTTTCCTCTGCTCTCCTCTCCTCTCCTCTCCTCTCCTCTCTTCCCCTCCCCTGCCCACCCCTTCCCTTCCTTCTTCTGAACCCAGAGTCTTAAGCATGCTAGGCAGGCGGTCTACTGCTGAACCACACTCAGCGTTAGCTTTCCTTTTCCCAGCCCTCCTAAGCACACTTTTTGAGTTGAGATTTGTTTTATTCTGTTTAGGAATGGGGAAGTAGGGGCTGGAGAGATGGCTCAATGGTTAAGTGCACTGATTGTCCTTCCAGAGGACCCGGGTTTGATTCTCAGTATCTACGCAGTGGCTGACAACCATCTGCAACTCTAGTTCCAGGGAATCTGATGCCCTTTTCTGGCCTTTCTGGGCATCAGGCAGATATGTGGTACACAGACATACATACTGGCAAAACACCCATACACATTTTTAAAAGGGGGTGAGGGATGGGGGAATCAGTCTGGCCTCTATATCTGTAGTTCTAGAACTTGGGAGGTAGAGGCAGGAGCATCTGGAGTTCAAGGCCAGCCTCAGCTACATAGCAGGTGAGAGGCCAATCTTGGGTATATGATGCTCTCTATTGTTTTAATTTAAAAATTTCATTATTATTATATTTGTATGTGTGTGCAGGTGTATGCACGTGTGTGCGTGCCTTATGTATGTGTGAGTGCAGGCATGCGCATGCCATAACAAACCTTTACTGTGGATTCGAAGGATAAAATTCAGGTTGTCAGGGCCTTTTCCTCCTAAGTCATCTCACAGGTCCCTGACACAGTATCAAAAACCCCAAACAAATAACCAAAAAAATAAATAAATAAAAAAAAAGAAGGAAAGAAAAGAAAGAAAAAAGAAAGAAAAAGAGAAACGGAAAAGTAAGGTTGGGGATATGGTTCAGTGGCGAAGCACTTTCCTAATATATGAGAATCTCTGCATTCTATTTCCATGAAAGCATGGAGTGAACATGAGGGAGAAAGCGAGAGAGGAGAGGAAAAGCAAAGGACATCTGGTATGTAGTACAATTCGGGGTGTGGTCTTGTAGTTCTCTTGGAACTTAGCCACACCCATCTTGTCTATAGCAACTTTCTTTCTATGAAATGAATGGTTGTTGAGTCCAAAAGCATAAAATATTTACCACTTTCCTTTGCAGAAAAAGCTTGTCAATTACTGATTGCATAATGTAAGAAAAGGTTTTTGACAAGTCTAAAACAGAATCTAAGCTTGAAAAATTTTTTATATAGTGAAAATGGTTTTTTAAACAAGCAAAACCATGATGTGAAATTGAAAGATTGCAGGAAAGTCTCAATTTAGCCTCGGTACTTGGGAGTTCACTCTCATCCCAAGATTTCAGATTACCAAGATGTTCTGGATTCTTCCAGAGAAATACTCTGCAAAGATGATTTCTTTTCTCTTTTTGTTACATGGTTAAAGAAGCATTTTTTATCTTAGATAAGAGTCTTACTCTATTAAGTAGAAAAAATAATAAAATAATATGAAGGGAAAAAAAAGTGTATGGGAGAAGGACCAATAATTAATTCATCCAGTCACAGGCTTGACTCTGAATTGATGCAGCCAGCCAAAGAGAGCGTAGAAGACGTGGTCCAACCAGGGAAGGCATTAATGCAGTGCTTAACTAGATCCTCAGGGGTGAATAGGAGGAGAGCAGATGCATCTCTGGATGATGAGTGCTGGCAACACTGGTTATTGGCTGGCATCCCAGACTTTTCCCAAGGATGCACCTGAGACCCAGTGGTCCCACCTCAAATAATGCTGCCCAGATTTGAAGGATCTTGAGAGAATTGTTACTGGAGTTTTAAGGGCAAAAGCTTTGCTATCAGTACACCGATGAAACAGCCCAGTAATTTCGAGGAACAAAGAAATGAGATTTATTCCATGTGACCACATTGGGAAGAGACAAAGTCTGGCTCCAGGGTCCTGACATGAGCTTTGGGTTTAGTAGAGAAAAATTGGGATGAATGCATGAACAGGGGGTCTGTATGGGTCAGCAGTCCTGGGCAAGGTGTGTTCTGATCACTTATGGTTTCAGTTCTGATTTTGCAAGATGGTTGGAAAGTCTTTTTTAAAAGATTAATTTAGTGTGTGTGTGCATGTGTGCATGTGCGTGTGTGCATGTGCGTGTGTGTGTGTGTGTGTGTGTGTGTGTGTGTGTGTGTGTGTGTGTGATGTGTATATGGATGCCTGTGGGGTCAGAAGAGGTCACTGGATCCTCTGAAACTGGAGTTACAGGTGCTTGTGAGCTGCCAGGTGTGGGTGCAGAGAACTGAACTACCTCTGTAAGAGCAGTATGTGCTTTTAACCTTTGAGCCTTTCTCCAGCCACCCTCCCCAAAGAAGTCTTTATTCCTGAAGTACATGTGATGACACACATATCACACATGTAATCCAACCATTTGGGAGTAGAGGCATGAGGAACTCAAAGTCATCCTTGGCTACATGTCAAATTCAAGGCCAGCCTCATCTATCCAAGACTTTGTCTCAAAAATTAAACAATCAGAAAAATCTGGGATTACAGGTGTGACCCACCCCAAACATGGCCCACATATATTACTAGAAAGTTTGGTTTAAAATTTTTAATTAATAGAATTTGTGTATGTATGTGGTATGCACAGGGGGCACTCATGTGCCACTTTGTGTGTGCTATTGGCACACATGTGGAAATCAGAGGATGACTTTTGAGAGTTGGTTCTCTTCTTCCACTGTGGGTTCTGGGGATCAAACTCAGGTCCTCAGCCTTGTGTGACAAATACTTTTATTAATTGGGCTATCTTGTCAGCCCAGTACAAATTTTCTAGTGGCCATATTTCTGTCTGTTCTGGTTTGCTTTTTGAGCTTGATGTTTTTCCTGCCTTTTAATTCTTTAACTGGCAGAGAAAAATGAACCCAATCAAGACCCCCTAGACTGTATCACAGCCATATGAAGAGTATGGCTTTAGACACTGTTTAAAGGAAGCATACATGGCTAAGGAGAAGCAAGCTTTCAGAGACAGTCATTGAAGGACAGTAAGGCAAAGAGAAAAGAAGGAAAGGGGGTGGGTGGGGAGATGGCTTAGTGGTTAAGTTTTTGCTGTACAAACATGATGACTGGGTTCAGATTCCCCAGAACTCCTGTAGGTACTATATTGGTGTGGTGGTTCTCCTGTAATTCCAGCCTGCAAGGTGGATACAGGGATCCCCAGAGTAAGCTGGCTAGCAAGACTAGCTGTATCCCTGAGCTCTGGGTTCGCTAGAGAGACCTTGCCTCCTTGAGTAATGTTGAAGAACAATTGAAGGTGATTCCTGACATCAACCTTCTCTTGATAGAGGAGTTCAGATTCCCAGAACCCACATGTCAGGTGGTTTTCACGTGCATGCACACCCATATCCATGAGTGCCCATGCAATACAAGTGTGTATGCACACATGTAGTCCATACACATGAAAATTTGAAAAGTGTTGAGTTAGAATAGTAAGGCAGGATCTAAGCGGGGTGGAGGGCAGGGCTGGGGTGGGTGGGCTGTCACAGTAGCTACAGGAATCACCACTATGATGTCTTGTAGAACAGTAGAGACTGAAATCAACTCTGACTCTTACAAAAGCAACTGGGGGTTTATAACCAAGCACAGGAGCAAGGGTACATCAATGGATAGAAAGTTACAGTGCAGAAACATCAGGGATAAAAGGCTCTTCCTATCTCTCAAAGACACACACACACACACACACACACACACACACACACACACACACACACACACATCTTTGTATCTTGGTTCTGGATATTGATAGAGTCCAGGGGTCTTGATTAGGTTCATTTTCTCTGCCAGTTAAAGAATTTGAAAGGCAGAGAAATCTCAAGCACTGCAGACAGTATCAGCAGTTAAAGAAAGGCATTTATTGGGGATGAGAGAATGCACACATGCAGTAGACACAGAGAAAAAGACCCTCGGCAAAGCAGAGGGTACTTGGGAAGCTGAAAAATCCAGTCTCTTCTGGAGAGCTGGGGATTTTAAAGCCTCTGAAGAATTTTCCTCCTGTACTTTAGGGTTGGTCAGTTTGAAGAGAGATAGCATGGTTGATTGGCCTATAACTGTAATGTGACATGTCCTGAACAGGCCTTGAACTTATTGAGGTAGTCCATCAGCAGGGGGCCGGATGGTGGGAGACAAAAGCCAACAAGGCCTTTTGTCTCAAGTTAGGTAGAAGCTGGCCATCTTGGAGATCCGCCACCTTTATTACCTAGCTATGGCTCCTCTCCCTGTCTGTCTATCAGGGAGTCTGCCTAACTCCTAATGACAGAAAACATGAGGTATTTTTCTGAGTCTGGCTTATTTTGCTTAACATGATAATTTCTATCCTCCTCCATTTTCCTGCAAATGTCATGATTCTGAGGCACAATAGGCAAAAAATGAAGGGCCATGGGAAGAAATGCATGGGAAAGAAAAAAGGTATAGGGAACTTCAGATACCACTGATAAAACCAAAACTGCCTGCAGAGACCATGCCTGCTTTCCTAAAGACACCCCAAACTGAGATGTCAAAGACAATAAATAAACTGTGCTTACTTCAGGCCAAAATGATCTATAACTTCCAGTTTTTAGCACTGGCCTCTCTTTCCTAAATCAGGACAAAACCCTCATAAATCCACCTTACAGCTTTGTTTACAAAAGGAAATTCTTTCACCTTTAAACTTTGCTGTAAATTACTCTCTCTCTCTCTGAGCTGTGTAACAGGATCAAACACAAAGCCATTGTAAAGACAATAAGGCATGGCTCTCCTTTGAGAAGTCTATGCTTATGTTTGAGTGTGTCTTGCCCTACTCAGCACACACACACCTTAGGTTTGAAAGCTATATTGTAGGGCTGGGGAGAAGGCTCAGGGTAAAAATGCTAGCTGCATAAACCTGAAACAAACAAACAAACAAACAAACAAAATACTCCTAAGCTGAGATGGGAGGTGGAGTCCAGAGAATCCCCTTCCCAGCCAAGCTGCCAGTGTAAGGGTTTTGTAGTGATTGGAAGGCCAAGGAGTGCTGCAAAAATCATATCATGCAACAGACCTCATGCAAGAGATTTTTTTGGGGTGCAGGGTGGTGGGGATGCAAAAGACTGTCTCTAGGGAAGGGAGAGACTGAGAGAGTGAGAGTGAGAAAGAGCGAGCAAGATCTATCTATCTATCTATCTATCTATCTATCTATCTATCTATCATCTATCTATCTATCTATCTATCTATCTATCATCTATCTATCTATCTATCATCTATCTATCTATCTATCTATCTATCTATCTATCTATCTATCTATCTATGAGAGAGAGACAGACACACAGACAGACAGACACACAGAGAGACACACAGAGAGACACACAGAGAGCGAGCAAGCCATGGTGGCACAGATATGGAGCATGGGCATACGCAACAGTGGCGACAACGGAAACCTGTCATATTTGCCTTTAGTAATGACGTGTGGCGTTGACACTGAATCACTGAAGGCAGCAGGAGTTTTTAACAAGGTGGCAGGCCTTCTTAAACTGAGAGTTGTCTCTTACATCCATATAACTCCTCTCCTTCCACCATGTGGGTTTTGAGGCTTGGGGGCAAGCACCTTTACCCACGGAACCACCTTGCCCCCTCCAAAGGGGACTCTGGTTAGACAAACTCAACAGGATTCTTGGGAAAGGCACACCAGGGTGATACAATATCTAGTAGCGTCAGTCCAAGGTAAACTAGACACTTAGACTTAGAAGCTGCTTTTGAAAAAAAAAAAAAAGGCCTGGCTCTTCACTTTGGCCTACAAAGTAACTAAAAGCAGGATGAAATCCTGGCACCCTGCCTTCATTTTATGTTTGTCTGTTTCCTTTATTTTGTTGAAAGCACAGAGATATATTGCTGCCTTAAGCCTGCAGTCATGTTGGATTCCGGATAGAACAAAACCTACAAGAGAGACTTAAACCCCAGAAAAGGTATTTTATGCCAGAAGCCAAGGCTGCACCCCAGAGCAAAAGTGGCTGTCTCATAGGAACCTACTATACCACTTTCATGCCAAGCACAGAAATGTGTGAGCACATGTGAGCCGCTTGGAGGCTTTAGTGTACATCCCGAGCACTGTGAATTCTATCCAGGGCATGCCTTGAGAAAGTGGTAGGTCTCCAAGGACTTTCCCCTTGGCCTGACTGTGGTTGGCTTCCTCTAAGTCCTCTGACATTCTGCCTGTTTCTTTAAGTGGCTCCCTGGATACCCCAGCCCTACACACTGCCTCAGTTTTCTTTTCTTTTTCTTTTCTTTTCTTTTGAAATTGTCTCAAAAGATCCACTTTTCTGGCCCTAAACTCCTGATCTTTCTGCCTCTTACCTCTCAAGTGCTGCTGGTCACAGATGTAGGGCACAATGTCGGGCTTTCCCTCTGGTTTTTGAGGGAGTTCTTTGCTCTCCTCTTTTTCTCTCTTGGTACCAGGGATTGAACCTAGGGCCTTACACATGCCAGGCAAGCACATAACTAGTCAGTTACATACCAAGTCCTTTTCTTCTCTGTCTTACTTTGGGTTTTTATTGCTGTGTAGAGACACCAAGACCACAGCAACCTTTTATTTTTTGGTATTTTTTTTTATTTAAGAATACCAACTGCAGATCTCCTTCTCATCCCTCCTTTTGCTTCCCCACCCTGCATCCTCTCCTCCAAAAGAGTAAGGCCTCCCATGGGGAGTCAGCAAAGCCTGGTACATTCAGTTGAGGTAGGACTGAGACCCTCCCCCTGCATCAGGGGTGAGCAAGGTATTCCACCACAGGTGATGGGATCCAGAAAGCTAGCTCATGTACCAAGGATAGATCCTGATCCCACTGCCAGAGCCCCTCAAACAGACCCAGCTACACAACTGTCTCTCATATGCAGAGGGCCTAGTCTGGTCCCATGCAGGTTCCACAGCTGTCAGTCTAAAGTTCATGAGCTCCTATGAGCTTGGTTCAGTTGTCTCTGTAGATTTACCCATCATGATTTCGACCCCCCACCCTTTGCTCATTTAACCCTTCTTCCCTCTCTTTGATTAGATTCCCAGATATCAGCCTGGTGCTTGGCTGTGGATCTCTGCATCTGCTTCTATCAGTTACTGGATGAAGGCTCTATGATGACAATTAGGGTAGTCACCAATCTGATTACCAGGGTAAGCTGGTTCAGGCACCCTCTCCACTATTCCTAGTAGTTTAATCTGGGGTCATCCTTTCGAATTCCTGGGAATTTCCCTAACACCAAGTTTCTGCCTAACCCCATGATGTCTCCCTCTATCAAGATATCTCTTTCATTGCTCTCCCTCTCCATCCCTCTCCCAGCTCAACCGTTCCATTTTTCCTCATGTTCTCATCCCCATCTCTTCCCCTCTATTGCTTCACCTAGGCCCCCGTTTACTCATCAGGATCTCCTCTGTTTCCCCATCCCAAGGTGATCTGTACATCCCTCTTAGGGTCCTCCTTGTTTCCTAGCTTCTCTGGAGCTGTGGGTTGTAGTCTGGTTATCCTTTGCCTTTCATCTAGTATCCACTGATGAGTGAGTACATACCATGTTTGTCCTTCTGAGTCTGGGTTACCTCACTCAGGATGACATTTTCTAGTTCTATCCATTTGGACCACGGCAACTCTTATAAAGGAAAACATTTAATTAGGCGGCATATAGTTTCAGAGGTTCAGTCCATTATCATCATGGTGAGACATGGAATACATGCAAATGTGGTGCTGGAGAAAGAACTAAGAGTTAATACATCTTGATCTACAGGCAACAGGAAGTGAACTGAGATACTGGGCCTGGCTTGAGCATATATGAGACCTCAAAGTCCACCCCCATCATGACACACTTCTTCCAACAAAGCCACACCTCCTAATAGTACCACTCTCTATAGGTTTATGGGAGTCAGTTACATTCAAACTACCATATTTTCCTTAGAATTCTTTAGATGCCAAATAGTGTTCTTGGAGGGAGGAATGACATCCATTAGAGTGGCTATTCTGGCATCTGTTGGGTAATAGCCTCAACTTTTTTTTTTTTTTTTCAAGACAGGGTTTCTCTGTGTAGCTTTGTGCCTTTCCTGGAACTTACTTGGTAGCCCAGGCTGGCCTCGAACTCACAGAGATCCTCCTGGTTTTGCCTCCCGAGTGCTGGGATTAAAGGCATGTGCCACTACCACCTGGCTGGCCTCAAATTTTGCGGAATTGAATCAGGATAGCCACTAGACATAAAGAATTGCTTAGTCTCAGCCAGACCATTCTACTCTACCTGCAGAAACAATATGCTTGAGTATTGAAAACAACCCACCCTGCTTGCCAGGCAGATCTCTGTGAGTTCGAGGCCAGCCTGGGCTACCAAGTGAGTTCCAGGAAAGGTGCAAAACCACAAAAAATAGCTGTAAGTTCCTGGTAGCTATCAGATTGTACGTATATGTGTATATATACCTGCCCCCTAGCCCCTCTAAGTATGCTCAACCTTCATCCCTAGGAAAGGTTGGGCTCCTCACTGTTTCAATAAAACAGTCTCAGGCTGTTGACATCAAGTTTGTCTGCTTCCTGACTCATTTTCCTTATAGCATCTACTATTCTTTTGCTTTTCCGTTCTTTCTCACTATTGTTGACACACATACAAAAAACCACACCTCTCCCCTCAAAGAGCATAACAGATAGTTAATCCTCGGGCCAAACTTGATTGACAATGGCCTGAGAACACAGATTTGGGCTACTCTAAATTCCATGTCCCAGTGTGGACACAGTTTCACTAAGTTTTTATAGTAACAGAACAAAGAAAGTCATAAATCAAGACTCTCTTCAGGTAGAATGATGGAAACAACAGAGAGTAGTTACAGAAGACGGGGGGGGGGGGGCTTTCCTATAAGCATCAGATGCTATCTGATGACATTCTAACTTTTGGGTTGGTGGAAACCAGTGGTCTGCTAAGCTCATAGGTTCCAGAAAGTTTCTATTAGTCACAGGATGCTAGTTCTGACATAGATGAATGGCTATCCAGAGGGCTAAAGCTAGCCCAAGATAATATAATTAGCTTCAGCATCTGCAACATTCCAACCGCTCAGTAGTACTGCAGTTCTATTCAATCAGCTACTCTCTTCAGACCCAGCATCTTCTCAGGAATTCTCCTTGACACTAGGAAACCCAAACTGACACCAAACTTGCAGTCCTCCCACTATTTCCAGCTTACTCAAGTAAACGCTCAGTGGTATTTTTTTATTTCATTTTGTCTTGCTTTCCTAGTTTTTTAAAATTGTTCCTTTACTCTTATGCCTGCTCAAGTAAGCAGCTATAGGGGTTAAATGACTTAGAACTTGAATTTTAGGCAAGAGGATTATTGTGAAAATAAAGCTCCATAGCTGTGAGGAAATGCTCATTGCCTATAAATTTGGTGTCTCAATCAAGATGATTTATTTTTAGCTACAATCATTTGATTTGCTGAGACCACAGTGAAGTAGGTAAATAAGGTGACATGCTTATTACATAACTGAGAACATAATTTTTCTCATAAGGCATTGTGATGGTGGATCTCAAGAGTCAACTTTATGAGATCTAGAATTACCTGGGAGAGGAACAACTGAGTATGCCTGGGGGTAGAGCTTATCTTCATTAGGTTAATGAAGTGGAAAGTCGCATCCACTGTGGGTGGCACCATTTCTTGGGCTGGGATCCTAGACTGTATAAAAAGGAGAGAGTGAGCTGGGCACAGACATTCATTGTTCATGTTCCCTGACTGTGGGTGCAAAATGGTCAATTGCTTCAAGCTCCTGCTGCCTTGATTTCCTCATCAGGATGGACTGTATTTGAAAGCCTTTCTCCCTTAAGTTGCTTTTTTCAGGATATTTTATCACAGCAATAAAAAGTAACTGAGACAGGCATCATGTTAATTCTCTAAGAGACACATTTGGAAGTGATTTTATTATACAAGGGAATAAATCTGTTGCTGAAAACTCCTTAATCCCCTTTTCCATAGCTTACTTAACTTTAAGAAATCCTATTTTATAATAACAATAAAAAAATAAACTAGGCAAGTAATGGATTCAGCCTAGATATCCACTAAAACATGAATGGATTAAAAAAGTGGTATATATACACAATGGAGTTTAATTCATCCATAAAGAAAAATAAAATTGTCATTTGCAAGAAGATGGAACTTTAGTTAGCCATATTAAGTAAAACAAGCTAGACTCAGAAAGACAAATATTACCTGTTTTCTCTTATATGTAGAATCTAGATTTAAATACACATAAAAGCAGGTAAAGGTGTTTGCAGCCACTCCTGACTACTTCAGTTCAAACCCCCAAACTCAGGAAGGAGGAAACTGACTTCCCCAAATTGTCCTCTGACTTCTACACATGCACGTGACATATGAGTATGCTTCCTAACACACAAATAAATAAGTAAAATGAAAGTAGCAGCCAGGTGGTGGTGGTGCACACCTTTAATCCCAGCATTTGGGAGGCAGAAACAGGCGGATCTCTGAGTTTGAGGCCAGCCTGGTCTGCAGAGTGAGTTCCAGGAAAGGCGCAAAGCTACACAGAGAAACTCTGTCTCGAAAAACAAAGACAAAAATAGAAAAGCCCCAACCAACCAAACAAACACAAACAAAAAAACTAACAAAACAAACAAACAAATCTCCAGTTAAAAATACAACATACCGAACAAGACCTAAACAAGCAGGCTCCTGTCCTCAATCCAAAATTCCTAGTTAGAGAGACAGGGAAAATCATATTTTAGTGTACATGTAAGGAAATTTAATCATATATACATACACATGTAAATACATGTGAAAGAGTCCTAAAAGTGTACATCTTTGTATATACAATTGACACATGAAATATACAAAACAAATGTCTAGTTGCCTTTTTCAATTTATTCTTTTTCACTGAAGGTCAGCACTTTGTCTCTTTTAGTCTGTGCTTATGTGCACATGTGTGTGCATGTGTGCCTCACAAACATGAATGTGTGTTGTAATGAGGGGATCATGGTTACAACTTCAACCTTGTTTCCTTCTCCTTTTTAAAAATTAATAAATTGGGGCTGGAGAGATGGCTCAGAGGTTAAGAGCACTGGCTGCTCTTCCAAAGGTCCTGAGTTCAATTCCCAGCAACCACGTGGTGGCTTGCAACCATCTAGCATGAGATCTGGTGCCCTCTTCTGGCCTGAAGGTAAATAAATCTTAAAAAAAATAAATTGCTGAGCGAGCCTGACAACCTGAGTTCAGTCTCTGGAAGTCATGTAAAGGTGAAAGGAGATGAATTGACTTTATACGATTGTCCTACCTCTACACATGCACTGTGGTGTGTGTTCTTTCTCACATCATACACACACACAAATAACAAAATAAAAATTTAAAGGATATTTGCAGTGCAGTGTTCATCATTATGTAGTGCGCTGGTTGGTTTTGTCACCTTGACAAACCTAGATTTATCTGGAAAGAATGGATCTTAATTGAGAAAATACCTCCATAAGATTGGCCTGTAGACAAGTCAATGGGGTATGGTCTTGATTAATGATTGATGTAGGAAGGCCCAGCCCACTGTGTGAGGTGCCATTCTTGGACAGGTGCAGGTGGTCCTGAACTGTGTAACAAAGCAGGCTGAGTGGGTCATGAGGAGCAATCCAGTAAGCAGTGTTCCTCTATGGTCTCTGCTTCATTTAGTTCCTGCCTCCAGGTTCTTACTTAAGTTCCTGCTTTGCCTCTCTCTATGATGGACTGTTGGGGAACCAGCATTGGGGTTCAGTGTTGGGGTCCAGCCCCGAACTGTCAAAGGGTTCCTTGAAGAGGGGAGTGAGGAATTTAGAAATGCTAGATGGAAATATAGATGAAGAAAAAACAGAAACACAGGATAGCTTTGGGAGGGCTCTAGGACAATACCCAGCAGCCTCGAGTTTATTTCTAATGGGATTTTTATATACTAGCAAGGGGAGAGGCAGAAGACCTCCCTCTTTCACGATCAAAGCAATACAAATGTAGACTCTTCAAAACACCTGGTAGCCAAACCCCACTGAAAAGCATCTTGTGATTAGGCCTTGAAGTATAAGACACCCAGTAACCACTCTATTATGCATTATGCAGCCTTAGAGAACAATATGAACTCTGATTCTCTGACCTTGAATCGAACCACAAGTTGGAATCTTTGTAGGTTCCCACAACGGACTATAAACTGTAAGGTGAAATAAACCCTTTGCTTTTGGTCCTGGTCCTTATCACAGCAGCAGAAAGCAGAGTAAGACATGTAGTGTTTTGACAGCCTTTTTTTTTTTTTTTTGGACAGGGCCTCAATGGCTTTGAATTTGAGGTGTTCTTCCTGCCTCAACCTCCCAAGTGCTAGGATTACAGTTGTGTGTCACCATACCTGGCTGGCATGATGCAATATTTTGTGATGGGTTTTCTAATTGGGTTGCAGAAAGAGACTCACCTGTACAATTCAAGTGACTGTTTTGCTCTTTCATTTTTTTATGGGCTTGTGTAATTGGAATTAAGCTATTTGAAACAAAACGAAATGGATCTTGTTGACTGAAAAGAATGTAAATATTGTTGGCAGAAACAATTGTCACAAAAGTATTGCTTATAGCTCAAACACTGTCTCCTTCCTCCAGAAGTTTTTCCAAGACAGTTCCCCAATTCAGTCAAAGATGAATTAGGTGCCCATTCTTTTGGGCTTTTACTCACTTTACAGCCCAGTCAAATCTGTTCATACTGTTGTGAGACATGTCTCTTTCATTAGGAAGAGTGAGTGAAGGATAGTAGATGCTCCATAAATATTACTTGAAACAAAAACGAATGAAGGGCTAGAGATGCAGCTCAGTTGGTGGGATGCTTGTCTAGCATGCAGATAGCCCTTGGTTCAAATTCAGCATTACATGAACCTGGCATGGTGGCACATACTTGTGATCCCAGCACTCAGAGGCCACCATAGACTGCATGAAACCCTGGATCAAAACCAAACTAATCAACAAACATATACCCATAGATTAGACTTCATTGGACAAATTTCTTTTTCTAGTGGGTGACATTTGATGTAAAGACGTGTAAGTGGTCAAAATACAAAGAATAAGTGACTGTGAACTGTTTAGTTCTAAATGGGAATTCTCTATCATCCCCTCCAAAGGAAACATTGTGGAAGAAGGGGTAGAAAAAAATGTAAGAGGGCTGGGCGGTGGTGACACACACCTTTAATCCCAGCACTCAGGAGGCAGAGCCAGGTGGATCTCCGTAAGTTCGAGGCCAGTCTGGGCTACCAAGTGAGCTCCAGAAAAGGCATAAAGCTACATAGAGAAACCCTGTCTCGAAAAACCTAAAAAAAAAAAAAAAAAAAAAAAAAGTAAGAGGAAGAGATTGGAGAGGAGTGCATATATATCCTTGCTTATATAATGTCAGTCTTGGGGGTCAGTGAGAAAGCTCAGTGGGCAGAGGTGCTTGCTGCCAAGCCTAAAGACCTGAGGTCAGTCCCTGAGACCCAGGTGGAAGTAGAGAACTGACTCCCAAATGTTATCCTCTGACATCCACATACCTGACATAGCATGTGTACACCTTCACCCCAACCACAAAAAATACATTACTTACAAAATAATAATGCAATCCTATGCACATCAAAATTTCATATCTAACTTCCCAGTGTATGATATATGCTCTGAAGCCCATGTTAACTCACTTCTTAAATGTATGAAAGCAATCTTAGAAGAGTTAAATGACTGAATTCCTAAATCCTTTCTATGAAAACCCACAAGTAAGGAGAAGAGGAGTCACCCAAGGAAATGGAAATTTCTTTGAATTATTTTTCATGCCTGAAATGATGATGTCTAATCAAATAAATAATAACACCAATTTCTTCATCATTCACTTTTTTGAAATAGTGATTCAAATAGAATTGAAATAGGAATTCAAACAATTATTGAGCATTAATAATTGATAAATCCTGAGGCTAAAAGTATGGATAACAAATAGATACTGGTTTTCTAGATGATTAGTGGGAAAGAAGAAAAAAAGGAAAAGGAAAAGGACAAGGAAACAATATATAAACTGTAGAAAATATCCACAACCTTAAGCCAAGAAAGATCAACTCATGGTATGTACAATATCAACCCACATGTATTTTCATAAAATAGGACAAATAAAGAGAAAATGCCACTGCTTGTATTTTCATGGTAAGATTAATAGACTTTCTTATTTTGTCTTTGTATTTAAAATTTCAAGTGAGCCTGTATTTTTGCAACAACAAAAATTCTGGAGTGATAATAGAATGATAGACATCTATATTTAAAAACTTTAAAACCAAGACAACAAGATGGTTTAGCTGATAAAGGCGCCTGCCAGCAAGTCTGATGAACTGAGTTCAATACTTGGAACCCACATGGTAAAAAGAGAAAACTGAGTCCCAAAAGTTGTCCTCTGACCTCTACACATGCACCCTGGAACATGTGCATGCTCCGTCCCCAAATCAATAAATGTAGTTAAGAAACATACACAAACTTTAAAACCTTCCTTTAAATGTAATTAATTTTTACTATGGAAACTTTCTAGTATTATAGAATAATAAAATGGTACAATGAACCCTTAACTCACTGTCACTTTTATTTTACCATTTTTAAAACATTTTATCTTTTGCATGTGCAAATATGTGTGAGCACACACATTATTGCTTGTATGTGGAAGCCAGAGAAGAATTTGGGGAGTCAGTTCCCTCCTTCTACTATGTGGGTACTGAACTCAGGCCATCCAGACTTGGCAGCAAATACCATTACCCACTGAGCCATCTTGCCGGCCTCCTGCTCAATTTTAGATGTAGAGTTGGAGGGAACTATGGAGGTAATCAGAAAGAAAAGGAGACTGTTGGATAGACAGATCTAGAGCTAAACCATTTGGGTTGTTTGTCATTTTTTTTTCCACACAAGCTCTTACAGATTTTATAGAGGGAGTTAACGACAAGCCATACTAGTTGCTTAGGGTCCTATCCACTAAGGTGGCTTTAGAATGCAACACTTGTGAACTGACTCTAAATTTGGAACCACTATAGGTTCTTGTTGTCTTCCTTTCTTTTGAGACAGCGTCTCACTATGAAGCCCTGGATGCCCTGGCACTTGCTATATAGACCAGATTGGCCTCAAACTCATGGATAGCCTCCTGCCTCTGCCTCCTGAGTGCTGGAGTTAAAGGTGTACACCACCACACATGGCCTCCTGTTGTCATTCATATATGATACATTTAAAAAAATTGGCAAATACCTTTACTTCCCACAGTTGGAGGCAAGGGAAAGCAGATTTCTGTGAGTCTGATGCCAGGCTGGTCTACATAGTGAGTTCCAGAACAGTCAAGGCTACACAGAGAGATCCTGTCCCAAAACAAAACAAACAAACAAAAAACTAAAAAAAAATAGTAAAAAGGGATATATTTAGTTTTTTTTTAAACATGTGTTTCTCTCTGTGTGTATATGCAAAGGTGAGTGCAGGTAACCTTGGAGGCCAGAAGAGGGTGCTGGATTCCCCAGAGCTGGAGTTATAGGTGGTTGAGAGCAGCTTGATGAGTGCTAGAAATCCAACTCTGGTCCTCTGCAAGAGCAGCAACTGCTCTTAACTGCTGAGGTCGCTCTCCAGCCCTGTGCACATTGTTTTCTTTTTGAGATAAGTTCTTACTATGTAGTCCAGCTTGGTTTCAAACTCATAGTCCTCCTGCTTCAGCTTACCAAGTGGTTGAGATTATAGATACATACTACCATGGTGGGCTAACTATTCATTCTTAACAAAGCAACAGATTTTTTTTTGGTTCAGATTCTTATTACTTGAGGGAAGTCCTATGACAGAAGGGCACTAACAGGTTGACTATTTCAATGCAGGCTTATTTTAGCCCACCATTTGTAAAGAGTATCCTGAAAAAGGTATGTCTATGTCTGTGTTAGTATCTCTACTGGAGTCATCACATTATGTGTGCATTTTCTGAATTGATGAATAGTCTCTTGTTTGCTTCCTTCTGCTTGTTGTATTTATAGCCCACATTACTTATTATTGTGGGACAACATAATATGGACCAGATGGCTTCATTATTCAGAGTTTCATATTTTGAATTTTAAACATTGTGTTGGACTGCCTGTCCATGGCCAGCTGTGTCCTGGAGTTGACAATGAGGCCAGACCATGGTTCAGAGGGCCAGAGACAATGGCTGTAGAGGTGTTAGCATTTCAAGTTTCTTCTGCATTTTTGTCCTTGGTTTCATTTGAAAATTCTTCAGAGAAGGGGAGAGGGGAGAGAGAGAAGAGAGGAAAGGGGAGAGGGGAGAGGGGAGAGAGAGGAGAGAGAGGAGAGGAGAAGAGAGAGAGAGAGAGAGAGAGAGAGAGAGAGAGAGAGAGAGAGAGAGAGAGAGAAATTTTTTGATCACTTGGCTGGCCTATGATTGCAATAAGCTAATATAATTCATTATGTTAGCTGTTTGTAGTGATGTTCAACTATAACTATTAATATTTACTAATGAGAGCTTCAGCCAGACACCCAGAAGGAAACAGGTATCATAGTAGTTAAATGGAATAATGGAGCACAGTTCCTCAAGGAAATCTCTAATTTCTTAATTTTAAAGTTACTTTTGTTTGTGTGAGGATGGATGTGCACACACAGGCCAGAGGACAACTTGCAAGAGTTCATTCTCTTCTACCATGCAGGTCTAGGGATCAAACTCAGGTCATCAGGCTCCCAGGCCAGCTTCTATACCCACTGGGCCATCTCTTCTTTAAAGTCCAGTGTACCTTGAAATGTAGCCACTTGAGGGCTAAGTCATTAGCACAGGACCCTATGGAAGACATTCCAAATTTCAACTACAGGAAATAGTATTCTAGACTTGAATGGGCAAGGGAAAGCCATGGTTACCTGAATGTACAGAAAGTCTTCTCTCTTTCTCTCTTTTTCCACAGACAGACAGACAGACAGACAGACACACACACACACACACACACACACACACACACATGCACGTGCACGCACACACACTCCCCTTGTTGGCTTCATTTTTTTCCTAGAGAATTCTAATATGGTATCCTAGTTTTAATTGTTAATTTGATACCACCTAGAGACATCTGAGAGGGGAGTCCCAGTTGAAGGATTGCCCAGATCAGATTGGCCGGTAGGGTTATTGTCTTGATT
This sequence comes from Onychomys torridus, assembly GCF_903995425.1. Taxonomy (NCBI): domain Eukaryota; kingdom Metazoa; phylum Chordata; class Mammalia; order Rodentia; family Cricetidae; genus Onychomys; species Onychomys torridus. Next base: position 60,745,810 of record NC_050466.1, on the reverse strand, counting down.
GTTAATTAATGTTGGAGATCCCATCCCAGCATGGGCAGCACCATTCCCTGGGCAGGTGCTCCTGGGCTGTCTACAACTGCTAACTAAGCACAAGCTTTCAAGCAAGACAGCAAGCAGCAAGCAGACCTCCATCCATGGTTTCTGCTTCAAGTTCTGGTTTGAGTTCCTACCCCAACTCCCCTTAGAGTGCATTGCCACAGCAACAGAGATCACCCTAGAACAGATGGCAAGGCAACGGGTACCATAGTCTATCTTAGAGGGACATATACCCACGTAATTGTAAGAGGCAGGATCTGGGACGATAAATACTTAATGTCTCCTTTTTCCCCCTGGGGCCTATAATTGACTATCACTTAGAAATTATAAGGCTGGGAAGCCAGTGGAAGTGGATCTTGAAGAGCCTTATACACTGAGTAGGAGGGAGGATTAAATTGGATATGAAAGGGCAAATGGAGAGTTTTCAGCAAATTACTTTTTTTTTTGGTTTTTTGAGACAGGGTTTCTCTGTATAGCTTTGCGCCTTTCCTGGAACTCACTTGGTAGCCCAGGTTGGCCTCGAACTCACAGAGATCCGCCTGGCTCTGCCTCCCAAGTGCTGGGATTAAAGGTGTGCGCCACCACCGCCCGGCTGCGAATTACTTTCTATAGCAATAATTATCACCATTTCCTGTGTGCCCTTCTAGAGGTATGTATTATACCAGAGCATATGTGGAGATGTTGGTAATTTTCATGCTACTTAAAACCCTTCCAATATCATATTTGTGACCAAATAATATTAAGGAGCTTTGTTTTTCTATTGTGAAATAGTCTGGTAGGGGCTGGAGATGTAGCTCAGTTGGTAAAGAGCTTGTCTTGCATACATGAAGCCCTGGGTTCCACCCCTCATACTGTATAGAACCTGTGTAGTGTCACATTCCTGGAATCTCAGCACTTGGATAGGGTCTCATTATTTAGCCCTGGCTGGCCTTGAACTCACAGAGATCCACCCGCCTCTGCCTTCCAAGTGCTGGGATTAAAGACCTGCACCACTTTGTGAGGCTTCTATGGTAAAATTTAGTGTCTAAACAAATAAATTATCCTCTCATTTTTGTCTTTAATTTTATCTTGGATTTATTTTCTTACAGTTATCCTTCATGTGAACTTTGCAATAATTTCATTCATTAAAAAGTCCCATTTTAATGGTGATTTACTAGAATTTATATATTAGTTTGACAAGACCTGACATTTATTTTTCCTTCTAGAAATATTATCTAACTTTTTATTATTTGGGTTACCTTTTCCTTTTGATGCTTATGGAGAATTAGAACTTGCAAGGCTGTTTGGTATTTTGTCTTTTATTTGAATATCTGAAAGTAATATTCATTTGACATTATGCAATTTAATAAGCAAATACTGCTCATCCAATTGTTTGATATTCTAAGCATTTCCAACATTTTGAGTATGGAAATTCTTCTTGCTCTGTGATTACTGACAACCTCCAATTCAGTATCAGGTTGGAGAGCAGGAAAAGTACTAAAATTAGATTAATCAATTTTATAAAACTTAGACACTCTTATGTAACTTTTGAATTGATAAGGTAAAGTGTCTATCATGGATGCTCTCTCTTTAGCTTTGGATTTCCTGCTGTAGAAAAGAAACAGGGGAGGCTGGTTGTGATCATGCCCATCTGTAATCCCAGCTCTTGGCAGGTGGAGGCAGAAGGAAGGTTCAGGAGTTCAAGGATAGCCTCTGTTATAGAGCAAGTTGTAGACCAGCCTACCCTACATGAGACCCTGTCTCGGAATGAGACAGACAGCAAGAGAAGTTGGGGGAGCAGGTTTCAGATTAGCTTCATATTTTCTTGATGAATCAAGGTGAACTGTTCATGCCGAACTGTCAGTAAGGAAGCTGCCTGGACTTTTGGTACCCTGCCCCAACCATCAACTTCTTTACAAAGGAAAGAGATGCCTTGCAAGCAATGACACTTCTGGCTAACACAAATGATCAAAGTGGCCAAAATGGATATTCCTTTTCATGTTTTACTGAGGTTTGGGTCTGGCAAGGTAAGACCACATAAGCATTCCATATCTATTTATTTGACTTCCATATAGTGTTGGTTCTGGAAAGATCAGCAGGCCTGCAGCTTTACAGAGGCAAAGATTGCTTGGAGATGGCTGAGGCTAGAAGAGGGGGCAGTGTTAATTAGCTCCAGTTCCAGTCAAGGCCAAGTACAAGCTGCTCTTTCATTTTGTTCCAACTCTTCCTCTCTCCTGCCAAGGGCAATCCCTCTCTTCTATTTTTTTCAGTGTCAGGTATTAAGCCCAAGGCTGCACAAATGCTGTACCTGAGATCTACATTGCCATTCCAATTCCTTTTTTGAGAAATTGCAGCCAAAGCAGAAACGAAGCTAGGAAAGGGAACTATTGGAGAAAACCTTCTTTCCTTCCTTCCTTCCTTCCTTCCTTCCTTCCTTCCTTCCTTCCTTCCTTCCATCCTTTTTATATACTTCAGCAGAATACAATGATCTGTCCTCTTTCTTATACAAGAGTTATTTTATTTTTAATTATGTGCATGTGTGTCTGTCTGTGTGTGCATACATGTGTGTGAATGCAGGTGCCTTCAGAGGCCAGAAGAGGGGGCTGAGTCCCCTGAAGCTTGAATCATAGGCAGTTGTGAGCTGCCCATTGTGCACACTGGAGAATTGAACTCAGATCCTCTGCAAGAACAGTCAGCACTCTTAACTACCAAACCATCTCTCCAGCCCCATCTCTTGCTCCTCTTGATAAATGCAAAGCCCAGAAGCTAGAGAAGAAAAGGAAATGGAAATGGGTTTATCCCCCGCATCAGGTAAGGGAACGGTGGAGTTATCCCCCAAATAGCTCCCTCCTCTAGAAAGGAAGCCTGGGAATTTCAGCCAGGAGCTTAGACATATTCATATAGGAGAGCACATGCTTGAGAACATGAAGTTTAAGATATATGTTACTGAGTATGCTCAGATTAAGGTCATAGTTCAGGAAGTGACCAGGACATTTCTGGCCATTAGCTCATGACCATTGAACATATATTTAGAAGGTTAAAATGGTAGACAGCAACACTTCTGAGCATGCACTTCAAAGATGACTAGTTTTCCCGCCAAAGTTTGAGCTGAAACATTCTAACATTCTGTCTGTTTGTCTGTCTATCTAGGTAGTATCTAACTCAGCTGATGTGGAATTTAGTCTGTAGCCCAGGTTGGTCTTGAACTCATTAAGTTTTGGGTTTTTTTTTGTTGTTTTTTTGTTTTGTTTTTTTTGGTTTCTTGAGACAGGGTTTCTCTGTGAACTACCACACCCAACTAGGAAAGGAACTTTTTTTTTTTTTGAGCTGAGGATAGAACCCAGGGCCTTACTCTTGCTAGGCAAGTGCTCTACCACTGAGCTAAATCCCCAACCCGGAAAGGAACTTTTGAAGATGCATTTGTATAGGAGTTTCTCCCTAAAGATGCCTGCCTCCTTCAGAGACTGACAATGGTTTTATCTAAAATGAAGGGGGCAGGCTGGGCATTGTTGGGTTTCAAACCTGGGACAAATGCCTGAGGTGCCTATTTAACATGTCAAAGCAGACCTGGCTGCCAGGTTCTCCCAGCATCCCTCAGTCCCTACCCATTATAGGGTCCTCCTGACTGGCATACCCCGCTCCCTACCCTGAATTCTCCAGTCCAAGGGCTAGGCTGTCCTCTTCCCCCCCCCTTCTCCCCTTTCTCCACTCTCCCTTCCTGTCCTCATCTCCTCATATGGCTCAGGGTCGTATCCACTCTGGGCTCTCCCAGATGTCCCTACCTCTGACTATGCTCTCCCACATATTATACACACACACACACACACACACACACACACACACACACACACACACGTGTATATATATAAAATAAACTTTCTCCTCGAAACCCAGGACTGGCATAAATGAGTTCCCTCCCCCAAGGAACTTGATGCTCTGAACCAAGCTGCTAATTTGACTCCCCTAAGGTATGTATGGATCATTTGTTTCTGCTGGCTCCTGCCATCCATCAAATGTGATTCCAAATTCTAGAGTCTGATTCTTCAGCTGTTGCTTTCCGCTACCTGCTTTCTAACCATTTGTTTCTCGTCTCTCTGGGCTCTGGCTGGCTATGCCCTCCATATGGGCATCTCTCTGGCTCCTGCAGGCAGCTCCTCCTCCAGCCTGCTACACCGACTTGAACAGCTCCCTTTCCCCCACCCTTTCCCTTTCTCTGGCCTCCCCCGGAACTGAGCTCTCACCTGTGGCAGACTAGGACTCTTCCTTGCTTCCTCCCACTTGGATTTCCATGGGCATCTCTCTGGCTCCCAGAGCCTGCTATGCCCTTGGGGTGCCCACCACATGGGCAACTTTCTCTCGGCTTTGTCCTGGTACACCGGTCTGGGTCTTGCTACTAAAGACACTTACAGGCTCTCTTTCCTCCTCCTATGCTCTCTCTCACCCCAGCATGCAGTCCCAGCTCTCAGCTTCCCTCTCAGAGCTTATAGAAACACCCAGGCAGGGCGTTCCAATTTGCAATTCTCCCTCTTCCTCCACAGACTCTGATTTTATTACTACAGCTTGGCCTCAGTACATATCAATGGCCCCAAACTGGCTCACTTGACTTCCAGATTCTCACACATTGTAACAACTGCTACTGTACACACAAATGATCCCTGAATCCCTTATATGTAAACTTGTTCTGCTCTGCACTTCCAAAAGGCTCTTATCTCCAGGGCTCTACTTCCTCTCTTTTAAAAATATATATAGTTATTTATTAAATTTTTCCATTTTCCATACCAACCCCAGTTCCCCCTCCCTCCCCTTCTCCCGCCTCCTCACCTCCCTCCCACTCTGCCCCCATCCACTCCTCAGAGTGGGTAAAGCCTCCCATGGTAGTCAACAAAGTCTGGCATACCAAGTTGAAGGAGAGCCTAGACCCTCCCCATTGTATCAAGACTGAGCAAGGTATCCCACCACAGGGAATGGGTTCCAAAAAGCCAGTTCATGCACCTGGGATAAGTCCTGGTCCTGCTGCCAGGGACCCCACAAACAGATCAAGCCACACAACTGTCACCCACATTCAGCGGGCCTAGTTTAGTCCCATGCAGGTTCCCGAGCTGTCAGTCCAGAGTCAGTGAGCTCCAACTAGCACCGGTCAGCTGTCTCTGTGGGTTTCCCCATCATGATCTTGACCCCCTCTTCTTCTTCTTTTTTTTGAATGCTGAATGCCAATTGTTGAAGGAGGGAGGAGGTCTTAAATACAGGCTCACAGCACAATGGGAGAATCCCGGAGGGCAGAAGATTGCTTTTTTTTTTTTTGAGCTGAGGATTGAACTCCCCGGGGGCCTTGCACTTGCTAGGCAAGTGCTCTACCACTGAGCTAAATCCCCAACCCCACTCCTGATGTTTTACAATCTTGTATCTAAGCTGTTAACACTCAATATGCTGGATACACAGACAAGGAGCTTCCCTTAAGCATTCAGGAGGGTGGAATCTCGCAGGGAATTAGCAAGGTCAAGGTCGGCAAGCAATGCAACAGTTACCCAAAACTGGGGCCAAGAACCTACCGGTGTCCCCCCCCCCCCCCGCTTTTACTAAAATATGAGCTTCTGACTTAGGTTGCATGGGACATCAGCAGGTCACCTTACCCGTCATGGAGACACCTGTCCAGGCCACACAGGCGTTACCCATCTCTGAATACTCATTATCATATAGGCTCAATTGTGTGAGAGATGCAGAGTTGACTGTTGTCAAAGATCTCTAAGTGGCACTGGGCTTGCAATCTGTCAGAAGTCTTAACCCACCCATAGCTGGTAGGCTAAAGGCAACTGAGCCCTTCCCTTCCTTAACGAGCCTTACTGCAAATTGGAGTCCTTGTAAGATGGTATCCCGAGAACAAATGGAACTTGGGTTTGTAAATTTATAACTTTCAAAGCCAATCAAAATTTATATAACTATTGATTTAAATTTGTCATGCCCAATAGAATGAAAAATTAATTAACTGTGGTAGCTACTTTTGCTGCCAGGGTCTCCACTGTGCTAGCTGTAGTAACCAATTATGAAATGGCAATCCCAGAAACATCTACTTCCACTCTTAAAAGTCTTTTATCTCTATGTTCTGCTCTAAAATTTGTAACAAAATTTGGCTTTAAACTTATAATAAAAGGCTTATAATTAGAACCTATACATAAATAATCTTATTTGCTACAACTTACTATATATGTGATTCTTGTTTAGGAAATAGATGTTTTTAGATAGCCATATGGCTGTCCTCCATCTTGGCAGATAATTTCATCAAGATGTAACCAACTACAGGGCTGGCAGCCATATTTACTAATGTTAAAGCATACATTTCATGTGACTTCAACATCGTCTTGGTTTAAATGACCACATGGTATAAAGCAACAATTATAAAACTTCTCAGTCCTACTGAACCCTTAGTTTATCACTGTTTCTCTTTTTATACTAAGGAAGCAACAAGTCTCCAAAATATTTTGGATGGTATGGATTTTTGTATGATGATAAAAATTTAAGGTTATAAAGGTCTACTCAGATTAGAAAGCTGATTTAAGATGTATGTCTAACTACTTATGTCTTTGCTAACTGTTCAATACCAAGCATCTAAAAAATTTGGATAAGTAACATATGTTTGATAAATAAGGTATATTTGATAAATTCCTAGGTTCTACTCAGGTTCACAGTAATATTTATGTTGCTTCATTATCTTTGCTCACTTTGTTAAGCTTTATCTATTTGGATAAACTAAGTCATACAAAAAAACTGTGATAGTATATAATGGTAAAAATCTACTGCATTTATGGTTTATTTTGATGTTAAAGGATCTTCAGTTAAATCTTTAACTCAAATTTTAAGGCTCAAACTTAACAAGGATAACTCTATAAAATCTTAGTCTTATAAAAGCTACTAATTTATCATAAACTGTTAAAGATAATTAAAACATACAAGTTAACAGTAAACCATCTTAAAAATAATCAAATCCTTTAATGTGTTCAGAACTATACTTATAGTCAGGATTAATTATAGAAATAAGCCTTATTTGACCTCCTGTATATGTTTTCAAAGTTAAGCCTAAAGCAAGTAAATCAGGTATACTTAATAGATAGATGGTCTTGAAATTCTTCAGAGACTGGCTGAATATGACATTTAAAATGTTTAAACTTTCCATAATAGACATGCTCCTTCCTAGCGGGAACCTGACGCTCTCCAAAGAAGATATATGGGACAGAACAACTCCAGCTGGATTGTGGAAATACTAATCACTGGGGAAAGTGCCCTAAGCCTTGTTGGCCATCGGAGCTTTTCGAAAACTGGACATTTTTGGGGGGTTGGTTGCCCTACTCTGCCTGGTCAAAGTAAGGTCAGTTTCCCCAAATTCTTCTGCTGGAAAAATCTCAGACCTGGGTCTGACAGCCAAAGGCCATGCTGCTCTGTATGACAACTGAGGATTAAATGTTGTCCTGTATGACAGCCAAAGACTTTTGCCCCCAATGAGCCCAGGGTAACCCATCTAGGCAACAGGTTTCTGTAATTTTAATTGATACATACACCATTTGGATTATACTTCCAGCTGTAATTTATCCTTCTCAGATCTCTGATGATATTGACTGACTGGCTGTAGCTTTAACAGCAGCAAGCATGCCAGCTCCTTCCCCAAGTCTTCAGAGGCCTTCTTGATTCTCTTCATATAAAATTAAGGCTTCAAGCCTCACTTTCCAAGGCCTCTAGCTGAGAAAGACAGTTTGCCTTGTTACCAGACTCTAAGTTATACAAATACAAGCTATAAAAGGTCTTAGGATATAAAAACTTAATCCAGTTGTAAGGGTCTAAAATATTTTGAGGTGTGTAAATGCAAGTTGTAAAGGTCTAAGGAAGTGATTTAAGGTATATAAAAATGTTTCATATTTCTTTCCCTTGCTATGCTACTGTTGTATTAAGACTTCTAAAGTTCAGAGTTTTAACATTAATCAATAGAGTTCTAATAAACTATTGATTTAGCTCTGGTAAACACTGACTACTATTATCATAATCACAAGCTCAAGATTTTAAATTCCCTTTGGTAGTCTTCTAAGTACAAACTTAAAAGTGTTTCTCATTCATGCTAAAAACACCTCCATCCAATCTATATGTTCAGCCCTCTGGTAGATGTGTTAATGCTTTTAACCCAGAATCAGTTTTGGGTCTTAAAGTTTTTACTATGACTTAAAGGCATAAGTCTACTGTCTTTTCTACAATGTGAATTTCAGTACAGATTACAAACAGTGGTAATGCTAACATTGTTAAGTATTTTGAATCCCCAGTACTAGGATTCTCCACCAATGCAGTAAGCCAAATCAAGCCAAATTAAAAGGTAAAGGACCAGGTTTAATCTGAGTAAAGCACTCCTGGGTGATGGTGGGGCGGGGGGGGGGGGGGGGGGGGAATCACATGGCAGGTCTATGGACCTAAGTTTAAAAACCCTGTAGGCGTGGTTTTGAGCGGCTCTGGGGGAAGAGCTGCTGCTTAGGGGCAGGGTTTGGAGAGAGAGGAGAAGGGCCTAGGGAGAGCTTCCCATGGTACAAAAATATCTAAAACTTTTGTCTCTTTATAAACTTACAAACAACAAAAATAAAAACCTTGTAAGCTTCAGGGGATCAACTTGGCTCTATCTCTCTCAGGTAAAATGGACTCCAGATAAGTGATGTCAGTCAACAGCCTGTTCCCCCCCCCCTGCCTATTCCCCTGTTCTTGAGGGTAGGATCTGTCCCCCTTTTCCTGGTCTTGGCACTTCCCTCTCTCAACTACCAGGACCAAGAGCCTAAAAGTTTCAAATGTACACCCTGGATAAAGATTTTCCCCTAGACTCCTTACCTTTACCTTCCTCCCTAGTCTATCTGTCCCAGCAGATTTCAAGTCAACTGCAGATTGCTCCAAGCCTGTGCCAGGTGTTCCCACAAAATTTACATCTCCCAGACAGCTTCAAAGCCTGAATGGTGAGTGAAACAGCCTGCTCTTCCCAGACTTCCCTGGACACCCCCAACAACAATGCCCCCATGTCAGCAGGAAGTAGTCACAGAGAAGATTTTATCTCTTCTTATCATTTATTTATTGTCAGCAAAAAAGGCTGGGATGTTAAGTTTCAAACCCAGGACAAATGGCTGAGGGTCTATTTAACATCTCAAAGTGAACCTGGCTGCAAGTTTATCCCAACATCTCTCAGTCCCTACCTGTTACAGGGTATGGCTGGAATACCTCAACCTGCATCCTAAACTTTTCTAGCCCAGGGGCTGAGCTGCCTTTCCCCCAGAGGCTCTTCCCTTCATAATCTAGACATTGTGATTATTCACCCTTTTTGTACCTTTGCCTCCTGGCTGCTGCACCTGGTTCCCCTCTCTCCCCTTTCCCTCCCCCCTCCTCACATTGTCCAGCTCAGCCTGGTCATGTCCACTCTGGATTCTCCCAGATATCCCTACCCCTGACTATGTTCTCCCACATATTATAATAAACCTTCTCCTCCACCATAACTAGGAGCAGTCATATCCTTTCCTTTTTATTTCTTATTTTCATTCAGAAACAACCACTGTCCTGTTAGTTGGGTTTGTGGGTTTCTTTTTTCCAAGTTGCCATTTTTTTGTGATAAAAATATTCTGGTCAGATGAAAAAGAATGGCAATTGTCTCAGTTACTGTTCTATTTCTGTGAAAAGACACCATAATCAAGGCAACTTATAAAGGAAGGCATTTAATTATGGGCTTGCTTACAGTTTCAGAGAGTTAGTCAATTATCATTATTGTAGGGAGCAGGCAGGTAGACATGGTGCTGGAGAAGTACCTGAGAGCTTTACATTCTGATCCACAGGCAGCAGGCAGGTAGACATGGTACTGGAGAAGTACCTGAAAGCTTTACAGTATTGGTGGAAGTATTAAGGCAACTCCACATAGTTGAAAGGGAGATTTATTTTGTGGGGTAACTTACAAGTGAAGGGTTAGGTTACAGGGTCTGGGAAAGGTGTAGCGCAGTCCGGCGGTGTTCTCTAGAGAACTCTGCTCGGTCTATCTCCAAGCATCCAGGGTACAGGAACCAAGAGAGCCAGCACATCCAAATCTGAGGTCTTAAGGGTCCTCTCTTGCCCTGCCTCATAGGCATGACAGTTACTCAAGTAGTACTTGAGGTAGTACTTCCAGATCAAAGCTGGAACAGCTACCCACTACATTACATTCTGGTCCACAGGCAGCAGGCAGGTAGACATGATGCTGGAGAAGTACCTGAGAGCTTTACATCCTGATCCACAGGCAGCAGGCAGGTTTGGTGTGGGCTTTTGAGAGCTTGTTTGGTGGTTATAGCAGGGAACGCAGCTACTCCTATGCCCCTGATTGAAGACTGGTCTACTGTTTGAGAAAGACTATCCTCTTTAACTGAGCACACAGCTTCAGGAGGGACATATGTACATGGAGCAGTGATGGGGAAATGGGACACCTGCCTAGCCAGCCAGATTATTTGAGTCAGCCATGGTGGTCAATGGGGTGACATGTTACAGCCAAATTGTCCGCATACCCATGGCATGCGTTTTGGAAACCTCAAAGCCCACCCACAGCAACACACTTCTTTCAACAAGATCACACCTCCTCCAACAAGGCCACATCTACTCTAACAAGGCCATAACCACTCCTACAAGGCCACACCTCCTAATCCTTCCCTAATGGTTCATCAATTAGGGACAAAACATGCAAATATATGAGTCTATTGGGGCCAGTCTCATATAAACTACTATAACAGTCCCTCATATTGGTCAGTTTTGAAGTTATTAGGTAGGGACTTATATGTGCCTGCATATATAATTACAAAAATAATAAGCTAGGGGTGTTCCTTTGCTGTTTTTAAAAAAGGATTTATTCATTTTGTTTTATGTTTATGAGTATTTGTCCAAATATGCAGGAATATGCATAGGTCAGAAGAGGGTGGGCGTCAGATCCCCTGGAAAAGAAGATGATTGTGAGCTGCTATGTGGGTGCTGGGAAATGAACACAGGTTCCTTGGAAGATCTCTTAACCACTGAGCCATCTCTCTATACCCTTGTATTATTTTTGTTTTTTAGTTTTCAAAACAGGGTTTCTCTGTGTAGCCCTGGCTGTCTTGGGACTTTCTCTGTAGACCAGGTAGCCTCAAACTCACAGAGATCTGCCTGCCTCTGATCCCAAGTGCTGGGATTAAAGGCATGTACCACTATTGCCTGATTCTTTTTATTATTTTAAATTAATATATTATTAATATTAGCTGACTATTAATATTCTTGTCTAATACCAATTGCTGAGGTACTAAACATTGTAACAAAATGGTAAGAGAGAGAATTTTTTAAAACCAGACTTGGATCACATCCAGCCATTGATTATAATAAAATTGTCTTTCCAAACTGGGCATGTGCCTGCATTCTTTCCTAGGAGAATTTGAGTCACATGTTTAAATAAATAAGAAAAAGAACAGCATCTTAGTTAGGACTATTTTGGTGGTAGTGAAAACTCTCAAGAGGGCCTGGGATACTTGCCACCAAGCCTGATGACCTGAGTTTGATCCCCGGGACCTACATAGTGGAAGGAGAGAAGTGATTCTGGCAAGTTATCCTCTGACCTCCACACATGTGCCACGGAAGGTGCATACCTAAACACACACACACACACACACACACACACACACACACACACACACACACACTAAAAAAGAAACTCCTACCAGAGTTGTGCTTCTCACTGTGAAGTCAGAAAGGGGCCTTCCAGGTCTTCCACTATGATTCTGTTGAAGCCCCTTCCTGTTTCCCTCTGCCATCCTTTGGGCATAGCTCTCATGCCAATATTCTAATTGAAGCTCAAATAGTCAAAGCAGCTGGATAAAGGAAGATGTATGGAAAGGAGGGGAGGAAATGCAAGCCTTGTTATTTATAAAGGTCCTCACATAAGATCATCAGACAAAATCTGGTTTATGGACCATTGCTCACATGACCAATTTAGCTGAACAGGAGGCAGGAAATGTGGTCTTTACCTGATAGTCATATGCCTACCTCAAAATCAGGGGCTATAAGAAAGGGAGAATGGATGTGAAGAAACAAGAAACTGTCTATGCTTTAGACGATACATGATGGATTAGATGGTCTCTGGGCAATTACTTTTCTCAAGTTGAATTCTCTTCCACAAACTTGTTTTGTATTGGTAACTCCATACACACAAATTACTGTTTAATTACTTTACAGGATTTCTTTTTCTGTTCCTCCTTTGCCCTGAGACCACCATGGAATAACTAAGTGGAATTCTGTAGAAAACCAACTTAATAGGGGGTATTCTACAGAGAAATAGATTTACTTTCTAACCACGCCCTTCTTCACATATTTCACTGTTGTCTCCTGATATTTTTATTGGGACCCAAAACAATTTCCACAGCCTTTTAAACCACTGGTAAGGAAGACATGCTCTTGTGAATGAATTCTCATCCCCATTCCTGTAAAACACTCTAATGAAACTCATTGGAATGCGCGCGCGCACGTGCACACACACACATACACACACACACACACACACACACACACACACACACGGATATAAAGTAGAAATGGAGCTAGTAGGGAAGAAGAAGGAGATTAATGGGAGTGGAAAGAGAATAAGAAAGGGCAACTGGCGAATATGATTGAAACACATTTTTTATTGCAAAATTACCTTTATCACAAATTTCTGTGAATTAGAATGTACAAAGATCTATTTCAATTATTACCTTGTAAACCAAACCATCCCCAAATTCTGACATTCTTTCAAGTCATTGTATTTAACCCCAGACTTGAGACTCATTCTTGCTTCTTTGGGTCAAATTAAAGGCATTCTTGTGCATTCAAACTTCACAAATCTATATCATTTAATGATCTTAAAAAAAAAAGCTTTTCACATCTGCTGCATGGCATTAGCAGCAGTAAGGGCAGTGTACACTTTAGCCCAAATGTCACTACAAAGCCCATAATTATGTATAATTAATGTATGCTAATAAAAATGTTAATATTAAAAAACATTGGTAGGGACTAACCAGCTATAGTGGTATAAACCTGTAATCCTAGCACTTGGGAGACGGAGGCAGGAAGATCGGGGTTTAATGTCACCCTCAACTACATAGGAAGTAGGCAGCAGAGATCCTGGGCTGCATGAGATCTGGACTTAAACAAAACAACATAGCTCTCACCTTAAAGGGAATAAGAGGTTCTTTATCCTTAAGCCAAATGTGAGTAGTTATTGTTACTCTGAGTAATTTATTAGTTACAGAAACAAGAAAGTCATAAATCAAGGCATTGACCACGTACAATTGGTGGGAGCCACGGACAAGCAGTTACAGCAAAGTCGGGGAAACTCCACTGAGGTTTCAGGTGCTGATGACATTCTTAGCCTCTTAATTGGTGGAAGTTAGTGGTCTGCTAAGAATATGTTTTATGGACAGCAGGATGGCTCCTCAGGTAAAGCCATGTGCCATTAAGGTTGGCTTTTGAGTTCTAGCTCTTGGACCAACACAGTGGATGAGTGACTCCCACAAGTTGTGCTTTGATCGCCACAGGGAAGTCATGCCATGTGCATACATGCAAACACACATACAGTTAATTAAAATACATTTTATTTAACTCATTTTAAAAAGATTTGTTTTATATTTATGTGTATGTGTACTTGTGTGCTGCATGTTTGATAGGGTGCCTGAAGAAGTCAGAAGAGGGCACCAGATTTCCTGGAGCCAGAGTAACAAGTGAGCGTCTAGACATAGGTGCTGGGAACCAAACTCAGGTTTTCTGCAAAAGCACCAAGTATTTCTTAACTAATGAGTCATCTCCCAAGCTCCCTCCAAATATAATCTAAATGTTTTGATTAGTCAAAAGGATTTAAAGTCAGACACAGGAATGGGCAATGAATGGCTTTCATAAGGAATAAAAATAGCCCAAGATAATTTGGCTATTATCTGCAACAATCTAACTTTCCACTGTCACTAGTTGAGTCATTTGGCCTAGAAGAGTCTTTTACACAAGTGTGGTGGTTTGAAAGAAAATGGCCCCCATAGGGAGCGGCACTATTAGGAGGTGTGGCCTTTTGGAGGAAGTGTGCCACTCTGAGTGTGGGCTCAAGTTATACCCAGTGTGACACAGAGTTGCTTCTGCTGCCTGCTGATCAAGATGTAGAACTCTCAGCTCCTTCTCCAGAGCCATGTCTGCCTGCATGCCATAATGATAATTGACTGAACCTCTGAACTGTAAGCCAGCCCCCAATTAAATGTTTTCTTTATAAGAGTTGCCATGGCCATAGTGTCTCTTCACAGCAACAGAAACCCTAACTAATACAACAGGGGCAGCTTTTATTTTTTCTGGGAATTGCAACTTACACAAATTATGATGCTTTACATAGTTTATTTCTCCAGAGCCCTAGAATGGTTGGAGGATAGTACTGGGGGATATTGGCTTAAAGTGTAGAAATGATCTTGCTAAGATAAATGGGACCAAGAGAGGCATTTATTTATTTATTTATTTATTTATTTATTTATTTATTTATTTATTTATGGGAGGATCTCACGTAGTATCTCAGGTTGGCCTCTAACTCACTATGTAGCCAAGGATAACCTTGAACTCCTGTCCCCTTCCCTCCACTTTCAAAGTGCTAGGATTACAGGTGTTTGTTTTCACCATGCTCAGTTTCCAAAACAGAGAATTTAAAAAAAAGATTTATTTTTATTTCTGTGTGTGTGTGCCTGAGGCCAGAAGCCAACATTGGATCCCTTAGAAATTGAGCTATAGGCAGTTGTAAGCCAAAGTGAGTGTTGGGAACTGAACTCAGGTCCCAGAAGAGTAGCAGTCACTCTTAACTGCTGAGCCATCTGCCCCCCTCTTTTTTTGATGACTCCCTTCAAATTCACTGTTCTTTTCTTCTTCTTTACTTTATTCTCTTCCTTCTCTTATTCCCTTATCATAATAATTTGTTTTTATCTCTCCTACTGGCCTCTGCCCAAATCCACCCTTCTTTTTGGTGGTCTTCTCCTTTTTCCAAATCGTTCCCTACCTTATGCTTTTATGTCTTATATTTCATTACCTTTTCTAGTTCCTCTGCTCTCTCCCTTCAAACCTCTTCCTCCTCTTCATGGTTCCCCCTTCACTTTCTGACCTGTATGAATTTAAATCTAGATTCCACACATGAGAGAAAACACTTGGCATTGTCTTTCTAAATCTGGTTTATTTTGTTTAACATAATGACCTCCACTTCCAACTGCAATGTCTTAGGTCTCTATTGCTGTGAGAAATACCACACCTAAAAGCAACTTGAGGAGAAAAGGCTTTATTTCATCTTACAGCTTGTAGTAAGTACATCATCTAGGGAAGTCAGAGCAGGAACTCAAGGCAGGAACTGATGTAGAAGCCTTGGAGTAGTACTGCTTAATGGATTGCTCAGCCTGCTTTATTATACAACCCAGGACCACTGCCCAGGGGTGATACCACCCACAGTGAGCTAGGCCCTCCTATTTCATCCATAAATCCAGAAAATGTCCCCCAAGCCTTGTTTACAGGCTAATCTGGTTGGGGGCATTTTCTCAATTGAGGTTCCTTCTTCCAAAATGACTCTAGCTTGTGTCAAATTGCCATAAAACTAGCCAGCACATGGGATGTTCTTGAGAAGGGATAGAGACACACAGAGAGACAGAGATAGAGACAGAAAATAGAAAGTGAAGATTTGAGGGGCTTGCAAAGCAGGAAGGTCATCCACTAAGGATAAAGAGACAATCAAGGACAAAGGATAAAGGAGAGAAGAAGGTGATACAGGCCATTGTACTGTCGTCACATGATCCCCCTGCACTGTCACATGTGAGCTCTCCCTGAAAGCCCTTTAACCACAAAGATGTTCTGCTCATAAGCACACACTTCTCAGTGTGGGCGGCTTCCCTGTGGGAAGTGGGAAGTGAGTGGGTTTTTTTAATCTGGGAGAACTTAGAACTGATCAGAGGTGAAACACTGGAGGGCAATGCTGGGCAAATGGCAGCTGCCATTTGTGTGAAGAATTGAGGACTTTCCAGGCAAGGCTCAGCATTAGTTGGGCTCTGTGTCCCCTTCCCTCAGATCTCCTTGGTGCTGAGAAGGCAGGCTTGGCATCTCTGGGATGTGCTGACCAGCAGAAGAGGGACCTTTGAAAGTGGTAGGAGTTTTCCAATGCCCTTAAAGTGTTTTGTTGGAGCCAGATAGAAGTGGTGTTTCTTTCTGGAACAGATAATTGATTTCAGTGGGTTTTGGAACAGACTTATGACTTTGAAAGGAACTTGTAATTACATAGTAGTTAGGTACTTGACTTTTTTTCCTTAGAAAATTCTAAGGAAATAGATCAAAGTTTTAGTAGACTTGGGGGTCTGACTTCAGTATCTCCTCTAGTAACTGACTTCTTCTGTATAATTTTTGTGTTTGAGACAGAATCTCACATGTAGTCCAGGCTGACTTCAAAGACTTCAAACTCTCCGCATAGCCAAGGATGACCTCCTCTGCATCACTCAACCTCCTAGGTGCTAGAATTACGGATGTGTACCACCATGTCAGATATATGCAGCACTGGGGATTGAACATAGGACTTTGTGCTTGTCAGGCAAGCACTCTACCAGCTGAGCCACATCCTCAGCCTTCCTTTTCTATAATTTTGAAGTTATTTTCTCAGCTGCTCTGGATGCTGAAGCAAAAGGGTAGCTTGAGCTCAGGAGTTTGAGGCTGGACTGTGCTGTGCCAGATAGGTGTTTGCATTAGGTTCAACATTAATAGGATGACTCCAGGGAGTAAAGGGCCCCAGGTTTTAGGTTCTGATGAGTAATGGGACTGTGTCTATGCTTAGCCACTGCATAAGACTGTTTCCTTCTGTGCATCTGAACTTGATAAACCACTTTCTTTTCAAGGCCTTTTAAAAAAATCAGCCTGAAGAGTGCTTATTTTCATTCTTGTGCTTCATTTTCCAAGAGCCTTCTTAGAAGTCTAGGATCCAATAGGCACAGTGCTGTACATTTGTAATTCCAGCACTTGGGAGGTAGAGGCAGGGGAATCAGAAGTTCAAGACTGAGGCTGGGAATATGGCTCTGGAGGATAAAGTACTTGCCCTGTAAGCATGAGAACCTGAGTTCAGATCTCCAGAACCCATATAAAAAGCCAGATGCAGCAGCGTATGCTGGTGTTGGAAGTGACTAGCCTCTAAGCCAAGCAACCACCATCTTGGGGACTGTTCAATGTTGTCCTTTTGCAAAAGGATCATCCTAGCCGGGCTTGTACATCCTCTCATGGAGGAGAGGGGAGGTTCATAAGACCTACACCTGAGTATCTTGCTTGGTCCTTACCACCTGTTATATGCAACTCTTCCTTAATTGCTCATAGTCTCTGGGAGAGGCTAGAGTATATAGGCCTGGGAAAACTGGGGGAGGGGAGGCTCCATCTGTGTGGGTATGGCAAAGCCCTCATCCCTATTGGGGAAAGGCTTTCCAGTTATGGTCTGTTGAGTAGGGTATGGGCACTCACACCCTTCACATATGCTCTGTAAGGAAGCTCAATAGTCATTGGGTCCCCAGAGTGAGCTTTGGCAAAATTGTGCCTGCATTTGTTGCTGAGACCTTAGGAGAAGTGGTGGACATTGCTTATGTATTCCCTTGGGAAGGGATTTTTAGCAACAGTCTCTAATCCTAGCATGAAGGAGACAGATACAGGAGAATCCCTGGAGCTCACTGGACAGCTAATCTAAACAAATCAGTGAGTTCCAGGTTCAGTGAAATACCCTGTCTCAAAAAACAATGTGGAGGGGCTGGAGAGATGGCTTAGCAGTTAAGAGTACTGGCTGCTCTTCCAGAGGATTTGAGTTCAGTTCCCAGCACTTACATGGTGGCCCACAACTATTTGTAACTCCAGTTTCAGGGGATCTGATGCCCTCTGTGTTCTTCATGGCCATTAGGCACACACACACACACACACACACTCACACTCACGTAATAAGAATAAATAAATCTTAAAAACAATACCATAGGGAGAGATTGAGGAAGACCCAACACAAGGCTTGGCTCATAGAATGGGTTAAAACTCATGGGAATTTAATAAAAAAACAATGGTTCAGAACCAGGGTCTCAAAAACGCACAGGTATATCACAGCAGGGACGGTGAAGGAATGTATTTAAGTGAGCAAGAAGGCCTGAGCGGAGTGAGACCCAGTCATGGTAAACATACAGCTCTTACCGTTTCCTGGCTCAGGGATGGAGAGCCCTTCTTAGTGAGTGAAGACACAGGATGAACTGGATTGGTAGCAGCAGGTAGCCTTTTCCATGGTGTTTGTGTGCAGAACTCATTTTGGATAAAGACTGCTTATATTTAAGAAAACTCTTTTTTTTAAATTTTTTTAAAAGACAGAGTCTTACAAACCTCAGGTTGGTCTGGAGCTTTCTATGTACCTAAGGTCACCTTCGTGACCTTGAACTTCTGATCCCCTTAGCATTGTCTCCCAAGTGTTAAGATAACAAGTCTTGACACAGGGGGTGAGGCTAGGTCCTGCCTTAACTTAGCGTGCCAGACTTGGTTGACTTCCCAAGGGAGGCTTTACCCTCTCTGAGCAGTGGATGGGGAGAGGGATTGGGGGAGGTGGGGGGGGGGGCGAGAGAAGGGGAAGGAGGGGGAATTGGGATTCATATGTAAAATGAAAAAAAAAACTTTAAAAAATAAATTTTAAAAAAAGATTACAAGTGTAAGTCAGGCATGATAACAAATGCTTTTCACCTTTAACCCTAGTACCCAGGAGGCAGAAGCAAGTGGATCTCTGTGAGTTCAAAGCCAGCCTGGTCTACAAATCAAGTTCCAGGCCAGTCAGGACCACACAATGAGATCCTGTCTCAAACCTTACCAAATCAAATCAAACCAAACCAAACCAAACCAAACCAAACCAAACCAAACCAAACCAAACCAAATCAAACCAAGTGTTCACCAACATGTCTCATTTAAGTGGTTCTGGGGGTAGAATCCAAGGCTTCATGCATGTTAGGCAAGCACTCAACCAACTTAGCTGTATCCCCAGCACTGGAAAAATGTTTTGAAAGGAGTTCTTATGATGCAAGCGAATGATCCAGAGACTTGGATATGATAAGAGAGCTGGATAAAATGGGTTACTAAACCCCTCCTTAGAAGCTGGTCTCGTTAAGGAAGGGGGCATGCCCTTAAAAATGTATCATTTTTAGCATAAAATTATCTATCTATCTATCTATCTATCTATCTATCTATTTATTTTAGGTGTGTGTGTGTGTGTGTGTGTGTGTGTGTGTGTGTGTGTGTGTGAGAGAGAGAGAGAGAGAGAGAGAGAGAGAGAGAGAGAGAGAGAGAGAGAACATGTGGAAGGAAGTCAGAGGACATTTAGGAGGTGGTTCTTTCTACCAGGTAGGTCCAGGGGACTGAACGCTTGGCAGCAAACATCTTTACCCAATTCCCAAATTTATTTGTGTGTGTGTGTGTGTGTGTGTGTGTGTGTGTGTGTGTGTGTGTGTGTGTTGGAAACATCATTTCTTAGGGGTATGAGTATGGGGGTAGATGCTGTGTTCTGTGAGGCAGAATTACCATCAAGATGAACACATATTCCCTGAGAATATTCGGGAGATACCTGGATCTCCACTGTTGAAACAGTGATAACATAAAGAGCCCTAATATGTGTCCATGAAGACCAAGAGAAGTACTGAGCGCTGAGTAGGGCACATCTAGTTGAGCGCTGAAGAGAAATGTATTTACGTGAGCCACATGGGTATATATGGACACGTTCGTGTATATATGTATGTGCAGATGCATGCACAGGGAGGGCAGAGGTCAATGCTTGGTGTCTTCTTCATTTGCTTCACCAGCTTGTTCTTTGAGACAACATCTCTCACTGAATCTGGAGCTCATAGACAGACTAGCCTGCAAGCCCCTAGGATCTTCCTGCTGCAGCACCCCAGTCCTGGGATCTAAGTCTCTGCTGCGGCACTCAGGTCCTTATGTGTGTTTGACTTTACCGATCAAGTCCTCTCCCCAGACTTTATTTCCTTTCTTTTCTTCCTTTCTTCCTTCCTTCCTTCCTTCCTTCCTTCCTTCCTTCCTTCCTCCTTTCCTTCCTCCTTCCTTCCTTCCTTCCTTCCTTCCTTCCTCCCTCCCTCCCTCCCCCTCTCTCCCTCTCTCTCTCTCTCTCTCTCTCTCTCTCTCTCTCTCTCTCTCTCTCTCTCTCTGTCTCTCTCTCTCTTTTGAGGCAGGATCTCACTATGTAGCCCAGGCTGTCCTGGAACTCTCCCTGTAGACCAGATTAGCCTTGAACTCACAATCTTCCTTACTTCAACTTCCTGAGTGCTGGAATTATAGGCTTACACCACCACATCTGCCTCTGTTAAACACTCTGTTACTCACACCCAGGAAGTAAACACAGGGTTGGGGGATGCAGCTCAGCGGTGCTCATCCTGTGTGCATCACGCTTTGGGTTCTGTCTTCAACACTGCATGGAAATGTAAACTGAGAAAGATGAAATCAATGTCAGCATTTTATTTCGTTTTATTCAATATGTTCAAGCTATTGTAGTCAACATTTAATCATCATGACATTATTATGAACATTACACCTTTTTCATTTAAAAATGTGAAGTACAGAGAATGCAGGTTTAACACACACTTCCTCCCTCTCTCCCTCCCTCCCCCTCCCTTCCCCCCTCTCCCTCTCCTTTATTCCTTCCTTCTTATTTTCTACTTTTTTCTTTCATCACTCTATTTTTCTTTTTCAAAAACAAGCAGACCTTAGTGTGAGAGCCTGCTCATCTCAATGACTACATTACTCTTGCCATAACCCACCCCTGAAAAGTCATTATAACATACATAATCTCCTTATGCTACAAAAGGCTCATGAACTGCTGATAGCCAGGGGTGACATCTGAGTGGGTGGACAGAATTAGGCTCACAGGGAGATGAAAAATAGACTGGTGTAATCAGTGATGAATTGAAAAATAAAAATACTACAGGCACATCAGAATAATGGCTACTTAGGTGACAGATCTCTGCAGGCGCCGGTTTCCAATGCAACTGCTTCATTCATTTTTAGGAGTCTTCTGAGAAATGCCATACTGGAAGAAATGAGGTATTAGTTTATTGGAATGAAAGGGGGAAACATTTTCCATCATTGATCAGAAAGGCTGTATTTGACACATCAACCTCTTTGTCTTTGCTGTTTGTAGAAACCAAGCAGAAGCCCTGTGATTAAGGGCTGGAGATGCAGCTCAGTTGCTAGAGTTGCCTAGTATGCATGACCTCCATCCAGTATTCCATGCACTACATCATCAATCATCAAGCATGGTGGTGCATGCCTGTCATCTCAGCACTCAGGAGATGGAGACAAGAAGATCAGAAAGCTCATAGGGCATCTTTGGCTGCATAGAGAATTCCAGGCCAGCCTGGGCTATGTGAGACACAACAATGAATTTCAAAAGCTATACAATTCAAGTGCATGCTCTTATTTCTTTTTGTGTGTGTGCACAGTGCAGGTGTACTTGTGTGGAGGTCAGAGGACAATTTCCAGGGGGTCTGTTCTCCTACTTTGCTGAGGCAACATCTTTTTCACTTTTGTTAATGCATACCCCATGCTAGTGGCCTGTGAGTTACCAGGCTATTCTCCTATCTTGTCCTCCCAATTTGCAGGATGGGGTTCTGGGATTAAAGATGTGCATCTCACACTTGGCTTTTTTTAAAATTGAAAATAGTTTTTTTTTTCCTGTACAATATATTCTGATCATGGTTTCTTCTCCCTCATCTTCTCCCAGATTCTCTCTATATCCTCATCCTTCTAACTCCATCCCTTTTAGAAAACAAACAGAATACAAACAAACAAACAAAAAAACAAAGAAAAAGCACAAGAAACACATACAAAAACCAAAATCCATAAAAATACAAAATCAGAAACACAATAATGTATAAGCAAAAGACTAGTGAGGTAAAAGGTTCCCAAAAAAAGCAATATGAGAGAAAGAATCTCCAAAAATACCGTTGAGTTTGTTTTGTGTTGGCCTTCTGCTGGTGGGCATGAGGCCTGCCCTTAAATGTGGTTTATATACCCAGTGAGACTCCCTTGGAGAATACTGATATTTCCTTTGCCATTGGATGTCATTTGTAGATAGCATCTTGGTTAGGGGCAGGAGCCTGTATCCATTTCCCCATCCCAGTGCTGGGATCCCATCTGTCTTTAACCTGTGCAGACCCATGTGTGCTTCCACAGTCTCTGTGAGTTCATATGTGCATCAGTCCTGTGTGTCTGTAAGATACTGTTTCCTCCTCCTCCTCCTCCTTCTACTTTTTTTGTTTTTTGTTTTTTGAGACACTCTGTGTAGCTTTGGAGGCTGTCCTGGATCTCGCTCTGTAGACCAGGCTGGCCTCGAGCTCACAGAGATCCACCTGCCTCTGCCTCCTGAGTGCTGGGATTAAAGGCGTGCACCACCACCGCCTGGCAAGATACTGTTTTCTTAAAGCTATCCAATCCCTCTGGCTCTTATAGTCTTTCCACTTCCTTTTCCACAGGGAGGGGTTTGATGAGGACATCCCATTTAGATCTGAGTATTTCAAGGTCTTTAACTCTCAGCATTGTCTGGTTGTCACACCTGGCTTTGTAACTAGGTTCAGGGAAATCAACCTCCAGTCATCAGGTTTGCACTGTGTTCTGGTTTCCTTTCTGTTGCTTTGATAAAATACTCAGACCCAGTGCAATTTAGGGGAGGAAAGGTTTTATTATAGCTTACAGGTTACAGTCTATCCTTGAGGAAGTCTGGAACTCAAGCAGGAATTTCAAGCTTGTTGTCTGGCCCACAGGGGCATGCTTAACTAGCTTCTTTGTTTGTTTCTTTGTTTCTTTCTTTCTCTCTTGCTATCTTTCTCTCCCTCCCTCCTTCCCTTCCTCCCTCCCTCCCTCCCTTCCTTCCTTTCTTCCTTCCTTCCTTCCTTCTTTTCTTTCTTTTTTCCTTCATCTTTCCTTCTTTCCTTTCTCTCTTCCCCTCTCTTTCCTTCCTTCCTTCCTTCCTTCTTTCCTTCTTCCCCCTTTATCTCTTCTCTCTTTCTTTTCCTTCATTCCTTCCTGTCTGTCTGTCTTTTTAAAGGCAAGCTCTCACTATATCACCTTGGCTTACCTGGAACTTTGTAGACCAGGCTGACTAGATTTCTTATGACTATGGGACAGTGCCGTCTACAGTGGTCTGGGCCATCCTATAGCAATTAGCAATTGAGATAATCCCTCCACAGACATGCCTATAGGCCAATCTGATCTGGGCAATCCCTCAATTGAGACTCCCTTCTCAGATGACTCTAGGCTGTGTCAAGTTGACAGTTAAAAACTAAGACACTCTTTGCCTCGAGAGTCATAGGCAGTAGGACTTATTGTCCATGAAAGGAACTGCTCTTCTTGACACCTGGCGTTTCAGTTCTTAGGAGGTTTGTTTGCTCCTTTGCTTTAGTCCTCTGCTTCTAGGACTGCACTGTAAATCCAGCTGATGTGAAGATCTATCTCATTTCTCTTGATTGCTCTCCTGTCCATTTCTCTCCCTCCCCTCTGAGTGTGTGTGTGTAGGTCAATGAACAGTGCTGAATGTCGTTCATCAGGCATTATCTACATGCCCAGTACCCACTTCCACCCCTCTTTGAGACAAAGTTTGTCACTAAGAAGTCTAGGCTAGCTGGCCAATGAGCCTTGGGACTCTGCCTGTCTCTGATTCTCAAGCCTGGGGATTACAAATGTGCCACTATATTTTGTTTTTTAAACTTGGGTTCTGGGGATTGAACTCAGGTCTTCACACTTGCAAGGCACATGCTTTATCAACTGAGCCATCTTCTGTCCACTTTCTAATGCACTAATTGTTCTTTATTTTTCAATCTCTTTCCGTAGGAGCACCTTTTTGTTTTTTTTTTAAGACAGGGTACTGTGTATCCCCGGGCTGCTGTCAAACTGAACATGAAGTTGAGGAAGACCTTGAATTTCTGATTTTCCTGTCTCCTCTTTCCCACTACTAGATAGGCATATGCCACCACATCCAGTTTGATGCTAGGGATTGAACCCATGGCTTCATGCACACACACTAGGCGAACAATCTAGCATTTCATAAATCCCTGACTACCTCTTGTTCTACTTCCCAAGTTCCTAAGTATACCTGATTTCTATGGGGAGTAAAGTTTAGGTTCAAGCTGACTCCTCAGCTATACTTAGAAAGAATAGTCCAAATTATGTTTTCCTTCCTTTTCATTCTTCATAATATAGTGCAAAGTTATCAAATGAGCAGCATCTTCTTCAATTTAAATTTAATAATCAGAAGAAATTCTGGGACACAATAGATATTCAAGGAGTATTTGTTGAGTGAATGAGAGCTTTTATTAGCAAGGAAATCTTCATTTCTGAGAATAAGACTGAATCTTTTTTTCTGGTATGCCAATCAAGGTCAATTTCAATTTTTATTTGGAACATCTGTTCTTTTTGGGATTGGTGTCAGGTGTCTGAGTAGAGGCAGAGCCCAAGTCAGCATAGCTGAAAAGTTAAGAATTGAACAGCCCCTAGGCAATGTAACTGCTATGGGACAAGTAAGCTAACCTGATCACTCTCTTACTGTGTAAGGGAGAAACATCTAAGCAGAGATTGTGTGAGGCCTAAAAGAGATGCAAGTCTTTGCTGTTAAAGCTTCACATAATATTTGTGCAACAAATAATAGCTATTAAAAATACTATTGATGGGCCTGGAGAGATGGCTCAATGGTTAAAAATTTGGTTCCCAGCACCCATATCAGGCAGCTCACAACCACTTTTAACTTCAGCTTCTGGGGTATCTAATGCCCTCTTCTGGTTTCTTTGAGCAGCTGCACACACAGGGCGTGGACACACACACACACACACACATACACACACACACAAATAATTTAAAGAACCTTTAAAAATATTATTGATGTTTCTAAGGAATGAAAAATAATCCTGTGTCTGAGCATCATTGAAGTTTGTCCCTGTTGTCCCTGACTGTAGTAGAGCTTGGAAACCATTAAGTTTCAAGCTCCATGCAAAAGCAGTAAAAATAGTGTGTAAATTCTGCATACATTTGCTATGTATTTGGATGGAAATAAGGTCATTTCAACAAATAGTTTGTAGCTCAATGAATGTAAGAATATGCCTTGGTTATCTATATTTATTCTATGTCATTAAAATCTTCCCATGTTCCTGGGCCAGAGGTTATTCAGTTGTTTTCTCTGCCCCTCCCCAGTCTCTTCCTTTTAGACAGGATCTCTTACAGCTCATGCTGACCTCCAGCTAGATTAAAAGCTGAGGATGGCCTTAAACCTTAAAATTCTGGAGTGCTGGGATTACAGGAAACTCCCCCACCCTCCCTCCTACTTCTCTTCATTCCCTCTTCTTTTCTCTGTGTGCTAAGGACCAAACATAGTGCTCCATGTATGCTGAGCCACAGCCCTAGGCCCTATTTAGCTTTTGTGATCCTCATTCCATTTCTGTTAACAAAACACCCAGAATTTAATGAATGTTTGAGCAATGATTGCAAGAAGGAATCCAATTTCAGACCTGCTGTTTTGCCTGTTAATTGTAGATGAAGAACAAATCAAAGTCACTGTGAAATTATTGTCTAGGATACATAATATATTAGGAGTTATATTACATAAAAAGTGCTCAGCAATAAAATTTGTGTTTTAAGCCAATTTTGCCATATTTGACTGTCAGCATATTATTTATTAAGCAAAAATAACCAGAAGAATCTAAGTTCTTGTTATATCAGATTGAATGCATAATTCAGTAATTTTTCAAGGTTGCTAGTTTCTTATAGAACTGTATAATTCGTATCTATTCCTTATTTTCTCCAAGATGCATATAGCCCATACTGGTCTCAAACTTACCATATGGCCAAAGATGGCCTTGAACTCCTGATTTTCCTGCCTCCATGTCCCAAATATTTGGATTCTAGGAGTGCACCAGATATGCAAAAGCAGCTGCAAAGCTCTATGGAAGGTTTGAACCAGATTTTGTTTTCTTATTGAGATAAATATGAGATCTAAAGTCCAGTCAGTTACGCCCAATGACCGCAAAGACAACAGCTGAAGAGACGATGTAACTCTCCTGTTGCAAACAACTGGGATCTCTGGGTGACATACATATCATCATCAAATCATCAGTATCACCTCAAATAGTCACTGACTTTATAAGAAAGTAAAGAATATCTGTGGGGAACAAAAATATAGAGCAATTGGGTGAGAGATGTGGCTCTGTTGCTAAAGTGCTCACCTGCCATCCAGGAATCCTTGAGTTTGATCCTCACGACCACATAAACCAACTGAGACACACTTGTAATCTCAGCACTCTGGAGGGAGGCAGATAGATTGGAAGTTCAAGGGCATCCTCAACTACTTATAGAGTTTGAGGCCTGCCTGAGATGGCAGGAGGAATGGCAAACCCATTAACTCCCAGTGTAGTGAACCCCAACTATAGAAACCCCCGAAAATATAACTATTATATATTATTAGAAATAACCAAAGCCAGGTGGTCATGGTGTACACCTTTGATCCCAGCACTCAGGAGGCAGACACAGGTGAATCTCTGTGAGTTTGAGGTTAGCCTGATCTACATAGTGAGTTCCAGGACAGCCAGGTCTACACGAAGAAACCCTGTCTCAAAACAAACAAAAAAACAAACAAACAAACAAAACAAACAAAAGAAATAAACAAATTAAGCTTGGGAAGCTAAGAGATGGTGAGTGCCAATACCATGACAACTGGATCTTGAAGACCATGTAGCAACTGTTTATGGGAGAGATAAAACAGAGACATTGTCATAAATTTTGAGCTTTAAAAGAGCTTATCAGAAAATGATGATCAATTCTTATGGGAGAAACAAATTTCTCTTGGGAACTTGTATCTATAAACATGCCTTCTTGAATTTTGGATCTTGAATTTATTTATTTTATTCTTTAAATATTTATTTTTATTTCTATTGTATGTTTGGTTGGGGGTGGTATGTGCATGTGTGAGTGCAGGTACCCTGGAAGTCCAGAAGAATTCACTAGATTCTCTGGAACTGGGGTCACAGGTGTTTTTTGAGTTACCTGATGTGAGTATTTGGAACTGAACTTAGGTCCTCTGGAAGAGCAGTAAGTGATCTTAACCACTGAGCCATCTTTCCAGCCCTAGATCTTGACTTTATATTGCTTGTATGAAAAGGAAATTACCAACTCAAAAAATAGACAGGATATATGTCTAGATTGATATTTTGGGCTTTCTGACAAGTATTCTCTGGAGGAAAATACCTTCAACATAAGCAGCATGCCATTTTCATGGACAAGGAAATAATCCCA
Source organism: Onychomys torridus (assembly GCF_903995425.1). Taxonomy (NCBI): domain Eukaryota; kingdom Metazoa; phylum Chordata; class Mammalia; order Rodentia; family Cricetidae; genus Onychomys; species Onychomys torridus. The sequence goes on along the minus strand of NC_050466.1, from coordinate 60,718,456 downwards.
CTGAACATTAGTTAATAACTCAAAACATTCACCACTAGCAATACATATAGAGTAAGAATTAGCAGATGTGACTAACAGCAAAATCATATGCCAAGAACTTCAGGTTGCAGAATCATTGGTTAAACATTGTGTTAGCTACTTTCATGTTGCCACCATGAAATATCTGATAGAATCAATTTAAAGCAAGGAAGGTTGATTTTGGCTCACAGTCTCAGAGGGTTCAAAGACTGTAGTGATGGAGACAAGTAGGGGCAGCACAGTTCATGTCCTGGTGGCAAAGAAGCAGAGAAGGAAAATACATTCACTCATTTGGGGATGTTTTTCCTTTGTCTCTTTTAGTCCATCTGGGAACCTGGCCCATAGAATGGTATTGCCTGCATTCAGGGTGTGCCTTCCTCCCTCAATTTATCCTCTCCATAAGTTCCCAGACATACTAACCTCCTCAATGATTTTAAATACCAAGTTGTAGAATTTTTAACATCATAAACATTGTACAATAAATAGCCTTTAAAAAGTGACCAAAGGCATAAAGAAGTAATTAAAAACACAAATCCTTGTGTGAAACAACTGGTAGTATCCCCTTCTCCTCTGACATACTGGGCTGGGATATAGCTCAGTGGTAGAATGTTTGCCTATCACATGTTAGGTCCTGGTTTCAATGCTCAGCACTGAAATTACAAAAAGCCATGTAGAACTATAATTCAGATATGTATTTGTGGAAATTAAAATATAAATGTTGTGTGGCCACTACACTCAGTTTATGTGATGCAGTGTATCCAACCCAGGGCCTCTCTCATGCTACTCTACCAGCTGCATCCTCAGGCCTCAATGTACTTAACAACATGTTATATAGTGCTCAAGCTATAGTTATCTATAATATGTATCAGAATACATTGTCCATAAAGGAGCACAGAGAGCTGAAGAGGGTGGAAAAGCTAATGAAAACTTGTAAAATATATATCTAGACTAAGTTCTAGAAAAAGAAACTAATGAGTGAGTCAGAATGGCAAAGAGGCCATATTTGAAAAGATAATGCTTAGATCATTTCCCAAATCAGGGAAGTCTTAGTAACACAACAAGGATGATTTCTTAGTTAGGGTTTCTATTGCTGTGATGAAACATCATGCCCAAAAGCAAGTTGGGGAGGAAAGGGTTTATTTGGCTTACACTTCTGCAGCACTGTTCATCATTGAAGGCAGTTGGGACGGGAACTCCAACAGGGCAGGAACCTGGAGGCAGGAGCTGATGCAGAGGCCACAGAGAGGTGCTGCTTACTGGCTTGCTCCTCATGGCTTGCTCATCCTGCTTTCTTATAGAATCCAGGACCACTGGTCCAGGGATGGAATCACCCACAATGGGCTCAGCCCTCCTCCATCAATCACTAATTAAGAAAATGCCCTACAGCAGATCTTACGGAGGCATCTTCTCAATTGATAGTTCTAGATTGTGTGTCAAGTTGACATAAGATTAGCTAGCACAGATGACAATCTACACAAGGACACATAGTGCTCAAATGACAAGTCAAACAAAGCACTACAGGAACAAGGCAGGGAGAAACAAAGACAACAACTGAAACAAACAAAAACAAACAAAAACAAGCCAGTGGGCGAGTGAGCCTGCTGAGGTAAGATTTTGAACATTCTAGAAGTCTATTCGTGAATATCCCAGTCCTAATTGTTTTGAAATGCTAACACAAGAAAGACTTCAGGGAAACTAGAAACATCTTTTGTACAATCAACCAGCTCTGTTTCACATAGGAGTGAGGGAACAACCATCCTGCAGAAATGAACAAAAGCAGCATGCTGAAGAGAATGACAGTGAGTGTGTTCTTAGTCATAGGTGAGGTTCAAAATTACTAACACAATAGTGTCTGCTTACGCATGTGGAATGTGGTCTAAAGCCCCCCAGTAGATGCTGGAAATTCTGAGTAATACTGAAATGAATGTGTGATTATATACATACATAAATAATTTCTTTTTTCCCTATACCTCCAAGCCTATGATGGAATTTAATTGACAAATCAGGCACAGTAAGAGATGACTACTACTAATAAAAATAGAACAAGTATACAAATATGCCATAATGAAAGTTGTGTTGATATGATTTCTCTCTAAATATGTTACTGTACTCCTCTCTCTCTCTCTCTCTCTCTCTCTCTCTCTCTCTCTCTCTCTCTGACACATGGTCTCACTATGTAGCCCTAGAACTCACTATATTCCAGGCTGGCCTTGAATTCACACAGGTCAGTCTGCCTGGGCCTCCCAAGTGCTTGGCTCATACTCTTTAAAAAAGATTTATTTTTATTATTTTAAATTATGTGTCTGCTTCTGGATGTGAGTCTGTGCCAGAAACGGGCATTGGATCCCCTGGAGCTGGAGTTAGTCACAGGTGGTTGTGAGTCACTTGATGTGGATACTGAGAGCTGAACCTGGCTCCTCTAGATGAGCAACAAGAGCTCTTCAGCACAGAACCATTTCCTAGCCCCATCACTCTCCCTGTAGTGTGATGAGAAGGGAGGTGAATGGCATATGCATTTGGCTGTAGTGTTAGGCTATTTTGTCCCTTCTTCAAGTCATAAGCCCTTAATACAGTGACAGTGGCTTTGATAACCAAGACAGTTGCAAAATGACTAATGGGCTAGTAGAGTATAGAGCATGAATATGCTGGAACGGGAATTATTCATGGCCCAAGTAGAATGCTGTATTAATTACTTTTGTCTTTCTAAGGGCTGGCCATACAAACCTGATGATCTGAATTTGGTTCCCCAGAATCTATGTAAAAAGCTGAGTGTAATCCTAGCACTTCTGTTGCAAGACAGGAAGAGACAGGAGAATTGTCTGGAAGCTTGTAGGTCAAATAGTTTGGAGTGCACAGCATAGCAGAAACAGTGAGAGTCCCTGTCTCAAAACAAGGCGGAAGGAGAGAACCTGCTCCTGAAAGTTGTCCTCTGCCTTCCACATGTGGATTATGGTCTGCATGCACATGTGCATCCCTCTCCTCTCTCCATCTCTCTCTCTCTCTGTGTCTCTGTCTGTATCTCTCTATCTCTCTCACACACAATCAAACTATCACACTATATTATTATTATTATTATTATTATTATTAGTAGTAGTAGTAGTAGTAGTAATCATAATAATCATAAAGCAACTTAAGGAAGGAGGGTTTATTTTGGCTCATACTTTGAGCATATCATGGGGGAAGATATGGTGCAGGAGCTTGAAGCAGCTGATCACCTTGGAAGAAGAGGGAAGTGAATTCTAGTACTCAGCTCACTTTTTCATTCAGTTCAGCCCATAGGATGGTAAACACTCACATTCACAGTGGGTCTTCCCTTTTCCATTGGAGACTTCTGGAAACAGCCTCACAGATACACCCAGAGGTGTATTTCCATGATGATTTCAAATCCTGTCACGTCAACAGTGAAGATGAACCGTCACAGATGGAGTGGTATAGTACAAGATTCCATCAGGCACCTCAGCGTGATATGTACTTGGAAACTCTGAAGTTATTTACTTCTGTAATCTTCCATTTACATTTCTAGACCATGGTTGATTGTGCGTAACTGAAGCCTTGCAAAGAAAGCTGGCTAAGTGGGGACTGCCATAATAATTTTGTTACCCTGTGGCAGATAATAGTTCTTGAAAATATCCATCCAATGACAACTCCAAGGGAGTATGGGCATGCAATGATGGGCCACAGTCTGGAAGACCAGATGGGCACTGGGCATTTGGGCATTTCCTTATTGGGTGGTAACATTACCAGATGGAGTGGCTTCTCCCATTTGGGAAACAAACTTTCTATGGCTGATAGGACCTAGAAAGATGGATGTTGGTGCCTGGGAGTTGTGGTGTTTGTTTGTTTTTGTTTGTTTGTTTGTTTGTTTTGCAAAGCCAGTGGGCAGTCTACAGAACAGTAATCAGTGTTTCAGACATGTGTGGTACAGAGTACTGAGATTTGAGTCACAGTTATTTATCTACTTGTTGGCATGGGGATGGTTTTATATTTATCAGAAATTTTGGACCCCTGATTTCCATAAGAGGATGCCAATTAGAACAGCAAAACATTGGTAAACAGGGTGGCAAAGGCGTTATAGGTCAGGAGATACCACATAGGGTTAATCACAGAAGCCTCAGAGATTTCCTATGGCTTAACCGAATACTTCTCTTTGACGTAGTTTGGCTTCTCTGGATCTCTGTCTCTGTCTCTGTCTCTCCCTCTCCCTCTTCCCCCCTTCTCTTTCTGACAGTTTGACATGTCTCCTCACTACCAAATTCCTTTGCTTCTACAGAAGATTAAAATTCCCTTTCAGGGAGCCAAAAAATGCCCATTAACTAAGATAAATTGTAGTTGTAAGCGTAAGTGTGACTCATTTGGTGTAAGCTTTCCAGGGAGGTGTCTGTGAAAAACTGTCCACAAAATTAATTTATGGACAGGGATAAATTTCTTTCAGCCGATTGTGTTTCCAGAGCTAAGACTTTGGAAAATGAGATCATGATTCTGCATGTGCTCTGTACAGGGCATTTTGCTCTCAACAAGACCTGCAAAAAGAAAAAAAAAATACCTGTTTCTGCTTTCAGACTGATGATGAGCAGTAGTGGTTCTTATCTCGTGCCACAAAATTGGCTGTTTCTTATGGTAGAATGGATTCAGATATGAACTCTCCAAGTCTTATTCTTTAACATGGAATTGTCTGCACCTTGAGGTTTCTACCAGCTGAGCAATTATTTACGTTGGCGAGACATCACAGTTCAACTAAGCGCCAAGATCCAGGCTACAAGGTGAGGCACACAAAAGAACACTTGACTGAGAGCTGCAGCTTTGGCTTCTAGGCCCAGCTTGGCCACCAGGTAACTGCGGATGTTTGTGGTCATTGTGTTTCAGGAAGAATGAGTGTGACTTTGTGCATATAGTACATTTGCTTTCTTAACATTTCCAGACATTTCCCTGTCTGGGCTCTGCTGACTTATTTAGCACACTATTCCCAAATTAAAAGTCTGCAAAATATTTTGTGGAACAAATCACTATGGGGCTAGAGATGTGGCTCAGTAATTAAGAGCTCTAAGTACTCTTCAATAGGACCCAAGTTCTGTTCCTAGCATCTATGTGGAAGCTTACAACAGTTCCAGGGGATCTAATGCCCTTTTCTAGCCTCCACAGGTACCACCTGCACAGTCACATATAAATAAACACATAAAACCACTGTATGCATGCTCTTCAATGTTGCTAGTGGCAACTAACAGTACTCAAACATCTGACTTAGCTTTTCCAAGTGACAGTTTCATTTCAGTGTGTAAAGAAAAACCAAAATTGTGGTATATCAGTGTATATGCATTTGAATGGCCATTTCTTGGAACACTAGGAGTCTCAAATCCCATTTCTTCAAAATGTTTTAATTTCCTTTCTGTTGATGGAAACAGACATCATGATCAAAGGCAGCCTGGGAAAGGAAAGTGTTTATTTTAGTTTACACTTCCAGGGCACAGGCAGTCCATCACGGAGGGAAACCAGGGAGGAACTCAAGAGAGAGCTGAACGTTGGAGTGAAGATCATTGCTTACAGGCTTCTTTCTGCCTCATGCGCAGCTAGCTTTCTTATACAACCTAGGCCCACTAGCTAAGATGCCCACAGTGGACTATGTAGGGTAAAAGGGCCAGCCAAAGAAACCCACCATGGCCCTGAACTCAGAGCCAGCCAAAGAAACCCACCCTGGCCCTGAACCCAGAGCCAGTGAAAGAAACACTTTGGCCCTCAAACCAGAACAAAAGAAACACACCCTGACCCCGAAACCAGAGCCAAAGAAGCACAGTTCAGTCCCGGAACCAGAGCCAGTGAGAGAAGCACACCCTGGTCCTGAAACTAGAGTCACCTCTGCCCCTGACCAACTGAACATGAAACCAACCAATCCCTGAGCAGAAAACCAGTCAATCCCCAAGCACAAAATCTAGCCAATCTGAGCTTGTCTAAGCTTAAGGGGATTGAAATCTGACCAATTCCCTCCCTGGGAAAACTCTGCCCCTAAGAAGCCCTATATAAGCCTCTCTGCCTGTTCAGTTGGCAGCTGCCCTTCACTTTGGCAGAGGCAGCCACCCTCCTGGATTCCTCCTTCCCAAAGAGTTTTGGGTGAAGACGTTCTTTTGCCAGTGTGAGGCAGAATCTCTGCTGGGAAGCTCCCTTAAGGGAGCAGTGCAGAAAGAATAACTTTTCCCTGGAGCCAGAGCAGATTGCTACATTTCTGCAGGGGTTCCCCTTAGCAGAGTGAAGCAGAAGTAACAACTTGGGCTAGAGATGAGAAGAAATGGATGCCTCTGCTGGGACACTCCCTTAGAGGGGCAGAGCAGAGCTCAGCTGTAACTGCTCTCTCTTGGAGAGGAGCAGGATTGCCACATCCTGTGGGGAGACCAACCCCCACTGGACCCCAGCTTCAGGTATAGGTGACTTCCCAACAAGTCAGGATGCCTTTTTCCTCACAGCTGTAGGTATCCAGGATACTTTCCCTTCACAGCTGTAAGTATAGCCTGACTTCCTGAAAAGTCAGGATACCTTTTCCTCCAGAGCTGTAACACTTGCAGGCTGGGCCCTCCTACATCAATTACATTCAAGACAATCTCTCTGAGACATGGCCACAAGTCAAGTCAATCTGGGCAGTTCCTCAATTGAGGTTCCTTTCCCCCAGATGACTCTTGGTTGCATCAAGTTGACAATAAAAACTAACCAGTGCAGGGGCTGGAGTGGTTCAGTGATTAAAATAATTTGCTGCTTGTTGCAGAATATTGCTTTAACTAAAGGGGGTCCCAGACTGAATAACACAAAGCAAGTGATTGAGCAGCAGCGGTATCATTCACTCTGCTTTCTGACTTTGAATGTAGCCACCTCATGGTTCTGCTGCCATGGACTCTACCTGCTAACTGTGGACCCACAGAAACTCTTCCTTCCTCCACTTTTTTTTTCCGTTTTTTGACACAGGGTCTCACTATGTAGCTCTGGCTGTCCTAGAACTCACAATGTAGACCAAGCTGCCCTGGACTCATTGTGATCCACCTGCCGCTGCCTTCCAAGTGCTGGGATTAAAGGCGTGTGCCACTAAGTCTTCCAACTCTTCCTTTCTTTTGTCAGGTATTTTGTTTGCAGCAATGAGAAAAGCAGTTAATACAGCTGACTATTGAGTCAGCCAGATAACTCCTAAAATTAAATGGATGGAGCTAAATAGTAATCTATAACTCAAATAACAACAGAATATCTCACCTGCTTAGAGACACTGTGACAAATGCACCCAAACACAGTATCCTTCTTCAGCACTGGGGAAACACCATCAGCATATGCAAATGGGCAGAAGGGATTTGCTGTCTTGCTAGGGATGGGGAGAAGTTCCCATGAAATGCAGGCAGAGAACATAAATAGCAGATTCCAGTAACCTTATTAAAATCATCAAGAAACTGCTAGTCTTTTATTTAAATGGAGGACTGAAGTCTTTGACATAATCTTCTATTAGAGCTGGAAAAGTGGTTGTATGTTTTCCTCATCTTCAAGAATGGTGGTTGAACTTTATTGGATGTTTCTGATGTGTCAGACCCAGGAAGAATCATTGGCAAGTGTGTGTCATCAATACCCTGTAAGCAGAAATTTCTGTCCCACCAGCAACTCCCAAATACCCAGCAGCCGCTTCCCAAATAATTGATTTGGAGGCTTAATATTACTTATAAATGCTCAGCCAGTAGCTTAGGCTTATTACTAACTAGCACTTACACTTAAATTAACCCATAATTCATATCTATATTTAGCCAGGTGTCTTGGTACCTTTTCTTAGTAAGGTATTCTCATCTGGCTTCCTCAGCATCTGGCTGGTGACTCCTGACTCTGCCCTTCCTTCTCCCAGCATTTTTTGTTTGGTCACTCTGCCTATACTTCCTGCCTGGCTACTGGCCAATCGGTGTGTTATTAAACCAATTTGAGTGACAAGTCTTTACAGTGTACAAGAGTATTCCACAGCAATACCCATATTTTAAAGGTTTATCTTTTATTGTTTATGTGTGTGCCTGTGTCTGTGCATGTTCATATGGGTACATGTGGAAGCCAGAAGAGGGTATTGGATCCCCTAGAATTGGAGTTACAGGCAGTTGTGAGCTGGCTGACATGAATACTGGGAATTGAACTCAGGTTCTTGGACAGAACAGCAAATGCTCCTAACTGTTATGACATCTCCCCAGCCCCAATACCCTCATTTTAGAAACTAGAAAACTGAGGCTCAGAGGTATTCAAGAACTCACTCCAGGATTAAGCTAGACCTTTTGTCAAACCTCTGTCTCCAAAAATATTTATAATATGATTCATAACAGTAGCAAAATGGCAGTTATGAAATAGCTATGAAATAATTTTATGGTTGCTGGTCAGCACAATGTGAGGAACCACATTAAAGGGTCTCAGTGTTAGGAAGATTGAGAACCACTGACCTAGACAATCCCTCACTGAGACTTCCTTCCCAGGTAAGTCTAGATTGTCAAGATGACAATTAAAACTCACTGTTACAAACATGAATGTGGGGAAGGAACTTGTGGAGAGTTGGGGTCAGGAGTGACAGGGATTGGAGGGGGTAACAGTACAGTGGTGAGAGTGAACACAATGTGTTACACATATGCATGAAACTGTCAAAAGAATAAATTTAGTCAGTTTAAAACAAAACCCAAAGCAAACACAACCAAACAACAAAGTCGTACCAGGGTTATATCATCAGGATGGACAGCCATGCCAAGGAGCCTGACTCTCAAGTGATTTTCTTAACTTCCAGGTAGCCTTGCTTTCAGGAGCTACCATATCAACATTTAGTGAACATTTGCTTAAATGAACTCTTCAGGATGGCTTTGAGGCTTGGAAATGGTTTACTTCAGTCTGGAAGATGAGATAGAGGAATCTGAAGCCTTGCCAACCAGAATGAGATTCCAGGAGACTTTGCCCACTTTCCACATCAGTAATCTCTTTTAATGGTCTTGACCCCTTTGGAATTAATCTTCACTTTAAAGCTTATGCTCCATTAGCCATCCAGCCTTTCCTCATACTCACCCTTCTGTTTCCAGAGCATCTGCTCCACTAATTCATTGGCTCAACTTCTTTTTCCTGCCTTTGGGGCTTTAAGTCTTTTCCTGTCCAGGGGAAGACTTCATACTTCATTGCTTCTGCAGCTTCTCTCTCTCCTACCATGCTACTGTTTTCAAAACACTCTTGTTGCCTTCCTCTCTTGCTGGCCCTACCCAGTAGGACAATGTAATCCTTGCTCTGTTCATCTTTCCACCTGGGTGGTTGAGGACTCCTGAACAAGAATGTCCAACTTCAGAGATTTATAGCAAAAGGCAAACAGAATTATCGAACTACTGTAATTGGTTTGCACGTTAGTTCTTTTTTGACACAGTACCTGACTGGGTAGCGAATGTTCGCTATCTTTGAGCTTGCAATACTCTCTCTCCATCTCCCAAGTCCTGGAGTTACAGGCACCTCCAACAAACTATTATAATTAATCAGTGCAAAGCCGGAGAGATGGCTTAGTGGGTAAGAGTACTGGCTGTTCTTCCACAGGATCCAGGTTCAGTTCCCACCACCCACATGGCAGCTCACAACTGTCTGTAACTCCAATTCCAGGGGATCCAATGCCCTCTTCTGGCCTCTTCAGGTACAAGGCATGTAGGCACAAGGCATATATGTGGTGTTCATACACATATATGTAGGCAAACACTCATACACATAAAATAATCAATCCTAAAAGACCATTGTTTATAAAAATGAGTAGATTTAATATGACTGTATATTTATGTGTAAAAATGATATAAGGAATCTAAAATCTTCATCTAATGCCAAAACCCACTGTCTATACTCTCACTTAGAAGGTGATCTTGTTTTGTATTATACAGACAGAAATGAATCCTGATGTTTGAACTCTGATAACTTCCTGATCTCAAACTTCCCTAACTTAATCCAGACCCTCATTTTCTTTCCTGTATTTCAGTTGAAAAACATTTTAAATTTATTTATTGATTGCATGCACATACATACATGCATGCGCGTGCGTGTGCGCACGCGCGTGCACACACACACACACACACACACACACACACACACACACACGAACACAAACACCATGGTGCATGTGTAGAAGTCAAGGGCCCATTTATGAAGTTGGTTCTCTCCTTCCTCTGTGTGATTCCCAAGGATTGAACTCGGGTTGTTAGGCTTGGGGGTATGCACTTTCCCCCATTAGCCATTGCTCACTTTTTCCAAGCCAATCCTTTTCTACGTGTTTTTAAGCCTCTTCTTTCTCATCTCCACTAGAATAAAGATATTTCTTAATATTTTTCTTATATGTTCAATTTGGCTCTTTCCCTGTGGCCTTTTAAGATACTAAAGTTGCTGTTATCTCCAAAGGGGGGGAAAAACCTATAACAAGTTTTGGCAGAGCTCTAAATCACTGTTAGCTATCACATTCCCCAAAGAACAACCTAAACTTTCTCTATCTGTTTCTTCCCTCTTAAAGACTCTTAAGCCCATTTCAACCTTCTTTCCTCTTCCTCTCACTCTAAAATGGCTTTTATCAAAGTCATGGATGGCTCCATCAGATGCTCACACCAATGTGTTCTTTTCAACCCTTGAATTGCTTGCCCAGTTCAAGTCTTCTATGTATACCCTGACTGTTAACTTCTGGGGCCTTTAAACCCAGTCCTTTATTTATACTTGATGACTTTGCTTCCGTTTCCATGGTCCTAAGCCAGGGTTGTCTATATTTCTCTTGATAGCAACAAAGGCTGAGGAAGTTGGATATATTTTTAGATGGAAGTGTGGAGTCATGGTAGGTTATTTTCTAAGGTATAACATATGGGTTAGAACGCTAGATTCCCGGCATAATACAGTTACTGTTATTATTTATTTTAAAATTATTGTTGCCTTCTTTCTTTTTTATTAAGAGATTTTCTATTCATTTTACATACCAATACAGATTTCCCTGTCCCCCCTCCTCCCGCCCCCCCAACCTTCCCCCTGTTCCCACCTTCTCCAAGGCAAGGTCTCCCATGGGGAGTCAGTAGAGCCTGATACATTCAGCTGAGGTAGGTCCAAGACCCTCCTCCCTGCACCAAGGCTGTGCAAAGTGTCTTACCATAGGCACTAGGCTCCAAAAAGCCAGCTTATACACTAGGGGTGGGTCCCGATCCCACTGCCTGGGGGGCCCCTAAACAGTTGAAGCTAAACAGCTGTCTCACTTATCCAGAGGGCCTAGTCCAGTACCATGGGGGCTCCTCAGCTATTGGTCCACAGTTCATGTGTTTCCACTAGTTTGGCTAGTTGTCTGTAGTTTTTCCAATCATGGTCTCATTATTTCTTGCTCATAGAATCCCTCCTCTCTCTCATCTATTGGACTCCTGGAGCTCCGCCTGGGACCTGGCTGTGGATCTCTGCATCTGCTTCCATCAATCACTGGATGAGGGTTCTATGATGACAGTTAGGGTATTCAGCCATCTGGTCGCCAGAGTAGGTCAGCTCAGGCACCCTCTCAACTATTGCCAGTAGTCTATGGTGGAGTCATCCTTGTGGATGCCTGGGGACTTCTCTAGCACTCTGCTTCTCCCTATTCCCATGGTGTCTTTATTTATCAAATATTTATCAAGGTATCTCTTTCCTTGCTCTCCCACTCTGTTCCCATTCCAGCTCATACCTCCCACTTCCCTAAGCTCTTATTCCCCGTCCCTTGCCCTCCATTACCCCCCATCACCCCCAGTTTGCTCATGTAGATCTCATCCACTTCTCTATCACTGGGCAATCTATGCGTTCTTCCCAGGGTCCTCCTTACTAGCTAGCCTCCCTGGAGCTGTGGGTTGCAGTCTGGTTATCCTTTGCTTTAATCTAGTATCCATTTATGAGTGAGTACATACCATGTTTGTCTTTCTGAGTCTGGGTTACCTCACTTAGGATTATTTTTTTCTAGTTCCATTCATTTGCCTGCAAACCTCATGATGTCATTGTTTTTCTCTGCTGAGTAGTACTCCATTGTGTATATGTACCACATTTTCTTTATCAATTCTTCAGTTGAGGGGCATCTAGGTTCTGGCTATTACAAATAATGCTGCTATGAACATAGTTGAGCATGTGCCATTGTGGTATGATTGAGCATTCCTTGGGTATATGCCCAAGAGTGGTATAGCTTGGTCTTGAGGAAGATTGATTCCCAATTTTCTGAGAAATTGCCATACTGATTTCCAAGGTGGCTGTACAAGTTTGCATTCCCACCACCAGTGTAGGAGTATTTCCCTTGCTCCACATCCTCTCCAACAACATAAGCTGTCTTCAGTGTTTTTGATCTTAGCCATTCTGACAGGTGTAAGATGGTATCTCAGAGTCATTTTGATTTACATTTCTCTGATTACTAAGGATGTTGAGCAGTTCATTAAATGTCTTTTGGCCATTTGAGAGTCTTCTGTTGAGAATTCTCTGTTTAGCTCTGTAGCCCATTTTTAATTGGACTGTTAGGTATTTTGATGTCTAGTTTCTTGAGTTCTTTATATATTCTGGATATCAGCCCTCTGTCAGATGTGGGGTTGGTGAAGATCTTTTCCCATTCTGTAGGCTGTTGTTTTGTCTTGTTGACCATGTCCTTTGCCTTACAAAAGCTTCTAAGTTTCAAAAGGTCCCATTTATTAGTTGTTTCTCTCAGTGTCTGTGCTACTGGTGTTATATTTAGAAAGTGATCTCTGGTGCCAATGCATTCAAGACTACTTCCTACTTTCTTTTCTATCAGGTTCAGAGTAACTGGATTTATGTTGAGGTCTTTGATCCACCTGGACTTAAGTTTCATGCACAGTGACAATTATGGATCTATTTGCAGCCTTCTACACTTTGACATCCAGTTATGCCAGCACCATTTGTTGAAGATGCTTTCTTTTTTCCATTGTACAGTTTCGGCTTCTTTGTCCAAAATTTGGTGTTCATGGTGTGCAGATTAATGTTAGGGTCTTCAACTCAATTCCTTTTGTTCACATGTTGGTTTTTATGCCAGGACTAAGCTGTTTTTATTACTGTAGCTCTATAGTAGAGCTTGAAGTCAGGGATCGTGATGCCTCCAGAGGTTGCTTTATTATGCAGGATTCTTTTAGCTATCCTGGGTTTTTTTTCCATATGAAGTTGAGCATTGTTCTTTTCAGGTCTATTGGTGAAATTATTAAGGTCATTCCACGTAGTTAAAAGGGAGATTTATTTTGTGGGGTAACTTACAAATGAAGGGATAGGTTGTAGGGTCTGGCAAAGGTATGGCGAAGTCCGGCGGTGTTCTCTGGAGAACTCTGCTCAATCTACCTCCAGTGTCCAGGGTCCCAGAACCAAGAGAGCCCTCCTCTTAATCCTGGGTCTTCTGCTTCCTTCCTCCACCCCACCTTGTGGGCGTGACTATTACCAAAGCCTCAATGGGGGTTGGAACTTCCAGGCCAATGCTGGGATGACTACCCACTACACAGGTCTGTAAAGAATTGTGTTGGTAATTTGATGGGGATTGCATTGAATCTGTAGACTGCTTTTGGTAAGATTGCCATTTTTACTATGTTAATCCTGCCTATCCATGAGCATGGGAGGTCTTTCCATCTTCTGATATCTTCTTCAATTTCTTTCTTAAGAGACTTAGTTCTTGTCATACAGTTTCTTCACTTGCTTAGAGTTACCTCAAGGTATTTTATATTATCTGTGGCTATTGTAAAGGGTGATGTTTCTCTGATTTCTTTCTTAGCCCATTTATCATTTATATTATATAGGAGAGCTACTAATTTTTTTAGTTAATCTTGTATCCTGCCACATTACTGAAAGTGTTTATCAGCTGTAGGAGTTCCTTGGTCAAATTTTTGGGGTCACTTATGTATACTATCATATCATCTGCAAAGAGTGAAAGCTTGACTTTTCCTTTCCAATTTGTATCCCCTTGATCTCCTTTTGTTGTCTTATTGCTCTAGCTAGAACTTCAAGTACTATGTTGAATAAATATGGGGAGAGTGGACAGCCTTGCTTTGTTCCTGATTTTAGTGGAATCACTTTGAGTTTCTCTCCATTTGATTTGATGTTGGCTGTTGGCTTGCTGCAAATTGCCTTTATTATGTTTAGGTATGTTCCTTGTATTCCTGATCTCTCCAAGACCTTTTGTTGGCTACTCTCTATTTAGCTTCTTGATGAATGTATACATCTCAGAAGGATGTAACTCATCAGTTACTTTGACTTCCTCTAGACTAATGACTGGTGACAGGAAGGCTGTTCAGACATTTCACAATCTCAGTGGAAGACAAAGGAAGAAGGTGATCACAAGCTTAGAGGAACCTGGCTCAGAGTCCATTTTATTTGAAATTACAAGGCAACAAAGAAATATGGCCTTGCTTGCTAAGATTTACACCTGTTTCTTATTAAAATGTTCAATCAACAGTAACTTTTCTGTGAGAGATAATTAGCTAGCTCCTGGGATCTGGTGCAGGGTGTTGGGAGACACCCACCCAGCTTTTGGAGAAGAAATTTGATTCAGGAGATTTCCAGTGCAGGCGTGTGCTCTGCTGACTGCAGAGCCAGAAGACAAAGATCCCTATGCAGACAAAATATAGGTTATTTGATCTGAAGAAGGGCAATTGAGGAACTTCAGATTTTACAGTGGCCAGAGACTAAAGGAACACATTTGCCTTTAACCCCAGCACTTAAGAAGGTCAGGGAGGAAGGCGGACATGAATTTGAGGACAGTCTAGCCTATACTGTGAGTGCCAGGCCAACTTGGATGCAGATGCTCAACCAAAGCAAACAAAGCGAAAAAGCAAACAAATAAAACCAAAAAGAAAGAAAGAAAGAAAGAAAGAAAGACTCTGAGAAGCGCTGAAATAAGTTTGTTTTGAGAATGTTTCTACCCAAATGCATCAACTAAAGAACAAAGTGTGAAACTTCAGTTGTAAAGTTCATTCCTGTAGGTTTGGCAGCCAGCATGATTTCTTCCCCCGAGGCTTTTTAATTATTTCTTTGGCGTCTTCTGCATTAACTGTGAGTCTTGGATGTGTTTTCAAATAATTGGCTTAAAGAATCATAGATTGTCACTTTACTTAAATGACTAAATTGGCTGTCTAGATAGAACTCATTTCATATACAAATATGCATTTTATGCAAATGAGACAAAATTCCATAGGAAGGTATTTGTGACACAAGGTGTCAGAGAAAAGTTATAAATATTTATTTATTCTCTGAGTTCTCTTCTTTAAGCATTTTCTTTTCTTTTTCATTCTGTGTATATGTATGTGTGGGGGGTAGTATATGCACAAGAGGCCAGAAGAGGGAGTCAGATACTCTGAAGCTACGGCTTCACAAGGTTGTGAGCCACCTAACATGGGTACTGGAAACTGAATTTGCGCCCTCTGCAAGAGCAGTGTGTTCTCTTATGCTGAGACATCTCTCCAACCCCAAGTTTCAGCTTCTTGCTGTTCCATCATTTATTTATATAAGTTTTCCCCACTGGTGGGTTGTGGCCCCCCTTTGACAAATATTTACATTATGATTCATAACAGTAGCAAAATTAGAGTTATGAAGTAGCAATGAAACTAATTTTATTTTGGGGGCCAGTCACCACAACATGAGGAACTATTAAAAGGTTGCAGCATTGGGAAGGTTGAGAACCACTGGTTTATACCATTCGTTAGTGGGACTAAATGTCTCAAAGCATTACTTTTCTTATTTTCATTACTTTCTGCATCACATGTAAGCAAACTTCAAAGAGAACACTCTAATTATCTCAGGACCCTCTTGTAGACTTTCATTTTACCCGTCTCAGTGTTTTGCCTTTGAAACTTCCCTCTACTAGACCTCCTAATTATGCTGTGAGTGAACCTTCTCTTATCTTCATGCAATCCAAAGATTGTTAAGTCTAGAAGATACTTTATCTTACAAGGAGGGCCCAAAGAGGAATGCATGGGTTTCCCTGGGAAGGGGAAATAGAAGAGATTTCCTAGGTAAACTGGGGGCAGAGGACAGGGCATGGAGGGATGGGAACTTGAGGGAGCAGATTGGGGGAGAGTAACAAAAGAGACATCGTGATGGAGGGCATTTTGGGGTTAGGGAGAAACCTGGCACCAGGGAAACCCCTAGGAATCCACAAGGAAAACCCCAGCTAAGACTCCTAGCAATAATGGAGAGGGTGCCAAAATTGGCCATCTGCTGTAATCAGATTGATGACTACTCTAATTGTCACTAGAGAGCCTTCATTCAGTAACTGATGGAAGCAGATGCAGAGATCCACAGCCAGGAAGAAAAGGAAGAGGGATTGTATGAGCCAGGAGGGTTATGATGGGGAACCCACAGGGGCAGCTGACCTGAGCTCGTGGGACCTCATGAACTCTGGACCAACAGTTAGGGAGCCTCCATGGGACCGTCCTAGGCCCTCTGAATGTGTGTGACAGTTGTTTAGCTTGGTCTCTTTGTAAGGCTCCTAGCAGTGAGATCAGGACCTGTCCCTGGTGCTTAGCTAGCTTTTGGGAACCTGTTCCCCATGCTGGATTACCTTGCCCAGTGTTGACATAAGGGGAGGAGCTTGGTCCTGCCTCAACTTGATGTGCCATGCTTTGTTCAAGCCCATGGAAGGCCTGCCCCTTTCTGAATGGAGATGGAGGAGGAGTGGAAGGGGAGGGGAGGGAGGATGAGGAGTGGGGGTAGACTTGGAGGGGAGGAGAGAGGGGAAACTGCTGTTGGTATGTAAAATAAATGAAAAAAGTTATTTAAATAAAATATAAAAAGAAAATATGTTATCTTAAATATTATTTTGTTAAAATTTTATTTATTTATTTTATATGTATGGGTGTTTTGCCTGCATGTATGTCTACGCATCATGAGTGTAAGTGCCAGAGGAAGCCAGAAGAAGGTTTTGGATTTCTGGGATTGGGATTACACATTGTTGTGAGCTGCCTTGTGGGTGCTGGGAGCTCAGCCTTGATCCTCTGGAAGAGTAACCAGTGCTCTTAACCAGTGAACAATCATTCTAGGACCTCTAGAAAATACTTCAATGCTTTGTTACTCCAAGCATTTGACCGTCTATGTTAATGACTGAATCTCCCTACTTTTTAAAGTGTGTGTGTGTGTGTGTGTGTGTATGTGTGTCTGTGACTGTGTGTAAGTGCAGGTGCATGTGTGGAGGTCAGAGGATAACCTTGGGTTTCAGTCTTTGTCCTCTGTATTATTTCAGATAGGGTCTCTTTGTTATTCAATATTGTGTATGCAAAGCTGGCTGGCCTGTAGATTTCTATTGCTGTGATAAGACACCATGACTAAGGCAACTTATAAAAGAAAACATTTAATTTGGGGCTCATGATTCCAGAAGTTATTAGAGTCCATGATCATCATGGCAGGAAGCATGGCAGCAGGCAGGTAAGTATGGTGCTGGAGCAGTAGCTTACATCTGATCTACAAGCATGAGGCAGAGAGAGAGCCAACAAGAATGTTATGGGCTTTTGAAACCTCAAAGCCCCCACCTAGTGACTCACCTCCTCCTACATGGCCACACCTCGTAATCCTTCTCAAACAATTCTACTACCTGGGGCCTAAGCATTCAAACATATGAGCCTGGGTGCCCTTCTCATTCAAACCATCACACACTGTGTGAGAGACTACAATCAATGTGTGAGCCAGGGCTCACATCTGAACTTGCCTAGGGGAAAGACCAGCTTCTTAGCTCACTCACCTGGACTTTAGTTTCTCACCGTGTGAGCCTGTCCACAAGGTCTTAGCCAAGGGAAACTCAGTTATCCCCAAAAGAGCATCTGGTGAGAGCCTCTTAGGTAGAGGTCAAAGACTTGTTATACCTTGATGGTGTCAATGACATACATGTCCGATGCAGTAGAGTCACTACTCAGGTCAGCAAGAGGGAAGTTCTGCTCCATCTCTTTTGGAGACTGGAAGAATTTGTGAACCATTACAATCTATTCTCTCGCACAAATAACTTATTTTTCTTTTTTTTAAATCTCTTTTACTTTTCTCAGGTTTTATTTTAAATTATGTTCACCAGTGTAACCTTGGGAGTTGAAAAATCTATTTTTTTCTTTTATAATTTAATTTAATTTTACATATCAGCCACAGATTCCCCTGTCCTTCCTCCTCCTGCCCCCCCCCCACAACCCATCCCCCATTCCCATCTCCTCCAGGGCAAGGACTCCCCTGGGGATTCAGCTCAGCCTGGTAGATTCAGTCCTGGCAGGTCCAGTCCCCTCCTCCCTTCACCCAGATTGAGCAAAGTGTCCTAGCATAGGCGTCAGGTTCCAAACAGCCAGCTCATGCACTAAGGACAGGTCATGGTCCCACTGCCTGGGGGCCTCCCAAACAATTCAAGCTAATCAACTGTCTCACTTATCCAGATGGCCTGATCCAGTTAGAGGCTCCTCAGTTATTGGTTCATAGTTCATAACTTACCTTTCTTTACTATGAAAATGCATAGCAAAGACTTTGTGGAGGTATTATTATGTGGGCATGTGCATGTCAGAGTATACATGTGGAGGCCAGAGGACAACTTGTATGGGATTGAACTTAGCTTTTCAAGTTTGGCAGAAAATGCCTTTCATCTGCTGAGCAATCTCACCAGCCCAGAAAGTAGGATCTTGAGAAACATTGACTTTATTTTACCTGTAGAGGAGGGTTTATTTCCCCAGATTTACCACTATTTGATTCTAATTACACATCCCTCATATCTTGCTTATGACTCTTATATTCAGTCAAACCAAATAATTTGACTTTTTTATTTAAAAGGAAAAAGAAACGAGAGACAAAGATTCATATAGCTCAGGCTGGTCTTGAACTTACTGCTAATGGAAGCTGGTCTTGAACCTCTAAGCCTCCTGTCCCCACCTCTCACATGCTGGGATTATAAGCGTGCACCGTCATGCCCTGCTTTTTATTTAAAATTTCAACTGATGTCTACCAATATCAATTTATATGTACCTATGGAACCCCAGTAGGATATTTCAATACAAATATACACTATGTAAAGTTTGAATCAAGGTAAATATGTATCTCTCTCTAGACATTTATCATTTTGCTTTGGTGAAAGCATTCAAAACCTTTTCTCACAGCTTTAAAAAAATCTAGCACATTATTGCTATCTAAAGTTGCCCTACTGTGCAATAGAAGTCAGAATGTAGTTCCCTTAACTATGACTTAGTGGCCACTGATCAACCTCTCTCCATCCCTTCCTGCCCCCAACTCTCCTCAGCCCTTAGTAACTATGGTTCTACTTTCAATTTCCATAAGATTAACTGTTAAAGAATGTTAATACACTTATCTATTTTGTTTGTATGTGTGCACTTGCATGCCACAGAATGCATGTGGAGTTTAGAGGCCCACATGTGAGTCAGTTATCTGCTTCCACCACCAGCGTGTGAAGGATGGAACCAGGTTGTCATCCTTGGTGACTGGTTGAGCTCTCTTACTGCCCAGAAATTAACTTTTGTTATTCAAAATGTGAATGGTAGCATGTTATGCTCAGCTTTGTGTGTCTAGCTTGTTTCCTTTAGTGTAATGACCTCCTATCAGTTCTAGTTATATTATTGTAAGCGGCAGTATATCTTCTGTTTGCTTTTTAAAATTCAGATACATTTTACTATGATCATAATACCACATACATAAATTTGAACTTGAGTTTATTTGGGTTCACTTATGCCATAACCTCATAAAAATCAAAGCAATAAAGCAAAAATCACCATTCAATAAATACACTTGATTTATTTTCTACAAAAGGTACATTTATGACTAAACTTATAAAAAGTTCAGTATGAATAGGTATACCATTACATTTTATGAAGAAATATACATCTCTGTCACTGTATAAGAAAACACAAACTCTTTTTCTCTACACACACACACACACACACACACACACACACACACACAGAGGTAAGGATTTTTATTGCGTTCAGTAAGCTTGTGTTCATAAGGTAATTTCTGGGGCCAATAAGGTTGCTCAGTTGTCAAAGGAGCTTGCTGCCAGGCCTGAGTTCCATCCCCAGGGCTGATGTGGTGGAAAAGGAAGACTGACTTCTGAAGCTGCTCTCTGACCTTCATGTGTGTGCTGTGGCACATGCATACCTACACACTTATGAATAAACATATGTGTATATAAGAAACAAAATTTAAAATGTAATAAAAATGTAATTTCAGATTAAAAGACTTCCCATATGTAACTTCTGGTATTCATGCTCCATCTTTGAAAAATAAGCGAAGTCTGCTTCTGTTGGGCAGACTATTCCCTATTATTTTAGTGTTTCTACACCCCGTAGTGGACATAATATATAAAGAAAACCTTGTAACTGCAGTAAGGGTATCTAAGGTACCCCCCCTTTTTTTTTTTTTTTTTTTTTTTACAAATAGTGGATACCACAGTCTTAGTTTTCTTTCTAAAGATCCATTCAACTTGTTTTACTGGTAAAATGATTGGGGAGAAAAATTAAGTTCAGTGCTTTAAAAGATTCTGCAGACTTGTGTAAAAGGAAAAGGAATAGGAATTTTTTTTTGAAGGCAGAAAGGAAAAAGTTCCAAATCTTAGTTACTCAGCCTCAGAGTGCTTTGTTATCACTTGACATTAACCCAGAGGGGGATTCAGAAGCCCTCAAGGACAGGGTGCTGATGTCTGTGTTGAAGTGGTCAGTGGCATCCTGGGTATCTGTTTCTGCCCAGGTCTCTGGCGGTACAGGATGATCACAAGGTGCTAGTCTAAGGTCCAAGACATCATTGATGATATGTGGCAAGATTTCCATCTTGGTCACCTTCTTGTTCTATGGGATACTGGGTACCAGTTCCTCAAGCTTGGTATAGTAGTCCTTCTTGTATCGCAAGTTTATTGGGTCACCTACTAGGGCTTTCCTCCAGGAAATGTTCAAGCTTGATCTGACAAGCTCTTTTCCCAACAGACCTCACCCAACTGATGGCTTTCATGATCAGCATGGTCTTCCACTGGAGGGAGAGAGATGCCTTGGAGCCTGGGCCACTACTGACATCTACTAAGCTAGCTTCGTTGGCCATTGTGTAAATTTCCCTTCTTTCTAGATCCTCACCAACTTTTTTTGGAGAATGCAGCATTCTATCAGGGAGAGGCGGTACCTCATTATGGTTTGGTTTGCATACCCCTGATGATTAGTGATGTGGAGTATATTTTCATAAATAGTATGTCTTCTTCAGAGGAACATCTATTTAGGTTTAGTGCTTAGTTTTTGATTGGGTTATTTGTTTTTCTTTTACAGGTGAGTTTTAAAAAGATTTTAATTTTATTTCTGTGTGGGTGGGTGACTGTAGAGACCACAATATGGGGTTGACTACCTTGGAGCTGGAGTTACAGGTGGTTGTGGGCTGCCTGACATGGGTGCTGGGAACCCAACTCTAGTCCTCTGAATGAGCAGCAAGTATTCTTAACTGCTGAGCCATCTCTCCAGCCCCAACTATTGAGGTTTTTTTTTTTTTTTTGCTTTGTTTATTTACTTTTTGAGTTATTTGTATAACCTCTTGAACTCCTGTATTTCTGCTTATGGTATATACATATTTTCTCCCATTCCACAAGACATCTTTGCACTCTGTTGATTTTACTGGGGTTCACCATCTCTTTTTAAAACATTCTTTCAGATTAATTTATTTGATTTTATATGTATGAGTGTTTGGCCAGCACGTATGTGTGTGTAGCACATGTGTGTAGTGTCTGTGTAGGTCAGAAGAAGTTGGATACTCGAGAACCTTAATTATGGATGGCTGTGAACTACCATGTGGTTTCTGAGAACTGAACCTGGGTCCTAAGCAAGAACAACAAGTGCTGTTAATCACTGTTGCCTGGTTCATTTTGTCTTAGTCATACCCTCTGTGGATGCTATTTCCCCAGGCTGGAAGGAATTCCCTTTTCTTTTCTTTTTTTTTTTTTTTTTGAAAATTATTCACAAAGGCCTCAGCCGTACTTTCATTCATTTCCTCTCTCATAAAGTATAACAGCTCCCTTAGTATAGGATTTGATGTGATTATAAATTCCTAGAGGATAGGAACCATATCTTGCTCATCTCTATAGCCTCTCAAACAGGAAGCATATTTCATTGTGTTCGATATGTGTTAAGCAACTGTCAGATTAGATGATATGAATGTAGCACTTCTCCATTTGAGGTGCAACATTTTGGGTTTAGCCCCATGTGGTAGACCAACTCGATGAGAGCATTCTATTTGTTGCATAAAAGCTGTCTCTCAAAGACAAAATGCTATAATTGCTGTGTATATATGACAAAATTGTTAGTGCAATTTTTACATCCTATCAATGTTGTCAAAGTCTCAGCCTTCTGCTGCTGTGTTGGAGGGCCAGAAATGTTCGTTTACTAACAGACGAGTAGATCACATTCAGCTCTCAGAGTAGGGATGAGTGACAGAGCTGTGTAGCTATGCTGTCTTTAGCTATGCTGGAATGAGACATCTCTTGTTGAGTTTTCTATATCTATTCTCCTTCTCTCATTCCTTTCTTTCTTTCCTCTTTCTCTCCCATCCACATATTTCCTTCTCTCCTTCTTCCCTCTGTGTTTTAATCAGCTTTGTGTTTCTGTAACAAAATGCTTAAGACAATCAATTGAAAAAGGCAAAAAGTTTCCATTGCCACACAGTTTCATTGTTTTTGGCCCATGCCAGGTAGTACATCATGGTGGGAAGAAAAACCATGAGAAAGCTAGCTGCTTACCTCATGCCATCCTTAAAAGTACAGAAAGTGGGGGAGCCAGGGCCTCAATCTCTTTTTCAAATTGATATTCCAGTGTTATCTGAAGACTTCCAGATAGGCCTCACCTCCCAAAGGTTGTACCACTTCTTAAAGGTGCTGACACCGCCTCCCTATGTGACTGCTATAGGAGGGTCATATCATACTCTTTCTCTTCAGTCTTTTCTCCTTCCCTCCATCCCCCCCCCACTTCCTTCCCCCTCATCACTTTATCAGCTGACCTCTCCTTGCTCCCAACATTTCATGACGTTGTATTTGCACAGTTCTATAAATTTCCTGAAAACCATTGGATTACACACTTAAAATGGATGGATTTTGTTGTGTGTAACTTATACTTCAAAACAGCAGTTTAAAAAGAGAGAAATTCCATTTTATTCACTTAAAGGATAGTTATTTCATCAGAATACCCATACAGCAACCTCATGGATTCCAGGGATTGAACTCAAGTTGCTAGGCTTGTGGGGGCAAATGCCTTTACCTGAGGAGCCATCTCACTGGCCCCTGATTTAATTTAAATAGATGTATATTGTAGTGGTTTGAAATAAAATGGCCCCCATAGGCTCATAGGGAGTGTCACTATCAGGAAGTGTGGCCTTTTTGGAGTAGGTATGGCCTTGTTGGAGGATGTGTGTCACTGGGGGTGGCCTTTGAGGTTTCAAACCAGGCCTAGTGTCTCTTCCTTGTTACTGTCTGATGATCTGGATGGAGAACTGTCAGCTCCTTCTCCAGCACCATGTCTCCCTGCACTCTGCCATGCTTCCTGCCATGACAATAATGAACTGAACCTCTGAACTGTAAGCCAGACCCAATTAAATGTTTTCCTTTAAAAAAGTTGCCATGGTCATGGTGTCTCTTCATAGCAACAGAAACCCTAAGACAGAATATGTATATGTGTATGTGCATGTGCATGTGTATGTGTATGTATATGCATATTTAGGACTGAAGACAAGGCTCAGCAGATAAAAGTGCTTGCTGCTCTTGCAGAGGACCTGAGTTCAGTAGCTCACAACTGCCTATGACTTCAGTACCAAGAAAGCTGACATCTTCTGTCTTCTGTGTGCTCTTGCACACACATATCTACATACCACCACACAGACACACATGTATACACATAATTTTTTTTAAATTTATGTAGAGAAATTTTTAAATAAATTTTTAAAATTTATGTAAGAGAAGGGACCTTATAGAACACCTTTTAACTTTTTGTTATAAAACAATAGTTATTTTGGATAGTTTAGAAAACATAAAAACAACAACAACAAAAATACTAAAACCTTTTGTTCTACAATGTACAGACCACTACTTTCTGCCTATGTGCTCCTGTCTTAAAGGAAGCTGCTGTTCAGGGAATGCTGGGAAGTTGATGAGATCTGGGGACACAGCAGCTACATATTAATAACTTTAAAACAGTATGGGGGAGCTCTTTTCACAATGCCAATTTTAAAGAATTGGGCTGGATTTAGGGCCTTTGAATTTGTACATTAGATAAACGTTTATTTTGAGCTTTATGCACTGCATGTAGTCAGGGCTAAGTGGTTAAGTCAATGGACTAGGTACATATTTATTTTCTTGGGTAAGAAGTCAATTAAGGCAGAAGTAGACCATTGTGTACTGGGATTAAGATGTGGTTTTACTGGAATGGAAGTATGGATTTGAGATGCACATGGGTGAGAGTGTTACATGTGGGAGGGTGTCTATTGACAGCTGCTGAGAGGGTCTGTGGAACTTTAAATACAAAAGTCACGTGCTAGGGGACAGGGATGGTGATATGAGCAGAAGAAAAGGGAAATTCGCCTGCACACCCTCAAACACAAAAAACAAACAAGAAAAAACTCAGACAAATTGGACTTTAGGGGCTTACCTTGGGGCTCCTCAACATGGCTTTGAAATGGGTAAATGAGGGGAGAAGTTGACCTAAAAGGCAGAAGGAATTCAGTGCACCAAATTCTAAACAGCTTAGTAAGAAACCTTGCCTAGAATGAATGCCAAGTGTCAGGTCCTGGGGAAGGGAAGGGGAGGGAATAGATTGAAGAAGGAGCTAGAGAAAGCTCCTTCAGAGCAGGGCATTTGTTAACCCCATGGTGGGCTGGATAGATGGCTCAGCCACTAAAGGATAGGCTTACAACCCAAAATATTATCACCACAGATAATAACCAATGGGGTTCAGAAAGACTTTAATCTCACCACACAAAACAAGGTTCCTCTTCTTAAATGCTTCTGAAGGAAGGGGAAGGTCCCACACTATGCAGTTAATAAATAGTCCATAGTACTGATGGCAGGGCAGGGGAGAGTGGGTAACAGAGGCAGGAAACAAAGCAGGCCATGGTGTTGGAGCCTGGGGAACTTCATAGCTCTGTTCCTGTCTTCCCTGGACATCTTCCACTGTGTGCTCCTTGTCCATCAAAGAGATAGAATATGTAGTCTGGGGGTACAGAGTAGTTGTGCCTCACTAGTCTTGCTATTGTTTTGTATTTTTTCCTGAATCAGATGTTGGAGGTGGGAGCCTATCCTGTGGCGAAGCAAAGATCATAAATTTCTTACTAAAAGATGGTTATTCTTAGGTTAGTATCTAGATTCACACCTAAGACTTGAGGAGATCTCTAACTTAGCATGGAGAACTGACTGAAAGATTATAAGCAAAACCCCACCAAACTTTTATTTTTGTTTTTAATTTATGTGTGTATTCCATGTGAGGGCACCCATGTGTGTTCAGAGAGGCCAGAAGAAGGCATTGGATCCCCTGGAACTGGAGTTACTATTGGTTGTGAGCCACCCAATATGGGTGCTGGGAATTGAACACGGGTCCTCTGGAACAGGGAGAGCAGGAAGCAGATCTCCTCACCTCAGATGCAGCTATAGTGAACCGAACCAAAGGCAGCTGGTTTTCTAGGGTAGATTTCTGTTGTATGTCTTTCAAGGAGGATGCATTATGAATCATGACCATTGTGATGTTTTTCTCCTTTTTTCTTCTTCAAGTAGGAATTGTTGTGGACCAGTGATTCTGTTTCCCAGCCACTTCCTGACTTCTGTACACTGGTTCCATTGTTGATGGTGAAATAACCTACCTAGAGATTGCCATGAAGTACAAGCTATATTCTGATGACACGCCCAATAGAATGTGTATATATGACATTAAATAGAAGTGAAGCACCTGGGGAAACCAAGGAGACAAATGGGAGGGGGTCAGGGAGGAAGGGGAGGTAAGTGGTTATGGAAGTGATATGTTCTATGTGAAATATATATATATTCTGAAAACTGTCCTTATGTAAGGTAGTACCACATCCAATGAACATACACAGTAGACATTTAAAAAAACTTAAACATAACTCATTAAACCCATAAACAGTTATTGTCTTTCATTTTCATATGGCAGAAACTAATGTCCACACTTATGTCATTAGTCCAAGTTACAAAGTAGCAAGAGGCAGTTGTGTGTGGGGGGAGGTTGATAGTCCACTTCTAGAATTGGCATACTATGCCAAGTTCAAATGAGCAAATGCTCCTGTGTAGACATGCACATGGAAACATAGCTCCTGTGTAGACATGCACATGGAAACATGAAAACAAGACTGAGGAGAGAACACAACATCTGAGCTGCCTTTCTGGTTTCACAGACTTCTGCATTCAGTTGATGACATCTTCATCTTCTCTTCACACCTTCATTATTCTCTGCTGCAACACTTGAAAACTCCTGGGCCTCTGATTTCTCCCCTTGGCTGCCTAAGTTTAATCTGGTCAAACTTTAGGACTGTAAACCAAAAGTCTTTTTGATGCTTCCAGGAATAAGTGAAGGTACATGGTATATAAGATCTTCAGAATGAAGGTCACCCCAATACCTGGCTCAGGTTTGTTTTTGTTAATAAGACCATTTAAGATTCGTGCTATACAGTTTCAGAGGTTCAGTTCATTATTATCATGGTGGGGAACATGGCAGCGTGCAGGCAGACATGGTTCTGGAGAGGTTGCTGAAGAGTCCTATATCTTGCAGGCAACAGGAAGTCTACCAAGACACTGGGCAGTATCTTGAGCATAGGACACCTCAAAGTCCACCTGTACAGTGACACACTTCCTCCAACAAGGCCATACCCACTCCAACAACACCACATTTCCTAATAGTGCCACTCCATATGAGATTATGGGGGGCAGTTACATTCAGACTACCACAATGGTCATGGACTAGCTGTCTGAAATTGTAAACAGGCCCCCGATCAAATGCTTTCTTTTCTGAGAGTTGCCTTGGTCATGGTGTCTCTGCACAGCAACAGAACAGTAACTAAGACAATGAGGGTATCAGAGGTCTGAAGGCAGAAAGTATATTAGTTACTTTTTGTTGCTATGATAAAATACCATGGCCAAAAGCAATTTGTAGAAAAATGAGTTTATTTGGCTTACAGTTGCAGAGGGTTAGAGTCCATGGTGGGGAGGTAGAGGCATGGCAGCAGGTGGCTGGAGCAGACGGCTGACTGATCACATCATTCATATACAGCTGAATGAGGAAACAAGTTTATTGTATGCAACTGGAGGGAGTGGGCTAAATAATCTCTGGGGTGGCAGGGTCTGTATAGGGGAGCAGTCTCAGGTGGAGGTAATCTGAGAGAAGGAAGCTATGGTTGATACTTTCTACACAGGCTGTCAACTTCTGTTTTCAGACCATGGGAGGTCCTTACCATTACTTTGAGCCTGACTCAGGGAAGGCCTCATGGGTCTAAGGCATTAGGGTCCTTGGCATGGCCATACTCATGTCCATACTACACACTTACTCAGGACTTCGTCTTCTCCCCACAGTCCTCAAACATCCCCACTAATAGGGACCAAGTTTTCAAAGACCTGAACATTTCTCATTCAAACCACCACAGAGGGTTTGAGGAGAATAAGAAAGAACACAGGAGCCCAACAATGATCATAGGAAGAGACTCTGGAGAGGGCAGTGCCTGTCTTAGAGCCGCTCTCCAAAATGGCCCCATGGGCTCGTGGCTGAGGGTGTTGAAAGCACTGCAGGCAGCAGATATGAAAGAGGTTATTAAATATGGTAGAGAGGTCCTGGGACACAGACAAAACCATGTAGGTGACCATGTGAGGAAGTATGTTCAAGAGGCAGATAGGGGTATTTCCTCCCTTCCTGTGGACCTCAGGGTGACTTCAGTATGGTGAAAACCCCACAGAAGGAATGATGGCTTTCACTGGAGCCTGTGGATATGGGGCAGAGCCAGCTCAACCGGTAAATATCAGATGGACTTGTTTACAGCTTGCATGTTTGGGGATTCTCTCAAATGCAGAGCTAAAAGAGGAGGGAGGGAGATGCATATTCTGTAGAGTGCCTGTGACCTAGAGCAACTCAGGCAAGTGTTGCTATTTTATATAGTCATGTAGTAATATGTCGTTTCAGACTAGCTGAGAGAGAGACAGACAGAGACAGAGAGAGTGACAGACATACAGAGAGCACATGTTTGCGTATGTGTAGGTGCATATGTGTGTGAGTGCACATGTACATGAGGTCAGAGGACGACTTTAGATGTCATTCCTCAGGTGCTGTCCACCTTTTTTACACAGGATCTCTTAATGGTCTTGAACTCACCGGGTAGCCTAGAGTATTTGGCCAGTGAGCCCCCAGGCTCTGGGTGCCTCTTCTTTCCCAGCTCTGGGATTACAAACACTCATCATCATACCCAGCTTTTTTTTCTTTAACCTACCTAGGTTCTAGAGACCGAACTCAGGTCTGCATGCTTGCAAGGTAAGCACTTTACTGCCTGAGCTGTCTGCCCAGTCCACAGCTTCCTTTTTTGAGAAGGTTTCACGTAGTCCAGGCTGACCTCACATTCACTTTGTGGGCAAGGATGACTTTGAACTTCATTTTTTTGCTGTTGTTGTGGACAAGGTCTCATGTAGAGCAGCCAGGCCTCAGACTTGCTACATAGCTGAGGATAACTTTGAACTTTTCATTCTACTGCTACTGCTTTCCAAGTGCTGAGATTAGGTCCTTGAGCCAGTGTGTCCAGAAATTTTTCTACTCTCTAAGATAAGAATAAGCAAATCTCTTTAGGACTGCTCTCTACAGTAAGGAATGGATTAACATACAAAACAACATGCTTCATAAACTGTGTTTGAGAAAGGCTGGTTCTTGTTCTGTAGCTTCACATGGTTTTCCAAGAAAACTTGAAGATCTTATCTTCCTGGGACCCACCAAAGCTGGGATATGTAGGTAAAAACTAAATTTCACCTTTGTGAGAAAAACCTATACATTTTGTTCTTTTGTGTGTGTGTGCGTGTGCGTGTGCGTGTGCGTGCGTGTGCGTGTGTGTGTGTGTGTGTGTGTGTGTGCGCGCGCGCGCGCGCGTGTGCGCGAGAGAGTGAAGGTCAGAGATCAATGTCAGGAGTCTTTAGGTTTTGAGATTGGGAACTTGTCATTTCAGCTAGGCAGACTATTCTTCAAGCCCATGAGATCCTCTTGTCTCTGACCCCTCCTCTCCCCAGTTCTGGGGTTATAAAAACACGATGCACCTGGTTTTTACATGGGTCCTCACACTTGCACAGAGAGCCCTCTCCCCACTGAGCCCTCTCCTCTCCCTGTTTTTCTGATAGTCATTCTGTTAATCGTCTACAGGTTTCCTCTTGCTATTTTGTGGAACAATGCTGAACACACCTAATTGATATGGAAACATCTTGTATTTATTTTGCTGGCTCCTATCACTTAACTTGCCTCATAAATAATTACAGGAGAAAATGGGGACTGTGTTTTATAAAGTGACAGCCACCAACCACTCTCCTCTAAAATGAGGCCAAATCTCCTGGCTACTCCTATTCCTCTGGAGACCCCAGGCCTTTTGTATTGTGGTCTTTTGTATCCTGTGGGGTCTATGCTGGTTGTTTATTCCATGGATTACTGCTTTTTGCTCAGAATTAGTAAGGGCACAGGGAGGGAGAGAGAGGGAAAATGGAGAAAAGGGAGGGGAGGAGAGAAGAGAGCTGCTATTGTTGGCTTCTGAATAACCTGTGATTATTATAATGACACTTTGCTAGATATGCTCATGCTCTACATGATTACAAAGTATTTTTACATACATTAAAAAGTTTAATCTTTGTAACTAGCCCATAAAATGAAGAAGAAAAGGATCCACCAGGAGCAGGTTTGCGTTAATTAATCTTTTAGCGTAGGTCACTGGGAAGAAAAGGAGACTGGGGGGCGGGGATAGGATGCCTTTTAATTCGCTCAGGGAAGGAACACTGTGCCCGTGGGGTTTGGAGAAGGTCTTCGTTGCTTTTCACACTGGTCTAGTGTTTGAGGAAGTACTGAGGTTTCAACCAGTCTTAGTTCTGATAATTCTCTGGTGAGTCATTTTGAGACCAAAATGGCAATACAAATAGTGGCATGAGGGTAGTGGTGGAGCACGCCTTTAATCCCAGCATTCAGGAGACAGAAGCAGGCATTCTCTGCCTTCCATGACAGACCAGTCTACATGGTGAATTCCAGGCCAGCCAAAGCTACATACATAGTGAGACCCTGTCTCAAAAACAAACAAGCAAACAAACAACAAAGTAAATAAATTGTGCAATAGACCACATGATGATTAGTTTTGTCAGCTGGACAGAACAGAGAATCACCTAGGAAAAGACTCTTAGGGAAGAATTGTCTAGATCGGGTTGGCCTGTGAGAACATCCGTGGGGGGTTGTCTTGACTAATAATTGACATCAAAGACCCCACCCACTGTGGATGGTGGATGGCGCCATTCTGTAGGCACCGGGTCCTGAACAGTATCCAACAGGAGAAAGCTAGATAATGGAGGCAGTGGCGGCGGCGGCAAACAAGAATCCATTTGTTTCTCACTGCTCTTGACTGTGGAGTCATGTGACTAGTTGCTTGAGCTCCTGCCTCAAATTCATTCCTCTCCATGATGGACTCTAACCTGTAATTGTAAGGCAAATATACCCTTTCTCCTCTAGGTTGCCTTTTGCTAGGATATTTTATAACAGTAACAGAAATGGAAGTGGGACAGACCGTTGCTTGGGGATTGCGGTAGGAATGTCATACATTTGCATAAAGCACCATGTAAGGTGCGCTGTACTGAGCATGGTACTTCACACTGATGCCTTCCTGACAGGAAGGAGAAGATCCTGTGGAATTAGGAGAGTAGAAACATCAAACTGAGAGCTGACTTCTTTTAGATTTAAAATGTCTAAATTTGCAGTAATTTCTCTTACAATTTCGTTATACGTATAATGTTCTTTGATCGAATTCTCCTCTCCATTGTTCTCTCTTATCCCTTTAATCTCCCACCAAATCCCCCTCCTATTTTCATGTCCTTTTTGGGTGTGTGACCTACTATTGCATTTAATTAAGGTTGCATGTATGAGCATTGGGTGGGAGATTATTTGCTTCAGTAGGGTCACTGCGCCTGTGGCTCCACCTCTGAGGAATGTGACTCTCCTTCCCCTCTGCGAGCTTTAACAGAAGGGTGGGGCCTTCTAAGTCCCTTTTTCTTCATGATGTTAATGGGCCCAGATGTTGCCTTGTGTAGATAGTCTTATGCAGGTAGCTACTGCTGCTGTGAGAATTGACATTTAATGGCATTGCTGGAGACCTAGAGTGTTTTCATTTGGAGGACTAAGATGTCTCTGGTGTGTGTGTGTGTGTGTGTGTGTGTGTGTGTGTGTGTGTGTGTGTGTGTTTGAGATAGAGTCTCATTATGTCATCCAGGCCTGGGACTTACTATATGGCCCATATTGGTCTCAAACTGGTACTAATCATCCTGCCTGGTATTGCTCAAATATGCCACTATATCTACCACAAGATTGCGATTTATTTATTTGTCTATTTATTTAATGTGTGTTTGAGGGCACATGTCACTGCAAGCATGTGGCAGTCAGAAGCTAACTTATGGGAGTTGGTCCTCTCCTTCCATTCTGTGGGTCCTGAGGATTGAACTCAGGTCATCAGGTTTGGTGAGAAGGTGCCTTTACTCTCTAAGTCATCTAATCAGCCCAGTCATTTGCTTTTAGAAACAAGATCTTCACACTAATTTATTGGGTAGTATTTTCATTGATAGTAGAGGGACACTCTCGAAATATTTTGGTGGCAGTTTAATCCAGATTTTGAAAAGTAATCCTTATGTAACATAGAACTATCAAGAACTTGCCACATAATGGCAGGAACCTTTACTGTGCTAGGTTGTTGGATTTTGAAAACCTGAAGTTGCTCAAGTGCACATTATACATGACCTGAGGCTAGCTGTTCTGTGTGTGTGGTTCCCCCATCCCCAACACATTTGTTTTAAAAGAGGCTAAAAGTTCTTTGGGGAATTGTTGTGAGGCTAGAAATCCCCTGAAAAGTACAAACAACTCCATAAATATAAGGTGATGTAATGACTGCCATCACTCATGTTTAAGGAAATGAAATCAACAAGCAAATATTCAGTGACGCAATTTTGAGAGACTCAAGTCAGAAATTAATGAGGTGTAGTCAATAAGGAGACACAGATTGCTTTTTGATAATGATTCTTTCCAAATGGCTTTGCTATGAGATGCTTATGGGTGATAAATGGGAGCTATGCAAATGTGATACATACGTACACATTTCTTTGAAGATTTATAGCTTGCTTCTCTGGCAAGCTATAAACTTCTAAGAGCTCCATTCAAATCCATGCAGTCCTTCTCCTGTTCCAGACTTAGAAGACATAGTGAGTCAGATTCAGCCTTCAGCAAGTCTGTAAAGAAGATGTGGAGCTAACTGACTGCAGCCTTCAGAGGGCTGCACAGGAGTTCTAACTATGTAGAAGGGCTCACCTGAGCATAGCTGGGTGGCTATCCAGGTAGTGTCTCCATAGGAGACCTTCTCTTTCTTTGGTGAATTTGTCACAACCTACATTCTGGACATGGTAAAAGATGAAATCTAAATTTTGTCTGGAGTAGATTCCCTTCTTCCTATTTATCATTGGAAGGTTAAATTCCTCCCTCTCTCCTTCTCTCCTTCCCCTCCCCTTCCCTCCTTCCCTTCCTTCCCTCTCCCTTCCTCCTCCCTCCCTTCCTGAGCGTGTGTGTGTGTGGGGGGGGCAGAGGTCAATCTCTGTTATTCTTTCTTTCTTTCTTTCTTTCTTTCTTTCTTTCTTTCTTTCTTTTTTTTTTTTTTGAGACAGGGCTTCTCTGTGTAGCTTTGCACCTTTCCTGGAACTCACTGTAGACCAGGCTGGCCTCAAACTCACAGAGATCCTCCTGCCTCTGCCTCCTGAGTGCTGGGATTAAAGGCGTGCGCCACCACCGCCCGGCTCTGTTGTTATTTCTTAGGTGCTGTCCACCTTGTGTTTTTCAGGCAGGGTTTCTCTCTGGCTTAGAGCTCACCAATGAGGCTAAGCTAGCTGGCCAGTGAGTCCACTTGCCTCTGCCTCTCCAGCTCCAGGATTCCAAGTGTGCGCAAGCACATTTGACTTTTTAACATGGGTTCTGGGGGTCAAACTCAGCCCTTCTGCTTATGCAGCACATGCTTAACAACTGAGCTATCTCTCCAGCCTCTCACTTTAAATGAGAAACAGTTATCCAGCATCCAGATATTTTGACTGATAAATGAGAAGGCGAATTAGGATCAGAAAACTCCTCTCTGGGATGGAAATCTGGACAGGCATCGCTGGTCATCTCATTGAGAAGCTAATTCATTTATTGGTTAAGACATTTTGGGGGTATAGGCAGGAAACAAAGTTATTTACTGACTCCATTCAGGAAAGGAATTCTGTGGAACTTCTTGAGCAGGTCACAGATATGATTGGCAGGCTGGAGATTCAGGCTCAGAAGGCAGTGAAACCAAAAGAGGCTATGAATGGCCAGGCATGCTGTAGCCGGAAGTGTGAGCCTCTCCTTACCAGTTACTCTGACCTGGCTTCCTTAGCTCTTTGTATCACACAGAGAAGCAAAAAATCTTGGTGACTGAGCCATTGATACGTTCTCCTGTGGATGTCCCCTAGCTCTCTCACTTTCTTCATCCCTCCTCATTGCATCTCCGCAGAGATTGCTATCCCTCCCTAAAGAACAATAACCTTCACAGCTCTTAAGACTTAGATTGCAACTCTCCAGTGATCTGTTGTCTACAAAAAGCAGGCATTACAATGTGGGGAATACACCCCCCCACACACACTAAAGGATAAGATGGGGGGAAATTGCCTCTGCAAAAGTTGTTCTTTTCAGGTCCCTAAAACAGAACAGCTGCCATCTTCTAGGACATTAATTTATTTCTAAAAACTACTCAAAAATGCATAGTTTTAACAGTATGCTTTTGGAGCTATCCTTATGCAAAACGCAAAAAGGCCATTCATTGCTGATAAATCTCTTTTTGTGACAGAGTCTCATGTATCCCAGGCTGGCCTTGAACTTGCTATTAAGCCAAGAATAACCTTCAACTTTAAAATAGTTTATTAATTATTTTAATGAGGGTGATATTATTATTGTCATTATTATTATTAGTGTGTGTGTGTACATACCATTGTGCACCTACCTCAGAGAACAACTTTATGGAGTCATTTTGTCCCTTTAAACTTTATGTAGGCTTTAGGGGTTTGTACTCACTGAGTCATCTTAATGGCCTGATGTGGCATTCACACAGTGGCCATCACACCGTGAGCATCAAACAGTAACCATTACACCCTTCATGTTGTGATGTGTTTTCACTTCCTGAGTGTTGGGATTACAAGGTGCTGGAGATCAAACCCAGGGCTTCATACATGCTAGGCAAGTGCCCACCAAGTCAACTGTAGCCCCAGCCCTCACTGCTAATGTATCTGTCATTCGTGTATGTGATTTCCCATCTCTCATTTGTGTATACAACTTCCCGGGGATAGCAGATGATGAATGTCACCATAGTGAAGTCACTCTTCTCTGAAATTAAGTGTTCTTTCTGCCTCTCTGATTATGGAGGAAGGGGATGCAGGGAGAGCTTTAGTTCAATCTCCTTTCTCCTTTATAGCCTATTCCATCGATAGCAGAAAAGACTCTGGTTTTCACTGACAGCCTAGCTTTCAATCAGTTATAGACCCCTTTTGTGGCCCAAGAGCAATTCCTCATCTCTAAGGGAACTTGGGATGTTTTGATGTTACAGATAAATCCCAGCTGCTTATTGAGTGGCTCACCTGGAAAAGCTGCAAAAAAGGCATTTAACACTGTGGACTTGGAAGCTAGAGGGGAAGGAGAAAAGGAGAGAATGAAAAAAAAGAAGGCAGAAAGGAAAGAAGAATTTCTATCTGGGAAATAAATGTTTTCAGAGTGGGTACGTTAAAATGACTGACATTTCTGGTTTAATTATGGGCAATTGAATGGTAGATATTTTATGCCCATCAATAAACTCGGCTACAGCTATTTACTTTTCTGGTGAATAAAGGAAAGGAAAAATATATTCATTTTATTCTGTTAGTGAGGGCTTATTCCAAAGGGATATGCATTGGGGAAAGAAAGAATTTTTTTTAACCTAAGGCAATCTAAAGACAAATGTGCTTTGGATTTTATTTATATTACAGTGATTTTTTTCTTTTCCATTTTTATCTGTGTATGCTGTGCATATGTATATATGCATTTTTGGTATATGTGTGGGTACATGTTTGAGTGTGTGCATGCATGTGTGTGGGAGGGAAGCTGGAGGATAACATTAAAAACTCATTTACGCATTCTGACAGGGTCTCTCAATCAAACTCAGAACTCACCAACACTAGTCTTCCTAACCAGTTTGCTGTGGGGAATCCCCTGTGTCCAGACTGGAAATGCAAGAAGGCCACCATACCCATCTAGGGTATTATGTGTGGTTCTGGGGTTCTGAAGTCTGGTCCTAATGCTCCATGGCAAGTGCTTAACCACTGAATCATTTCCCCAGCCTTCAATCTTCTTTAGTGTCTCCACTGAGTAGTCCAAATTTAGTGGCTTTGATTTTACTAAGGCTATCTGGTTAGAGTATGTAAGGTAAAAGTATAGTGAAGAACTATAGGAGACTGAGGATGGAGGAGAAAGGAAACCACTGAAGGAAGGGAGGATGACCTTGAACTTCTGATCCTCCTTCCTGTCCCGTTATCCCCTTCAGATGTGAGGATGGTGTGTGTGTGTAGGAAGGAGCAGGCCCATTCGTCTTCTCATGTTGTGAGTAGTCTCTGATATTTTACATGAATGGGATAATTGCTAATGAGTTAATCAGCAAATATTTAAACGAGTGTCATGTAGACAGCAATGGGGTTAGAGATGTTAAAATGTGAATACATACAAAATTATACCGAAATATCACCTGTGGTACATGGGAAGGGATGAATAGAGCTCTGAGAAGGGGCTAGGGATGTAGATCTGTTGGTAGACTGTCTGTCCACCGGGTGGTCATAAACAGGGTGTGGTCATGTACTACAATAATTCTAGCAATGGAGAGTGTGGAGGCAGGATGTCCAGCAGTTCGAAATTATCCTCTGCTACATATTGAGTTCCAGGCTAGCCTGGGATACATCAAATCCTGTCTTAAACAAACAAAACAACAGACTGCCAAGGCTAGTAAAGGTGCCATGGAGGTGTTAGACCTTGATTAAGCATTGAAGGATGAGATGATATGAAAAGCTGTGAAAAGTGTGAGGTTTGACTCTGCTCCTAAGCTAGCAAGTCAGTCTGCCTGGGTTTTATGGGGTTTGGCAGATAATGTAAGACCCACAGATCAGAGACTTTGTTGCTCACAGTGAGCACAATAAGCAAAATGGGCTTTGTCCCCTCTCTCTCTCTCTCTCTCTCTCTCTCTCTCTCTCTCTCTCTCTCTCTCTCTCACACACACACACACACACACACACACACACACACACACACAAGCACTCATGAATACATGCAAGCACATACACCTGCATTCATGTGTACGTGTGTATACAAGTATCATGACACACAAGTAGAGGTCAGAGAACAACTTCATGAAGTCAAAGGACTGCTTAGACACACAATTACCTTGAAGGAGAGGGCTGGCTTCTGGCTTATTCCTTATTCCTTTCCCATGGTTCACTCCTGCTGCCCTTGGTCTCTGGTTTCTATGGAGAGCTTAGCTGAGTTCTGCAGTTAGGTAAAACATAGTGAATGCAGGGTTATTATTTAAGGATCTGTTTCTTTCAAGGTCACTTTCCATTGGTGCTGTGCCATATGGTATTGTACCTATATAT
The DNA here is from genome assembly GCF_903995425.1 of Onychomys torridus. Taxonomy (NCBI): domain Eukaryota; kingdom Metazoa; phylum Chordata; class Mammalia; order Rodentia; family Cricetidae; genus Onychomys; species Onychomys torridus. Next base: position 60,681,576 of record NC_050466.1, on the reverse strand, counting down.
TGCTTGTGACAACTGAACACTTGCAATATGATTGGTCTCGGTTCAGGTGTTCTAGGAGTATATCAGAATATTGGATTTCAAAGACTTAGCAACTAAAAAAGGAAAGGAAAATATTTCATTATTTTTTTAAGCTTTTAAAAGTAATTTTATGTGTATGGATGTTTTGTCTGTATATATGTATATATCTGTGCCACATGCATGCCTGGTACCCACAGAGGCCAGAAGAGGCCCTGGAACTGGCCACTATGTGGGTGTTGGGAACTGAACCCAGATCCTCTGAAAAAGTAGACAGTGCTCTTAACTACTGAGTCATTTTTCTAGCCCCTCACTAATATTTTTATATTGATTATCTGTGACAATCACAACCTTTTGGATGTGCTGTTTAAATACAGTATATCATTTAACATTACCCATTTCCTTTGTTTTTTCTTTTGAGGCAGGTTTTTATGTAGCCCAGGTTGACTTTGAATGTGGTATATAACCACCATATCAACTATTTCTGGGGATAGAACTCAGGGCCTTGTGCCTGCTAGGCAAGTACTCTACCAGCTGGGCTACATTCCAATGCCCTTTTGTTTTGGATTTAAAACAATGTGAGAGAGCTCTTTTTACAGTCCTTCCACCCCACATAATGGTGTGTATGAGTACCTAGTCGATGCTCTGAGAATACTGAAAGGGGAGGCAAATACCAGCTCTGTTTTTAGGCTGTGTTCCAAAGTCATCGTTCAGATTCTGACTGTGATGGTGAAGCTAAAATATGCTGGTGAACCTGCAATCATTGCTGGAAAATCAGACTTGGGAAGATTGTTGTGAACTTCCCGGGTAGGTTAAATAAGTGGAGTGATCAGCTCCAGGCTAGATGTATAGTTCAAAGACCTGGAAAAATGGCAGACTAGTCTTCAGTCCAACTAGTCCAGCTCCACTGCATTGACAATCTCAGTTGGCATCATGGACCATGAAGAAGCAAGAAGGAAACACATAAACAGGAAGATCCTGTGATTTTTTTTTCTAGAGATGCAAGGCACACTTATAAATAAATAATCTCAGTGGAAGGAAAAAATATGTGATTGAGTTAGGAGCATACCTAGTGACCCCAGCACTTGGGAAGCTGAAGCAAGAAGATCACCCATGTGTTATAGAACAAATTGGGCTACATAGTTTATTTTAGACAAAATAGAGCTACATAGTGGGATTCTGTCCCCAAACAAAGCAAAACCAAACCCCAAAAGTGAGTATAAAAACATTTTTAAATTGTGTGTGTGGCTTGCTTATGAGGCTTGTATTTTTTTTTTCTTTTGGATATGGCAGTTCAGGTATAGTTGAGTAAGAGAGGAAGCCATGTTTATCCTCCAAAGGCTGTGTTACTGATTTCCTGTGGTATGGGCCACTGACCTGTATTAAACTGCAGTCCTCCATGATGTACCCGCCACTGCTGTCTCTAACCAAAATGTTCTCAAAGAGCAAAGGAGCATATGGTCAGGACTCATCTCCCTTATGACTTTACTCCTCAATTTTCTTCAGTAGTACCCCTCACAAGTTTTGTAGGGGATTATATTTGTTACTTTTCCGTTGCTGTGATAAAACTCCATGACCAAGGGAACTAAGAAGGAAATTTTTATTTGGGCTTATGGTTCCAGAGGGATAAGAATCCATCACAGGGAGCTGGCAAGGTGGCTTAGTATATAAAAGCACTTGTTCTTGCATGGGACTTGAGTTGGGTTCCCTGAACCCACATGGTGGCTCATAATCATCTGTAACTCCAGTTCCATGGGATTCAATGCCCTCTTCTGACCTCCATGGGTATCAGGCATGCATGTGATACATTTACATACATGCAGGCAAACACTCAGACACTTGGAGTAAAATCAATCTTTAAAAATAAAAACGGAGTGGGAGAGCAATGAAAGAGATATCTTGATAGAGGGAGACATTATGGGGTTAGAGAGAAACCTGGTGCTAGGGAAATTCCCAGGAATCCATGAGGATGACTCCAGATTAGATTACTACCTGAACCGGCTTACCCTGGTAATCAGATTGGTGACTACCATAAATGTCATCATAGAGCCTTCATCCAGTAACTGATGGAAGCAGATGCAGAGATCCACAGCCAAGCACCAGGCCAAGCTCCAGGAGTCCAGTGGAAGAGAGGGAAGAGTGATTACATGAGCAAGGGGCATCAAGATCTTGATGGGGAAATCTACAGAGACAACTGAACCAAGCTCATAGGAGCTCAGGAACTTTAGACTGACAGCTGTGGAACCTGCATGGGACCGGACTAGGCCCTCTGCATACAGGAGACAATTGTATAGCTTGGTCTGTTTAAGGGTCCCCTGCAGTGGGATCAGGATCTATCCTTGGTACATGAGCTAGCTTTCTGGATCCCATTACCTATGATTAGACACTTTGCTTACCCTTGATATGGGGGGGGGAGGAGGGGAGGGACTTGGTTCTGCCTCAACTGAAGGTACTGGACTTTGCTGTGCCCCCATGGGAAGCCTTACCCTTTTGAAGGAAGGGATGAGGGCTGGGTTGGGGGAGAAAGCAGAGGTGGAGAGCAGGATGAGGGATGAGAGGGGGATCTGTGGTTGGTATGTAAAATGGATAAAAATTTTTTTAAATAAAAAAACAAAAAATATCCATGCATGCTGGCCAAACAGGCAGTTGAAAGCTCACATCCTTTGTTGCTAGCACAAAGCACACTATTGAAGTAGTTTGAAACTTTAAACTCTTTAAAAATCTATCTCCAGTGATGTAAATAAGTATATAATGTAGTGCATATGTATATAAAGTATATGATGTATGTAAATAAGACCACACCTCCTAAATGTCTCCAAACAGCACAACCAACTATGGGACAAGTGTTCACATATCTTAGCCTATGGAAAACATTTCTCATTTAAACTACCACAGGGACCAAGGACGGATCTTTACAGAAGGAAATTACTACCTATGAGAAGACTTTTAAACGTGTGTGGATTGGGCCTTACTTCCATGTTTGATGGAAATAAGCCCTTCACAGAAGATACTTTGGGGATCCAACATAGTAGATTCTTTAACATTGAGCCTCTACCCATTGGGAAGACCACTTCTTGCTAATATCTTCCATGAAACACTGTACTCTACTCACAGGGCATGGTCTTTTTTTTTTTTTAAATTTTATAATTTAATTTAATTTTACTTATCAGCCATGGATTCCCCTGTCCTCCCTCCTCCTGCTCCCCCTCTCCCCAGTCCATGCCCCATTCCCATCTCCTCCAAGTTTAGCTCCTCCTACTGTTCTCTACTTTCTTGGAATGCTGACTCCCTGAGTAAGCTACTGAACCCACTGATAAGACAAGAGCAAGTAGTCAAGGAAATCACTTCCTTAACACATTAACTTTTGCACTTGATGACTCGAAGCACTGCCATGGCCTGGGTCCAGGCATAGGTCAAGGTTTGAAAATAGGCCTTTCAAGGATGGCTACTTGTAGTTGAAAGGCGCAAAGGGTACACCTGACACTACCCTCATGCCCAAATGCTAGAAATGGAAGCCACCAGGAACTGAACTCAGGTCATCAGACTTGGACTTTTACCCACGGAGCCATCTCACCTACCTGGGTTTATTATTTTTTTTATCTTTTAAAAGATTTTACTTATTTTTAAGATGTGTGTGTGTGTGTGTGTGTGTGTGTGTGTGTGTGTGTGTGTGTGTGTTAGATGTTAATGTGAACAAAGGTACCCTCAGAGGCCAGAAGTGTGTGCCAGATACCCCTGAAACTGGAATTTCAAGTGGTTGTGAACTTCCTGACATTGGTGCTGGGAATTGAACTCTTACTATCTACAAGAGCAACAATGCCCTTAACTGCTGAGCCATCTCCAACCCCACCCCCAGTTCATTCTATTCTGTCCCATAGGTCTCTGTGTCTATGATTATATCTACACCACACTGTCCTTAATATTGTAACTTTGTAGTAAGTTTAGAGTTGGGAAATATAAGTTCTCCAACCTTGTTCTTTTGTAGATTGTTTTGAATATCATCAATTTCTTTCATCTTCATATGACTGTTTAGATCAGCTTGTCAATTTCTGGGATAAAAAGAAAGCAGTCAGGACTTTGGTAGGGCTTGTGTTGAAGCAATCAATTGGAGGTTCAACGAAAGGCTGCTTAAGCTTTATCTAGTCCTGAGTAAATTATTAGGATCTGTATTTTACCTCACGCATAAAGAATATCTCCCAAGCCCATTGCTGCCCTCACATTGGCAAGAGCCAGTTTTCTTCCTCCCCCATGTGGGTTTTGGGGACCAAACTCAGGTTGTTAGGCTTGGTGGTGAGTGTCTTTACCACTGAGCCATCTCACTGGCCCATGTTTCTCCATCATTAAGGTTTGGTGTGGAATGACTTAAGCCTGGCTTGTGGCACTATTAAGACCTGATGATATCATGAGGGCCCCAATATCCATCAATGGATTAATATATTGATGAGTTTGTAGTTGGCAGAATATTGGGAGATGGGGCTCTATTTGAGGAAGTCGGCCACTTGGGGCTGTGCCTTTGAAGGGTAGATCTTGTCTCCAGAGTCTTCCACCTCTTTCTCTCTTTTCCTAGCTGCTGCCAGGAGAACTTTGTCTTGCCATTCCCTCCCTTCTGCTAGTCCAGTTCCTAATATTGTATTTGTACAGGTTGGGTGGAGCAAGGCAGACGTTAGGAAGAGAGTGATAAGAATGTGTTACAGAAGTAGTGTGACACTATCTCATAATAAAAGAATCTACCTTGTTTGTTTGTTTGTTTGTTTGTTTGAGGCATGTAGCTCAGGCTGACCAACTGTCTATGTAGTCAAGGGTGACCTTGAACTTCTGATCCTGGGATTACAGGTAAGCACCACTATGCCTGTAAATAAGAACTTGTCTTTTGACTATATGATTATACACTAGTGTGCTTTGTTAGGTACAAGATGTTAAACAGATTGGTAGTTTTATAGAGCTTTCCTAATCACCATATAAATAGAGAAGTGCATTTTAATGCTAAAAATGTTTTCTGGGAGGTTAAATTCTTGTTGTTTTATTCAGATATTATCAAATTGGGAAATAATATTTAAAATTTTTTCTTTATTGTATCTGTATTAGAGAGAGACAGAGACAGAGACAGAGACAGAGAGAGATTGAACCATAGTACTCATGTGGACTTCTTTTGAGGACAGCTTGTGAGAGTATATTCTCTCTTTCTACCATGTGGGTCCTAGAGATGCACTCAGGTCATCAGGTTTGGGGACAAGCACCTTCACCCATCTTGGGAAAAGGTACTTACCCCCAAATCTGATCTATCCACCTTATTTTTGAGGACAGGGTCTCTCACTATCCTAGAAATTGCCAAGGAGTCCATACTGGTTGGCTAGCAAGTCCCAGGGATTGACCTGTCTCACTTTCCAGTGTTGGGATTACAAACACATACTACCATGCCCAGTTTATTTTTAATGTGGGTTTGGGGAATCAAACTCAGGTCTTTGTACTTTCAAGGCAAACACTTTACCAACTGAGCCAGATCCTTAAACTCTAGACTTTATGATTATAAACCCATAAGATGTTTCATGTATATATGGGTTTGAGCCTGATTTTACAAAGAAGTTTCTAGGTCAAATAATTTATTATTGAAAATACTGTAAATTAACCTGGAATACAAAAGAAGTTATCATGAATATAAATCTTTTTAAAAATGTTGTTAATAAAACTGTCAGTCATAACTCTACAAGAGAATGAAAGACACTTAGGCTACAAAGACAAACTCCAAATGCCTGTGACTAAGTTTGGCTTTTGAAACAGGATAGATTTCATGATCTTTACAGAAGCAAGGTACAGGCAGGACTGTCGGTTTGCTTATGTCCCAATAATAAATAAGACTTTTAGGTTGTGAAATGTGCTCTATAGGCTTACGTCTTGGAAAACTTGGTGTAAGCTGGTTGTACTATTTTGAAGAGTTGTTGAACCTTTAGGTAGAGCCTTGCTGGAGAAAGTAGGCCCCTGGAACAGGGCTTGAGGGGTTTCTATTTTAGATTTCTTTATTTTTAAATAAGTGTCTTGTATGGGTATATGTGCCTTTGCAGGTGCCTGTGGAGTCTAGAGAGTGGAGCTGGGGTAACAGGTGGTTGTGAACCACATGATGAGGGTGTTAGAAACTGAATGCATGTCCTCTGCAATAGTGCACGCTCTAACCACTGAGCTGTCTCTCTAGCCCTGGGACTTGTGGTTTTATAGTCCAGCCTCATTTCTTGTCAGCTCTCCTGTCTGCAGGTGCACTGTGGCCAAATGTATTCCCTCCAACTGTAAGCTAAATAAACCTCCCTCTGTTGACTTAGTTCTTGTCAGGTATTTTGTCAGAGCACAGGAAACAGAAAAGAAAGTACCAGTTTGAATTGACTTGACATTGGGATGCTAACTTGGATGTGGCTGGAGTTTTGTAATTGGAAAGGAAGAGGCATTTCCTGGAGCCATGTGTGAAGTACAAGAATGTGTTGGAGCATGGTGGCATGAATTGCAGGAATGTAGGAGTCAGACAGTACCTACACCTGAAGACAGCTAGGGAAAGAGGCCATAAGTGAACAAGATGGCATACTTCTGTCTTCTTCTTGGATAGAAGGATAAAGATGTGGCAAAGTTTCCTGCTTTGCCTGACCTGCCTAGACTAGGCAGGCCTTGGACATGGACTGTGAGCCAATCAGCTACTCTTCTTTGTCCAAGCTGACCATACAAAATGAGGGGAGAAAGACCAGGACACTAAAACCACTTAAACCCCCAGCCCTCCAAGACAAAATGGATTTTGGTTTATGAATCCCTCCCCTGCTTCTTGGAGTCTGTCTCTTCATATGTGTACTCAGGTGCACACATACTTTCACTTTTGATAAAACTTGTTTGCTCATTGTGACTATGATTTATTTCCTGCCTTGTAATTCTTTAATTGTCAGAGAAAACAAACGCAATGTAAAAGATTTATATTCATGATAACTTCTTTTGTATTCCAAGTTAATTTACAGTATTTTCAATAATAAATTATTTGACCTAGAAACTTCTTTGTAAAATCAGGCTCAAACCCATATATACATGAAATATCTTATGGGTTTATAATCATAAAGTCTAAAGTTTAAGGATCTGGCTCAGTTGGTAAAGTGCTTGCCTTGAAAGTACAAAGACCCTACATGGAAACCGAATGACACACAAAGGATCTCATTCCGTGAAGGCAGAACATTGAGATGCCTTATTCAGGGCTTGACTGGGGTCCAGCAGGGACTCAGGAACAGAGGCAACAAGTCATTGTGTGCCTGGTTCAAAAGAACCTGAGTTTCGGTGAGGAATACTGTCCTTGGTCAGCAGACAGAGGCAAAAAATCTTCTTGATCACATGTGGCTTGTGGTAGCTCTCTTTCTACCAGTGCCAACAAGGCCCCTCATCAATTTTTGCCTTGGCCAAGACTAGATGGTGTTGAAATGTTCAGCACATTTAAGTTAGATAGGGACTCATCTTTCTCATGGGGAAGTCTCAGTTTTATTTATTTATGTTGCTATGATAAAATACCCTAGCAAAAAGCAACTCAGGGAAGAAAGGATTTATACAGCTTACAAGTCCAGGTTACCCTCCATCATGATGGGGAAGTCGAGGCAGCAGGGCTTGAAGCAGCTGATCCGAACAAGAGAAAATGTATGCATCCTTGCTTGTTTATTTTCAGCTCCTTTCTTTTCTCTTATATTGTTAAAGAACCCTGCCCAGGAATGGTGTTGCCCACAATGGGCACAGGCTTCCTCAATCAATCAACCATTAAGACAACCCCCACAGACATTCCCACAGGCTAACATAATCTAGTTAATTACTAGTTAAGACACTCTCTTTTCTTTCTTTCTTTCTTTCTTTCTTTCTTTCTTTCTTTCTTTCTTTCTTTCTTTCTTTCTTTCTCTCTCTCTCTTTCATTTTTTGAGATGGGGTTTCTCTGTGTAGCCCTGACTTTCCTGGGTCCTGGAATTTGCTCTGTAGACCAGGCTGGCCTCCAACTCAGTGATCCGCCTGCCTCTGCCTCCCGGATGCTGGGATTAAAGGCAGGCACAGCCAAGATTCTCTTCCCAGGTGATTCTAGGCTGTGTCAAATTGACAGTTAAAAGTAATCAGCATTGGGGGGTGGGGAACCAGAACCTCTTTGTTCTTTCCATTATTAGTCAAAAAAACAGTGACCACTTCTGTATACTAGTGTCCTGCACTAGGATTTGGGGGTATGGAGCTGAAAAGGACCTAGGGCTCCTGGTCTGATGGGGAGACCTACATAGTAGATGTATGTTAGTTGTACAGATCCTACCATTCGTTGGAAAAAGAGATAGGAGAAAATGTTTGAGGATGATGAATTCTATTTGGGGAGTTTTCGAAGCCTTGTAGGAAAAACCCTAGAGAATGGGAGAGAGAGGGGTGAGAGACTTGCAGTCCTGCAGCTTCTCAGCTCAGCATCCCATAAATGCCATTGTCTTAAAAACACTGCTCTCCGTCCTTGCATTTACATTTGAAAAGCATGAATAAACTTGCAAAACACATTCAAAGGCAAATTATCATAGCAGACATAGACTGGAGACATGTTGAAAGTTAAAAATTTATCATTTGGGCCAGTAATAAAATCCAAATTACGCAGACTCAAAGAGGAAGTTTTGGCATTAAGTATATTAAGGGGTAATGGAGATAAAGAGAGAAGTGTTTCTGAAGCCTGAGTGGGTTCTAATGATTCTGACTGTCCTTATGAGAAATATAGGATGCAGGGTTTTGAAATTGAAACTGTCTGGAATGCTTGGTTAAAATCAATCTAGCTTATATGTATCTCAATATATAATCAAAGTGCTGTTTGAGTATTGAAACTAGGATTAGTTTTTGGTTTTTTATATCACTTTTTAAAAATGAAAATGTAATTATATCAAGTCTCTCTTCCATTTCCTCTCTCCAACCCTCCTATATACATCTCTCTTGATCTTTCTTCAATTTGTGACCTCTTTTAAAATTGTTATTAATTTATTAATTGTTATTTCTTCATATATAAGTTCAAAAATATTTAAATACATTTTGTTCAGTTTGTTTTCTGTTACCTGTCTGTTTATGATTTTAGATAATCAATTAGGAAGGCCGTCCCTGGGGAAGACTATTTCTCCAGATCTCTGAGTTCCTTAGATGGCTATAGTTCTTTGTTTAGGGATGTGTGTGTATATATGAGGGCCATGTGAGATTTCTCCAGTCTGGCTTCAAACTCACTGTGTAGCAAGGATGATCTTGAACTCCTGATTCTCTTGCATCCATCGCCCAAGAGTGGGGAAATTACAGGCACTCACCACTGAACCTGGATAGAGCTGGGAAAATTAAGAGAGAAATATCCAAGAGATCTGAATAGTGGGATCAGAGAACACGGAGGAGAGAGTCACTCCTCAGGCTGGGAACACTTCTGGGTAATTTGGGCTTGTCTGGAAACTGGGGGAAAAAGGCAGATTTTACTAATTTCTGTCTGGATGTTATTGGATTCTTTGTGAAGGGGCATTTTAGACCCTAGATCTGTATTTGGTGAAATGGACTCTTTTTGAACTTTTTTTCTCTTTTCTTTTTCTCCTCAAAGCTTTCAACTCTGGGCTCTGCCGTGGGAACACAAAAGGAAACAACAACAACAACACCACCACCAACAACACCACAATTCTCCTGAGCTAGACTGTGACAGAAAGGTAGCCTCTGGGGCTAAGTATGGGGGTAAGGTGATCAAAATGAGAGACAGGAAGATGACTACAAAGCTCAGGGGTGAGGGGGTCAGTTTCATCCCACACTCAATGCTTTGCTGCTGTAAATTCCAGCCAGACTTGGAAACAGGCTGTTTTCCAGCTGTTCTCGGTGGCCTAGGGGAAGTCTTAAGCAGTACGCAGAGTTCCATGTGTGATAGTCATATTCTCTCTTGTCCCCTCTCCTTTCACATGTGGTTGAGAAAGCATGCCTCCAGGGTTCTCCAAGTTCAGAATAACATTTACTGTTTGACATTCACCGACCTGCTTTAAAAATATATTTAAAAACTTATGTATTATTTGTTTATTTAGGGTGTGTGTGTGTGTGTGTGTGTGTGTGTGTGTGTGTGTGTGTGTGTGTATTACACCAGTGCCACAGTGTGCATGTAGAGGTTCAAGGGTAGTGACAGGATTCAGTTCTCTCCTTCCACTATGTGGAAACCAGCACTATGGAAAATGGGACAAAAGGAGTCTTGTGAGTCCCAGGCTACAGTGTGAGAGTTTGTCTCTAAATAACATTATTTTTAAATGACGGAGCTTGGTCGAGGGCAGGGAGAGAAGTTAGCAAAGATTGCAAGAGTCAGAGGAGATGGATGACACCAAGGAAACAGTGTCTTGCAGACACAACAGGACTGGACACATATGACCTCACAGAGACTGTGACAGCACACCCCGGGCCTGCACAGGTTCAAACCCTAGCACTGAGAAGGAAAGTGGGCACAAAGTCCCACCCCTAACTGAAAAACTATTTGCAATGGAGAACCTTTTGGGAAAGGGAAAATCAGTTTTCATCAGTGGAGTCTTCTTGGAGTATAGCAACTCACTCCAGGGCAGGGCAGGCCCCATGCTGGGTAGTTGTTGGCCAACACAAAACAGACGCAGTGATTATTTGTTTGTTTGTTCGTTTATTTATTTATTTATTGTGTTTGAGAGGGGGTGGCAAGGATCTAGAAAAGAATATGATCAAAATATATTATGTAAATTTTTAAATAAAAAGTTTAATAACAAAAGAAAGAGCAAGTAATGGGGAGGGGTGCAGAGAAGGTTCAGAGATTAAGAGTACTTGATGCTCTTCTAGAAAACTTGAGTTCGGTTCTCAGCATCCATGTCGGGCAGCTCACAACCACCTGTGACTCCAGTTCCAAGGGATCTGGTGTCATCTTCTGGCCTCCTTGGGCATACACTTGTGTGTATATGCATGGGAGTACCCTGCCTCACAAACGATTAAAAAGAAAAAAAATCTTTAAAACACAATTAAACTCATTATTTTGCCATATATATGTATGCATGTATGTATAAAGAGGGGAGAGATTTAAAATAAAAAGGTATCTTTAGGGGTTGGTGAGATGATTCAGTGGTTAAGGGTGTTTGCTACCACTCTGATGACTAAGCTTGAAGCCACACCCAGAAGTAGTCTTCTGACCTCTACACTCACATCCTGGTAAACATGTGATGCACCCCACTCCAACCCCAAGGACAAAAAAAATAAATGCTTTTTTAAAAGCCCCTATTTACCAGGCATAGTGGCACATGCTTTTAATCCTAGCACTTGGGAGGCAGAGGCAGGTGGATGGATACCTGTGGCTTGCATAGTGAGTTCCAGGCTAGCTAGGGCTATATAGTGAAACCTTATCTTTTCTTTCTTTCTTTCTTTCTCTCTCTCTCTCTCTCTCTCTCTCTCTCTCTCTCTCTCTCTCTCCCTTCCTTCCTTCCTTCCTTCCTTCCTTCCTTCCTTTCTTTCTTTCTTTCTTTCTTTCTTTCTTTCTTTCTTTCTTTCTTTCTTTCCTTCTGTTGCCAAATCTTCATAAACCCTATGGCTGATCAATAAAAATTGTTAGTTTCGCTGATGGACCTGGAATTATCACGGTTATGTAAGGACCTCCCTCAAGTTAATTGAAAGCTGCAGCATTTTGAAAGTGTGCCTGACTATTACGAGAAGTGCACTTGAAACCACTGAGATAATCAAGGGGAAGGTAAGGGAGGGACAAGAAACAGCTGAATCGTTGGAAAAAAAGAGTCAGAACAAGAGAATAAGGCAGATAAAGGCAACGGTTGGCAGTAACCAGCGAATATCAAAAGCAAATAAGGATAAGGCATGCCTAATGATGGTGTTGGGGTGGGGTGGGCAAAGTGGAAACACAGGATCCAATTATTGTTTTCCAGGGCTGCTTGGTCATGGTCCTGAAAATGTACAGCACCACTTGGCTCTAGAAGTGAAACCACAGAATCAGAGGGTCAAAGAAGCAGGCTGTGTTTAGAACTCCTATTAGCTTTGTGACCACCGTTGGGTGTGTGACCAAATGAACCACCATGGGCAGCTAACACAGCTTTACTTGTCAAAAACATTTCTTTGCAAGCTGCTTTTCTAGAAGTAAAATAAGTTCCAGATGGCCCCTGGTTTTATTTTCTTAATTGAAAATATTTGTTCATACAGTATATTCTGATCATGATTTTCCTTCCCTCTACTCCTCCCAGATTCTCCCTACCCACCTACCTCAATGTCATTTTTTTCTTCCTCTCTTTAGAAAGCAAACAGGCAAACAAACAAAGGATCCAAACACATCAGAAAAAGGAAAAGGAAAGAACATAAGAAAACACACACACACACAAACCACAAAATCAGAAACTATAATATACATGTAAAAGACTAGTAAGACCAAAAAGTGCCCAAACAATATAAGAGTTTGTTTTGTGTTGGCCATCTACTGCTGGGCATGGGGCCTACCCTTAAGTGTGGGTACTATAACCAGTGAGACTCCATTGGAGAAAACTAATTTTTCCTTTGGAAGCCGATGTCAATTGGAGATAGTTTCTTGGTCAGGAGTGGGAGCCCTTGTCCAGTAGGAGCCTGTGTTCATGGCCTCCCTTCATTGCTGAGACACAGTTTGGCTTGAATCTGTATAGGTCCTGTGCATGCTGACACAGTCTTGGAGTTCATAAAGTTTATCAGTCCTGTTGTGTCTGGAAGACACCATTTCCTTGGTCTTCTTCTTCCTCTCTGGCTCTTAATCCTGCCTCCTCTCCCATAGGGTTCTTTGACTCCTGAGGGGAGGGATTTGAGGAAGACATCCTTGTTTAGGAGTGAGTGCTCCAAAGTCTCTCACTCTCTGCACATTGTTCTGTTGTGAGCCTCTGTTTTAGTTCTCATGAACTACAAGAACAAGCTTCTCTGATGATTGCTATGTGAAGCACTGGTCTATGGGTATAAGAGTATGTCATTAGGAGTCATTTTATTGCTACTTTCTTTTAGTAGAACAGTAGTATTTGGTTTTCCTATAAGTCTCTGGTCTATATAGCCAGGTTCTTAGCTCCCAAGCTTGTTAGGCATGGGTTCCATCTTATAGAGTGGGCCTTTAATCCAATCAGAGAGTGGTTGGTTACTCTCACAATATTTATGCCACCATTGCAGTAGCATGTCATGAAGGCAGGTCACTATCAGAGATCACAGGGTTTGTAGCTAGGTTGATGTTTACCTTTTTCCTTTGGTAGTGTGAAGAGTACCCTCCAGTACCATTAACACTAGTAAGTAGGGGTGAAGGCTCTAGTTAGGCATCTGCTTGACTTCTTCATGTTCAATGTGATATGTAAGTGTTGTCTTCAGCAATAAGGCTTTACTATCATTTTTTGAAGAGAAACCAATAGCTTTGACAATAGTCTGAGGTGTTAACAGGTTTCCATGGGACCCCTTTGGCCAATGATTCAACTAAATATAAACTCTCCTGGAACTGGAGGTTTCACTTGGTGGTGAAAGATGTTTAGTTTGGGCATTGTTTCCCCCATCATTTGGTGATTCCATTTAGATTTCTTTCATATATGAATATACTTTGGAAGCTTCTACAGTAGTAAGTTTCCATATGACCCCTCAAATGGCTTTTATTGTTCGTTGTCCCTTCTCATGTTCCCTCTCTTCCACTCCCTCCCTATTTAATCCTCCCAGTCCTGTCTCCATAACTATATATTCTTTTCCTTTGATGAGTATATAGAGTCTTTCTCTATCTCTTCTGATTAGCTTTGGTTTAAAGTCTATTTTTTCAGATACTAAAATGGCTACACCTGCTTGCTTCTTGAGTTTATTTTCTTGGAATATCCTTTTCCATCTTTTTACCTTGATAGTATGGTATGTTTCTTGTATGCGGCAGAAGGATGGGTCCTGGTTTTTTAATCCAGTCTGTTAGACTATGTCTTTTTCATTGGGGAAATGAGACCATTAACATTGAGAGTCATCAATGAGCAATTTTTATTGATTCCTATTATTTTGTTGTTATGGTATGGATTTCTCCCCTGCCTTTTGATTTATTGGTCTGGGATTATTCATCCCTTGTGTTATCTTGGGTGTGGTTAACCTCTTCAGACTGAAATTTTCCTTCTGTACCTTCTGTTGAGCTGGATTTGTAGATAGATACTGTTTAAATTTGGTTTTATTGTGGACTGTTTTTTTTTCTCTCCATATATTGTTATTGATAGTTTTGCTAGATATAGTAGTCTTGGCTGGCATCTGTGGTCTCTCAGAGTTTGTAGAACATCTGTCTAGGCTTTTCTGGCTTCCAGAGTCTCCATTAAGAAGTTGAATATTATTCTAATAGGGTTGCCTTTATATGTTACTTGGTCTTTTTCTCTTGTAGCTTTTACTATCTTTTCTTTGTTCTGCATGTTTAATGTTTTGGTTATTATGTGTCATGGGGCATTTTCTTTTCTGGTCCTGTCTATATGATGTTTTGTCGCAAAGGAATGAGGATGGCCTAGAAGGTAGGCCTGAAAGAGTCCACAGGAATTATCCAAGCTGGATCTGAACTGGTGGAGTTCCCAGAGTATGGAGGTAGGGTGGGAAGAGTTACTATCTGTTTTTATAAATTAAAAACAATGGGCAGGAGAGATGGCTTGTCAGTTAAGAGTACTGGGTACTCTACCAGAGGACCCTGGTTTGTTTCCTGGGGCCCACTTGGCAGCTCACAACCACCTGTAACTCCAGTTCCAGGGCATCCAATACTCCCTTCTCATGTCTCTGGGCACATGGTGCACAGACGTAATCAAGCAAAACACCCATATACATAAAAATAAATATGTTTGTGTGTGTATGTGTGTGTGCACATGGGCCCTGTAAACACTACAACATACACATGAAGGTCTGAGGACAACTTGCAAGAGTCTGTTGTCTCCTCATGAGGAACTAGGGGATAGAACTCAGTAGATCAGGCTTGTCAAGAACCTTTAGCTAGCTCATAGGCCCTGTTTGTTTTTTGAGGCAGGGCATCCTGTGAATGGAGACTCTGTTCCTAGGATGGTAATAATGGGAGATACTATGGAACCTTTAAAAGGTGGGGGCCTGTTGGAGGCCATTGGGTTATAGAGGCCCTTCATTCAAAAGGAACGAGGGAGCTCCTGAGGGAGGGCTGCTTTAAAAAGAGCCAGCTCAGGCCTCTAGCTCACCCTCCTTCTCTGTCAGGTGTTCCTGCCACCCACCTTGGAGGCCTCCACAGAGCCAGAGCTCTGTTTAGCTATTTGGCCTCAAAAACCAGAAGCTAAGTAAGCCACTTTTCTGCCTCAGGTATTCATTCTTCTGAATGATGCTGGCAACCTGCTGGGACACCTCCTTGCTTTCTTTCAGAAAAGATGCAGATGAGCTCCTTTCTGATTGTCCTGGAGTCATTTGAGATGCTAGGAGGAGGGATGGCCTGTGACCTTTAAAGGAAGTTCTTTTTCAGTAACAAAGCTGGAGAACTTGATGACTTCTCCCAGTTTATAAGTTCATTATAACTATAAAGACTTCCCTTTCAGTTCTCACATAAGAGGTTATCTCGACTTCTTTGTGAGGTATGATTAGACTGAAAATCGTTAGTGCTCATATAGTGATGTGATGTGCACTTTTGAAGGGCTATCTGTCTTTTGAAGGGTTATCTATTTACATCCTTTTTCATTTCTCCCTTACTTTCTGTATACTTATGCGTGTGTGTGTGTGTGTGTGTGTGTGTGTGTGTGTGTGTGTGTATTCATATGTCAGTTAACAATGTTTCCATCAATGGTGAACTGTACATAGCATGGTGATCCCATAAGATTTTATTTCCTAGTGACGTAGCTGTTCTAATTTGTCTCAAGACTGGGTCAGGTTGTGAGGTTATAAAGTATGTGTTTGGTAGAATTTTTTATAAAATTTTTCTTTCTTTTCTCTCTCCTCTCTCTTTCTTTTTTTTTTTTTTTTTAAAGATTTATTTATTTATTATGTATACAGCATGTATGACTGCAGGCCAGAAGAGGGCACCAGATCTCATTACAGATGGTTGTAAGGGAATTCCTATGTGGTTGCTTGGGAATTGAACTCAGGACCTCCAGAAGAGCAATCAGTGCTTTTAACCTCTGAGCCATCTCTCCAGCCCAGAAATTTTTTTGAGATGATTTCTATTTTTGCTTTTATTCTTTCTTTTAACCAACTCTTTCTGCTCTCAAACTCCTTTCTTTTCCCATAATTCCCATTCCTTCATGGGAACCAGACATCTTAGGGGCTTGTTACCTACTATCAGGAAAGTACAGTTTTAGTTTCATTCTCTTGATGTGATAAAACATTCTGACCAAAACCTATTTAGGGAGAGAAGGGTTTATTTCATCTTACACTTGTGGGTTACAATAACTGAGGGATATCAGTGTTACTGAACTTGAGAACAAGCCAGGGTGGGCAGCTTGTTCTCAATTAGCCAATTAAAACAGCTAAATTAATTATGGACAGCAGAAAAAAGAGATGTTTTCCATGGGGCCATATTGGGAAGAGGGACAAATAGATCCAGCAACTCCCCTACTTCAGAGTCCTGAAGTGAAATGGAAGCTTAAAGCATCAAGGATATGCACATCTAAGCAGTCTTGGTCAAGGCATGGTCACACCCAGCATTGACCCATCATTGTCTGGGCTTCAGCCTCATCTGGTAAGATACTTGAGAAGATGTTAGAACTGTGTGAAATCTCTTTCCTGAAGACAAGTTCCCCCTCTGGCTGGCATATTTTCCTTCTTTTAGCATGAAATTCCTGGGGAAGTTCTTATTTCTTTGGGGTTCATTGTTTCAATAATCTGATAGTCAGATTGTTTCTTTGGAATATCTTCATTTCTGCCAGGCCAGTTATATCAGGGCAGGAACTCAAGGCAGGAACCATGGAGGACTGCTGCTCACTCACACTCTCTCAGGCTTATGATCAGCCAGCTTTCTGGTCTAGGAATTTCTCAATTGAAACTTCTCACAGATGATTCTAGGCTATGTCAATTTGACAATTAAGGCTAATTAGGACATACACTCTGTGAGACATGTTGTTTATATATATGTATACACATATATGTATATATGTGTGTATATGTATATTAATAAGTCTCTGTGTTGTTATTTGTGAGCTGATGGCCCAAAGAAAAATCCAACTACACTAAGGCTGACCTATAACTTGCTATGTAGTCCAAATAGCTTTCAATTCATGATCCTCCTGCCTCAGCTACCTGAGTACTATTGCTAGGCTTATAGGTTCACATGAATAACTGTGTTATTTGTATGTATATTATAAATAAATATAAATATATTTCTATAAATCATATATATATGACTTATTTATGAATATTTGCCTTGCTGTATGTATGTGTATAGCTGGTGACCAAGGAGGTCAGAAGAGGGCTCCAGATTCCCTGGAATTGGAGTTACAGTTGTAAGCAGCCGTATCAATGTTAGAACCAAACCAGGGACCTCTGCAAGAGAACCAAGTGCTTTAAATCACTGAAAGATGTTTTAAGACATCTTTCCAGCTCTACATTATTGGCTTTTAAAGTGGGGGTATGAGGGAAATGGTCAGTGCTCAACCCAAAAGAAAAACAAAGCAAAAAACTAATCTCTCAGAATAGAATTGTAGACATCAGAAGATTTATGTTTACACAGAGTGATTTTCCAGTGTCTTTGCTTCTGTATCACAAATCTGTCCTCTCTGCCAAATGTTTGCTTTGGTCTTGTTATTACTTCACCTTTTTCTTTAAATACTAATTTTTATTATATTAGTATCATCACACAAACTTGAATGTATTAAGCCTAGAGGTGAAGGCATTATACTCTCTCTGTGTATATATGTATGATGTATGTGTGTCTACCTGTGAGTGTGAGGTGTGCACACATGTGTGCAGGAAATCATGCATATGTGTGTACACTTAAGTTCATATGTGAAGACCAGAGGTTAATGTCTTCCTTAATCACACTTCACCTTATTTTCTATAATAGGGTCTCATTCTGCAGCCACCCACTTTGCTGGGACTATAGGTGTGTACCATTGTGCTTAGAATTGCACTTGGGAGCTAAGAAAACTAATTTTAGGCTCTCATGCTTGTGTGATATGAACACACACACACACACACACACACACACACACACACACACACACACCTTGAATGCTGACAGTATACTGTACAAATTGGACGAACAAGACACAAAGTAAAAAGACTGTTGAACTTTGTCAAGACAAGGTAGGACAGTCCTTCAAAATTCCTGCTTCACAGAAAAGTCTGTCACATATTCTAGGCCTGTAGACTGAAGATAGATGTCACAATATTGCAGAGGAAGCTTGGGTGACTGTCCAGGAAGCCAGCTGCTTCTGTCATTTCTATAGTTTTGGAAGTTGCTTACTTTGTACTTTCTGTTTACTCAGGTAATGCTATATCTTGCTGAGGCCTTTGATGGAGTTGAAGATGAGATAGTTATAGTTTTCCTTGTTATGAAATTCAGAAAATAAACTTACATAAGGGATGTAAAGTTTATAAGGTTGAGAAACATAAAAGCTTAAATTGCTTTTCTAAGAAAATGTTTTGAGGTAAGAAAAGATAATTTTGCATTGTTAATACAAATTAGGATAGAAAGTAAATTAGGAACACAACTTTGGATTCACCAAGATAGGATAGATAATGGAGTATTTTCTCTGAATTTGCCAAATGCAAATGGACTGGGTATTATAACTGTAATTCTTACTTGATAATTGTTCTTATTGTAGATAGTCTTACTATGTTAAAGCTAAAACCATTCTTTTTTATTTAGACAAAAGGGGGAAATGTTGCAGAATATTTATTTAACTATGCAAAGATGTATTATATTTGTTTATGTTGTGAAATATTTGTTTAACTATGTAAAGTTGTATTGCATTTGTTTAATTATGTAAAGATGTATTGCTGTTTTACCTTGCCTGCCTATAGCGCCTGATTGGTTTAATAAAAAGCTGAATGGTCAATAGTGTAGGAGACCAGGTTTGACCTGTTGAAGGGTTCTTGAAGGGAGGAGAGAGGAATGAAGTATTAGATAGAAATATAGATGGAGACAATGAGAAAAACAAAGACACAAGATAGCTCCAGGAGGGCCCTGGGTCAATACCCAGTTGTCTCAAGTTTTATTCTAATGGACTTTTTATACACTACTAAGAAGAGAGGCACTTTTAAATATCAAAGTACAATGTGCAGCCAAGTGTAGATCCTTCAGAACACCTGGCAACCATGCCCCTGGCCAAATCATCCTATTATGCAGCCCTGCTAGGTAAAGCAAGTTTCGGTTCTCTGATCTTGAGTAAGGCCTTACTAGGGAGCCTCTGTGGGCCCCTACACAATAGTGAGTGAGGAGGTATTGATGGAACTTCCAGGCAGGCAGAGTAAATAGGAGGAGGAATTTAAGTTCAGAAAAGAGGAAGAAAGAAAAAGAGATGCCAGGGGCCAGCCAGTCAGACACGGAGGGAGCAGGAAAGTAGGACATACAGAATGAAAGAAAGGTAAAAGCTCCAAGGCAAAATGAAGATGTGTAGAAACACATTAAATTAAGTTAAAAGAGCTAGTGGGACAAGCCTAAGCTAAGGCTGAGCATTCATAATTAATAGTAAGTCTCCATGTCTTTATTTGGGAGCTGGTTGGTGGTCCAAAGAAAACTACAGAACTACAGCTTTTATTTTAAATTTCTGGCCTCCAAACACAATACATTTGTATCTGTGAAGCTATCAAGTTTGTGGGACTTTGTTTATTCTCTATCCTTTTTATGTTTTGTTTTTGAGTCAAGACCTTGTATAGCCAGGTATCTTAGCGTTTCTATTGCTGGAAAGAGACACCATGACCATGGCAATTCTTATAAAGGAAAACACTTAATTGGAGCTGGCTTACAGTTTCAGAGGTTTAATCCATTATCATTATGGTGGGACATGGTGACATGCAGGCAGATATGGTGCTGGAGGAGGAACTGAGAATTCTACTTCTTGATCCACAGGCAGCAGAAAGAGACTGTGTTCCACACTGAGCATAGCTTGAGCAGATAAGACCTCAAAGCCTGACCCCACAGTGACACACTTCCTCCAACAAGGCCACACCTCCTCATAGTGCCATTCCCTATGGGCCAAGCATTCAAACCCATGAGTCTATGGGGGCCATACCCATTTCAACCACCATACCAGGTCTTGAACTTGCTATGTGACCAAAGGTGAGCTTGAACTTGTGATCTTCCTGGCTCCACCTTCTAAATTTTTGGATTCCAGCATGTACCAGTGGGCTGGAGAGATGGCTTAGTGGTTGAGAGTACATATTGCATATTGTTCTCGAAGTGGATCTATGTTCTGTTCCATGCATCCATGTTGGGCAGTTCATAACTGCTTATAACTCCAGCTCCAACTCCGCTGGCTTCTTTAGGCACTTGCACTCACTGGCACATACCATCCTAGTCCTACATAATTAAAAATAGTAAGAAATAAATCTTGAAATAAAAGTATGCACCACCACAACTGGCTCTGTGGCACTTTGTTCCAGCTTTTTTTTTTTTTTTTTTTTTTTTTGGTTTTTTTCAAGACAAGGTTTCTCTGTGTAGCTTTGGCACCTGGATCTTGCTTGGTAGCCCAGACTGGCCTCAAACTCACAGAGATCTGCCTGCCTCTGCCTCCTGAGTGCTGGGATTAAAGGCGTACGCCACCACCTCTTGGCCTTGTTCCAGCTTTTAATACAGCTTCAAAGATGATTCTTGGCTAAGTTGGTACATACTTGTGTAGCATGTATGAAGAACTCAGTTCTGTCATCAGCAGCACATAAACAGGGTGTAATGGTGTATATCTGTAAACCACTCAAGAGGTGGAGGCAGGAGGAGCATGAGTTCAAAGTCATTCCCCCCTACATAGAGAGTTATGGGCCAGCCTGGGCTACACAAGGTCCTGTCTTTAAAAACAAATCAGATTCATTCTTTGGATTGATCTTCTCTTGAAATTTTTGTCAATGGCAAACATCGTCCTGATCAAGTTGTTGATTTGACAGTGAAGAGCATTACTGAGAAAGTAATTGTCCCATGGGGTGCCATTACAAGATTATAGTCAGAAACACCTGGCCAGCACACGTTTCCTGTCCTTTGTTAAAGGGACTGAGGTGTTCTGTGTAGTGACACAAATTGTTTTAAAGATAGGATTATAAAAGTCGTGATGGCTAATAAAAGTCTGGGACTTTTTTCTCTTGTGGTTTAACCAACAGAGTCACTGTTAAGAAATATGCTGACAATTTGCTCTTTGAAGAAGATTGTTACAGAGTTCTAGATGAACCCCTATAATAACAACATATGAGGCATATGAGGTTACAGGCTGGTGTTAGGGACTCTGCACTACATCTCTGTATTTGCATTTCCTGCCTCTAGGGCATAGGAATGTTTAAGGAATACTAAGAACCTGCAAGATGCTTCAGCAGGTAAAGGTGTACTTGTTGGTAAACTGGCTGAATTGAGTTCAGTTCCCAGAACTGGCATGGTGGAAGGAGAGAACCAATCCCCACAAATTGTCCTCTGACCCCCACATGTGTGTGCCATGGCATTCACACAGCCACGCATACAAATAGACACATGTTTTTTTAAAAAAGACTTAAAAACTCCAAATCAGCCCCTCCAAAATCATTTTGAACCCTAGGAAGTGGAAGTGTAGACAGCACCTGTATTTCCCAAGGGATTGATGTCATTCGATTTGTGTAAAGTAATCATTTCAAGTGAGAGGAAAGAGTGGGTCTCTGCATTAAAATCAAATCAGCCTGGGAAATCGTTCTTTTCAGGGACTGCCTTTCAGAATGTTCCCACTTAGCTTTTAAATAGACTTCTCTTTCCAGACTGGCTTTGATGGGCCACTCTCATCTTCATGATTACCCCTGACATTTAGTGTCTTGTATAATTAGCCAGGGCCGTTCTTTTCTCCTGGGAAAGGATGGTGTGCAGCTAAGATGCACTCTGAAAGTCTTTCCTTGACTTAGGGGAGTGGCTGTGACTAAGCAGTCAAGATGAAGGCTGGACCTTAGCAGAGGTAGGGGTGGTTATTGGCACACACCTCCTCTTTTATCCCTTCATCAAAGCTTCTTGGGTAACAAGGTAAGCTGGTATTTCCTATGGTATAGAATGAAATAGAAAATCCCATAAGCTTCTTTAAGGATTGAGAACTCCATGTGTCTCCCCTCCAGGTGAGCTGAATAAAAAACAAAGAAATGACTCAGAAAAAGGATTGAAGTGTTACTGATGGGATTTTTGATATCAAAGTGGGAGACATTTGCTCTCCTTAACGTGGCTATGTTGGGTCTTAAGTCTGGCCCAGCAGTAGAATAGGCAGAGAGGGAAATAAGCAATGTGAGTGGAGCAGAGAAAAGCCCACCAGAGATTCTGCTTCCCCTTTTCAGTCTTGGGCAACAGTTCTGGCTACTTTCTCAGATTCTCAACAGGGTCATGGAACCACATGGCATTTTATTGCCATGGCTTGTGAGTGGAAGGAAGGCACGTTCTTGTTTGGGGAGTACGCCTTCTTCCTCACTTTCTTCACCTACTTACCTCTGCTTTCTCTAGAGTAAGCCTAGACTCTGGGACACAGAGCCCCATGAAAAAGGAACCTGGCTGCCAATTATCTCAAGGAGGGAGAGTGGCCTGGGCTGCTTTAAGAGACAACGATGAGTCTGGCAGTAGCGCACACCTTTAATCCCAGTGTTGAGGAGGCAGAGGCAGGTGAGTGTCTGTGAGTTCGAGGGAAACCCTGCCTCAAACAAACAAACAAAGAAATGAGAGAGAGAGAGAGAGAGAGAGAGAGAGAGAGAGAGAGAGAGAGAGAGAGAGAGAGAAAGTTTGGTCTGAGTCTGTCATCTTAGACCTCCTTAGCTCTTCTTAGTACATGGCATGCTACACACTGTATGTCCTTCACTGACATGCTGGTCGGTCCTGTAAGGGCAAAGATTTTGTTCCAGAAACAAACATGTTTTGAGAACATCATTTACTATTAAGTACTTGCTAATGTTTGTTGAGTGAATGAGTGAATGAACAAGGAAATAAATAAACTGCAAGGAGTGCAGTTGTGATGTGATGGAATTTGGCTATATTTTTTTCTTTTATGACACACAGTCTTATGAATCCAAGATTGCCTCAAACTCAACATGTGGTTCAAGATGATCTTGAAATTCTGATTATCCTGCCTCTACTTCCTGAATGCTGGGACTACAGACATGTACCAACGTGTCCAGATATTGAACCCAGGGATGTCTGTATGCTAGATGTCTGCTGATGGCTCATTTCCTTGAATTTAGAGATCTTTAAAAAAACTATCTATCTATCTATCTATCTATCTATCTATCTATCAATCATCTGTCTGTCTGTCTGTGTGTATGCCATATGTGTATGGATGGTCACAGAAGCCAAAGGAAGGTGTCGGATCCCCTGGATGTGGGTGCTAGAAACTGAATTCAGTTCCTCTGGAAGAGTATCAAGTGCTCAGAACTGATGAGCCATCTCTGAAGCCCCCTAGAGATTTTTTAGAAGGAATTTTGACTTAAAAAAATTATGTGTGTGTGTGTGTGTGTGTGTGTGTGTGTGTGTGTGTGTGTGATTTGTGTCATAGAATTCATGTGGAAGTCAAAGGTCAACTTTCAGGAGTAAGTTCCCTCTTTCCACCATGTAGGGTTGGGGGATTGAACTCAGGTCATCAGACTTGCTGACAAGCACCTTTACCTGCTTGTCCTTGTTGTGGGCCCATGTTTCAAGATCTTAACCTTGGTTTTATCAGATAGCATGATCAGAGAAGTCTGTGGAAGGAATATCAGTTTAGACTAATTTACTCAGAATTACTTCCAAACATTTGTATTATCGGTTGCTCCCAAATTTCATAGCTTATAAAAATGAAAATGTACTATTTCTTCACTGTTTCTGAGGACTAGGAATCTGGGAGTGCCTGTGGCTCAGAATCTCCTACCATGCTACAAGCAACTGGTATTTAGGTCCTGCATTTACCTGAAGGGGTGATTAGGGCTGGAGATTAGGCTTCTAAAACGTTTCACTCACTCAGGGGTTAATCTTGATTGCAATCTTGATGGGATGTAGAATCAGCATGGAACATGTCTGTGAGTTACTTTCTAGAGTGGGTTAATTATTGTGGAAAGATGTACCCTAAATGTGGGTAGCACCATTCCATAGCGTGGAGCCCCATACTGAATAAAAAGGAGAGAGTGAGCTAGCTAAACACCAGAATTCACCTTCTGGCTATGGTTGCAAGGTGACTAGCTGTGTCATGCTTCTGCCTCCCATGCCTTCTCCACCACAGTCAACTGTATTTCCTGGAACTGTGAGCCAGAGTAAACCCTTCTTTGCTTAAGTCACTTCTTGTTAGGTGTTTGGTCACATCAACACGGGAAGTAACTGATATGGGAGACTTGATCCACCTGACTATGACCAGAGACTTCCCTCATTGCCTCATCACATGCTGCGCCACCAGACACTAGTTCACACTTGGTAGAGCAAGTGATGCAAGAAAAGGAAAGGGGCTGGGGTTGGGGTGGTGCATGCCTTTAATCCCAGCACTTGGGAAGCAGAGGCAGGGGGATCTCCAAGTTCAAGGTCAGTCTGGTCTACAGAATGAGTTCCAGGATGGCCAGAGCTACACAGAGAAACCCTGTCTTGGAAACAACAGCAACATCAAAAAAGGAAAAGAAAAGAAAAGGCAAGGAATGGGCAACCAAGATGGGAGCCCCACTCCTTTCTTCCCACCTCATTTTTCAAGTTGCCCATTTCTACTTAAATGCTTATTTATTTTGTATTCAATTCAGAGCTTTGTGCTAGCTGGGTAAGTGTTCTACTGCTAAGCCCCACCCCAGGCTCTTACGACACACTATTTGTTAGAGGTTAATTATGAAGGTATCCACTGAAGAGGAGGATTTTGCTTCATCCTTGGAAGGGCGGGGAATGGTAAAGGCTTTATGGACATATTTTTAAAGTAACAGTGAAGCTTTATTCTAAGGTTGTCACTTTACTTCTTGTTTTGGGGCCTTGCACATTGGTACATTTTAACAAATAGCAGTCAGTTTAGCATTGGAATAAGATTATATAATGTTTAATTATTGAACCTTCTTTCAGATTGGTATGGGACTTACAGGGCACTCTGTAGCCCAGTCTAGCCTAGAATTAATAATGTAACTTGTGTTGGCCCAGAACTCATTAATAATAATCCTCCTGTCTCAGCTTCCTGAGTGCTAGAATGGCAATCATGAACCACCAAGGGTTTTGCTATGTATCCCAGGCTGGCTCCACTCCACTTTCCTTTTCTTCTTCTTCTTCTTCTTCTTCTTCTTCTTCTTCTTCTTCTTCTTCTTCTTCTTCTTCTTCTTCTTCTTCTTCTCCGCCTTCGCCTTCTCCTTCTCCTTCTCCTCTCCTCCTCCTCCTCCTTCCTTTTTTTTTTTTCAAGACAGATTTCTCTGTGTAGCCCTAGCTGTCCTTGAACTCACTTTGTAGACCTGGCTGATGTCGAACTCAGAGATCTGACTGCCTTTGCCTCCCAAATGGTGGGACTAAAGGGTTGCACCACCACAGCCCAGCTCACTTTTCTTTTGAAGAATGAGAAAATGTAAACATCATGTGAAAATAAATATGCACTTAAATCCTCTTTAATAATTATACTTATTATACCAAGACACCAATGATTTATTAGGGTTTAGAAAAATCAAGTTTCTAAGAGAGTATATGGAAGACTGGTTACAATATGCTTGAGTTTCTTCAGCGATGTAGGCACTGGTAAGTTGCCCAAGCTCTCCAATAAATAACTTCCCACACATGCTCATTCAGGCAACCCTAATTAAACCCAATAGGTCATAATCCCCCAATCCCAAAACAACAACAACAACAGCAGCAGCAAGAAGAAGACATGGGAAGAAGAGGTTCAGCGGGGAGGGGGGATGAGAGAGAGGAAGAGAGGTAGAAATGCATTCTATACATGTATGAAATTGTCCAAAGATAAAAAACTGTTAACAGAAAAGGTCATGGGAAGAGGTGCTGTATAGAGATGCACTTATTGAAAAATATAGTAAGAAGCTGAGATATTTGCCCTTTATTCCACATCCCAACCCATTTAGAGACATGCTGTGTACCCTGTAAAATACACATGTCCCAGATGGATAATAATGTTAAGAACCTCTGAACACTTCATTACCTTTGGAAATCATCTCCAATTAAAAAAGATTCTAGTGCAAGCTTGGGGATAAGTTAAAGCAAAGAAGCACACCATCACCAAGTGTGTTGATTGACAGTGTTCTGTTTGAACTCACAACTCTGCAAGGTACATCCCATTGCTGACACATCACATATGTAGTCATATAACATTGGGCTGTTAAATGACTTACCCAGGACCACAAGTGCCAGACTTCTTTCTTCTGTGTTTTTTAAACTGCAAGTACATTTATCAGTTTCAAAAATGAAAGAGAAGACTCAATAGTTAAGGGAGCTTACTGCTCTTGCAGAGGACCCAGGTTCAGTTCCTAGTATCTACATGAAGGCTCACAACCATCTCTAACTCCAGTTCCAGGGTACCAACACCCTCTCTGGTGTGTCCTCCTCTCTGAGGGCACCTGCATAACATAAACTCATGAAGTCACACACACACACACACACACACACACACACACCAGTTTTTGCTCTATTTTTCAGAATATAAGCAAGTATGGATATATTATCTTGTTTGCAGAAGAAGAGCACTTGGAATATGCATTGCTGTTTGCCTCCTCACTCCCAGCAATATTTCTTGGGATTTTCCTAGCTTCCCCGTTTTCTGTTTATAGCTGCATAGTTTTCCTTTACATGTTGTTCCAGAAATTATTCACCCAATCCCCTTTGGTGAGTAATGTAGACATAGGTCTTAGTTACTTTTCCTGTTGCTTTAATAAAATACTCCAACAAAATCCACTTACAGGAGAGAGGAGCTGTACTGGCTCACAGTTCAAGAGGACATAGTGGGGACAACAAGGTGACAGGAACTTGAAGCAACTGGTTGCATCTTATTCACAATAAAGAAGCCGAAAGCTATGAGTGCATGCCTCTGCTTAGGTTTTTTTTCTTCTGTCATTTATATAGTCCAGGATGCCAGCCAGGGAATGGCGCCACCCACTGTGGACAAGTCTTCTCATCTCAATTACTGTAATTAAGATAATACCTCCCAGGCATGCCAAAAAGCCCATCTCCCAGGTGATTGTAAATCCTGCCAAATCAACAAACTAACCATAACCATCACATCATAGTCTTTTGCATGGGGGCAGTTGGAGCTGGAGGCTTGCTGCTCAGCAACACAGTGAGACAGGCTTTGAATAAAAGACAGGATAGAGATTTTTCTCCCTACATAGCCCACCTGTGCTCATTCTTTTTGTGGCTACATTCCACTTCTTCCAGTGGGCAGATAATAAACCATGATGTTGATTCTTCTGGGTTAATTTTTGCATTTTTAGTTCCCTTACGATCCTAAAAGGGAAAATGGAGTGAGTGGTCAGGTGGGGTTATGGCAGTACAAGGCCCCTGACCCTGGCATAGTCAATTCCAGTTTAAACATTCCATCCTCTTTCCATTACACTCGGGGGTGATTTAAAGTAGGACTTGGGCACACAGGAGGAGTTGGGAAATGCAGTAATGGCCAAATGCCATTTGGGTGATATTTTTAGTTACCTAAATAAACCGTGTTTCCACAGTCGCTGCAGAGCTTATGGTTTGTGTGCAGTAAATAAAATGATGGAATGCCATGAGGGAGCCTGGCCAGATGACTCCATTTGTGCACATTCTGTTCCAGGCTTGGTAGGGTGCATTGAAGACAGCTTCTGTGACATCATCCTTGTTCTGATCACTTGGTCCCAGTCTTTCCATTTGCTAGCAGGGAGCAGCAGACACTTACCGGGCTGGTAACTACCAGGAGAAACAGAGGTCTGAGAAACTGGATGAGTTCTGGAACTGTCACACAGAGCAGAGCTGAAGTGAGGCTTGCTCAGTGCTAAGTGCATAACACTGGATCTTTAGGGTCCTAGGTATATGGTGCTTTTAAAAGTTACTTAAAGCCAGGTGGTGGTGGCACACATACACGTTTAATCCCAGCACTTGGGAGGCAGAGCCAGGTGTATCTCTGTGAGTTCGAGGCCAGCCTGGGCTACAGAGTGAGTTCCAGGACAGGCTCCAAAGCTACACAGAGAAACCCTGTCTCAAAAGACCAAAAACAAAACACAAACTCCTTTTTGTTTCCCCCAGACAGGGTTTCTCTGTGTTTTGTTTTGGTGCCTGTCCTGGATCTCATTCTGTAGACCACACAAACTCCTTTTTAAAAAGATTTATTTATTTTAATTTTATGTTTATGAGTTGTTTGCCTGTAATACATATTTATGTGCATCTGTGTGTGCCTGATGCCCATGGAAATCAGAAGGTGGCATCAGATCTCCTGGAACTGGAGTTACAGGCAGTTGTGAACTGCTTGATGTGGGTGCTGGGAACCAAACCCGGGTCCTCTGCAAGAGCAGTCACCATTCTTAACCATTGAGACACATCTCCAGGACCAGTGTGTCCCTCAACTCTCGTTTTCAACTTAAAGACCAGTGGTTTCTTCATCCCTATCCACATCAATTTCTACACAAATACACAAATATAAAAATTAGAAGCTAGCCTCTGAATATGAGAGAGAACATGTGGGAGGTATTAGTCTTTCATTAACATAGTAATTTGCAGATCCATCCATTTTTCCCTGAAAATTTCATTGTTTTCGCTATGGCTGAAGAAATTCCGTGTTGTAAATATACTACATTTTCATTATTCATTTAGCCATTGGTTGACATTCAGGCTGGAGCTCCATTTCCTAGCTATTGTGAATAGAGCAGTGAATGAACATGAATGAACAAGTATGCCTGTTGTAGGAATGGCCAGGAGTAGAATAACTGGGATATATGGCACTTCTTTATCTAGCCTTTTGAGGAACTCACACTAGTGGCCGCACCAGTTCATATTCCCACCAACAGTGAACACTGTTTTCTCTTTCCCCACATTCTGCCAGGATATGGGAATTGGATTCAGGAGCATTTTGAGTTTTGTCAAGGCTTAGTTCCATAATTAAACAGTGGAAACAAAGAAACAATAGCTTTATCCATGCAATGAAAAACTGAAACAAATAGAGAACATTGGGGTCTGATGAAATAGCTTAGTGGGTATAGCACTTGCTGCCCAAAGCTCAAAGATTTGAGTTCAAATACCCAGAACTGACATAAAAGCCTGGCATGGCCATGCATGTTTATAACACCAGTGCTGGGCATGGAGACAGGTGGATTCTTGAGGCTTACTGGCCAGCCAGTCTAGCTGAATTAACAAGCTGACAGTTCACTGAGAAACCCTGTGAAATGGCTCAGTGGGGAAAGGGACTTGCGGTGAAGTCTGATGATCTGTGTCGGATCTCTGGAATCCACATGAAGGAAGAAGAGAATTGACCTTTGCAAGTTGTCTTCTACCTATACATGAGTGTTGTGGGGCTGGGGGAGAAGAAGAGAGGTGGGGAGAAGGGAGAGAGAGAGAGAAACAGTCACTATTTATAGCCCATCAGCAATCGGTTGCCTCTCAGCTTCAAAGCTAGCCTGATACCTTGATTACACGTTGGAAGGTTTCTCTGTTGCCCAGCGACGTGATGCTGAGCTTGGTGGTGGTACTGGGGAGGTTATGGTGGCATAGGCCTCTCTCCCTAGCAGGGCTGTGTTTTAACATCATGGATGGTTTTGCAGGGCTGCAGGCCCTCTTTCTTGCCTGCTGGGCTGCACTGTCCTGCAGGTGGCGCCCTTACGTCTTCCTTTTTTAAAAAATTATATTTGTGTTTTAATTTTACACATCAGCCATGGGTTCCCCTGTCCTCCCCCCTCCCGCCCCCACCCCACCTTTTCCCCCATCCCTCCCCTCCATTCCCATGTCCTCCAGGATCAAGACTCCCCTGGGGATTCATTTAAACCTGGTGGATTCAGTACAGGCAGCTCCAGTCCCCTCCTTCCAGGCTGAGCAAAGTGTCCCTGTGTAAGCC
The DNA here is from genome assembly GCF_903995425.1 of Onychomys torridus. Lineage (NCBI taxonomy): Eukaryota > Metazoa > Chordata > Mammalia > Rodentia > Cricetidae > Onychomys > Onychomys torridus. The sequence goes on along the minus strand of NC_050466.1, from coordinate 60,651,526 downwards.
CAAGGTTCCAAACAGCCAGCTCATGCACCAAGGACAGGTCCGGGTCCCACTGCCTGGGTGCCTCCCAAACAATTCAAGCTGTTCAATTATCTCACTTATCCAGAGGGCCTGATCCAGCTGGGGGCCCCACAGCCTTTGGTTCATAATTCATGTGCTTCCATTTGTTTGGCTATTTGTCCCTGTGCTTTTCCAATCTTGGTCTCAACAATTCACACTCTTACAGTCCCTCCTCTTTCTCAAGAATTGGACTCCTGGAGCTCCACCTGGGGCCTGGCTGAGGATCTCTGCATCCACCTCCATCAGTTATTGGATGAGGGTTCCAGCACGACTGTTAGGGTGTTTGGCCATCTGATCACCAGACTAGGTCAGATCAGGCTTTCTCTCAACCATTGCCAGCAGTCTACAGAGGATGTATCATTGTGGATTTCTGGGGACCTCCCCAGCACTCTGCTTATTCCTGTTCTCATGTGGTCTTCATTTATCATGGTCTGTTATTCCTCATTCTCCCTTTCTGTTCTTGATCTAGCTGGGATCTCCTGCTCCCCTAAGCTTTCTTTCCCTCAAATCTTGCCCTTCATTACTCCCACTGTCGTCCAGGGTGTTCATGTAGATCTCATCCATTTCTCTGTCATTGGGTGATCCCCGTATCTTTCCTAGGGTCCCGTTTTCTAGGTAGCCTCCCTGGAGTTGTGTAGCAGTCTAGTCATCTTTGTTTTACATATAGTATCCTCCTATGAGTGAGTACATACCGTGTTTGTCCTTCTGAGTCTGGATTACCTCACTCAGGATGATTTTTTTCTAGATCCATCCATTTGCCTGCAAACCTCATGATGTCATTGTTTTTCTCTGCTGAGTAGTACTCAATTCTAAAGAGTCCTAGCCAATGCCCCACAACCTTTACGTAAGTGCCTAAGGGAAGAAACTGGTAGGGAACTTTATTAGAGCCACAGGAACAGTTTTCTTCTCTCCAGCTGGGGTCTGCTGGCCTCCTATGGGACATTCTCTAGCTTGCACCCACGTTCGCCCCGCCTCTAAGGTTCTCAGCACAGGGACCTGGAGTTGGTAAATTCTGCACCTCCTCCCATGAAGGCTGGATCTTACCTACTGGAGCCAAATTGGCTTCTTTCTCAGCTATTATCCCTCCACCCAACCAACCTCCCTCCTTCCCTCCCTCCCTCCCTCCCTCCCTCCCTCCCTCCCTCCCTCCCTCCCTCCTGCCCTCCCTTCTTTAAATCTGAGGTAGAGTTCATAGACCTGAAAGAACATCTAGCCTTTCAAAATTTATTATTCGGTGTTTGTCAGTATATTCACAAAAGTTGTGCAGCTATCGTTACTAAGTAATTCAGAAAAAGTTCATTACTTCTTTCCCCAATAAACCTTGTATCCGTTAACAGTCATTCTCCTTTCTGTCTTTCCAGCTCTGGACAACCACTTTTTTATTTTCCTAGGCTTGTTTTTTTCTGAATAGTTTATAATAATGGAGAGTCATATTGTATGGAATACTGCATTTTGTTTATCTATTGCCCAGTTGATAGATATTTGGGTTCTTCTTGTTTTTTAGTTACCGAGAACAATGCTATGAACAGTGACATGTGTTTGTGAGCACATATGTTTTCATTTCTCTTGACTATATCACTAGAAATGGAATTGCGAGGTCATACATGTGAATCTCTTTAGGAAAGCCTATATTGGCTACTCTACAAATGATGGACTAACTAAAGTAACAGGAACTTCCAAGATTGTGGAGAGTTGGAATGTTACCGAAGGAGACAAAATTATCCTAGGCTAGCTTTAGCCTTCGTAATAGCCATTTATCAGTAACCTCTGTATCTGATCTAACATCCTCTTCACAGTCAGGTAAAGCCTTTGAATGTAGTAGCTTAGCTTCCAAAAAACCCCAAACCAAACATGTTATCAAATAGCTCTGAGACCTATAGTTCAGAGTTCCTTTCTTCACTGTACAACACTGACTTGTGCCTACTAATTTGTTTAACAAAATAATTCATTTATGGCTTTCTTTTGTTCCTTTTCTACCATGGGGCACATCATTCATGATAACTTGAATCCTTGTCTCTGACTGGAGTCATGTTTTGCACTTACACGTTGTAACTATTTTAACTGCGTGGATGATTGATCCCAAGCTAGGTATTACTCACTTCTGTAATCCCAGCACTTGGGTGGCTGGGGTAGGAGGATCACTGCAAGTCTGAGGCCAGCTTGAGCTGTACAATAAGTTCTAGGTCTTCCCGAGTTACAGTATGGGACCGTGTCACAAACAAGCATACATATACACATAAAAATCATCCCCTAAGAAGATTGATCCCTGCCTTATATTAATATTTATTTGATGTGTTTGAGTGTTTGCCTGCATGTATGTATGTATGTGTACCACATATGTTCCTGGTGCACAGGAAGGCAAGAAGAGGTCAATATGTTTCCTGGAACTGGAGTTACAGGCAGTTGTGAGCATCGTCCCCATATTGGTTCTGAGAACCAAATCCATGTCCCTTGGGAGAGCAGTAAGCGTGAACTGCAGGGCCATCTCTCCAGCCCCTCCCAGTTTTATTTTAATTAGCAAGCAGTCTTGCTTCATTTGCAATGTAATCTGAAGCATTGTTATGAAGCATGGGGTTTCTGGGGGCAGGTGTGTGTGTGTGTGTGTGTGTGTGTGTGTGTGTGTGTGTGTGTGTGTGAGATGCGAATCCAGCAGATGGGAGTCAGATTCTCAGTTTTACTGTGTTTACCTTACCTGGCTGCTGGGCTGAGCTCCAATCCCAGTTCCATCACTGGTAGCTGTGTTGTGGAGAGAACAGAGCACGGTTGTTGGTGCAGAGGGACGGAGTCAGAACGAAGAAGTTTTCTCTGACTTGCTGTACTAAACTTTGTGATGTGACACACAGAACTATTATCATTTGGCTAGTTAAATATTCTGGCTAAGGCCTGGTGAGATGGCTTAGTTGGTAAGGGTATTTATTGCCAATACTCACGACCTGAGCTCAGTCACCCGACCCACTTATAGGAAGGAGAGAATTGACTTCAAGATTCCTTCAAGTTGTCCTCTGACTTCCACACTCCAGGTGGCATTCCTGCATCCCCATCCCCACTCAAATAAATAAATGTAATACAAAAGTCTTCTGGCTGAGAGAAAAATAATATCACAGACTCATCATGGACGGATTGTTTTCAAAGGCATTTGAATACAGGAAATACCCACTAGACACTCTAGTACATCTCTAGCCATTTGTGATTGATGGAAGTGGGTTTCTAGAAATCTAGAAATGATGTCATCTATCACAAGTTGAGGGACCAGGGAACAAAGTCAGACACTGCTAAGTAATGAGATGGGCAGTTCTGCCAAGGGAAAGCTGACAGGCGCTTTCTCAGCTATTCTAACACCACATTCGTGCTGGTGAGTGTTTTGAGTATTTGTGATTCTGAGGTAATCCATACGAGTTCTTCTCCCTTTTTGTCAAACCATAAGTCAATTCATTTTGTGTGTGTTAGGTCAAGGTGTATTCTATTCACTCATTGTTTGTGATTCCAATCAAGCTAGTATTACATTTGAGGCTAGCTCTGAACATCACTTAGTCTTTAAGTTCGCAGCAATTTCTTCTGCTCAATTAAAGGGCTTTCTAAATGATGAGAGCGTTCCATACAGTAAATGCATTAAATGTTTTCTCGGATTTTACTATTCCAGTTAATGATTTTGTTTTCTTCACAGGGTTATTGACTGAAATGAGGGTGATTTTCACGTGTGGGGCATGATTACACACACTTAGTATCCAAGGGCTTCTGGCAGCCTCCCTGAGTGCTGTCCTCTGAACTTGCTAGCTATCACAATGGGAGCAAACCTGTGACTGAAGGCCTCTGTGCTCTGATGCAGTTCCTCTGGCTATGGACATTTCTAGGCCTTAACAATATACGGTGGAAAAACTAATCCCACAGAAAGCATGCACAAACTGTTCACAAGACCGAGAGAAAATAACACTTCTAATAGTAATTCACCTGGGACAGAGATGCATGCATACAAAGGACATAAAATCATAAATCATTACTACTCATGCTATGTGTCATGGTGGACTTCTGTCCCACAGCATACCATACTGAATGAGTGCAGAAATTCAGATTACTATTCAGTAAGGGAAGAATCTAAGGGCAGGCAGGCAGGCAGGCAGGAGTGGACATTCTTACAGATAACTTTCTATAGGTTCAGACTGATTTTTAGGGCTCATTTTCCATGGGTCAATGGTCAGAAGCTATAGAAACGCCTGCAGAATGAAATCCTCATGATTTGAAGTAGAGAAAAATCTGCAGTATCTGCCTCCCAAATGCACATACTGAATGGACATTACATGCCAAAGGTTTCATGTTTGTATTATAATCTCAGGCTTCTCTCTGTGTGTGTTCCTGCATACACATGCATGTATGGAGATGGATAGTGTACTTTTTAAAAGAGGATTTTATTTGATTTTAAAGTGTGTGTGTGTGTGTGTGTGTGTGTGTGTGTGTGTGTGTGTGTGTGCATGTCAGTGCAGGTACCCCCAGAGTCTAGAAGAGGCTGTCAGATCCTTTGGAGTTGGAGTTAGAGGTGACTGTGAGCCACTCAACTTGGGCTCAAATTCAAATTCAAGAGCAATGCCTGCTTTTAACAGCTGCACCATCTCTCCAGCTTCAGGGTGTTGGACATCTTCCTGAATCACTCTAAGCCTTGTGTTTTTGAGATAGTTTCTTGATGAACCTAGAACTAACTGATTTGGCAAGGCTGTCTGGCCATCCAGCTCCAGGGATCTGCTCATCTCTGTCCTCTATCACCAGCACTGGGGTTACAAAGGTGCACCACTGCACCTGGCCTTTATGTGGGTGCCCAGGAGAGATCTGAACTCAGGCTTTCATGATTCCACAGCACTCACTTAACCACTGAGTCATCTCCTCAACCCCTCAGATTTTAATAAAGAGTGGAGAAGGAAGCTTAGTCACATGTGCTACATGAAATGCTCAATAGGAAGCTAACATCCGAAACCATACTCATCCTGCCAATGATCACATGTACATGATCATTCTTGAACGCTGTTGTAGGCAACCTTAAAGGGTTTTCTACTGTGTGCATTCTTGTCAGCACCATGGGAAATGATACAGCGCAAGCTGCCAGGCTTTCATAGGTAATCCTGGGAAGTGGGAGAGGGCCTGGCTGGAAGAACAGTAGGTGGTCAAAAGCATAGACTGTGGAAGCATACAGTGGTGCTTTGAGTTGTCTAAAGTTGGTGAAGGTGGTGTTGATACTAAGTCAGAGGTGAAGAGCCTTTTCTCTGCAATGCTAGAGAGCCAGTACTTCAGGCTCTGAGGAGCCACATGGTCTCTACCATGCTACTTTCAGCTACTGTCAAGCACATAAGAAACCACAGATACTCTGTGTGTAAATAAACATGGCTCTCTGCCAATGTAACTTGACTTCAAAAATGGGAGACTGGGGATGTGGTTGTTGGTGAGTGCTTGCTCAGCATATGTAAAATCCAGGGGGTCCATTTCTCTTAATTAGGGTTACTATTGCTGTGAAGGACCATCATGGCCCAAGAAACTCCGGGAGGGAAGGATTTCTTAGATTTATGCTTCTTCATCACTGTTCATCATTGAAAGAAGTCAGGACAGGAACTTAAGCAGGGCAGGATCCTGGAGGCAGGAGCTGATGCAGAAGCCATGGAGGGGCTTCCTTGCTGGCTTGCTCAGACTGCTTTCATATAAAACCAGGACCACCAGCTAAGGGGTGGCACCACCCCCAGTGGGCCGAGCCCTCCCCCATCAATCACTAACTAAGAAAGTGTCCTAGAGGCTTCCCTACAGGCTGATCTTATGAAGCATTTTCTTAACTGAGGCTCCCTCCTCTCAGATGACTCTAGCTTGTGTCAAGTTGACAGAAAACTAGCCAGTACAACTGACCCCTTGTCAACTTGACACACATATAGGGTTGATTAAATCAGGTATGGTGGTGCACTCCTCTAATCCCAGCATGTAGGGTACAGAGGCAGGAGGATCAGAAGTTTGAGGTCATCCTCCCTTACATAGAGCGTTAAAGGCCAGTCTGAGATATACGAGATCCTTTTTCAAAAACAAACAGCCAGTGTGGTGGTGCATGCCTTTAATCCCAGCACATAGGAGGCAGAGGCAGGCTGACTGCTGTGTGTTGGAGGCCAGTCACAGTGACATAGTGGGACAATGTCTCTAAATAAATAAATAAATAAGGAGGGCAGATACAATATTCTGGAATAGGTTTAAAAGAAAAAAATATCCCAGGTCCTTAAAAAGGGTATATGTGCTGTTCTCCAAGAGTTTGCATGAATTTGTGCTCAACCTTGTCTACACATTCCAATCACCTGTAGTCAACACTAAGCAGCCTGGTGATGCTCAGCCTATATCGAAGAATGGTCCAATTAGAGTGTTTAGGGTGGGTCCCCAGGAGTCCATCATCTTTATTACAGTATTGATATGTGACTCCAATGTGAAGCCAAGGTTAAGAAACTATGCATGAAGTCACAAGACGTAGCCAGGTTAGTCTCATTTCTTTTCTCTGCAAAGCCTGAAATAGAGACTCCCTGGCAATTTAGATAAAAGGTTTCCCGATCTCTGAGTTAGAACCAATATCAGATTCATCTACCTGTGGCTTGGAAAATTCATGGCCTTTCTCTTTTGAAAAATCAAGGCAGCATTATGCATGTGTTTGCTGTCTTTAAAGTTCAAAACTTTTCATTCGGTATCTCTCTCACTCCCTCTTTAAACCCCACCCTTCTCTTTTTGGATAGGGTAGCCAAGCAACCAATCCACACCTTTTAGAATAATTTTTAAAAGAGTCTACTTGACTGGATTAAAGTTTACCTAGAAACCCAGAAAAGTGTGATTTTGAATATGTCTATGAAAGTATTTCCATAGAATATAGCATGTGAGTCAGACTCACCCAGGTGAAAAAACAAAATAAAACAAAACATGTCCTGAACATGGGCAGGTATGGTAAAGATTCATACTTATAGTTAACTTGAGATCTAGATTCATGTGGGAGACAGATCTCTGGACATGACCATGACAGATTTTCTAGATTAGGTTAGTCTCCAGACAAGTCTATGAAGGATTATCTACATTAGATTAACTGAGGTAGGATGACCTACCTGAACTGTGGGTGGCATCATTCCACACACTAGGATCCTAGACTGCATAAGAGAAAGTGATCTGAGTGCTAGTGTCCATTACTCTCTGCTCCTTGACTGCAGATACTTAAAGCTCCTGCCTCCTTGCCTTCCTTGTTACAGTGGAATGGATCCTCAAGCCCTTTCTCTCCCAGGTTGCTTTTGTCATGGCATTTATCATGAGAGAAGTAACTAATACAAGTCCCAATCAGTTGGCTGGGCTCTGGGGATCATATACACAGAAGATAAGTTGACATCTTAGAGCTGGGACACACTAGTCTCCTCTCTTGGCCACCAGAACATCAGGCTTGCCATCTTTTGGATACTAGGATTTAACATTAACATTAATATTAATTTTTCTTGTGATTGTTAGGCTTTCAGCCTCAAACCCATTGCTGCATCATTAGCTTCCATGGTTTTGAGGTGTTCTGACTTAGATGGACAATGCTCCTGACATGCTGGGATCTCTTTGGCCTATAGGCAACTTATTGTGGGATTTCTCAGTTACCATGATTGTATGAGCCAATTTCCTTAATAAATCCTCTCTCATATATCTACATGCACATCCCGTTGGTTCTGTCTCTAGAGAAGCCTGATAATCAGAATTTCTGAGAGCCCTCAGAACAGACTTCACATCTGGCTTGGTGGATTAATTAGAATAATGTAGATGGAAGACAGAGCTAGTCTTTGTTGAGTGGAGTAAATATTTTCCCTATAAGTCTCTGAGAGTTCCATCTTTCTGCAGTGTGATTGCAGATCATCCATCTCATGAATCACTAGAGGCTAGTTCAAATGCTACAATGCTTGCCTAGCATGCACAAGGCCCATGGCTCCATCCTTAACAACAAATAAAACACCACAAAACATTGTGGTGGCCCACAAATGTAATCTCATCATGTAGGCAAATTCATGGTCATACTCAACTATTTAGTGAATTTGAGACCTTGTCTAAAAAATAGCTAAATAAACCAGAAATGTCAAACTTGATGTTTTGGGTAGTATAAATTGTCAACTTGACAGGATCTAGAATCTCCTGGGAGGTGGACTTTTAGACATGCCTGTGGAGGGTTATCATGATTACCTTAATTCAAGTGGGAAGATCTGTCCACTGTGGGCAGGACCATTCCTTAGGCAGGGGCTCCTGGACTGGATATATGGAGAAAGGAAACTGAGCAGCAGCAAGCATGAATTCATTCCTCTCTGTTAGTGATTTAGATATGATGTGACAGTTGCTTCCAGCTCCTGCCACCTGGAATTCTCTGCCATGATGGACTGCAACCTGAACTGTGAGCCAGAATAATTTTTCTCTTAAGCTGCCTTTGCTGATGTGCTATGTCACAGCAATGAGAACAGAAACCAAATGCCATGTCCAGTGAGTCTGGGACTTGCCATGACTGGCGGTGGCAAGGGAATGAAGAAAGAACAGACACACATACTGAGAAGCCAGGGTCAGGTGGGCAATGTGCACTCTGATGGAGTGACACCAACTGTACAAGCCAGAACCTTAGCTTGTTTATTATGTACAGCATAGGGGAAAGGAGTAGCTAGTCTCAGGTTTTAGCCATCCTCAATGAGCAAGCTGCAGTTGTTAGGTTTTGAATGCACTGGTTAATTATTTGAAAACACACGTACTTGCACACACTGTCAACATTCGTATATCGACCATAAGAAGGCTTTGCCATGCTTCTGAGCCTCACTCCAGAGGGAAGGATTTACAGTTCCAATGGGTCTCAGGCATTGGATCCTTGACATGTTTGTACACATGTTGACAATACACATTCACCCAGGACCTTATCCACTCTGTACACTCTCACTCAAGTCTTCTTCAGAGTCCCCCAAACTTCGAGTTGGAAGACATATTAGGTACTTGAAATGTGTTGGTGGGGAACACTAGTGGACTTCACAGTGTAGAGACTTATTTCCGTGTATTTAATGATGAAAACAGTGGAATGGGCTACTTTAGAGGGCATTAGTTGCAGGCTAGACAACTTACTTGAGGTTATTATGGGCTATGAAACATCTCCAATCTCAAGATTCCCTGAGATTGGGAAAACACCTTCCTTCTTGTGCTGGTTAACATTGATTGATGGGATTTCGAATCAGATAGAAATCTGTGGGTGTGTTTGAGGGCACTTCTGGGGAGGGCTAACTGAAGTGGAAAGACCCACCATGATTGTGGGCAGCATTCATTTCCTGCACTGTGGTCCCAGGCTGAGTAAAAAGGAGAAAGCTAGGGAGTAGTAGCCTTCATCTCTTTACTTCCTGACTGCATATGCACTGTGACCAGCTACTTCCCACTCCTGCTCCCATGACTTCCTGCCATGAGGGACTGTACTCTCAAATTGTGAATCAAGAGCTTCTTCCACAGCTGTGTACAATCATATTTCTTGCTGTTCTTGATTGGTTCCAAGACTCCACCACTTGGATGCTTATACAAATGGTCTTTGCTTTGTTTTGTTTTTGAGGCAGGGTTATACGTAAGCCCAGGCTGGCCTCCAACTCACTGTGTAGGTAAGAGTGGCCTTGAGCTCCTGTTCCTTCTGCTTCTACTTTCCGAGTGTTAGGGTTACAAGAATCTGTGACTACACCAGTTTGTGAGGTGCTGGGGATTCAACCTAGGGCTTCCTGCATGCAAGGCGAGTACTCTACCAATTGAGCTACATCCCTGGCCCTCCACCCACATATCCTCTTATATGCTTTAAATTATCTCTAGATTGTCAGTACTACCTAACACAGTATAAATGATATATAAGCAGTTTTATGGGATTGTTCAGGGCTAATGGCAAGGAAAAAGTCTACATTTTTCAGTACAGATGAAATTTACAACATCTTTTCAGTCTGAGGTTTGTTGAATCTGTGCATGCAAAACCTACAGATAGAGGGCTGACTGTATGCATACATGCATGTGTGTATGTATAGGTATACATATATTAAAACAACATTTGCTCCTTGGTAAACAAGAGTATGAACATCCTAAGAGAGTGGAGGGTGACAAAGTAACCTCACAAAGAGCAGCCTCCTATTTCAAACACATAGTGTTTATCCCCTAAGGAGAGCAGACTGGGGGAAGAGTTAGCTGGAAATTGCAGGGGAGAGAACCAGGGATGACGTGTTAGTTAGGTCCTTCTCCAGGATGGACCTGGAGCCAAGGACTAAGGGATAGAAATATGATATTGAATGTGCCTGGACTCCCATGTTTTAAGGACAAGGAGAGCCAGAGTTTTGTTTTTCCTCTCCTAGACACGAATCTCAGTAGGTTTGCTTATAATTATTTTCTTTAAAACATCTATCTGCTTGCCTGCCTACCTACCTACTACCTACCTACCTACTACCCACCTACTTATCTATCTATCTGTCTATCTATCTATCTATCTATCTATCTATCTATCTATCTATCTATCTATGGTCTATATACACATTTAGAGTTCAGAAGACAATACTCAGAGTCAATTCAATTTACTTCTTCCACCACGAGGGTTTTTGGGACCAAAATCAGGTCATCAGGCTTGGTATCAGGCACCTTGACCCACTGGGACATCTCACCAGCCCCCAGTTACTCTTTGTTTTTGTTGCATGGGAGATAGTATAACTTGTGTAGTACTTGTCATTTTATGGGTTCATAGCCCTCAAAAATGCAAAGGCTCTGCTGTACTTTGTGAACCAAATTGAAGTTTTACAAACGTGTGGATAATGCAATAATTGTTTCAATGTTGTAAAAGAGTTTCTGTGACAGAATTTAAATACCTCATTATCTCAAGATTGCTGTTGTTTCTGACATATGAGAGCACAGATATCTTTGACCTCTCACCTAGTATCACTTTGAGCAGAGGCAAGCTTGAGAAAGAGTTTCACTTTTACCTTGTAGGGCTGGGTGTTGGTCCATTGATCATTGTTCACAATCTCTCTGAAAATACAGACAGGGAGCTTGGCCCCAGAGTCAAAGCCAGGAGTGGATGGTATATAAAAATCAATGTTGAGACATGATCGTTCAGCAAAGTCTTTTCCGTTTTCAACATCAATTGAGAAGTAATTTAATAATGGTTTCAATTAGATTAGAAGACAACAGGGCTTCCCTGAAGAATTACAAATCATATAGATTTTTCTTTTTTTCTAGAAGCAAGATAGTGTTGTTGCAAAGTTTAGCCAATTTTCCCTTGCTGCTGTGTAATTCTTTTGATATCAGAACGGTTCTGTGTGTTTATCTCATGTAGAAACATGGCTGCTTCCTCATGGGTAAAGTACGTCTGGCTCTCACTCTGGTGCCTGACTTCTTGTGGACATGGATGTCTGAATCTTAGCCATGTTCCCCTCTGTGTGGAGCCCATAATTCTCTGAAGCCAGCATCCTTTCTTGCTCTTATAAGCTGTCCCAGGTACTGGGGTGCTCTGCTTGTGGGAATGAAAACTAGTCCATCCACTGTGGAAATCAGAAACTGACAATTGGGTTAGGGAGATAGCTTAGCAGTCAAGTGTGATCCTTGTTCTTCCAGAGGACTTGAGTTCTGTTCCTAGCACCCACTCCAGGTGTGTCACAACCACCTATAACTCTAGCGTTAAGGGATCCAATGCATTCTTGGGCCTCTGCAGGCACACACACACACACACACACACACACACACACACACACACACACACGGCATATACACATACATACAGACATAGGAACAAATAAAAATAACTCTACAAACAAGTTCTAACAAAATAGCTACAGCATAGCCCAACTATGTCACCCCTGGGCATTTACCAAAAGGACTCTAAGTCAACATATCACAGAGATACTTGCACATCAATGTTTACTGTTAACAAATAACTCTTCTCTATGCTGTGGATATGTGTTACTCTGACTGGTTTGTTAAAAAGCTGAATGGCCATTAGCTAGGCAGGATTTCTAGGCCGAGAGGATGATGGGAAGAAGAGGGAGATGCCAGGAGATACAGAGCAAACAGGGTTGGCACTATGGAGATGAGGTAATAAAGCCATGAGCCAGAAACTGAAATAAGGGAAATGGGTTAATTAAAGTTATAAGAGATGGTTAGAAAAAAGCCTAAGATATCAGCTGAGCTTTCATAATTAATAATAAGTCTCCATGTCATTATTGGGAAGTCAATGGTTCCAACATAAAAGTCCAACTACAGTTTACAGTAGCACGAGTCACAAAAACTGAGACAACCAACCTAGGTGTTCAACAGTAGAGGAAGGGATAAAGTAATGTAGCCTATAGTCTCAATAGAATTAAAAAAAACCCAGTTTATGTGTGTAAGTGTTTTGCTTGCATGTGTGTCTGTGCAGCACTTTCATGCTTGGTGCCCATGGAGGCCAGAAAAGGGTGATAGATTCCCTGAAACTGGAGTTACAGATGGTTGTGAGCTGCCATGTGGATGCTGGGAATAGAACCTGGGTCCTCTGGAAGCACACCCAGTGCTCTTAACTGTTGAATCATCTCTCCAGTCTCCACAATGGAATTATTCTCAGGTACACAAAGGATGAACTTACTTTGTTAGTTGGGAAAATGGATGTAACTGGAGATATAGCAAGCAAATTAAATGGATCGCAGAAAGACAAATATGGCATGTTTTTCTCCTTTGTGCTTCCTACATTTTGTGTTAAATTGTGTATACATATGTGACATGAACATAGAAGTAAAATTGTGTAGGGGAACAAAAGGGACTAAAGGGTGGGGTGGGGGATATGTATTTGTATGAAACTTAAAAAATGAATATTTTTTTTAAAAGAAAGAACTGGTGTTACATGGCTTAGCCTACTCATGTCCCTTTCTACAGAGACAGAAGAAGCCACCTATTTAACACAGTGGTTCTCCTCTTTAGTCACACTTTTGAACCTGATAGCTGATGGCCGTGTCCACCCCCAGAGGCCTGAAGGGTGGGAACATTAGGGATTCTGATGTGCAGTCAAGATTAAAAATACCATGTTAGCAGTTTTAGTCTTGGTCTCAGTCCTCTGGCTATAGCAGGTATTAGAATAAGTTTTTAGAAATCTCTCTGAGAGATTAGTGGCCACATGCCACTCACATAAAACAGAGAGGTCAGAGCTGATGCGTCTTTGCTTTTAACATACTTGATTCAGTTAACAGAGATATGGCCCCTGGGGTTACAAGAGCAGGAAACAGGGCTGGGTCCCAAGGAAAGGAGTGGAGGAGGCTGGCAGTGCAGGAGCTGACATCCGAGAAGGGTCTACCCCTCAAGAGCCATCTAGAGCCAGGGTCTGCAGTCAGACCTGGCCCACTGCCTTTTTTTTGTAAGGCCCTCAAGCTACAAGGATTTTTCCTTTGTTGTTGTTGTTGTTGTTAATGGTTGGAAGAAAAATGATTCTTTGACCAGTGAAAAATTTACAAAATTTAAATGTGTGTGAATAAAAATGAGTCAGAACACACACACACACACACACACACACACACACACAAAAAAAAAAAAAAAAAAAAAAAGAAAGAAATCTCTCTGCCAGGTGATGTGCACACCTTTAATCCCAGCACTCGGGAGGCAGAGCCAGGTGGATCTCTGTGAGTTCGAGGCCAGCCTGGGCTACAGAGAGAGTTCCAGGAAAGGTGCAAAGCTACACAGAGAAACCCTGTCTCGAAAAACCACACACACACACAGAAAATCTCTCATGATGGCAAGTATGTGATTAGATTGGATCAGGCTTAGGAACATTTAACTGGCAGTTATAATACTCCAACCATGGGCACAAATTCCCCTGATGGAGGGTTAGAATCCTTTTCATTATATATTAGTACTTACATATTAATATTAATCCCTTGCTTGTTAGCCTACGTGAAGCTTTGAAAAACATTAATATATACCCTTGTATTTTGTCTAGAGATTTGGAGGCTGTACTGAATTGGTACACAGGTGAGCAGACCATGGTCACACAATGTGGAGTAGTGTAAGGAAGGAATGAGACAGGCTGCCTCATCCTCCCAAATCCTGCAAAAAATGTTAGTAGGAGAACTACTGAGACAACGACTGTAAATTACCTTGTTTGTTATAAATGAGCAATTTCCTTCAATTTTTCAAATCCTGCTGGCAGAGAGGAACCAGTCAATGTTTTTGAATAGAGGTACAATATAAGAAAAACTGGTTAAATTTAACTTCCATAATAATGTTACGAAGAAAATTGGGATCTTCTCTCCCAGAGTTCTTGGTCTTGTTTATAAAAGAATTTTTTTTTAAAGGATGGACTCACAAGAAAGCTTGAAGGCAGTCCTAGAGTTTAAAAGAAAAGCCCCAGAACAGGCGAGCTGCAAATCCCAGTAGGTGTTTAGAGGAGGAAGCTAGAGAAGAGGAAGAGGGAAAGCTGTATTTTTTGAATAAGGCGTGGAAGTGTAGTGAGCAGGCAGCCACATAGCAAAAAGTAAAAAGCACACAGCCACAGTAAGACAGTCAAGAAGCTCCAAGTACCAGAAAAAGCATGCTTAGGCTCTGTCCAACACGAGAGAGAGACAGAAGAAAAGGAAAAGTTACATTTTTCTGATGGCAGGTTGACCTAACAGAGCCTCATCATGGCTTTACAGCAGCTACACAGAGAGCAGGGTTTCTGTGAAGGAAAAAGACATAGTTTCATTCACCTCTCTAGCTTGGTTTAAGGTGAATCAGCCTTCCAGAGGGATGGTATCTTTGTCAGGTGATTGGAGAGGCACAGCTGGATGGATTCACCCCCAAGAGAGGAGACAATGACTTGTCACCACCCAGAGGTAGATTCCTTTTTTTTTTTTTAAATCAGAATGAAATGGCTTTCTCTTAATGGGCTTCAACAGAGCCCTGACCAAGATTGTTATAACAACAATATATTGTACAGATGGCAGAAGAGGGAGAACCCCAAGAAAGCAGCATAACAATACAACCTGTATTTTCAAATGGGAAAGTACCACCGTGGGCTGAACATCAGAAGGTTTCGTGGGTGACAGATAAATTGACTTGAGCCTCTGAACCGACAGTTGGGGAGCCTGCTGGGGAGCCTGCATGGGACTGAAGTAGGCCCTCTGAATGTGGTTAACAGTTGTGTGGCATGGTGTGTTTGTGGGACCCCTAGCAGTGGGATCAGGATCTATCCCTAGTACATGAGCTGGCTTTTTGGAGCCCATTTCCTATAGTGGGATGCCTTGCTTAGCTTTGATGCAGTGAGGTGGGGCTTGGTCCTGCCTCAACTTGGTATGCCAGACTTCATTGACTCCCATGGGAGGCCTTACCCTCTCTGAGGAGTGGATGTGGGGTAGAGGTGGGGGTGAGGTGTTGGGGGAGCAGGAGAAGGGGAGGAAGGGGGAACTTTGGTTGATATGTAAAATGAAAAAAATTAAAATAAAAAAGAAATTGACTTGAACCCTAAAAGATGCAAAGGGTACTTTAAAGAGTAAGATTCATTCTAAGGTGGGAGACATTTTCAATTACTAGCCAGTTACATTAAAAGAAAAAAGCCTACAAAAACCAAAACAAACAGCAAAACCCTAAAAACATAATACCTTATTTAACACCTTATTTCAGGATAGTTTGGGTACTGCTCTTCTCTAGGCTCTCTCTATTCACTTTCATGGATTGTTAATTGTCAATTTTACCATCTTCCATTGTGTAAAATTCACACTCTATTCCTGGTGTTAAGTACATTGTATATCACTGCAGTTTCTAAAATGTTTGAACATGTCTCAGGTGGATTCCCAGATCCACACACTACTACCCAGCCCACTCATACCTGCTTTCCTGAATCCTTCCCTCCTTTTCTTCTGTGGACAATATTAACCCTGTCCCTCTTCCTCCAGACTTGTATATTTGTATCCAACAGTTAGGCAGGGAAGAGTTGTTTTGTATGGATAGGAGAGTTTAGGGGCACCTTGCCTTTCCTTCCCAGCCCTACTCAACACCTGCTGTGGTGGAGACAATAGAACAGTTTGATAAAAGTGGGTTTTGTGGTGCTACTTAAGTAGAACATACACTCCCCGACTTCTCGAATGTAGTGGCCTCACTAGCACAAACTGGAGAAAGAAGTCAGGACTGAACTAAATAAGATCTTCCACTTAAATATGGTAGGTGCAGCATCTTGAGCCAGAGGAAAAAGATGAGCTGGGGAATCGTGGGGCTGAAAGAAAAGATTCCAGGAGAAATACTTAGAGGAAATCTTTGGAGAAGAAAGGGTTTCTTTGGATTACAATTCTAGGTTATCCATTACTGCAGGAAAGTCAAGGAAGAACTTAAGCCACATCCACAGTTAAGAACAGAGAGAAAATAAACACAGGGATCCTCACTTCCTTGCTTTTAGCTAGCTTCCTCCTCTCTTATACTCTTCAGGGCTCCCTGCCTAGGGAATGGCGCCACCCACAATGGTCTGGGTCTTCCTATATCAATTTACAATGCCCCAGCAGCCATGTCCATAGGACAACTTGACTGAGACAATGCCTCACAACGATTCTCTTTCCAGGTGATTCTAATCTTTATCAAGTGGATAGTTACAACTAACCAGCACAGGATCCAACAAGGACTTTTATATGTTCCTGGTAAAGTGTTCTTCCAGTCAGCCACACTCCTTGTGCCTTAAAGGGATTCTTTCTGGTGTTTGGAAAGATTGCTCAGTTCTGCTTATGGTGAAAGGAGACAGGCTACCACTGGCGAGAGTAGACTCAGGATTTTCTTGTACTTCTGCTTCCTCTTGGCCTAGCGTGGTGAGACACAGGTCCGATTTCAATAAACACTTTTGATGCAAGTGCAGTTTTAGTTTTACAACTTTGTTGGCTGGGTAGGGGGTGGATCGGGGTGAGTGGGGGTAGGTGGGGGTGGGTGGGGGTGGCTCTCCCATTTCATCTTTGTGTTTCAGTTGAGAGAACTGGAAGTCTTAAGTATCATACTGCTGTTTCCTAGATTCTTGTACCTGGTAGAGGAGAAAGGGTATTTATGCCAGGCACTGTCTTCTACACTGTAATTTAAAAATAATTTGTTATAATTGAAAACACAAGGAAACTGGGTCCACAACATGAAGGACTGGGGATATACTCCTGGCTCTAGCTTGGATTGCTTCAAATCCCAAAGAGCTGGGCGAGTATAGGGATAGCAGAGTAACCTGGAGCACCTCTTTTTGATCACCCCTCTTCCTAGTAGGACAACATCCAGTACCTGCCCTCATGTGGATTGTTTGGACCTAGACACTTCCTTCTAAAGGACAGACAAGCAAGGCCAGCTTGAGACAGAATTTGGTGCAGTTGCCCTTGTAACCACCTGTCAAGGGAAAATTATTCACTGTCTCATGTATATGCATGACTGGGCATAAATGTGCTTAAAATTATGGGATTATGGCCCACTCACACATATATTGTCCAAAGTTATGTAATAGCTCATCTGTCAACCAGGGTAAGGATCCACCCCATCCTTGTCCTTGGGGATTGACTCCTCCCTCCACCTAAACTCATAAAAAGAATGTGGAAAAAATGCAGGGCTCTTCAGCCATGTGCTTGCTTGCTCCCACACCGTGAAATATATTCTATTATTTGCTCTCGCTTTTAGTAAACCTATACTTAAAAGTTTTAAATATATGTTTATTCATTGTGTGTTTGTGCATACCCACTAAGTTGTGAGTGTGGAGGTCAGAGAACAAATTGTGAGAGTCAGTTATTGATTTCCACCTCGTTGCTATAAACCTATGCTTTCCACACTCTTGCACATCTTATCCAGTTTGCTGTCTGAGACACAAAGAACATGGACACTGCATCATGGGACACCCTCAGAGCCCCTTCAGTAGCATGGGAACAGGCCTTATCAGGAAAACAACCAGAGCAGAAGGCCTTGGGCTCCACATCCCAATTTGAGCCAGACAGAAAAGCCTGAAGGATGTAGAGGGGTCTATACCTTTCCCCTGAGCTTAGCTGATTCACCTGTGACCCCCAGGGACTCAGAAGTCTAGTGACAGACAGGAGGGAAACAGGGGGGAAAAGAGAGAAGGTGGAAGTGGAGGGCTGGGAGTGGACAGTGTTCAGAAGGGTGCAAAGAACAGCAGGAGCCCGGGCCTTCTCACCCCTCCCAGCCTTATTGTGACCGAGGAAGTGTGATGGGGAGGAGGACCTTCCCAGCTCAGGACAGAAAGTAGCATAAGGAAGGGACTAGGTAAGGTGTAAAGGCCTGGGTTAATAAAAAGCACCTTTCCTGTTGAGTTCTTTTGGAGAAAAATCTCAGAAGTAAATTTCCTGGGCAAATTTGAGTTTATCTTTCATGCTAGGGAAATGTCAGCCACTCTCCTCTAATTATCATTGCTAAAAGCTGTGGCAAGGGGAGAGCAAGTTAAAGCTTTCATTTCCTGTTTCTTTTGTACCTGGGATCTGCCACTGCAATCAGTGTCTGCATAGCTTTCATTCTCTCTGCTCTTAGTGTCCTCCCTGACATTAAGAAACAGAACAAGCATCATTTTGTTAAAGCTGGATTATTCCTTGTAAGTAAGGTGCATTTTATTCAAGAGTTCTGATGGTTCACACAGCAATCCCACAATGCAGTTCTCCACTGGAAGCCATTTTTATTTCCTGGGGCTATTAACTGGCTTACAATAAAAAACTATTAAGCACTCCTGTTTTCTGAGAAAATTACTTTTGGAATCAGCAGGATTGAGCATAGAAGATCATCTTGCATGTAACCAAGCTCCCATTTAGAGCTTGGTGTGTGTGGCAAACCCTGGGAAATGTGGGATGCTCCATGAACTATTTAAGTGGCATGTTAAGAGTTTAGGGTTATTGCCCAGAGATTGACTCTCTTCAGAGGGGGTAATTTATCCTTGTAACAGCCTTGGGTGGGAATGAAGGTGTATCCTTCGTTAGATTACAGATAGTCCATATGTCTAGAAATGAACTCAAGCTGAACTATAAAAGGTTTCTGGTGATTAGATAAAATCCAGCCTTCCCCAGAAACTTGTGAAATGGCTTTTTTTGTCCCCAGAAAGAGTCCCTCCCACAGCTACTCATCCTCCTAATAAACCTCTCTTGCAGATAGCCCTGGCCATATCCAGCCTACTTGTCTTTCTCTCTGCTCTGGACTGTTCCAGATGCCTCTGAATATTTTCTCTTTCTTGTTCACAATAAAAACCTTCCCATTAATAGAGTGGTCATGTTGGCAGTTTCTGTAATGCACCCTCTCACATAAATCAAGAAGAGCTCACTGAGAATAAGGCATGGTTTCTCAGCAGAGACATAAGACATTTTGGTGGTTCTGGGGATTGAACTCAGGGCCTTGACCATACTAGGCAAATGCTCTAACACTGAGCTATATCCCCAGCAGATACTTGCCATTTTAGACTGGTTAATTGTGCCATATGAGGGAATGTCTTTTGCATTGGAGGACATTTAGCAGTGATTTTGACTTTTTTTTTCTTCCTCCAAATGTGATTTGAACTGAGGTTGCCAGAAGAAAAGTTATACCTACATTAGACATTTTGCAAAGCTGATTGACTGATCCAAACTTCAGTGATTGTAGAGAGTTGTAATGTTGTAGGCGTGGAACTGAATTAGCTTGGACTATCTTTGTCTACCTCTATGTGTGACCTAACATCCTTGTGACCAGGTAAATCCTTTTGGAATGGATTGTGAGACCACTAGCTTGCATCAACCCAAAGGCTAAAAATGTCACCTGCTAACTGAGGTCTATAGCAGAGATGTCCCTGCTTTCCTGTAACCTGATGCTTCCACCAAAGTATTTGAAAAGTGCCTTGATTCATGACTGTGTTCTGTTACTATAAAAACTGGATAAAACTGGAACTAGGTTGAAACATGGTATTTGGGGAAACCTAAATCAGTGTTCTTGGGCCATAGCAACTCATATTTGGCTCCAGAATGAACTCTCTTTGAGGTGAGAGCTGGGTATTTATATGAACAGCAATAGCCTCAAATTCCTCAAGACATCAATGAATTTTAGCTGTGAGAGCCTATCACCTGTGGTAATTTGAATGCAAATGGTCCCCACAGCCTCATATATTAGTCCCCAGCTGATGAACTGTTTGGAAAGGATTAGAGAGTGTGGCCTTATTTGAGGAAGTATGTCATTGGAAGTGGGCTTTGAGGTTTCAAAAACCCATGCCAGGCCCAGTCTCTCTCTCTCCCTCCCTCCCTCCTGCCTGTTGATCAGGATGTAAAGCTCCCAACTCCTGCTCCAGCACCATGTCTGTCTGTTTTCCGCCATGATGATAA
Source organism: Onychomys torridus (assembly GCF_903995425.1). Classification (NCBI taxonomy): domain Eukaryota; kingdom Metazoa; phylum Chordata; class Mammalia; order Rodentia; family Cricetidae; genus Onychomys; species Onychomys torridus. Next base: position 60,631,196 of record NC_050466.1, on the reverse strand, counting down.
TGGACTAACCTTCTAAAACTGTATGAAAGCCCCCAATTAAATACTTTCTTTTATAAGAGTTGCCTTGGTTACAACAATAGAACAGAATCAGTAAGATATCACCCTGTTGAAAACCATTCATTTGGAGTACACACAATTGTCTACTAGAATATAGAAAGTCTCAATGCATTGCACAACCTGAAGAAGCCACCAGATTGCATCACTGAGGGACTTGGCAGAAATTGGGAGTTACAGGCAGGTCTCTTTGGGAGCTCAATGCAACTTCTGGGGTTCTAAGAGCTTTAGGCTAGAAGCAACTACCAGGAAGAACACATCCTAGAAGCCAGGGAGATCCATCATCTATGGTGAGGTACTCTTCTGTAAGGACAGACTGCTTGGTGTGGTGTCATTGGTCCAGACAGAAAAGAGATCATTGCTCTTAATTATTTCATACAGGGGAGCTAGCATCTCATTAAATAAGCATTGATTCCATGCCTATTTACTAGGTTCTGAATTTGATTATGGAGTTATCAATAGAGTGTATAAATGGCCACTTCTACAGTTTGAATAAATGTCCACCCAAGGCCCATGTATTGAAGTCTTGGTCTTCAGTATGGTGTATTTCAAGGTGGTGGGACATTTAAGAGGTGAAGTCTAGTGGAAGGAAGGTGTTAGGGTGGTGCCCTTGAAAGGGGTAATATAATCCCTCTCCCTTTGCTTTTTGATTGACATGAGGTGAGTACCTTCCTCTACCATACATTCTCACTATTACCTACTGTTTGCCACAACCCCAAATTAAGGCCAACTACTAGCCATGCACTGAAACTCAGAGCTGTGAGCCTCAAATAAACTTTTCCTCTTACTTTTATTTATAAATTAAAAATCACCCTTGTTTATTTGTACGTATACATGACACATATGCATGGAGATCAGAGGACAACTTGTGGAGTCAGATCTTTCCTTCTATCATATGGGTTCTGAGGATGGAATTCAGGTCTACAGTGTCAGCAGTAAGCTCCTTTACCTGCCCTGGCCAGCGGGGTTTCAACCGGGACGACCCACCTGTGGGAGTGAATGAAGGAACAGGGGGCATGAGAGACGACAACAAGACAGGATTCTGATCAAGCTGCAGATTTTATTTTCCTCCGCAAGGCTTATATAGCATAGAAGAGGAGGGGGCAGGAAGGAGGGAAGGGGAAGGGACATAGAAGGGGTGCAGAACATAGGAGACATGCAGATCACGCAACTGCAAGATGCCAGCTAAGGTCACTGGTCAGGGGCCATTTATTCTGTTGCTAGGCTACCTGACCATGGAATGCTCTTTACATTCAGTTGTCATGGCACCTGACTGTGGAATGTCTTCTTATCTTTGGGAGCCTCCGGTTAGTAAACAGGTGTTACTGCTCTGGGGAAGGGCAGTGGTCTTATAACTTGTTCTCTGGCTTAGCTAGTATTTTTCCATAGTTCATGTTTGGTTCCTGACATCTTGGTCCCTAACATTTACCCACTGAACCCCAGCTTATATTTTAGTTTTGAGATCCAGTTTCATGTAACCCAGGCTGGTCTCAAACTCACTCTAGCTGAGAATGGCTTTGAACTTCCGATCCTCCTACCTCCAAATGCTCAGATTACAGGCATACTCCACCACACCTGCCATGACCTTTCCTCTTTTTAAAGTTATTTCTAATATTTTGTTGCAGTAATGGAAAGCTGACTAACATAGCCACCAATTATTTACTATGTCTTTGGGTAGTCTCTTTCCACCCTTGCTCTCGTCAGAGATGGGCAATTTACTTTAGCCAATGGGTCAATAGCAAAAAGGACACAAGCAGAGACCAGAAAAACTTTTGCATCTTGGAGACTTAGCTAATCATGAGGATCCTAGGACCCTGACATTGCCGTATGTGGATGATGATAGATCTTTGGCCATTGTTTTGCTCTAGTTGATTATCAACTGATTTCCAGAATCCAGGATGTTTTACTGACCATCAGATGACTTACCTAGCTCAGCTAAGTAGAGTGGAAGGCCAGTAGAAAAACCACCCAGCTCAAAGTGCCAAGGGTGACATACCTGGCTGTAGTTTTTAATGTCATTAAGTTTTAGAAAAGTTTGTTATATACCAAAGCTAAGAGAAAGAGATGGAGAGGATAAGTCTGGCCTTTTGGATCTTTTTAATATGCCAATAATTTTCTTCCAAGGGAGACTTCTTGTCTAATAGGCTGCTTGGAGCCTTACCAGACCTTGATACAAGGCTCTGACATGTCTTCCTCTACTGGAGTACTAGCTAAAAGCATGAACTTGGGAACCAAAGGGTAAAAGTTCATATCTTTTTTCATCATTTAATGCAGTGGTACTCAACTGTAAGGCATGACCCTTTGGGGGTATTGAATGACCCTTTCACAGGGGTCACCTAAGGCCATTAGAAAACATAGATATTTATGTTTTGAT